>NC_139032.1:81964840-83403275 GCF_964662115.1 Mustela nivalis | reverse complement strand
GTCCTGGCCCTGGTTCTCTTGACTGTGACAAGTCTCAAATGCTAATGGAAGAGCCTAAAGCAGTATGATTTATAACATACATAATGGTTGGTTTTGTTTTGTTTTTTGTTTTTGCATACAGAAGAATATACTATTTTCTAAGTGTTTTTTGGGCTCTTTTGCATGTATTAGAATGATTTTGGACACAAACAAAATAATTCACTCTGTGGAATAGGTTCCCAAAGAGATTTCTTCTGTGGCTCAGGTTCAGGGTTATTCCACTACTTTTCAGACCGGTTCTTCCCCAAAACAAATGTAGATTCACAAATCTCCCTTGTTTTTCCCTTTATGTTCCCTTCCCTTCAGAACCCTGTTTCTGGGGCCATCTTCCTGGGCACATTAGGTATTTCACATTCATTACTGTTCCAAAAGCTTACTTCCCAAAACTGAAGCTGAATCTGCTAGATCAGGTCTCCTGAATGTGGCCTTTTGCTGGGGCGTCCTCTTCTGATAAGGATTCTTTTGAACAGGGTAGTGATGGGATGAGATTCAGAGCTTAGGCTCTGAGCGCTCATCCCCTTGACCTCTGCCCCTGTTACAGAGTTTATACCGTCTTGGTAGGGACTCCCTGTGGAGCCAAGAGTTTAGGACTTGTTTACAATTGATGAAAAGATAGTTGTATTCAAAGGCTGTTGTTGGGCCCTTGGATAGTCATGGATCTCTGCCATTATCTCTGGTAGGTGCAGGGAATGCTGGGACATCTGGGTCTGGAGATTTGTAATGGATGACTAAGAAGGAATGAGCACAAACCAAAGCTAGATAGGTTGCTTGCTGCAGTGTTCTTTCTATAGAGGCAGTGTTTGCAGTAACATTTCCTGAAGAGGGAAAGATTTCTGCAAACCTGTGCTTTATTTCATTAAAAAAAAGCTGAAAGTGGTTTAAATTCCAAGTATGATAATAAAGGAGATGTATGAGAATTCTTCTCCTTTTTTAATATCTCATCAGAAAATTTGCTGTTAAGCAAATGTATCAGGTAGTAGAGGGAAACACCACATCATTGAAGCCATCTTCAAGAGTTATATGTAGTTAAAAAAAAAAAGTTATATGTAGTTTTATAAATTATGTTCTCTAAAAATCTTGTGCTCTAAGTATGCTGGGGAGAATATAGCGACTCAGTCCCAAGAGTCTTCATGTACCCTTTCTGGCCACACTTTAATTAACTAAGACCACACTTTTTAGCCTCAAAACCTGAAGGTACAGATTTTTTTCTTTCTTTTTTTTTTTTTTTTTGGTCTAATATTTGTTGTAGATGTGAATCTGGGGAAAAAAATAAAGATAAGCATCTTCTTCTGAAGGGTGCTAACACTCACTATAAACCAAAATTAAATAAAAACATCCTCTGTTCGTAAGCATAGCAAAACAAACTGCATGAATAATAAGATTCAAAGTGAAAATACATGGAGTGCCTGGGTGGCTCAGGCAGTTAAGTGTCTGCCTTCAGCTCAGGTCATGATCCCAGGATCCCAGGATCCCAGCCCCGAGTCAGGCTCCCTGCTCAGTTGGGGAGCCTGCTTTTCCATTTCCCTTTGCCTGCTGCTCCTCCTACTTGTGTGCATGCTCTCCCTTTCTGTTAAATAAATAAGTAAATAAATCATAATCTTTTTAAAAAGTGAAAATTCAAGGTTACATCTTTTTCATCTCAACGTAAAATTCCATGTGCTAAATGTAGTCTGGCCTATGGATGTATTTTGTTTGAGTATTTAAATAAAACATTTTAGTTGTCACCATTAAAAACCTGTAAGATTTTCGGGGTGCCTGGGTGGCTCAGTGTCTTTAAGCCTCTGCCTTTGGCTCAAGTCATGATCTCAGGGTCCTGGGAAAAAGCCTCACATTAGATTCTCTGCTCTGATTGCCCCTCTCTGCCTACTTGGTGAGCACGCTGGCGAGCACACACTCTCTCTCTCTGTGTCAAGTAAATAAATAAGCAAACCTTTAAAACAAAAAACCTGTAAGATCTTCATAAAAATTTGGAGTTTTGGCCTTCTTAATAAATTGGGACTAGATTTTTACATGACATCTGTTGACTGGAATAGAATAGTGGCTGCCCTCTTGATGTGAGCATGCGCTCTGAGGTTTGTCACAGACCAGATGGCCTCCTTCATCCAGTTACGTCTCCTGTGTCTTCTGTAGGCATTTGAGTCTATAGCTTCTACGCTAGAGAATGAAATTTATCAGTGCAGATGAAGGTGTGGGAAAATGGGAATTATTATGAGTATAATCTAATATCTGTCAAAGCTGAAAATGTGCAGGTTTATTTTTTTTACAGATTTAGTGGTTTAAAATTTAAAAATTAAAAACTACAGATGTAGCAATTCACATCTCAGTCTTTATTCTATAAGAAATGACAGGTATGCAGAATATATGGTCAAAATATATTCGTTTCAGCAATTACAATAGATTGTGGTTATCCTTGCAATGGAGGACTACTATAGAATTGCTAAGGAGAAGGCAGATTTTAGTCTGGAAGAAGGATACACCGAACTGTTAACAGTATAGTATCTTTGGCCAAATCGGATCACAGGGCAACTTTCATTATTTTAATTTTTAACAAAGCTCTTGTATTAGGAGTAAAGTATGCATTTTATTTTTTGAGAGAGAGAGAATGCATGTGTGGGGAGAGTGGGACAGAGGGAGAGGGAGAGAGAATCTTAAGCAGGCTCCATGACCCAGTGTGGAGTCTGACATGGGGCTTGCTCTCACGACCCTGAAATCGTAACCTGAGCTAAAATCAGGAGTTGAATGCTTAATCCACTGAGCCACCAGGCCACTTGAAAGATATGTATTTTATTTTATTTTACTTTATTCTGTGTTATTTTCTTAAGGAATTATTTATTTATTTTAGGTTGAGAGCAAGTGAGCATATGGTAGAGGAGCAGAGGGAGGGGGAAAAAGTTAAGCAGATTCTGAGCTGAGCTGAGCATGGAGCCCAGGGCAGGGCTGGATCTAATGATCCTGAGATCAGGACCTGACCCGAAACCAAGAGTTGAATGCTTAACTGACTGTGCCACCCAGGCACCTCAAAGAGATAGATATATTAATTTTTTTTAAAGATTTTATTTATTTATTTGAGAGAGAGAGCATGAGAGTAGAGAGGTCAGCAGGAGAAGCAGACTCCCCGCCAAGCAAGGAGCCCAATGTGGGACTCGATCCTGGGACTCCAGGATTATGACCTGAGTCGAAGGCAGTTGCTTAACCAACTGAGCCACCCAGGCGCCCTAGATATATTAATTAGAAAGATGTTATTTTTTTATTTGGCAGAGAGAGATCACAAGAAGGCAGAGAGGCAGGCACAGAGCGGGGGAAGCAGGCTCCCTGCTGAGCAAAGAGCCCAGTGTGGGAGCTCAATCCCAGGACCCTGAGATCATGACCTGAGCCGAAGGCAGAGGCTTAACCCACAAAACCACCCAGGTGTGCCCCAAAAGAGAGATACTAAAAAAAAAAATCTTTAGTTCTCATTTCAGTTGCCAAATTTCTAAGGCTGTTCTACAAATTAAGCTACTCACATTCTAGTTTCCCACCTTAGATCACAGATTTTTACATTCAGAATTCTCTTATCTTGAAATCGCTCTAATGGTATCAGTATCCTCACGTAGCAGGAATCATCTTGAAGCCAGAGACAGGATAAAAGCCTAGAGCAGTGTTTGCAGGCTTCTACTTGCAGCTAATCAAGCTCTTAAAATTGGCCTGCTTTTCAGAATTAGGTTTGATATACCATACTATTGAGAATAAAGGGATCCTTAATCGCTTCTCATTTGATTGCATTATCCTGGCAGTTGCAGGGTTACACTGCTAGAAATGACCTTAATGGAAGATCACATGGAGCAGTAGAAAAAACATGAGTGAGAGTTTGCATCCTGGCTTTTGCCATATCTTTGCTGAGTGACCAGTTCCTTTGTCCATACAACAGTAATAATCCCTGTTATGGGTTGTTTTAAAAAATAAGTGAGGTAATATATATGTGAATTCTTCAGCATCTAGCTACTCTAGCCAGTCCTGTATGTTTCTTTGCTGAAATACATGACAGAGGTTTTCTAACTTTTTGGATTATTCAGTGAGCATTTACTGTATGCTAATGGTTTTTAAACATTATCTCTTTTATTCTCGCAATTCTTACGATGTTTTCAACTCTTGTTCCCTCCATTTTACAGATGAAGAAACTGACAGTTTAACACTTGGCCAAAGCCACACAGCTGGTAACTAACTGGCAGAGCTGAAGCTTGTATGATTACAGAAACATTGTATTTTTTATCTTTTTAAAATAGTGGTATGATTTACGTGTAGTGAAATGCACAGTATATGGTTCAAGCACTTTTTACAAATGCATGCGACCTTGTAACCCATGTTCTGTCAAGATGCAGAACATTGTCATTCCTTCAGAAAATTGCCTTATGCTTTTTTCTTAGTCGATTGTACTGGTCTACCCCAAGAAGCATTAACCTCTGATCTCTGTCATGATTGGTTTTGCCTGTTTTAAAATGTCATATAAATGTAATCATACAACAGGTGCTCTTTTGTCTCTGGTGTTTTACATCATAACGTTTGAGATTTACCCATGTTGTTCCAGGTTTTAGTAGCTTATTTATTTTTTTATTGCTAAGTCATAGTCCATTGACTATATCACAGTTTCTCTATAGCACCTGGTGATAACCTGGGCTGTTTGTGGTTTTTGGCTGTTATAAATAAAACAGCTGTGAAAACTCTTGTACAAGATTTTTTGTGGCTGTACGTTTTTATTTCTATTAGACATATATCTAGGAATTGTTAGGTCATATCGTAGAGGTATGTTCAGCTTTATGAAATTGCCAGTTTCCCAAATTGTTAATATATTGTACAGTTCCAGTAGTGTAGGAGTTCTAGTTTTTCCACATCTTTACAAGCGTTTGGTGTTGTTAACTTTTAAATTTTAGTCATTCTAGTGGGCATGTAATAGATTTTTTTTTTTAAAGATTTATTTATTTGAGAGAGAAAGCACGAGTTTAGGAGGGGCAGAGGGAGAGAATCTTCCACGTCGACTCCTTGCTGAGTGCAGAGCCTGATGTGGGCTTGATCCCATGATCCATGAGATCATGACGTGAGTCAAAACCAAGAGTTAGATGGTTAACTGACTGAGCCACCCAGATGCCCTGTTGATTTGCTTTTCCCTAATGACTAATTATGTAGATCACCTTTTCATGCTCTTATTCACCATTCATATATCACCTTTTAGATGTGTCTATTCAGGCCTGCCTGGGTGGTTTAGTTGGTTAAGCATCTGCCTTTGGCCTAGGTCATGGTCTCTGAGTCCTGGGATTGGCAGAGTCAGGCTCCCTGCTTAGTAGGGAGTCTGCTTCTCTCTCTCCCTCTGCCCCTCTTCCTGCTTATATGCTCTCTCTCCCTCTGTCAAATCTTAAAAAAAAAAAAAAGTGTCTTTTCAAAGTCTTTTGACTATTAAAATCATGTTTTCTGTCCTATTATTGAGTTGTGGGTTTTTTTTTTTTTTTTAAATTAGGATACAAGTCCTTCATCAACTATGTGGTTTGAAT
Organism: Mustela nivalis; assembly: GCF_964662115.1. Taxonomy (NCBI): domain Eukaryota; kingdom Metazoa; phylum Chordata; class Mammalia; order Carnivora; family Mustelidae; genus Mustela; species Mustela nivalis. The sequence goes on along the minus strand of NC_139032.1, from coordinate 83,397,714 downwards.
ATTTTCTCCCAATCTGTGGCTTTCTGTTCTACTTTATGAATATTTTTTTTTGATTAGCAGAAGTTTTACATTTCTAGGAAGTCTAATTTATTCACTTTTTTCTTTTATGGTTAATACTTTCTGTGTTTTAAGAAATCTTGGTGTAACCTGAGGTTGCAAAGGTGGTGTTCTGTGTTTTCTACTAGAAACTTTTTTTAGTTTTTACATTTATGTCTTTAACCCATCTCAAATTAAAATTTTCATATGGTTGGAGATAGAAATCCAAGTCTTTCTTTATGAATAGTCATTTGTTTTAGTGCCATTTGTTGTAAAGATTTTCCTCATTGAATTTTTGATACACTTGCTGAAAAATAATTTGATATTTATATGTATGAGTCTATTTATAGATTGTATTCTCTGCAGTGTCTTGAATACCATAGCTTTATAATCAGTCTGGAAATCAGGCAGTGTTAGTGTTCCCACTCCATTTTCCCTTTAAAGTTGTTCAGATTATTTTGGCTATTCCAGGGTGTTGTGTTTTGTTTTTCATTTCCCTATAGATTTTAGAATCAGTTTGTTAATTTTTTTTTTTAAACAAAGAAGCCTCCCAAGATTTTGATTGGATTGTATTGATCCTATCAATTTGGAGAGAGTTGTCATTTTAGAACCGAGACTTCTATGAATTTAGTGTATCTTTTCACATTAGAACATGTTTTTTTCTCATCAAGTTTTTGAAAGATTAGTGTTGAGATCTAGTATATCTTTCTTTAAACTTATCCAAAATAATTTTTTTTAATGCTATAGTAAATGGTATTATTTTAAAATGTTGTTTTCCCATTGTTTGTTGCTAGTATAGAAAAGCAGTTGATTTTTGTGTATCAAATTTGTATCACATAACATTGTTAAGTTTGTTTCCTAGTTCTAGTAACTTTTAAAAATAAATTCCTTGGGACTTTTTGTGTGTATATCTTTGAATAAAAACAAGTCTACTTCTTCCTTTTTGATGTTTATGAGTTTTGTTTATTTTTATTACCTTACTGCATTGGCTAAGATTTCTAGTCTAATAGCAGATAAAAGTGGTGAGAATGACATTATTGTTTTTGAATTTAGGGGGAAGGTGTTTAGTATTTCACTATCAAATATGTTGTTAGCCATAAGGTTGTTTTGATTCTTTTTCTTTTGTGTTTAAAAGTTGTGATAAAATACACATAACATTTACCATCTTAAAATTTTTTTAATGTATAGTTTAGTGCCATTAGGTATGTCCATATTATTGTGTAGCCATCACCACCGTCTATCCACAGAACTCTCATTGTTTAACACTGAAACTGTACCCATTAAGAATAGTTGCTCATTTCCCCTAGCCTCTGACAACCACCATTCTACTTTCTGTCTTTTGTGAATTTGACTCTTCTAGGTATTTTATATAAGCAGAATCATAGTATTTGCCCTGCTGTGTGTGGCTTCTTCTTCTTTTCTTTCTTAAAAAAAATTTTTTTTTAAAGATTTTATTTACTTATTTGAGAGTGAGATAGTGAACGAGCAAGGGAGCATGAGCAGGGGGAAGAGGCAGAGGGAGAGGGAGAAACCCGGATTCTCTGATGAGCAGGGAGCCCAACTCAGGGCTCAAGCCCAGGACCCTGAGCTGAAGGCAGACACTTAACCTATTGACTGAGCTATCCACGTGCTCCCACGTGTGGTTTCTTTTCTTTAGCATAATGTTTTTGAGGTTCATCTATGTTGTAGCATGTGTCAGAATTTCCTTTCTTTTTAAGGTTGAATAATAGTCCATTGTGTGTGCACACACCATTTTGTTTATCTCTTCATCTGTTGATGGACACATGGGCCACTTACACCTTTTGGCTTTTGTGAATAAAGCTGCAAATATGAATGTGCAGTATTTTTTCAAGTCCTTATTTTCAATTTTTTGATGTATATGCACTGGAGTTGCTGGAGCATATGGTAATTCTATTTTTAATTTTCTGAAGAGCCATCATACTGTTTTTTACAGTGGCTGTATCATTTGACATTCTCACTAGCAGTGCACAACAGTTCTAATTTTTCTGCATCCTCACTAATACTTACTTTCTGTGTTTTTGATAGTAGCCATCCCAATGGGTGTGAGGTGATACCTCACGGTGGTTTTGATTTGCATTTCCCTAATGAGTAATGCTGTTGAACGTCTTTTCATGTGCTTATTGGCCATTTGTATAACTTCTTTTTTTTTTTTTTTAAGATTTTTTTTTCACTTTATTTGACAGAGATCACAAGTAGGCAGAGAGACAGAGAGAGAGGGGGAAGCAGGCTCCGCGCTGAGCAGAGAGCCCAGTGTGGTGCTTGATCCCAGGACCCTGAGACCATGACCCGAGCCGAAGGCAGAGGCTTCACCCACTGAGCCACCCAGGCGCCCCCATTATATAACTTCTTTGGAGAAAAGTCTATTTAAAATATTTTGTTCATTTTTAAACAAGTTTTGTTGTTCTTTTGAGTTGTAAGAGTGTTTTGTTTTCTTTGTGGGGTGGAGGGAGGAGCAGAGGGAGAAGGAGAGTGACTCTTAAATAGGCTCCATCACCCAGTGCAGAGCCCAAGCTGGGGCTTGGTCTCACAACCCTGAGATCATGACCTGAGCTGAAAGTGAGTCAGATGCTTAACTGACTGAACCACTCAGACACCCCTTATTTGTTGTAAGCTGTCTTTATCTATTCTGGATATTAGTCCTTTATTAGATATATGATTTGCAAATAATTTCTTCCATTCCATGGATTGCATTTCACTTTGTTGTTGGGTCCTTTTATAGAGAGAGATTTTAAATTTTGATGTAGTACAGCTTAACTTCTTTTTTCTTTTGTTGCCTATGCCTTTTGGTGTCATTGCCAAATCCAACATCATTAAGCTTTTCCCTGTGTTTTCTTATAAAAATTTTATACTTTTAGGTCGTGCATTTAGGTCTTTGATCTATTTTGAGGTAATTTTTGACTGTATGGTGTAAAGTCAAGATTCATTCTTTTGTATGTGGATATTCGATTTTGCCTTCACTGTTTATTGAAAGGATTGTCACTTCCACCATTGAATGGTTTGGAAAACCTTGTTGAAAATCATTGGCCATATATATGTGAGCGTTTATTTCAGGGCTCTGTATCTCATTCCATTTGTCTGTCTGTCTTTTTTTATGCCAGTACCACACTGTTTTGGTTCCAGTAGCTTTGTAATAAGTTTTGAAATCAGGAAGCTATGCATTTTTTTTGTAGATGCCCTTTATCAGTATGAGCAAGTTCACTTGTATTCCTAGTTTGCTAAGTCAGAGCCTGGGTTAAGAGGTTGTTAACCTTAGGCCAAAGTACCTCCAAAAGATATTTATTCATTTATTTAACTCATTATTTTGGACATACTGATTTATATTTTATTTGCGTGAATCTATTTTTTTGTGTAGTCATAAACCAACTATCTGGTTTTCTCTATTGGTTTGGAAAGTCTCTTCAAATTTGAAGTCACCATCTAGTGGTCTTCTTCTGGAAGCACAGAGATGAGAACCTGTGGTAGTGCATTGGCATTTATTCCCACGTAGTCCACAAGGTGGCAACAGGCCCTAACTGAAGAGGCAAGAACAAGCAATTGGACTGAAAAATAGAACATGCTTGTAAAATTCATAATTAAACAGAATAGAAAACCAAGATTTTGTGAAAAGTAGTACTGCTAAACCTCAGAATCTGAGAGAAGGAATGAACCTTTAGCTCATTGTAAAAGCATGCCTGGAAACTCTAATTAAAATATGTCAGAATCTGTTTTGCTGCCTCCCTTTTCTCTCAGACTTCAAAATCTTGGCTTAGTCAGTGGCTATCCAGTTGAATATTGGGAGTTCAGAGGAGTAAGGTGATAGAGCAAACCATTAATGCAAAGAGATCAAAGTCTGGGGAGTGGGGACAAGAAGGATGTGTGCATATATCCCGGAGTTGAAAATCTCTTCCAGGAAAATGCAGGAAGAGGCATTAACAGCTCCATGCTGTCCTCTGAGTTTGGGACTCCTTTCCTTGGGCATCAAAAAAGGACTTTTTATGAATATTATAGTCTAAGGTGTGGAGTTTTCTTATAAAAGTCGAAATCGGGAGAACAGAGATTATCCTGGACAAGGAATTAAGGTAATGATGAAGGAAGAAAGTCCATTAAGGGCATATGAGATTCCAAGAAATCATGGGCACAATATATGTGGCTCAGAATATATGGGGTGAGTTTCTAATGCTCCTTGATGTAGTTTAGAGAAAAAGTTGAAGAACTGCTAGGCTGGAAGTAATGTGACCTGGCATCCTAGAGCAGCTTGCTTGGTTATAGCAGTGATACCCGCTTTTTTGACCTTAGTCAATTTAGGCAGAACCCCATTACCTACTTAACTGCGTGTTCCTGTTTTCTATTGGAAATGGGCTATTATATACAAATACATTTTAGGGCAAGGATGATAAACGTGCTTTAGCAATTGAGGTAGGACTTCTGTTGAAACATGACATGTATACACCAAAGACTAATCATGGGAAAACTTAAAATAAGGATACTATTGATGCACTGCCATCCTGTTGTACACAACATATATTTAAATGATTGGAAAATGACGTTGCTAGGGGCTCCTGGGTTGTTCAGTCACTTGAGCGCCTATACTCTTGGTTTTGGCTCAGGTTGTGTTCTCATGGGTCATGAGTCAGGGTCTGTGCCTAGGGAAGTCGGCTTGAGATTCTCTCCCTCTGCCCCTCCTGTGCATGCACATATGTGCTCTCTCTCTTAAGTAAATAAACCTTTGAAAATTACATTGCTGAATGAGTATAACTGAAGATTAAAAAGCAAGAATAGCAGCAATTGAAAACTACCACTAATTTTTCGATAGTGATAATGGAATTCTTCTAAGAACTGCAGGATTTCCAACTGACTGTATATGTTTATTAGTTGTAAGGTTTTTGCAACATTGCCACCCATTTTGTAGCAGCCGATCTTTTTGGTGGAACACTAAAAAAGTGGAAAGACTAGAGTCTCTTCTTACTTTTAGTTCGTAAACAGAATTTTATTAACAGTTAACAAGTTACTTGTAATAACCTTTATTCATAAGTAGAAATGAATTGAACATCAGCCACTCATCTGGTGATTGAATGTTGGATTAATTCATCAAGAGGATCTTTAAGTTCCAATCTTGAGAATCCTGGGGCTAAAAGATTGGGAGGGAAGAGGAGAAGGTAGGAAAAGGTAGAAGGAGGCTCAGCGCAATGGGCCTTTGGAGCTAGGTGTGAAATAGTATAAGAGTGTTCTTCTGAGATTGAAAGTAAAATCTTATCATTGTGTGTATGTATGTATGTGGTCATTGTGTATGCACAGATGTTTATAATAATAGCTCTAATACTGCCAATAGAGTTATTCCTCATTTTGTGTTCAGTCCTGTTGACAATTATTATTTGTTGTGTGAGTTTAAAACCAAATGATTCTTCTAGGAATTGTTTTTCCTTATTGTTGAATGGAGTAGATCTGTATAATTGAGAAGGAAATAAAATCCTTTATGTAATGATTTTTGTGCTGGGACTTTTGTTGATTTTGTTTGGCGTCTGGATTACTTAGCACCTCAGTTGTCCAGGAAGCTGTCAGCATAACTATAAGAGGCAGTAAAAGCCAAACCCTAAATGGAATTTTTATCCAATTAACCTTAATTGTGACATTTAGTCTCTGTCCCTTTCTCTTTTTCTGTTAGAGATTTTGTTAGACAAAAACTTCAGATTAAAATGCCTTATATCCTTTCCTAATAGCAATGATAATTTTGGCCCTTGACTATAATTCACTAAATATATATTAGTGTCTTCACGTAAGTTAAATAAATGTGATTTGTGGCCAGTAAGTTTCATCCTCTTTTTTTTTTTTTTTAAACAAACTGGTAAAAATATCAGTAAGTAAACACATCTGCTAAGCAATATTGGTAAATTACTAGAAATGATCCCACAAATGCAGGTGCAAGATAACAGGGTCGTTTCCAAAACTTAAGAAATACAATGGGACTAGAAACAAATTTGGGAGAAATAGATGTTGATTGGGGAGTTGGTATGGCTGTTCACAAGTTAAAGTGCTATCATGTGAAAATAATACTTCCCAACAGGAATTACTATTGATTAATCTTAATATACTTAGTGTCCTTCAGATCTTAAGTATTAGTGAAATAATTTTTACCTAATGTTCAGGTTGAACAAGTTTAATCTATGTAATACTGAAAGAAACTACCTTTAGTGGGGCGACGGATGATGTGACGGATGATGTGACAAGGACTTTATTCTCACCTTATGTAATTCCTGTCACAACCTTATGAAGAAGATGGTGGTTTCCAGGTAAGAAGCTGAGGTTAAAAGTGAAGATCATACTACCTCTAATTGTCTGTCCATCATAGCCAAAGAAAACTCCAGATCTTAAGAGAATAAGATCTAATCTTAGGGGTTTGTAAAAATCTTGGTATAACCAAAAAAACACAGGGTGAACACAAGGAACTATATGGTGGAGAAGTAACTGGTCTAACCAGAGTATGAGTGATGTGGATTTCTGGGAAATACAGACTGGGAGCAAGGGAGAAACCAGCGGTGTTAACTGGAGTAGTTCAGTTGCAAGGAACAGAATACCGTTCCCTCCCTTCCCCTGCCCTCCCCTGCCCTTTAAGCCAGGTTAAAATGGGGACATTTGTGGAAAGTACAGGGTTTCTCTTGAGGCTAAAGGACAGAGCATTCTTTTGAATTTTATGAAGGGTTAAGACCAGAATTTCTTTCGCATCTCTGCGAAACTATTCCATTCCATTCATATGAAATCTTATTTCTGCTTTTCTGGTACCTCTGCCTCCTATTTCTTTTCTCCTTCAAACTAATATTCTTTGCTTCTGTATCCATGATGGAAAATGGCTGCCTCTGCTCTGCCTTTTCATGTCTTTCCAGCGTCTGTGCTCAGCACAGGCTAACTGAAGCATTTGTGTTCAAATTTTAAATGCTCAGAAAAGAGGATAAGCCCAGCTTGGGTTAGGTGTCCATTTGTCTTGTCAGGGGCTGTAGACTATTTAGTAGAAGGTACAGATACATTTTAAGGAGAATATGAATAAAATAGACAGATTGTCTGACATAACTTTAGTCAGGTAGTGGGCCGGATGGAGGTTGTGGAAATTCACTATTAAGCCTGGCATTGAGGGACAGTGTATAGGTAGGGCAAATTCAGGGGGAGGGTTGATTTGGAATTATTTGTCAGCCCTGGGGTGAAAGGGCAAGGAGAGCTGGCAAATGAAGTGAGAATCCAGGTATTAGGTGATGCCCAAAATTTGGCAAGTAGAATAATTTTGAACTAACCAGTTGCTGGGTAGGAGTACAAGTATTAAGACTCAGGACTTTTTGGTCTTGGGATGGTAATGACCAGAGGGCCAAGAGTTAAGCCCAAGCTAAGCAAGGAACCCATGAGATAGATACACCCAGTCATGCTATGGGCTTAATTACAGTGGCCAGGGCCAGCACTCAGTATCCTTCTTTGTTTAGGACCTATTTGAGTACCTACCTGGTGACAAGATCTGAGGTTGTCTGTGTAGTCTTATCCTAGCCTTGATTGGATTTAGGGCTGTTCAGATTATATATACATGTACAGAGTACTAGTGATTCTAGTAGTTAGGGCTTTTGGGAGGTGGAAACTGAAAATAACAACCAGATACTCAAATTTTTGTATTACTGCCTTCTGGAATTAAAAACAATTCCAGTATTCTAGAATACCTTTATTTCTCTGTCTTCCCCAGGGAAATTTTTTCTCTTACGTATATTTTTGAATTGAGTTGTATTTGAGCAGTTTAGGTATTATGGCACTTGGGTCTAATTCCAGGAAAACAGATTTGATTTCAGACTGTTTGGCTTTACCACAGTTAGGATTTTATTGCTTAAGAGATTTATAAAAACATGTCTGAGGACGAGATTCATTTCTGGCAGCAGAGTGCAAGTAGGCCAACAAATCCTGCCCCCCCAAATCAGCTATAGAGCTGGAAAAAAACTGTCAGAAACAATTACAGGCTTATAATAAGTTAAGAAGTATTTATTCATGAAAACCACTGAATTTTGTATCAAACACAAGTTTGTGATCTTGCCCAGGATTGCTCCCCTTTTTTCCAGCCCTGATAGTTTAGTAGTTCAACTAGAGTGGGGTAGGCTATGAAAACCAGCAGTTTTATTACTCTTGTGGGAGGGGACTCACTTCATTTGGAATATTATCAGTTAGAAGTTGTGATTTGGTGGCAAGTGAAATAAGGAGAGTCAAACAACTCTACTAGCCTAAGGTTATAGTCCTATTTGGGGCAAACAGTGGAACAGCAGGCTAGAGAGGGCTTTAACAGAGAGCTCTGGAAGGTGAGGCAACTACAAGGAGTTTGATAAGCTCTCCATGTATCCTATTGCCTGGAGGCTTTATGTGCAGTAGAAACCATTGCAAGCCCAAGCCATCTACACATTTTTGGCCAGTGCAAAGGATGTGTGAGAAGATCCAGCAGAAGGTAAAAATTATAGTAGACTTGAAGGCCTGAAGTGAGAGTATGCTCCCTGTACCAACTACAGATCGATCAGCAGGGAATATAAGGGCTAAGGTGAGCACTACCTCTGAACCAATAAGTAAATTATGCAGATAGAGGGGTGATGGTTAGAAGCCAGGCCTAAAATAAAAACAAGGGAAAAAATCCTGAAGGACCACACATTGTAGGAGAGACAGATTTCACAAACTTATTCCTGAAAGTTAGTAAAAACAAAAACAAAATCCACCACCGTCACAAAACCTTAGTTGAGAAAAACTCAGAATCTGGGGTTGTGAGTAGTACCTTACCTTATATGCTCAGTATTGAACAAGAAAGTTAAAAGATGTGCAAAAAACTGAAGTGTAATCCATACTCAGGAAAAAAAAAATCAATGAGTAGGAACTGTCCTCTAGTGATCCCAAATGTTGGATCTGGCACAGAAAGACTTCAAAGTCCCTATTAGAGATATTTCAGTTAAATAAAGGGAATCTTGACTGAAGGGTTAAAGTAAATTATGATGACAATGACTCAATGAATAAAGAATCTCCAAGAGAAGTTTTAAGAGAAAACAAAATGAAAGTGCTTGATTTGAAAATTATAATAACAAATGAAAAATTAACTAGGCTGGATTCAATAGCACATTTAAGATGGCAGAAGAAAGAATTGGTGGACTTGTAGGTAGGTCAATAAAAATTATTACAAAGAACAGAAAAAAGCCTGAAAAATGAATAGAACCTCCGAGATCTGTGGGACAACATCAAATGTATACCTAAGAATAACATATATAAAAGGAAAGGAGTGTGAGAGGAGCAGAAAATATTAGAAAAAATAGTGGCTAAATTCATCTGCAGATCCAAGAAACATGATGAACTCAAGCATGATAAACACATTAGCAGAATCAAACTGCTGTAAGACAAAGAAGGAAAATCTTGAAAACAGCAAGAACAAAATGATGCATCACATACAAGGGAATAACAATAGGATTTACAGCTGACTTCTCATCAGAAGCAAGGAGGTCTGAAGGCAGTGGGATGTCATAGTTAACATGTGGAAAGAAAAAAGCCCAGCAACCAGGATTTCTTTTTTTTTTTTTTTTTTTTTTTTAAAGATTTTATTTATTTATTCGACAGAGAGAGATCACAAGTAGGCAGAGAGGCAGGCAGAGAGAGAGAGGAGGAAGCAGGCTCCCTGCTGAGCAGAGAGCCCGATGTGGGACTCGATCCCAGGACCCTGAGATCATGACCTGAGCCGAAGGCAGCGGCTTAACCCACTGAGCCACCCAGGCGCCCCGACCAGGATTTCTTTATCTAGCAAAACTCTTCTTCAAAAATGAAAGCAAAATAAAGACATTCCCACATAAAAAAGGCAGAGGATTTGTTGAAAGCAGACCTGTCTTAAAATATTAAAGGAAGTCCTTAAGACTGAAAGGAAGTGACAACAGATGGTTACTCAAATCCCTAAGAAGAAATGAAGAACCTTGGAAATGGTAAGTATATAGGTAAACACAACTGTATTTTTATCTTACTATTTTAATAGGATTATCTTTATTCTTTTAATTTTTGAAATGACAAGATTGTCTAAAGCAATAATGATAATACTGTATTATTGAGATTCTAACACATATATGGTAATAAAAACAGAAAAGATATAGGAGTGGTGCTGGGTGGCTCAGTCAGTTAAGCAGCTGCCTTCCGTCAGGTCATGATCCAGGGTACTGGGATCAAGCCCCTTGTTGGGCTCCCTGCTCAGTGGGGAGCCTTCTCCCTCTCCCCCTGCAGTTCCCCTTCTTGAGGTCTCTCACACTCTCTCTTTCTTTCTGTCAAATAAAATCTAAAGAGAGAGAGATGGAATAGGAGATATATTGGAGCAAGTTTCTGTATTTCCCGGAGTTAAGTTAGATTATGATAAGTAAAAGATGTATCTTGTGATGCCTAGAGCAAACACAAAGAGTATAACAAAAAATAATTGCGATAAAGTCAACAGAGGGATTAAAATGGTATATATACCAGAAATATTTTGCACAGAAAAAGATCGTAATGGAGAAATAGAGGTTAGAGATTAACGACAAAGACATGAAGCAAAAACAGCAAAATGGCATACATAAATGCAACCATGTCAATAATTGTATCAAATGTAAATGGACTAACTGCCTGTTCAAAAGGTGTAGGGATTGTCAATCTGCATAAAAAGGCAAGATGCAACTCTTTGTTGTCAGTAAGAGATATACTTCAGATTTAAAGACACAAATATGTTGAAAGTAAAAAGATCCTAAAAAATAGATCATACAAACAGTAACCATAGAAGAGCTGGAGTTGGGGTGCTTGGGTGGCTCAGTGGGTTAAGCCTCTGCCTTCAGCTCAGGTCATGATCTCAGGGTCCTGGGATCAAGCCCCGAATCGGGCTCTCTGCTCAGCAGGAAGCCTGATTCCTCCTCTCTCTCTGCCTGCATCTCTGCCTACTTGTAATCTCTGTCTGTCAAATAAATAAATAAAATCTTTATTTAAAAAAAGCTGGAGTGACTGTATTAATAATAGAAAAAATGTACTTTAAGAAATATTACTAGAGACAGGGACATTTCATAAGAATGAAAGGATCAAGATGAGGAAAATATAACAATTATAAAAATATACCTAACAACAGCACCAGAATATATAAAACAAAAATTGACAGGAATTAGGAGAAATAAAAAACTTAACAATAATAGTTACAGATTTTAATGCCTCACTCTCAATAGTTGATAGAAGAACTAGATGGAAAATTAGCAAGGATATAGAAGACTTAACACTGGCAACCAGCTCATATTTATTGAATACTCTGTGCAGAATATACATTTTTTTTCAAGGGCACATAGAACAGTCTCTAAGAATATTCTGGGTCATAAAATAAGTCTCAATTATTTTTAAAAGATGGAAATCTTAAAAGGTTTGTTTTATGACCACAACAGAACTAGAGATCCAGAACAGAAAGAAATAGAGGATATCTCCAAAATTTTGAAATTAAATAGCATACTTAAAAATAACCCACAGGTCAAAGAAGAGATCCAAAGGGAAATTTAAATATATTTAGGACTAAATGAAGATGAAAACATAGCATATTTCATGGAATACAGCTAAAACAGTACTTAGAGGAAAATTTATAGTTTTTAAGTTTATACTAGGAAGGAAGAAAGATCTCAAGCATTAATCTAGGCTTCCATTTTAAGAAACTAGATAAAAGATGTTCTTGATCTTGGGGTGGTGGAATCTGTGGAGTCTGCTTAAGTTTCTCTATCCATTTCCTTCTGCTTCTCCCCCCGCTCTCAAATAAATGTGTGGTTTGTTTTTTTTAAAGAAAATATTTATTTATTTGATAGACAGAGGGAACACGGGGGAGTCAAGTCGGAGAAGCGGGCTCCCTGCTAAGCAAGGAGCCTGATGTGGGGTTCAGTCTCAGGACCCTGGTATCCTGACCTTAGCTAAAGGCAGATGCTTAATGACTGAGCCACCCAGGCGTCCCTCAAATAAATAAGTCTTAAACAAAACAAAACAAAACAAGATTAGATAAGAAACCAAACCCAAAGCAGGATAATCATTTTGGGATTTTAAAAAAATCTTTATTTTATTTATTTATTTATTTATATTTATTTATTTATTTATAAAGATTTTATTTATTTATTTGACAGACGGAGATCACAAGTAGGCAGAGAAGCAGGCAGAGAGAGGAGGAAGCAGGCTCCCTGCTGAGCAGAGAGCCCGATGTGGGGCTAGATCCCAGGACCCTGGGATCATGACCTGAGCCGAAGGCAGAGGCTTTAACCCACTGAGCCACCCAGGCGCCCCAAAAATCTTTATTTTATTAACATGGCATGCTACAGAGGTCAGCAAACTGACATATGGACAGCTATTTTTGTAAATAAAGATTAAAACTGTCTTTTTACATAAATGATAAAATCTCATATTTATAACAAATCAGAAACAAATAGAACTAATTGAGTTTAGCAAGGAGGTCACTCAAAAGAAATTAAAAGGATTGTAAGAGAAAACCATGAACAACTTTCTTTGAACAAATTGGGCAACTTACGTGTCATGGTCAGATTCCTAGACACAAATGCTGAAGGCATGAATTATTAAAACCAACTAAAGAGGAAATGGAATATATGAATAGACCTATAACAATTAAATAATTGAATCAGTAATTAAAAGTCTTACTGCAAAGAAAAGCCCAGGCCCAGTTTGTTTTTTTTTTCCTCATTAACACAAGTATTTATTGATGCTATTGATACAGTAAATTAGGTTGAATGTGAAGTTTTAGATAGCTTTAATTCACCATTTTTCTTGTGCACAAAGATATTCTTTCATTGACAAATGGGCATTTCTCTTTGACATCCATTAGTTTTTTGCCCAGATATTGGCCTATCAAATATTAAAAAATTAGTTTCTATTAAACAAAACTAAATGTGATTCCATGGAGAGTTATTGTATGATTACCAAACACATCTGATGTTAAAATGTCATTGAAGTGCTGCTTGATCATCTCTGTCAGTTTGTGCTAATTAAGACAGAAAGGGCTGGGATTTATAAACCCCAAGAGTCTTATCTGAACAGTCTGCATAAAAAAGTTGTCTTTTTGCCTGGTGAAGGGGTATCCATGAAGCTGTGGACCTCTGATGGATTAACAATTAAATGTTTTCTGTGTTAGAACAAAGAAAACAAATCAGTAATTAAAAATCTTACTGCAAAGAGAAGCCCAGGCCAAGTGGCTTCATTGGTGACTTCTGTCAAACATTTAGAGAAGCACGAAAACTAATCCTTCACAAACTCTTTCAGAAAGGAGAGGAGGAAAGACACTATCCAACTCATTCTGTGAGGACGCTATTACCCTGATAACAAAGCCAGACAAAGATACATTAAGAAAATTGCAGACCAGTATCCTTTATGAACAGAGACCCAGTAACCTTTTTTTTTTTTTTAATTTATTTATTTGATAGACAGAAATCACAAGTAGGCAGAGAGGCAGGCAGAGAGAGAGGGAGAGGCAGGCTCCCTGCTGAGCAGAGAGCCCGATGCGGGGCTCGATTCCAGGACCCTGAGATCATGACCTGAGCTGAAGGCAGAGGCTTTAACCCACTGAGCCACCCAGGTGCCCCTCTTTTTTTTTTTTTTTTTTTTTTTTTAAGATTTTATTTATTTTGTTTGACAGACAGAGATCACAAGTAGGCAGAGGCAGGCAGAGAGAGAGGAAGGGAAGCAGGCTCCCTGGATTGGGAAGCCTGATCCCAGAATCCTGGGATCAGGCCCTGAGCCGAAGGCAGAGGCTTTAACCCACTGAGCCACCCAGGCGCCTCTAGTCACAGTAATCTTTAATAAAATATTAGCAAACCAAATTTAACAACACAGAAAAACGGATTATAGATCATGATCAATTGGGCGTTATCCCAGGCATGCAAGTTTGGATTAATATGTGTAAACCAATATACCATGTTCTCTTAAGAGGCTAGTTGGTGGGTGGCTCAGGTCGTGATCCCAGGGCCCTGGGATTGAGCCTGGTGTCGGGCTCCCTGCTCAGCGGGAAGCCTGCTTCTCCCTTTCCCACTCCTTCTGTTTGTGTTCGCTCTCTTTCTGTGTCTCTCTCTCAAATATATAAATAAAATCTTAAGAAAAAAAAAGACCAGTTGGTAAATATTTTAGACTTTTGGACCATTACAATTTCTGTTTAAACTACTCAGCTCTGCTGTTGTACTGCAAAACAGTGATAGACTATATGTAAATAAGTGGATATGCCTGTGTTTTGTTGCAACTTTACAAAAATAGCTAGTGCACAAGTCATAGTTTGCTGTCTTGTAATAAATCATATTAAAAGGTTTTAAAAAAACCCACATGATCAGCTCAGTAGATACAGAAAAAACATTTGATGTAAATGATAAAATGTTGCAACAAACCAGGAAGAGTGGGCAATGTCTCACCTTGATAAAGGCATCTATGAAAATCCTAACACTAATGTAATGTTTAATGGTGAAATATGAATCCTCTTCTCCTAAGACTGGGAACAAAGTGGGTAAGAATGTCTCTTAAGTCTACTCTTAGCACTTCTTCACTGGAGTGTTCTACCTAGTGCAGTGGGGTGGGGGTGGGAAGGCATCTAAATTACCCCAGTAATTCACAAAAAAGAAACCAAAACAGATCTGAGTTTAAGCAAGGTCACAGGATACCAACTACACAAAAAAATTAAAAAAATTTTATATACTAGCAACAATCCAGAAATGAAAGTAAGAGAATTCCATTCATGATTGGCTTCATACTTAGGAATAAATTAAACAGAAGAATTAACAAGATTTACACTAAAAACTATAAAATATTGTTGAGAGAAGTTTAAAATACCTAAATAAATGGAGAGACGTTCTGTCTTCATGGATTATGAGTCCAAATGTTGTTAAAATGATAGTTATCCCCAATTTGATGTATGGATTCAATGTAATCTCTCTAAAAAGAAAAATCCCAGCTGACTTCTTTGAAGAAATTTAATCCTGTAATTTATGTGGAAATGCAAAGGACCTAAAGTAGAAGAGCCAATACAATTTTGAGAAAGCACAACATTGGAAGGACTTATTACATGGTTTTAAAAATCCACTATAATAATCAAGAGGGTGATAGATTGGTGTAATGACAGGTACTAGAACTGGACTGAGAGTTCAGAAATATATAGTTGATTTTTGACACAGGTGCCAAAACAGTTCAGTGGGGGAAAGAGTAATTTTTTCCAACAGATAATGCTGGGAAATCGGTTTTTTTTTTTTTTTGCATGCAAAAACAAAAAAAGACAAAAACCCACCCCAAAACTCAGTCTCTTAATTTATACTAGGCACAAAAATTAATTGAAAGTGGATCATACACCTCAGTCGGAAACTACGAAATGTCTGGAAGAGTATCTTTGTGACCTTGGGTTAGGCAATAACTTCCTAGACATGACACCAATGGCACAAGCTATAAAAGAAAAATTTGGTAAGTTGGCTTCATTAAAATGTAAAACTTTTGCATTTTAAAAGACATTATTAAAAAAAATGAAAAGCTATAGAAAGATTCGCTTATCTGATAAAGGAGTATCCAAAACATATAAAGAAGTCTTACAACTCAGAAGACAAGCTAGTTAAAGAAATTTTTTTTTAAATAAAAATTATTTTTTGTCATGATTCCACTTACATGTGATAACTAGAATAGGCAAGTTTATAGAGACAGTAAAATAGGGGAAATGGTTGAAGAATAGGTTGTTCAGGGGAAGTGTGGAATGGACAGTTACTGTTTAATGGATAGAGAGCTTTTGTTTTTCTTTTTTAAAATTCTGAAAATAGGGGCACCTGGGTGGCTCAGTCGGTTAAACATCTGCCTTCGGGTCAGGTCAGGATCCCAGGGTCCTGGGATTGAGCCCTGCATGGGACTCCTGATCAGCCTTTTTCTCCCTCAGCCTTATTCTCCCTCTCCCTTTGACTGCTGCTCCCCCCCCTTGTCCCCCCCCCGCCCAAATAAATAAATAAAATCTTAAAAATATAATAAAAATAAAAATACAAAATTCTGAAAATATTCTGGAAATGGATAGTGTTGGTGGTTGCACAGTCTTCTGAATTTAATGCCACTGAATTGCACACTAAAAAAATGTTTAAAATGGTAGACTTTGTTGTTACGTATATTTTATCACAATTAAATGAAAGAAAAAACATGAGACAAAAGACTTGAACAGATATTTTGTCACATAAAATGGTGTTCAACATCCCAAGTTATTAGGGAAATGCAAATTAAAATCACAGTGAATTTCTACTGTACAGCCTCTGAAGTGGCTGTAGTCAAAAAGACTATAAAAATGTGTTGGTAAGGATGTACGGCAACTGGAAACCTTGTGCGTTGCCATAAGAATGTAAAATGGTATAGTCACTTCAGAAGTTAGTTTGGAAATTTAATAAAAAGTTGCAAATGGGGTGCCTGGGTGGCCCAGTTTCTTAAGTATCCAACTCTTGATTTTGGCTCAGGTCATGATCTCAGGCTGTGAGATTGAGCCCTACATTGTGTACCACAGTTGGTGTGGAGCCTGCTTAAGTTTCTGTCTCCCTTTCACTTTGCCCCTCCGCAAATCCTTTTCTTAAAAACAAAACAAAAAGTTAAATAGAAACTTACCATATGATGCAACAGTTTCACTCCAAGGTATCTAGCCAGGAGAAATGTAAATATATGTCTACACAAAGACTTGTATATGAATGTTTATAGCAGCATTATTTATAATGGCCAAAATCTGGAAGCAATCCAAATGTCCATCAGCTGGTAAAGGATAAACAAAATGTGAAATATCCATATAATGGAATGCTATTCAACAACAGTAAACAATAATGAACTACTAACACATGCTACAGGATGAATAAATTTCAAAAACCTTATAAATGAAGGAAGTCAAACTCAAAAGACTACATATTATATGATTCCGTTTATGTGAAATATCTAAAAAAGGCAAATTTAGGGGCGCCTGGGTGGCTCAGTTCGTTAAGGCCTCTGCCTTCGGCTCAGGTTGTGATCCCAGGGTTCTGGGATCAAGCCTGGCATTGGGCTCTCTGCTCGGCGGGGAGCCTGCTTCCCCCCACCTCTGCCTGCCTCTCTGCCTACTTGTGATCTCTGCCTGTTAAAAAAAAATAAATAAAATCTTTGAAAAAAATAAAAAAGGCAAATTTACAGAGACAGAATACAGATCAGTGGTTGGGTCTACAGGTAGGAGTGAAGATTGTAAATGGGCTCAAGAGGAGTTTTGGAGTGATGAAAATATTCTAAAATTGGATTGCAGCGATAATTGCACAGCTCTACATGAGTAACTAAAAGTCATTGAGTTGTACATTTACAATGCCTAAATAAAGCTGTAAAACTAAAAAATTACCTAAGATTGGTTGGAGACTTTTGGATAAAACTGTTTTATGGGGTTTTTTTGATGAAGTGGTTTTAGGTATGTCAGGTGATGTCCTATTAGTTTGTGATATCTCATATTACTCTTTCACTTGGAGGCCTAGACCCTCCCTGCTCCCAAAGCCTTACCTTATGCCCTGCCTCACTAAAGTGTGTCGGAAAACTTTCTCTTTGTTGGGGAGAACTGACTCATCTGTTCGGTGTGTGGCTCTGATGGACTGTCTAGGCAGATGATACTTATTTAGAAAAAAATGCTTACTTTGAGCCCCAGGTTATAGATAGATTAGTCCCAGCTAGACATCTTGCAAATAGGTCCTGCGGGTTGACGAGTAGGTGAGAGTTTGAGAAATGAGGGTATATTGTCTGCTGAAAGAGAAGAGCCAGTGGAGTGGTACCATCACGTGCAAGGATGCGTTAGGCTGTATTGCTTCGACCTGTGCTTTTCACTGGTTTTTGTTTGTTTGTTTGGTTGGCTTTTTTGCTGAGGCCTCACAACAATCCTGTGAGATAGGAGAGGTATCTTTGGTCCCCATTTTACAGAGAAGGAAGGTTTACAGGGTGACTCCTTTGTCCAAAAGGATACAGCTTTGGCAGAGTTAGACTTAAATTCAAGTTTTCTGACTCCATATTCTAAATCACTTCTTTTATACTCTGTGTTTTGCCTCAGCTGTTTACTGGGAAGAGGAGCAGAAGGGTCATGTAATTTTGACTGATTGCATATGTTTTCAGTAGATTTAGTCTGAAGAAAAGGAGGGAAGTTAGACTAAAGTGTAAGTTCAGGAGTTCTATAGCAAGTATAGTAATCAAGGACAAACCTGATATCTGGTAGTTATTAAAATTATATACCTGGGTTAGAACTATAATTCATGGCACCCATGGTTTGAAGCTATCCAGTGCTTGGTTCAAGGAGCAGACCACTTCCTAAGTTATAAATATAACTGTGCCAGAAATCAAAGAAAATTCATTTGACAGACATTTATTGAGCATCTACTCCATGCCAGGTTCCTTGCCAAGGTACAGGATCACAAGGTCCAATTGGATCCTGTTGAGAAAGAAACAGCCCGAGAGGACAGAAGTAGGCTGGAATTTCCTTCATCGTTTTCATGCTCTGAGGCTGATGTGTCTGCCTTCCAAAGTGACCACATCCATATGGACCTGGAACCTGTCACTTTCTACAGGTTCCCTTTCTTGATAAAAATAGTCCATCTTTTCTTCCTTTCCCACTGTGGATTCTTCAGTCTGCTTTTCAGCCAAACATAGGTAGATCTCTCATCTAAAAAAAATCTTTGCTTAAAAAAAAAAGACACTTAGGGGCGCCTGGGTGGCTCAGTGGGTTGGGCCGCTGCCTTTGACTTAGGTCATGATCTCAGGGTCCTGGGATCGAGTCCCGCATCGGGCTCTCTGCTCAGCAGGGAGCCTGCTTCCCTCTCTCTCTCTCTCTGTCTGCCTCTCCGTCTACTTGTGATTTCTCTCTGTCAAATAAATAAATAAAATCTTAAAAAAAAAAAGACATTTAAAAACAATTTTTCTAATTGTTGAAATAGTTGATGCTTATTGCTAAACACATGGAAGGCATAGATGAATTATAAATAATAAACATAAAAATCACCTTTAATTCTACAACTTAAGATTTCAGTGGTTAACATTTTTGCTTCCAATCTGTTTGAATTTCCTGTCAGTGTCTGCTTGTGCGAGTATGCACATTTTAGTATTTTGTTGTGTCAAGCTCTGTGTGAAATAATTTACATGTATTCTTTTTTTATCGTGTTTTTAAATTATGTGTATAGTACATCATTCATATTTGATATAGTGTTCAGTGATTCATTGGTTATGTATAACACCCAGTGCACATCACAACACATGCCCTCCTTAATACCTATCGTCCTGTTACCTCCTCACCCCACTCCGTCCCCTCTGAAACCCTCAGTTTGTTTCCCCAGTTCGTCTCCTCTGATTTCTCCCCCTTCAGGTTTCCCTCCCTTCCCCTATGGCCCTGCTATTGCTTATGTTCCACATATGAGTAAAACCATATGATAATTGCATATTCTTAGTTCAGAAGTAGCTTTGTGAAGCAAATACTATTATCATATCTCCTTTTTACCGAAGAAACAGATTTAAAGGTAAGTAACTTTTCTAGGTTTGCATAGTTGATAAATCCTATAACTTGAATTTTTACCCATACGTAGCTCAAGCTCTTCACCACGACCTTTCTGTTTTCTTCTGTGACTATCACTCCAAAATTGTTCTCTGTAAGACTGTCAGTCTGGGGGCTCAATCCCAGGACCCAGTGATCATGAGCCAAGCTGAAGGCAGATGCTCAACTAACTGAGCCACCCAGGCGCCCATGTAGCATTTAGTTTTGTCCAAGAGAAATAGCATAGGATTTTGGTGGCTGAAATGAATTTTTTTTATTGGCATATTTAAAGATTATTGATTCTCTGTAAATAAATAGGTGGCATGCTTGTTCAGGTGTACATTTTTCAAAGAATGTATTGGATATTCTTTTCTAATGTTTTCAGAAAATTTGGAAGTAATTGGTGGTTGAAAAATAATGCCTAAAATGTTTGGTATAATAGAATACAGATTCTAGGACCCTACATCTGGTCTAGGGTAGATCTCAGGAATCTGCATTTTTCAGAGCAACTAGTCTAGATGATTCTGATATATAACCAGATTGGGAAACACTGGCCCGAACCCTCTATTTTTCCTGAATTCTTGTCATTTTCTTCATTTTTCTCTTGACTTTGATTTCTCTTTTTCTTTCTTGTATCACTATACCTGCACTTCAACTTCCTTCCTGTCCCTGGGTTTGGAAGCTAACTTTATTTATTTTATTTTTTAAGATTTTATTTATTTATTTATTTGTCAGAGAGAAAGCACAAGCAGGCAGAGTGGCAGGCAAAGGCAGAGAGAGAAACAGGCAGAGAAGCAGGCTCCCTGCTGGACAAGGAGCCCGATGCAGGACTCGATCCCAGGATTCTGGGATCATGAACTGAGCTGAAGGCAGAGGCTTAACCCACTGAGCCACCCAGGTGCCCCCGAAGGCAGTGTCTCAATGGACTGAGCCACCCAGGCCTCCTGGAAGGTAACTTTAGATAAGATTCTTTTCTTACTGCTTTATTTAATTTGACTTTTGCTATGAGAGTCTGTTTTTCTCTATCTCAGATTTAAGTGTATGATTAAATTATTGGTGACCAAGGTTTGTTTTCCTGTCATTATCATGAAAGTGGCTCATCTTATCTTATGTTACAGAAGTCAGAGAATTGGTACTACATTTTACATTTTGTTTAGATGAATGATGTTCATTTCCCATTTCACTTAGGTTCTTTTCTTGTTTGAGAGACATGGTTTGCAAAGGTTAGAATGAATGAGCCTCAAAATTTTGGTCACAATAATAACCAGGGCCTTCATACTAAGGCATACTATATAGTCATTTGAAAGAACTAGTACAATATAGCAAGATTGTTGCAGAAGGCTGTCTATAGTAGTTGTCTAGTATAGTCAAGTGAAAAAGCAGATTATACAGCTGTAAATATAAAATGAGCTTATTTTTGCTTAAGCCACCTCTCAAAAGCCCCACAAAATTATAGATATGTATCCATTTGTATGTGCATGGATAAAGGTCTCTAAGGACATAAAATAAGTTTATAGTTTATGATATTTATTATTTTAATAATATTAGATAATATAGATAAGTTTTTTGATTATAACAAGTTATTAAACTTGCCATTTATCGTATATATTTTTAAAGATTTTATTTATTTATTTATTTGACAGAGACAAAGCGAGAGAAAGGCAGCACAAGCAGGGTGAGTGGGAGAGGGAGAATCAGGCTTCCTGCTGAGCAGAGAGCCCAGTGTGGGACTCTATCCCAGGACCCTGGGATTATGACCTGAGCTGAAGGCAGACGCTTAATGACTGAGCCACCCAGGCACCCCACTATTTATTATATTTATAGGTGATTTCCATTGAGGAAATGGAAGATGATGAAGAAAGGGATACTCAATTTTTACTTTATTTCAATATTTAAATTTTAAATAATGAGTATGTTTGTTTGTTTTTTTAATTTTAAAAATTACAAAAGCATTGGTTTTTTAAATACGTGTCATGTCAAGATATACAGTTCTTCCTATAAAATATCATTTCTTGTTATGTTATGGACATTGGGGAGGGTATGTGCTATGGTGAGTGTTGTGAAGTGTGTAAACCTGGTGATTCACAGACCTGTACCCCTGGGGCTAATAAAACATTATATGTTAGTAAAAAATTGAAAAATATATTTCTTTAACTCTAGAACATTTTTACAGTTCTTTTTCTAAAAAGATTTTATTTATTTGACACAGAGAGAGAGAATCGCAAGTAGGCAGAGAGGCAGGCAGAGAGAGAGGGGGAAGCAGGCACCCCACAGAGCAGACAGCCCGATGCAGGGCTCCATCCCAGGATCCTGAGATCATGACCTGAGCCTAAACAGAGGCTTCACCCACAGAGTCACCCAGGCACCCATAGAACATTTTTTAAAAATAAGAAAAAGTAAAGCACTAGGCATTTAGAGTACTTATTTCGTATTAGAAGCAAAAGAGAGCAAGAGAGACTCTAGCTGGTGTACTGGAGACAGCGGCAGCTTCCATCCAGCACGGTAGCTGATGCACTCAGGTGACTCTGCTTTTTTGCTTTCCTTAGGTTGTTTGGTCCGCAGTTTGCATTCATTGATCAGTGAGTTGATTCAGACTCAAACCCACCGACAGCAATGAATGTTGAGTGCAGCCATCAGCGTTTCCATTTGGTGGCGTTGCCTCGGCCCTCCTGAATTCCCGGCTCTTCTTTTCCACACTGGTTCTTTGAGGCCTAGGTCCGGTATCTCTCTTAGTAACCGATGATTGAGGGCCCACCTAATTATAGGTAACACTAGATACTAGGGCTGGGAGATTTCTTCAAGTTGAGAAACTGGTTCAGGGAATGGAAGGAGCTCGTGGAGAAGCTAACAGGTAGCTCTGTGACCATACAGATAGATAGGTGCCTGCATACCTGATAGATACAAACAAGAGTCGAGGGTCCTGGCTCTTCTTCTCTGTTTTGGGCTGAGAAATATGAGCACTTTTCAAGGTAAATTAGCACAGGTTATGTTTTGGCTTAAATAATAATAGCAGTTTCCATATATTGTTTGCTGTGTGCTTGGAATGGTACAAAGCACTTTATATATTATCTCCTTGAATCTCAAAATTCCATGAGGTAAGTGTTCTTATTATCTACCATTTTATACATGAGAAAACAGAAACTCAGATACTTGCCTATGGTCAGTCACATAGCTAGTTAGGGAGTTGAACCAAGATTTTTCCCAGATATCTGACTCCGGACCTGACATTTTACTTAACATTTAACAAACTTTTAAGTAAGCATATGTGTGCCCAGAAGTAGTGAGGCAATAGTTGATTTCAAACATCTCATATTCTAACAGGGCTGTGAAAACTTAACCATATTAACTGTAGTTGGAGGTAGAATATGATAAGAGTTGTACAGGCATTAGACAGTTGTATGCTATGTTTGCTTATTAAATCCTTCTCTTGCTCCTAATTAAAGTTTTGAGGGGATGGGGGAGAAATGGGTGTAAAATAATCGGGTTTCACTCAAAACTGAAATATATGTTTTTAATGTCTCCTTGCTCCATCCTGTTTTTCACTAGAGTGACATATTTCTAGGAGACATTTTTAAGCACATTCAGTATTATAGTGGAGTTCTCCTTATCTTGTTGAAGTGAAACACTTGTTTGTCAAAAACAGCACAAAGCAAGGAACAATGGGCAATAGAAATAGGGGGAGCTCTTACAAAGTTCACTGGACCTCTTTTAGGGACAGGCAGCAGGACTGGTTCTGGTGATCTTATGTGACATGTGAAGGTACAGCCTGCTCCTTTGCTTCAGGAAATGTAGTGTTGTCTGTAAGGACCCCAAGGTACAGTCAACGGTCGGTGGTTTTTTCAAATCCCAAACTCACCGACAGCGTTGAATGTTCCTTGGAGTCCTCTGAAGGCTGGTTTCTGGCCCTGGCAGCCCTTCTTCAGCCTGTACCCATGTTCCAAGAGCCAATGAGCAGTGAAACCACTGCTGATAGAGGCTCTCATATTCTTTTCCAGGTTTCAGGTTGAGAATATTTAGACTATGAAATCAGTTTGTGTATAGCAGAGAGCTCATGAACTTAATGGACTTGTGAGACTGCAGTTACTTATACAAGCAGACTCCAATGGGTGGTTGAGAAAATGGCTTTGAACAGTATTATTTTTTTAATTCTGAAAATGTCAAGTGCCTCATTTTAGAGTAGATTGATTATTAAAGGGCATGGGTAAGAAAGAAGTTAATATATATTATGGACTCTGTTATGTGCTGGAATTTGTATATTTTTATTTCATCAAACTCAAAACAACCCACTTGTACCTCATGAAAAAAACTGAGAGATTAAGTGATTTGCACAGTTACATAGCCAGGAGTCACTGTTGTAAGCCAGAACTTGAATACTGGACTTTATCAATGCTCAGCTCCCTGAGCATATCACCTCTTTTCCTGTCCACCACAAAACTTAACTCTTCTGTATCAGAAGTAGCATCTGCAGTGAGAACTATATCAAACTAGTAAACATTTTCTCCTTGTTTGCCTGTATAAATAGCAGGTGGGTCTGTAGGCAAAATTTTTCATAGAGGAAGATGAAAAAAATTTACCTTCACAATTGGTGATCTCTCTAGCTGAGATCCTAGATCATTGAGTTGCCACAGAAGTTCAATGGTAGTCTACACGTTATTTTCCATTTTGAAAAAACAGAAACAAAAAACCCCTATCACCTAAGAGAAAGCTTGCATTTCTCCTCTGTAAGATCACAGCAACTAAAATGTCAGGTGTCTTTTTGCTTTGGCATGAAGAGTATTGGTACATTATAGACATACTGGTTATTTTTCATTGACTCCTGAATACCCTTGATTAAAAAGCTAGAAAATGAAATAATTCTATGGGTAGGGATAGAGGGTTTCAGAATGTAGGGTTTTATTACTGGAGAGATGGAGGAGTGCTCAGAAGCAAGGCTTAGAGAACTGCTGGCTGAATTAAGGTTAATCTTTAATCAGGGATTGGGTTTAAATAGTAAAGGTTGACTCTTCTCAAATTCATTTTTAAAGGAGCCAAATGGTACACATTAAAAAAAAATCACTGAGAATTTGGTTTGAATGTAAACTGTTGAACATCTACATCAATTTAATTATTTCACCCTCTGTCAAAACACTCCATTTAGCCAGCTTTGTTGAGTTCTCAGTGTTATGACAGTGAACTGTATACAACGACAACAAAAAAATCAAGCAACTGTTACTGTGTAGTCGTTTAAAAACTCTTTAATGTGTTTAAACAGTCTTCCCTTGGTCTCATAGTAGAAAGAGATGTGAATGCCTTAAACCGTTTGGACAGATGTTCAGACTTTAAAAGAATACTGACTTCTGCTGCTCCAAGCCATGAGATATTTTACAAAATACCATTGCTTAAATTCATGGCATTCTAATAAGAATGCTTTTTATAGATTTGAAAAACTAGAGCAGAGTGAAAGGTAGGTTTCCAAAATGGCATAGGGGTATTTCCCATTGTGTTGGAAATAATTAATTTTCATGGCAGGGAAGGCTACCATCATCCTCACGCCTTTAAGTTTTTATCATCAGGCAAGTTAGAAGGACACACTGGTATTTTTAATGAGTTTGCTAAGGGGTTTATATATTTAACGCCAGGATAAAGTCTAAGGTTAAAAACATTAGGGTTAAATTAAACAAGAATTGTAGAAACTACAAATTTAATAAGTTGGTTTATTTCTTTCTTGATTTAGGTTGGTTTTGAGTTTGTCAAAATTTACCATGCCATCCTTTACTGTTTCACTTACCTCTTTTCCTTTTCCAAAGGTACTACAAAATATTGAAACCCACATTGCTCCAACTTGGACATGTAATTGTTTTCATAGTCTTCTTGAGGCCTCTTGATATACTTGAAAGAAACAAGAATCATAAACTTAATAAAGCAATATATTTGAGAGATTAGTAGCATAGAAGAGAAGAGGAGTCACTATCTCAGGTGGCTTCTGTTCAGACAGTTCCCAAGCATTATGCAGGGAGCATATATTTGGGGTATTTGGGGGTAATGCTACTAACCTTGAGGACAGATTCTTATGTTATAAAGATGACAACAGCGTGGCATCATGAACCCCTATTTCTTTTAGCCTGACTGCTAGTGTTCTGCTTTATCCTTTTGCTAATTCATCAGTGAAATCCTAGGATCCTTTCTCTTACATATAATCCTTGCCATTATGGAGCACAGTGTCTGCCCAGGGATCTAGACATAGACACAGTAGATGACAAAGAGAATGACTGCTATGCTGGTGGGAAGGTACAAATCATGTTAAGGGAGAGTAGAGAAAAGGGTTAATTCTGCCCAAAAGTCCCAGGAAAGCTATATCTGAGGGTCACATCTGACTTGGGACTCAAACGTATAGTTGAATTTTTCTAGACAGAGAAGGAAAGATACTCCAGTAGAGGGAAAGCTCTGCATAGAAAGTCCTAGAGAAGGGAAAGTTCAGGTAATGATGAGTGATGACATTAACCTCTCAGCATCCGTTAACTCATCTTTAAGATGGGGGACAAATAGCACTTGCCCTTTGCACAAAGCTGTGAAAATTAAATGAGGTTGTGCATGTGAAAGTAGCATGTTAATAAAATTTCTAGATTTCTTTTTTTCATTGCTCTTGGTTCATTTGTGCTAAAATAGAGTATATGAAATACCTTATCATGATAGACTTTTCCAAATTGGATTCTTATTTGTTCTCTTTTTTTCCCTTTGAGTGGCCATAGTTTAAATTTTTCATATATTAAGTGTTCAGAGAAGTAATATTGTAACAATAAAGAATACAGATTTGGAGCTAGAATTTTGACTTTGCAACTTACTAGCTATGTGACCTTGTGCAAGAGAAAAAAACTCTGTTTTTCTGTTTCCTTACCTATAAAATGGAGATAACAATAGTGTCTACCTCATAGAACTATTGTGAGGGACGTGTGGGTGGCTCAGTTGGTTAAGCATCTGCCTTTGGCTCAGGTCATGATCCCAGGGTCATGGGATCAGGTTCAACAATGGGCTCCTTGCTCAGCAAGAAGTCTGCATCTCCCTCTGCCTGCTGCTCCTCCTGCTTGTGCTCTCTCTTCCTCTCTGACAAATAAATAAATAAATCTTTTTAAAAAAACCTGTTGTGAGAACTAAATGTCAAGTCTGTAAAACAGCACAACACATGTTAAAATTTATATGAATTTCTATATGTTTCAAAATGATTTAAATTCTTAAAATCATTTATAATGTACTTATGTATTATGAAATTAAATTGCATATTTTACCCATATTCTGGTTTTGGTTCATTTACACTAACGTAAAACCCTTATTTTATAGTTAAAGTAACTTCCAGATAACTATTACATTGCATATGTATGTATGTATGTATATGTGTGTTTCAAAGGCTTTTTGAAATTAATTCTCTACCACTTTCTTTGTGACCTTAGGAAAAGGTTTTATCTCTTGAACTTCAAAATCCTCAATCTGTTAAAATAAGAATAATAGTATAGTAGTACCTCCCTCATACTGTTTGTGAGGATTAACAATTAGATAATATAATTAGAAACTTTGTAGAAGGCTATAGATTCTCTCCCTAATCTGCACATAAACACAAAATTTTGAAAGCAGTTTCAGTTATGGAATTTAAGAGCGCATCCATAGCCTCCCTCTGAATGTTAGGTTCAGACATTCCAAACAGAGCTGTAGACCAAGATTTCACCATCTCATCTTGTCACTGGTGTAATGTTGCTGCTGTTGCAGCCTGTCACCATTATCTAGTCACATTGTTCCCTATGCTGTAATCTGTGCAATATAACCAGACAGTGGGGCACCTCTGCCTTCGGCTCAGGTCATGATCCCAGGGTCCTGGGATCAAGCCCCGCATCAGGCTCTTTGCTCAGCAGGGAGCCTGCCTCCCCTTCTCTCTGTGCCTGCCTCTCTGCCTACTTGTGATTTCTGTCTGTCAAATAAGTAAATAAAATCTTAAAAAAAAAAAAAAAAAAACACAACCAGACAGTGGTAACTAGACAGTGATGAACCCTGGAAAAAGTAGTTACTAGGCTTCATCAACAACCTTTAATTAGTAAATCTGCACTTATACAGAAGAAGTTGCCAGATGAGAAGTTACACAAATATTTGAATGAATTTAACTGACTTTGCAACAGTTTCTCTCCCACTTCCACAGCAACCATTTGGTTTGGAGCTGATCCCAGCACTATGAGTACTAATTCTGCCCTTAAGTAAGGGTCAGAGAATGTGTTGTTTCAAGACAGTGCTTACAAAGCCTGCTAGATCCAGAGTGTTTACTTGAGTATTAGGGAAGGGGGGAAAAGAGTATGCTGAAGATTGTAGTTGTATATGGAATTATTGGACATTCTTATATTTAGCCTGCTGAGGTTTTACCAGACAATTGAGAAGTAGAAAGAGAAATTTAAACTTTGTAGCTTGGAACATTTTACTTCTTGACATGGCAACTTTATATCAGGTTATTTCAGATATTTTATGAATTGGGAAGACCAGGGGGTGGGCAGGCCAACTCACTGAAATGGCAAATTGACCTAGTGCCAAAAGACGGTATTTCTTTTCAAATGGGACATTTCTTTTCAAAACCTATCCAAATATTCTAAGGGCCACCAGGATTTTCCATCTCCTAGTTACAGTGGCTTAATGTGTTTAAGATATTACTACTTCAGATTATTTTACAAACCCATAAGCAATACTTCACTTTTCCATAGTAAATTAATTCACAGGGTATCTATAATCAGTGAACAATTCTTCTAAGTAACTCTATACTAAGGACTGTTGTTCAGCTGACCTGAATGAGTAAGTACATTAAGTGAGTTGGAAATATAAAGTCATAAAAGAAATAGGGATCAAAATCATGCGGTAGTTAATATTCATGGGTATTAAGGAATGAGGTAGAAAGAACCTTGGATTTTATTGCAGTATGTGAAAAGTGTTGGCAGAGATTTTAAAAGTCCATGAGAGCCAACCAGCATGTGTTTTTGCAATAAACAGTTAATGAAATAAGCAAAAACAGTGATCAAAAGACTCAAATCTGGGTGCCTGGGTGGCTCAGTGGTTAAGCCGCTGCCTTCGGCTCAGGTCATGATCTCAGGGTCCTGGGATCGAGTCCCGCATCGGGCTCTCTGCTCAGCAGGGAGCCTGCTTCCTCCTCTCTCTCTGCCTGCCTCTCTGCCTACTTGTGGTTTCTCTCTGTCAAATAAATAAATAAAATCTTTAAAAAAAAAAAAGACTCAAATCTTTCCTTTTGTACAGTGATGAAACCCTGACGATCTAACAATAACATATGTATTTCTTCCTCTGACCTATTTTAGTTTACTGGGTTAAATGTAATCATATGATACTTTATATGCTTTAAAAACTTGATGTCTGTTATGAAGTTTATTTTTGTCTCCTGTAGATTATAATGTTGTGTTAAGACATTGTAAGTTATAGGTAACTAGACATTCATCCTATAAGTAACTTACCATTTAAAACATTTAGGGGAAATGCTTTTTATTATTTTTGCATTATGTATGTGGGCTCCACTCAAGTCTTGAACTCAGAATCCTAGGATCAAGACCTGAGCTGGTATCAAGAGTCAGATACTTAACCAACTGAGCCACTCAGGTGCCCCTAGGTAAATTTTTTTTTTTTTTTAAGATTCTATTTATTTATTTGACAGGGAGAGAGAGAACACCTGCACACAAACAGGGGGAGTAGCAGCAGAGGCAGAGGGAGAAGCACGTTCCTGCTAAGCAAGGAGCCTGATGCTGAACCCTGGGATCATGACCTGAGTTGAAGGCAGAGGCCTAACTGCCTGGGCTACGCAGGCACCCTGAGGAAATGGATTTACAAGGGAAATGAAGACCCGAAGTCAGATAGTGGGTCAGAATTAAAATTCTTGACTGTGTGTGTGCATGTGCACGTCTGTTTACTTATATGACACTACCTCTCCATTGTGAAACAGCATGTTTTTTGCAGAAGTTTCCTAATGTCTTGTTGGCCATCTGAAAAGTACTTCAAGTCTATCTGTCTGGCGGGTCAAACATCTTAGCCTTAGGGATACACCCAGAACTAGTGCAAATGGACCATTGACTTGAATTTAGCATCCTGACCTGAAGTATTTGACTAAGTAAGAGATGCTGAGTGGTGTTGGCATAAAAACTGTCCATGGTATGAAATGAGGAATAGCTGTGAGTGATCAAAAGTCTGTGAAGGCCCTTTAGGCTCTGACATTTATCAGCTGCTGCTACACTTTAACACTTTACTCTAATCAAAGGTGACTACCACTGGATGGAAGAGGCTTGCAGAACCTCTGGCTGCTCTCAGGGGAGGAATTTATTTTAATTGCCAGTGAGAAGGTAGGAATGATTTCAGTAAAGATCAAGAACCTCCAAATCCACTTCAGCTTGGGCTCCTGGCCAAGTGTCCATCCTCTGGAGGGAGTTGGTGTCAGCTGCTGTCTTGTGACTTGAGGTATTTCAAAAAAGCCAAAGGCATTACAGAAGCCTTTCCTGAGTTGGCAGGCAGGAATGGCTCCAGGAATCAAGGCCTGACACATGTCATCAGCCTGGAAAAAGTGGAGTTTGGACACTAATGATGGCTCTTGTCAAGGCTCAGTGTGATAAAGCCAGGAGGACTCAGCTTGGGGGTTTGTTTGCATAGAAGAGGAGTTATAGCTTAGAGAACACCTGCCAAGAGTTTTCACTGCCCCAGCTGTATGTCAGTGACAAATACTTCACCCTTGACTCCTGTCACTTCTTTTTAATGGGTAATGGTAGAGATGCTGGATGGGTAAGGAAGAGAGGCAGCCTGGTTATATCTATCACATTTCCCTGTTTGCTTGTTTTCTTGCCATTCTCTGTGTAGAACTAAGTTTGTCTGGCCATACTCCAGGCTAGTGTTTTGTTCTGTCTCTATCTGATGGTATTGGGCCAGAGTTTTGGGTCCTTTATTTCCATAAATGCCACTGCTGATGACCACACAAGTGTTTTGATGGGCAGTTAGGAGAAAGCTTTTTTGCTGATATATCTTTGTTAGAAGTGTAGTTTTCAAATCCCAGCTTTGCCATGTAGTAGCTATGTGATTTTTGGCAAGTGGTTTAACCTCTGTTTCTCACCTGCAAAATGTAGGTAAGTAAATAACTGTACCTATACTACTGGGTTGTTGTGAGACCTGAATGAAAATAGAAGTATAAAAATGCATGACCCGTAATGTTCAAATTTCAGTTATTGTTAATATTGTAATTATTTGGTCTAACTTCTTGCCTACTGAGAAGAATGCAATGAGGGTTTTCTAAACCATTATCTTAGTGAATATAGGAATCATGGTGTAGAATAAATGTAAAATTGAAATCAGGAGATCCAGATGCAAGTCTTGACTATGCTGTATGTAACTTCAGTTTCCAGATTTTTTCATAAAAAAATTTCAACTAAAACAAAATCAGGATCTCTGAGATCTCTTGTCATGCACAAAAAATTGACATTCATAAAGATGATTGAGGTTCCCAAGAGCTTTTGCTTATGTGGGTTATACCTATCACCTTTCACTGTATGAGAAGTTAAAGTCGATGGGTGCCTGGGTAACTCAGTGGGTTAATAAGCCTTTGCCTTCAGCTCAGGTCATGATCCCAGGGTCCTGGGATCGAGGCCCGCATCGGGCTCTCTGCTCAGCGGGGAGCCTGCTTCCCCCTCTCTCTCTGCCTGCTTCTTTGCCTACTTGTGATCTCTCTCTGTCAAATAAATGAATACAATCTTAAAAAAAAAAAGTAAAGTTGAGAAATTTAAAAATGTATATTAATTCATTTAAAATAGAAATGATTAACTTACTGCATAGCAACATAAGTAACATTTTAAAGTAAGAGTAACTATAAAAATATCTCTAGATTCCCCCCACCCCCCAAAAAAACAAACAAATCTTAGTGAGAAGAGTGACATTATTTTGTATTTTTGTAGGTCTCTTCAATGTCTGGCTTTGTGAAAGACAACTGAATTTTCAGGGTGCCTGGGTGGCTCAGTCGGTTAAGCATCTACCTTTGGCTCAGGTCGTGATCCCAGTGTCCTGGGATCGAGCCCTACATTGGGCTCCCTGCTTAGCTGGGAACCTGCTTCTTATTCTCCTTCTGCCCGCCACTCCCCTTGCTTGTGCCCTGTTCCTCTCTTTGTCAAATAAATAAATAAAATCTTTAAAAAAAAAAAGGCAACTGAATTTTCATAGCTGTGTATATCTGCATCTACATTCTGTCTGTTTCAATATGTTCTGGCTGAAGTATATGAAGAAAATATGGCCTCTATACTCAGATATATATAGAAAATGGATTTTAATAGTTTGGATAATTGTGTATTTTTTTCTTTCATGTGTATCAGATCTCAGTAGTTGGTAGTCTCTTTCTCTCTCTCTCTCTTTTTTTTTTTTAAGATTTATATATTTATTTGACAGAGACCACAAGTAGGCAGAGAGGCAGGCAGAGAGAGAGGAGGGGAAGAGACTCCCCACTGAGCAGAGAGCCTGACTTGGGGCTCGTCCTGGGATCATGACCTGAGTTGAAGGCAGAGGCTTTAACCCTCTGAACCACCCAGATGCCCCAATAGTTGGTAGTCTCTT
The DNA here is from genome assembly GCF_964662115.1 of Mustela nivalis. NCBI lineage: Eukaryota > Metazoa > Chordata > Mammalia > Carnivora > Mustelidae > Mustela > Mustela nivalis. The sequence continues at coordinate 83,365,574 of NC_139032.1, read as the reverse complement.
AAAGGTTAGTTGCACTATGGAATCTGAAACCATATCAATGAACTTTTCATTCTCTATTTCATTAAAAATCCCCTAGTCTGTCTTACAGTTTACATGGGTCTTTGACCCATGAATGATTTTGAAACAGCATGCTTTGGTTATTTGGAAAATACTGGTTTAACAAGTTATATAGAATTTCTAAATATGGACATATTTCATCATATAAAATCCAGTAAATCAGTTTTCTTAGTATTACCACTATTCTCCTGGGAAGCTGTGAGGCATACAGTAGCAGATACAAATTTTCCAAAATTCCAGTTTTTATTTAAAGTCTTAAATTTTATCATTGGCAACAAATACTGCCAGTTGTTTTCCTTGAAATGACATGCCCACTTTGTTCATTTTCAAGATAATAACTGTCAAACATCCACATCTGAATAACCATAATTTCTGTTGCTCTTTCAAGTAAAATGATAGCCCATGAAAAAATAAGCTAGTTTACCTTACAACTCAAACAATAGCTTAAAGTGCATTTCCTTGAGACAGTCAGTGTAGAGAAGTGCTTTAAGTGTGTTTTCCATTTTGTCACACAAAATATTAAAAAGTTGCATAGTCAGGCATTGAGATTTAAAATCAGTAAATCTTACTGCTTCGTCAAGGACATTCTTTCTTTTCTCCTTTTTACGTTTACCATGAGCATTTCTTAAAATTTAATTTAATTTTTTTCAGTGTTCCAGAATTCATTATTAACAATTATTCCAAATCCTCATACATTCATTTACAATTTGAAATAAGGAACACAGTCTTTTTTCCTTGTTATATAGACTGAAGTAATTAGTAATACTGTTACCGTTCATACATAAATTAGATCTTTTCATTGGATCTTTAAGAAAAGTATATAGGTGGGGGGTACCTGGGAGGCTCAGTTGGTTATGGTCATGATCCTGGGGATCAAGTCCTGTATTCTGCTCCCTGCTCAGTGGAGAGCCTGCTTCTCCCTCTGCCTACTGCTCTGCCTGCTTCTGTTTTCTCTCTCTGTCAAATAAAGAAATACATACATCTTAAAAAAAAAAAAAAAAGGAATAGTTGGTATTTTCTGGAAAGAATGCTAAGCATTTGCTAAAAATAAAAATGGAAAAAAAATGAAAATGGAAATGAAATCCATCAAGCAACCACTCCATGAAAACGATTTCATTGGATGGAATTTTTCAAGGATATTCTTAAGTTAAAATGGCTTTTTTTCCCCCCCGCAGTGTGTGGTGGTGGTAAATACAAAGACTGCCAATACGTTTTGGTGGCATTGCTTTGATTAGTGCTAAAGCTAAGCAATTTAACCCAACACTGGTTTTGCACCATCCTTGTAAATGTCAACATAGTAAAAAAAGGCAAATCATGCCTTATAATCAGTATAAAAATAGTTTTGGCCATGCAAACTCTCTGAAAAGGTTTTGAAGTCATCTGTAGATCACACTCTGAGAACCATTGATACGGAGTCCAAATGTTAAAAAACTTTAGATGGGGACACCTGGGTGGCTCATTCAGTTAAGTGTCCAACTCTATTTCAGCTCGGGACATGATCTCACGATTATGAGATTGAGCCCTGAGCTGGACTCAGTGCTGGGCATGAAACCTGCTTAAGATTCTCTTTTTCCCTCTCTCCCTTGCTTTACCACATGCCCTCCCCCGCCCCGCCATATCTGTCTCTTCCCTCTCTAATAAAAATAAAACTCTATGCAAATGGTTGAAACTTCTCTAATTCCTTCAGCATTAAGACTCATAGGGCTGCAGTGGGTTATAGGAAAGACAACCCCTGGGGTATTGTTCTGGCATCCCTTGGCATTTAGCATAGTATTAAGGGGCTTGCCTATAGTGGAACCTCAATGAAGATTGATCAGTCAATGCAGATTGCCTAAATATTGTACTTATCAACTTTTTTCTTTTATACCTTATGAACTCAGTTTTCTCTGTTCTCATATATACCATGTATTTTCCGAGTCTTGCTGAATCCTCTGTTACTGATTGTTCAATATTGTTACTACGTATTTTTTTTTCTCCTTGTGGATGTATAAGAAGTAAATCACATGGCATTTGCTCTTTTATGATCTTGGGAATATAAAAGCAGTTAAACAACATACCACACAGCGTCCAGATGCAGAGGCACAAGTAGCCTGGCATAAGATTCAGCATTTAGTAGACGTTTGTAATAATGACCACCTCCTGAGCATCCTTTCAGGGTCAGGCATTGTGATTTGTATATATATAAACACATGTATGTATGTATAAATATATATATTTAATATAAGTATAAATCATATATGTAAGTATATAATTTAAGTGTATATATTCAAGATATATAAGTAGATAAAATATATAGATATATTTGTATACAGATATGTATATATGCAGATAGTTTATATAAATTTATTTACATAAATATAGAAATCATTCACATTTAATTTTCTCAACAGTCCTGCCAGCTATTTGGTATTATATTCACTTCGTTGATGAGGAATGAGACTCTAATAGGACATAGATTTGCTCAAGGTCCCAGAGCCTTTGTCTGTCTGGTGCCAAACTTTTCAGTAAATGCCTAAGTTCTTAGAGGGGTGAAAACAATATGGGTGGGATGGGGTAGAATTAATTATTTTCCCAATCCCATATTCTTCTTAACACTTTCCCAAATTTCTACCCAACTCTTCTTTCCTCCTTGGTTCTATAGCATGTCTCATGGTGTACCTTATTTTAGATTTGTAGAATTGTGTGCAAGGCTTATCTTTTCTACTCTGATATAAACTCAGTGAAAACAAACCCATTTTATTTAGATATACATTATATCAGGCACTTGATAAATGTTTACATTAAACTGTAAGTGCATGTCCTTTGCTTTGTTCATTGTTTATGTAAATAGTGTATAAATGAAGTCATTTGAATATGTTGATTTTAAATAAATACAGTATTTCCTTTTGAGATGTGAATAATAACCCTATAATCTATCTGTTCTAGAAACTGCATTTTGTATCTGTTGGGGAGGTGTCAAATGTCTTATTTTCAACACCTAAGTTAGAAAATCAATGAAAAATGTGAACATTTTTGTTGATATTATTAGTGTTAAGTTGTACCCTCTTTGACTCCTTTGAAATGGCTCTACAATAAGAGAATGGGGGGCAGTTGAGTTGATACATTTATTTTTTAGATCAAAGCATATGGAAGAAAGTTGTAAAAGTCTAGCTCAGTCCTCCTTTTAACAGTTTGCAGCTTATAAATCAATTTGGAGATCAAAGCATCTTCTGTAAGATGTCCGTCACAATAAAGTCAGTAACTGGCAGGTGATTATTACTGTCTTCAAAATAAACAATGATCAGAAGCAGCCAGTTATGATAATTGCTTTATTTTTGTATAGTCTCTGTAAAAAGATTATTTGAAGAGTAACTTCTGTAAAAGGGACTAACCATAAATGCTTAGCTAGCATCTTGAGTGGAAACTTGAGATTTGGGTAGAGGAGGGAGAGTGGGGATCATTTCTTGGTAAGCCACGTGCATTTTTCTTCCTGATATGCCCCCAGCGTATCTTTTGTTTCTAGGAAGTTCTTAGGACTGGAGCTCTTTCCTTTGGGGCCTCCTTACCACCTTCTCAAAGTTTTGTTTCTGTTAAGGTGTCTTAACTAGGTTATGTGAAAGCAAACTCATGAAAGGAATTTACCCCAAGGTTCATTTCTTAACTCTTTCAGAGATACTTGGTTCACAAATGCCTTTGTGAAAGTTTTGGCTATTAGAATATTTGTGCTGCTCCAGGATATGGAGGTTGAGGAGAGGGCATTTCTGTTAAATCACAGCTTAGTCCATGTAGGTCTGAGTTCTGCTTTCTCAGAACTGCTGAGGAGGTGAGAAAAGTAACACCCTTTCTTTGTGTTATCTTAATTAATGCTCCCAACAGCCCTTCTGATAAGGTAGTGGTTATTGCATTTGTCACTATACCCAGATACTCTTTTCCACTCCATTGTTTTCCATGTACAAAAATAATTTAGTCATATGTTGTCCAGTCACATGAACATATTAATTGAACAGTGGTACATAGTGTTGAATATATCAGATCAAGTAGGTTGTGTTGTTTGATTCAAATACTGAATTCTACAGTTACTGAAGGCACTTGACTCCATGAAAAAGCTGCTGATTAGGGTACTTTTCAAATTGTGATGTGTACTGGGGCTAAGATTGTGTAGAAGTCTGGCTCCTTTAGGAAGGCTGTCAGCTTCTGGGCATGGGAGCATGGCCTTAAAGTGCTTGTAAACTTTGAAGAAAATGTATTTGGAGTGGGATTTATTTAGACACTGACAGGCAATAAAAATTAACATATTAAGGGTTTACATTTTCATTGAATATTATCTTAAATATGGTTTAGATGTGTATACTAGTTATAATCTTCTTATTTTTTAAAAAAACTAGTGTATCTTTTTTAAAGATTTATTTTAATCAAATTGAATTTATTTTAATCAAATGAATTCCATTTTTCCCTTTGGTCTCTTCTATGTTACTATTTTCACCCTTTTTCTCCTTTCAGAAAGTTGGGGAGAGTGGGCGTACATGCATTCTAAATATGTGGACTTCTTTTTTACTATGGTTTTTAGGTGTTTGTGAAAGTTTTGGCTATTAGAATATTTGTGCTGGCCTGTTTTTACTATTACTACTGATATTAAAAGTCTTATATAAACTTCTTTCTAACGGGGTGTATAATCAGAATAGACGCTTGTAGTCCAGGAAAACAGAAGAGTAAAGGTTATTAATCTGATTATTAGTGATAAAAGGAAAACCTAACAAACTAATGCTGAGTTCAGAATAATATAGACACTTTGGTGGGGGTAGGGGGGGAAAGGTCACATGAGAGAATCTTGCTATAAATATTCCCTAATTTGTTCTGATTGATGGTTATGTGTTATATATGTATATGTAAAAATTCATCATACTTAAACTTAAGATTTGTTTACCTTACCATATGTAAATTTACCTCGAAAAATAAAATAGTTGTCATATCTGAAGCAAATGTGGCAAAATCTTGATCATGATTGTGCATGAGTGATGTTTCATTTTAGTGTTTTTAAATAAAACATTTACTGTTTTCATGAAAAATTTAAAGTATTTTATGATAAAAATGAAAAAAACCCTGTCACTCTGAACATGTCAAATTAAATCAATTTATGAACGCTAAGTTTTCATCTTCTTTTTTTTTCCTTACTCTGTCATTTTTCAGGTTTGGAATTTTGTCTTTTTCTTGGATATTACTGGAGAAGTATAGAGAATGAAGTCTTGTATTACTGATATCACTTGTTGTTTTTTTTTTTTTTTTTAAAGATTTTATTTATTTATTTGACCGAGAGAGATCACAAGTAGGCAGAGAGGAAGGCAGAGAGAGAGGAGGAAGCAGACTCCCTGCTGAGCAGAGAGCCTGATGCGGGACTCGATCCCAGGACCCTGAGATCATGACCTGAGCCGAAGGCAGCGGCTTAACCCACTGAGCCACCCAGGCGCCCTGATATCACTTGTTTAAAGAGAACAAATTCAATCTTGATATTGAAACCAGCTTATATATAATTTTATTTCATTCTTGAATCTGACTGGAGAAAAGCCAGTTTGTTTAGGTATATGGTAGTTCTAATTAAACACCAGTTTTAAAGGCTTTGTCTTTCATAAGCCTAATACTTATTGAAGATTTTCCATGTACTTGATATTGTGAGAACTGTCTTGTAGGAAGATGTTACTATTTCCTTTTGCATTTGAGGACCCAGAGAATCTGGGTTCTCATGGATGAAGTAAGGAGGGCCCCCTATACTTGGCCTCTAAATAGTACTTAAGCTGCCAATGTCAGTATAAAGATGAAGGTAATTATCATTTTTTGTAACTGACTCTTTATTGCCACAAATAGATCATCACTATCTTAAGAGACATTCATGTACTGTTTAGAAGTCTTTCTAGAGCTTATATTGCATGGTCTTTAAAATTTCAGAATTATTTCTGACACTTTCTTAATAACTTAGCAACATGGCATTGTCCTTTAAAACAAAATCTGGAGTAAAAAGAAATATTTTCATTTTCTTATTGTATGAAAGAAGGCTATTTGTAGGTCATCTTTTTTAAAAAGGCAAGAAATTCTCTCTCCAAACCACATTAGAACCCATGCCAAGTTGGTACAGGGCCCTTACGGGAGTAATGATGTAAGAATTTGAAAGAATACATAATGCAGCTGCCAAAACTCACACTGTTCAGTATCAACACCGTCTGTCTGCCAGAGTCCGCAGCTCAGTATTTTTTTTTTTTTTTTTTGGTGTGTACCGAGTTATAGTCACATATATTTATCTCTTCGGGGGTAGGGAAATAAGGAGTTATTGTTTGATAAACTCAGTGCTTTCTGAGGTAATGGTGCTCTTTTGCCTCTCATGCACTCCTGAGCATTCCTCACTTTTGGGAGTTAGTCAGGGAGGACTAACTGGGTATTCTCCTGGGTAGATTCTTCCAAAATGTGACACAGAGGGGCAATTCACACCTTGCCTAGTTTCTGTTTTGCAAGAAAACCCTTCTCTTGCATGGTTCTGTATTCAGGAAGACCCATGTGCTACATTCCATCCATTTGCCAAGTCTTGGACTCTTATCCAAGGTAAAGTATTTGAGTATGCAATTACCCATACACATATTGGCAACCGTATACTTTTTCCTGGCCTCTCTTAGAGAAAACTCAAAGCCAGAGGAGCAGATCCAGATGTTCTTCAGTCTGGCATCCTCAATTCAGAATTCTAGATGGCAAGACTTCATTTGTAAGTGTACCAAGCTTACTCAGCACCTGCTTTTGCTAACCATCATATTTTTATGACCAGAGAATGTGGAGTTTGCATCCTTTGCTGCGCAGAAAGAACACCATATCAGAGCTGCATGTGAAGTGACTCTCCATCATTTGAGAGAAATATTTGATTTGCTCCAGCAGCATGCAGAAGAGTCTAGCCTTGCTGTGGGAATAAGTCTGGGATGAGAGCAGGTGCAACTGCAGCTGCAGCTTCTTAACCAAATCTGGCCTTGTTTAATTTTTAAATAGTCTAAAACGTTTGGCATCAATATAAGTGAACCATTATGGGCTCTCTGGCACCTAACATAGTACCTTGCCCAAGGAGGGAGGTGCTCACTGACTATATCCAGTCACCATTTATTGAACACCTTCCATGTGTACCAGGCTGTGTACTAGAGACTGGTTATGAATAAGATCTTTTTTCAAGAGACCCATAGCCTTGGGAGGCATAGACTCTTAAACAGATAAATTACAATTCACCCATTTTATTTGTTGTTGATACGTTTTAGTATTTCGTTCAGTTCGTAAGTTAGCTACAGAAACCAATGCACAGGATTGACTTCCTGACCTTCTAAGAACAAACATGGGATTTCCTTTCCAATTCTAAAGTATGCTTACTTGCTTGCATTTTTGCCTCTTTAAATACCTCTTCTGACTTATTCAGGGATGAAGATTTCTGAGTGTGGAAAGAAAATGCTAGTATAATGCAGGAAGACTTTCCTAAGAAGTCTTACAGAATTGGTTATTCTGTTCTAAGTGATGTTTGCTTTATATAAAAGTAATAAGCAGTTGCATCAGTCCTTCTAGATATGTTGGTTATATGCAAGTAAGACTAGGAAAAGTGATTCCCTTCTTTCTGTGGAAAGTAGGCTTCCTTCATCTGAATTTTTGCATAATTAGGGCAGAACCAGATAGTACATTTTTTTTTGTCATAACTTTCTGAATAGATGAGTTCACGTTTATTTAGTTATGATATAGTTCCTGTGTTTTAACTTGTTTTTCTTTCAACCACCCCTCCCTCAATTTTTGAGGATGAGTATATGAGTATTTCCATTTGGCTTCTCTTAACCATAAAAAGAATATTAAATTGCTTTCATACAAACTAGTTTTCTCATTTCCTTGATGGAAAACAGTCTCAGATAAAACATGTACTATTAAAATAAGAAAAGCTAATACTCACATAGTGCTTATGTTCCAGGTTTTGGTTTTAGGGCTTTATCTGTAAAGTACTTAAAAGAAGCATTGTCTAATCCTCATGACAACCCGATAAGATAGGTACTTATTATTTTTCCCATTTTACAGATGAAAACAGGAAGGCAGGGCATACCTAGGTGGCTCTGTTACTTAAGCATCTGACTCTTGATCTCAGCTCAGGTCTCAATCTCACAGTCATGAGTTTAAGCCCCAAGCTTAAAAAAGAAAGAAAGAAAACAGGTAGGCATAGTGAGGTAAATAACCTGCCCAAGATCATACAATTAATAAACAGCAGAGTCAGGATTTGAACTCAGGAGTTCCAGACCCATTGTGTTCTTAATGAGTGCGCTTTCAGCTTCATACTCAATTTGACATTGAATGATAAAGAATTCCCTAAAAGTAAGGGGCATTAATTTTCTAGCATTCGAGTTCCTCCTGTGTATCTAGGCATTCCATATGTCATTTTATTTCTTTTCAATCTTACGGATATGTGAATTGGTCCCATTTTACAGCTAACATTTGTGGAGCACTTTGTATGGGTCAGGCATTGTACTAAGTAGTTTACTTGTGTTATTTCAGTAATTGTTCACAGTAGCTCTGTAAATCCTTACTGTTATTCTCAAAGATAGAGAAAGTCACTTGCTTGGAGTCAGATAGTTGAGGAGGACAGAGTTTAGATCTGACCGTAGGTTTGCCTGACTCCAGACCCCAAGCTTTTAACTATCCTGTAATATTTGGTGAGAGGAAGTACTGTGAGGTGAGTCCCGGAAGACAGAGCCAACTCTTGTTCCTCATCCTTAATCCTCATATATTGTGTTGATTAATCGTGATCCTTGCTTTTCTTACTACTTCATGTTCTCATAAAGGTGTCAGAGATGGCCTTCTTGTCTGAAGACAAGATTCTTCTGTAACTGAATCTTCGTGATATCGTGGCATGTGGTGAACTTGGTCTTTTATTTAAGGCTTTGACTTTTTCTTTAATTCCATTTGCTGGGGCTCATCACTCTAGAGATTTCTTTCTATCTTCATAGGGATTTCTGAAAGTTATAGTGGGGTGATCTTAAGCATCTGTGAGGTTCTGTTTCCAAAATACAGTAGTTTATCTTGCCTCCTTAGGATTGTAAATCTATTTTCTTTACCCCCTAAGATATGGTTGGTATTGAACATTTTTGTTTATTTTAAATTATTTTTTTATGTGGAACCTTTATGCTCTCATATCTCACTCCCTCCCTCCCATTAGCAAAGTCAAACCTAAATGGTTTAGAACTATGTTTTCTGTCCTTTCTCTCTTTCCCTAATTGTCTTTTTTTCTGTTATTCTAGATTATCTCTTCTTTCTGTCAAACTAGTTGGTCACTAAGATAAGTCTAACTCCCAAATATAGATCTGTCACTCTGACATGAGGTAATCAACATCATTAGATATCAGAAAAATGAAAATTAAAAAAAAATGAGGTAGTAATGCATACCTACCTCAATGGCTAAAATTAAAATAGCAAAGAAATTGACTACTTGAAATGTTGGTGGGAACAACCCAACTACTCAATCTCTGTCAGCAGAAGTGGAGTATAAATTGAGAGAAACATTTGAAAGCTCTTGAGTAATATCTATGGAACTTGAACATAGGCAGTTTTATTTCTGGGCACATACTCAACAAAAATGGGTAAACTATGAACTGAAAGACATGTATAAGAATGTTCTAGTGGCATTATTTGTAGGAGTCCCCAACTGGAAACAGGTATCTTTCCACAGTAGAGTGGATCAATAAATTGTGGTATAACCCATAAAATGGAATACCATATGGAAGTGATACCAGCAAACTATTACAAAATGCAGCAGCATTGATGAATGTCCTAGACAGTATGTTGAACAAAAGAAGCCAGACACAAAAGATTACATAATGTAGGATTACCTTTATATTGAGTTAAAAAACAAGCAGAACTAATTTGTGGTGATAGAAGTCGAAGGGTGTTTACTTTTAATGATAGAATATAATGACTGGGAGGAGGCGTAGAGGAAGTTTCTGAAGTACTGATGTTCTAATCCTGACTTGGGAGTTGTTGATTCCACAAATGTGTTCACTTTAAAAAAAAATTCATTGAACTATATATACATTGGAGATAAATTGTGTTTTATTGTATGTTTGTACTTGAATAAACAAGTTTATTATTTTTAAAAGCTAGGCAATAGTTTGGTTAAATAGTTTGAGGGGAAGCATCAGGGTCAAGGACTTGGGTTAAAATACCATCTCTAGTTAATGGCTTTGGATTAGTCACTTAAGAGTGGCCTTAAAGAATGACTTTTTTTCCCGTGTATTTACGGTAAAGATCTGGAGGGAGTCATATCAAACCAGTAGTACTTTTGGCCAGGAGTAGAATTGTGAGGTTTCACTTTTTTTTTTTTTTTTTAAAGATTTTATTTATATACTTGACAGAGAGAAATCACAAGTAGATGGAGAGGCAGGCAGAGAGAGAGAGAGAGAGGGAAGCAGGCTCCCTGCTGAGCAGAGAGCCCGATGCGGGCCTCCATCCCAGGACCCTGAGATCATGACCTGAGCCGAAGGCAGCGGCTTAACCCACCAGGCGCCCAAGGTTTCACTTTTTATACTGTGCACTACCTTTTACATTTTAGGTGATTTTTTTTTTAAGATTTTATTTATTTATTTGACAGAGATCACAAGCATGCAGAGAGGCAGGCAGGCAGAGAGGAAGGGAAGCAGGTTCCCTGCTGAGCAGAGAGCCCGATGCAGGACTCGATCCCAGGACCCTGAGATCATGACCTGAGCCGAAGGCAGCGGCTTAACCCACTGAGCCACCCAGGTGCCCCCATTTTAAGTGATTTTTCAGTAATATTTTAATCAAGGAAAGCCTGCATGGCTCAGTCAGTTCAGCGGCTCAGGTCATATTCCCACAGTCCTGGGTTGGAGTCCCACATCGGGTTCCTTGCTCAGCAGGGAGTCTGTTTCTCCCTCTCTCTGCCTGCTGCTCTCCCTGCTTGTGCTCTCTCTCTCTGATAAATAAATAAAATCCTTGAAAAAAAATTTTTAATCAAACTTTAAAAAAAAAAAGAAATCCACAACATTGATGGAGGAAATGTTAAGTAGCGTGACAAGTGATAAGGTATGATATTTGGTGCCATGCTGAACTTTGGTGCCCCACAAATTAGATCCCATTTAGCCATGTTTATTTTTCTACTTGGTAAAATAGCAAGAGACATTACTCAGAGGTTGAAGAGAGTAAATGTTAAACCAAACCAAATGCAATAAACAAAAAAAAGATTAGCCCTCTCTTTGCATTTTTAAAAAAAAATTGTGGTAAAAAAACACCTGAAATTTATCATCTTAACCCTTTTAAAATGTATAGTTCATTATGTGAAATATATTTATAATGTTGAACCACGGCTCTTCAGAACTTTCTCATTTCGGAAAATGGGAACCCTACACCCATTAAACAGCTCCCCATTTTCCCTTCTCCCAGCCCTTGGTCACCGCTATTCCCCTTTCTGTTGCCATGAATTTGACTACTTTCAGATAACCCATATAAATAGAATCATACAGGATTTGTCTTTTTGTGACTGGCTTATTTCAGTTTGTATAATGTCCTCAAAGTTCATACATGTTACAGCAAGTGACCTCTTTATTGCCACCACGGTGGTCAAAACCATCGTCTTTTCATCTGACTGCAACGGTCCAAATGGCCCCCTTGCCTCTAGTGTTGCCCACCTCTAATTCGTCTTCCACCCAGTGGCTAAATGCAAATCTGACTTGAGAACTTGATGCCCTGACTATCTTTTGATAAAATTTAAATGCTTTAACCTGACATGGTTTTCACTGTTAGGCCCTAATAAACTATTTCCTAAGCCACATCATTTCCTCATGGCTCCCAAACTAGATATACTCTCTGGTTCATACATTCTAAGTTTTTTCCTTGATCATGCTGTTTTATCTTCTTAGCCAGTATTTGTTGATGGAGAATCATGAATGGATCATGACTTTGACTGAAGCTTACTATGCTTGTCAGCTGCCCCTGCATGGAACTAACTTAGAGACTTAATGTCAGAATGTAATAATTTGACAATAAAATACAGACTTTCCATTTTTAGAGCTTTTCTCAACTAAAAATAGTCTGATCTGAAAACAAAAGAAACTTAAGAAATACGTTGACCAAATTCACATGAAGGGGGAAAAAATGATAGGGAATTTTCCTTATTTTAAAGTCTTCGTTTCACTTGGCACTTTAATAAAGAATACATTAAAGGCTTCTCTCTCTCTCTCTCTCTCACTCATTCACACTGTAATTTATTTATTTATTGAGGGCCTGCTATGCATTTAAGCTGTGAATCAACAAGGTAAAATTCTGAGAGAAGTTTGTACATCTTGAGTAGCTACACATATTTCAGTAATTACCCAGTTTATATAACTTCTTTCGTTTCTCAAGCAGTGTTTTCTTTCATTTCTTCTTCTTTTCTTTTTTTTTTTTTAAGAATTTTAGTTATTAGAGAGAGACAGATAGCGACAGAGAGCACAGTGGGGAATAGAGGGAGAAGCAGGCTCCCTGTCAAGCAGGGAGCCGGATGGGGGGCTGGATCCCAGGACCCTGGGATCATGACCTGAGCCGAAGGCAGAGGCTTCACGGACTGAGCCACCCAGGTGTCCCTCAAGCAGTGTTTCCTGACTGCTGGATGGAAAGTAGCTAGTGTTTGGAGTTCACATACCCATCATAAAACAAAGTATGTTGTACGATCTTTTTTTTTTTTTTTTTAAGCTATTTAGATTGAGGAGGAACTCCCACATTAGACTCTCAAATGGGACTGAAGTCACCCACTTTTCACAAGTTTAGTGAATTACTGAAACATCTGGAATGAGTATCACAGCTTGAGCTTGACAAAGGAAACCCCTTCCTGCCTTATGAGCCTTCTTTATTCCCCCTGAGCTGTAGTCGCATTGCATATATGGTTTCTTGAATATATGATTTGGTCTCTCCTGGCAGTGCTCTGCTCATGTTATTCCTTATGCCTGAAAAGCTCCTTATCTTGTTCTTTTCTTTTCTACAAATTCTGTGTATCTTTCAAGACTCATCTCAGATGTTTCTCCTCCAAGTTGTCTTCCCCTTACCAGGTTAAGAGCTTTTACTTGGGACTTCCATAATCCTGGGCTTTCCTTTATCATACACTTAGAGCACCATGTTGTCTGTTTAAGGTTTGTGTCTGCTACTAGACTGTGAGCTGCTTTTGAGGTTTAAGGCATTTCTGTGCTTAGTTTGCTGCTACGTAGGTTCTCAGTGATTCTTTGAATGAATAAATTGTATTGTTACTGAATGATTGATTTAAAAAAAGCGTGTGACTGAAGGAGTAACAAAAGCCTAATGCCAAACCTACTAAGAAGCCAAGTGATTTCTAATCATAAGTTTTGTGCAATGCAGTCTTGTTCCTGTGTATACAGGCCTTATTCACCAGCAAACTTGGACATCTGTCTGATCCTTACAAAGAAAAAACAAAAACAAAAACTCCCTAAAGGGAAGAGAACTAACAATAATTGAATACTACTTTGTGTTGGGCACTAGGGACTTTGTCATTTATGGCTTTCATTTGGCTGTATGGGGAACTTAGTATTTTCCCTTTTAACAGCTAAGGCAACTGACACCGAGAGAATTTTAGTTAGAAATTTCTTAATTTGATTAAACCCTTGTTATCTTACTGTCTGTGCTTTTTTCCTCCGCATTTTGCTGTCTGCCCAAAAATAAGGGTCTTATCTGGTATATCCTAGTCATCTGTTATCAAAAGGTAGCCACAGATTTTAAAAACTGTTTTAGTTTGTTTTTTTGAGAGTTTGAGAGAGAATGAGCACAAGGAGGGGGGAGGGGGAAGTGGGCTCCCCACTGAGCAGGGAACTGGCCTCTGGGCTGGATCCCAGGACCCCAGGATCATGACCTGAACCTAAAGGCGGACGCTTAACCCACTGAGCCACCCAGGCGTCCCTAGAAACTTGTAAAGCAGAATGAATGCTTTAATATTAATGATAATTTTGCTTTACCATTTATAAAGGGCTTTTTTGCATTCATATATGATAATCTAAAGATGGGATTCTTTTAAGATATTATAAATTCTTACAAACAGCATTAAAATATTGGCATAGAGCATTGGTGCAGTGGAGACTGTAGTGTCTTAGCAAATACTGTATTTCTCCAAATTAGACTAAATTGTTCATACTTCAGTAAATTTTTTAAAGAAATCATATAGTTTTTCTACTCTTTCTAGTTAAATAATTAAATAAGTAAGCCTAATAAATAATGATATTTAGCTATTTTTAGAAGTTCCATGCATAATTTAGACTGGATATACTTGCTAACATCCCAGAAATCTGTTTTCATTGTATGTGAAATTGCGTTGTACTGCCCCACGTTCTTGTCATTTTGGAAGCTAGTTCTTTTCAAAGTCAGGAGCAGAAAAAATTTTATCTAGTCTTTGACAGGAAAAAATTAAAAGATAAGAAAGTCCCACCAAACCATAGAAAATCAAACTGCAGTAGTGGAATGAGCAGGTTCCTAAGTGCCATTCATCTGTGTTCAAATCTGGACTCTGTTGTTTCCTAGCACTTTTAACAGTGGACAGATAATTTCTTTCCAAGTTCAGTATCTTCATCAATAAAATAGAGGCTAATAACAGGGGCGCCTGGTGGCTCAGTGGGTTGGGGCCTCTGCCTTAGGCTTGGGTGGTGATCTCACGGTCCTGGGATTGAGCCCCACTTTGGGCTTTCTGCTCAGCAGGGAGCCTACTTCCCCCTCTCTCTGCCTGCCTCTCTGCCTACTTGTGATCTCTGTCTGTCAAATAAATAAAATTTATTTAAAAATAAGTAAAAAATAGAAGCTAATAACAGCATCGGGGTTTTTTTTGGTGGTTTCTATTGTGAAATGACATGTTTATAAAAGTATTGCATAGGGGCACCTGGGTGGCTCAGTGGGTTAAGCCTCTGCCTTCAGCTCAGGTCATGATCCCAGAGTCCTGGGATCAAGCCTCACATCGGACTCTCTGCTCAGCAGGGAGCCTGCTTCCTCCTCTCTCTGCCTGCCTCTGCCTGCTTGTGATTTCTGTCTGTCAAATAAATAAATAAAATCTTAAAAAAAAAAAAAAAGGTATTGCATAAGGTTTGATAAATGGTAGCCCCTTGATAAATGTTACTTGCTGTTATTTGGGAGAGGGTGTATTTCTGCAGCATTTTAGGTATATGCAAGTATCAAAGTCTTTTAGCAGACACAGAGCTTTCTCAGAAGTCTGACTTTTCACATTGAGCTGATCAGCTTTTATTTCTGGAGAATGAAGTTACTGTGACAATTTCACTCCTGTGTGGTACAAACATCTGCAGGAAACTGGGGACATTATTTTCTGTTAAGGAGAAATCTCTCTTGTAATACTCAAATTCAGGATTTACAGGAGAAATTACATAGAAATGAAAAATGATAATAGTTTTATTAGTTATTTTGTGCAAAGTAGAAGGCATTTTTCTTCCTGTCAATATTTGAATTCCTCTTGACCATAGGTACTTGGGTAAACATTACTGTGTGCTGGTGTGAAGCCATGTGAGTAGAATCTATTCAGTTGGATTATATGACTTCAGGTGTTTTTTTTTTTTTTCCCTCTCCAGGAATTTTGATTTTTAAGTTGATCACTTAGTATAGTGTCCTGAAAGGTTTTCCTTTTCCTTTTCCACCTAAGAAAGGTGGTATTTCAACAATTAGGCAGGGCAAATATTACATTATGTTAGAGGGCCACATTGTGAAGGATTCTAAAGGCAAGCTTTTTTTCTTAACAACTTTGGATTTCTTACACATACAGTATCTGAAACAAAGTTGTCCTTCCATAGAGATTTTTTGAATAAATTATATTCTTGGTTATCTTCTTGGTAAGAATTTACAGAATTTTCTATTACATTTGGGAAATCAAAAATATATATCCATATTTATATCTTTGCTCCTAAAATTTGAAAATAATTTCAGTGTGATAATAATGGTTTTGTGCATCTTAATTTATCAGCACATTTGTCCATTTCATTTTTATCCCAAAGGTGGAACTGATTCTTGATTCATGGTATTGTTTTCAAGTAATGAAACACATCCATGAGATTATTTTTGTTTTATTTTGAATAGATTGTTTTTGTTTCTGGGGCTTTTGGAACTGATGTTAAACTTCCCTGTGTCCTGTTGCAAGGTTTTCAGGATTTCTGTCAACTGCTCAGCATGTTTATGGATGTCTGTTTTATTTTACTATGGAGAGTCTTCTACTTTCTTCTGCTATTTGAATTTTCCTTTAAATTTTCCTTTAAAACTCTCTTCTCCTGGGGCATGTGGGTAGTTCAGTCTGTTAAGTGTCTAACTTTAGCTCGGGCCATGATCTCAGGATCTTGAGATCAATGGGCTCCCCGGAGATTCTCTCTTCTCCAGTCTCTCTCCCTGTGCCCCTCCCTGCCACTTCTGCATGCGTGCTCTCACTCTCAAAATAAATAACCAACAAAATAAATCTTAAAACCCCAAATCTTTTCTCATTATTGAACAAACAAAAACTTTATTTTATTTGGGTGGCAGCTAATTACAGCACATTTTCAGTGTTTGTAAGCTTAGGGTGAGACAAGTGCTATCAGTCCCTTTGGTAGGAGTACAGATTGGTCAGACCAAAAAAAAAAGGTCAGGAATGATTTTTGTATAAATATGTTTGCTATAGTATTATTTATACCATAGAGAATACCAGGGTCCTGGTATTGAGCCCCGCATCCAGCTCCCTGCTCAGTGGGGAGCCAGCCTCTCCCTCTCCCCTGCCCTGGTTATGCTTTCTCTTGTTCTCTCTCAAATAAATAAATAAACTCTTTAAAAAAACAAAGTAAAATAAAGTTTATTGGATGCATATGTTTCTTCATTTTTTTTTTTTTAAGATTTTATCTGAGAGAGAGAATGAGTGAGAGAGAGAGCACGAGCACATGAGTAGGGGCAGAGGAAGAAGGAGAAGCAGACTCCCCTACTGAGCAGGGAGCCCGGTGTGGGGCTCCATTCCAGGACCCTGGTTATTTGACCTGAGCTGAAGGCAGACACTGAGCCACCCAGGTGCCCCCATTTTAATGACTTTTTAAAAAATACTTACATGTGAACGAATTAGAATATAATACTATAGAAAATTGATTCCATTGTCAATTAACTATATCAAGATATCAGTGAAGATTTTCTCTGTCGGTGGAATTGTAGATGATAAGCTTTCTTTATCTTTTTCTTTATTATGTAGATTTTCTATATAGGTCATGTATTACATGTATAATGACAGAAAAACTGCCAGTATTTTTTTAAAAATCACTAATATATTAACTATAAAATAAGACTAGAGAGAATTTACTAAATGTTGACAGTGGTTTTCTTTAGATAGATTGTGAATAACAGTTTTTGGATTGTGAATAACTTTTTTTTGTTCCCCAGTCTATCTCCAGTAAGATAAGTTGAAAAATAAGTTATTTTATAAGATATAACTGCAGTCAGCTAGGAATTTGCCTGAAGAGAATTTTCTTTATGAGACCTTTTGTAATCATTTTTAAAGGAAAAACAGGCTTTCTTTGCATTTTTTGATAGCTATGGTAGATTTGATATTCTGAATCTTTTAAATATGTTTCTTCTGTACAATTTCTGATTGAATTGGGTGAAGTAGTTATTACTACTAGTGATAAAGTGTCCTACCCTTTGAAATTGGTGTGAGGGTGACCCTCCATTTTACTACTGATATGCCAGCTTCAGAGTATTTTTCTTTTATGTTCTTGCTATGCTGTATTTACTGTATGGAGCTAGGAGCTCTTTAATAAGCAGAAGTAGCATTTCATCTATAAATGGCTTATTTTGTCCAGCTGTTAACACCTGAAACACATATTTTAGATACGCGTAAGCCTTTGAAACCTGTTATTTTAAAAAACTAGAGTTATTATCATAGATGAATATGAAAGCAGGATGGATAATAGTAATAGGTGTTTATAAAACTATAGCTACTACTTGTCAAGCATCTGTGGTGTTCTGGGCACTGTATCAGACACTGACAAACATTATATAATTTTCACAACAGCTGTGTGAAGTTATATTTCTTTACCTTTTTTCCCTGTAGAGGAGGCACCTGTGGTTCAGAGAGACAAAATTTGTCTAGTGCCACACAGTCAGGGAGTGCTCAAGCTGAGACTGGATTCAAGTCTTTGTGACTGCAGTGCCCAAATGTGGGACCTTTGTCTTGTTTCCTATTGTATATCTAGTTCCTAGAACAGGAGCTGTATATGCTAAGCACTCAACATATACCCTTTGAATGAATGAGCTGTATGCCTAGAAGCTTCTCTTAAGTGGCCAAGCAAAAGAAATTGTTCTGTTCCAGTAACACAGAATTATATAGAGAAGTGAGGCTGACACAATATAATGCTATTAGCCAAATGGAGGTACTTACACCAAAATCTAGGTCATAATAACAAATGATCAGATTGGGATCTTCTTTTTTGATGTAATTATGTAATTTCTTCTGAGTACATATGCTAGATCTCTTTTCCACTTAACTTTGATATCCAGTGAACAAAGAAAAAGCAAAAGATAAATGATACTGAATCTTTACCAGTGAAAAAAATCTAGGTAGAAACTCAGGTTCTGGGACGCCTGGGTGGCTCAGTTGGTTAAGCAGCTGCCTTCGGCTCAGGTCATGATCCCGGCGTCCTGGGATCGAGTCCCACATCGGGCTCCTTGCTCCACGGGGAGCCTGCTTCTCCCTCTGACTCTGCCTGCCACTCTGTCTGCCTGTGCTTGCTCTCTCTCTCTCTCTGACTAAATAAATTAAAAAAAAAAAAAAAAAAAAAACTCAGGTTCTGTAAATGTCAAGAAACTACAATGGGAATTTCTTGATTGGGACATTAGGAACCTCGGGTTTTGTGGAAATAACAATGTGCCATTGTGGTACATGAATATACTTTATTTCACTGGTAACAGCAATTTTTTTTAATGGTTCTATGACAGCAAAGACTAAATTCCAATTGGAAGGAAGTTTAATATTTAGACATAAGCATAAGTGGTTCTAGTTTTTAAGATGAATCGTTACAGAAGCCTTGTTGTGACTCTAGCCTTTCTTTCTCTTTGCACTTATTGTGCATGTCTCAAATATTCTTGGTTGCTAAGAATTAGCTGACTCATGGTTTGAGTACTCTGAGTACACTAGCTGTGTAATCATGATGGTGATAGCATGTGCCATTAAAGGAATGCTGAGTGCTGTATACATAATATTAGGAAAGGGGGTGACGGCAGTATGTATCACATTTAATGCTCCAGTGTATTGTGATTCCAGGAATGTCATTCCATGCCTAGACCACTTTATAGTCTCCCCTGCAGATATTATCTTGTTCTTATTCATCAAAAGGAGACTGAGTTTTTGCATGAGATAGTGGTTTACCACAGATCTGAGTATTGGTCATTTGAGACCAGCCTATGTGTTTGAAGGTATTTCATTTCCTTAGTGGTTTAAAAGCCATTAAGATCTTGTAGTTTAGTGTATCTCTTTGCTTGAATCAAACACAGCTGAGAGTACATTCTTCCGTATTCTTATGGACTGTGTTAGTTCAGCTTCAGCAGATGGCCAGGCACTTCCCCAGATCACTAGGTTCATTCTGAGTTTCTCAGATCTCTACCATTTTTTAAATGATGGAGCTCTGGCCATGAGCTTTGTCAGCCTCATGAGGGCAGCTGATATATCTATTTTGTTCATCATTCAACCTAGGTCTGTGTATTATACATATTGGGAACTTCAAATTTATTGGATGAATGACAAAAAAAGAAGGCTCTACTTGATCAGCATTTAGTAAGAAATCAGAAACACCTGCCTGCTGAGGAGCCTTTCCTTTGGTTATCTTTTGTGATTTCTTTATGTATGCTAATAGCATCTGTGAAAATCCTTGCAGTCTAATCTATTTTATCTTTCTTTATTTAACTGTCTTTCTTCTCTGTCTGTCTAATCTACCTGATTAAGCAGTCCACTCAAACCTTTGATGGTAACTAGGCTTTGCAGAGACTGAATTTGAATACACTCGGCCAATCCAAATTTCTCACCTCTAAGTGCTGTCTACCCTTTAGCCTCTAGTATGAATGGGTTTTTTGGGACCACTACTGGTAACAAGGACTCAGAAATGACTAGTTATCGCTAGGTAGCAGCCAAGCTGAAACTTGATGTCCTCTGTCTAATCCAGCCTGTTTCTTGGAGACAAATCTACCTTTTCGATGTCTGACTACACCACACTATCTCCCTTATAGTTCTTCACCTTCTTCTTCTTCTTCTTCTTTTTTTAAATCTACTACTTTCTGTACTCTGAAAGGTTTTGTGGCATGTCAACATTTTCAGTTATCTGGCATTAAGAAACCCCTACTATTTCTAGTTCTACTGGATTATTTTCAACTTCAAAATAAATCTATAGATGTGATAGGAAAACATTTTACCCAGGAATTCCTTCTATGGCTTTGTTTTTATAAGTAATGAATTTTCGGGGCACCTGGGTGGCTCAGTCGTTAAGTGTCTGTCATCAGCTCAGGTCATGGTTCCAGCTGCCTGCTCAGTGGGAAGAAGCCTGCTCCTCCCTCTCCCACTCCCCCTGCTTGTGTTCCCTCTCTTGCTGTCTCTCTCTCTGTGTGAAATAAATAAAACAAAAAATAAATAAAATAAAAGTAATAAATTTTCTTTCCTTTACCTGCAGGAGGCTGTTTTCTTGATTGGGGACATATTTTATTAAAGATTATTTATTTATTTATTTGACAGAGAGAGAGAGAGAGAGAGAGACAGCGAGGGAGGAAACACAAGCAGGGGGAGTGGGAGAGGGAGAAGCAGGCTCCCTACCAAGCAGGGAGCCCAACATGGGGCTTAATCCCAGGACCTAAGCTGAAGGCAGACACTTGACTACTGAGTCACCCAGGAAGTCTGTGGGGGCAGTACTTTAGGACTTCAATATTTTTGTTTTAATCACCAAGAAGAATCAGTGGAAATCTTATTCCAAAAAGAAATATTATTTCTTAATTTAAGGAAATTATTCTTATATATGTAATAACATTATAAGTATTAAATTACATTTTATAATAAAATCTGAGGTTCTACCTCACTTTTCAGGTAATTATCCTCTATTCAGTCCAGTTATTTAATATTTATGTTTCTATTTTTAAAGATTTATTTATTTATTTATAAACATTTTTATTTATTTGACACACAGAGAGAGACATCACAAGTAGGCAGAGAGGCAGGCAGAGAGAGAGGAGGAAGCAGGCTCCCCGCTGAGCAGAGAGCCCAATTCGGGACTCAGTCCCAGAACCCTGAGATCATGACCTGAGCTGAAGGCAGAGAGGTCTAACCCACAGAGCCACACAGACGCCCCAGATTTATTTATTTTTAAAGATTTTATTTATTTATTTTTCAGAGAGAGCACAAGCAGGGGGAGCAGCAGGCAAAGGGAGAAGAGGGAGAAGCAGACTCCCTGCTGAGCAAGGAGCCAGTGCGGACTTGATCCCAGGACTCTGGGATCATGACCTGAGCCCAGGGCCGATGCTTAACCCACTGAGTCACCCAGGTGTCCCGATTTATTTATTTATTTTAGAGAATAGAGAAGAGTCAGGGAGTGACAGAGATAGAGGGAGAGAGAGTCTTAAGCAGACTGTGGACGGAGCTCAGGGCCAATGCAGGCCTCAGTCTCACGACCCTGAGATCAGGAACTGAGCCGAAACCAAGGGTTGGACGCTTAACCGACTGCACACACAGGTGCCCCTAATATTTATGTTTCTAAGACTTAAAACTCTTTGTGCAGTGTTGACAGCCTTCATCTTCAGGTTTGTTTTAATTAAAATTTAAACAGAGAATGGCCTGTGCTGTAAATAGCCTTATATAGTAAATAATTAGCAGAACCAGGATTCCAGCCCATGTTCACTTGACATTAAGACCCATTGTTCTTACACCTAGCAGACGTAGAATGGGTTGAAAATGATATCAAAATTTAAGAACTTTGGGTGCCTGGGTGGCTCAGTCATTAAGCGACTGCCTTTGGCTCAGGTCATGGGATGGGTCCTGGAATTGAGCCCTGCATTGGGCACCCTGCTCAGCGGGAAGCCTGCTTCTCCTTCTCCCACTCCCCCTGCTTGTGTTCCCTCTCTCTCTTGCTATCTCTCTCTGTCAAATCAATAAATAAAAATCTTAAAAAAATTAAGAACCTCATATCCATGTTTATCATGTCCAGTTTATTTAATGGTAGATTTGGAAATTAAGACGTGGTCATGAAGAAATCACTTGGAAGTTTTTTTTTGTTTTTTGTTTTTTTTTTTTAAACCACTAAAGCCTTGGGGAGGTACCACTCATTGCAACTGGTCTTGACCAATACCAAGTTCACAATAATTAAAGGCAATAAAGCAATGGATGTTTTACCAGTTCATTATTACTATTATTATAATCTGAGTTACTTAAATTTTCCTTGAAAAAAGCCTCAGTCCAATACTTGAATGAGAGATTTTTATCTGCAGTTTTTCTCTGTGGTTCAGTCATCTCAGCAAAGGAGAATTGCATTTCTAAAATAACCTTTTCTGGGGCACCTGGGTGGCCCGGTCAGTTAAGCATCTGCCTTTGGCTCAGGTCATGATCCCAGGGTCATGGGATTGAGTCCCGCATCAGGCTCTTTATTTGGCAGAGAGCCTACTTCTCCCTCTTCCTTTCCCTCTGTTTGCCACTCCTACTGCTTGTGGTCTTTCGCTCTCTGACAAAATCTTAAAAAATATATATAATAATCTTTTCCATTTTCTTGAACAGGTATCAGGTTCCCCATTCGGAAGCCATTTTTAAAAAATATTCACCCAACACTGTATGCCTCCCTTGGTAGAGTTTACTTTTTAGCTATAGAACACTGTCCTTCTATATAAAACTTAAGCCCACATCCATAAATACTAAGAGTCTGAACACACAGGGACCTTGCAGGTTATTTGAGCTAAGTATGACTTGAGATTATTCTAGTAAAAAAGCCAGGCTTCATAGAGCAGCGTGGTCACATATTGGCTGGGGAAAGCTGTCTAGCATACAAATTTTATTCCATTTTTTCCCAGTTCGTTTACTGAATGGCCATGTTAGTATTTTAGGATACCTGTTTATGACAGCTTGCTTTGTGTGTCAAATAATATTTGTCTTCTACAAGGAGTCACATTATAAAGATGTAGGGGGAAAATATATTAATAAATAATAACTACCCTTTTAAAAATTCCCACTACATGCCTGGCACCTTACTCTGGATGCTTTAATAAATATTTTATTGTGATTCCTTCCATTCCTTGTGCAGGTTGGCTCTTTCTTCATTTTGTAGATAAGGATACTAAATCTCAGGGAGGTGGATTAATTTGCCTGATACTCAGTAGATGGTAGGGTGGGTATTAGTAATCAAACCCAGGTCTGACTGATTTCTAGCCCCTTGTTCTTTGCTGTTCTATATTATCCATGACAGTTATGTGAAGGAGACCATAGAATTATTGGCTTCATATGTTTAGGAGGAACATTCTTTTTTCTTAATTTTATTTTTTATTTTTAAATAGATTCCATGATGTCCTGTGAGGGCCTTGAACTCACTAACCTGAGATCAAGACCTGAGTTGATAAAAAACGGGTTGAATCCTTAACCCTGACTGAGCCACTCAGGTGCTCCTGGGAAGAACTTTTTGATACTAAGTACCATTCTGGAACATTTTACTTACTCTGGCCACTCTTACCTGCCTGCCACTACTGCCTTAATATTTTCTTCATAACCTTTTTATTATGGAGCAAGGAAAAAAGAAACCTTTAGTATCAAAATGCTTTTTGACACGTGTCTCAAGTATCATGGTGCTAGCTGCCTTGTCATACTTGTCATTATATTTTTTACTTAGAGATTAATTTTTTTCATGTGCAGCTGGATGTGTAGTTGAAGATAGGTGTTCTGGATTGAGCTTAGTCTAGTCTGTCTAGTAGTACTTTTTTTTTTTTTTTTTTTTAAGATATGATTTATTTGAGAGAGAGAGAGAGCATGAGTGGAGGGGAGGGGCAGAGGCAGAAGCAGACTCCCTACTAAGCAGGGAGCCTGATGTAGGACTCAGTCCCAGGATCTGGGATCACGGCCTGAGCCGACGCAGATGCTCAACTGACTGAATCACCCAGGTACCCCCTGTAGTACTTTCTTTTTTTTTTTTTTTTTCTTTTCTTTTTCTTTTTTTTTTTTTAAAGATTTATTTATTTATTTATTTGTCAGAGAGAGCGAGCGAGAGCGAGCACAGGCAGACAGAGTGGAAGGCAGAGTGGAAAGCAGAGGCAGAGGGAGAAGCAGGCTCCCTGCGGAGCAAGGAGCCCGATGTGGGACTCGATCCCAGGGCGCTGGGATCATGACCTGAGCCGAAGGCAGCTGCTTAACCAACTGAGCCACCCAGGCGTCCCCCTGTAGTACTTTCTGATAGAAATATCTTATATCTATGCTGTCCAGTATGATAGCTGCTAATTACATGGGGCCATTGAGTTTGAAATGCGGCTAGCATGACTGAAGAAATGAATATTTTATTTAATTTTGATTAATTTAAATTCAAATAAAAATAGCCCATATAGCTGGTGGCTACTGTATTGGACAGCAGCACAGCTTGAGGTTATAACTAATGCTTGTGTTTGGTAGATTTTGATAGAATTTGAAGAGATCCAGTAATTGGTAGTTTAAAAGTTGCTGATTTGTTTTCCAGCAGCATTAAATTTAGCAGGCCATGGGACCAGAGTAGAGCAGTTCGTGTTTCCAAAGCACTTTTTGATCATTCATGATCTCATTTGATGAATATTTTAGGTATGATATCATTTAGGTTTAATGTCTGCTAATGGATCACAGAAGAAAGGCTGAAGAACAAAACCATTTATAACTTCCTTGTGTAGGGTCTCCTCCTGTTGAAATGGACACCATTCTGGCCTGTTGGTACTCAGGTTGCAACATGAGGACCTGGATGGGAGCCTGTGCTCATTGACTGAGATTGGAGAATTACATCTCCCCTTCACTTAGAATATCCATTAATTTTATTTTTTAGGTGTAAAGAGAGGGAAGTAGAGGCAGTTTCTAAATTTAGTCATAGAACTACAATAATTTGATAACCAACAAAAGAAAATGAAGTTTTCCTTTCTAATATGCCAAAATAAATCCTTAGGGCTTTGTTTTTAGCTCTTTGTTTTGGAAAATACAACTCAACTCAGAAATGTACTATATAAGATTCGTTTTTAAATTGATACATATCATCTGAAGAAACTTCTGGTTGAATTAAATAATAGATTTTATATGATAGTTTGAAGAAAAATTTGTTTCCCTATAGTCTTAGTACATTCGGTTTTTATTTTGGTTGGTCTTGTGAAATAATTTGTAAAAGATACTGATTTTATTATGTGTTACTTGTCTTACTAAGCATATTTTTTCCTCTGGCATTTTATTTGTAAAATATTCTTTCTATCAAAGCTTACAACTAATCAACTCTGGATGCTTTTGATTTTTCTGACTGTGCCAGGGCATTGACTGAAGTTCCCTATAGGGAGAAAAGAGAGCACATGGGACTCGTGACTTTATGTACTCCAACAATAGAGCTTTTATGACATTGGAGGTGATTTAAAAAGCTAGAAGTAGTTCTTAAACATGGCATCGCTGTGTTGCCTTTTTTTTTTTTTTGTATTCTTAGAGCTGCCAGGAGTGCATCGGGCCTGTAATTTCCTGTTCTCTGAATCCCCCATCTTTCTGCAGCTCCAAGCTTTGTGTCCCACAGCCTGTGACTCTGTGCTAACAAATCGCTATTGTCCAGTGGGGCGAATGGTGGCTGGAACTAAAGAATTGCTGTCTGGTTTCTATTCAAATCCAGGTAGTGAGATATATGAATGGACTTTTCGAATCGTCATGTGAATAATGTCTGCTCGGCATGAAGGCTCAGAGCCACACTAGGAAAGATTAACTCCTAGGCTGACCACTAACATCCTTTATGGTAGGAGGTAGAAACATTCCCAAGTATCATTCTATTCATATTTAATTTTTCATTTTATCCTCCCAAAGTAGAGTTAACCATTCAGTTATTTGGCTACTTTTCTACTGAGTTTTAGTGTTTCTGTTGATAATATGGAAGTTTGGGAAAATGCTAAGTTGTTTTTCACCTAGAAACACTGTATTATTTTCTGTCAAAAGTTTTCTACCTCGCATTTATTATGGCATAAAGTTCTCTTTATAGCATACATACAAAAATGAGAAAGAGCGAGCTGCTTTTTCCAAGAAACCAACCCTTAAAAATGCTTTTTAACCAATGAAGGGAAAGATCCTTTTTTTTTTTTTGTGCATTCTACTTATTTGCATTTCCCCCCAAACTCCAAATTAATACAAAGAAAATAGAAACAACTTCAAAGGCAGTATGTTAACCAAACAAACAAGCCTTATTCAAATTAAGAACCAACTTAAGCATTTGTAAGTATAGCAGAATCAGAATTTTTTTAAATCAGATTTGGAAACCAGACCCAAGTCACAATTCTCATTTATCCTTGGGAAATTATTATTTTATCTTTGCCTTGTATACCTGAAAAAATGTCCATAGGCCAGAAGGGCCATGCTTTTTTACACTCCTTCCATATTGCAGGTACTGTGGAAAGGAGAGCCTTTTATGTTTCTTTTTGTCTTAAACTCAGACAGCTTTGTAAGCAGTAGTGTGTAGATTACAAGAGTTAGACAAAAGCAGGCGCGACTGAGAAGAGTTGCGGGGGGGAAGCTTGGGGCACTTCCTGTCACTCAACACATTCCAGATCACTAAAAAATTTCCACACCCTCTGCATTCCCTCTTGCCCACCCCAGATCCCGGTATTTTCTGATTCCATATGTTGTGGTATTTATCACACTCCTCGCTATCACTGGGCTCTGGCAAGACTGCTTCCGAGGAGATGCATTCCTTTAGACTGCACAAAGCATAGCTGGGAAAATGGCTGGCAGTTTCAGAATCTAGTCACGATCGTACGCATGAGCACCTCACACATCCATGCCCCTTCCCCCCGCCCCTCCCGCCCCTGCAGCTGGCTGACCTGTCTCACCCACTGCTGGCCTATCGAACGGCCAGGACTGTCTGGTTTTGGCTCATGCCTTTGTCCATGTCTGGCTTAGTTCCTCTCTGTCTACGCTTGCCACTACCCCCACCGCCCCAGGCAGCACAAGTGTTTGGCCACACAAAACTACAGATAGAAAAGGTGGTAAGAACTTCAAACTTTTTTCTCCAACAGTTTATTCTTTTGTGAATCTCTCCCTTTTTTAACCACTCTGCTTTAAGAAAACAAATACAAAATTAATTATCTAAAGGCAAAGAATGCAAAACAACCTTTGTGTTCCTTATAATAACTGACTTCATAACTCTCTCCAGCTGCGTTATGGGGTGTGTATAAAAAGCTTCTGTTCTGAGAACAAAGGAGCACGTGCAGAAATGAGACTAAAAAAATCCACTGACAGTATTTCACTACACAAATTACTTATAAGATTTTAGTTAAGCTTCTCAACAGATTCAATGTTAAAATGGTTTTTAGTTTAAAAAAAAAAATTGAAAGTGCTTACCCAGTAAAAGAACCGAAGTAGTCCTGAACTGTTACGTAAGACTTTTTACAGTTGGATCTTTGTCAAAAGGGGGTGGGGGTGATGGGAGAAAGCAGCAACAACAATCAAAAAAGTTCGAGCTGCTGTGGCTAGAGGACAACTTCTGTGTTTCCAGATAGGATTCTTGCTGTAGAAATGGAACTTCCAGCCAGCAGAGCATCCTGTCCCGGTAGAGAAATGAGTTTGTCAGTTAAAAAAAAAATTAGATACTGGAACCCAGGCTAGACGAGGTATTGAACCGCGCCAGATTTCCTTGCAGCCCTGTCTGCTCAGCTCGCATTGAACTATATATGACCCAGATGATGGACAGAAGCACATTCAGTCATGTGCACTCTGGAAGAAAGCGGATTTGCTGGTCCCTGGCAGTGTAGGGGTTTGTCTTCTGATTGGGCTGTGCCCTGATCAGTGAAATGTGAAGCCCTCACCATTCAGAGGCCGTAATTCAGGACTGGCAGTTTGAGTGTCTGGCTGCCTCTAGTCACTGAGAGAGACTTTGAAGGTGTTGCTTTTGTTTGGTGGCATTACCCACCCAGAGGTTGCTTACACCTATGTACTAGGGTCAGGAGAAATGCTAGTCTTTCTAAAATGCAAGAAGGCAGCCGACTTTGCCTGAACCCTGTCCTCTTATTGTTGATGAACTTGGCCCAAACTTAAACCGATTATTTGGAGTGAGGATTGTTGTGATCCTAACCAAGGCTTATGTCCACACCACACCCTGGCCTTTATTTTAGGGTTCGGTAGGGTAAAAATAAAGGTACATTTGACTTACTAGATGATATAAATTGCTCTTCATGAAAATTAGATGGATAGATAGCAGAGAAGTTAAGTTTTGGCTTCTGGAGTCTTTTAACATACTAGGAATAAAGCTTTATCTCTTATTATCCCCTTTGTGAAGCTGTCACTCTTATTCCAGTCCTTAGTCATATAGGAGACTGTTGGGGGAAGCTTCCCAAGTGTAGACCCTAGTAAGCTATGACATAGCCTTTAATCATGCCAGACAACCAGAGTCTACCCTCTCCAGTCTGTCTGAAATAGGGTTCTTGGGATTTATTTCCCATCTTTCTGGACCACTAGAAAACCAGTTCATTGTATAGTACTGTCAATTGTGACATTTTTGTTTAGTATATAAAAATTGCTTTGTTTAATGCAAATTAACATGATTTTTTAAATTTCAGGTTATAAAGGTGTGTCATGCGGCCTTGACACTGATATGTGAAATCCACTCCACATGGGCCACTCATTTTTTTTTTTCTGGGGACTTATCTCTTTAGGGATTAATTTATATAATCCTTAACTGGCTTTTCGACAGATAATACTTTGATTTATTTTTTATTTCTTAAGATTTTTTTAAAATTTTTATTTATTTGACAAGAGAGAGAGAGCACACACGCACAGGCAGGCAGAGTGGCAGGCAGAGGCAGAGGAAGCAGCAGGCTTCCTGCAGAGCAAGGACCCGATATGGGACTCGATCCCAGGACACTGGGATCATGACCCGAGCCAAAGGCAGCCGCTTAACCGACTGAGCCACCCAGGCATCCCTGTTTTTCATTATTTACACTTGTATAAATAAACCTGTAGTCACTGTATAACAACTGTCTATTTTGCTATAAATTCTGGGTTTGGATATTTGTGCACTTGTGGTTTCTTAGGTGTTGACTACATTTACAGGGTCCTATGTTGGAGGTCGACCCTGAAATTCTTCTCATGTCTTAATCTGGGAAAAGCTGGCTTAATAGGCTACCAGATATAAGAATCACCAAAGTTGGGGCGCCTGGGTGGCTCAGTGGGTTAAGCCACTGCCTTTGGCTAAGGTCATGATCTCAGAGTCCTGGGGTCGAGTCCCGCATCGGGCTCTCTGCTCAGCAGGGAGTCTGCTTCCTCCTCTCTCTGCCTGCCTCTGCCTACTTGTGATTTCTCTCTGTCAAATAAATAAATAAAATTGGGCGCCTGGGTGGCTCAGTGGGTTAAGCCGCTGCCTTCGGCTCAGGTCATGATCTCGGGGTCCTGGGATCGAGTCCCGCATCGGGCTCTCTGCTCAGCAGGGAGCCTGCTTCCCTCTCTCTCTCTCTCTCTGCCTGCCTCTCCATCTACTTGTGATTTCTGTCAAATAAATAAATAAAATCTTTAAAAAAAAAAAAAATAAATAAAAAAATAAAATCTTTAAAATGCAAACTATTAAGAAAAAAAAAAGAATCACCCAAGTCAGAGAACAAGGGATGCATGTTCTCACTCTTTCTATAAGTCATAGGACAATTATTCTTTTTTAAATTGTGGTAAAATATACATAACACTTACATTTTAACCATTTTTAACTTTACAGTTCTGTAGCTGTACAGTTCTTGTAACTGTACAGTTTTTTAACTTTATAGTTAAGTACATTCACATTGTTGTGCAATCATCACCACCATCCGTCACCAGAACTTTCTCATCTTTTTCTCCAATTGAAGCTCTGTATATAACACTAACCTCCTATTCTTCCATCCCCCTAGCTCCTGGCAACCACATTTCTACTTTCTGTCTCTATGAATTTGACTACTCAAAATATCTCATATAAACAGAGTCATACAGTGCTTGTCTTTTTATGACTGCCTTACTTCACTTTGCGTAACGTCCACTGTGCTCATCCATGTTGTAGCATGCATCAGAATTTCATTCCTTTTAAGGGCTGAATAATATTCCATTCTATATATACCACATTTTATTTATCCTTTCATCTGTCAGTGAACACTAGTTGCTTCTACTTTCTGGCTGTTAAGGCAGTCATTCTTGACCATTCCTCTTACAGTGTTACGAGGGCTTCTTTTCAGAGTTGCTCTGGCCCATCTTAAAAGCTATTCTGTTTTATAAATTGGAAGGGTTTTGATATACTTATCAATTCTAGAGACCAATCAGGCCCTAAGAAATCAAGTTTGCTAGAGAAGGACAGATTCGTTTCAGCCTGCCTGGATGAGATAATACAGACTATACTCCTAGTAATTCTTTTATACTTTTTGTTTATGGTTTTATCTTTCGTATTACACTCTCAGCTCTTCATGGGCAGGGACTGTAGCTACTTCCTCTTGAATTGTGTCTGTGCCCCTGTGTAGACTCAGGACCTGTTAACAAAGTAGACATTAATATTAGTTGGGGGAAAAAAGGAATGAATAATAATAATAACTTTTACTGGGTTTTATTATGTACCAGACACTGTGACAGATATTTTATATACATAAGCTTACCCAATTTTCAAAATAACCCTACAGTATAAGTACCGTTACCTTCATTTAACAGATCAGGGAAATTGCTTAAGACCTCACAGCATGTAGAAGATAAAATGGGAATTTGAACCCTTGTCTCTTTCAGCTCCAGATCCATTATGCTAGAGGCAAATTTAATAGTCTTTTTTTTTTAAGATTTTATTTATTTATTTGACAGAGAGAAAGATCACAGGTAGGCAGAGAGGCAGGCAGAGAGAGAGGGGGAGGAAGGCTCCCTGCCGAGCAGAGAGCCCGATGCAGGCTTGATCCCAGGACCCTGAGATCATGACCTGAGCCGAAAGCAGAGGCTCAACCCACTGAGCCACCCAGGCACCCCAATTTAATAGTCTTCATAGGTGATGGTCAGTGGGTTTTAGCCTAAGCATTGATTCCAAGTCAAGTATTCTTTCACTGGGCACCAGGAGCTATAGCCCTATGATAGATATTGTTCATGAGTAGATACTCAGAGGAAAGCTTGGCACGTTAGTAACTTGGACCTTTTATAGATTTTTAGCTGAGCAACTGCTTGTAGAACTCGGTTCACAGATATTCCTCGTATGAAGATTCTTTCTCATATTATTTTGAAAGTGCAGGTAAATGAAATATACTGGAATGAATGCATCAGTGTTCTTTATTTTTCATTTGGCAGATACACACCCATATAAACATGTATATAGGTATACCATATGCTTATGGAGCATATATATGTGTATATATATATAAGTGAGTGAGTGAAATCTAGGTTAAGAAGAGATCAAGAACAAAAAGAGGGACGCCTCTTTTTGTCAGGCCTCTGCCTTTGGCTCAGGTCATGATCTCACGGTCATGGGATTGAGCCCCACATCAGGATCCCTGCTCCTCCTACTTGTGTTCCCTTTCTCGCTGTGTCTCTATTAAATAAATAAATAAAATCTTGAAAAATAAATATGGTGAATTTCCCTTATAGGAACCATCTGATGTTCAAAAAAAAAAAGAAAGAAACAAAAGATTTTTTTTTTTTTTAAGATTTTATTTATTTATTAAGAGGGAGAGAAAGCCAGAGATAGGGCACAAGCAGAAGGAGTTCAGCAGAGGGAGAAGCAGACTCCCACTAAGCAGGAGCCTTGAAGCGGTTGGCTCTATCCCAGGACCCTGGGATCATGGCCTGACTGAAGGCAGGCACTTAGCCAACTGAGTCACCCAGGCGCCCCCAGAAAAGATTCTTACGGAATTTATATTCTAGTGAGAAACAGAAAATTAGTTAGCAAAATAAAAAGAAGTAAAACAGAAAAGCATGCTATGAAGAAAATAAAGAATCTGAAATTGACCAGTAAAAAGGAACTTTCTCAGTATTTTTAAATAAGGTTGTATTCTGATATTCTGATTCTAATAAGGTTAATTGCTAGTATTTGGCCCACATTATTTTTTCAAATTCTCAAATACTCTGAAAAATACAGAAGATAACATTATCCTCTTCCATTTTGTCTTCCCACGGATCACATGAAGGGTAAAGATGGCAGTGTAGATTAAACAAAAAGAGACAGGAACTGCCATGGGCTAGACCCTATGGTAGCTGCTTTGCAAAACTGTTACATTGAATTTTTACAATATTCTTATTAAATTGGTATTGCCATTTCCTCTTTTTTTTTTTTTTTTTAAGATTTTATTTGTTGGGGCGCCTGGGTGGCTCAGTGGGTTAAAGCCTCTGCCTTCGGCTCAGGTCATGATCCCAGGGTCCTGGGATCTAGCCCCACATCGGGCTCTCTGCTCAGCAGGGAGCCTGCTTCCTCCTCTCTCTGCCTGCTTCTCTGCCTAAATCTTTAAAAAAAAAAAAAAAAAAAAAGATTTTATTTGTTTATTTATTTGAGAGAGGGAGAGCGAGTGCACACAAGCCAGGGCAAGGGCAGAGAGATAAGAGAACTCCTGCTTAGCCAGGAACCTGATTTGGGGCTTGATCCCAGGACCAAGGATCATGACTTGAGCTGAAGGCATATGCTTAACCCACTGAGCCACCCAGGCACCCCCATTTTCTCTTTTATATAAATGAGGAGACTGAAGTATGGAGAAGTTAAGTAAGTTTTTCAGGATTCAAAAGACAGAACCAGTAGCTCAGATTTTTTATGGGTTGTTTTGTTTGTGTGGCTCCAAAGCGTGCACTCTCTATCTCTCTCTCTTTTTTTTTTTTTTTTTTAAGATTATTTTTATTTATTTGACAGAGAGCAGGGGGAGCAGCAGGCAGAGGAGGAAAGAGAAGCAGACCCTCCACTGAGCAGGGAGCCTGATGTGGGACTCAGTCCCAGGGTCCTGGGATCATGACGTCTGCTGAAGGCAGACACTTACCTGTCTGAGCCACCCAAGCATCCAAAGGCCTCTCTTTTTATTACCTGTTTACTGTCTTCACTGAAGCACTTCCATTTACTCTCAAGAGCATTATGGGGTTCAGTGAGTGTTGGTGGTGATTATATCCCTTAGGACAGACTTTTTCAGAGTTGGGTTATGTTGACTTTATCATTTAAAATTCAGGCCAGCAAGGGGCATCTTTGGCTCAGTCAGTTAAACGCCCAACTTTTGATTTCAGCTTAGGTCATAATTTCATGGACATGAGATCCAACATGAGATCAAGCCCGGCCTTGGGCTCCCTGCTGGGCGTGGAGCCTGCTTAAGATTCCCTCTCTCACTCTCCCTTAGCTGCTCCCCCCTCTAAAAAAATTCAGGCCATCAGAATCTTCTGATGGTACTAATTAAAATAACATGGATGGACACAGGCCCATTGAGACCACTTTGTTCCGATTTTCTATTTGTAGTAGCTTCTACCAGGCCTCTCTAAGCAGCTCTGTTAACTTTTTACATAAAGATCTTGTCCAGGATATATGTGACACCAAAATTAACACACTTTCTAAAAGTTTACATGTTCACCATTCCCATTAAAATCACAAGTGCCCATTGAGTAAGATGGCAGAGATTAATTAGGCAATTCTTAGGGAGCCTCTTTTAACTTAAACTTTCTGAATATATAGTTTTTTCTTTATAAAAATTGTAACCTCTCATTTTTCTCTACGTTCTAAAGGCAATACCTATTAACACTTGAAAACTTAGGAAAATGGTATTTTTATTTCATACATATTTTAATTAATTCTTTTATTTTTTTAAAGGCAGCTTTAGGTTCATTTCAAAATTGACTGTAAAGTATGGAGAGTTCTCATATACCCCCTGTCCCCAACATGCAGAACCTCCCCCACTGTCATGTCAGGCACCACACTGGTGCAGTTGTTATAACTGATGAACCTATACTGACATATCCTTATCACCCAAAATCCATAGTTTACTTTAGGGTTCACTCTTAGATGTTGTGCATTGTGTGGATTGTGACAAATGAATAATGATGTGTGTTACCTTTGCAGTGTTGTACAAAATTGTTTCACTGCCTTAAAAATGCTCTGTGTTCTCCTGTTCATTTCCTTAGTCCCTCCTAACAACTGGCAAGTACTCGTATTTTTACTGACTCCATAGTGTTGCCTTCTCCAGCTGTCATACAGTTGAAATCCTATAGTAAGTATGTGACCTTTTTTGGATGGCTTCTTTAACTTACTGATAGGCATTTTAAGTTTTTTCCTTGTCTTTTTAAGACTTGATAGCTTATTTATTTTTAGCAATGAGTAATATTCCATTGTCTGTCTAGACCAGCTTATCCATTCACCTACTAAAAGACATCTTGATTGATTCCAAGTTTTGGCAATTAAGAATAAAGCTGCTGTAAACATCTATGTGCAAGTTTTTGTGTCAGTGTGAATTTTCCGTTCATTTGGGTTAGTACCAAGGAGTATAATTGCTGAATTTACAGTATAAATATGTTTAGTTTTGTTTTTTTTTTGAAATTGCCAAAATGTTCAAAAGTGTCTATACCAGGGGTACCTGGGTGACTCAGTCAGTTAAGTGTCTGCCTTTGGCTCAGGTCATGATCCCAAAGTCCTGGAATCCAGCCCTGCTTATCAGGGAGTCTGCTTCTCCCTCCCCTTCTACTCCCACCCCCGCCTCCACGCCCACTCTTGTTCTCCCTTTCTCTCTCAAATAGTCTTTTTTACAAAATGAACATATAATGTATTACTTGTTTCAGGGATACAGGTCTGTGAATCATTAGTCTTATACAATTCATAGCACTCACCATAGCACATATCCTCCCCAGTGTCTGTCACCCTGCCACCCTAGCCTTCCCACTGCCCTCCCCTCCAGCATCGCTCAGTTTGTTTCCCGAGATTAAGAGTCTCTTATGGTTTGTCTCCCTCCCTGGTCCCATCTTGTTTTGTTTTTCACTCTCTTCCCCCCACGAACCCCCGCCCTGCCTCTCAGATTCCTCTTATCAGGGATATCATATGATAATTGCCTTTCTCTGATTGACTTATTTCACTTACCATAATACCCCTAGCATCCACATTATTGAAAAGGGCAAGTTTTTTTGATGGCTGCATAGTATTCCATCTCTCTCTCTCTCTCTCTCTCTCTCTCTCTCTTTCTGTGTGTGTGTGTGTGTGTGTGTGTGTGTGTGTGTGTGTTGTGTGTTTAGCTTTTATGGACATTGCTGCTATAAACAAGTGACTATATCAGTTTGCATTCTGACCAATAAGGAGTGGGGGAGTATTTATTGTTCCATATCCTCATCAGCATTTGGTATTGCCAGTGTTTTGGATAAGAGGTGTATAGTGATATTTCATTGTTGTTTTAATTCCCAATTCTGTAATGACATACAGTGCTAAGCTTCTTTTCTTTTGCTTACTTGCCATCTGTGTATCTTCTGTGGTAAGTTATCTGTTCAAGTCTTTTGCCTGTTTTTTTTTAAAGATTTTATTTATTTATTTGACAGAGATCACAAGTAGGCAGAGAAGCAGGCACAGAGAGAGGAGCAAGCAGGCTCCCTGCTGAGCAGAGAGCCCGATGCGGGGCTCGATCCCAGGACCCTGGGACCATGACCCAAGCTGAAGGCAGAGGCTTTAACCCACTGAGCCACCCAGGTGCCCCTCTTTTGCCTATTTTTAAATTAGGTTGTTCATTTTTTTATTGCTGGGTTTTGTGTTGTTTTTTTTTTTTTTAAGAGATTTTATTTATTTATTTGATGGACAGAGATCACAAGCAGGCAGAGAGGCAGACAGAGAGAGAGGGGGAAGCAGGCTCCCTGCCGAGCAGAGAGCCCAATGCGGGGCTTGATCCTAGAACCCTGGGATCATGACCGGAGCCAAAGGCAGAGGCTTTAACCCACTGAGCCACCCAGGCGCCCCTTATTGCTGAGTTTTAAGAGTTTCTTTATTATCTCAGTTAACAATCTTTCATCAGATGTGTTTTGTGCAGGTATTTCCTTCTCTTCTATGGCTGGTCTTCTCATTCTCTTAAATTGTCTCTAGCAGACCAGAAGTTTTTATTTTTAATGAAGTCTAGCTTATCTGTGATTTCTTTGATGAATCATGCCTTTGGTCATTGTCATACAAAGGTCATTTAGGGTTTTTTCTGTGTTATCTTCTAGGAGTTTCGTAGTTTTGTTTTTGCCATTTAGGCCTATGCTTCATTTAGGCTTAACTTTTGTGAAAGGTGTAAGGTGCTTTGTGTAGATTCATTTTTTATTTTTCATGTGAATATTCAGTTGTTCTGGCACCATTTGTTGAAAAGACTGTTTTTTGTTCCATTGTGTTGCATTTGCTCTTTTGTCATAGATCAGTTGACTGTATTTATGTTGGTCCATGTCTTGGCTGTCTCTTCTATTCCATTGATCTAATTGTTCTTTTCCTAACATCACACTGTCTTCATTACTGGATTTTTGCAGAAATTACTGAAATCAGATAGTGCTAGTCTTCTGACTTTGTTCATCTCCTTCAGTATTGGTAGTATTGGCTATCCTGGGTATTTAGAATCAGTTTCTCAATACCCACAAAATAACTTGCTGTGTTTTTGTTTGTTTTGTTTTGTTTTTTAAGATTTTACTTATTTGACAGAGAGAGAGCAAGTATAAACAAGGAGAGCAGCAGAGGGTGAGAGAGAAGCAGACTTTCTGCTGTGCAGGGAGCCGGATGCAGGGTTCAATACCAGAACCCCAGGGTCATGACCTGAACCAAAGGCAAATGCTTTACTGACTGAGCCACCCAGGGGTCCCTGTTGTTTTTGTTTTGTTTTGTTTTTAGGATTTCTTTACCTATTTAAGAGAGAGAGAGAGTAGAAGGAGGGGCAGAGGGAGAGAATCCCCAAGCACGTTCCCTGCTAAGCAGAGTCTCATGAGATCATGATCTGAGCCAAAACCAAGAATCATACACTCAGTTGACTGAGCCACCCTGGCACCCCTTGCTGGGGTTTTGGTTGGGATTATGTTGAATCTATGAATCAAGGTGGGAAGAACTGGTGTCTGTACAACATTGACTTCTCTTATCCATGAACATTGAATATATCCCTGTTTATGTAGTACTTCTTTGATATTTTTCATTAGAATTTTATAATTTTCTTCATACAGATCTTGTACATATTTTGTTAGATCTAATACCTAAGTATTTCATTTGGGGAGCACGCTAATATAAATGGTAATATATTTTTAATTTCAAATACTACTTGTT
The DNA here is from genome assembly GCF_964662115.1 of Mustela nivalis. Lineage (NCBI taxonomy): Eukaryota > Metazoa > Chordata > Mammalia > Carnivora > Mustelidae > Mustela > Mustela nivalis. Next base: position 83,328,129 of record NC_139032.1, on the reverse strand, counting down.
CAATCCTGGTATACAGAAAAGCAATTGTCCTTTTTATTAAACTTGTGTCCTTTTTTTTCTTAAGATTTATTTGACAGAGAGAGAGAGAGAGAAGGAAAGTGCAAGCACAAGCAAGGGGAAGTGGTAGGCAGGGGAGAAGCAGGCTCCCTGCTGGGCAAGGAGCCTGATGTGGAGCGTTTTCAGGCCCTGGGATCATTACTTGAGCCAAAGGCAGCCGCTTAACCAACTGAGCCACCCAGGCACCCCCTTAACCTTGAATCCCGAAACCTTGCTATCCCTGCTTATTAGTTCCAGGAGTTTTGGGTTTTATGTATGGGGTTTTTTTTCAGATTTTCTACATAGACTGTCATGCATCTGTGAACAAAGACTGTTTTATTTTTTCTTTTCCAATCTGTATACCTTTTATTTCCTTTTCTAGTCTTAATTACATTAGCTGGGACTTCCAGTACAATGTTGAATGGTAGTGCAGGAACCTAGCATGTTTCCTGATCCTAGCAGGAAAGCTTTGATTCTCTTATCTTTAAGTATGGTGTTAGCTGTAGATTTTCTTTATCAAATTAAGGAAGTTCCCCCACAATTCCTCATTTGTTGAGAAGCTTTAGTAGGAATGGGTTTTGGATTTTGTCTTGCTTTTTCTGCATTGATTGATATATTCAGGTGATTTTTCTTCTTTAGCCTGTTGATAGGATAGATTATGTTAATTGATTTTTAAACGTTAAACCAGCCTTATATGCCTGGAATAAACCCCACTTGGTTGTGATGTATAATTCTTTACATTGTTGGATTCCAGTTACTAATACTTTGTTAAGGAGTTTTGCATCTGTATTAATGAGAAGTATTGGTTTGGAATTTTCTTATAAGGTCTTGGTCTGTTTTTGTTATTGGCATAATACTGACCTCATGTAATGAGATAAGAACTATTCTCTCTGCTTCTAAATTTTGTATATTCTGGAAAAGATTATAGAGAATAAGTTCTTCCTTAAGTGAACCCATAAGGGCTTGGTGCTTTTTTAGAGTGGGAGGTTATTTATTTATTTATTTTTAAAGATTTTATTTATTTGTCAGAGAGAGAGAGAAAGAGCGAGCACAGGCAGACAGAGTGGCAGGCAGAGACAGAGCTCCTGCCGAGCAAGGAGCCTGATGTGGGACTTGATCCCAGGACGCTGGGATCATGACCTGAGCCAAAGGCAGCTGCCCAACCAACTGAGCCACCCAGGCGTCCCTGGAACGGGAGGTTATTAAATACTGATTCAATTTCTATAATAGATAAAGGCCTATTCAGATTATCTGTTGCTTCTTGTGTTAGTTTTGGCAGATTATGTCTTCAAGGGAAGTGGTCTATTTCATCTAGGCTATCAAATTTGTGGGCATAGAATTGTTCATAGTATTTCTTTATTATCTTTCTAATGTCCATGAGATCTGTATTGGTATTTTACCCTCTTTCATTTCTGCTATTAGTAATTTGAGTCTTCTCTCTTTTTTTCCTAATTGGCCTAGATGGAGGTTTATTGATTTTATCTTCCCAAAGAACTTACTTTTGGTTTTGTTTATTTTCTCTATTCATTTCTTGTTTTCTATTTCATTGATTGTTTTTCTGATTTTTAGTATCTCTCTTCTTGCTTGTTTTGGATTTAATTTGCTTTCCTTTTTCTAGTTTCCTAACCTGGAAGCTTAGATACTTTCTATTAAATCTTTCTTTTTCTTTCTCTTTTTTTCTTTTCTTTTTTAAGATTTTATTTATTTGGCACAGAAAGAGAGCTCACAAGTAGGCAGAGAGGCAGACAAGGAGCCGAGCTGAGAGCCTGATGGGAGGCTCTATCCTAGGACCATGAGATCATGACCCAAGCTGAAGGCAGAGGCTAAACCCACTGAGCCACCCAGGCGCCCCAAATCTTTCTTTCTTTCTTTCTTTCTTTCTTTCTTTCTTTTTAATATATCAATTCAGTGCTGTGAATTTCCCTATAGCATTGTTTTTAATGCAGTATACAAATTTTGATAAGTTGTAGTTTCTGAATATTTTAAAAATTTTCTTCTTTGACTCATGTATTATTTAGAATTGTGTTGTTTTATCTCCCAAGTTTAAGGGCATCTCCCAGCTAGCTAACTGATTTCTGTTTTAATTCCATTGTGATCTGAGAACAGATATTGAATGATGATTTCTGTTCTTTTAAATTTGTTGAGGTTTGTTTTGTGGCCCAGAATGTGGTCTCTCTTGGTGAATGTTCCATATAAGCTTGGGAAGAGTATAATCTGCTGTTGTTGAATGAAGTAGTCTATAGATGTCAGTCATACCCAGTTGATTTATAGTGCAGTTGAAATCAACTGTCCTTATTGATTTTATAGCTTTTTGATATGTCCATTTCCTTTTTTCCCCCCAAGATTTTATTTATTTATTTGATAGAGACAGAGAGAGAGAGAAAATGAGCAGATAGAGGGAGAAGCAGACTCTCCACTGAGCAAGGAGCCCGATGCAGGGCTCGATCTCAGAACCCTGAGATCGTGACCCAAGCCAGAGGCAGATGCTCAACCAACTGAACCACCCAGGTGTCCCTGGATATGTCCATTTCTGATGGAGAGATGTTAAAATCACTATAGTAGTGGCTTAACCTATTTCTCATTGCAGTTTTTTCAGTTTTTGCCTTACGTATTTCGACACTATTGTTAGGTGCATATCTAATAAGAATTGTTATGTCATCTTAGAGTATTGACCCCTTTATCATTATATAATATTTCTCTTCATCCCAGATAATGCTCCTTGCTCTGAAATCTGCTTTGTCTAAAATTAATATAGCTACTCCTGTTTTCTTCTGATTGGTGTTACTATGCTGTATCTTTGTTCATCCCTTTTCTTTTAATCTGTATATGGGTTTCTTCTGGCCTGCATATTGTTGGATCTTGTTTCTGGATCCACTCTGACAATTTTTGTCTTTTAATTAGTGTATTTTTTTGAGGGGGGGGGAGCAGAGGGAGAGGGAAAGAGAGAATTTTAAGCAGGCTCCACGACCAGTGTGGATGGAGCCTGATGTGTAGGGCTTGGCCTCACAACCCTGAGATCATGACCTGAGCTGAAATTAAGAGTTGGATGCTTACCTTACTGAGCCAGCAGGCACCCTATTAATTAGTATATTTAGACGTTGATGTTTAAGGTGGTAATTAAGATAGTCGGATTAATATCTACCTATTTGTTACTGTTTTCTGTTTTCCTTGCTCTTTGTTCCTGTTTTTTTCTTCCACACATTTTCTACCTTTTTAGTTTTAATTGAACATTTCATTTGATTCTGTTTTCTCTCCTTTCTTAGCATAGCAATTATATTTCTTTTTTTTTTTTTTAAGATTTTATTTATTTATTTGACAGAGAGAAATCACAAGTAGGCAGAGAGGCAGGCAGAGAGAGAGAGAGGAGGAAGCAGGCTCCCTGCCGAGCAGAGAGCCCGATGCGGGACTCAATCCCAGGACCCTGAGATCATGACCTGAGCCGAAGGCAGCAGCTTAACCACTGAGCCACCCAGGCGCCCAGCAATTATATTTCTTATTTACTTTTCTTTTTGAGGGGGGTTGCCCTAGAGTTTGCAATATACATTTGCAACTAACCCAAGTCAAATAACACTAAATCACGCTGTAACACAAATCCAAGTTTCAAGTAACACTGTACTGTTTCACAGGTAGTGCACATACCTTATAACAAAATATTCCTAATTCCTCACTCTCATCCCTTATATCATTGTTGTAATTCATTACAGTAATACATAAATGTACAGAATAGAATACATTATTGCTATAACTGCTTTGATCAAACTGGTATCTTTAGAACATTTAAGAATAAGAAAAATAGGGGTGCCTGGGTGGCTCGTCAGTTAGATATCTGAATCTTGATCTCAGCTCAGGTCTTGATCTCAGGGTTTTGAGTTCAGTGTTCTTCCTTTCATTACAAGATCTGAGTTTCTGACCTGTATTGTTTTCATTGTCTCTGAAGAATTTCTTTCTTTTTTTTTTTTCTTTAATTTTATATATTAGAGAGAGAGAGCACAAGCAGGGGGAGCATCAGGCCTAGAGAGAGGAAAAAGCAGGCTCCCCGCTGAGCAGGGAGCCTGACACAAGGCTAGATCTCAGGTCCCTGGGATCACACCCTAAGCTGAAGGCAGACACTTAACTGACTGAGCCACCCAGGCATCAGATTTTATCTTTACCTTTAATTTTCTTAAGTTTGAATATGATATGCCTAGGTTTTTTTTTTTTTTTTTTTTTTTTAAATTTATCCTGCTTGGTGTTCTCTGAGCTTCTTGGATTTATAGTTTGGTATCTGACATTAATTTGTGGAAATTTCTGGAAATTAATTACTGCTTTAAGTATTCTATTTCTCTCTTTTCCTTCTAGTATTTCCTATACATTTAAACCTTTTTTTTGTTGTCCCACAGTTCTTGAATATTTTCTTCTTTTTGTTTGTTTGCTTCAGTCTTTTTTCTCTTTGTTTTTCAGCTTTGGAAGTTTCTACTATATATCTTCAATCTCAGAGATCTTTCTGTAGCCATTCTCAGTCTATGAGCCCATCAAAGCCATCTTCATTTCCATTACAGTATTTTTTATCTCTAGCATTTAATTTTTATTCTTTTTTTTTTTTTAAAGATTTTATTTATATATTTGACAGAGAGAGATCACAAGTAGGCAGAGAGGCAGGCAGAGAGAGAGAGAGGAGGAAGCAGGCTCCCCACTGAGCAGAGAGCCCGATGCGGGACTCGATCCCAGGACCCTGAGATCATGACCTGAGCCACCCAGGCGCCCCTAATTTTTATTCTTTAGTAGAATTTCCATCTCTCTGCTTACATTATCCACCTGCCTTTCATGTTGTCTACATTTTCCATTAAAGTCCTTAGCATATTAATCATAGTTTTTTAAAAGCTCCTGGTCTGGTAATTCCAACATTCCTGCAATATCTGATTCTGATACTCATTCTGCCCCCCTCCCTTTTTAAAGATTTTATTTATTTATTTATTTGAGAGAGAGAGAGAGAGAAAGCAGGAGCAGGTGGAGGAACAGAGGAAAGAGAGAGGAGCAGGCTCCCTGCTGAGCAGAAATTTCCAACACAGGGCTCAATCCCAGGACCCTGGGATCCTAACCTTAGCTGAAGGCAAATGTTTAACCAACTGAACCATCCAGATGCACCCTGGTTCTGCTTTATCAAACTGTTTTTCGCCTGTTAGTTTGCCTTGTGATTTTTTGTTGTTGAAAATCAGATACGATGTATTGGGAAAAAGAACTATGGTAAAACTTTAATAACGTAGTGGTAAGATTTAGGAGAAGGGAAAGCATTCTTTTTTTTTTTTTTTTTAAGATTTTATTTATCCATTGGACAGACAGTACTAGTAGACACAAGTAGAGAGAGAAGAAGGGAAGCAGGCTCCCCGCTGAGCAGAGAGCCCAATGCGGGGCTGGATCCCAGGACCTTGGGATCATGACCTGAGCTGAAGGCAGAGGCTTTAACCCACTGAGCCACACAGGCGCCCCAAGGGAAAGCATTCTGTAGTCTTTTGATTAGGTTTGAGTCTTGGCGAGCTTCTTCCCATGGACTGGAATTTGAATACCAGTGCTTCTCACTTTTTTTTTTTTTTTAAACCTCTTAGGTGAGAAAGAATTGTTGGTCTGGAGTTGTTATATATTTCCATTTATCAGGTAGATTAGGCTCTGATGAAACTTCAGCAGGTTAGGCTCTGGTGAAATAATTTATTCTGAATGCTCAGATACATTTAAAAATGGTTCCTCTTCTCCTCTCTCTACTAGAAGCAATGGGAATTTTTCTCTGACATCTACTGTGATGTCCTAGTAGAGCTCTTGGAGGTAAGACTCATGAAAAGTATGGGACCCTTCTGTTACTGAGCCCCCGTGGAGTTTTTAACTCTCAGAGCTGTCCATACTTAGTCTCCAGCAGACAGTTCCTCAATTATAGTTGAGGTTTTCTTACTTCTCTGGTTCCCGTGAAGTTTTATGCTCATGAGTTTCTGCTTTGGTAAGTTGTGATTCTCTGTTATCTGTGTCTGTATCTGTCTCTCCAATTTGGGGGACAGTTGTTTGCCATGTGATCTCACTTCTCTATCAAATCTGAGAAGAGTTGTTGATTTTTCATTTTGTTCAGCTTTTTCTTGTTGTTAGGACAGAGTGGCAACTTCTAAACTCCTTATATGGCTATACTGGAAACTGTTTTTTTTTTGTTTTTTTTTTTTTAAAGATTTTATTTATTTATTTGACAGAGAGAAATCACAAGTAGATGGAGAGGCAGGCAGAGAGAGAGGGAAGCAGGCTCTCCGCTGAGCAGAGAGCCCGATGCGGGACTCGATCCCAGGACTCTGAGATCATGACCTGAGCCGAAGGCAGCGGCTTAACCCACTGAGCCACCCAGGCGCCCAGGAAACTGGTTTTTAATAGAAGTTGGGTATCATCTCTTTTCACTTTCAACTCTACCCAAAAATTGTCAATTTAGAGAGCTTCCTGATAAGACATTGGGTTTTGTTTCCGTCTTTGGAAATTTGGTTATATACATTTACAAAATGGGAGTCTTCAACTACAGGGAGAAAGCTCACTGTTTGGATTTCTGCAGAATCTTTGTTTGGAACATTTTATTTTCCTCATGACCATCCAGATAGTTGAAGGCTTTGTTGTTTTTCTCAGACCTTGTCCCTGGAGTTCCTGGCCCTTAGCATAACTCTTCTCTCTGGCATAGGCTGCTGCACATCTACAAGAATCACATTATCTGAATCCCAAATTGTAACAACAGATCTCACATAAGGATTTTTTTTTAATTTTTAAATCTACTTTTTTGAGAGCAATTATAGGGTTTTTGGTTTATAACAAAATTGAGTAGAAATACAGTGAATTTCCATAAATCCTCTTTCACACATACTATGCAGCCTCGTCCTATTGATATTCCATATGATGTAGTACATTTGTTACAGTCAATGAAACTACATTGACACAATATTATCACCCAAAATTCATAGGGTTTTTCAAAAGATTTTGTTTATTTATTTTGGGGGAGAGAGAGTGAACACAAGTAGGGGGAGAGACAGAGGGAGAAACAGGCTCCCCAAGGAGCAGAGAACCACATGTGGGGCTCTATCTCAGGACACTGGGATCATGACCTGAGCCAAAGGCAGATGCTTAACCAACTGAGCCACCCAGGCACCCCCCAAAATTTGTAGTCTATATTGGAGTTCACTCTTGATGTTTTACATTCTGTGGGTTTTGACAAATATATCATGATATCACATGGACTTTTTATTTTGAGAGATATATTATGAATTCCTGAATATTGGAATGTAGAAAATATTGGTTCATGGAGACCACAGAACAGAATATTCTTAGGAAATCCAAAGTGCAGTTATTGTATATAGATGCCTCAGATCAATCCCAGTGCCTGTCTGCTTTGGCTAGTGCTTTGAGAGGCCTTGATATAGACTCCATAGCAGGTGAGGAGCCAGGATGTAGTCTTGTTTGCTCAGGTGGCTTGGCAAAGGCTGCAAGAACTGTCACAGGAACTAGTGGGGACCTGGAGACTGTAGGATCAGATCTGGATCCTCCTAAAGTATCATGCAGCTGGAATTTGAACACATAGCAGTTTGGATTCAGCTTCCTTTTCTTTCACCAATGTCTTTAAATATGTGGTACATATATAATAAAGTTCAGAAATTGGTTTAATCTTAAAGTTTATTGGTACAGGGACACCTAGATGGTTCAGTTGTTAAGCGTCTGCCTTCAGCTCAGGCCCTGATCCCAGGGCCCTGGGATCAAGCCCTGCATCGGTCTCCCTACTCAGTGGGAAGCCTGCTTCCCCCCTCCCTACTCTCCCTGCTTGTGTTCCATCTCTGGCTGTGTCTCTCTCTGTGAAATAAATAAATAAAATCTTAAAAAAAAAAAAGATTATTAGTACATACTTACTTTTCAGTTGTCCAGTAAAAGGATGGAAAGCTAAAAGAGAGTCAGATCTATACAAATGCACAAATCTATAATGAGTTTTTGTCTTACTTGCTTTATATTTTTTTCTGATTACAGTATAATTCTTTCTGAAAATAGGATGTCTTTTTTTCTGATCCTCAAGGTAACACATATTCATTGTCAAACATGTCCTTTAAGTTTATTTATCAATATGTGTGACTAGTACTCACTTTGGGACTATTGGATAAAAGTGAAACCATTAAATGTTCAGGAAACATAGTGATTTTGATATTTGATACATAGACCTGCACTGACCCTTCTCCTTGACTACAGGCCAGAACTTTTTTTTTTTTCTTTTGAGAGAAAGAGAGAGCACGTGCACACGTGTGTGCCTGTGCAGGGTGGAAGAATTGGGGGAAGAGGAAGAGGAAGAAAGAATCTTGGAGCAGGCTCCATGCCCAGTGTAGAGCCTGATGCAGGCCTTGATCTTACGACCCTGAGATCATGACCTAAGCCAAAATCAAGAGTGGATGCTTAACACACTGAGACACCCAGGTGCTCCTGGGTCAGAATTCATAATGCCTTTCAGATATTTCCATTTGCATGCTTGTCTTATTCCTCAAACCTGCATGTTCTCCTATTTCTTTTGGTGACATAAGTCACATATAGTTAAAGCTGTGGTCCCCTCTGCTACTTCCCTTTTCTTCGTGGTCTCTAGTATCCATTCAAGCAGCCAACTTGGCCATCTGAGTCTTTGTCTTTTATATTTATGCTTTCATCATTAAGTGACCACTTTCTCCTCCCTTCCTCCCCTGCAACCATTTTTAAAAGCTTATATTTACTTATCTCTTTATATGTCAGAACTATGACAAATTGCTCTCTATTTGGCAGTGCCTGGAGACATTTTTGATTGTCACAGCCTGGGAAGAGGGGATAGTTAGAGACAAGAGATGCTACTAAAGATTCCAATAATATGCAGAGCAGCTCCCCTATAGAAAGGAATTATTTGGCCTAAAAGGTCATTAGTGTAGAAGTTGAGAAACCTGAATCGTGTTAATTGTTTCACATCTATCATTCCCACAATAGCTGTTTACATGGGTTTTATTATCCCTACTTAGAGATAATAAGACTGAGGCTCACACTGTTTAAGTAATTTAGTCAGAGTTACGCAGCAAGTCAGTGATGGAACCAAGTTCAAACTTAGGTCTGTCTCACTCAGTCTGAGCTTGTAGTTAATGATAGGCAGCCTGCTCATAAATCAGGCCCTTAACTTTTACCTGAACCATGATAATGGGCCCCTACCTGATCCTCTTCCCTCTTGTCTCTCCATTTAAGTCTGTCTTAAGCACAGCATAAGTCTCTAATTATGCTGCCTCTCTGCTCGTAGTCTTCCATTGCACATCGAGCGTAGCTTTGGTTCTCCAGCCTGGTATTCAAGGCCAGGGCGTGTAGTCAGTCCCTGAACTTTATCTTCCTAACTAATTTTCAACAATTCCCTTCTTTTTAGTTTCTAAGACATGCTTTATTTTCTAATATTAGCTTCTTTATATTTTTATTGTCTATAACATTGCTTTTGTAATTTAAAAGGTTCTTTTTAGTGGCGGAAGAGGGTAATTGAGGGCCCCTCTGACAATGTAGGGATTACAAAATGAAGTGATCCTGTTTTTACTTAATATACTATATATATGTATCATGTGCGTGAATAAAAAACATCAGGTAATTGCTTTACACACTGAGAGGGCTAAGTGTGAAGACCTTGAGCAAGTAACCTAACTTCATTAAGTCTGTTGCTTCACCTGTAAAATCATGATGGTATCTAGCTCACAGGTTTGTGGAATCCAGTGACAGCTTGCATGTAAAGAGCTAAATGCAGGGCCTGGCACAATGTTGACTGGGCAATGAATGTTAGTCCATTATAGACCGCATTATAGTTACTATATTATTTCACTATTTCTTTAATTCACACCTCTGTATCTCTAATAATATGTGCTCTGGAGTCACAATTCTTGCATTTAAATCCTGGCTCTACCATTTACTAGTTGTGTAAACTTAAACTACCTGGGCAACATGTGCTTCACTTTCTACATCTATAATAAAACTTTTCCATCGTGCTCATTTCAGTATTAAATGAGATAATATAGATAAAGTACCTAGACCAGGTCTGGCCCGTGGTCAGTGCTAAATTATGTTAGCTTATTATTCCCACTCTTCTAGCATTTAATACTTCTTACCAGTGATACACTCATTTGTATACTTGGAATTCCCTTATCTGAAGGTTAGCTCCTTGAAGAGTAGGATTATAAAATATTCGTTCTTGTGGCCAGAACATTGTTTTAAACTTAGTTAAATGTCAGTTACTTGATTAAGGGCTTTCATAGCCATCACCTCATTTGACCTCACAAAAACCCAGTGACTTAGGTAGTCGGAATGCTAGCTAAGTGTGTAAACAAGTAGGAAAGACAGGTTTGGATACCTTTCAGGCTCTAAGTGTCAAGCTCTTCCTGTATGTTCTTCTGTGTAATGTTCGTAGCTATCCTAAAAGGTAGTGTTTATTAATACATTATAAATATAAGGGAGCTGAGGCTTGGAAAGTTTCAGTAACATGACCAAAATCAACCAGCTAATAAGCTTCAGAGACTGGACATGTTTCCACAAAGCCTTGTTTCCTCATTACTGAATTTTCATGGCCAGGTGTCACATTTGGTGGTATCTAAGCCACAGTCTCATTCTGATCCTGTCTTTGTTTTTGGAAGTCTGGCTACCTTGCCTCCTGAAAGCTGTTGATGTCAACAACTTGTGAAGTAATGACAGGAGAGAGAAAACCTTCAGACAAGGACCACTGGGGAAAAATTGATCTTAGGTTTCTCAGTTATCTGTGTGTTTTAGAGACTGTTAAGAAAGAGTAGATGAATGTATTCAGTTTGATGTCCATGATTTCAAGGGCTCCTTGAACATTTTTATACCGCTCACTTGGTTTGCTCTAGAGCCAAGTGAGAGTGTTCTGAAACTTACATTATAACCTGTAGTTTATGGGAAGAGCCCTAGGTTATTTGAAGTCAGGAGACCTAGATTTGGAATCCTTTTTTTTTGGTGAGATTTTTTATAGTCTTTGAATCCAAACATCTGATTTGAGAAAGTTAACTTCTCTTGAACCTTCATCTATGTATAATTGGGAGAAAAATACTCATATGGGAGAGTTTTGCACATGAAATGCAGTGAAGTATGTAAGACACCATGCCTACTACAGTGTAGGTATATAATAAAATAAATAGCTGTAAGACTAATAAATGTATGTTATTAATTCCACGAAGAAGTTTAACTCTTTAGCCTGGTTTATAAGACCTTTCCTGGTCTGGCCTTCCTCAGCCTCTTGTAATTTCTTCTCCTGCCACTTCACTATTATGTGTTTTAAACTCTAACTACACAATATTACTCATGTTTTCGGAACAGCCAATGCTTGTATGCTGCTGTGTATTTGTACATGCTACTGCTTTTGCCTAGAATGCACTTTCCACTCCCTCCCCCTTCTCTGCCTGGTAGAAGCCTCCTCCTTCAAAACTCAGCTCAGTGCCACTTCTGATTGTAAAGTTTCTACTGGATGTCTCCTCACTCCTACAGATTCATCACTCCTGCTTGTGAATTCCCATCAGCATCTTGTTTGTGCATTTCTTGTGGCACTGTAGATCATTTCCTGGTCTGTTTTCCCCACAGTTTCTAGAGGACAGTGACCTTAACTTAGTATTTCCCTAATTCGGAGGTAGCAGAGTTCATTATTATATTCCTCTTGGGACTTCCCTTTCAATTTGAGTTCTAGATGTGAAAAATGTGATGGTGGTTTTCTTTGTTTTAAAACTGAGGTATAGGCGGTGCACACAGAGGTTAATCTCATTGCTCAGATTTGGACATCACCATGTGTGCAGTTTCTTTAATCCTCCTCTAGCTATCAAAATGGATTTAGCAGTTGGCATCCTCTTTTTTCTGTCTGGGGCAATTGGAGCTTTGTAGAATTTGGCCTGGGGGATCAGTGACCTTGCTTCCCCGATTTAGGATGATCCTGGGGCATAGGACTGGATGTCATTGAGGACCTAGCATGGCCTCAGTGTGGGCAGTGACAGTACTGGGGGCCCTGCTTATGTTTATTCAGGAGACCAGGAATTACATTCAGCCTCTGATTTAATTTTCTTTGACACATTGAGTCTATGTTTTAGCTTACAGAACACTACAGCTGTGTCCTGATTCTCCCCACCCTACCCCTTCCCTACCTTGTGATCTTCATATCACTACCTTTTAAGGCATTGCTATTCTTGGCTGATAGTCTTGCATTGGAAGTCATCATGGCACAGTGGAAAAGACAGCTCTGAATCAACCAAGTAAACAGCAAAAATCACCACTAGAAAGGAGCTGAGAGCAATGGCATGTATTGGGATAAGTGGTAGGTGATCTGTTCTTAGGACTCACTGATGTTTCTCTACCAAGTGGTGGGAGAGAGAGCTCAATGAATAGGAACAGAGTCACATAATTTGTGTAATGACCAGTCTGAAGAGCAGTAATTATAATGATAACAACAACTATTTTTTTTTTAAGATTTTATTTATTTATTTGACAGAGTTCACAAGTAGGCAGAGAAGCAGGCAGAGAGAGAGAGAGGAGAAAGCAGGCTTCCCAAGGAGCGGAGAGCCTGATGTGGGGCTCGATCCCAGGACCCTGGAATCATGACCCGAGCCGAAGGCAGAGGCTTTAACCCACTGAGCCACCCAGGTGCCCCTCAACAGTTTTCTGAGGGCCTTCTCCACGTCTAGCTCAATACTAGGTACTGGAGGCACTGAAATAGGTTAGATAAGGTACTGATTCTGGAGAAATTTGCAATCCAGTAGGAAGACAGATTCATAAAACTAGTTGTCATAGTGCAGTAAAATTAGCTTAGTAATGCTGAGTTGTATATGGTGCTGTGAGCACTGAGGAAAGACGTGTCTGAGACTTACGAAGCAGAAAAGCCTAGGCCATTTTTTAGAAAGAAAGCCTGTGTTTGACTTTTCTGTGGATAGTTTGGCCTTTGCCCACCCTCATAATCCATTGTTTTAATATTTTCCCACCCTTCCCAGGCCAAGTTAAGTCTCTTCATTGTTACACATAATCTCTTGCACTTATCACACTTATCACAATAAGCATTACATATTTTTTTACATAATTGCTTAATGTTTGTCCCTTCTACTACCCTGTAAGAGCAGAGACTAGGCCAGTTTTGTTTGCTCTGAGTTGCTATCATGAGGATTAAAGGCACCCAATAAATACTTCTTGAATGAATAATTGAATCTTCACACTCATTAAGTCCTTGGATTGTCTCAACAATGTATAGTGTGTCTGAGGTTTATGAAAGAACAAGCTTATAATCTTGAAGGAAAAGCATCCCATACCAAATTAATTGCCCTCACAGTGACACTGTTAAGTGGCCAAACCTGGAGGGATTTATAAGGAAATCCCTCAGGTTCTGAGCCACAGTGCAAAGTAGACAACCCTGACACGAGACTTACTTTCTTTTACATTTACCACTTTGTCAGTTTATAGGAATACTAATGATGCAGTATTCCTAAAAACAAAACAAAAACCACAAGAAATAAGAAACAAGTGCTAAAAATGGCTGACACGGTATTTTGATTTCCAGTATCTCACTCAACAGCTCCTCACTCAAATTCAGTATGTGATTTTTCTTTGAAACTGCCAACTTTTGAAGTAAGCTAGGTATTTCTTCAGGTTTAGTCAGCGTGTGTTCAGTATACCAGATGTGAGGCTGAAATTTTTTACATTCTTTCTACTTGGATTTTAAGGGTCAGGGTTTGGAGTTGACCTGGGCAGGATCTGTACCTGCCGTGAGGAAATGCTGCTGAGAGTCTTGTCAAGAGTGTATCTGTCGGGGCGCCTGCGTGGCTCAGTCGGTCAAGTGTCTGCCTTCGGCTTAGGTCATGATCCTGGGGTCCTGGGATTGAGCCCCACGTCGGGCTCCTGGCTCAGTGGGGAGTCTGCTTCTCCCTCTCTCTCTACCCCTATCCCCATGCTCATGCATTCTGTCTCAGATGCGTAAATAAAATCTTTTTTTTTAAAAAAAGGAAAAAAAGGAAACAGGAGTGTATCTTTCATTAGCTCATCATTCTGTCCCTCACATCTAGAAAAGTACCAGTTGCACAATAGTAGGTACTTAACTCCTTAAGTATTTGAATGAATGCGTTTGTAGCCTACATAGCATGCAAGCTGTAATACCTTGACCCCTGTCCAGTTTTTTCAGGCAGATTTCACTTCCCTCTCTTCTCACCAGAACATTTCCCACCCTTATTCATAGTAATTGCCCCTTTGCTTCTTTAACAGTCAGTAGAAAAGATATTGGAATTTCTTCTATTTACTTTTTTTAGGGTTGCTGAATCCTTGGTTAGATGGAAAGATTGCTTATGAAATAGAGACTGAAGCAGCTCAAAACATAGCTTAGCTGGAGAGGGGTGTGCTTCTGTCTTGTGTTCAACATGTCTGGAAACTTTGAGGCTCAGAAAAATCCTATAGCATCATGTCTGAAAAATAGCCTTATATGGATATCTCCTATTACTTTCTCATTATGCAGATGAGAAAACTGAGGCCCTGGAGAGGCATACTGTGCCTAAGGTTATCTAGAACCTAGTCTGGATCACATTGCCTTGTTTTTAAGATTAAATAACTGTGGAAGGGGCGCCTGGGTGTCTCAGTGGGTTAAAGCCTCTGCCTTTGGCTCAGGTCATGATTCCAAGGTCCTGAGATTGAGCCCCACATCGGGCTCTCTGCTCAGCAGGGAGCCTGCTTCCCTTCCTCTCTCTCTGCCTGCCTCTCTGCCTACTTGTGATCTCTGTCAAATAAATTAAAAAAAAAAAAAAAAGTCTTAAATAACTGTGGAAGGAAGAGTTCACAAAAAAGCAAAACTTAAAAAAATGGGCTTGTGTTGAAGTAGTAATTCCAGATCATTCATGACACTTCTGTTATAAGCCTATTAAAAGTAGCACTTTGCAAATTTGGGAGATTTCAACAGCCCTCACCAATCTTCAGAATTCCAAGCCTTGTCCTAGTCCAAAAAGAAAGCAGTAGCTCCTGGCAGTGAACAGATTTCAGTTTTTCATCTTTATAGGAGCAAGTGCCAGTAGAATCGCAATGATCGCTGGGGAGAGATTCTTGGCCCCATTTTCCTTACAATGTGTGCGTCTGACAGCTGGCCCATCATCTTATTTTTAGACATAATCTATGGGATTACAGGGTGGTTTCTTTTTTTTTTTTTTTTTTTTTTTTGTAAAGCTGTGCTGTAGAAATGCAAGCTGTGGGGGAAATGGTTGTTCTTTGGAGCAATTTGGAGACTATTTAGTACATAGATTAAACTTTTTTTTTTTTTTTAGTTTGATGAACTAATATAGATTCCTCCATCCAGGTATTTCATGTTAAAGTCAACTTCCAGTTGTGACTATATTCTAATTAATTCAGGAGAAATAAATGCTAAAATGTAGAAATATTAGAAGTGGAAAAAAGCTTTTGCCCATTTATTAATTTATTTATTTGGCTCCATGCCATGCGCCAGTGCAAGGCTTGAACTCATGACCCTGAGATCAAGATCTAAGCTAAGATCAAGGGTTGGATGCCTAACCAGCTGAGCCACTCAGGTGCCCCAAGTTTTTGCTACTTTAGGTCATATAACAAATTTTCATTTTCTTCTCTCTGGGTCATAGAAGGAACAATAGACACTTTTTTTTTTTTTTTTTAAGATTTTACATATTTATTTGTCAGAGAGAGAACACAAGCAGGGGGAACATCAGGCAGAGGGAGAAGCAGGCTCCCTGCTGAGCAAGGAGCCTATGTGGGACTTGATCCTGGGATCATGATCTAAGCCAAAAGTGTCACTAGACATATTCTTTATAGGGCTTTAAAAACAATTCATAACAAGCATTCATGAAGCGCCCACTGCCATTTATTGAACACATCTGTATCCCAGGAACTGTGTGCTTGCCTGATATGTTCATTTACTTTCCAATTATCATAGAAGGTAAGGGATTGTATCCCTATTTTGTATGAGAAAACTGAGACTTTAAGCAATTGAGTAACTTGCCCAAGGGTCAGAAGTATGAAATAGTAGAGCAAGAATTAGAACCCAGATCTGTTTGATCTCAGAATCCATGCTCTTTCCCTAGTAGGCAGTCTCTACTAATTTTAAGAAGAGGCTGATTGGCAGAACTAGAATGGCTACATTCAGAAAGGTGTAATAATTCAAAATGTAACATTGGGGGTTTTATGTAGGTGCTATATTATAAGATAGAATTCACAGATAGCTCTGTGCTCATATTCATGTTGATTTAGAACTGTCATTTTGCAGGTTTTGTTACTTTATCTCTTAATTATGTGAGTGAAAAAATTGAGAAAACATGGTTTACTACTTTAGCATTTCAAAAATTTATCTGGAGGGCACCTGGGTGGCTCAGTGGGTTAAGCCTCTCTGCCTTCGGCTCAGGTCATGATCTCAGGGTCCTGGGATCGAGTCCCGCATCGGGCTCTCTGCTCAGCAGGGAGCCTGCTTCCTCCTCTCTCTCTCTGCCTGCCTCTCTGCCTACTTGTGATCTGTCTGCCAAATAAATGAATAATATCTTTAAAAAAAATTATCTGGAAAAACCTCTTGCTTTTAGTTCATGAAGTGTTTACAATTTAACAAATGATTAATGAGATGCCCTAAAATTTGGAGGGAAAACATCAGAATCACTGATGTTAAACATCAATATCACTGGAAGTTAATCACCAGTTTGACTGGAAGTTAATCCTTCTTGTGTGCAAGTGACTACTTTATCTAGAAAAACCATGCTAATGATTTAGAACTTGGCGGGCAATGACTTACATTGAAATGTCTAAGAAGCTATAAATACAGTCATGTTTATTTAACACTGTACACGGAATGATGTGTTAAGACAACAGGAAGAAACCATTCTATTCTCCCAGGAAATGAAGGAAGTTAGAAACAGTAGTACATCTCAAGGAAGTGAGAGGCCTAATAAGCCTTGATAGCTTTGGGAAGTGTCCTTGAGAAAGGGAAAAAATACTCAAAACTTGGAGTCAGGTCCTAGTTCTGTCTACTTGGGCATTTGACTCCCTTCTGAGTGTTGATTTTTTCATTGTGATAAAATGGGGTAATGATATCTTCTTACAGAGTGATTTTGAAATCATGTTTATGTGGATTTTTTAATGATCAAGATGAAGGAGTATGTTTTGAAACTTTACCAGTGATGTAATTCCAGCAATAATTACATTTAAATAACCAGCAGTCACACTTTGTTACAGGAAAATACCTTCCAATGGAGCTAGTTTCTACTTGACCTATTTTAATGTAGTCAAAATTGAGCTTATTCGGCCCAGTAGCAAACAATTCTTGTTTCCTTGCTCATTATCATTCTGCAGGTTCCTGTCCTTGGTTGGTGGGCGCTGCACAACAGTTCAAAATACAGAATTAGTTTCCCCTTTTAAGTGTATGCATTTGTGGTAGGAAGAATGTAGATTAAGGATGGATCCAGAAAGACCATCTGAGGTGGGTAAAGGGAAGCAATGCATGAAACAAAGGCTCTCTGGCCAAGCTTTGGCTTGACTTGTCACTTGCACTTGAGGTAGTCTACACACAGAGGATGCGCTAACCTGTAAAGAGTAGAAACAAAGGCCAAACAGGGTTCCCCCCAATACCGTCTTTCCCCCATCTACATTTAATTTATTAAGACCACTGTACTTTCTGTTGCTTTTAATTTTTATTTATTTTTATTTTTTAATTAACATATAATGTGTTATTTGTTTCAGGGGTACAGGCCTGTGAATCATCAGTCTTACACAATTCATAGCATTCACCAAAACCAAAACAAAAACCCTTCTTGAGCTGCCTTACTGGCTCAGTCAGTACTGCATGTGACTCTTGATTTTGGGATTGTGAACTCAAGACCCACATTGAGCATAGAGCTTACTTTAGAAAAAAAAAAAAAAAAAGGAGGTCACCTGGGTGGCTCAGTCGTTAAGAGTCTGCCTTCAGCTCCAGGATTGAGTCCCGCATTGGGCTCCCTACTCAGTGAGGAGTCTGCTTCTCCCTCTCCCTCTGCCTGCTGCTCGTCCACTCATGGTCACTCTCTCTTTCTCTGTCAAATAAATAAAAAACCTTTTTAAAAAAAGGAAAAAAAGAACCTTTCCCTGTTTGTGAAGATGTCACTCTTTACATGCAGTCGTTATGGAACTGCTTGCTTTGACACTCAGCTGAAAACCTCTCAGCCAATGGGTTTCCAAAGACTGCAATAGCCCACTGCTGCTTGTTTTCTACCTTTTGAGCTTTTTGCCATTCCACATTCCACATGAATGGAGGAAGGGAAAGAGGTACATCATCTCTACCTTTTTTTTTTTTTTTTTTTTAAATAAGGGTAGAGGGGCGCCTAGGTGGCTCAGTCGTTAAGCATCTGCCCTCAGCTCAGCTTGTGGTCCCAGGGTCCTGGGATCAAGCCCTGCATGGGGCTCCCTGCTCAGTGGGAAGGCTGCTTTCCCATCTCCTACTCTCCCTGCTTGTGTTCCCTCTCTTGCTATGTCTCTCACTGTCAAATAAATAAATAAAATCTTTTAAAAAATTAAATAAAGTAAGGGTAGAGACTATGTAATATGACTGTCTCTTCTGTAGTCTGAGATAGGTCGATGGTGTCTGATCCCAGCTTTACCACATTTTTTTCTTTTTTTAAGATTTTATTTATTTATTTGAGATAGACACAAGGGGGAGAGAGAACATGAGTCGGGTGAGGGGCAGAGGGAGAAGCAGACTCCCACGGAGCCTGATGCAGGGCTTGATCCTGGGACTCTAGGATCATGACCTGAGCTAAAGGCAGATGCTTAACCAACTGAGCCATCCAGGCACCCCCCAGCTCTACCACATTCTATTGTATGATCTATGCCAGAACATGTCATCTTTGAGCTCAGTTTTGTCATTTGTACAAATGGGAAATACTGTGTTTTATAGGTATTAAGTGTTGAATAAAGCAATATATGTGAAACACCTAGTACAGCGTTTATTATTAGCACACAGAAGTACACAATAAATGTTGTATTTTCTTCTAAAAGCATTTTATAGTTAGAGCAATACTGCTTCTTGAACTTGGTCAACAACAAATGTATTAGTCACTGTATTGATCATTCCTGTAAGGATAGCTTCTCAATCTTTTCCTTACATTCCATTTTATTATTGAGAAAAGCCTTTTAAGTTCCAGGCAGCTGGCTTAAAAGGGACTTTGGGAACATATATAATTTATAAATCAGGATTTGTTCTGTTGGAGCAGAACAATCTCTGGAGATAGACCCTGGATTTAATTTGTGCATGACATTTCTGTTTATTATTAGAGCATAGGGTGGTTATTGTGAATTCTAAACAAGACTGTATCCTACTTTTATTAGGATTCTCCAGAGAAACAGACCCAGCATGGTGTGTGTGTGTGTGTGTGTGTGTGTGTGTGTATAGGTAGGTAGATAGGCGGGTCGATAGAGATTTGTTAGAAGGAAATGGCTCACATGATTTTGAAGTGGAGTAGGTTGGAGACATGAAAGCCCATGCTGCAGGTCCACTCTAAAGGCTGGCAGGCTGGCAATCCAAGAGAGCTGATTTCCCAGGTCAAGTTCAAAGGCAGTCTCCTGAAGAATTCTTTCTTGCTCAAGGGAGACCAGTCTTTTGGTCTCTTTAGGCCTTGACTGCTTAGACTATGCCAACCCACAGTGTGAACGGCAGTCTACTTAAAGTCCACCAATTTAAATGTTAATCTCATCCCAAAACACCTGCATGGAAATATCCAGAATAACGGTTGACCAAGTATCTGGATACCCAGTTGACACATGAAATTAACTGTCACACTAGATTTAACAAAGAATACAAGGTTAGAGAGTCTTGTCAATATTGGTCATCATTTTTGTGCCTATTAATAATAATACGACTGCAGCTCTTTCCAGAGTATTTTCACATACATTACCTCAAGTGAACTTCATAGCAGCTCTTGTGAGGTTATCAGAGTACAGATAAAACCCCATTTGTTTGAAGAGGGTATTAAGACTGAAATGGATTAGGAGACTTGATCCAGTTCTCACAGCTAGTGAATGGCAGAGCTGCAGTTTGTCCAGGTCCTGTAACTTTAAGCCCAGGTATTCCTCCCTTGGCCATTTTCTCTGCAGCAGCTGAAGAATTCTGGAAATGGTTTTGAGAGCATTGTGGCTTTTCTTCTTACAACTAGTATCATACTCCTCCTTGGAACCATTTTGTGATAGAACGTTAAAAAAATACATGTTGGCAGAACCTAAAGATTTCTTTTCAGATGACTCTAATGATGCCCTGAGGCAGAATGAAGGGGTAGGGGAGGGAGGGAAACAAAGCGGGGGCAGGGAGGGAGGAAGGACATTAGCAAAAAGAGTAATGTCAAAAAGTAATTAGAGCAGGACAAATGGATTGTGCTGCCATGTTCAAGGCTGTTATTTCTGCAGGCAGTGAGGAGGGAGGGCACTAATGCAATGTGACGGATCTGGAGCAAAACCCAGGGCACTGCGCAAACTGTAGAGACTCAACCAATGGCAAGGCTCAAATTGCAAGGTTTGACTGAACAATATTTAATATCTCAAAGAGTTGTTTCATGTTGTTTGGAGAAACTATTGTGTCAGGGGACCTACTTTTCTTGATTGCAGCCTTTGGAAATTAGCCTCGTACTTCTAGGTAGGTAGACTCCCATCCCAGCATTCTGTCTTTGTATATACCCAGGTTAGGCAAGGACATGATGCCAGCAGGGATTTTGGAAGAAAAGATGCCTAATATGAACCTAATTAGGGTATTATTTATTTAGAGAGAATGAAATAAAGAAGTAGTATTATCAGTATGCAACTTGGTATTAGAAAATCGACCTATGAAATGGCAGAAAGTAATAGTTTCATCTAAGGACAGGATGCTTTGATTTGCTAGCGTAGCCAGTCTATGACTAGGATCCCACTACTGCCACCACATACAAGGAAACTGCCATAGCCCTCAAGAAAAAAAAAAATAGAGGGGTGCCTGAGTGGCTAAGTGGGTTAAAGCCTCTTCTTTAGGCTCAGATCATGATCCCAGGGTCCTGGGATAGAGCCCTGCATCTCTGCTCAGCAGGGAGCCTGCTTACCCCCCTCCCTCTCTACCTGCCTCTCTGCCTACTTGTGATTGCTATCTTTCAAATAAATAAATAAAATCTTTAAAATTAAAAAAAAAAAAAAAAAAACTTCATGTGCCTAGAGGAAAGTCTTCACAAATAGATTGACTCTCTGTAAGTCACCATATCTTTGAGGTCTGTTGTTAGCTGCTGCCAGCACTATGGCATGTTAAGAGCTTGTGCCTTAGTTTTAGTACTTTAGACATTCTTGGGTTCATAACCTAGCTCTGCTTCTGGCTCTAGCTCATAAAATGAGCTGTTAGAACTTGATAACTTACCTAACCTTCCCGAGCCTCAGTTTCTTTATCTCTAAAATGAGGATAAGAAAGCTTACTTTCAGAATTCTTATGAGATTTTGGTGAGATGATACACAAAACATTTAGCATTGGTGCCAGGCATAAAGTAAGGGCCCTTATGTAAGGGCAGAAAAAAAAGACATCAGTAGGGAGTTAGATATCTGTTCTTCAACTCTCTGGTCTAAGCAGACGTAAATGGTTTTTCCCTCAAGACCCCACAGTATGCCTAGCCTGATATAGGGCTAGAATGATTAAACCAGGCTTTCTTAGAAGGCAGTAGGAAGGGGAAATAAAACAGCATTACAATTCTAAAAAATTGGACTCACAGGGTATAGATAATTGTTCTTGGCCTTCTGAAGAGAATTGCCTTTCCTTCCTAGCTCTTAGCTTGCCTGAATTGCTAACCACTCCCTACCACTACTCCCACCCTGAAACCTTGGGACAACTCAGAACTGACCAAAGATCAAGTCTTGATACCCTACCATTATTTCCTTACCTTTTTCAACTAACTTCATTTTAACGGTTCTTTTCCCTTTTTTGTCATGCCACCCTCTCTGCAGAGTCCTGACTGCAAAGGACAGAGAATCCTTCTAACCCCTACAGAGACACACCTCTTATTTGGCTCACTGCAGAGGGAAATATATCTCTGGATCTTTAGATGCTCTTTGTTTGGTCTGAGTTCATATCCCTCTAATTATGACTCTCTAGTTTTGTTTCAGTTTGAGGCTTCTGAGGTATCCCAACAACCATGGGTTAATGAGCAGTTTTCCAAGGGATCTTTGTCTATGTATAAAATCATGTAAAAATCGAACCCACTTGTTGGTTGTGCCTTGCTTTTTCGGATCTACATCTCTACGAGAAGGCCCTAGGAGCCAGAGTTGAGTCATTTGCTGCCTTTGGTTAGATTGTCTAGCACTTTTCTTGGTCTGCTCAAAATTCCAAAACCAGATTTGTTTATGGCTTGTGGCTTTTTCCTGATAGCTGTCACCTTCTCTAGGTACCCAGATAATAAAGAATATACTATTAATGTGAAGACAAGAATAAATCCCAGATGCATTAGAGTGGTCTAGGATTTTAATTTGCTAATCTTGTATCTTTTCTAGTTTACCTTTATCTCTGAGACCTTCCTTTTCAGAGACTGTGATTAGGTAAAATTACCTCAGTTGTCAAGATTTAGTACAAAGGGTTTTAATTAACAATTCAAGAGCCCTGATCTTTTCAGCAGTGATAACAGAAAATGCTTAGGACAACTGCCTGTCAGAACTTATTTTTCTATCTTTAAAATGGGAGTGAGGGAGATCCACTCACATTATCAACCCACTTTAGTGTGACAGACACAAAATTTTTCACACAGAAACAGTTCTTTCCTACTGCAGTTTCTGCATGCAGTCAGTAAGAGAAAGCTGTGGGAAAATACTGGTTGATCATACTAGGCTTTCGTTGCTTTCGAGTTGCCTTCCTAGTGTTGGTGCTAGGAAGGCCTGTAGAGATTGTTGATGCCAGCAGCCAACCTTTCATACCTTTTAGCAAAACGGTTGCCAAAAATTAACCATCTCACCAAAAAAGGAATGTTCTATATGGCTTATGGTTTGAATTTTATCTCTTGTCCTTTCTCTGCAGTCATTTTGTACAAAAGGAAATATGGGATGCATTTAGAATAATGTTCATATTCAGCTTTTTAAAATTTACAGTTACTTTTCATAGACATTAAGAGGTGTATATTGAATCCCCCCTATGTGCTGAGCATTTTATAAGTTACTGAACGGAAACTTTCTTGTTGCTTCTGTGAATGATCTCATGTTTAGCCAGAGTGTAAAAGGGGAAAAAAGCATCTTTAATGAAAAATTTCTTACATTCACATTTGTTCAAAAAGTTAAAGAATTTTTTTTAATTTTTTAAAGATTTTATTTATTTATTTGACAGAGAGAGATCACAAGTAGGCAGAGAGACAAGCAGAGGGAGAGAGAGAGAGGAGGAAGCAGGCTCCCTGCCAAGCAGAGAGTCCGATACAGGACTCGATCCCAGAACCCTGAGATCATGACCTGAGCCGAAGGCAGAGGCTTAACCCACTGAGCCACCCAGGCACCCAAAAAGTTAAAGAATTTTTAAAAACTTCTTTCCTTCAGTATTAAGGGATATGTAGATATAAGTATCAGTATATGGTGATTATCCCTGGAATCTTGCAGTCTTTGTATATTTTTACTGCCATTTATCGACTTACTTATGTTTTAGACGCGGGCTTCAAATGCTTTACTTGCTAGCAGTGGCTGTAGGCTAGTTATAGAACGTCTCTGAGCATCATTTTTTTTTTTCTCTCTTCAAAAGGCATGATCCTTACTTTGTTTACCTCACATGATGTTTGTGAGGGTCACACAGGCTTAATGCAAGTGAAATTTCCTTTTCCGAGGAGGAAAGCATTTTACGAGATGAAATAATGCATGGTTCAAGGGATCTTTTTTCCAGCTTTTTTTTAGTGACTTCATTGAGCTACACTTTACTTACATAATTCACTCTAATTACACAATTCAATAATGTTGAGTAAACCTATCCAAGTTATGTAATGATTACCACACTTACAGAACATTTCCATCATCCCAATAACATCTTTTTTGTTAATCCCATTCCCAACGCCTGTTCTAAGTGATCCCTAATCTGTCTCTGTAGATTTGCCTTTTCTGGGATCATGACCCGAGCCGAAGGCAGAGGCTTGAACCCACTGAGACACCCAGGTGCCCCTGTATACTTTGTGTGGGCATATGTTTTCATTTCTTTTTGAGTATAAAGGTTATCTTTTAATTATAAAAGCAATACATGCTTGTTTTGGAAAATTCTTTATATACTGAAGTATAAATTTGGTGCATTAGTCACCTCCCTAATTATTTTTTTCAGATTTTATTTATTTGAGAGATAGAATGAGCAAGAAAGAGAGCACAGGGGCAGAGGGAGAGGGAGCACACGGGCTGAGCAAGGGGCCTGATGTGGGGCTCAATCCTAGGACCCTGGAATCATGACCCGAGCCGAAGGCAGACACTTAACTAAGCCATCCAGGCGCCCTGTCACTTTCCTAATTATGCTTCCAGATGTGGTGATGATAGTAATGATTAGTAGTAATAATGAGTCATCATCTTCTGAATGTTCTGAACATTTACTGCATGTCAGGCACTGTTCTGATATGTATACATGTGTTTTCATTTCAGTTAATTATTTCATATATATACTTACCTAAATTTGATAGTATCCCTCCCCTCATTTTATGGATGTGGAAACTGAAGTTAGAGGATTCATTGGAAAGTCACACTTCTAGTAAGTGGCAGAGTCAAAATTTGAACTTGGGCAGTCTGGTGTAATATCGTTTAGACTTTCCAAAATATGCAGTTTTTAAAAGCCAACGTTATATATTTATTTTATTCTGTACCTTGTTTTATTTTACTTAACTTGTCTTACAGATAATTTCATAGAGTTTTATAGATGTATCTCAATATGTGGCTTACTTGTGGCATTACTTTTGCAAATCCCGGAAGTAGAATTTCCAAATGAAAGAGATTGTACATTTAGATTTTGGTGTTATTAAATTCCTTTCCCCTCCAAAAGGTGGTAAATAACACCCCTGTCCCTTAACTCTCTCAGCCTTGCCAGCAGGATATAAGAGAGTCTGCTTTTCCAGCCGCATCAGTGCTGCATTACTATCTGTGTAATGTAGGCTACAATCATATAAATGTTTCAGAGAGAAGTTAACATCAGGTCAGGGCGGTGGTGAATAGCTGGTATGGCAGCAGTAGTTTCTAGTCTTTTGATAGGTAAGGATTGCCATTTATCTATGTAGGCTCTCAGGAGCTGGAATGTTGGAGTAGTCCAGACTGTAGTTCAGGTTAATTTAGAATGACTCACTCGGTTGATGATCTAAAATGAACACTGAGACGTTTCAGCACACCTGTTTCCATTTTCTTTGTTCGATATCCCAAGTACTATGGCCTGCTGGCTGCCTTTCACCTCACTGCTGCCTACAGTTTTCTTGCTTTGCCTCCAGCTCAGTTTAAAGTGTATCTGAGAAGACAGTAGACAAGAACTTGGACATCTGTGATAGATAGGTTTGCTTGCCCTTTCCATTCTTTTCTCTAACAAAAACTGCCAAAATGAGGCCCACAGACCAATACTATTCCTTTTTCAGTCTCCCCAGGGGTAAGGCTCCATTCATCTTTGTTGCTGGCAGGATCTCTGTGGCCAAATTGGCATGGTCCCTATGGCCGGTGTAGCACTATATAGAAAATCTCTTTAAGGGGAGGGAAGTTGGACATTATGGTGCCAGTAAAGGAATCAGAGACGTTGAGTGTCGGATGTTGCTAGTTGCGGATAATCCTGTTATCTTGCAGGAGCTAAGCCTACCACACCTTTCAGATCTTGGGACCCCTGGCTAGCCACTACTGTGTGGATTTTGGTTGTGTCTTTTGACCATCTCTTTCCTTTCCACTCCTCAAGTTTGGTGTCGTCATTCTGAGGCCCTGTTAGTTTGGGGGATGCTGCCCTCTTCTGTTGGACTGCAGGATACCCACAGCAGTTTGAAAGGCCTGATCTTAGGGAACTGACAAGGCTTTGTGGAATCAGAGTCCTAAAGCTTTCTATAGTGTCCAACTTCATGAACCAATCCTAAGATTTTGCTGTGAAAATAATTCAGTGGCGACTAGAAAATATACAAGTGTAGAGATTCACTGTAACATTATCTATAGTAAAAACGAAACAAAACAAAACAAAAACCATTATCTATAGTGACAAAAGAATAAAACCTAGATATCCAGCCTTTGGGCTTATGCTTACAGCTTTGCTAAAATTGGCTATGTAAAAAAAAAACATAGGGACACCTGGGTGGCTCAGTTGGTTAAGCATCTGCCTTCAGACCAGGTCGTGATCTTCAGGTATTAGGATTCTCAAGTTGGGGTCCCTGCTCAGTGGGAAGTCTACCTCTCTCACTGCCCCCTACCCCCTGCTCATGCTGATGCATTGTCTCTGTCTCAAATAAATAAATAAAATCTTTAAAAAAGATAACATAGAAGAGTGAAAATACTTATCACAAAACAAAACCATGCAGAATATACCAGTTATAGGGGTTCCTGGGTAGCTCAGTGGGTTAAGGCCTCTGCCTTCGGCTCAGGTCGTGTTCCCAGGGTCCTGGGATCGAGCCCCACATCGGGCTCTCTGCTCAGTTGGGAGCCTGCTTCCCTTCCTCTCTCTCTGCCTGACTCTCTGACTACCTGTGACTTCTGTCCAATAAATAAATAAAATCTTAAAAAAAAGAAGGAGAAGAAGAATATACCAGTTATAGCCACGGGAGCTATCTCTCATGTAGGATAATGACTGATCTGCAATCCTCAAAACTAACTGTCGAAGCTAGGATGATTCTCTTGGACACATCATTTATATTGTTGGTAAAACAGCATGCTCATACATTTTCTAAGTACTGTTATGTATATATAGCTGTCTTTTCTCCTGAAACATATACTTGGTATTTGAGTGGCCTGCTACAAACATCTCTATAATGTGTGACCCTCCTCCAGGTCTGATTTTTCTGGGACAGTAAAGTGGTACCTAAAGCACAGATCCCAGCTTTATCAGGAATTTCCTAGGCAGTCTTTTTTTTTTTTTTTTTTAACCCATGGTGTCTTTTATAATAGAGGAGACCCAATAGAATGTAGACATTATTTTGTGTGATTTGATGGCCTGACTGTCTCTGTGATGTGGGTCTCTACCTCAAATGATGCCCAGTGGGCTGGTGACAGCCTACAGGTTATCTGATATGTCTAAGAATTTCCTTTTTGTAAAAAGCCTTAGGGAGGGAAAGGAAACTTTTGAAAAACCAAAACTTCTATTTTGTGAAACTCAGCATCTCATTATACAGCATTTGGATGGGAATAAAAAGTATTCACTCATATTTCTTAGTCCTTTTTATTTAACCAGTACGTTATTCCATTTTTAACAGGAACAGGACTAGAGTGAGGCAAATGAGATACGTACGATGCAAAATTTAAGACAGTATTCATTCTCAGGGTCATACAAGTGCAAGATCAGCCCTGTTTCTTAAACAGTCCCTGCGTACATACTGTGTCAGGCCTCGAGCTCAGTTTTGGGGATCATTCCTGGTGTGATGGGATAGATTATTCATACCCTTTCTCAAACTGAGCCTAGGGGCCTTGGGCCCTAGAAGCAGCTATTCGGTTGAGCAGGTTTTGATTAATCACTTGGCTTTCAGCTGTGGGTTTAACACAAGGAGGAGTAGCTCACTAATGAGTTCATTCTTGAAAGTGTATTTTGTGGGGGTGCCTGGGTGGTGCAGTCAGTTGAGCATCTGACTCTTGGTTTTGGCTCAAGTCTGATCTCAGGGTCTTGAGATCAAGGCCTGCGTCAGGCCCTGAGCTCCATGGGGAGTCTGCCTTAATTTCTTTCTTCCTCTTCCTCCTGCGTTCACTTGCTCTCTCTCTCTCTCTCTCTCTCTCTCTCTAAAATAAATAAATACATCTTAAGAGGGAGAAAAAGTGTGTTTTGCCCTTGAGATAGTCTGGTCCTGCGAAATCAACAGATTGTTACAAATTTCTCTAAAAATCAGTGCTAGCATGTGCTACCTACCTACTTCGGACACCCTGACCCGAAATATACTTTGCTGCATTTCATTCTGTTTGTTTTGTTTTCAGATTTTATTTACTTACTAGAGAGTGCATGAGCAGGGAGCTGTAAGCAAGCTCCCTGCTGAGTGAGGAGCCTGATGTGTGGAGATTGATCCCAGGACCCAGGGCACCCATCATTCCATTTTCTAAAGGATCTTCATACCAGGAGAAATGCCTGCGATGATGTATTAGAGATTCTGTCCAAATTGTTGGGGAGGAGATGATCAAGGGAGGCATATGCCGGTTATCAGGGATGGATTGCCTGCCTGCTGCCTGACTTCATTCTAGGCACATAGCGGTGGGGAGGGAGGAACTGGCTGAATGATTAACTGGGTGACAGCCTGACTAAAATCTAGAATGAGTCTTGCAAAGTGACCAGGTAAGATCCTCAAAGTCTGGTTTCTTTTCTCCGTAATCACTTCCCCATTTCTTTCCTTTTCCTATATTGATAAATATTTTCTTCCACCTTTAAAAAATTGTAAATCCATATGATCATCCATATATATATACATATATATATATATGTCTTCGTGAACATGTGTGAGTATTTCTGTGAAATAAAGTACTGAAAGTAGAATCCTTGGGTCAAAATGTGTTCACAGTTTAAATGTTGATAGATACTGTAAGCTGTATTCAAGCTATCATCACTGACAATGTATAAGCAATTTTGTATTTTCTTAGACCTTCTCCCAACACCGAAATAGTCTCAACATTTTAAGTTATTTTGCCATTTTTTATGAGAAATAATGTATAATAGTTCATCTACTTTGTGTTTTTATTAGTTACCTTTTTGTTATTATTTGAATAATACTATAATCATTATGGCCATCTTTGCTTAGTCATATTCTTTGCCCCTTGGGGAGTTTGCTTGTCTTTTCCTTACGATATGTAGGGTTTCTTTGTGTTTATGAATGTGTATATGTATTTGGGTATTTGTTTGCCTTTTAGAAATTAGGCATTTTATATGAATGCAAATATGACCATCTTTTCCTTAATGATATCTGGGTTTTAGTTATGCTTAGAAAGACTTACCCTCCCCTCAATATAAAAAAATATATATATATTCTCTGATTTTTTTCTTGTAATGCTTTTCCAGTTCAATTTGTATATGTGTGTGATTAGTTCTTTTTATAGCTCATAAAATTCCTGTTTCAAGAACTGTTGACGTATTTTTTTAGCCAAAGAAAAAAGGGTGAATTTTTAATTCAGAAAGTAATAAAAACTAAGTAATATGCCCCTGTGGTGGTGATTACTTTGGGATTATAGACTTGGGAATCAAGTTACCATGGAAACATATTTTCCAGTGTCTGGGCTCTAGAATTCACCAAATACATAAATTTAGAATTTTGAAGGAGTGGATGGTTTTTTTAATAGACCAAGATTTACCTCCTGTTCTCTGTACCTGGCTCCCACTCCAGAACTCCCAACTATATAACTGCCCCGAATCCCTCTCAGAGATCTGTCCTGTCAGTATCATTTTGCTGAGTGTTAATTTGCAAATCACTGTGAGTCTTGTAGTGAAGCATTTACTGTTAAAAAGCATCTTAGCCATTTGTTTGGTTTAATTTCTTTTTTTTAATGCTACATTTATCTGAGAATTCTGTGTTACATGATAAAAGATCCGAGTTATCCAATTTTGTATTAACTTGATCTGAAAATAGATGTTCAGTGAATCCAAGTTTCTTATTTGTGTGAAAAGTGAACTTCTCCAGGACTGAGTAAACACCATTAAAAGGCAATACCAGACTTTGAATCCATAATTACACCATTAGGACCAAAAGGGCAAGTAAGACTACGAAGAGCTGTTTTCCAGGAATAAGCTCAAAACGATTGCCTTAATGAATTTGAGTGTCTAATGCAAAAAAAAAGTACGGTGAATGGGAAGGCCTGTTCTGGACAGAGTTGTAGAAGTTTGAGAAGCATCCAAGCAAAAAAAGGAGAATTTCAGTGTACTGCCCAGGTCATTGAAGAGGGGTGAGGATGTTGTTATCTTCACGGTCATTTTTGTGCTAGGCTAATTTACAAAGGGGACTTGTGCTTTTAGTGGTAGATTTTGTCTATGTCAAGATGAGCCTGAGGCAAAGTTTATTTTTAGGATCCACTCTCTGAACCTGTTGGACTTGCCTCTCTGGCCTCTGCTGATTTTATCCACCTCTCATTCCACAAACCAGCCATCACCACTTGTCTTAGATTGAAACTTTTATGGATTGAAAAATGACAGACAAGTAGCTAGTCTTAGACTACCTGAAGGCCAGGTGTCAGGGATATATGAATACTAACCAGCATCTTCAGGAAACACATAGTCTCATCTTGAAAGTTTTCTACTCTGGCTGGTGAGAACAAGATCTGTTCCTGGCCCTGTGTGAGCCCCCCAAATCATTTCCTCCACTCCTTCTGGGTGGGTCTTGTCGTAACCTTGCGTCCTTTCCTCACACACAAGCGCTGACTTGTCCTCAGCTGCAGGCTCAAGAGAGCCCTCTGCAGATGTGACTGATGACAGTATCTGCAGCCCTCTCCAGCCCTCTGCCCCATTAACTCCAGCTCCTCTGGCCTTTCAGACTGTCAGCTGTGAATCCTCAACTTGGGGGGATTTGTTGGGCTGTACCTGGGCTCTCCCTTCCTGTGTTTCATCCTGGAAATTCTGAAGGCTGGTAGGTGGGGCATTCATAGGACTTTTTCTCTCTGTTCCCATCTCAGGAATCACTGACTGTCCTTTGCTGCCTAAAGCCCAGTACTTGACAAAGTACATAAAATAATCTTCAAGTATTATATGTACACACAGAAAAAAAAAAAAAAAGATATCAGAAATACACCAAAATGTAACTAATACTTCTTGTGGATCTGTCTAGGTAGTAAGATTCAGAGTATTTTTTTTCCTTTATATTTTCTTGTTTTCTAGTTTGGTTTGGTTTTGTTTTTTAAGTAAGTTCTATGCCCAACATGGGACTTAAACTTATAACTTCGAGATCAAGAGTCTCATGCTCTACCAACTGAGCCAGCCAGGTACCCCTGTTTTGGGGGTTTCTTCCCTACTGAATATATGTTACTTTATGATAAGAAATATTGTCCTAAATTATATTAACTATAAGTGTACTGAGAATTTACTGTATGGCAAGCATTGTGTTAAACATTTTTCATAACATTATCTCTTTAAAGATTTTTTTTGAAAGTAATCTCCATACGCAACGTGGGGCTCGAGCTTAACAATCCCGAGTCAGTGGCTTGTTCCACTGACTAAGCCAGCCACATGCCCCCAACATTATCTCTTTAGTTCTCAGAGACTCTATAGAAGAGGTTCTGTTAACTCATTTTATTGATGAGTAAATTGAGACCAAACTTAGGCAATTTACCTAAAGTCACAAAGCAAGTAAAAGCAGGACCCAAAATTTGAATCCAGATTTAACCCTAGAATTTGCCTGCCTATTCTGCTTTCCTGTTAAACAGTAGTCCTTCACATGAGAGAATGGGAGTTTAGTTCCAGCTTCAAGATGTTCTGGTGCAGCATAGAAGATTTATTGTCCCTTGTGCTGGAGTATATATCCCATATATCTATTCCTTTTATTCATCATGTTTAAAGGTCAACTTGGCAAAATTCTGAGTTCCAAAGCCCTAGATCATAATTCAGCATTCATCAAAGAGGAAGATGAGTGAATGTACACAGAGCTGCAGCAAGTAGTAGGAAAGTATCAGGGAAGCAATTGCCCCTTTCTTCAACATGCCAAGCAATGGTAGTTTGACCCTACTGATAGGAAGGATGCCCAAGGCCTTTGGAATTAGACAGGCTTCCAGTGGGAAAGTGTGAAGGTACAAAACTCATGGTTCCTGGAGTTTGCTAAATCCTCTGTGATATGTGAGCATCTGTTGTGTTGTTAAAGATAGTTTTAGTTTCTTTGATCTGTGAACTTAATCTTCTTAATCAGTAACCCTGTGGAGTCACTGTTCCCCTTTAATGGGTATGGAAACTGAGCTCAGAGAATTGACTATGCCCTGGTGAAATTTACCAAACCTGCGCAAGTTGTGTACCTGGTGTTTGACTTTGTCTAACTCCAAAGCATGCAGTTTCAGGCTGCTTTTAGTTTTAATTAGCTGTTTCTTTAGAATTGTGGATTTCTTGGAAGTCTAGGCTTTTTTCCCACGGCATTTCATCAAAAGTGAATCAAGCATGCATTTTGTGGTAGTCCCTATGATAGGTACCAGGAATACAGTGATTAATCAAATCTTGTTTCTGTTCTTGTAATACTCAGAGATCCATGGATAGGCATGCATACGAAAAGGTGAAATTGTAAAAATTAATAGGATTAGAACCATTAGGGTAGGGAAGAATTGATGATTGTAATGTCTGAATTAGCCTAGAATTAAATGATTCATGAAACTAGCCAGGCAGAAGGAACAGCGCATGCAAAGGTACATTGAGGAAACAGCAGTAACGCTATTTGTTGAGAACGTTGGGAATATAATAAGAGAGAATGGAGAGGTTGGTGAGGGACTTGATCACGAAGACTCTCATAAGCTTGGGAAGGTGTTTTATTCTGAAAGCAGTGACAGTTTTGAAGTGGGAATGTCAGGGTTTTATTTGAGTTTTAGAAAGCAGCCAGAGTAGAGAATGGATTTTGGAGGTAGGGGGTAGTCGGGGGGAGGGTATGATGAGACAGGGATGGAGAAAAGACATGTAGAAAAAAGTAAGAACTAACAAGACAAACCTATAATGAAGCTCTTGAAATAAGCCAGATGAGAGATAATGGTGGCCAAGAATAGTACAGTGGAGATGAAAATAAATATATGGGTTCAGGAAGATTTGCTTATTTTACTTAATATTATTAGATTTTATACATACATAGAAATACATAAAGTAATATAATGAACCATGTTCCCATCCTCAATAGCTGTCATCCATCTAGTGTCTAATTCTGTCTCATCCATTACTTTCTCCCCTTCCATATTATTTTGAAGCAAATCTTAGGTATAATATTATTTTATCCATTAAGATTCCGATATATATCTCTAAAAGATTTTTTTTTAAGATTTTACTTATTTATTTGATAGAGAGAGAGTTCACAAGTAGGCAGAAAGGTAGGCAGAGGGAGAGAGGAGGAAGCAGGCTCCCCGCTGAGCAGAGAGCAAGACTCGATCCCAGGACCCTGGGATCATGACCTGAGCCGAAGCTGGAGGCTTAACCCACTGAGTCACCCAGACGCCCCATCTCTAAAAGATTTTTTACCCACAGATTTCTCCTCCATCTTTTTTTCTTCTAATTTAATTTGAGAGATTGAGTAATTTGTCTTGTTGAGTTTACCACAGCCCAGATTTTGCTAATTGCATCTTTGTGTTATAGATGAATATGTTCCTCTGTAGTAGTTTTTTTATTTCAGTAGTTAGATCTAGAGAGGCATGACCATCTTCAGATTCAACTTTTTTGGCAAGACTACTGTCTCATGGGGGTATTGAGTTCTTACATCAGAATATGTATTATTGCCTTTTTCTCTTGTTATTTTAGCTGTTTGTAGGATCTAGGATCCATTATTTCATAGTAATATTCTAATTTCAGTATTTTTTGTTCACTTATTTTCTGGTATGCTTCTATGGAGAGAAATTTTTCCATAGGTATTTATTTCCCTGTGGTATATTTCACCTAGGAAAGGCATGATTCTTTTCCCTTTATGTAAAAATTTTCAAAATGCTCTGTTGGTTCCCTAACATCTTTCAATAGTGGCAAATGAATTTTTTTAGAATTATTAATAATTTTGGATTTAAACATTTGTGCTTCTGTTAATTGTAACTTTTTTTAAGGATACTCAAATTGTCCATCTTTGGGTAGAGAATGGGTGTTTTGGCAGCTTTCTGAGGGGATAGAAAAGAGGAATGATGGCAGGTTGAATGTGGGTGAGGTCAAAGGGGGGGAAAAGGAGTCAAGGAAAGAGTCCTTTTGGCTTGGGAGTTGAGGCCATTCACTGAAACAGGGAGCTCAGAAAGAAGAGCAGGTTTTAAAGAGAGGATGTGTCTGGACATGTCTGACGTAATTATGATCTCTAGGTGGAGATGCCCAGGAGGCAGCTAGATATCAAGATGTAAGGCTCAGGGGAGCAATCCATGACTCCAGGACCCAGGATAGGGCTCAGTTGCTATGTGTAGTTGACTCAGATATTTTGTTTGATAAAAATCAGTCTCTTTGCTGTCAGAAGCCACATTCTACCCCAGAGCAAGATTAGTAAACCCCTATTGCCTTCTCTCTTGTGCCTATCCTTAGAGTCAGGTTCAATCTCTAGTAGAGTAGGAAGACGGGGTTGGTTGCAGGTAGGATTGCCACTTGGCTGGTTTACAACCGGTCCTGTTGGTTTTCAGATTTATTACACCCAGTCCCTCAATTAGAGGAGAACTGTGTGTATGGGTAGGATTTACTGGAATTGGAATTGAGGTTAGGTGAACTGGTTTTGGCTTTGCAGGAGTGGCCTCGTGTAGTCCTTTTTCTGAATATTTGTACTCTAGACATTTTCTTTTCTTCTTCCATATTCCTGCTCTCTGAAGTGTAACTATTTTCTTTCTTCCTTCCTTTAGTCAACAAATATTCATTAAGCACCAGTTTATGTCGGGTACTAGGAGCACACTGGGAACATAAGGGTGAACAAGAATAAGGGGCACAGTCTCGGCCTTCATATAGCTTGGAATCTAACAAGTTATACATGTTAATCAAAAGATCACCAGCAACATATGACTCCACACTAATATAGGAACTCCGCAAATAGGACATCCTGGCTAGAAATATACAGCCAGTGCTGGACCTTTATTTATTGGAAGATTCAGTGTCACGTAGGCTTACAAATCATAGAAAACAAAGGGCCTGACACATAAAGGGATCTGAAGTAGAGTTCATCCAGGGGAAAATTCCTCCTATGAAGTAAGGAGTTAGAAAATGTGGAAATGAAATAGAGTATTAACACATGGTTAAGTTTAATGAAGGAACTGCACACTATCCATCCACCCACACAACACATGCACCGAGAGCCTTCTAATTGCTTTAGCATAATGCCTGCAATCTGCTAAAAACCCAAGGCTGGACCCTGGGATTACCAAGGCTTGACTCTTTGGCGGCGGCGGCAGTGGGGGGGTGGTCATATATTCAGATTAATAATGAATATGGAACTGTAAATAAAAACACTAAGTGATTTGTATTGTGGTGTATTTTAGGGATCCAGGTGGAAACAAGAAGGGTGTGATTTGACTTTGTCTGATTTGGGGGCTGAGAGGATGGAGTCTTAGAATGCCTCACAGAGCAGCAGATATTTAAATTGATTCCAGAAAGATGAGTATTAGTGGAAGCAATAAGGAAGTAGTAAGAAGAGTTACTCCAGGCAGATGGAATAGTAGCATGCTTGCACTCCAAGTGGGTCAGTATGGCTGGAGTGCTGTGCACTTACAGGGAGTGGTGATAGATAAAGCCAGAGAGATCAGCAGGGGCTGGATTGTAAAGGGTGTGGGGAGTGTGGACCTTTATTCTCTAAGTGAGCTTATGCCACAGTTACTGGTGGTGCAGAGTGATGGTAGTAGTGGTCGCGTACCTTACAGGCCTTTGCCCAGTTTCCTCTCTTACGTAGAACTTAATTACTTATTGACAGAAACCTCTTGTGTTATCTGACTTTTTCCCCCTCTGGGTTAGGCAGATGGATGGATAGAAAATGAAACCATTTGAGAAGTCAGGGTTGAAACTAGTCTGTCCAGAAACTACTGGGCTTCAAGTGGTGGTTTTCCTTTCAAGAAGCACCACGAGAAAGTTATCTGTCCATTTGACCTGCCCCTAAGTCTTGTTTTTACTTCTTAACTCTCTCTCTCTCTCTTTTTTTTAAACTTCATTTGCACATGAGGCTTAATAACAGTTTGAGCCATTCTGTATACAGAGCTACAGTGTTTATTTCCATTACCCTCTGGGCTGGCCTAGGTCTTAATTGTGAAGAAGATAAACAGGCAGGCATGGTGTATGGGATGACTTTTTCAGCCTTTTCAGACTTCTCAGGAGACATAATAGTTAACTACATTTTTGTTTGCATATATTTTGTTTGTTTGAACTATATATCTGGTTATTTTTCTTTTTATTCAGAAGGGACTGATTATTCATACTGTAATCTGTTCTTGATTGTGATACTTTACAATTTTACATACAAAATCTTGACGGGAGAATTATTTTTTATTAAAGATTTTATTTATTTATTTGACAGGGAGATAGAACCAAAGAGCGCAAGCTGGGAGAATGGCAGAAGGAGAAGCAGGCTCCCCACTGAGCAGGGAACCTGACATGGGGCTCAATCCCAGGACCCTGGGATCATGACCTGAGCCGAAGGCAGATACTTAACTAACTGAGCCACCCAGGCACCCCATGGAAATTTTTTTTTTATATGGAGGGAGGGCTTCCTCTTTCCCAGTTCTTCATTCTGTGGTTGGGAACCTGATCAGTCTGTGGTTGGGAAACTGATGTAATTAAATGCCCTACCCATATTTAAATTGCCTTGATTGTCTCAAAAAATATATTTCTACACTTGATTTGTGCAAATCAGGATCCAAATAAGCTATATACATTGCATTTGGTTGTTGTATAAGGTGATTTTTAAATCACATCCTGTAGTCTTTTCTTCCTTAAGATAGTCATGTTACTTTTCTGCATACAGATTTCATTCATGACTTTATTGCATAGGTACTAAAAAGTATTAAAAAATCTTTTGAGGGGTGCCTGGGTGGCTCAGTGGGTTAAAGCCTTTGCCTTCAGGTCAGGTCATGATCCCAGGGTCCTGGGATCGAGCCCCACATCAGGCTCTCTCCTCCATGGGGAGCCTGCTTCCTCCTCTCTCTCTTTCTGCCTGCTTCTCTGCTTACTTGTGATCTCTGTCTGTCAAATAAATAAATAAAATCTTTTAAATTAAAAAAAAAATCTTTTGAGATTTGCCCAGTTCTACTCCTCCCTTCAAGTCCTGAAATACCTTTGCTACCTGTCTACTTGCAGAACTACAAGGTTCAGCTCAAATGTAAGGTCCTCTCTATATCTCCAATCTGATGAATTATGCATTCTTCTGTGTTTCC
This sequence comes from Mustela nivalis, assembly GCF_964662115.1. NCBI lineage: Eukaryota > Metazoa > Chordata > Mammalia > Carnivora > Mustelidae > Mustela > Mustela nivalis. The sequence goes on along the minus strand of NC_139032.1, from coordinate 83,290,986 downwards.
TTAACACTTGGTACCTTCTGTTATACTACTTTATATGTACTTCTGTTATACCACTCATAACATCCAATAATCAGTTATCTGTTTAGTTATGCATATACTATAAGTGGGTTAGTGTGGAGTGGTAGAAAGTGAAGCTGGAGAAGTCAGCAGATGTTGAGCACCTTTAGGGCTAGGATCACATAATACTAATTTATTGTATTGTCTCAGGCAGCATAAGCCTCGCTTATAGTAGACGCTCAACTAATGTCTGTAGAATTGGATGAAAATCCCAATTTCTGAAATATTTTTAGTTTACAACTCTGAGTTATTTTTTTTGTTTGTTTGTTTGTTTGTTTCTTGTTTCCTGAACTGTGAATTCCCTTCTCCAACTCCATGATAAAAGGCAAAACTGGAAATCATATCTAAGTATGTTCTTTGTTCTTCTTGTTCTTTTTCTGCACTCAAGAGGTTTGCTTGTTAGTCCTAGAGAGTATGGATTTCACCTGGCTGTGTTTCCTTATTCCTGTTCAGTTGAATTCAGCTCTTATCCTTGCCATAGGGGATGTCTGTATCAAAGATCTGACAGATGAGAAACTGAGACCTTGGACTCTTGTTTTTTGTTGTTTGCAAGGCTAAAAAGGAATTTAAAATATTCTCTGAATATTTCTTATTTTCTGAGATGGATAGAGATTTTCTAACTAGGTCTCCTCCGTCATAGTGGTCCCATGGTTTTCACTTCGCATCACATTTTTGGTGAAACTTCTTAAAATTAAGCCTGAACTGATTCCAGTGATTGGGTGGCCGTTAGAATGGCTCTCTTTTGTCTTACATTGAAAACCAAGCATATTACATCTTGATACCTCCCTTTAGCTTCAGAATCTTCAGTCTTCTTTGAAAGCTACCATTTGAATAATAAACAGATGGGAAATAATGTTGAATAGTAACATCTGAGAAGAGGGTTTTTTTTGTTTTTTCCTGTTCAAGATATGTGGTATAATGGAAAAAATAAGGGACTAGATATTTCCTTCATTGTTGCTCTTATGGCTCCTGCCTTTTCCTTTCATTGGGCTTCAGTTTCCCCATCTATAAAATGAAAGTGGAACCAGTCTCTTGCAAGATTCACTAAGGTTCTGCCATAATTCAGACTCAATTTTTGAATTCTGTTAGATAAGCAGAATATAAATGGTTAGATGTAGAATTTTGTTCATCTACTTTTTTCTACATTACAAAGTTAGTATTAGGAAGTAAAAATGTTGCTGGTTTCTTATTTTCTTTTCTCTCCTTCCCATTCATAAATTCTAGAAATGCTTTTAATCTTTTTAAAATTATTTTTCTTGGGATGCCTAGGAGAAGTCAGTCAGTTGAGTGGCTGCCTTTGGCTCAGGTCATGATCCCAGCGTCCTGGGATTGAGTACCGCACTGGGCTCCATGTTCAGGGAGCAGTCTGCTTCTCCCTCTGCCTGTCACTCCCTCTGCTTGTGCTCTTGGGTGCTCTCTTTCTCTGACAAATAAATAAAATCTTTAAAAAAATAAAGTAAGGGGGACGCCTGGGTGGCTCAGTTGGTTAAGCAGCTGCCTTCGGCTCAGGTCATGATCCCAGCGTCCTGGGATCGAGTCCCACATCGGGCTCCTTGCTCCGCAGGGAGCCTGCTTCTCCCTCTGCCTCTGCCTTCCACTCTGTCTGCCTGTGCTCGCTCTCACTCTATCTCTCTGACAAATAAATAAATAAAATCTTTTAAAAAAATAAAAAATAAAGTAAGGGGTGCTGGGTGGCTCAGTGGGTTAAAGCCTCTGCCTTCAGCCCAGGTCATGATCCCAGGCTTCTGAGATGGAGCCACAGGAGCCCCACATCGGGCTCTCGGCTCAGCAGGGAGCTTCCCTCCCTCCCCTCGCCGCCCTGCCTTCTGCCTCTCTGCCTACTTGTGATCTCTGTCAAATAAATAAATAAAATCTTTTAAAAATAATAAAATAAAAAATAAAATTATTTTTCTTGTATGTAGTTGTTTTTAACAATCTTACTGGGACCCCTGGTTAATATTTACAGTTTGTCTTTTGGATTCACTTGGCAAATGAGATGTATGTTCATGTTCTCTTTCTCCTACTCCCAATAGAACCTATAAAGGACTTTTAAAAAAACCTGTGGGACTGAGGATGCGAAGTTTATGACTCTGTATCTAAAGATGAAGATTACCCATCTTCTTAAGCTATGTTAAAGATTTGTTCCCAGGCTTATGGGTGTATCAAAGATTATTACTCAAACCTAGCCTTAGGGGCACCTGAGTGGCTCAGTCGGTTAATCGGCTACCTTTGGCTCAGGTCACAATCCCAGAGTCCTGGCACAGAGCCCCACATCAGGCTCCCTGCTTGATGGGCAGCCTGCTTCTCCTTCTTCATTGCTTGTGCTCTCTCAGGTGTGCACTCTCTCTATCTCTCAAATAAATAAAATATTTTAAAAAGAGAGGGGGCAGCTGGGTGGCTCAGTGGGTTAGAGCCTCTGCCTTCGGCTCGGGTCGTGATATCAGGGTCCTGGAATCGAGCCCCACATCGGGCTCTCTGCTCGGCGGGGAGCCTGCTTCCTTCTGTCTCTCCTTACTTGTGATCTCTGTCTGTCAAATAAATAAATTTAAAAAAAAAGAGAGAGAGAGAGAGAGGCTGACCTTAAAAATCAAGGGCATTGCTTTAGTCTTGATCTGGGAGCCGGACGAATAGCTTCCCCTTTGATCTTTCCTCCAAAAGTTGGTACAATAAAGCAAAGATGCTTACTACATGTACTCTATTAGATGCAGATACTGAGTTTTAGATATACCTGTGTCCTTCAGGGAGGCAGAGAGCTGCCCTTTGAATGAGTGTTCCCCATTGAATAGCTTTTTGCTGGTAGACCTTCCCTTTGTTCAGATTTTCCCCCTCATTCTTTTTATAGTCACTTTACTAAAATTGTAAGAACTGCACTTAACTCCACAGAGACTGTGAAGAAAATGTTAATCTCTTAGAGGAGTTTGAAAACTGGCTGCTGTATTTGTATTGTGGTGAGGTATGTGGTGGCAGTGGCAGAACATATATTTTTAGGCAACAAAGCATAGCCTTTTCTCCTCTAAATCATTGGTTACTTTCTCTTTAGGTCCTACTTTGTAAGATGACCCTAATGGTCTCTACTAGTTGGAAAAGCCCTCTCGTAACTGTGCTAGCAATATTTGCCATTCAGTTTGTATGGGTGCCAAGTGACAGATTCCTCTCCCACCCCAAGAAGGGTCTCCTTTTCTGGAACACTGTTACAGAATGTGCTTGGCCTTAAATTACTCCCAAGGCTAGGGAGAAAGGGAGATTTCATAGTGTGAAACATTTTGCATAGTTAAAAAGAGTTTATCCCTGAAATCAGTCAGTCCTTAGGTCATACCACCTTCTCTGAGGAATTCGCCCTGTAATTAGTGTTCTGTTGTCTGAATGGATAGCTGCTGTTTGACATCATATTCATTAGCATATGGCTCAGATTTGCCAGCCCCTGCAGCTCTGTGGCAGAGTTTGAGCATAAATAAGCATACATACTCTGCTGTATTACTGGCATGGTTCCCCAGCAAGGAGGCATAGCACAAGATTGCTTAAGATCTTAGGAGTTCTAAGGGAATGAAGCAGGTAGCTTAAAGAGTTAAGCTTTTGGCTGGGGGCAGGGGATATTTCTAACCATCATGCTTTCTAAAAGATTTTGCAGACGTAGTTTTCTTTCTCTACGTTCTTTCAAACTAGTGTGTATAATATAACCAGAGCATGGAAATTAAGGACCAAAATTAAAGAGAGCCCTGCACAATAACTCAAAGCTTCACGTTTTAATTTTCTCAGAAGAATTTGCCTTGTCATTGTTTATTATAATGACAAAAAGCAGGGAATCCCAGTCTTACCCTCCCCCCCCATCCATGCATAACATGGAGTTTTTGCTTTGTCTTTTCCTTGTGTCAAATATTTCAACTCTAAATTTTCTAATCCAGAATATAGGAAAATAGAGTATACAACAGCTCTTGAAAGAAAAAAGGGGGAACGCTCCATGTATTAGAACTCTTCTAAATTAGATGAAGATCAAGTCTTAAAATGCTCCCTTTTAATTTTAGGATCTCAATTTAAGGAAGGCCAGACGAGTATTTCCTTTTACATGTTCCCATAGTACTTTTCAGAGAGATACTCTAGGCAGTATTGTTAAAAAAGAAAATAAGTGTATCAGCTCCACTTAGATAACCTTTGGTAATAAACGAACTCCATACACATTGTGACCTTAGCGCCTGAACTTTCTGATCACATGACTGGCTTGTAAACTGACCTGTGAGGATGACTGTTGTAGTCCCAGCTAAGAGAGAAATTGGCCAAGTGTCGGAAGGGTAGTCATCAAGCTGGACTTGTCCCGTAATCTCTGTTTCTTCATGGCTGCGATAGAACTTCTCAACAGACTCCCAGAAGCATGAAATGGAGACATGGGAAGGTAAAGGAACTGACTGTTTAAGTTTGGGCCCAAATCTGAGGTTTAGAAATTTCCTTTGAAGGCTCAGAACAAATAGTAGCCTTGAGGGAGGAGGGAGGCAGTTCACTCCGTTTTTGTATCTTAGCAGAATTCAGCCAACAGGTTTTCATGTAAGCATGAAAATGTTTTGGATTGAAAGAAAAGTGAGGGAGAGATGTAGTAAATTGATTGTTGTGGTTGATGATTGTAAGAGAAAGAGTACACAAAAAAGAAAAAAAACAAACTGGGTGTAAGTTTTATAGTGACTTGAAAAAATTTTAAGCTTAATTTTACATCACAGTCCTTAGGTAAAGTTTACATTTTATAAAAAAATTATTCTGTTTACCTCTTGACAGAATTTGTTTATATGTTAAATTCCTTAATCCAGTTCACCATCTGTGAAAGCCTTATTTAGTACTGTAATTATAGATAGTATTGGGGTCATGAGGCCGTTGATAAGGCAGCCTCATTTCCTTTGGGGGAATTTAGATATTTTACGGTTTGGGGTATAAGACTAAGCCACTGCTAATTTCTTTTTAAGTAGGTTGTTTTTAAAATGGGTAGATTCGTGTGTATTTCCTTAATAGCAACTAGTTGGTATTGCGATTTGTATATTCAGAGATAAGCTCCTACTTGTATGAGGAAACCCTAGTGCCCCACAACTTTATTATCTGGACCAGATACACAGTTAAAGAAACAGCTAGAAGATGAATCTTAGCATTAAAGATTTCTTGTATTTGTTTGCTGTGTTTAGAAAATATAGAGTCTAAGACTTTGCCAAAAGTTTTCTTTCTTGTAGACAAGCTCTGTTGAGCTATAGCCAGAAGAGTTTCAGATTTGAGGAAGTTAGTAAATTTCTAGGACATTAACTAATAAATAGCTAGTCCTAGGAAAGCTTCCTAGCCCCGTGCAGCATGGCTAACATCTGCCACAGGCAGCTTTGCAGTTTCATTCTCACTCTGAGGACGCACACATCCAGGGAAGGGGGACCGGTCTTCTCTCAAACAACATTATTCTTCATAGTAATGCTTCCTATATATTCTCTCCCAGCACCATATCTGCCAGAATTACAATCTCATTGGTTTTTAGTGTCTATTAGTGGGAACAGAAATGTTTGTAGAAATTATTGGTTACATGCAATTCCTGTTATTTTAAATTTTGAACAGCTTCCTCTTCTTCTCCCAAAATACACAAAAATTCATTGTATTCTGGGTATACTAGCTTTTCCAAAAAGGAGTCATTTAAGAAGTAAGATTTGCTCTGGACTCATTAAAATAGGAGTTTAAGGGCAGGCAGAGATACCAGAGCGGTGGTTGCATAAGTTTGAAAGAGATAGCCCTGGAGGATTTGGGTATTTTTCCAACCAGCTTGAATCTCCTAGTGCTGTATGGTCCACAAGTTCTGAAAGAAGAAAAGATTTGAAGGGAAAGTTCTCCCTCACTTCTTATTTAATTAAGTATTGAAACTTTGATTTTCCCTAGCTGTTCAATGACAGAAAATAAATTATGGTACTAAAACAAGAACTCTTATAAAACAAGGAAGTGGATTTTAAAATTTTCAACCGAATCTTCTGTATATAATTCTAGTATAGCAAAATGAATTATCCCAGCTGAAGACCTTTGGAAGCTTAAAAAGCAAAAGCAGACTACTTACAAAAGAGTTGAGTGAAAATGCTACTGTAAAAAAAGTGTTGCCTGGTTTTAGATATCGGGCCCTTGTCCATTTAAATTAACCTTTGTCACAGCTGGGCATACAAATGTTTTGTTTTAGTTCACAGAGGGTTAACTCTATTCAAGCTTTCACTGTGGCAGGCCTGATCTGTGGAGTCATACAATCTGGTCTTTCAGCCCTGCCAGTCGCTAGGCAGGAAGTCTTATTTCTTAAGCTATCTTTCAGAATGGGGGTTGGGATTTGGAGAAAGGTGGGGGAAGGGCCTTGGAGCATCTGTAAGGATCAATAACAGAAAGGGAGCCGCAAGAGAGGCCATTGTGCACACTTCAAGATAGATGCGGCCCTTGTGCATGGCCCCTGCCTGGCAGGACAGACACCTAAAACCAAAACAATGCCACCAAATGAATTCCTTGTGAAAATCAGATTGCTCTTAAAGGAGAAAATACTTAAAAGAGTGCCCTTTTAATGTTGGGAATGTTCTCGTTCCTCAACTTGCTAGGATCATGCAGTCCCCACTAGAAATAACTCCAAATTGATTTTTAAACGCCTTTTGTCCTCATGCTAATACTGTATTGAATTGGAGAGGGTGATCATTTTGGTCTTAGTCACATGCATCAATGCATTGAGTAATCTTTTTCTTTCTTTCTCTTTCTCTTCCTTTCTTTTTCCCTCCTTTTCCTTTCTTCTTTCTTTTTCAAATTCTAACGTTTGCTTTACCCTACTGGGGTTGGAAACATCATTCAGGGAATGAAAAAAAACAAAATTTGGTTAGGATTTGAGTAACACTTGTGTGAAATCCCTCCCCCAACAGCTGGTATTGGCTCATGAAACTTCATCTGAACTAAACAGATGCTCTTAGTGGTTATTTTGAAATCATTTAAACCAGACTCATAGCCAAGAAATCTACAAAAATCATAGGGTTTATTTTAAAATGCATTTAACTCATGATGTCATGCCACATCTTAATGCATATTATATGTGGGTGTTGAACAGAGATACCTGAGTTTGGGAAAGTGAGCAGTTCCACCAATGAAATTATGATTTTAAAAGCACTACCAAGTTTGTTGTAATTTTACTCCAGTCTAGCTTTTCAGGTTTTGAATTCTTCTTTCCCAAACCCACCTGTAACATTCCTTTTTTACTGTATCCTTTTTCAGAGGACTATAGCAGTTGTTCAGTAGGTGCTTTTATGATGCAAATTCTTTATTGCTGTTGGAAAGAGTAATGGAGTCATTGCTGCCTCTCTCCCACTAAACCCCCAAAGTATTGGTGACAACTGATGGTAACAGCTGTGGAAAGTGGAATCAGAAAGAGCCTCTAATATCATTCTCACCATTTGAAATCTTTCAGGAATGAATGCATAAACCAACGTGGGGTCCACACTGTGACTTGCAGACATGCTAATGGAATAAGGGCAGAGATGGGGGGTGGGCAGGAGAAAGACCTGCAGTTGAAATGAGTCCCAAGTTTAATTTATTTTATGCTTCTTGAGTTGAGGTGACACAGTCTCCTGGACAGTTTTGAGGCTTGAGAGAATATGTAGACACTCAACAGGATCATCTGGATATTTTTAACCCATCTCTCAACGATACCCCTTTTCTGGGGAAAATGATGTATTAAAATCTAACTTAATCATCTCAGTACCTCCTTGATACCATTTCTTTGCCTCTGTGATACATTACATTTTTCATTAATACTTAAACCAAGAGTTCTTTTGCTTTAATGGGCTTTTCCAGAGAGATACAGATATTACTGACAAAACTTGGAAGTTCAGTTACCATTTACATTGTATTAAAATGGGGTATGAAACCTACCATGACCCTTTTGAACAATGTGGTCTTTAATGTGCTTTAAGGGGGAGGGCCTACTGAAGGAAAAGCCATAAAAGTCTTCAGGGTTCAAGATGAGGTTGGGATTTTAGCCCATTGCTTTTGTCATTTTCACACACAAACATCACTGCAATCATGTTTGATTTAGCATCCTTAATACAATGAGGTGGGAAAACAAAAGGATATTAGAGGCACAAGCATGGTAACCAAACATTCTCCCTTCCCCCCCAATTTTTTCAGATGGTTCTCTTTTCCCTATCTCCCCTGCTACTATCTATGCTTTCTTTGTAAGCAAGAGAAATCAGTTTGTTAGAATCTTCTTTCTGCACACCTCAGTGGTTTGCTTAGGCAATTGAAAAACAAGCCACTCATCAAATATGTTTTAGCCATGTAAAAAGTCATGTCCAAAGAGTTGGTAAAAACACCATTAGGAAAAATGCATCTACTCCTATTTCAAGGTTGAGAATTTGGGGGCATTCCCGATGCACAGCTGTTTTACGTATTTTGAAAAACCTGATAGATGTAAAGGTCATTGCTAACTCTAACAAGGTCTTGATGCTCACACTGTCATCCAAGGACCTTGCATCAATTAGGATGAGAAGCATGGAAGGTCAGGAGTCAACTGACTGGTGGCCTCTGTGGATTCTCAGTGGGGCCAGTAAGAATTCCTATAGGATTTTTAGCCATTAAAATGAAATAAAACCAAAAATAAAACCTGCTGCTACTTTCATGGCCTCTGAGCAGACCTCTTGATCTGTATGGTTAGGACACATCCTCTGTTGCCCAAGTATCCTAAAAACCTGTATCCTAAAAACTTGGCTGCAACCATTGCTTTGCTACAGGATTCCCAGTATTGGGGAAAGAATCTGAGCAGCCTGATTATGTCACTTCTGTGAGCCTCAATTTCCTCATATGTACAACAGGGGATAGTAATACCAATCTCACAGTGTTGCTCTAAGATTTATTTCAGAGAACCTCTGTCATAGTGCTCAGCACATGCTTAACATGCTTTGACATTGAAATGAGTTTTACAGAATGTCAAGTTTAGGGAGATTAGGAAGGAGAAGACTTTTGGGTGAGCCTGTAGCTGGTACTGTTTAATATTCCAAGTAGAAAAGTCTGCATGCCCCTCAATATCACAGCTGGGCATACAAATGTTTTGTTTTAGTTCATTCAGTGAACAACATTCAGGGATGAGCCCTTTGGAAATTTAGCTTTGAAAATGTGTAACTGGTGAGATGAGCTGCTGAGTCTTCTCCTTTACAACTAGTTGTTGCGCTAATAATCTGTTCCTGGGCTAATAAAAATAATTAGTAATGACAGTGTCTCTGCAAAATTTGTGGCTTTCTTTCCCCTATGAGAGTCTTTTACAGTTGTGCAGATTAGAAGAAAAAGGAGAGGGGATGAGTTCTGTGAGCCCACAGATTAAGTAATCAACAGGAAAGGAAGGATAGTCAGGATGGCCACCTCCTTCTGTGTGTTTGCTAGATAAATAGATGCCAAGACTGTGACCGTGGTCATGTTTAATAGCCCCTTCTCAGAAGCTTTACCACGAAGTGGTAAAGTTGGGAATATTGTTATCATGCTAATCACTGCCCTCTTTAACTTTGCAATCTTTGATGTCCCTGCCTTCTGGAGGTTAAGAGCTTCTATCAGTGGCTCAATATTCTGATTTCTGTGTATAAAATTATAATTTATTTAGCCAACATTCATTGAGCGTTTACTGTATTCAAATCCCTGGGAAAACAGGTGAATTAGAATTGCAGCTCTCAGTTTTGAACCACAAAGAGGTAATAATGTTAATGTTACTTAACAGATATTAACAATTGCGAGGAGACAAGGAACATTTGGCTGCAAAAGCGTCATTCAAAACTGGCAGAAGGATTTGTTTCACTTGGGCCCTGTATTTCTTTAGCTTTTTTTTTTTTAAACTAAGCTTGCTCTACATTTCTGAAATTTTGTTTTCTTCCAAATTTATGGCTCCAAAATAGAATATTCAAATATTTTTCTTAACGTGATAAAATTAGAGCTCTGGATTGCAGTTGGCAAAAGTGGGGAAATACTCTAAACAGCATTACTCTGTTTGCATTCTATTCACTGTTAGCAAAAAAATTTCCATTTGTGAGGTTTAGCATGTTCCCTCAGTGATGGCTAAGGCATCCTAGCTTTGCTTTTCAAAGGAGTGATAACTTATGGGTAATTTATTAAATGTCAATTACAGTTCATTAAATAACCATTCTATAGCAGATGCATGTTTTGGATATTAAAAAAAGAAAAAAGTAAACACCATCCCAGTGGCCATTTAATCCCAAAGTGCATAAACATGAGTCAGTGCGGAAAGAAAAGGTGTGTTAAGAGAAAAGCTTGGACACACCTGGGTTGGCTCAGTGGGTTAAGCCTCTGCCTTCAGCTCAGGTCAGGATCTCAGGGTCTTGGGATGGAGTCCTGCTCAGCAGGGAGCCTGCTTCCTTCTCTCTCTCTCTGCCTGCCTTTCTGCCTACTTGTGATTGCTCTCTCTGTCAAATAAATAAATAAAATCTTTTTTAAAAAGATCATAGTTTATCATATGTAGATTCAGTTCCTTAATTCTTTATCTCTACCAACCATTAGTTTTACCCCAAAGTGAGAGAATGATGAATGTCTAGGGAGGAGTAGGGTAAAGGAGTGTTAGTTTTACAGAAGGTGAAAGTATTGATTCAGTGCCTCAGGGAAACCGAACCCTTTGGCTACATTAGTGAAACTGTGTGTGTGTGTATGTAAAGTATGAAGGAGTGCTTATATTCCTTGTTTAAGTTTCATGATTTTCGGTCCTGATGGTGAATGTAGAGAGACTCTACCACTTATTCTTTTTTTTTTTTTTTTTTTTAAAGATTTTATTTATTTATCAGAGAGAAAGAGGGAGCGCGAGCGAGCACGGGCAGACAGAGTGGCAGGCAGAGGCAGAGGGAGAAGCAGGCTCCCTGCCGAGCAAGGAGCCCGATGTGGGACTCGATCCCAGGACACTGGGATCATGACCTGAGCCAAAGGCAGCTGCTTAACCAATTAAGCCACCCAGGCATCCCTCTACCACTTATTCTGAACATTGTTTTACATGTGGAAATAGTTACAAATGTACTTTTTGGCAAATAGTATGAGAATCTCCAATAATGCACGTGTGTCTTTTCTGGCCCCATTAAATTAAATCTGGTCAGAAGATTTCCTTTTTGTAAGGCAAAGGAAAATGTGGCAACTACATTTTCCACTCTCCTAGAGCATATGGTTTTACTTAAAGCATGCTAATTGGTCTCTCTTTCACCAAGACCTTAGAACTGGGGGACCTGGGGAACTGAGTACTGAGCTTTTAAGCATTGGTGTAAGGTATCTGCTGGCCCGCTAGTTTGCCATCTAGAGTCCTTACAAACTGTGCACTTTGTTTTGCAAGTAGAGAAGCTATACTCTTCATTCAGCTGATACTCACTGATGCTCTGTGCTTGGTATATATTGGGATGCAGAAAAAGTAAGAATCTCCCCCTGTTCTGTGGAGCATACAGTTTAGTAGAGGGAAATAAATAGGTAAGTGCAATAAAATATTGGAGGAGCAATGATAGCATCCTGGAGAAGTTGTGCAGAGGTTGGAGTGATCATTTCTGTGTGGACTGTCAGACTTCACCCAGGAAGGCATCATGAGAGATTGGTTCACATTTGCCAGGCGGGTTAAGTGGGGAAGGGTCTCCTAGCAAGAAAAGCATGAGCGAAGGCACAGCAGTATAAAACGACCTGACAGGGCATCCTGTGAGTTATAAGTAAGGCCCGCTAAAGGTTCTAGATGCAAAGGAATCCCTAGAGAGAGCTTTAGTCTGTGAATGGATGCCCTTACCCCTGTTGAGCAGAAAAGAGCCCTCTTCACATTCCTCTCAATCCACCCCTTGCAAATGTGTTGAAGAGATTAATGTAGTACTTTGCTAGAAGGCAACACAGGTCTGCCACAGAGCTGGAGGCCTGTTTACCACTGCTCCTGGGATTTACAGAGAATATGCTATAACCTTACTTAACCTTGTTGCAAATTGCCAGTTCCTTTAAGAGGGAGAGGTCTTGGTTAAATGGTTTTAAGAAGTTGTACTCCCTGCCTAGGGCCATCTGTGCTCGGTAGGAATGTTTCAGACAGAAATGGGCTCTGTTGTATTTCTTTAATGAATGGAGAAATAGAGTCTTAATAATACCTTAGTAATGTATTATTTTAATAATATCTCTTTCACTAATTAAGACTAAAAGGTTTCTTTTAGTTTTCTAGGGCAAGTTGTGTATCTTTTTACTAAGATATTCATTGTAGTTATCTAGGTCAAATAGTTGATGATTAGTGACCAAAGTATTATAATGTTTTTGGTTAAGTCCCACTAAGTTATTTTTGTTTTTAATTTTAAATTTTATTGTAAAATAAACATGTAGTAAAATTGAGTTTTTGAGGGTGGTGTGCAGTTCTATAAATAAAGATTTGTAGAATTACCACTATAGTCAAGATATGGAGCAGTTTAACCCCCAGAAATTCCCTCGTACGACTATCCCTTCGTGGTCATAACCTCACCCTACTCCTACTTACACCTTACTCCTTACCTCTAGCAACCACTGGTCAGTCTGTTCTCTGTTTCTATACTTTTATCTTTCTGACAATGTTATATGAGTGGAATTACATAGCATGTAACCTTTTGAAGCTGGCTTCTTTCACTCAGTATAAATGCCTTTGTAATTAATCCGAGTTGCTACCTGTATCAATCAATAACTGATTCTCTTTTTTTTATTGATGCATAGTATTTCATTGTATGGTAGGTAGTTCAGCCATTCATCTCTTGAAGGGCGCTTGAGTTATTTCTAGTTTGGGGTTATTATGAATAAAACTGCTATAAACAGTCATGTACAAGTTTGAGTGTGAACCTAAGTTTTCATTTTTCTGGATTTTGTTTAAATTTTATTTATTTTACACAGGGAGATCACAAGTAGGTAGAGAGAAGTGGGGGAGGGAAGCAGGCTCTCTGCTGAGCAGAGAGCCTGATGTGGGCTCGATCCCAAGACCCTGAGCTCATGACCTGAGCTGAAGGCAGAGGTTTAACCCAGGCGCCCCCTAAGTTTTCATTTTTCTGTGATGAATTACCTAAGTGTAGACTCAAGGGGTCATATGGTAAGTATATATTTAACTTTATAAGAACCAAGAGAAGTAGGGAGACCAGTAGTAGACCAAATGGTCATTCAGGTGAGAGATGGTAATAGCTTGAAGTAGTGCTAGTGGTAGTGGAGATGAAGTGGAGATTTGAGATCTGTCTTGGAGGGAGAATTGATAGGATTTGCTGATGGTTTGGATGATGGAGTATAAGACAAAGGGATTAAGGAGTGACTCCTAGATTTTAGGCTTGAACAGCTAATGGATATGGGTTTCAGTTAGAAAGATGAGGAAGATTAACGAGTATAGGAGGTAGGAATAGAATCTAGAATTACATTCAATAAATTTAAGATGCCTGTTAGAAAGCTAAATGGAATGCTAAATAGACCTTTTAAGATACTGAAGTCTGAAACTCAAGAGAGGTTTTTGGTTAAAGTACACTTGGGGGGAATTATCACAATATAATGGAAGACTGAGTCCTTTAAAGAGAGAATTTTGATAGAAATATCTCCCAGAACTATCCCCTGCAGATACGCCAACCAACATCTAGGAGTTCCAAAGATATTCAGTAAAAGTGATTGAGAAACTAGTAGTCTGAGAGAAAGTAAGAAAATGCGGAGAGTGGTATTATGAAAGCCAAGGGAAGAAAGTGTTTCAAGGGGCCCCTGGGTGGCTCAATTGTTAAGCGGCTGCCTTTGGCTCAGGTCATGATCCCAGGGTCCTGGGATAGAGCCCCGCATCGGGCTCCCAGGTCAGTGGGAAGGCTGCTTCTCTCATTCCCACTCCCCCTGCTTGTGTTCCCTCTCTTGCTGTATCTCTGTCAAATAAATAAAATCTTTAAAAAAAAAAGTGTTTCAAAAAGCAAAGAGTTCAGATGCTTGTCCAGTTTCTTTCATTCATTCAGCAAACATTCCTGAGTCCTTTCACTTCGTAAAACTCCATGGATAGGCCCCACAGTGATCAGGACAGATAAAGTGCTGGTCCACATACAGTTTACACATATATTTTAAGGATTTCAGTGTGGAACTATATAGTAATTCTGAGGACCCATCTATATTCAGTTCTGATATTTAAATTTCAGAAAGTTGCCTTGAACACTTTTCTCAGGATTCCATAGTATTCCCAATTTCTACAAAGAGTTATCAGTTCACTAGAACAGAAAGTCTGGAATGCAAATTCATGAGATCCAGAATAGCAGCCATTGAGTGTTGTAGACAGATATGTCATCTAAAAGCTGAATGAAGGGCGCCTGGGTGGCTAAATGGGTTAAAGCCTCTGCCTTCAGCTCAGTTCATGATCCCAGGGTCCTGGGATCAAGCCCCACATCGGGCTCTCTGCTCAGCAGGGAGCCTGTTTCCTCCTCTCTCGCTCTGACTGCTTGTGATCTCTGTCTGTCAAATAAATAAAATCCTTTTTTTTAAAATAAATAAATAAAAGCTGAATGAAATGCAGAAGCAGCTGGAGTGTGGAGAGTGGAGTGTATAGTGTAATGCAAACATGCGCTAGTTACTTAAATTCTCTGGACCTCAGTTTCTCCATCTTCTGCGGCTCTGAAATTTAATGACTGCAAAATCCAGGATCAAGTAATCAGAGAAGTCACAAGTGGCAAAATACGTAATAACAAACACATCAACTCTCAAAGTCAGTAATATCCACATCAGTGGAACCTTGGGTAGCCAGATCTGTCTCAAAATCAGGGTTTGACAGTGGAAGTACAAGATTTTAACAGTTGCAAGCTATATACTATAATGAAAGTCCCTTAGAGTCTCTTTGGAATAAAGGCAGAGACAATTTTGTGTATGCACACTTTCCTAAAGGAGAGGTTGACAGCTCTTGCTTAACTCTGGTATAATTGCACTTTGTGTGTGTTTATCTATAGGGACCTGTAAATTAAGCTCAAATTCATGGAAGATATTTCTTTTTAATCTCTTGCTCTTTTTTTTAAGATTTTAATTTAAAGTAATCTCTACTCCCAGTGTAGGGCTCGAATTTGTACCCTCAAGATCAAGAGTCTCATGCTCTATCAACTGAGCCAGCCAGGTGTCCCATGGAAGATATTTCTAAAAAAGAGAGCTATGGACCCTGGGTGGAGATATAATAACCACAGCATAATAAAATGCAACTACATTGTTTGATCCACATCTTCGTTTGTACAGGTCTTTTACATATTTTAATCCCTTTATTTTCACAACAGTTCCGTAAGATGAATATAGATAAGGAAATTGAAGCTCAGAGAGATTATCTCACAATTCAAATAGTGACTAGCTAGAATGCAAAGCTGGGGTTGCTTTTGCTTTATAATTACAGTAACAATAAAATATATAAACAAAAAACTTAGAGGACAATTTATTACAAAGGCCCAATAAATAATTTTTTCAGTCGATATAAAGGGGAGCAGTCATGCTGCTGAAGAAAGTCAGATATGTGAAGCTACCCTATCTATACCACTCTGATAGGCAAACCCAGGAGGCCTCAGGCATAACAGAGTTAGATCTCACTCAGGTGAATTACCATCCTTCTTTTTTTTTTTTTTTTAAGATTTTTTTTAAATTTATTTATTTGACAGATCACAAGTACGCAGAGAGGTAGGCAGAGAGAATGGGGAAAGCAGTCTCCCCGCGGAGCAGTGAGCCCAATGTGGGGCTCGATCCCATGACCCTGGGATCATGACCTGAGCTGAAGGCAGAGGCTTTAACCCACTGAGCCACCCAGGGGCCCCTTAATTTTATTTTTAAGTGATCTCTACACCCAGCATGGGGCTTGAACTCACAACTCTAAAATCAAAAGTTGCATGCTCTATCGACTGAGCCAGCCAGGCACCCCAAGCATAGTAGATTCTGAACAATTTATTTTCATACGATCCTTACAAGCAGGAACATGTCCAGAGGGAAAGGCAGATGACCAGTATGATAAGGGGACTAGAAATCATGTAACTATGTAAGTCACTTGTTGAGACTAGTGGTATTAAATTCCAAAGGCTATAAAACTCTTGGTGGAAGGGAGGAAGTAGGCATGTTCAGGTTGGAAGTGTCAACAGATTGAATTGAGACAAGTATGTTTTAGTTACATATTTAAGCTTCAGGAACTGTAGCAACCACTCTCAATCCTTATGAAGTCATGAGGTACAGCCCCTCTGCTTCACATTACCCCACCCCTCCCCACCACCACTACCACAGAGATGAGCATCCTCTCCTTTTCTGGAACAAGGCCGTCTCACCAGTCACATTCACAGTTCCGGGCTCATCCGAAGCTAGCAATCCTTGTGTCCTCATTACAAAATCTTGGGAACAGAGAATTTCATTGAACCAACTTGGGCCATTGTCTTTTTGTAGTCCAGTTAGCAGTAGCCAGTATCTCTTCTGCTCCATTCTGTTTTTCTAGCAGTGTAAACCTGCTGCCTTACAGGGCACAGCAGTGGCTGTTCTCAAAAGCAAAGAGGGTTGGTGTGAGCTGAGCAGACAACCCAAAAGTTACCTATTACAGATTCTATTTTCTTAATGATATACTGCCTTCTGGCAATCTCATGCATGCCTACAGCCTCCCTACAGAAGACCCCCAAGTCACTCTGACTCCAGAATTGCATGTTACAGCATTCATCGAGCCATTCATTGAGGCCTTCCTCACCTCCCTTTATCTCAGATAACTATACTCCTCTAAAGTATGATTAAATACCTCCAGCCAGCAAGCCTCTTTGCCTTAACTGTTCCCTCTGGCTGAAATTCCCTTTGACATACCTCTGCTCTAACGCCCAGTTCAGGTGACACCTCTTCTAGATAATCTTTTCTTCAGCTTCCTCATCTGGCACTAGAACCATCCACTCCTCTGTGCCCACTATACCTTCTCTTTCTAGCTTAGTGTTGACTGCTCTGTATTGAGATTATGGAATGGATGTCTGTCTCCTTCACTCTTGTGAGGTATATGTGAAGAGTGCTGAGGAACTCTCAAATGTTTATTCAGTGAATAAATGTCGCAAGATGATTTGAAGCAAGAAGTAGTAATTATTACATAGTGAATCATTGTCTACTTTGTTCTCCGAGCTTCAAAAACATGTACTTGTCTAGAGCTCTAGTGCATGGATCCAGGCTAGCTGTTAATGAAATATCTATATTTTTTGAGAGAAGATGCCCCAGGTTAAACCACCTCTTTTCCCCCCCTAAATAAATAAGGGATCCTTAAGAGTTCCCAGTAGCAGTCCAAATAGGACAAACCACAGATTTGCAATTTCTTATCTCTCTCTGGAAAACCTGAATTTACAGGAATATGAAAACTGTTTCACCTCAAATAGAAACTTGATTCCTAATTTGAAGATTCCTACATGTGTATAAGAGATAGGAAGGACTGGGGATGTGGTCTGAATTTTTATTTTCTAGGCCCCACCTGTTGAATGACGAGGTAACATTTTCCCTGGATTCATTTCCTGTGACTTCAGCTAATTGTAATTTGTGAACCATTTCTGTTTTCAGGCCTGTTTTTACCATCAGCAGTTAATGATGGTAACATTTTCTTTGTTGTGTGTGTGTGTGTGTGTGTGTGTGTGTGTTTAAGTTAGCTCTACAAGCAGCAGTGTTCTCGAACTCACAACCCCGAGTTCAAGAGTTGTATGCTCCACTAACTGAACCAACCAGGCACCCCTCTTTTGTCTTTTTCCCATCTTTTATTCAGTGACCTGTAAAGACAACTCCTGAACATGCAGTCCATACCAATCTTGGGAATTGCTCACTTGTTTTCATTCAACTGATAATATTTTTTAGAAATGTCCTCTAAGGCCAGGGAGGGAGACAAACCATAAGAGACTCTTAATCTCAGGAAACAAACTGAGGGTTGCTGGGGGGGGGGTGTGGGGGGGATAGGGTGGCTGGTGATGGACATTGGGGAAGGTATGTGCTGTGAATGTGTAGGATGATGATTCACAGACCTGTACCCCTGGAGCAAATAATGTATTATATGTTAATTAAAAAAAAAAAAAAGAAAAGAAAATGTCCTTGGAGGTATCCACATTGGCCTCTGGAAATGGATTTTTATAGTGGTATGTGTAGTAGTGGAGAATTCTTATGATTTTCCATGTAAATTCCATGCTTTCAGATGAAATTTTGAGAGTACTCATTACTAATTTCAAGGACTTCATTTCATATGGTGGTGACCTATGAAACTGAGTGGAGTCAGTATTACTTAGTAGAATGGGCAGCTGATCAGAAGAGTTAGAACCAGTAATCCAGTTGAAATTGTTTTAAATACCCTTTGTTTTAAATACCTTTTAGCTAGGCAAGTTCCAAATTGCCTTAGTTGTCAGTGTAATTTTGGCCAAGTAAGCAGCTGTACTCTCCGTTTCCTATATCTGGCCTTCATCACAGTCTGAAAAGCAGGTTTTGATAAAAATCAGTTCCAATTGTAATTTGCGTAACCTGAGCCCTTGGAATGAGTAAAATGTCCTTCTTGGAGTGGGGGAGGTATTTGTGTAACAGTAGGGCTGAAAGGAGAGATGAGCGCAAGAGAAATTTTTGTAACAGGCTTTCTTCTATATTTGGAGAAATTAAAGTAGAACTAGTTGCTATATGGTGGTACTAAGTGATCGCGCACAGGATGGTAAGAATACATCTAGTTAGTTCTTCATCTCATAGATTTTGTTGTGATTCCTGTTGTTTCTTTGGTTTGGGGAAAAAAAGTCAGCAGTAACACTGGGGCTCGATTTTGATATGTACCATCCTCCTCTTCCTGCACCCTGCCTCTGTAGGAGGTAATCTGGTTTAATGGGAGGTCTTTGGAAAAGTAGTAAGGTTGAGACAGCTCCACACTTTGACTTACTTTGGGACCTTGGGCCAATCACTTTACTTTTCTGACCGTGGCCAAGTAATTTTATCTTTTTGTTTTTAATTTTGTTTTTTGCCTTCATTTTTTTTCCTTCTTCTTTTTTCTTTTATTAAAGATTTTTTTTAAATTCTTGTATTAAAAGATTTTTATTTATTCATTTGAAAGATGCGGGGAAGAAGCAGACTCTCCGCTGAGGAGGGAGCCCAACATGGGTCACAGTCCCAAGACCTGGAGAGAATGACCTAAGCCAAAGGCAGACGCTTGGCCATCTGAGCCACCCAGGAGCCCCTTTTTCTCTTAATGAAAATAAAATACATAAGAAAAATTTAAATGTTAAACTTTTTTTTCTTTTCATACAGGTTTTTATTTTGAACATATGTCTGAATTATATATAGTTCATTCTTCTCTTAAAAAGTCTTTGTTCTTTTGGTACCTGGCTGGCTCGGTCAGTGGAGCATGTGACCCTTAATCTCAGGGTTGTAAATTTGAGCCCCAGGTTGAGTGTAGAGATTACTTAAAAATAAAATCTGAGGACTCAGGTATTTAAGTGTCTGCCTTGGCCTGAGGTTATCACCCTGGGTCCTGGGATTGAGGCCCACGTTGGGCTCCTTGCTCAGTGGGGAGCCGGCTTCTCCCTCTCCCACTGCATCTCCCCCTGTTTGTTCTCTCTCTCTCTGTGCACAAGCTCTCTCTGTCAAAGAAGTAAAAAAGTCTTAAAAAATAAAAATAAAAAAATTTAATCTTTAAAGAAAAGCTTTGTTCTTATGTTTATCTTCTTTAAATGCAAATGAATCTCCCCTAGTTAAAAAAATAAGCATCTGCTTAAAAGCTGTTGCTTCTTCCTGCAGTGTTTTTCTATTACTTTTAAATGGAGTGACACCTACTCAATAAAATCCTCCTTATTTTATTTCTTTACCACTCAACATTTTTTTTTTAAGATTTTATTTTTTATGTAATCTCTACATGCATCGTGAGGCTTGAATTTACAACCCTGAGATCAAGAGTCACATGCTCTTCTGACTCAGCCAGACAGGCGCCCCACCACTCACCTGTTTTTTAACTCAGAATGATTTTTGTTCTAATCATTTACTGAAAATGTTATTAGTGGTGACCTTTTGAGCCTACTTCTTCGCACCTTTTGACCTGCATTGCATTTGAAAGTACTCTCTTCTTTATAAAACCCTTTTGTTTGTTATCTTTCTCTTAATTATGGATTTATATTCCACCTGTATCTTCTTTGATCATCAAGTCATCTCACTTTCCTTCCCTAACTTCTTACCTCCCCCTCTGTCTCATAGAGTTCTAATCTGTTGTCAGAGCTTCAGTTCCTCCATGTGTTGACTCCCTATTTCCATCCTAGTTTGAATCATTGTCCTCTTACTGCCTTTGGAATATTTCTGCTTGACTCTTAAACTAAAGAGAGGATGATTTTGTCCCTCACACAGCTTTAATTTTCCCCTCTTCTTTTAGTAATACCACATTTCTTACAGCCACATTGGTATAGAACCTCAAGTTCATTTGTGACCCTTTCCCTATTCCTGTTACCCAGATGCCCATGCCATTCACCTTGTTGCAACCTGCACATCATTGTGTTTTAACAACACCCAGGCACCCCCTGAAGTTTACTGATGATGGTAGATAGTCTTCTCTATGAAATGCTTGTTCAAGCTTCTTGCCTAATTTTCTACTGCTTTGCATTTCTCTTAATGTTGTATAGGAGTTTTACATATTTTGAATATGAGTTCTTTGTAAATTATATGTATTGCATATATCTTCTTGCACGTTGTGGCTTGCCTTTTCACTCTTTGAACATTCTACATTTTAATGTAGTCTAATTTTTTTAAAAGTTTTCCTTTATGATTAGTACTTTTTGTGTACTCCTTTAAAAATCTCTTCCTTGGGGCACCTGGGTGGCTCAGTGGGTTAAAGCCTCTGCCTTTGGCTCAGATCAGGATCTCAGGGTCCTGGGATCAAGCCCTACATCGGGCTCTCTGCCTGCTTGTGATCTGTCTGTCAAATTTAAAAAAAAAAAAAACTTTGAAAAAAAAAATCTCTTCCTAACCCAAGATCATAAAGATTTTTTTTATTATCTTTTGAGAGGTATATTATTTTGCTTTTGGTATTTGGGTCTTCTGTCTACTTGGGATTAAGTATTTTGCATGGTGCGAGGTAGGGTCAAGTTAAGTTTCTTTTCTTATAGATATCTAATTGTCCCAACACTGTTCACTGAAAAGACTTGTCTTTTCCTCAGTGCTCTGCAGTGAGCAGAGCACTTTGTCATAAATTAAATATCCATAATATGCCTAGTTATGTTGCAGAATGGTATGTTTTTGTTCTGTTCCTTTGGTCTGTTTGTCTATCCCTAAGGCAATAAAACATATTTTAATTCCCATAGCTTTAAAGTGAATATTGATGTATGGTAAAGTCTTGATTTTTTAAATATCTGTGCTGTTTTTGTTCTTTTGCATTTCCCACGTATATTTTACAGTTAGCTCAAGTTATTCATGAATACACATAGTTGGGATTTCATTTTATCTATTAATCTTTACAGTAGTAACTTGCAATCTGTGAACATAGTCTTCCTCTCCATTTACCGAAATCTCTCTTCATTTATGTTAGAAATATTTTATATTAATTTTTTTATAGTTTCTCCATAGAGATCTTACATATCTTTGTTGGATTGCATCCTATTTTTTTAATACTGTTTTAAGTGGCATCTTTTAAAATTTTCATCTCTTTGTGGATGGTATAGAAATATGGTTAGTTTATGTATATTTCTTATTTCACTGTGCATTCTAGAACCTCCTAGTACTTCCACTGTGGAATGAAGGTGCTGGCAGTGGACCATCCTTGTCTCACTTCCAGTCTGAAAAGAAAAACCTTTTGTAAGCATTTCACCATCAAGTATGATATTTGGAATAGGTTTCTTTAGATAACCTTTATTATACTAGACAAGTTTTTAGTCCTAGTTTGCTAAGAGTTGAACAATAATAATGTTGAAATCTATCAAAGACTTTTTTTCTTTTTAAAGATTTTATTTATTTATTTGACAGAGAGAGACCCCGAGAGAGGGAACACAAACAGAGGGAGTGGGAGAGGGAGAAGCAGGCTTCCCGCAGAGTAGGGAGCAAGAGGCGGGACTCCATCCCAGGACCCTGGGATCATGACCTGACCCTAAGGCAGACATTTATGAATGAGCCATCTAGGTGCCACTATCAAAGACTTTTTTAAATTAAAAGTACTGTTTATTGCTTTTTTTTTTTTTTAAGATTTTATTTATTTATTTGACAGACAGAGATCACAAGTAGGCCGAGAAGCAGGCAGAGAGAGAGAGAGAGAGAGGGAAGCAGGCTTCCTGCAGAGCAGGGAGCCCGATGCGGGGCTCGATCCCAGGACCCTGAGATCATGACCCGAGCCGAAGGCAGCAGCCCAAACCACTGAGCCACCCAGGCGCCCCCTGTTTATTGCTTTTATTTAAGATTTTTTTTTTTTTTAAAGATTTTACTTGTTTATTTGACAGAGAGCACAACCAGGCAGGGCAGCAGGCAGAGGTAGAGGGAGAAGCACACTCTATTTTGAGCAGGGAGCCCAATACAGGGCTTGATCCCAGGACACTGGGATCATGACCTGAGCCAAAGGCAGCCACTTCACCTACTGAGCCACCCAGGTGCCCCTAAGATGTTGTTTTTTTTTTTTAAACAAAGTACTCCAACATGTTTCATAAAGTTGCAAATTTATTTATTTATTTGTCAGAGATTGAGAGAGAGCTAGTGCACAAGAAGGCAGAGAGGCAGGCAGAGGTAGAGAGAGAAGCAGGCTCCCTGCCAAGCAAGGAGCGCGATGCAGGACTCGATCCCAGGAATCTGGGATCATGACCCGAGCCAAAGGCAGCTGCTTAACCCACTGAGCCACCCAGGCGTCCCTAAAGTTGCAAATTTTTATCAGGTTCTAATCTTACAGAATATTTATCTTTAACAACAGGAGCACAACTAACATGGATTGTGTGTTGATTATATATTAGGCATTGTATTCAGCAATATAGTTGAGTGTGAAAGGTCTCTGATTCTGATACAAGATTGTGTGCTTAGAATCCTGGCTCCCCTGCTTAGGAGGACTTTGGGCATATTTCTTATTCTGTGTGTGTCTCGGTTTTTTTTTTCATCTGTAAAATAGAGGTAATAGTAGTATTTACTACATAGAATTGTGAGGAAAGAGTGAATTTTATGTGATACATAAAGAACAGAACTGGTTGCATAGCACCAGGGTACATGTTGTTATCATTGTAACCTCTATCATTTATTCTCTAGTAAGTCCATGAAGTGAGTGGTATGGTTATCTCTGTTTTTCAGTTGATAGCAAGACTGAGGCATGTGCCCACAGTTACAGAGGTAGGAAGTGGCAGTGCTGGAATCCACACTCACTGTGTCTTAACTACCAAGCCAATGTATTTCAGACTTTTTACACTTTTCCATTTTTCACTCATTTATTCAACAAAATGAGCATCTTCTCTGTAGCATTCATGGTGCCAGATATTACTTTTAATGTCTGTGATTGAGACTTAACCTGCAATGTAACTTTGGTTAGGTATAACTAAGGGGTCCTGCTACTTTTATAAAACAAGAACCTAACTATTGTAAAATTCTGTTCAGATTGATGAACAGATTAGTTCATGAATGTTTTTGTTCTCATTTACTCACTGTTCATGATAAATGATGTGGAGATGGGAACATCCATTTATTTGAGCAGACGCTTGTCAGTGGTGCTCTGAAGAGATGTTCTGGGGCTCTCTACCTGACTCAGATTGTCATCTGTTTTTCTGCCCAACTATGTCAGCTGCTTTATTCATCATTTTCATTATTTCATTTGAATTTGACATAGCTGCCTCAAAAAATTAATCTGTGTCCACAGAGACCCCAAATGAGCTCTGCATTTTCCCTTATCAATCTCAGCAGGAGTGTTAAAATTTGAAGAAATGAAACTTAATATTATAGTTCCTGTTACCTCCACTAGATTAATTACTGGTTTAAAAAAAAAAAAATTCTTGGGGCACCTAGGTGGCTCAGCCTAGGTGGTTAAGCTTCTGCCTTCAGCTCGGGTCATGATCCTGGAGTACCAGGATAAAGCCCCCAGTCTGGCTCCCTGCTCAGCAGGGGGTCCTCGTCTCCCTCTGCCCTCACCTGCTCATGCTCTCTCTCTCTTTCTCCCAAATAAATAAAATCTTAAAAAAAAATTCTTAAGGGGCGCCTGGGTGGCTCAGTGGGTTAAAGCCTCTGCCTTCAGCTCAGGTCATGATCCCAGGGTCCTGGGATCGAGCCCCGCATCGGGCTGTCTGCTCCGTGGAGAGCCTGCTTCCTCCTCTCTCTCTCTCTGCCTACCTCTCTGCCTACTTGTGATCTCTGTCTGTCAAATAAATAAATAAAATCTTTAAAAAAAAATTTTTTTTTCTTAAGATTATTCCTAAGGTTTGGAAAACTAGCAATGACAGTCATGTTATGTTTTTTCTAATATTGCTTATGTATGGTTACATTTATTTATCATGAATAACCAGCAGGCTCCTTTTAGAACATTGCATAGGAACAAAATTGTGGGCAGATAGTGACTGTTTTACATATAGAGGGGTAGGACATAACCTGATAATATATCTGTGGATATTTCCATGTAACTCATCTTGATAGTCTTGCTAAAGTTTAATGAACTATATTGGCGGTTTTAGAAAGGAATGAGATTCTTCTCAGCAGAAACCCAAGTTGGAGAGAGGTTTTTCAGCTCCATTTAAGACAGGACTTTATAAGCTGTAGGCACTCTGTTAATCCTTGATTCTTACAACAGTTATATCCCCATTTTATACACTAGAAACTGAGGTACCTCCTAAAGGATTAAGAAACTTTCCAAGGTAACACAGCTGGCAATTGACAGCCTATATTTGAGCCTAGGAGCCCAAGTTCTTAGTCTCTGTGTTCTACTGCCTATGTGCAAGAGACTTAGAGAGCTGACAGTTGTCTCTTTCCTTTCCATCCCTGGGTTGAGATTTACCTCGCCATAGACCCTGAGATAAACACGACCTTCCTCTCCAACCCCATTTTCTTGACTGCCAGGCTGATCTATTTATTCACCTAATATCAGCCTTTTCATTCAAATTTAAAAGTTTAAAGTTCTTAAAAAACTGTCTTAGTTTCTACCCTCCTCTCTTCTTTTACTCTTGGGGACAGGAGCAAGAGAAAGATTCCAGTAGTTTTTATTTTTAATATTTGATTATTTTCCCTTAATACATCAATTTTCAGAATAATGAATTGGTGTCCTACCAACCTCCATGATAAGTATTGAGATTTTTCTTTTGAATATTATTGTGAATGCATTGATTTTTATATTCGAAGTGTTTTAATCCATTGCTGTCATTATTCTTTTTGATGCATAGGTTGCTCCATTTTAGGCCAGTGGGAGAATTTTTATGTTGTTTCCCAAATCCTATTTTGTAATTTGACAAAGAGATACCACAGGTAGGCAGAGAGGCAGAGAGAGAAGGGGAAGCAGGCTCCCCGCTGGCAGAGAGCCCAGATGCGTGATCTCGGGACTTTGAGATCATGACCTCAACCGAAGGCAGGTAACTAACCGACTGAGCCACCCAGGCACACTGTTGTTCCCTGTATCCTTTTTTTTTTTTTTTTAATTTAACAGATCACAAGTAGGCAGAGAGGCAGGCAGAGAGAGAGAAGGAAGCAGGCTCCCCGCTGAGCAGAGAGCCCGATGAGGGGCTCGATCCCAGGACTCTGGGATCATGACCTGAGCTGAAGGCAGAGGGTTTAACCCACTGATCCACCCAGGCGCCCCTCCAGTATCCTTTTGACATGACCCCCTTATTGGTCTTAGGTAGCACAACAACACTCAAACCTGGAATCAAACATTTCTCCAAGAAGTCTGGGCTAATGTTTGTAGGAAATAGTATTTTCAAAGTTCACTATCTGAGGCCTTCTGGTACTGCTGATCAAGATAAACGTTCAGTTTCTCCGATAAATTAAGAAGTCTTGGGGCGCCTGGGTGGCTCAGTGGGTTAAGCCGCTGCCTTCGGCTCAGGTCATGATCTCAGGGTCCTGGGATCGAGTCCCACATCGGGCTCTCTGCTCAGCAGGGGGCCTGCTTCCCTTCCTCTCTCTGTGATCTCTTCCCTTCCTCTCTCCTACTGTGATCTCTCTCTGTCAAATAAATAAATAAAATCTTTAAAAAAAAAAAAAAACTGTCTAAAATGGGGGCGCCTGGGTGGCTCAGTGGGTTAAAGCCTCTGCTTTCGGCTCAGGTCATGATCCCAGGATCGAGCCCCGCATCGGGCTCTCTGCTCAGCGGGGAGCCTGCTTCCCCCTTTCTCTTTGCCTGCCTCTCTGCCTACTTGTGATCTCTGTCTGTCAAATAAATAAATAAAATCTTTAAAAAAAAAAAAACTGTCTAAAATGAAATGAATGGAATGAAGTACCTTACTGAGTCACTAAAGATGTGTAGAGTGCAAGACAACCCCTTGTTTTGGGATATCCTAGAGGGATTTCATGCCTCGGATAAAGGTCTGATCAAGGCAATTTCTAAGGTACTTTTTAACTCTAAGATTCCAGGTTTCTGTAATATGGGGATAATAACTCTCAGTTACTGTGATGAATAAGTAAGGCCATCCATGTAAGAAGTTCTTGAATGTTGCATGGGACACAATTAGTACTCACTAAGTGTTCTTTGTGGTAGCTGTAAGAATAATCTTTGCCCTGGCCTGGTACAAGCGAGATAATGAATACAAATATGCTTTAAGTGTCCTTCAGGTCCTTAACAAGAATAGGAGATGCAGAAATCCGTATCTGACATCTGGCAGGGCACCACTGGGACATTCTGCTTCAATTTATTCACTTACAAAGGGCTTGACTTTTTTAACTTTTTTTCCCAAGTAGGGAAGGGCCTGACTTACCTGCATATAGTATAGATTGGTTTGACTTGGCCACAGAACGTGATGATTAGGTTCACAGACTTCGCGGGTTCCAGCCCAGCTTCCACTGGGAAGTGGTATCACCTCATAAGCTTCAGTTTCCTCTTCTGGTAAATAAGGGTACTTATTTTTTATGATTCACCACAATAACGTGTTAAGTGCTTGTCACAGAACCTGGTAGTGGTCAGTTAGCAATAGCTTCTCCTGTTTTTATGATCCTTTCCCACATGTTGTGAGGGAAGTTTGTAAAATGCTTCTTTGAGAGGCTTCACGGTTGATTGGGAGAGGGCCTTTCTCCTGTACCTTTGAGAGACTTCCTTCTGAATTAGTTCCTGGTCTGTGGTGTAGACCAGTGCTCTTTACAGAAAAAGAAAATGGCAATAAGAATAGCTGTGGAAGAGAAGCAGTCATAGGACCCAAAGAGCATCCGATCTGTGACCATCAGTGGAGAGAGTCGCACCACATCTCTGATCTCATTGTGGCCTTTTAAGTGCTCATGAAAAGATGAAGCCATGTTATAAGACACAGCAGATTTTTTTTTAAGATTTTATTTATTTATTTGACAGACAGAGGTCACAAGTAGGCAGAGAGGCAGGCAGAGAGAGAGGAGGAAGCAGGTTCCCTATTGAGCAGAGAGCCCAATGTGGGGCCTGATCCCAGGACCCCGGGATCATGACACAAGCTGAAAGCAGAGGCTTTAACCCACTGAGCCATCCAGGCGCCCCAGATTCTTAAGAGTTCTATATTTGATTATTGTCCACTGGGCCCTTTGCCCTGGATCCAGATGCTGCACAGAACGACATACAAATGCTTTCTGAAGAGGTTACTATACTCCAGTTCTGATATCAGCAGACTAGGGTCAGCCACTTCCTAAACAGACAGGTTCCTTAACTTTTTTTTGAGCTTTCCTTTTTCTCAATTACAGAAAGAGTGATAGCTGTTGTATCCACCTTTGGGATTATGAGAATTATGTGACACAACACAAAGCACGGTACTTAGTTATGGTCGGTATTCAGTGAGGTCATAGCTCTGAAGAAAGAGAAAAAGGGATTGTGTGGTTCTTCTAGATATTGATTTTTAATTCTATTCTAGTAGACTTCTGGTGTATATATGTATGATATGTATCCTATATATTGTAGAATGTGAGATACACGTGTGTTTGTGTGTGTGGTGTGTATAAAAAGGTGATATATAATATTGAAGGTTTGAATTTTAAATGAGAAAATTTAAATTCTCTGTATCTAATCTAATTTTTTTCCACAACATTCCATGTTTGTTCTATTTCTAAGCCCTTTGAGCATCTCAAGCCCAGCCCTCTAGGAAATCCCATCCACACAGAGTACTGTTCCGGGGCCGGTTTTTTTGTTGTTGTTTTGTTTTGTTTTTTTGCCTGTTTGGCCTTTCCTGATTTAGTTTTTTAATTCTCTATTATAACTTTGCTCTAATGTTTACCTTGAGTTTCCTTTGCATTTCTTTTTTCTTTTCTTTTTTTTTTTTTTATTTTTAGTTTGTTTATTTATTTTTCCTTTGCATTTTTAAAAAAGAAAGGAAAAAGAATGGTTATTACACCAGGGCCATTTTTATATTTTAACCAAATTTCTTTTAGTTGCAAATAACAAAAACTCATTTAAGTTAGCTCCAGAAAGAAAAAAGAAAAGAAGGTATTGTGTTATAAGACATGGGAAGTCAGTTTGTCATGGTATGCCAATTCACCCATACTTAGGAAGTTCATCCAAGCCTTAGAAAGGCTTGGAGGGGTGCCTGGGTGGCTCAGTGGGTTAAGCCTCTGCCTTCGGCTCAGGTCATGATCCCAGTCCTGGGATCAA
Organism: Mustela nivalis; assembly: GCF_964662115.1. Classification (NCBI taxonomy): domain Eukaryota; kingdom Metazoa; phylum Chordata; class Mammalia; order Carnivora; family Mustelidae; genus Mustela; species Mustela nivalis. The sequence continues at coordinate 83,262,302 of NC_139032.1, read as the reverse complement.
GCCCTGCACTGGGCTCTCTGCTCAGCAGGGAGCCTGCTTCTCCCTCTCTCTCTGCCTGCCTCTCTGCCTACTTGTGATCTCTGTCTGTCAAATAAATAAATAAAATCTTAAAAAAAAAAAAAAGAAGAAGAAGAAGAAAGGCTTGGAAAGGTCTATAACTAGGAAATACAGAGTCCTCAAGAACCTAGGTGATTCCTCTTTCCACGTGTATCTTTCTCTGTTTCCCTAGTATCTGCTTCTCTTTGCATACCTGCTATTTGCTGTGTGACTTTGGGCAAGGGCCTTAATATATGCCTGTTTACCCTTATGAAAAAGATATTGTGTATTAGTTTCCTGTGCTGATGTTAAAAAAATACCACAAATTTGTTCTCCCACAGTTCTGGAACTGGAAGTGTCAAAAGTCATGAGTATCACTGGGTGAAAAGGAAGATGGGCAGAGCCACACTTCCTCCAGAAGCTCTAGGGAAGAATTCATTCCTTGCTTCATCCAGCTTGTAATGAAAGCCATTCCTTGGCTTTGGCTACCTTCTGCCTGTATTCACATCACCTTCTCCTCTGTGTGTACATGTGTGCATGCGTGCATGTGTGTGTGTTCTCTTCTTCTGTTTATATCAAATCTCTGTCTTTCTCTTGTAAAGACATTTGTGATTGCAAGTAGGGCCCACCTTTATAATCCAGAATAATCTCCCAGTTCCAGATCCTTAAGTTGATCACATCTGCAAAGATCCTTTTACCTTACAAGATAAAATTTACAGGTTTCAGGGATTAGGACCTGATATATTTGGGTGGCCATTATCTAACCTACTACAAATAGGGATCATAAAGACATCTCAAAGTTGGCATATAATAAACATTGCCTAAATGGTAGTCTCCTTGCTTCTCTGCATCTCTCCTATGTACACTACCATGCTCCTCCTGTAACATTGCTTTCAAATGCTTTTCTTTTTAGGAATGTTAGTATCCCATCAAGCATGGACCTGTTAGGATAACAATGTTAATGAAAATAATGGCTGTCATTAAATGCCCATTGTAGCCCAAGCATTGTGCTGCATACTTTATGTATGTAGGTACCATTATAATCCCCATTTTACAGATGAAAGAAACTAGATTCAGAGAGGTGAAGTAACTTAAATTTGCCTAAGGTCAGTCAGCTGGTAGGTGTCAGAACAGGGGTTTAAGTAAGGATTTCTCAAACTCTTTGGGCTGTGTTCTTAATCATTATATCTTGCCTGTTACTCAGGAACGTGGTTCAGATCTCTGATTTCTTGCCTTGGCCTCTGATCAAAACCTTTTCTTGGAGGTTTCTTGTATCTGCTGGTGAGATCTGACATCACAGATCTGCATTTTTTTGTCATATGTCTGTTATTTGGCAATTGCTTGATCCTGAGTAAGTGAAATTTAAGGGAAGAGGAAGTTAGAGAGTTGTATTCCAGCCTGAATTTCCTCTTTGACTAACTTGTTTGTTACGAGGCAGTAAGTTCCTTGACTGTGGGGACCATGATGATTTATTTCTGAGTACCCAGTACCAAACACAGGGCCTGGTCACAGAGTAGATGTTCTGCTGGAACGTAAGCGTCCCCAGGGACTTTCATTCACTGCTGTAGCCATGCCTTACAACAGTGCGCGGAACAGAATAGTTGTCCAATGCCTATCTGTTGAATAGGTGGAAGACTGGTTGGTTGGCTGGCTGGGCTTGGTTAAAACTTCTTCACTGGCTAATAATTACAGATTTCATTTACTAGGTGCGTGCCATTTGCTGGGCACCTACATTAATTATCAGTAACCCTTATCTCCTTTCTACAGGGTAGAAGTAAGTGATGGGCTGTGCCTGAGGAAAGTGAGGGAGATAGAGGAGTCGAGGATATCGCCCAAGTTTCTGACCTGGATACTGGTCCAACTGATGATTAAACCCAGGGAGAGGAGCATGAGTTTTGGGGGTTTTTTGTTTTTTTTGTTTTTTAAATATTTTATTTGTTTATTTGTCAGAGAGAGAGAGAACAAGCAGGGGTGGGGGGCGGCAGAGGCAGAGACAGAAACAGGCTCCCTGCTGAGCAAGGACCCGGATGCGGAACTTGAGCCTAGGAACCTGGGATCATGACCTGAGCCGAACGAAGGCAGCAGCTTAACCAACTGAGCCACCCAGGCGTCCCATGAGTTGTTTTTCTGAAAAAGTCTGTGTTTGTGATACCTGTAGGTAGATGGAAGGGTCTCTTCCTAGGACGAAGGCTCTAAAAATGACCCCTATTTACCAGTTAGTCAGAAAAGAGCGATGTTCTTGATCCTCCCAGAGCAAGTTTGCTTATTTGAGAACTGCAGGCTTAAAGCCATTATTTCCATGCGTTCTAACTTGAGTATGTTCAGTTTCTGTTCCAGATGATCGGGCTGAACAACGAACCTGTCTCATTTGTGGGGACCGTGCCACAGGCTTGCACTATGGAATCATCTCCTGTGAAGGCTGCAAGGGATTTTTCAAGCGGAGCATTTGCAACAAGCGGGTATATCGGTGCAGTCGTGACAAGAACTGTGTCATGTCTCGGAAGCAGAGGAACAGGTGCCAGTATTGCCGCCTGCTCAAGTGCCTCCAGATGGGGATGAATCGGAAGGGTGAGTGGTGCTTGTGGCTCGACTCCCCACGTTACCATCACTTTACCTTTAGGGTTAGCTATTAAGCCTCGGAGTTTTTCATTTCCCAGGCCTGCATTATATGCCAGGTCTTGTACCGTGTACTCATAACCCCAAAACACATTTGACACAGTTTCTGCCTACAGGGATTTCCCAGACTAGGTGGGGAGAAAGACTGGGTGAGATGTTACAGATTCTGTGAGAATGAATTCACAGGCTCCAATTGGCAAGACCCCAATTAACAACCAAGTCCTAACTCGGATTAATATACTCCACTAGTTCTTCTTTCAAAGCATAAATACAGGAAGTGGGGATTTTAGATGAAGAAACAAAAAGGCAGTATGTCACCTGAATGTGGTATCGTTCTGCTTGCTACAGTCATGGCATACTCAAGAGGCTAGGCGTGCCCAGAAATCTGCAACCAGGTTGGTGAAGAGTTTGGGGTTTATTGGGAAGCTTTCCGAGAGCAAGAGTCCAGAAGAAAGGTGTGAAGAATCTGAGGGAGGCGCAGGAAAAGTCATGGCACAGATGGGGAGATGTGGGGAAGCTTACCTGATAGGAGTTGGTAACATACTGGGTATTGGGCAGCATCAGAAATTGAAGTTGCAGATTTGGAATAATAGTAATGGCCCCACCAGGAAAAAAACAAAAAACAAACAAACAGCCAAAAAAAAAAAATCCTACCAGGCTAAAAAAGCAGGGTGGGACAAAATGTTGGCCTTGGCAGTGCATTGTTTGAAGTATCTAAGGAGGACACATACAATGTCCATCGAGGAATTTGGGTATGTAGGACTGGAACTGAAGTGAAAAGTCCTGCCTTGAAGTAGATGTTTGTGGAACTGTTCGCAATCAGATGGTAAAATTTTGTTAGTGAGTAGAAATCACCTAGAGAGAACTTGGATACAGAAGAGAAAAGGGCCAATGTCAGAAACTCAGTATTTTCATGGAGAGTGGAGAGTAGTACAGTATAGTTTATAGAAAGAATGGAGGCAGAGGTTGGTGACAGACTGCTCTGTGACCTTTGGCAGTTTGCTTTATGTCTCTAATGCTCAATTATCTTACCTTTAAAATAGTGTGGTAATACTTAACCTTTTCAGAGTTCTCTAGAGGATTAAATATGACAACATATATCTACTCAGGAAGGTACTAGGGGGTTCATATTAGTAGTGTATAGGGGTAGGAGTTAGATTTAGCAAACTATCCAAGTTGGATTTGTCACATTAATAAATGCAGACTATCAGATATTCTTCAGACTTTTTTTTACTATATGTGGGATAAGAAGGATCTTTTGAAAATTTGCTCATTATGAAGAAAGGTAAGAAAGATGTAGAAGGGCATTAAGATGAATTTAGGTCATTTATAATTTATTTATAATCCTAATATTTATTGATTACTATTTATATTAGAAAACTCTTATACACTTTTCATCCATTATGCTATTGAATATGCACAGACCTATTATTAAATATCACCTTCCATTTAGGGGCACCTGGCTGACTCAGTTGGTAGAACATTGCAGTTTTTGATCTTGGGGTCATGAGTTCAAGCCCTAAGCTGGGTGTAGAGATAACTTAAAAATAAAATCTTTTTCTTTTTTTTCCTTTTTTTTTTTTAAGAGTTGCCTTTTTTTTTTTTTTTTTAAGACTTTATTTATTTGATGGAGAGTTAGAGAGGGACACAAGCATGGGGAGTGGAAGAGGGAGAAGCAGGCTTCCCCTGAGCAGGGAGCCTTATGCGGGGCTCAATCGCAGGATCCGGGGATCATGATCTGAGCCGAAGGCAGTCACTTAACGACTGAGCCACCCAGGCACCCCTAAAAATCTTTAAAAAAATATTACCCTCAGTTTATAGATGCAGTTTTGGGAGGGATAGAATGACTTACCAGTATATAGGTTAGTGGTGATTATGTTGATAATTATTAGTTGTAGTTTGTTATTAATCAAGCAGAGCTTGTATCTAACTATCCACACGGACAACATGTCTATCAAATGGCATAGCTACTTGCGTGATGGAATGCCCTGTGTTCACTGGATGATAAATACCTATAATAGAGCATTTAAAAGCTTAACAGCTTTGTCCTATATTTCTAATCTCCTCTTCTGTCTGGAACTTTCTTCCTGTGCCTCAAGCCTGCTTTGCATTATCCTGCCAGTGCTCAGGTTCTTTCCTTTGCGTGGAAGTCCTCTCCCTTCCCCCACTCTTTCCCACCAGTACCAAATAGGTAATGCCTGAAGAGATGGTCTGTGGGCATCTACCCACTTTCATCTGATTTGGTCTTGGTCTCATTTTCTTTGTTGTTTTAACCGTATTTTATCAAAGCACCTTTATGGGGTGCCTTCTTGACTACTCTCTGATGATTCATCCTCCTTATTCAGTTGGAGTGTGAGATTCTGGGGCTTCTAACCAAACTCTCCTACTTCAGGGAAGAAGAAGCTTAACTTCTTAAATTCCTGTAGCCATAGCCAGGAGAAGATGACACGCGGAGTGTGAGGGGTGGGAACTAACTGCCTTCTGTGTCTATTTTCATGCATTACAAGAGGCTTAGGTGCCTTGAGAAGTCTGCCTCTTGGAGAGAAACCCTGCCACCTCCTGGTTGGTGCTGAGAAAGCAGAATTCAAATTACAGTTGCCACTGGAATATTTTTGGATTGGTGGAACTGTCCCATATGGAACTGTAGCGTTTGGCATAATTTTATGCATTTGTCAAAGCCTATAGAATTATACCACTAAAGAAGTGAATTTTACCGTATATAAATTTGTTTAAAAGCAACCAGTATATCTGGAAAAGACAGAATGTAGACTGTGATCAATGAATCACATAGCTACACTCAAGGGAATGGGGGAGAAAGGATCTGTCCTTGGGAAATAGTGTTTTAACTATATACTGTACACTGTAGGGCTGAAGACAAAAAACTGTATACAAACAAAGCTCTCTAGTTTGTAAATGTATTTCTCTCAAGGTTATGGGTTGGGAATTCTGTCACTACTTTATTTGTATACTAGAGCTGAACAAACAAGTGAATATACTGATGATGAGAGTTAGGTTTCTCACATCAGAGAAAAAAGTTATAAATCAGGAAAGGGGAAGGCTGAGCTGAAACCTCTGATGCGCGATTGGAAGCATCAGTATGTACTCAAGTTTAGGGAAAAAGATTTAGAAAAACCAGATCTTGGCTTCCAAATATCAGTAAAAGGAATAAGGACTCTTTGGAGAAGGGGTTGATTTAAGCATTGAGGCAGGGAAAATATAAGAGGAGCCTAGAGTGTTTTTCTGATGCCAGAAAGTTAGAATGTGCTGTATTTTTTTTTAAAGGATTATCAAAAGGTCAGAGAGGTCAACCTATAAGCACTTCCAGTAGCCAAAGTTGGAAAAACTTGAGCAACAAAATAACTATGTATTTGTTTATAACCCAAAGAATAAAATATCCATGAGTTCATACTGATAGAACTAACTGAATAAATAGAGGAGTGACAGTTCTTTCTCATAGAAAAATTATAAGTTTATAGAAGGCATGAGGGAAATAGAAAATCACCATTTAAAAAAAACAGTAACAATTGCTGTAGGCAGGATTGACTTATGGATGCTAAAATAAGATAGCATAGTTTTAAACTATTTACATAGCCCCAGAATATTTAGTAATTACAAAGGGAAAAATAATAACTTTCAGTAGAGAATTCTGACAGATACCACTTTAGCCAAGCAAGCAAAGTCAATATCACCAGTGTATGTACACTGCTGTCATATGTCCCCTGATATGATAACGGTAAGGACACATAGACACACAGGGATGGATTCATTCCCAATCTACTCATGATGAAACAGGCAAACTGAAATTGAAAGACATTCTTCAAAATAACTGACACTTTTTTTTTTTTCAAAGACTACATTTGATAGAGAGCACATACACACGCACACAAGCAGGGATAGTGAGAGGGAGAGGTAGGCTCCCTAGGGTGCCTCATATGGGGCTCAATCCCCGGACCCTGGGATCATGACTTGAGACTAAGGCAGACACTTAACCAACTGAGCTACTCAGGTACCCCTAAAATAACTTACATTATGCAAAATATTCTCAAAAGTGTCAGGGTCACAAAAGACAGGAAAGACTAAGAAAGATTGAAGGAAACTATGGAGACATGACAACCATATGCATTATTGAATCCAGGATTGGATTCTGGAACAGAAGAGGACATCAGTGGAGAAATCTGAATATTAAGTTTATACTTTGATCAGTATTATTATGCTAAAGTTAATTTCTTAGTTTTGACGAATAGTCTGTGGGTTATGTAAAATGTTAACTCATGGGGAAGCTGCGTGTAGAGTATATAGGAATTCTTTGTACTATTTTTTTTTTTTTTTTTGCAACTCTTCTGTAAGTCTAAACATACCTCAAAACTTTTTTAAATGTTCAAAAATTTTTCAGCTGACATGTGTAAGTCAGCCTTCTCTTGTCCCTCGTCTCCAGACAGAGATACATCTTCATATCTGGAATGTAACTAGTCAGGAAATTAGTTAGCAAGACAATGAGGGAAATTTAAATAAGGGTGGTGAGTAGAGGCTGAGTTCCATCTGTCCATCTTCACTACTACCCCATTACCCCCCAGACACCAACTGCTCACCCATCTTGCAGCCTTCAGGGTGAATACTGGCTCCTCAGAATGATTTTTCAAAGCCCCTCTGACTCTGGCATCAGTCGCTTCATCCCTTCTCCCTTTGCTGCCCCCCATGCAATGCACATTCCATCCTAATTCTCCAAAAACTCAATGATGTTTCATGTTTGGGGGGCTTTGCACATGTGGTTCCGTCTTCCTGGAATGAGTTACCCCCTCCTCTTTACTTGGTTATATATACTTTCCTTTGGGGGCTCAGCTTTTCTTTGTAACATCCTCTAATCAGCTTTCTCTTACACCACCCCTCAACCAGAAAGCTGACCCTCCTGGACTTCCATAGCCCCTTTTGCCCTCTGCCATAGCCCTAAGTACCTTGAGCTATCTTTGTCTATTTCCTTTTCTGTTCCCCCCCATTATTAATGAGTGTGGCCCTCAAGGGCTATGCCAAGTCCCACGTTCTTCCTGTCCTTCACCAGTTAACCAAGTTAGGTAAGATGCTTTCTGATTTGGTGGATTTACTCTAGTGGGGGGGGCCAGAGCATGAAGCAGAATGGGGGAAATACTGTTAATTTCATCTGAGGCAAGAGGAAGTTACACTGAACCTCATGAGGGAATTTATTCAGTACAGAAATTAATGTGGAAAAAAATTATTTGAGAAAATTTAAACTAACTCGTCTCATAACTTACTAGTTAACTAGTTAAAAAGTAAAAAGGTTAAGGAAAACTTCTTTGAAGGGGTTGACGTCTGTAGAATGGCATCATGAGAATAACTCTGTAGCATTGCCCGACTGCTGTACCAGGATTCAAATTGAGCACCAAGAAGTCCCAAGCAGAGAATATTTGAGCAGAATCTTGAAGGCATAGAAGTTCATGCTCCTTACAAGCTTAAATAAGTATGTATGTATGTATGTATGTATGTATGTATGTATGTATTTTTAAGTAATTTCTGCACTCAGTGTGGGCCTAGAAGTCATAACCCCTAGATGAAGACTTGTATGCTCCTCTGACTGAGCCAGCCAGGCATCCCTTTTTTAAAAAGCTCCCCTTCTTGCTCTCTCCAAGCATGAGAGAGAGAGAGAAAAGGAGGGAGGGGAATAGAAGGTGAGAGGAAAGTGTGTGTGTTTATCTGTATTTTCTTAACTGTTTGGAAGGAAGTTAAAGACATCATTTTTCTTTGCTTTCTAACATAACCACAGTACTATTGTCAAAAACAGGAACTTTAACATGGCATAAACTGTAATCTAATTAACAAACCTTATTCAAATTTCACCAGTTATTTCAGTGTCCTTATAGCAGTGTATTTTTTGTGATCCAGAAGCCAGTCCAGGGTCATGCATTACATTTAGCTTTTATGTCTTTTCGATCTCCTTTAATATGAAATGATTCCTTATCCTTTTTTTTTTTTTTTTGGTCTTGAATAGTTGTTAATTTCAAAGAAAACAAGTAGAATATTCCTTAACTTGGTCTTGTCAGTTTGCTCCCAGTACATTCAAGTTATGCATTTTTCCGAGAATGCCACAACGACGGTGTTGGGTCCTTTTGTGCATTCTATCAAGAGTGCGTGGTATAGCTTTGCCCTGCTATTGGTCACGTTGACTTGAATCACTTGGTGATTCACTTGGATAAGGTGGTGTTGCCAGACTTCCCCACCTTCTGGTACAGGCAACAACGTGTGCAGAGAAGAAGATGGGGAACCCCAGAAAAACCAGATCATTGGAGTGTCTTGAATGATAAGCTAGAGAGCTGGGGTTGACCCCAAAGACCAAAGGGAGTCACCAATGCATTTTGAACAGGACTTTGATACAGTTAGTTTTATATCTTACTCTCCTTTCCATTTTGGGGTTTGGTTCAGCCGCCTAAGCCTAAGTGAGAAATGGTAGATACATGAGTTCTACAGCAGAAAAAGTATTTGTACTTCTTTTAAGCAGGTAGAAGAACTATAGCTGCTGCCACTCAGACCTGGATAAGAGATACAGCAAAACCAATCCTGTGATCTTATACCCAGAAGCCCTTTGTTTTTGTTTTTGTTTTTTTCTAGATCAGTTCACTATCAGAAAGATTTTCAGCCCTGTTGAGAAACTTGTTCTTAGACCAGTATAGCATATAGAATCAGAGTTAAGAAAAGTTAGAAATAGCTAAGATACAGAAACTGCTACAGAAGTAGTAGTTAAGAAAATACATATAAACCTAAGCTAAAATTCCCCACTCTGTCAGTTTTTTCCTGAATGGTCTTGAACAAGTCCCTTTACCTCTCTGAGCTTCAGGCTTTTTCATCTCTATACTACATAGGATAATAATAATGTAGACCTTCCAGGAATCAAATGTGATACCATATATGTGAATACATTATAAGCTTTAAACTGTGATCCAAGTTTTTGTTTTGACAGGGGCGTTGTGACACATTGTATTATTTCCCACACTTCAGACAGTTTCATGCCATCCTGACAGATTTTCCCATCTTTGACTAAACCAGTACTGTTTTTTATTTCTTTATATATTTTTTAAGATTTTATTTATTAGAGAGAGAGCAAAAGAGAGTGAGCCCGAGCCAGAGGAGGGGCAGAGGGAGAAGCAGATGCCCCACCAAGCAGGGAGCTCGATGTGGGGCTTGATCCTGGGACTCGGGGATCCTGACCTGAGTTGAAGGCAGACACCCAACCGAGCCATCCAAGTGCCCCTATATTCTTCTTTAAATCAAATTTTAAGAAAATCAAAGTTAATTTTCAAAGGGAATTTTTTACCACCTCAGTGGCTGGAAAATCAGTGTATTTTTTTTTTTAAGGGTAGTGTAATTAAGAGTTTATGCAGCTGTGGTATATAGACATACTATGGGGAAAAGTAGTTGTGGAAAGAAGCCTGGTCTTAATCTAATAGTCTGGAGTCCAACTCTGATTCTGCTGTTTAGTTTCTGTTACTGTAAACAAAATAGTCCATTCCTATGAGCCTTATATTCATTCGTTCAATGGAAGTTATACTGACACTTCCCTCATGGGTTTGTTTTATACAAGATGGTACCTAAAACACAGTACGTGTCCATCATATGTGAGTTTCCTTAGTCCAAGGGGTGGGAGGGTTGAGAGATAACATGAGCTTTTAAATATCAGAACAAAAAATTGGTAAGTTGTAAATCTTTAAGATTTGTGGCCCTTAAAAAAAAAGAAAAGAAAAACCTGTTGAGTTCCTTCCTCACCTCCAAGACAGTGAGAGTAAGATATCAAGTAAAATGTAATCAGTGTTGGATCTGCTGATGATAGATCTTTATTCTGCACCTGTGAGCTGAGGCAAAGACATAGAAAACTCAGTATTGGTATAGAAGTGTCTAAAGTCTATCATTGACTCTACAACAGCAGAGAAGGAATTTTAAGGATTTTTAGAGCTTGCAGTTAGGTTGAAAGAGATCTCCAGACAAAAACCAGTATGCATCTGATTCTAATATAAGCTGTGAATGTTTCCCACTCCGAATTCACAGCAGCCTTGTAAAGAAGACTATGTTATCTCCATTTCACAGATGAAGACGTTAAGTCTCCCTCAAAGCTGGGAATAGAACCTTGGTTTTTTTAATTACTGTGTACATAGAAAAGAGGCTGGTTAGAGGGAAGGATTAGTTACTGAATTCCTAGTTTATGTGTCAGGCACTATGCTTGTTGATTTAGCTATGTTATTTTATATGTAATTCCCAGTAAACCCTATAAGATAGGGTCCTCCTTCAAGAAACTGAGGTGAAGAAATTTGCCTGTAGTTACACAGACCAGGCAAAAACTAGATTTATTTGCTTTTAAAAGATTTTTTTAATGTATTTATTTTTGTGAGAGAATGCACACTAGTGGGGTTAGGGGTGAGTTCCCCACTGAGCAGGGAGCCTGTGTGGGATTTGATTCCAGGACCCTGGGATCATGACCTGAACTGAAGGCAGACGCTTCACAGACTGAGCCACAGAGGTGCCCCCAAAACGGGATTTAGACAAGCTTGTCTAATTCTGAAATGTGTAAGGAAAATGAACTTCCTCTTAGACTTTCAGTTACCACGGGAACTGAGCGTTATGCTTAGAACCCTCAATCCTGCCCCCAAGGACTTTCTAGATTCTTCATGTTAATTTTTTTGGAAGAAGGTGTATTAGTTATATATGTATATGTATATATAGCAGAGCTACTGTCATATGATGCTGTTTGCTTATCTTCTGTTGTTAACATTGCCTCCTCCAAGCTAGCCTCCACAGCAGCCATCACAAAGATTTTTCAAAAATGCCGACCTGACCACATCCTCTGCATTCCATCTTACCCTCAGCTGCTTAAAGGCTATCTCTGATCTGGTCCCAGTTGGCCTCTTCAACTTCCAAGTTCCATCTCTTGCTACTCTCCACACACACACACGTTGGGTGGGGACATAGGGCAGAGGGAGAGAGAGAATCCCAAGCAAACTCCACACCCAATGCACAGCCCTACACAGGGCCCGAGATCATGACCTGAGCCAAAACCAAGAGTCTGATGCTCAAGCGACTGAGCCACCCAGGCACCCCTTTATTGACTGCTTTTGTAGGGAGAAACCAGTCAGATCAAAATGTTGGTTAATTTTTAAAAAATCTGTTCTCCTCATCCTAAAAATTAGACTCAAACTCTTTTTTTTAAAGATTTTAATTTTTAATTTATAGACAGGTAGGCAGAGAGAGAGAGGAGGAAGCAGGCTCCCTGCTGAGCAGAGAGCCCGATGCAGGGCTCAATCCCAAGACCCTAGGATCATGACTTGAGCCGAAGGCAGAGGCTTTAACCCACTGAGCCACCAGGTGCCCCCCAAAAAACTTTCTTTAACAATGGAAATATTCTGAGCGCCTGGGTGGCTCAGTTGGTTGAGCATCTGCTGTTAGCTCAGATCACGATCCCAGGGTCCTGGGATCGAGTCCCACAAGCAGGGAGCCTGCTTCTCCCTCTGCTTGCTCTGTGTGCTGCTCCCCCTGCTTGTGCTCCCTCTTTCTCTGACAAATAAAATCTTAAAAAAAATAAAATATAATAAAAATGGAAGTGTTCTTTCTCTTCCTCTCTTTGAATTTACTGAAGCCTTCAGATGCATCATCCTGGTGAGATGTTCATAACTGTGCACAGGACTATTAATAACGCCGTCACCTTTGCTGAGCATTTTAAATGTATGCAGGTGTGCAGTATGTGTCCATTGCCTTGGGGGCCCAGAAGAATCTGTTGCTTATGAGGTAGCCTACAATAATGCAAAGTGTATGTACTTTGGGTCCAGAAAGACCTCTGTTTTAATCTTGATTTCACCAATTACTACCTTGTGCTTTTGGCCAAGTAAGTTCTCTTTCTGTGCTTAGATTTCTGTGGGTATGCTTTTGACTGTCTTGACTTATGTTTCCTTCCAGCAATCAGAGAAGATGGCATGCCTGGAGGCCGAAATAAGAGCATTGGGCCCGTCCAGGTGAGTTCTAGGCCTCAGTCCTTGTGATCTGTCCTGGAAGCCCAGTGCTTTCGATGTTCCTGTAGCTACTTACCTTGATCCTCTCATCTCCTGATGGGGGGAGCCATCTTGCTTTCATTACTGTAAAATGGTTTTTAGAGCCTGGTTATGAAAGTGCTTTGAAGATCTTAAATATGCAACATAATGATGAAAGCTCTTCATGCGATTCCCTCAACCCTTCCTAAGGATTTCACAGGAAATGAATCTAATTCTGATTCTAAACCATCCAGAGGATTTTTTATGTCAGTCACTCAAGGTTGTTGATAACTTAGCCTGGCAGAAATAAGTAAGACTACTTTGCTGTTCAATGTCTCTAAAGATACATCAGCGGAAAGTTCATTGCCTTACTTGTAGAATAGGATTAATAATAACCATTCTATCCCACCGATATTTAAATAGTACTTACTGTGTGAAGGTCCTTTGTACTGTGAACTCAGTCTAGTGGGAGAGACAGATGTGTGACTAGACATCCGAGTACAGTGAACGGTAACAGAGGATGCCCAAAGAGTACAGAAAGGAGGGACTTTCTTTTTTGTTTGTTTGTTTTTTGTTTTTTAATTGGAACGTGGTTGGGAACTGAAGACATTTAGGGAAACCTTCCTAGAAGAGGTAAAGTTTGAACCGAGTCTTGAAGGAAAAGGAGGAATTAGCTATGCTGGGAAGGGTTGTGGAGCCAAATATCTTCTATTACTGCTAGACAGAACAGACAGTAAAAAGACCACAAGATGAATCTTTAAGGACTCACAGGAAGTTGATGGAGTTGGGCTGGAACACTGGGCACATATAGTGGAGCGGCAGAAGAGAAGGCAGATTCCTTTAGTGTGGAATCTGTTCTCTAAAGAATGGCCTTTTGATTATAGCTTCTTAGGTAAATTCTTTGTAGGGCCAGCCTACGCCAACTTGTTCTCACTTGCCAGCAGAAGAACTTCATGAAGGTAGAAAATTGGATCTGTTCATGACCCAACAAGTGAATCCCTCAGCACACCAGTGAGCAGGACCATGCCTCGCGGATTATTGCTCTAGACCAAGAGGCAACTACTAAAAGCTTTTTAAGCAGAGAGAGACATGGTCAGATTTGCATTTTAAAAAAATCATTCTAGAGGCACCTGGGTGGCTCAGTGGTTGAGTGACTCACCCATGAGCTCAGGTCATGAACTCAGGGTTGTGGGATCAAGGCCCACATCAGGCTCCTTTTTCAGAAGGGTTTCTGTGGAAGATTTTCTCTCTCCCTTTCCCTCTGCCCCCATGCACATGCTCTCTTTCTCTAAAACAAATAAATCTTTTAAAAAAGAAATTATAAAATTACAATTAAAAAAGAAAGGGGCACCTGGGTGGCCCAGTCAGTTAAGCAATCTGCCTTCGGCTCAGGTCATGATCCAAGGATCCTGGGATCCAGTTTCGCATTGGGCTCCTAGCTCAGTTGGGAGTCTGCTTCTCCTTCTTCCTCTGCCGCTCCCCCTGCTTTTTCTCTCTTTTTCTATCTCTGTCAAATAAATAAAAATAAAAAAGAAAGATCATTCTAGCAATAGAAGTGGTTTCTGAGGAGCTGGGTAAATGTCCATGAAACTGGAAGCAGAGGAAAAAGCAGTTCAAAGATTTTACAGCAGTCCAGCTAAGAGATACAGATAGTGGTTTTAAGTAGGGCAATGGTAGTACAGTTTGAAGGGGAGAGAATAGATTCAGGAGAGATGTAATAGGAAAAATTAATAGGATTTATCCAGTTGAATGTGAGGGAATGAGAGAAAGACAGGAATTTGTAGGTATTTTGAGGCATATGCCAATGAAATATGGGACAGTTCCTAGCACATATATGCACTCAGTCGGGCTGTGGGCATGTGCTGTATTCATGTCTTTTTTTTTTTTTTTAAATCAAACATTTTGGGGCACCTGGGTGGCTCAGTGAGTTAAAGCCTCTGCCTTCGGCTCAGGTCATGATCCCGCGGTCCTGGGATCGAGCCCCACATTGGGTTCTCTGCTCAGTTGGGGAGCCTGCTTCCTCCTCTCTGCCTGTCTCTCTGCCTACTTGTGATCTGTCGAGTAAATAAAATATTTTTAATAAATAAATAAATAAACATTTTTATGCATGTTATAATAAAAATTAGTTTATTTTGGTCTGTACCCATATGTGTTCTTTTGGGTGTGTGTGGTAAAAAACATATAACATGAAATTTATCTCCTTAACAAATTAAATATATGGCGCAGTATTATTTGCTATACGTACATTTATACAGTAGATCTCTACAGCCTTTTCATCTTATGACTGGAACTGTATACTCATTTTTTTTTTAGATTTTATTTATTTATTTGACAGACAGAGATCACAAGTAGGCAGAGGCAGGCAGAGAGAGAGGGGAAGCAGACTCCCCGCTGAACAGAGAGCCCGATGCGGGGCTCAATCCCAGGACCCTGAGATCATGACCTGACCCGAAGGCAGAGGCTTAACCCACTGAGCCACCCAGGTGCCCCGAAACTGTATACCCATTGAACAACAACTCCTTATTTGCCCTTCTCCCTGTCCCTGGCAGCCACCATTCTACTTCCTCTTTCTAAGAGTTTGACTACTTTTGATATCTCATGTAAGTGGAATCATGCAGTATTCGTTTTTCTGTGACTTCCTTCACTTAGCATAATATCCTTAAGCTTCATCCACATTGTAGCATATGCTAGGATTTCTAAGGCTAAATATTCTGTTGTATTTATATACCATGTTTTGTTTATCCATTAATCCATTAACAGATATTTAAGTTGTTTCCATCTCTGGGGCGCCTGGGTGGTTCAGTGGGTTAGGCCTGCCTCTCTGCCTACTTGTGATCTCTCTCTCTCCCTGTCAAATAAATAAATAAAATATTTTAAAAATTTGTTTCTGGGGCGCCTGTGTGCCTCAGTGGGTTAAAGCCTCTGCCTTCGGCTTGGATCATGATCTCGGTCTTGGGATCGAGCCCCGTATCGGGCTCTCTGCTCAGCAGGGAGCCTGCTTCCCTTCCTCTCTCTCTGCCTGCCTCTCTGCCTATTTGTGATCTCTGTCTGTCAAATAAATAAATAAAATCTTTAAAAAAAATTGTTTCCGGGACACCTGGGTGGCTCAGTTGGTTAAGCAGCTGCCTTCGGCTCAGGTCATGATCCCAGCGTCTTGGGATCGAGTCCCACATCGGGCTCCTTGCCCCGCAGGGACCCTGCCTCTCCCTCTGACTCTGCCTGCCACTCTGCCTGTGCTCGCTCTCTCTCTGACAAATAAATAAATAAAATATTTAAAAAAAAAAATTGTTTCCATCTCTTGGCCATTATAAATAATACTGCAGTAAATGTAGGAGGGCAGATATCTCTTAGAGATCCTGATTTCAGTTCTTTTGGGTAAATACTCAGAAGGGGGGATTACTGGGTCATATGGTAGTTTTATTTTTAATTTTTTGAGAAACCTCTATACTGTTTTCCGTAGTGGCCCTATCATTTTACATTCCCACCCAGCAGTGCATAAGGGTTCCAATTTTCTGTATCTTCTCTGGTATTTCTTATTTTCTGACAATGGTATTCTGGGTAGTTGTGAGGCACTACCTCATTATGGTTTTGATTTGCATTTTTCTGATTAGTGATATTGAGTATCTGTATATATACATGTTGGTTGTGCTGTTTACATGTCTTTGGAGAAGGTATTTTTTTTTATGTCTATTCAAATCTTTTGCCGGATTTTATTTATTTGTCAGGGAGAGAGGGGTTGAGGGAGCACAAGCAGGGGGAGAAAGTCTCCTGACTGAGCAGGGAGCCTAACGCGTGACTCAGTCCCAGGACACTGGGATCATGACCTGAGCCGAAGGCAGACGTTTAACTGACTAAACCCCCCAAGTGTCCCTTTTGCCCATTTCAATTTTTTTTATAATGTTATTTATTTATTTTTAAAGATCTTATTTATTTATTTGACAGAGAGAGAACACAGCAAGAGAGGGAACACAGGGTGCCTGGGTGGCTCAGTGGGTTAAGCCGCTGCCTTCGGCTCAGGTCATGATCTCAGAGTCCTGGGATCGAGTCCCGCATCGGGCTCTCTGCTCAGCGGGGAGCCTGCTTCCTCCTCTCTCTCTCTGCCTGCCTCTCTGCCTACTTGTGATCTCTCTCTGTCAAATAAATAAATAAAATCTTTAAAAAAAAAAAAAAAAGAGAGAGAGAGGGAACACAAATGGGGAGGGAGTGGGGGAGGGAGAAGCAGGCTTCCCACTGAGCATGGAGCCTGACGGGGGACTCAGTCCCAGAACTATGGGATCACGATCTGAGCCGAAGGCAGATGCTTAATGACTGAGACACCCAGATACCCTACATTTATTTATTTGGCAGACAGAGAGAGAGTGAGAGGCAAACCACAAGCAGGGGCAGTGGCAGTCAGAGGGATACAGAAGAACCAGGCTGCCCACTGAGCAGGGAGGCTGATGCAGGGCTCCGTCCCAGGACCCTGGGGATCATGACCTGAGCTAAAGGCAGACACTTAATGGACTGAGTCACCCAGGTGCTGCATTTTTAAATAAGGTTATTTGGGGGTTTTGCTGTTGAGTTGTTGGAATTCCCGATATCTCTTGGATATTAGCCTTTATCAGATAAATGGTTTGCAAATACTTCCTCTCATTCTGTACGTTCCTGTTGACTTTGTGATTGTTTGCTTTGCAGAAGCTTTTTAGTTTGATGTAATTCCATTTGTCAATTTTTGCTTTTATTGCCTGTACTTTGAATATCATATTGAAGAAATCATTGCTAAGGCCAATGTCAAGAAGCTTTTTCTCTATGTTTTCCTTTAGGACTTTGATAGTTTCAGGTCTTATATTTAAGTCTTTAACCCATTTTGAGTTGATTTTTGTATGAAGTATAAGACCAGAATCTAATTTCCTTCTTTTGTATATGAATATCTAGTTTTCCCAGTACTGCTAGTTGAAGACACTATTCTTACGTAGTCTTGGCAGCTTTGACTATATATACATGGGTTTATTTGGGGTCTCTCTATTCTGTTCCATTGATCTATAGGCCTGTCCTCATGCCAGTACCATGCTCTTTTGGTTACTATAACTTTTAATATGTTTTGAAACCAGAAAGTGTAAGACCTCTAGCTTTTTGTTCTTTGTCTGGACTGTTTTGGCTATTTGGGGTTCTTTGGATTTCCATATGAATTTTGGGATTTTGTTTTTCTATCTCTGCCAAAAATGCTGTTGGAATATTGATAGGGATCGTATTGAATCTGTAGATCACATTGGATAGTATGGATATTTTAACAATAATTGTCTTTTAATCTATGAATTTCTTTTTTCTTTTTTCTTTTTTTTTTTTTTTGAATTTTATTTATTTGATAGAGAAAGACATAACGAGACAAGGAACCACAAGCAGGGGTAGTGTGAGATGGAGAAGCAAGGGTTCCTGCCAAGCAGGGAGCCCAATATGGGGCTTGATCCCAGGACCCCAGAATCATGACCTGAGCCAAAGGCAGACATTTAATGACTGAGCTACCCAGGCACCCCAGTATGCCTTTAATTTCTTTCAGCACTGTTAAAGTCTTTTCATCCTTTTAGTTAGGATTATTCCTAAGTATCTTATTCTTTTTGATACTATTGTAACTGAGATTGTTTTCTTAATTTCCTTTCCAGATCCACTGTTACTATATAAAAATGCAGCTGATTTTTTGGTGTTGATTTTGTATCCTGAAACTTTGCTGAATTCTTTTGTTCTAACAGTTTTTTTTGTTTTCTATTTATAAGATCATGTCATCTGTGAACTGAGATAATTTACTTCTTTCTGATTTAGATGCTTTTTATTTCTTTTACATATCTAATTGCAATGGCTGGAACTTTAGTACTGTGTTAAAGAGAAATGGTGAAAATGGGCATTTTTGCCTTGATCCTGATCCTAGAGAAAAAACTTTTAGTTTTTCATTGAGTATGATGTTCGTGTAGACTTTTCATGTATAGCCTTTATTTATAGTCATTCTTTTTATATTTAGATGTAGTGTTTATCTATTGGAAAGAATTCGTAAGTGTTTCCTCAATGAAAAATCTTCTCAGCATTCATTACTCAGTGTCTTTTGAGTACTCTTCTCCTACCGTGGTGGGGATCTTCAGGCGCTTACGTCTCTAGACTTTCTGCTCTTTCTAGAATGGAGGGAGCTGATGCTCAGAGAAACTGATTTCATATGTCATTGCATTTGACTTTCTGATACTGAGCATATAATTTTCCCTTTTTTCCTTACTTTTTAGGGAGTGTTAGGAAGAAAGAGCTGTGATCTCCCAAGTTTTTTTGCTTTTGTTTTTGGTTTTTTTTTTTAAGATTTTATTTATTCATTTGACAGACAGAGATCACAGGTAGGCAGAGAGGCAGGCAGAGAGAGAGGAGGAAGCAGGCTCCCTGTAGAGCAGAAAACCCGATGCGGGGCTCGATCCCAGGACCCTGGGATCATGACCTGAGCCGAAGGCAGAGGCTTTAACCCACTGAGCCACCCAGGCACCCCAATCTCCCAAGTTCTTAACTATGTTTAATTATAATTAAAAATCAGGGATAAAATTACGATGTATTGAGTACCTGTTGTGCACTTCATCACTTTATCTTAGATTAGCCTCTCAAGTCTGACTGATTCAGTTCTGTACCCTAAGAGGGAGCCCAAACTACTCAGTAGGTGGCACTAGCTTCATTTTATAGGGGAGGGAACTAAGGCTCAGAGAACTTGAGTGACATGCCAGCAGTACGCACCCAGTTAGAAAATGACAGATGAGATCTGAACCTAGATACAAGCCCTCCTGATATGTTCTATCCCCTTAATTTAACAGTGATTGCCTAGCGTCCTGTGGGACCCATAGGGAGGAACAGATGCAGTCCAACTTTTGCTCCCAGCTGGAATAATCTGATTTATTAGGACCGCTTCTTTTCACCCAGCTCAAGTGCTTGCATGACCTCCAAGCTCTGGAACTGCTCTCACTACCATTACTGAGGCTGCTTCAGTCAGGGTCTCTGTAGATGTCTTGTAGTTTGATGGCGTCTTTTGTCTTTACATGTCTTATAACATCTGAGATTTCAGTGTTCTAAAGATCCCTAAAAGAAAAGGTTTGTTTGTTTTGTTACATGTTATTGACAAAACAAAGACTACCCGTAATTCAGTATACAATCTAAGTTGAAGACAAATCGCTCAACTTCTGTACCAGTTAAATGTTTCATGTTTTCCCTCTCAAGTCCTGTGTGCTGGCTGGCTTCCAGTTCTAGATGCCTCCTGTATTGATGATGATCAGAGTAGCTCAAGGTTTCCTCACAGACTGCTGGAACAAAGAGTTATGTAGGTTTGAGTCAGATGGACTTGAAAGAAAAGATCCTCCCAGGCTTTCTATAGGAGCAAGAAATAAAAATTTATCTGGCCCTCACTCCTTCCTATTCACTCTCATCCCGTGCTGAGTTTAGCAGTTAGGCTTCAACTCGGAGTTAAACACTTTATAGAAGATGTATTTATTCACTCCCTTTACGGTATAGTAGCAGGGGCCGTGGACTGAATACTTGGGTACTTTGGCCTCTTCCTTAAACTCCTCCTGAGATGCAGGCACACATTGTGCTCTTGGGCAAGTCAGTTCACTTATCTAAGCTAAAATTTCTTCTTACTTACTCTTTAGGCTTGGGAATGTCTTTCTCATCCTGAAAAATCCTTGTGAAGTTTCATGGACAGTACTTAATAAGTGAACATTTGTTTATTTATCCAATGTGCATTCTTTGAGTACTTTCTTCTGGGTTTTATTATAGCTTTAGGTCTGATAGAGAGTATTTTTATGATGCATTGCCATGAGTGCTATAAAAAAACAGCAGTGATGGGCGCCTGGGTGGCTCAGTGGGTTGAGCCGCTGCCTTCGGCTCAGGTCATGATCTCTGGGTCCTGGGATCGAGTCCCGCATCAGGCTCTCTGCTCAGCGGGGAGCCTGCTTCCTCCTCTCTCTCTCTCTTCCTGCCTCTCTGCCTACTTGTGATCTCTCTCTGTCAAATAAATAAATAAAATCTTTAAAAAAAAAAAAAAACAGCAGTGATGATGAAGATAACATTGTCAACCTTCCACACTGGTTGCTATGTGTTAAGCCCTTTTCTAACCATGTGATGATGTATTAACTAATTTAATCCTCACAACAATCCCATGAGACAGATACTATTATTTTCTCTATGACATGGATAATTTTTGTTCAGATTTTGAACTCAAGTTCAAATAGTTTAATGACTTGTACCACTAGAAAGTAGCAGAAACTATATTGGAACAAAGGTGGTCTGACTCTAGAATTCATCCTCGTAACTACTGTGCTATTCTGTTCATCTCAGAATACATAGAATTAGAAGGGGATAGAGGAGGGACCTAAAATTTTGTCTAAGGTAGTATAGAAGGATTCACAAAGAAGGTGACATTTGAACTGGGTCTTAAAAGGCACGCAGGAGTTTGTTCTTGAAGAGTAGTGTTTCAGGGGTAGGAAAGAATAGACTCAAAGAGTGTTGAAGAACGTGGCGGCTTTGTGGCTTCAGAGGAGGGTAAACGGACAAGAGGAAGGCCATAGTGAGCCACGGTGCTGGGAAGCAAGCAACTGAGCTGTCCTAAGATGAGTGAGAAGCCCTGGAGTATGGAGATGGAGGGGAGGGAATCTGGGTATCTCTCTAGAGAGTTCTGGGAATCCTTATGACGTTTAAATGAATTCTTGGTCCTTAAGAAGGAACAAAGGCTATCCCAAGCACCCAATCTAACATGTATCAATTCCTTATCAAAGATATCGGAGGAAGAGATCGAAAGGATCATGTCTGGGCAGGAATTTGAGGAAGAAGCCAATCACTGGAGCAACCATGGTGACAGCGACCACAGTTCCCCTGGGAACAGGGCTTCAGAGAGCAACCAGCCCTCACCAGGCTCCACACTGTCCTCCAGGTGAGCTTTAACGCAAACCCAGTATCATCTAGGACCACCCAAAAAGTAGACCCACAGGGAAACTCTGGGCTAGGTATTCCTGCCAGTCTGTCTCAGCCATTACACTCTTGCTCCCTCTGTCTTTTGGGGAGGGGCCAGGATGACACAGAGCAGCATTTCACAGCCTACTTTTTGTTAAAGACCTTGAAAAATGTCAGCATTCTCTTCTGCAGGCTAATAAAGTGATATTGCTGCCGCCTGTGCCCAGACGTTCTTTACCTAGCAGAATACCATTTTAAATGTAGCTCTTCTCTCACATTGATCACGGAAATAAAACAAACCGCATTGACAATATTGAATTAAGTTCTCATTTCTCTGTCTCAGCAAGAGTGAAGATTTTCACTTTGTAAGTTTTAAGAAACTGAAAATTTTTAAGCTAATTAAATTTGCTGCTATCATGGAATGCTAATTTGGAGACTCTTGGTTCAAGAATATTATCTTAAGTTAGTCGCTACGTATAAAAAATGTAGCCATCAACTACCAGGATAGATTTCCTTTTTTACAGAAATCTTTCTTATAGGAAATGGATTGATAAACTTTTTCTATAAAGTCCAGATAATAAATATTTTAGGCTTTGCGGGCCACACAGTCTGGGTCTCAGCTACTCAGCCCTACCATTACAGAGCAAAAGCAGCTAGAGACTATATAAATGATTGTGGCTGTGTTCCATTAAACTTTATTTACCAAATGGGCCATACGCTACAGTTTGTCAACCCCTGTTACAGAAAATGCATATAGGATTTTAGATTTTAGGTGAGGATTTTTGTTTTAGGTGACAGAGTGGTTAGATTTCTCCAGGAAAGAGAAGAAGATAAGAATCTGCCTCTCTCTTGGTTATTCTGTTGTAACTTTTATTCATTTGGTGTTCCTTCCTTTAAATGTTTAGGAAAGTTCGTGCCACATTCTTTGCCAGATTCCATGTCAGATTCCTTGCTAGGTACTGCATTTGTTTTATGGCCTGGCAAGGCCCTTAGCCTGTCTATGCCTTAGTTTTCCTAGCAGTAAAAAAAAAAATATACATACCCCCACCTTTGTGGGTCATAGTTTGTGAGTATCCATTAAAATCTCTTTAAACGTGACACCTATACAAAGAATTTATTCAACCACTCTTTATTCAGTACCTATTTTGCCAGGTCCTGGGTGTCCAGTGATAAGTCACACATATACACTCCTGCAAAGAGTCCCTGTCTAGTGGGGGAGACATGCATGTAATCATTAATTATGTCCCTGAGGAAGACAGACTGCATGGCCAAAAAACTCCCTAGCCACCTCGAGCAGACAGTAGACCTGCCATGGTTCTGCTTGACATGAGACTTTTCTCTTCAGTAGGTCTGTGGAACTAAATGGATTCATGGCGTTCAGGGAGCAGTACATGGGGATGTCTGTGCCTCCACACTATCAATACATACCGCACCTTCTTAGCTATTCTGCCCACTCGCCACTCCTGCCCCCACAAGCTCGCAGCCTGGATCCCCAGTCATACAGTCTGATTCACCAGCTGGTGTCAGCCGAGGACCTGGAGCCACTGGGCACGCCCATGTTGATAGAAGATGGGTGAGTGCCCCGTTTAGCCCTTGAAACTTCACAATGACCCCTACCCCTCACCCGCCTTCATCCCTGGCTGCTAATCCCATAGGCTCTGAAATGAGTCAGGGGTAATGAGTAGTGACTCGCCTCAGAGGACAAATCTGTATTTATTTTTGAAGTCAGCAGTCCCTTGTTTTTCTCTTGAGCATCTTTTTTCAGAGTTGGGGCTGTTTCTGAATCCTTAGGGAATTGGGATTAAAGGACTTTTGTTTCTGCTTGGGCCTAGGTAAGCCAGGCCCTGAGGTGGCCTGAGTGCTTCTCTGGCTCAGAGCCAGAGTTGAGCTGTAATTCTGGGAATAATTACACATCAAGTCTAGGCTCCTGAACAAGCCATTCAAGGCACTACCTGTGTGCCGACTGTCTGCATCCCCAGCCAAGGTACCATGTGCGCTGGTGCCATGTGCGCCGTGTACAGACCTGAGTGGGGGGAAGGAGTACTCTTGTTCCCCGGTCAGCTCTGCCTGAGTCGATGCTCGCTCAGCCTCTAGGCCCGTCAGTTGCTGCACCCATTACTCTTTGGGCCTGAGGCACAGGCTGTTTGTTATCAATTCAGACCTCGTAGGATGTATCCTGAGATTTCTCAAGCTAGTCTCCAGTATCAGAAGAGGAAATTCAAAGATCTGCTTACAAGAAGGCCACACAAAATCTTTATAAACCTGGGCGTGGGGATATGGAGACGAGTCATGCCAGGGGCCTTGAGAAGAAGAAAACTGGGACCCTCTCTCGTCCAGCGCAGAGATGAGAAATGCCCTGTTCCTTCCATGCAGGGGTAGCTTTCAAGGACTGAGCAACTTTAGTTTCTGAAGTCTCTCCACCAGGGGGTGCACTGAGAGCAGGGAAAGCTAAACGTGTTTTCTCTTCTCTTTCAGCCCTATGGCCTTGGGCGCATTTCTGTGCCAGCCCCTGTGTTGGGTGGGCACCAGATTCGCCCTGCTGGAGCTCTCGTAGCCAAAAGTAATGCAGGAGTGATGGAATTTTCTCTAACACATGGAACATTAGTGGGATGTTGAAATGTTAACATTAAAAGTCATATTCCCTAATAATTGCACAAATTTCCAAGCTTCCTTTCCCTTTCTTCAACCTTTTCTCACCAAACCCACCTCTTAAGCCCTGAGCTTGCTGCTGACCCCAGTCTTGCCCCTTTATCATTAGACTCAATTGAATGGAGCTGGAGACCCATGATCAAGGGCAAGGAACCCACTGCCGGAGACCCTTTTTACTCTTAGAAGTACCCTTTCCCTGTGCCCCCATCCTCCCTCTCTGGCCACTGGAAGTGATTTTCCACTGTTCCTCCCCCCAGGTACGCTGTGACTCAGGCAGAGCTGTTTGCCCTGCTTTGCCGCCTGGCCGATGAGCTACTCTTTAGGCAGATTGCCTGGATCAAGAAACTGCCTTTCTTCTGCGAGCTCTCAATCAAGGATTACACGTGCCTCCTGAGCTCTACCTGGCAGGAATTAATCCTGCTGTCCTCTCTCACCGTTTATAGCAAACAGATCTTTGGGGAGCTGGCTGATGTCACTGCCAAGTACTCACCCTCTGATGAAGAACTACACAGGTAAGGGCTGTTGGTTGGGGAGGAAGTCCCAAGCAACCAAACCACTGTCATCCTGCAGGGTGGGGACGGAGTGCCCTCACTGACACTCCAGAGGATAGGAATTAATGCCACAAACGGGCCTGGCTTCGAATCCTTACTCTGCCTCTGACTAGCTTTGTAACCATAGTCAAGTCTCTGATTCCTACCTTCTGAATTTATAAAATGGGATAATACCAGTACCTCTGCAACAAGGTAATTGTGCAAAATAAATGATACTGGGCAGCAAGCCTTAGCAGAGCACTACACTATTTTTTTTTTTTTTTTTTTAATCACATCCGGATTACTCAGGTAAGAGAATATATCTGGGGAGAACAAAAATCTGAACTCTAAACTTCATCTATAAAGTGAGGGGCTCTGAGCTGTAGTTTACAATTCAAGAATAAGATCTAAAAGTCACTGTGTTACCTGTTACATGCCAGGCACTGGGCTTGGTATTTGATATTACTGTCTTATTCTTTTCTCACAGCCTCTAGCATTATAGGCATTGTTATGCCTATTTTATGGATTAAAAAACTGAAGTTCAAAGAGACCTGCCCTTTAATGTTTTGGATTTGAACCCAGAGCCTGAATTCGAACCCATGCCTGCCTAATGTCGAAGTTTAGGCTCTAACTGCATCTGAGATGCAGTGAGGCTAAGGAACCGAGCCACTCTCTTCATTGTTTTCTGGCATAACTTCTCATCCTATCTGGGCAGGATCCTAATCTCCCTATCTAGCACAGATCTTTTACTTACTCACTTTGAAGTCCTAGAGCACACAGTGAGTCCCCAAAATCAGGACAGGTGATCTGTTGATTTAACTTTTCTGGCTTATTAGTTTATCATGTGAAAAAATAAAGCTTAAATCACATTTTTTTTTTAAAGATTTTACTTATTTATTTGACAGAGATCACAAGCAGGCAGAGAGAGAGAGAGGAGGAAGCAGGCTCCTTGCTGAGCAGAGAGCCCGATGTGGGGCTCGATCCCAGGACCCTGAGATCATGACCTGAGCTGAAGGCAGAGGCTTTAAGCCACTGAGCCACCCAGGTGCCCCTTAAATCACATTTATATAGACATTTCAATAATTAACCTTTACTGAACAGTTTTTAAAAATGGAAGTCATCAGATTCCAGAACACCAATAAAGAGGGGTGAAGAGATAACCCCATCAATGAAAAGTGGAGGAGATGGGGTACTAGCCCCTATACTTCTCTACGCAGGACCAAAGTGCCTTTCCTTTGTCACCCAAATGCCATGGAATAAAGACAGGCTAAGTGTTAGGCTGAGGCTGAAAGTAAAGTTCCAAGACCGTCAGGGCCCTTTGCACAATGAGGGAGGGAGGAGTCTGGGTGCTGACACTCTGCCCTGGTTTTCTAATTAATTTCCTCTTCAGTGATGCTTACTGGCTTCAGGATAATCTGTAAATGACAGAGTTTTGAACCCATGTGACACTTTGTCCTGTAAACAGAGCTCTCTGATTTTGCAGATGACCAAACTCCCTCTTTTGAGCCTCTAATTCATTATTTCCATCAAATTCCTATCTGCTGGTCCTTAATTCTGGGCCAACTGAATGTTTGAATTGCATTCAGCAGACTTTAATATTGCCAGGGTTTGCAGAGCTGCCCCGTTGACTCTGTCCTTTTTATTCACCTGGAATTTGCTTGGAATCCACCAGTGCAGCCTGGGGCTGTCTAGAAAGTCAGTCTATGAGCTCTAGTTCCTATAGAATGATGGGTTTCTCCAGGCCCTCTGCAGGTAGGCAGGTATCATTGGCCATGCAGGGCTCCTTGTGGCTTTGAGCTTCATAAAGCACCCCATCCTACTCTGTGCAGTCCCTTAAGTCCCAAGAGCAAGGCAGAGGCTAGTAAATTAGTGAGGGAACGTTTATTTCTAGGAAGGCTCTTTACCAAGGAGAATGTAGAGCTGCACTGTCCAATATACTACCTGGTAGCCTCGGGTCACTTTTTAAATTGAAGTTAATTAAAATTTTATAAAATTAAAAATTCAGTCCTCATTTGCACTCGCCACATTCCACATGCTCACTAGCCACACGTGCTTCTTGAGTACGGTACCAGACGGTGCAGATACAGGACCTCTCCATCATCTCAGAAAGTTCTGTTGGAAATGCTGATTCTAGAACATGTGTTCGTTCTGAGGATAAGAAATAAATTTATTGTCGGGACTTACTACTCCGTGCAAGAAGCTTACGGAATCCATCCGTGGGAAATAGGAGTTAACTTCAATACCTTCGTTCCGATTCCATGCCCATGTACCTAGGACCCTGTCGTGTGTGTCAAAAGGAGGGGTGTTGGGGTTGAGATGGTACAGGCATGGTTTCTGACTCTGAGGTGAGAGCCACCAGCTCGGCTTGGGGGACTGGGAGACAAACAGAGGTAGATAACAATCTGTAATCCAGGGGGATACTGGTGGAGATCCAGGGGCATATGGGGGACTGTGCAAGCACAGCCAAGGAAGTAAGTACCTCTCCTGCCCAATCAAGTACTGCTTGCCAGAGGATAAGACATTTGAGCTGCATCTTGAAACGGGTGTTTCTAGGTAGATTATAGAGAACAGGAAGAAGGCAAGAGATAAAGTCCTAGAAGTTAGAGATCCTGGATGGTTGGTTTGTGCAGGAAATCAAAAGCAATCCTGTGGCTTAGGGTGTAGAGAGAATTTGTCTGAGAGATAGAAATGAAGGGAGAAATGACTGGAGAAAAAGGTTTTTTTAAAAAAGCAGATCATGAAGCATCATGAAGGTGTTCAAATGCTAGCCTGGGTGGCTCAGTTGGTTAAGTGTCTGACTCTTGATTTTGGCTCAGGTCGTGGTCTCAGGATCCTGGGATTGGGCTTCCCACTCCACAGAGTCTGCTTGTCTCCTCCCCTGCCCCGTGCTCACACACACACGTGCACTCTCTCCCTCAAGAAAATAAATAAATCTTTAAAAAAAAAAAGATTTACGGAGCACCTGGGTGCCTCAGTGGGTTAAAGCCTCTGCCTTCGGCTCAGGTCATGATCCCAGGGTCCTGGGATCGAGCCCTGCTCTCTGCTCAGCAGGGAGTCTGCATCCTCCTCTCTCTCTGCCTGCCTCTCTGCTTACTTGTGATATCTGTCTGTCAAATAAATAAATAAAATCTTTAAATAAATAAATAAATAAAATTTTGGGGAAAAGATTATTAAATGCCTACCAAAAGAATTTGGATTATATTATGTAAATACTATTAAGTCATAAGATGCTTCTATGTGGAGCAGTTACATGGTCAGGTGTCATTTTGAAAAGATCACTGTGGCTGTAAAGCTCAAGATGGACTGGCATGGACATCACTAGAGGATGGTGGTTGGGTAGGAGGTTTTTCCATAACCTAGGTAGAAGAGAAAATGGCCTGGACAAGGCAGCCGTGACTGTGGGAATAGTGAGGGCTGCACAGAGTTGAGAGATAACAAGGAGGTATAGTCAGTGGGACTTCAGGGAGGCAGAAGTTGGGGTTGGGGATGCTGCCAGGCAGGTGAGTGCGAATTCTCTGAGCCAAGATAATGGAGCCTGAGAAGAACAGGCCAAGAGATGCCCCACTCTGAGTCTGGTTTGGAGTCTGTAGAGCCTGAGAGCCCAGGAGGTCAGAGGAAAAGGAAGTATGAGAACCTCTGGAATCAGGTACATCAGAGAAAAGCATTTCTTACTCTGCTGGAGACTCAGGGTGTGGAGTCTGTAATTGGCCAGAGCTCTTTTCTACCTTGCCTGCTCCTGCGTTACTCCTACTCCCCCAAAATGCCTTTACTTTTTCACGACTCCTGAGTGCCAGTGAGTTCCTGCTGTCATGAAAAGGCTTTTCCCTGATGATACATGACCACCTCCTTTTCTCTTCTTAAATATTGAATCAAATTTATGGTACCCATTTTCCTTAATCAGGGTGTTATCAGACAGTGAGCTGGGCAAATTTGATTTAAAGCAGATTGTAGCACCAGCCAGTGACTGCTCCTGGCCCTAATCAAGACTCCTTCGCTCTCAAGAGAAGATGCCTTGCACTGGATGGCTTTAATGGGCACTTCTGTCTCGTGAGCAGTAGCTCCGTTTCTGTCAGATCTCTGGACAGTTGCCTCCCAGCTTCCCTGCTCACACCCTAGCTGTAAGGTTCAAGAAACAATCTCTTCTTTTTGTTGTGATAACAGGAGTGATGATGATGATGCCATTAATAATGATAATAGCTAACAAGTATGGACTGTTCATTGGGCCAGATTTCATCTTAAGTGCTTTACAAACATTGTTTAGTCCTCACCACCACCCCAAGCAACTGCACTGATGTTCCCCTTGTTCCACAGATAAGGAGCCTGAGGTTCAGAGAGGTGAAAAAACTCAAGGCTACAAACCTAGAAAAAGATGACGTTGAGATTATCCCCTAGATCTATTGTACTCCAAAGCCCAGAATCCTTACCAGTACCCTCTACTAAATAATTTAGCCTTCTAAAAAGTTCAACTTTCTGCAGTGTGTCCTAGACTTAACAATCTTACTTTCAGTCTCGGAGTGTTTACATGGGTGCTGAGGTGACAATTCCTTTAAAGCTATGACTGCTCCTGGGGGTACGTGCACTTAGCTCAATGAAAAAAAAGACAACTGGACCTCTCAGCCCCCTTAATGGGACATAACTTACACGGTGTCAGCTTCAATTGCTGACTGAATGGTCCAGTGGTTTGGGGGATCCTGGCGGGAATGTTTTCTTTGTCCCAGCGTGCTTGTGTAATGGGAACCTAGAAGAAGAATGGGTGTGTTTGTCCAACTCTCTGGCTTTAAATGCTGATAATTTGCAGACAGGGAATACAGGGGCGTTAGAACTGTGGAGTGGGCAGATGTGGAGGAGGCACGGCTGCAGGAGAAAGCAGGCCCATGAAACAGAGAACGATTTGTTTATCAAGGGGTGGGATGCGGGGTGTGGAGGAAAGCTTTGCAGTCGGGCTGTGGAGACCGAGTGGGGGCTCCTGGGCTGGCTGCCAGCCCCCCCCACCACTGCCAGGGGTCCATGACGGTTGCCTGTCCTAGGAAATGTGGAAAAGAAGGTACGTGCTGTCCCCAAGAGAAAGGGCAGATTGGGGACAGAAGCTCCCGCGGGGCACTTGGGAGCTCCTTTGTGCGGCTCACGTCTGGACTCAGCCGGCCGTAAGTTCAGTGCCGCTGGCCGGGGGTCTGGCTGATAACCACACACCTGCGGGGTCTGCGGTGCCAGAGGCAGCACTTGGGCCGAGCGGTTGCTGATTAAGGCAGGGAGCGTTATCTCTGTTTGCTACACTGCTCGGCCGCAGACAGACGCTGGTGTTGCCGCGCTGCCTCTGTCCTCCTTCTTGACGCCTACATTTCCTCCCCACACCAGCTCTCCGGCCAGCTACTAGAGGGGTTCACAGTGGAAACCTTTTCCCTCTCAAGAACAGAAATAGTGATCAGAGCCCTGTGATGGCGCGTGCTCTTCACTCCCAGGCCCGCTGCCTCCCGCATGGCTCAGCACCGTGGAGGCCCTGCAGCAGAGCCCACGCCTGCCTGAGCTGGGCCCGGGGCTGAGTCGCTGCAGGAACCCAGAGCTCCTGAGGTCCCCTGTGGTGGCATGAGGCAGCCTTTCCCAGTTACCAGTTAAGGACAAGACAGGGAGCGGACCGTGTGGTGCTAAGAAGGCGAAAGGCTTGGAGTTAGAAAACTTGGTTTAAACTTTGGCCCCACCCCACCACCACTTACTTGCTGTGCTGCTTTGGGGTAGGCAGGATGCTCTTCTTGTGTTTTCTTGTCCCTAACAAGCAGGTGATCTTACTTAGCCCCCAGGTTGTCAGGGAGGTAAAATGTAAGAATGCAGGAGAGGCCTAGGGACCCAGTAAATAACCTGTCTGAGCTTTGTTTCCACATGTGCACAGAAAGGACTGTAATACCAATTTTGTAGATTTATTGGGAGTATCCAGTGAAATAATAAGTGTAGAATATTTAACAGAGTTAACTGGCAAGTAGCAAATACTCAACAAAGGATAGAATGATAGATAAGGTTAGTATAGTAGTTATTCAGTATCAATTTGTCTATCAGCCAGTTTGGGGAAGTATTAATAACGTTGTAAAAGCGATTGGGCCAGGCATAGAGAGAAATGGAATCAGCCCTCATTGTTCAAATCAGCGGATGGAGGACAGGAGCCGCGGGTTGTGGTGGAACTTGATGGGGCGTTGAGGCGAAGGGGTCAGGCTCTAGATTGCTGGTAGCTCTCCTATAGCTCCCTCTGCTGCTTGAGAAGTGCAGACGTTTCTGGCCCAGAAAGGAGCCAGGCTTGCCCCCCAGGGAGAGGAGATGTGCTGCTTGCCCAGAGGCCAAGTCTTTGCAAAGCCTTCAGAGTCAACAAAGAAGGCAGTAGAGCAGGCGTTCAGGACCCACGTAGGGACTTCTTGCCCAGCATAGGGCTGCAGTACTCAGGTCTGAGGATGTCCCCAGCACATAGTCCCAGCGCTGGGCATCTTTTCTCCTTGACTGAGCTGCATCTGAGGCCTCTCTAGAACTCCCCTTAGTCCACTCCTAGAAGGGCAGAGACTGACCCTGACCCCAGCTATTATAAACTCTTGCTTCCCCATTAAGCCTTTTTGATGCTTGGTTTGGTGGTATCTCCACCTCTGATATGAGGTGTGCCCCACTGTGACCCAGAGTATTAGTCCCCTAACCTGGGGCTCCTTTTTCTAAAACTTGGTCTTTCCCCAAGGAGCTTGCTTCTAATCCAAAGAAAGGAGCATGGTCTGCACAGAGTCTTACCTGCTACAGTGTGATGCTGCCCTCTGATATTGGAAGAACCAAGGGCTTGGGAAGTTAGCCTAGGTTCCAAGTTCTAGCTCTGCCACCAGCTAGCTGTGTGCTTGTGGACCAGTCCCCTCTGCTCTTTGAACTTCAGTTTCTCATCTGTACAGCGGTAATGATCATCTCACAGAGCCCATGAAGCTGAGAAAACTCAATGAGAAAGTGCACATAAGTGCCTAGCAGGGAGACTGGTAGGGCGTGAAGGCTCAGGTAATGTTTCCCTTCCCCATAGCTAAAGTGAGGGATGCCAGTAAAATTTTTCATTGTGTGTAACCTCAACCCTGTTGGAAGCAGTGAACCTAAAAAATATAATCATCAGCTTTTTCTTCACCGTGGCAAAGGCTCAGGTAGAATCACCATGGCAGCTGCCGTTGAACCTGGAGGCTACATCTCAACTATCACAGAATCTTGATAGTGTTGTATTTTTCCACATTTACATTTCAGACTGCCTTTGGCCCTTGTTACC
This sequence comes from Mustela nivalis, assembly GCF_964662115.1. Classification (NCBI taxonomy): domain Eukaryota; kingdom Metazoa; phylum Chordata; class Mammalia; order Carnivora; family Mustelidae; genus Mustela; species Mustela nivalis. The sequence continues at coordinate 83,230,248 of NC_139032.1, read as the reverse complement.
CGCAAGCAGGCAAGCATTATTATTTGTCAAAAGAGAATCTCGAAGTTTAGAGAGGTCAAATGATTTTCCCAAGGCCTTACAGCTTTTGAATGTTGGAGCTGGATGTGAACTTGGATTTAACTCACCCCACCTGACCATAGGAACAGCAGCTGACTGAGCTGCCTTCCCTCTAGACAAACCATGGATCTACCTGTCCTTCATAATGATTCTGGATTCCATTTCCCCCAAGCTCAGACTCTTTTCTATGTTAGATGCCTTAAGGAGCTGTAGGAGACCTCTTTCTTCCCTTCCTTAACCCCCACTGGCATCAAAGCCCACTCACACCTCTGTCTGTTCCCCAGATTTAGTGATGAAGGGATGGAGGTGATCGAGCGGCTCATCTACCTGTATCACAAGTTCCATCAGCTGAAGGTCTCCAATGAGGAGTATGCTTGCATGAAAGCCATTAACTTCTTAAATCAAGGTAAGTAGCTGGAGGTGAGAAAAGGGGATTTTGTTGGTTTGTTTATTTATTTATTTTGCCAGAGAGCATTTTCCCTCATGTTTCACACACCACCTCCCGCCCTTTTACCCTCAGGACTGGCACACAGAATCTGTCGCACCACGTGGGTACCAGTCCTAGAAGGCCTCTGCTTTCCTCAGCCTGCCCCTCTATAGCACAGGGCATGCTTTGGATTTTTTTCTTCAAACCTAAATGCCACAGTCTCTATAACTCATAGAGGAAGGAAGAGGATTTGCTTTGTTTAGTCAGTTTTAATGCATTTAAACACAGACACCAAGGACAGTACATGCGTCATTTAAAATATGTACCAAGTTTACCAGTGGCTGAAGAAGAGCTGGGTGACTGATGAAACTATTGGAGATAAGACGTGTGTGACAGGCTGGCAGTGGTTCTGACAGCCTCTTCAGGGCAGAGTGGGCGGGGGGTGGGGGTTGTACAGAAACAACGTGGATCCACAACGTGGATCAAGCGTGGCTTGCTTTTCTTTTTTTTTTTTTTTAAGATTTTTTATTTATTTGACAGAAAAAGCGAGAGAGGGAACACGAGCAGGGAGAGTGGGAGAGGGAGAAGTAGGCTTCCCACCAAGCAGGAAGTCTGATGCGGGGCTTGATCCCAGGACCCCGGGATCAGGACCTGAGCTGAAGGCAGCCCCTTGACAACTGAGCCACCCAACCACCCCTCAAGCATGGCTTTTCATTAGAAGACTGCTGGCTGCGGTTTATGTGGGGCATCACCCACGAAGTGGTGCTTGGTAGCTGCTCGTAACTGAAGCATGAAGGAGAATTCATACTCTCTTTTTTCCAAAGTAGCATATGACTGCTCTGTTCTCACAGTGGAACAGGGCTGTTTTGCTTCCTGTGACATTGGAATTGCTCTGTTACTGTATTCAGTTTCCTAGTCCAGAGTCTGAACCCCTCCTCTGGCTTACTCCTTCTAGCTGCTGCTTCGCTATTCATTCATCTTCATTTATCTGCTGTTCCATGTGCCTCCCTTAGACCAGGCGCTGTGTTGACCATGAAAGACATTAAGTAAAATAGATCGCAGGTCCCTGGCTTCAAGATGTACACACTTTAGGGGCGCCTGGGTGACTCATTGGGTTAAAGCCTCTGCCTTCCGCTCAGGTCATGATCTCAGGGTCCTGGGATTGAGCCCTACATTGTGCACTCTGCTCAGCAGGGAGCCTGCTTCCTCCTCTCTCTGCTTACCTCTCTGCCTACCTGTGATCTCTGTCAAATAAATAAACTAAATCTTAAAAAAAAAAAAAAAAAGAGGTACACACTCTAATGGGACCTGACACATTACTTGAGCCTCATATTGGGGGAGATCAGCAACAGCTACTTGAAGGAGAAATCTGAGCTGGGCCTCAAAGGCTGGGTAAGATTTATATAGAGAATATTTATGTCTTATTTTATGTATAAATTATATAGATAAGTTGTATTTATATTCTGTGTATAAAAAGTTGGTATGTGCATAGACATTATATATACACACATACATATACATTATATATATACACATATGCATTTATATATAAATGAAAGAGAGAGAGATCTTTATAGAGAAAAGGTGGAGTGACCGCTCGGATAGTATGAGCAGACGCACATAGGAGACCACGTGTGAGTATGTGCAGCTATCAGCAGACTTTGTTATTGGCTCTAGCAAAGGGCCAGTTTAAGATATTTTGACGGGGGCGCCTGGGTGGCTCAGTGGGTTAAGCCTCTGCCTTCGGCTTGGATCATGATCCCAGGGTCCTGGGATCGAGCCCTGCATCAGGCTCTCTGCTCTACAGTGAGCCTGCTTTCCTCTCTCTGCCTCTCTGCCTACTTGTGATCTCTCTCTCTCCCTCTCTCTGTCAAATAAATAAATAGATAGATAAATAAATAAATAAAAGATATTTTGACGGATATATTGTGAAAGGGAGATTACTCAATCAGTTGTTCAACATCCACTGGTCTGTGTTCTGTGTCGAGCCCTGTGTTGGGAGCCGTGCAGGAAGCTGAGAAAGATGCCGCCCAGCGCTCAAGTGTCTCGGTCTAGTGACTGTCCTTCATATTTTTTTTTCCTCCTTTATCTGATTTCTCTTCCCTTATCCAGAGTTTTGTTTCTCTGTGATAGAAAGAGAAAAGATCTCCTGTTGTGACAATGTTGAATAGCTTTTAATTGAAAGATGCACATATTCAAGGAACTCATGTTTCTTCCACAGTAGAGAGCCCCTCCTTTTCCTGTGTGGTTTTTGTTCTTGTTTTTGTTTTTGTTTTTCCACAGATATCAGGGGTCTGACCAGTGCCTCACAGCTGGAACAGTTGAACAAGCGGTACTGGTACATATGCCAGGATTTCACTGAATATAAATATACCCATCAGCCGAACCGCTTTCCTGACCTCATGATGTGCTTACCTGAGATTCGCTATATTGCAGGTACAGTTTTGGGCGGGGCATGCAAACCTTCCTTGCTTCTCTTGCCTTGTGAAAGAAATGACATAGGCTTTGTGTTCAGGATAGCTCATTCCGTGCTTGTCACCAGCTGCATAAAAGAGCTACTACCATTGCCCTCAGAAAGTTCTATTCTGTTGAGAAGTTTGTGTTTTCTTTGTAGGGAAGAGAGTCTTATATTTCCCAAGTGCCTATCACGTGCAAGGTGCTTTGTAGCCTTATGTTTTTTTAATCTCAGAACCAACTCTGCAAGGCTGGTTGTTGGTGATATTTATGGTCCGTCTATGGATGGGGAAATAGGCTCAGAGTTTCTCAAACTAACTTCATTTCCTGCATATATACTTTAAAATATAGACATCAAAATGATATATTTTATGCTATGTGAAATAATTATATCTCAATTTTTAAAATTAACTTCATTTCATAGAATTTCTTACAGATTTTTGGAGATTATTCATTTAAAGCAGTATCTTTAAAATCATTCTCAAGAATCCTACCTTTGCAAAGGAATTTTTGTTGTTATTGCTTTGAAATCTTGACCCCCTTCTGAGCTTCTTGACATTTAAATAAGTCCGCTCCAGTATAAAGTCCTGGGTTTTGTTTTTTTGTTGTTTTTTGTTTGTTTGTTTGTTTTGTTTTGTTTTTTGTTTTTTAAAGATTTTATTTATTTATTTGTCAGAGAGAGGGGAGCAGGAGCGAGCACAAGGCAGACAGAGTGGCAGGCAGAGGTAGAGGGAGAAGCAGGCTCCCTGCCAAGCAAGGAGCCCGATGTGGGACTCGATCCCAGGACACTGGGATCATGACCTGAGCTGAAGGCAGCTGCTTAACCAACTGAGCCATCCAGGCGTTCCTTTTTGTTTTTGTTTTTGTTTTTTATTCGACAGACAGAGATCACAAGCAGGCAGAGAGGCAGGCAAAGAGAGAGGAGGAAGCAGGCTTCCCGCTGAGCAGAGAGCCCAATGCAGGCTTGATCCCAGGACCCTGGGATCATGACCTGAGCCGAAGGCAGAGGCTTTAACCCACTGAGCCACCTAGGTGCCCCTGGGTTTTGTTTTTATTGTTGTTTTAGGTCTTCTGGTAAAGATTCTTGTATATAGTAATAGCATATACTGAGGGAAAACTCAGAAATGTGACCTCTAAGATAAAACTGTTCTGTCAAATTCAGCCAAATTCAGGAGGAAAAAATTTTCAGTCTGACAAAGGAATTTTTTCCCAACTTTTTGGACCTAAGTAGTCTAACAGAGCTGAACTGGACCTAAAATATTGAATTTTAGGGGTGCTTTGATAGTTTATGGCTTGGCGTTTCCAAATCTATGTTTTACTGAATAAGATGTTAATCAGATGCTCTCTGAAATACAGGGAGGTCAGTGGTTAATACCCTACTCTCCCCGACAGAGCTGGATTCTCAACTCTGGCAACATTTTGAATCACCTGGAAAATGTTTTAAGAATATCTGTGCTTGGATTGTTCTTCAGAGATTCTGATTTAATTGGTATGGAGTGGGACCTGGGCATCAATATTTTTTTAAAACTCCCCAGGTGACTCAAAGGTACTGGCAAGGGAGGGGCGCCTGGGTGGCTCAGTGGATTAAGCCGCTGCCTTTGGCTCAGGTAGTGTGTGATCCCAGAATCCTGGGGTCAAGCCCCACGTCGGACTCTCTGCTCAGCAGGGAGCCTGCTTCCCCCTCTCTCTCTGCTTGCCTCTCTGCCTGCTTGTAATCTCTCTCTCTGTGTCAAATAAATAAATAAAATCTTTAAAAAAAAAAAAAAGGTACTGGCAGGGAGAAGAATCACAGCGTCTGGTATTTACAAAGTATATCAGCACACTGAGTGCTCTGAGATGTTTTCCAGTGAAGAAGCTTGTACACCTTTCTCAGCCCCAAGTTTCTGAAATTTATTTGCCCCTGTGACCACCCCCTCCTTCTTTTCCAGTACTTTTATTAACCCTTTATACTCTTCTAAAGAACAGAATGCTAATTAGAGACTCTACCAGGAAAAAAAAAATAGGGTATGTTTCTCAGGGTATTTTAGAAGAAAATACCTAGGGAACACCTTTCAGTTTAACATTCCTCATCTATAAAATGGAGATGACAAGTAATATCTATTACTTGGAAATATTATGAGAATTAGATAATGCATTGAAACAGCTGGCATGGAGTAAGGAGATGGTAGCAATGATGATAGCTTGCACCATGACTAGACTCTAGGGTACCGACATGGGTCTGGGTATCAGGTGGTTAGCACAGTTGGTCTGGTACTCCCGTCTTTGTGATACTCCCGGCACTTTCTTGCTCTAGTCCCTCAAAAAGGCAACATTCTCCCTCCCCCAGCCCAAGAGGAGGCGGACACACTCTTCCACTGCAGCCATCACTAACTCTTCTTTTCCCACCTTGTTACCAGGAAAGATGGTGAATGTACCCCTGGAGCAGCTGCCCCTCCTCTTTAAGGTGGTGCTGCATTCCTGCAAGACAAGCGTGGGCAAGGAATGACCTGTTCCCAGCGCTCCTCCTCGGGCCAGCCATGGCGCCGTGGGTGGGCAGAACAGGCTCCGGAAGAAAGAGCCAGAGAGACCAAGATGGAGGCTGTGGAGCAGTGTTTCCAGTTGCCTCCATAGCAAGAAGAGTTTTTGTTTGTTTGTCTGTTTTTTTAACCTCATTTTTCTATATATTTATTTCACGACAGAGTTGAATGTATGGCCTTCAACATGATGCACATGCTTTTGTGTGAATGCAGCCGATGCATTTCCTTGCAGTTTACAGAATGTGAAGATGTTTAATGTTATAGTGTTGTCATTGTTTAGAGATAGTTCTTTTGTATTTTGAGGGAGAGGGTGGGATGGGGCTGAGATGAATATTTCCATAATGTTGACAAAGACGACTACCTCAGTGGAAAGGGAGGGGTGTAACCATCCCTACTTTTTCCACATGTTCTCAGCAGACTCCTACATTAGTCTGTCCGAGAGCAGGCTGCCTTTTTCTAGTCACAGAATTACCGGGTAAAAGTAAAAGAGCACACCATAAAGGGGCAAAGTGGTGTTGGGAGATTTATTAAGCAAAATGGGTGAAATATTGGAAACAGGATATGAGGATTTAGCATTCTCTTTTCTTCGGAAAGCATGGTAGTTGAGGGAGTAGAGTGCAGTGACCGAATCTAAGATGTCCTCCCTCCGAAGAACTCTTCAGGGAGAAGAGTTTCTGTTCCCATACCATGCTGTGGGCTGCCCCTGCCCCACCGTCCGAACCACCACTACTGGTTTCTGCTACTGTCAACTTTTTGTCCATACGTGGTCCTGGCAGTAAATTCTTGGGAATTTACTCCCTTGGAGCTCACAGCTACCTAGTGTCTTTACCTGAGTCTACCAAGGTCTACCTTCCTCAGACTCCTTGCCACTCTGTCTTACACATTTGACTTCCTCTTGGCCCTTTGAAAAAACAGCTGAACAAAATGTCGTGCTCTGAATCCTGGTGCCCACTACTGATTTATTCTGCTTTCACCTTGCTTTTTTTCAAAGGGTAGTGGGACAAAGGCCAGACTGCCAAAAGAATAAACAGTCTTCCTTTCCCTGTTCCCCTCACCCCATCCTGTCTCATCCTCAGGACTGAATCCAAACCCTGCCGTCTTTCATACAGTGGGAGGGACCATTCACCCATCAGCTAAACAGAGGCTTTGCCCCTTCATTCTCCTCCCAAGTTCTCCTAACCTCTCCAAAAATGAGACCAGGTTTCCTTAGAACAGAAAGCCCAAGTACCAGAGTTGGCCCACCTGCCCCTTAGATTATTGGTGGCCTGGCTGACCAAGGCCTGGAGGGCTGGAGCCAAAGCACCTGGAAGGGAAGGGGGGGCTTGAAACTACCTCATGTTCCTAAGGGCCTGGCTGCCCCCCTCTGCAGATACGGCCTGGACCTCCTATTCCTTCACTACCTACCCTGCCTAGTCCTGGAAAACGTTCTTCACCCTCTTGGCTTTAGCCAGTGGCCACACCGTGTCTGTCTGAGAAATCTTTCAGGTGCTTTTCCATTCTCTGCCTTACTGTTGTAACCGTCCCTGCCCGTCCCCAGGTATCTCCCACAGCCAGTGCAGTGCACAGACCGCTTTAACTGGGGACCTCCCTGAGTGGGCTGGAGGGGCCTGTAGCATTTTGTTTTGCCGTTTGCTCTCTTCCCAACCCAGCCAGCAACTTGACCGAGTGCACACCAGGTAGTCTGTGTCGGATTATAATATTTTTTTTTTCCAGTGACATGTTACGGGTACCAGCAGAGCGATGACTTTGTCCCTTGACGGATCTAGAACTCAGAGCATTACTCCTTACTGCCGTTTCCCCAGCTGCTCTGAGAAAGAAAAAAGAGACATGTTCCTCAGGAAAACCTCCAACCAGAACGTTCTTCACATGTTGATGGGAAGATTTATGTTTGTGTATCTGTTTATTTCTAAAGTCACGATATTTTTGTTTCCCTGATTTTTTTATTTAACCAAGTAGATCACATTCTTTGGCTACAGGTCAGACTCTGAGCTGCTTTTCTCAAGGTAGGGGAGGAGACACCTATCAGAGTCCCTTTTCCAGCACTGCTCCTGTGTGCCATATCTTTCTTTGCTTAGACCTCCATCTGTCAAATTATTATTTTTTGAAATTGCTTTTTTCTTAAATTAAGCATTTTACTGGTTGCGTTGGGTATCAGAGGATATTGCTCTCTGACAAGACAAGAACATGTCTCCAATAATGCAGCATTAAATAGAGCAAGTTGTTAATTTGTGGAGTGGGGGAAAGGTTCTGCAAGTTGCCATTGTACAAATCCATTTTTACAAATGTTTGCAGCAGATTCCACAGAACAAAGAGCCCATTCATTGCCAAGAGCCCTGCAGAATCTCTGAGCCAAGTGGCCGTGTGTTCCAAGCCGGAGCCTGACCTGTGGACAGCTTTTAATGTCTTCTGCACCCAGTCCTTTTATGACGTGGGCTTTTTTTAAACAGGGTAAAGTGAATGTGTTGCATTGCAAACTCAGGTATTATGAGGAGAAGGTAGGAGTGTAGCTAGCAGTGTGGAGACATTAGGTCAGCCACTAGATGTATTTGTGAATTTGGTTTGAAGGACACAGAGAAAGGTTGGAGGGGGAGGTTTGGTGTGTTTGTTTTTTGCCTTTCTTCCCATAACATTTGGTTAGCAGGTAGCCTTTTTGCTAGTGGAAGAAGAAAAAAGTTGTGCATGTTGTCTCTAATTCCCCTCTCTTCTGTCCTTTCTCAATCCCCTGCTACCAACAGCACTCACTTTGAGTGAGAGTTTTTCAGCCATAAAAATGTAACCCTGAAAGCTGTGTGGTAAAGGAGAGTCCTGCCTCCGTGCACTGCATTGAAACACACAGGCTTTTCCTTTCCTTTCCCTTTAAATGTTTTCTTGACCCAAGACAAAAGTTTGGAATTTTGGAACTTCACCTACAACTTACGCTCTCTGGCTCCTTTGTACAATTTTGGAGTCTTTCACAAGGTTTGGTGGTCTTGCCCTTGTCTGGAGAAACTCCCCAGAACCTTTCTCTAAGCACTCCACCTGGCTCAGAGGACACCCAGCCCCATGCTTAACCTGTAACTGAGGTGAGCGAAACTCACGGAATAGAAGGCAGCATGCAGAGACCTCCTTGTCTTGTTCCCCAGAACCAGAGGGTGGATAGAGGGAATCTAAGGGTCTCCACAGCGTTGCTGACAGTCACCCGCCCCACACTGACCTGCCTCTCACGTGCCACCCCTTTCCAGGGATGTGAGTACCTGCTGTGGCCAATATGTCACCAGGTCCTTAAAAACCTGAGCTCTGTGAGCTGTCTTGCTCTACTTCTGCTTCCCATTTCCTACTTTTGTTTGTTCTTGATTTCCTGGAGAATGGGGCAGATGGACGGATGGACAAACCCAGCGTGGGCAGCATCGAAGCCATGCCCTCGGTTGGCCAGAGTAAGGGGACCCTGGCCTCCCAGCAGGGCAGGAAGTTGGGCAGTGGTTCCAAGTCTTTAGCTCTGGGCCCCTGGTCTATGTCTTTTTTCTTGTTGCTGTTTAAAAATTTTGCAATTATTTTAAGAAATCCAGTCTTTCAGATCAGCTCTTTCGTTTTTCTTTATTGATTTTTTTTTTAAACAAAACAAACAAACAAAAAAAAAAAAACAAAAATACCACTGCTCTCACTTTCCCCAGTTTGATCCATGAGAATTCCCTACACTCCCCTCTGCCTTTGTAGTTGATCATTCCTCCCTTTTTCCTCAGCTCGAAGCATCTATGTCCAGTGTCTGTGAAATGATGTTTTATCTGTGTCTCAGGATGAGAAACGGCAATCATTCCACCAGGTGCTGGAAACTGATTAGCCTCGAGGCAAGGGTTTCTAGGGCCATAGCTCAGGGATGTGTATTTAATTACAGGGTCCCCAGAAACCCCTCTCTTGGCTGCCACAAGCAGCAGCTTCTTTTTTGGGCTTGAGAACCGGACCTGGACCATTTCCTCCGAGGCAGGAGCCCCAGAGAACATGTGGAGTCGAGGCGCACACTGGGGCTTCCTTCTTGGCTAGACCTGGGCCACCTTAAAACTTGAAGAATTCTGGCTGTCCTGCAACAGGAGCCACTACGGCCCTGCCTCCACCAGCCCATAAAATGCCCAGTCCCCCTGCCCAGTCCAGTGCCCATTCGGCCTCCCTCTTCTGGGCCTGCAGCCGTCCGTGGAGCACAGCCCGCTCACGAATCAGTTGCAGGCTCAACGGGAAACCCAGTTAGGCCAGAGCTTGCTCCAAGCCCAAGAAGAAAGTTGTGTCACTGGTGGAGGCTAGTCTTCCAAATCCTGGAGCCAGCCCTGCCAGCCAAAGGATCATTTTTGCCCTTTGGTGACTTTTTTTTTTCTTTCTCTGAAATGTCTTATGATAGGTAATAATGTTGTTGACTCAAATTTCCATGAAAAAGAAAAAAAAAATAAAACTACCTCTTGAGTGACATTCCTGATCGATTCCTCTCTGAGGAATCCTGTGGGAAAAGAATAGCGTAGCTCCTGCTCTGTTTACATGTTTCTGTCGGGAAAGAGACTCTGCCTGCCCCGGGGTGTTGGTGTTTTGGTCTGTGCCGCCATCCCAGGCTTGCGATAGGGGCTTGTGGCTGCATTGTGATGTCTGGGCCCTGTCTGGAGAGGCCCAGCCACCTGCCCAGCCACAGACTAGCCACCCGTTTGAAGAGGCCATCATTTCTTTCCTGTGATCCAGGGCACAGGGAGCGCCACCTCTCACCACCCCATCTCCAGGGGCTGTGGTGGCACAAGCATCAGTGAACATATGGGCTACCTATCCTAGGCCCACTTCTACCCACAGTCCAATGTAGGAATCGTGTAAATGGGATGTCTCTGAGCCCTTGTCCCCAAAGGGCCGGCCAAGGGCTGCCCGCCAGCCTGGCTCCATCAACCCTGCATGACCAAATGATCGTTGGTGGGCTCTGCAGGGTACCCAGGCCCTCTGCTACCTCCCACCCTGCCAGCTGGCGAGGGATGGGCCCTTTGCTGTGAATTGACTACCTGTGGAAATGTGACCAATTAGTGTGAAATGCATGTTTAGCAAATGTTAGGTACTGTATTTGAACCAATAAATGTGAATTCTTCTGCACATGGCATCTGTCTGTGAAGCTTGTCTGGGGTTCTATGGAGGGACCATGGGGTTACCCTAAGGAGCTGGCTGATGTCTGCTTGGCCCTACTTGTAGCTGACACCCACTCAGTTTCTATTGCTGAGGGTCTGGCGGAGGGCTCTCTGTCAGAGCTGCTTGAATCGATGAACCAGTCCCATAATAAGCTGTCTACCCTGTGTGCCAGGCACTGTTTGGGGACTTGTCACAAACCTGAACCTCCTTGAACTTAAAGGATTATTACCTCTATTTTGTTGAAGTGAGGTGAAAAGACTCCCAGTTAGAAAGTGGCACAAATAGAGGAACTTAGTCTGGTGGGGGAGGCAAACACGGACCTTTGCAGTAGTTCTAATTAAGGGTATAAATGAGGTGGTAAGGAGCTAGAGGAGGGAGTGGCTTGTTCTCGGGAAATGCTTCACAGATGAGCACTGAAGGTGGGTTTTGAAGAAAGGCACTAGGCAGAGGAGGCTAGCCCAGGTGGAGGGGAGAGAGATCGCCTGGCCGTGAATCAGAGACATGGAATATTCGGGCACAACAAGGGACTGCCACGCCAGGAATGGCGGCAGATGGAAGGGATAGCAAGACTTGAGCTTGGAGAAGCTCTTGGGGACCTTGAATGCCACGTTCAGGAGTCTGTTTGTTTTTAAGATTTTATTTATTTATTTGACAGAGATCACAAGTATGCGGGGTGGGGAGAAAAAGCAGGCTCCCTGCTGAGCAGAGAGCCTGATGTGGGGCTCCCTCCCAGGACCCTGAGATCATGACCTGAGCCAAAGGCAGAGGCTTATTTAACCCACTGAGCCACCCAGGCGCCCCGCCACGTTCAGGAGTTTAGGAAGGAAAGCCATCTGCTAAGTCACAGGAAAGAGAGCTACATCTCCATGACAGCAGTGTGCTGGTGGTGGCCTGCCTATTCTGTCACCATGGTCCAGCCAGTTAATACTTAGGAAATGCCCAGGAAATAGATGAGGTCTTCCAGAGTTGAGAAAATGGAAGCTCCGAGAGATGGAGGGATGTGTCCAAAGTCACACAGGAAGTGTCAGAGTTAGGACTTGAACCCAGATCTGCCCAACTTCAAAGCCCACTCATCCTGTAATCCTGCTGCATAAGGTCAGAGAAGCAGCAGAGTTTGGGTTGAGGGTTATATGAAGGCAGGAAAGGTGGAGACTTCTCAGTTTGCAGTCGTAAAGGCCGAGGAGAATCTGATCAAAGTCTATTAAATCCCCATGTGTGAAATGAGGGGAAGCCCAGCTGCCGTCCCACACCTCAGCCTCCTCCGGCACAAGGGACCAGAGAGCCCTTGAGGTTAGAAAGAGATGGCTTTAGAACAAAGGAAACACTGCAGAACTAATTAATAGACTCCCTTGCCTCGCAAGAGGGAACAGCTAGGACACGGAGGTGTGAGGAGGAGAAGAAATACATTTGCTGAGCGCCCAGTGAATGCCAGGCACTATGATTGGGGCTTTGCGCGCATTGTCTCCTGTCACCCTCGTAACAGTTTCATGAGGCTCATGTCTCAGCCTCGTTTTACACATCAGCAAATTGAGGCCTGAGGTGACACATGAGTAAGTGGCAGAATTCACTTTTTTTTTTTTAAGATTTTATTTATTTATTTGACAGAGATCACAAGTAGGCAGAGAGGCAGGCAGAGAGAAAGGAGGAAGCAGGCTCCCCGCTGAGCAGAGAGCCCGATGGGGGGCTTGATCACAGGACCCTGGGATCATGACCTGAGCCGAAGGCAGAGGCCTTAACCCACTGAGCCACCCAGGTGCCCCCAGAATTCTCTTTTGAATCCAGGTCTGTCTGATACCAAAGTTATAGCAGGCTTCCTCCCTGTTCTTCCTGACTGGTTTTCTAGAGCTGAATACGAATGTCTAGAGTTTGTAACAAAACTCTGTAATGGCCTTTGGTTGAACTTCTTGCTATTAACAAAACAAACTATTAAACTAATAAAGGGTTAATTTCTGTAAGAGGTGAGTGAACAGACCCAACCAAATTGATCTGAAAAGCAGTGTTGTCCCCCAAATATGTAGAATGCTATAGACACCAAATCTGTGGTTTCTCAACATAGACAACCCAACAAGATGGCTTCATGGAAAAAGAAGTAGGTGTTCCATTGCCAAAAATCTGGGAAATAACTGCACTCACTCTATCTTCCTCTTACTGCTTCCCAATCTTTGTTGGCATATTAAAGGCTTTGAGAAGTCTTGCCTGAAAAAAATTAATTCTGTCTCACCCAGGGCCTACCAAAAAAGTGTCCCAGCATGGAACATTTTTTCTTCCTGTTAAAATTCCATTGGGACACTGTTCTGTGGCATAAAATTTAGAACACTGCTCTAAATTTATTAATTGCTACTGAACTAATGCTGAGCTTTTGATTCCCTTGAGTGCCAGGCAATAATCTGGAAGAATAGTGAGTATATATGGAGGTCGGCAAAGCATGGCACTGAGCGTTCTCTATATGCATTACGTTGCTGAGTCCTCCACGCCACCCTATGAAGTCGATGCTGTAAAAGATCCCATTTTACAGATAAGAAAACCGAGGCCCAGAAAGGGTAAGTAATTTGCCCAAGGTTACATAACTCGTACGTAACCTCAGGAATGAACATAAACAAGCACTACTGAGTGCCTCCTGTTAGGATCTGTGCTGAGATCTTCATCCTTACACGACACTCTGAAGTAAATAAGATCATCTCCATATAACTGAAGAGGAAACGGAGCTCTGGCCCAGGTCAGAGTCTGAAGCCAGAAACCCCCAGATATGACGGCTTAGGGAGGGTGCTGGGATCAGGTTGGATGTGGCCACATAGACGCTCTCAGGGACCATTCTCAGGCAGCTTGTGTGACAGAGGCACATCAGAGGGTCTCACCATCTGAGGTCTAATTCTAGCTCTTCTCCCTTACCAGCTGTGCATGGCCTTGACCCAGATAGATCCCTCTCACTTTCCTGGTCAGATAAATGGAGATGACGTGCCTTTGTCTTAGGAGTTAAGGAGGACTCACTGTGGCTGGTTCAAAGTAGGGCTTAATTAAGTCAATCCCTAAGAGAAAGCTGTATGGGAGGAGCCGTGGCCCCTCACACCCCAATAACAGAAACCTAGCAGAGCCAGAAGCTACCACTTTGGCTCTGCCTGCCCACCAGGGTTTAGGTCCACGGTGGTAATCAGTCTGTCTGAGATCCTGTGGCAAAAGTGCCCAACTGTCAGACCCAGGGCTCTTGGAGTCTTGTTCCCTTGGCAACAAGTCTCACCATGGAGACCACAGCCCCATCCTTGCCCTCCCTTGCAATCTCCCTCTCCACAGACCTTCCCTGTTCAATACCTAGTCCTAGGAGAACTGTAGGAATGGAAGAGAGCTCCAAGGAGGCCCTTCCTCAGAGTGAGGAGTTTGGGGCACAACCGACAAGAGAGGCAAAAGGAACTTCCAATTTTGTGTCCTCTCTGAGCCTGGCAAGGTTCTGAGGCATCTACGGATTGTGGTCTCGTTTAGATCAAAAGCCCAGCACTTACCCTATTTTACACAGTGGAAACCGAGGCTCATGGAGACACAGTGGACCAGCCCGAAGTCTCACAGCTGGTCACTGTTGGAGCTGACACTTGAATCCAGGGTTTCTGACTCAGGAACCCTTGCTTTGTCTGCAACTCCCCACCCACAGTGTCGAGGCACGGCCGCTGCACCCCAGGGAGGCTTGGACGGTTGGGTGACTCCCCTCCACCCTAGGCCCTGGCTGTCGCACAAGCAGCAGCCAGCAGCCCTTTGAGGCCTGGGCTGGGCCCTGCAGCAGCAGAGGAACTGCACTATTTTAAGCCAGGGCCAACAGGCCCCATGTGGGCACAGGGAGGGTGGCCTCGGGCCCTTGGCCAGCTTCCCGGAAGTCACCATGGCCTCCCTCCTCTCCCCTGAGCAGCTTTCTGAGGCACTCACTTCCCAACAAACAGGAAGGAGGCCCTTAGGCCAGGAGACCTCCAGCCTCAGCTTCCTCCTCCTACACCCCCCGCCCCCCAGTCTTCTCTACATGGGGGAGCTCAGCAGCTGCACGCCCTGATCAATGTCCCTTATCTGGGCTGGCTTGCAGCAGGTGGGTGGCAGGGGGTCTGGACTTCGCTTGGGCCACCCCAGTTCACCCATTACAGGTCTAGGGCCTCCACTTGCCCAGGCCCTTTGCCCACTTGCCCACAGCTGGCGTCTCGTACGTTGCAGTTGGCCCTTAGGGCAGAGAGCAGAGCGGGGGGATCCTCAGGCCGGGCCCCACTCAAGGACCCTAGAGAGAGACGGACTAAGAGACTGAAACAGAGAGAAGCAAACTGGGACCTGCCCAGAAACAGACGGAGGCAGAAGTAGTGATAGACGCAGATTAATCACAGCAGAGACAGCCTTAGAGAGATACTCAGAGACAAAAGCAGAGAAAAACAAAGAGACAGCTGCAAAGGAGGCCAAGAGGTCAGCGAGACGGCTCTGAGCTGTTGCTCCCGACCACCCCCCAAGTACAGGCCCTGTCTCAGGGCTGTGGGGGGCCCACCGGCTGCGTGGCTGAAGAGGAATGTGGGGAGCAAGGCTGGGTCACCCCTTGAGGGCCAAGCGTGTGCACTGGGAGATAAACTATCCCAGGAAGGGGGCCCCAGCTGCGGCTGCACACTCCAGGAGCATGGCGGAGGGGCCCAGGCCCAAGGCTGAAGCCCCAGCCCTGCCAGACACCCAGCTCCCGCCTCTCCTCCCGAGGATCTTCACCAGGCCTCAGATTCTAGAAGGTGCCAGGTCTGTCCCTCTGGCCCTTAAGGGTCCCATTTGTGGAAGAGCAGGGTGGGCCCTGGGAACCCTGCCGGCCACAAGCCTTCCTTCTCCAGCCCCAGCTACAGTCCTGGCTCAGGTGAGGGGGACCAAGCAGAGCAGGGGCTCCAGCAGAGGAGTGCCATGGTGGGGGCAGTTGTGCCCCGGCCTCTGCATGGCCCCCTGGTAGCTTTGTGCACTCCTGTGCACCCGTGTGGGTCTGTGCGCCTGTGTCCATGTGCTTCCACGCACGTGGGGACTTGCACACATGGATGTGTCCACGTGCTACCGGGAGCCCCGCTCTGCCGCTGCAAGTCCCTGCTCTCAGCCTGGAGAAGAGGCCCCCGGAGGCGCCTGGTGTCTCCCACCCCCCACCAGGTGGTCCAGTCCCGAGAACCAGGAGGCACAGGGAGAAGAGCAAGCAGGTCAATTGCCGGCCCCCAGCTCCCCTCCCCACACTGCAGCTGAGGCTCCCGCTGGCCACGGCCTTGACCTGGCACTATGGACTTCTCTGACATTGGCATCGGATCTGAACATCTGGCAGCAGGCTGATAAGGGGTGCAGCGGAAACAGCGTCTGCGCCTGCCAGGAGCCCCGCCCCCCTCCACTGCCCTGCGAGGGGTCTCCACGTCCACATCCTCTCTGCCTCCGGCTCCGGACCCTGCCCCTCTCTCTTTTCTCATTCTCTGCCTCAGTCTCCCTCTCCCCCATTTCTACTTTCCCTCTTTCCCTCTTTCGAAATTGCTCTTGGTCCTTCCTCCTCTCCCTCTCCCTCCTTGCTCTGTCCCGCGCTCTCTCTCTCTCTCTCTCTCTCCCCCTCCCCCTCACCTCTCTCCCTTCCTCCCTCTTTCCCTTTCTCTTTCTCTGACCATATCTGGGTCTGTTACGCTGGCAGTGGGTCTCTCTTCTCTCATTCTCTGCCTCATTTCTCGGTGGGTTCTTTTTTTTTTGTCTTTCCCCACGGTGCTCCAACCCCAGCCTGATCCTCTTTCTCCGCTCCATGTCAGTTCCTAGGTCTCTAGTTTGTTTGTTCCTTGTTCCACCTCCAGGAAATAGGCCTGGCACTTTGGGAAAGTCCCCACTTAGAAGAGAGACCCTGTGCTTTGTTTACTTGGGGAGGGTGGGAGCGGGGAGCCTGGATCACCCCCTTCTCCTTCCCCTCTGGGTGGGTCTCAGGGCCTGGGACCACCTGGGCTGGAGCTTGAAGGAAAAGACAAATGGGCCACCCAGGGGCTTTGGCAGAGGAGGGAGGACGCGGACTCTCCAAGCCCACTGCCTGGATTCAAATCCTAGTTCCATCACACCCTTGCTCTGTGACTTTGGAAAGACTTGGGTTCTCCCTGACTCCGAGTTTGTTCATCTCTCCAATGCTGCTCATGGAAGGTGAGGGGAAAATACTGCCTACCTTCCAGGATGGTGGAGGCGGACCACAGGGGTGGAATGGTAGGGGACGCGGTGCTTGGGGACCTCTGTATTATTATGTCCCCAATACATTCCTTGCCAGCCTCACCCAGCAAGGGTGAGGGCCGAGGAGGGGCAGCGCAGAGGAAGGGGATGCCCATAGAGGTGTCGAGGGCGATCAGAGGTGAGCAGTGCCCAGCCTGGGCAGTGGAAAGTGTCCACGGACCGCCTACAGAGAAGGCAACAGGACAGGAGGGACAGGCAGCAGAACTCGACCTCGCAGGCAGCATGTGGGGCCTTTGGTGCAGAGACAAGTAGGCATTGAACAAATGCGCATTGACGCTGGCTCTGCTGGCTGCTGTGGACCCAGAGATAAATCAGCCCTGAGCCCTGAGCCTTGAGGGTTCCCCAGGCTGGGGTGAGTCACGCTCCCCCAGAAGGGCAAACAGAGCTCAGGATGATGGTGCAATCCAGACTCCACACCAAAAGGGCCCCTGAGGCCAGACATGCCGGTCCTGGGGCTTGTTGTTTGTGTTTTGCAAAACATTTATTGAGCACACATAACACGCTCAGGCAGCCACTGAGTGTGGTGCAGGCATTGTCTCATTTTGTCCCCATTTTTTGGAGAGGATGGGAGGTCCAGAGACAAGTCACACAGCTAGGAAACGGCAGAACTGGGATTTAAACCCGAGTCTCCACCACTAAGCCCTCAGGTTTCTCCTTAGGGCTCAGAGCCTCAGCAGGAGACTGACAAGACCAATCTAGTTCTTCCCACGGCACAACCGTGTTGAAAGGCCCTGTTTGCCCTGTTCACGAAGGCAGTTAAAGTGAACCCCATTTCACAGTCTCCCAGCAAAGGAAGCACAAAAGACCGGGATTGTTCGTTGTTGTTACGCAGATGTGACATGTCAGTGATGTCAAGGTGCTTGCTGGGGTGTTTCTTAAATCCAGACAATGAATGGTGTTAATCCAGAAACAAAATCATTGTATTAAAATGGGAAGATGAGGGGCGCCTGGGTGGCTCAGCAGGTTAAAGCCTCTGCCTTCAGCTCAGGTCATGATCTCAGGGTCCTGGGATCGAGCCCCCGCATCGGGCTCTCTGCTCGTCAGGGAGCCTGCTTCCTCCTCTCTCTCTGCCTGTCTCTCTGCCTACTTGTAATCTCTGTCAAATAAATAAATAAAATCTTAAAAAAAAAAAAATATGGGAAGATGAGTTAGGGTCAGTCATAGGCAAGAGAAATATACCTCGTAAGAACTTCAATGGGTGAAAAAGACATAATTGTGAAGTCATGCATGTTGGGAAATAAGTTATATGTGATGTCATAGGTAGAAATTAGAATTAGAATATGTAGTCCCCCTTACTGGCAGAGGATGCATTCCAAGACCCCCACCAGAAGCTGAAAGCCATGGATAGTACTGAACCGGATATACACTCTGGTTTTTCCCATACCTATATCCCTATGATAAAGTTTAATTTCTAAATTAGGCACAGTAACAATAACTAATAATAAAGCGGAACAATTATAACAATATACTGGTAATAAAAGGTATGTGCCTGTGGTTTTTCTCAAAATACCGTGAACTATGCTCTCCCTTCTTCTTGTGAGATGATCCGAGGCCTCCGTGAGAGAGGTGAGCTGAACGGTGGGAGCACCGTGACGTGGCGAGAGGCTACTAGGGGCTGACCTTCTACCAACAGGTCGCGAAGAGGGTCCTCGACTTCTTGACCCCGGTTGACCCCAGGTAACTGAAACAGTGGAAAACAGGGGCTCAGTGGGTTAAAGCCTCTGCCTTCTGCTCAGGTCATTATCCCAGGGTCCTGGGATCAGGCCCCGCATCGGGCTCTCTTCGCCCCCCTCCCCGCCTGCCTCTCTGCCTACTTGTGATCCCTGTCTGTCAAATAAATAAATAAAACCTTTACAAGAAAGAGTGGAAAACAAAACCACAGGTAAGCGGGGACTACTGTGCTTTTAATCTGTAGAACTGTTTAGTTACGACTGTCAACAAAATTTTTGTCTTGCAGGTATTTTCATGATAATAAAAAGTGCTGGGGGCACCTGGGTGGCTCAGTCACTTGAGTGACCAGCTCTTGGTTTCAGCTCAGACTGTGATCTCAGGGTCCTGAGATGGAGCCTGGCAAGGGGTTCCAGGCTCAACAGGGAGCCTGCTTCTCTTTCTCTCCCTCTGCCCCTCCCCCAGCACTCACTCTCACTCTCTCTTTCTCGCTAAACTCTCTCTAAAATCTTTTTTTTTAAAAAATGCATTAAGTGGGGCATCTGGGTGGGTCAGTGGGTTGGGCCTCTGCGTTCGGCTCAGGTCATGATCTCAGGGTCCTGGGATCGAGCCCCACATCGGGCTCCCTGCTCGGCGGGGAACCTGCTTCCCCCTCTCTCTCTGCCTGCCTCTCTGCCTGCTTGTGATCTCTCTCTCTCTCTCTCTCTCTCTGTGTGTCAGATAAATGAATAAAAATCTAAAAAAGAGAGGGGAAAAAAATGCATTAAGTGACTTCAGTTGACTTCAGTTATCCAGAAAACCCCTCCCTCCCCAGCCAGATAAGTGACATGTTGTGTGATGGGCCCGTTTCCTGAAATGAAAGCGTCAGGTGGTGGTTCTCAACAGTGATTGCCCCATGGCCTCTCTGTGTCCTTCCCCAACCCCCAGGACCTATGTCTAGGAGGTAAATGGTCCAGGGACAGAAACTTCTTCCTTTTTCTTCCCTTTTCCCCAGTGTCTGGACCCATGGCTGGCATCTAGGGTGCACTCAGGAAATATGAGACGAGGGTATCACGCGGCAGAGGGGTGCAAAACAGAGCAACTGGGGCCCCGATCAACCAGCACAGTTCAGGACCCATTTGGGCGTGGAGGTGGGACGTCCCTGGCTGCGTGCAAAGGCCCAGCCTTCTAGACAAAACCCCATGCCCTCTGCCCTGCCCTATCCTGGCCTAGCTACCCACTTGGCCCAACCTGCGACCACGCTAGGCAACCACCTGGCCTTGGGGCAGTCTCAGCCCTGCCTCAACTTCCCCAGCTGTCCGCTGGGAGTATCAGCAGCCCCCAGCAGATGGGACATTCAGAGCAGCCAGCAGGGAAGGCGCACGGGCGGTGTGCAGCCGGCTCACCTGTTTGCCCTCCACCCCCTTCTTCCAGAGTAAAAAGATCAAGCCACAGCAGGAGAGCCACCTGGTCAAGTCATCCATGCCCCTGTCTCCACTCCAGCCCCACCTGACTCCACTCCCTCGTCTGGACCAGGCCGGCGGACCCCGGCGGACCAGGCCCCAGGGAGGTAGCCATCCAAGGGGAGAGAGGCCAGGCTGCAGGCCCGGTGGGGGAGCCGCCCATAAATCAGGCCCCACTCCCACCCAGTCACTAACAAGCGGGGCTGCCTAACCGCCTACATGGGGTCCCTGCCTCTGGGCTCCCACAGCGGCCTGGAACAGCCAGCTGGCCAAGGCCTCCAGAGTGCCTTGGCCTCCACCCCCACCGCGGCCCCCAGATAGATAGGGGTATTTTTTTTTTCTTTTAGGAGAAGAAAAAAAATCGACCTAAATGAAGAGAAACACCAACAAAGAAGGAGAGAGGCCTGCAGAGTCACGTGGGGGCAGAGACCAATTGGGCCTCCGGTGCCCCCCCCTCCCCGCCAGGGCGGGGAGGAGGAGGACGGACGGACAGGGCCAGCCTACTGTCCGCCCGCCGCCCGCCGTGGCGTGAAGGAGTTCCCGTGTGCCCACGGTCACCACTGCCCCACCTGGGCTGCCGGAGCCTTCCCTCGGACCCCTGGTGCCCACTGTCCACCCTCATCCGGCGTGAGAGCTGTCCTTCCGCTCCGTAAGTGAGGGCCTGGGCCCAGGCCTCTAATGGCCAGCCTCCCTCCCCAGTGCCTCCCTGCGGCCTGGGCCAGCCACTGCCTGCTCGGCTGGGTGACCGGTGCCCACGGCTCTGCGCAGGGAAGGGGCCAGAGATTACTCCCAACCTGCCCTCCCATCATCCTTCCCCCTCTTCTTCCCTGGGCTGCTGTTGGGAGGAGCTAGGCCTATGGGGACAGGCCCCATGGGGCTCTGCGGTGTCCCGCTGTCTACTAGCGGCCGAGTGCCCACAGGGCTGTGCTGGCCCAAGCCTAGCAGTCCGGGAATGTGCCCGTGGTCTCTGGGCCTGTCTTTGGGTCTCTGGGTCTCCCTGCCTGCGTATCTGTGTTGTCTCCGTGCATTTGTATGGATTTGTGTGTCTGTCTCCAACGTCCTTCTGTCAGTCTTTCTCTGTGGCTGGTGCAGATCAAGGTTTCCTTCCCCGGGTAGGTGGACGAGAGTGCAGTGGAGCCCGGGTCAAGCCCAGGGCTCCCAACCTAGGACAGTGTAGCCTCTGGAGAGAAACAGGGTAGAGAGAGGTGGAGGGAGAGGGGCCCAGCTCCACAGACCGCCTGGGTCCCCAGCCCAGACTTGTGCTTACATTGCCCAAGTTCCTCAGCAATGTCCAGGAGACCCCAGCCTCACCCTCAATGCCCGTCACTCCCCTACAGAGGTGGTGCCCGTCCTGATTTCCCTCTTCTGAGGCTCCTCCCGGAAAGAGAGCTGTTCAGAGGCACTAGTTCCCCACCTCCAGCTCCTGCAGATGCTCGTCTTTCGGGGGGGGGGGGTGTCTCATGGGGGGGCGTCTGCAGCTAAACTCAGACTCAGCTCTCTCTGTTCTCACCAAGTCTCATCTATGGCATGTCACAGAGACTGCAGGACCCCTTCTGTAGGGCCGGACTTTTCCATTTTACATGTGGAGAAACTGAGGCTCAGAGAAGCAAAGTGACCCGGCAGAGCTTGCACAGCAAGTCGGCTGCCTATTCCGTCCTTTCTTCTGCCGGTGAAAGATAGGAGGAATGGTCAGCCCCGGTTCTCCAGCCACAGCCGGCAGGACCAAGGTGCCAGCTCCAGCCCTGGCCGGGTGGCGGGGGAGGCTCCTGGGGCGGGGGAGGCTCCGGTCGGGGGCCCAGGGGAAGTTGGCCAGGGCCAAGGGCCAGAGTCTTCAGATCCGCGCGTTGCTGCGGGTGCCTAACTGTGGTCACCCCCACCCCCCTCCGGCCGCTTGAAGATCGCGGCTTTTTGGCCTTGCTGATCTCAATACACTTCTCCGCGGAGCGGCCGGGGGCAAGATGAGAGCAGGCCCCTTTCTCTGGTCTCAATTTTTTCTTCTGAAAAATGAGAGTGATCAGGTAGCATTTCCCTACCCAGAGCAATTGCTCAGTGTAGCCCAGCCGGGGGGACCCCTTTGTCCCGGGGATGCCGGTGGCTCCCTTCCTCCTCCCTCAGCCTGGAGAAAGGCTCAGAACGGAAAGGGGGCAGAGGTCCCTCTGTTCTCCTAGCTCCCGCGCCCTTGGTGGCTTCGGGTCCTCGCCAGTCCTCGGAGGATTCCCATTTCCGGCCCAGCAAAGTGAGGTCTCCGTTGGAGAAAGGGTTGGCCCCAGGTCTCCCAGCTGGGTACTACTACTGACCGCTTCACAGTGTTAAGGCATGAGTTTTGTCAACACCTCTTCGGTTCATCCGCACGCCCACTCTTAAGGAAGTCCAGTCATCATTACCACTTCGCAGATAAACAAACTGTCTCTCTCTCTCTCTCTCTCTGTGTGTGTGTGTGTGTGTGTGTGTGTGTGTGTGTAAATTTGCTTGTCTCCAGTGAGGAAATACGGCAGGGCCAGGACTCGAACCCGGTTTCTAGCCTTGAACCCGTGCCTTGGCCATGTACCCCCACGTTCGCCCTTACCCACTTCCACGCTGCAAAACGACCAGCGCCCCCAGCGTGGCCCTTGCCACGACTAAGCTGGATTAGCAAACAGGGGCTCGCCTCCTGGGTGGCTGGAGGCTTCCAGGCGCCCAGCACCTGCCCGGATTCCGAGGCTCCCGGACTGGGGATGGGGGACGGAGAGGGTAGGGTAAAGGCGCTAGCCAGGCTGGGTGGCGGGGGAGGGCGCGGGCCGGGCCTCCGCCCCCGGATACCGCACGCGCTGATATAGAGGGGCCGGCCCCTGGCCCGGGCGAGGCGGGTTAGCGCAGCGCGCATTGGAGGCGGAGGGGCCCGGGTCCCAGGTGCGCCTTGGTGCGGCCCTGGAGGCGGCGGGGGGTGGAGAGGCTGGGGGGTGGGGGGACTCCGAGGCCCCGCGCCCCCGCCTCCCCGCCCCCGGCCCGATCGGCCGTCATCGCGGGCAGGCGGCGCTGCGCCCGGGTGCGGCTCATCGCCGGCGGCGGCGCGGCCAGGAGGTGCGGGGCTCCGCGCGGGCGGGACGCGGGGCGCTGCTGCTCGCAGGAGCCGCCAGGTGGGCGCCGGGCGGGCCGCGGCCTCCGTCGCGCCCCTTCTCTCTTCCTGGGCCCCGGCTCTGCGCGCTTCCCTCCTTGGGACTTCGGCTCTCCGCCCGAGGTCGCTCCCCCGCCTCGGGCTCGGCTCCCCGGGGCCCCGGGGGTCTCCGCCCGAGGTTTCCGCGCCTCGCGCCCGGCCTGCGGCTCCACAGCCGGCGCCTCCGCTGCGCCCGCGCTCCGCCCGACGTCTCGGTCTCGGCGGCACAGGCTGCGCCTCCCGTTGCCGTCGCTGCCGCGGGCTTTGTCTCCCACTGCCCGGGGGTGGGGGGGGGGGCGGCTCGGCGCTTTCGGGCTCCCGGTCCCGGGCGCCGTCGTTCTCCGCCTCCCTCGGCGCGAGTCCCCGGCGGGGTCCGGCCCTGCGGGGCCGCGCCTCGGAGCTCGGGCGCACGGGTCCCGCCGCTTCCCGCGCGTCTCCCCGGCCCCGGCCCCCTGGCTGGGCGCCTCCGTCTCTGCAGGTTTTCCCCCGGTGTCTCTGTCCCCCTCTCCGCCTTCCTCCCTCCCGGGTTTCTCTCGCCTCTCCGTGTCTCGGGCTGTCTCTCGTCTACCGCTGTGTCTCTGGCTCCGCGTCTCCTTCTCAGGTTTTCTCCTGGGCCTCTGCCTCTCGGCGTCTCTGATCTCTCTCTCTCTCTCTCTCTCTCTCTCTCTCTCTCTCTCTCTCTCGTTCTCCACTTCCTTGTCTCTCTGTCTCGTCTCCCCCCGGGTTTTCTCTGCCCGGCATCCGTGTGTCTCTGTCAGCCTCGGATTTTCGTTGTCTCTGTCGCCCCAGGGCGCTCGCTCCGTTAGGCGGCGTCGGTCGGTGGCTCTCGCTCTCGCGCTGGCCGTCTCTCTGTCTCCCCCGGACTCTGTCTCTGTCTCCTTCGTCCCTGTCCGATCCGCAGAACACTCGAGGCCCCACTCCGGCCCGGCTCGCCGGTGTCTCCCCCGCGGCCGAGCCCATCTCGTTTTCTCAGAATCGGGGTTTTGTTCTCAGACGAACGAATCCAGACCCGAGCGCACCGAACCGAGGGTCCCGGAACGGGCGCGATGCAAACCCCGCCGGGGGAGCCCGCGGGCGGGGGCGGGGGGCGCGCGGAGCGGGAGCAGGAGCAGGAGCAGGGGACAGGGCCGGTGAGGGCCGAGGCGCGGGCCGCAGCGGCCGCATCCCAGGACGGGCTGCTCGGGGCGCTCGAATGGGCGGCCTCGCCCCGGGCGCGGTGACGGGGGGCAGCGGCGTGGGGGCGCCGACCCCGCGGGCCCCGGGTCTGCCGCGCCGCCACTCGCGTCCCGCCCGCGGTGACCCTCTCCTCCCTCCGCAGGCGGACGCCGCGGGCATGGACTATTCGTACGACGAGGACCTGGATGAGCTGTGCCCCGTGTGCGGGGACAAGGTGTCCGGCTACCACTACGGGCTGCTCACATGCGAGAGCTGCAAGGTGAGCGGGCGGCGGGCGGCGGGCGGCGGGCGGCGGGCGGCGGGCGGCGGGCTGGGCGCTCGGGGGCCGCGCCGGCGGGCGGCCGGAACGCGGGGACCGGCCCGGGGAGGGGGACACGGGGCCTGCTCGCCTCCCGCGCGGACTCCGCTCTCCCCTAGGGCTTCTTCAAGCGCACGGTGCAGAACAACAAGCACTACACGTGCACGGAGAGCCAGAGCTGCAAGATCGACAAGACGCAGCGCAAGCGCTGTCCCTTCTGCCGCTTCCAGAAGTGCCTGACGGTGGGGATGCGCCTGGAAGGTGGGCGCGCGGCGCGGCGGCTGGGACCGCCGACCTCTGACAGCCCGGCTGGGGGTGGGGGTGCGGGTGGTGGAAGGGGTGCGAGGAGGGCACCCGTGACCTTCTTAAAGTTTCTGGGGCCAGCCGTGGGCCCTGCACGTGGGGTGAGGCCGGCTCTCCGCGCGGAGGCGTAAGGAGTGGCTCTGTCTGGCGAGGGGATGCGTGCAGGCTCCGCGGGCTTGGGTGCAGAGGCATCCGCAAGGGAACCCCAGGGAGAGGACCGTCTCTCCAGCCTCTGAGAGGGTGTGCAGCTCCGGGCAGAGCCCGGCCGACCTCCTCCCTCTGCAAGGAGACCTAGGACACCCCCACTGACACCCAACAGCCACGGGAGCCAGGGTGTTTAATACCTTAACCAGATAGAGTTCAAGTCCCAGGGCCACCACGCACAGGATGGTTGATCCTGGGCAACTTCCTTAACCTCTCTGAGCTGCAGATTCCCCATCTGAAAAGTGGACCTAACAGTAGTTAGGTCCTTCTTGAGTCAGTGTGAGGGAATTGTTAGGGTGAGGGAATTGAAAGGCTAGTATAGAGCAACTGCTATTATTATTATTATTATTATCATTATTTATATTATTATCTGTCCATCATTACAGCCTTCATTCATCCAGCCCACCCAAATGTGTGTCCGTCCAAAAGTTCGCTCAGGTCGATCACTTAGTGGGTGAAAGTCCTTCTACCGTGTTCTTGGGAGGACCCTGAGAGGATGAGGGAAGGGGAACCACGGGTCCCAGAGGACCCAGGCCCATCCCTCCCACCCCCTCCATCCACAGGGGAGGGAAAACCTCAAACTTTCTGAGGGTGGACAGTCCTAGGCGTCCGCCCTGCTGGCCCCAGTCGGGCTGTGTGCCGAGCAGGCAGCTGTTGGCTCAAGTTTTCAAACAATGGAGAAGGTCCCTAGTGGCTCTGGGAGCCACTGACCACAAGTCCTGCCACCTAGAGGAAGGACTCCCAGATGAGAGGGGAATGTCCCCATATCGCCAGCTCTGGGTCCTCCGGGCCAGGGGAGCTAGCTGTGTGCAAGGAGCAGCAACACTCCGGATGCAGCAGAGGGAGCAGAGCCCGGGCTCTTCACCCCTGCGGCAGGAAGATGGGCTGAATGGACCTCCAAGACACTTCCCTCCTGGGCACCACCCTCTCCCTCCTGCTCTGTCCCTTTTCCAAGAACTCAGGGTGGGGTCCTGTCTGAGCAAGGCCTGGGGCCACACTCCAGCTGCAGAGATGCACCTGTTGGGTCCGGCTGGTGACACATTCTTGGCCAGGTGGTGGGACATCTGGTGAGCCAGGGAGGTCCCTTCTTCCAGCTGGGAACCCTGGCCAGCCCTAAACTCAGCGTCATATCTGAAGGCACTGGGGGAAGCCCAAATCACTTTGCAGTAGGGGCTCGACAGAGTGGGCAGTTGGTCAAAAAGCAAGCAGCTGGACCCTGGGCACTGGAGGGAGGTTGTGAGGAAGGCTGACCGGGGCCTGCTTCCTGCAGCCATCTCCCTGCTCGGCCTTGTACTAGGCACCTGAACCCATTGCTGAGTCCCCAGAAACTCTCAGCCGGGGTCACATGGCGTGATACCCCTCAGCAGGATGACAGCGCACAAGAGGTGGGACATCTGGGGCAAGGACAGTGGAGTGTGCCTAGATGAATCCAGGAACACTTCTGGAGGTGGTGACCCTAGGGCTAGATGTTTGGCAGAATGAGAGAAGGCAAGGGTTGGAGGCAGAAAGAATATGGGGGCGGGGGAGCGGTGGAGGAAGAAGGACACGTGCCAAGCCAGAGGAGCCGAGAGAGAACGCGGTGGGGAAAGAACATGGGGTCTTGGAAAGGGTGATCCGGGAGGGCAAACAGGGCCTCGAATGCCAGGCTAAGGAGATGGACTTCCTCTGTGGGCAGTGGGAGCCACGGAAGGTACTGAGCGGGGGAAGTGACGCAGTTTGGGAAAGATCTGTGACTGTGGCCTTATGGTAGGTGGCTCGGAGGGGCTGAGACCAACGCTCTCCTTCTGCCCGCAGCTGTGCGTGCTGACCGAATGCGGGGTGGCCGGAACAAGTTTGGGCCCATGTACAAACGAGACCGTGCCCTGAAGCAGCAGAAGAAGGCACAGATTCGAGCCAATGGCTTCAAGCTGGAAACAGGCCCCCCGATGGGGGTGCCTCCCCCACCCCCTCCGCCGCCGGACTACATGCTGCCCCCTAGCCTGCACGCACCTGAGCCCAAGGGCCTGGCCTCTGGTCCACCTGCTGGGCCACTGGGCGACTTTGGGGCTCCAGCACTGCCCATGGCCATGCCCGGTGCCCACGGGCCACTGGCCGGCTACCTCTATCCCACCTTCCCTGGCCGTGCCATCAAGTCTGAGTACCCAGAGCCCTATGCCAGTCCCCCGCAACCGGGGCCACCCTATGGCTACCCAGAGCCCTTCTCCGGCGGGCCTGGTGTGCCCGAGCTCATCCTACAGCTGCTGCAGCTGGAGCCAGAAGAAGACCAGGTGCGGGCCCGCATTGTGGGCTGCCTGCAGGAACCGGCCAAAGGCCGCCCTGACCAGCCCGCACCCTTCAGCCTTCTGTGCAGGATGGCTGACCAGACGTTCATCTCCATCGTGGACTGGGCACGCAGGTGCATGGTCTTCAAGGAGCTGGAGGTGAGTCCCTCCTCCCGCCTGGCTGGCCACTGGGTCTGGGGTGTCCTCCTGGCGCCCGAGCCTCTGTCCCAGTCAACCTCTGGATGGAGCTGTCCTGCCCACTGGCTTCAGGCAACATCTGGGCACAGGGAGGTTTCTCTGGGGACACTGAGGAGTGTCTCTGGCCCATCGCAGCCTTCCCTGCTCTTCACCCCCTCTCCCTCACCCCTCCTGCTCTCTTTCTTTCTCTGTGTCTTGAATCTCTATTTGTCACAGACTCTGCTGCTTTATCTCTGCCTCTGTCTCTTTCTCTTATCCCTCTCTCCCTGATGTGCTGTCTCTCTGCATCTCTGTTTCTCTGGGCCTCTAGGTCTCTGTTCCGTTCTCTTCTGGTCAGGGTCTCTGTAGGCATTTATCTCTCTTCCTCTGAGACCCCGAGCTCCCCCAAAGGACTACCTGCGTCCTTTGGAAGCTGTCTCTGGCTGCCCCAGCCCAGTGTCGAGAAGAGGACACAAGGGATCCGGTCCTCCCGTTTGGAGAGGCCGCCAATCCCTGCCAGCCTCAAATATGATAGGTGGGGGTCTTCGTGTCTCAGAGTGTGGAATGCTTGTGGACGTGCTCCTTCCCAGCTAAGGTGAAAGTTCCTGCTGTCCCTGCGTCTCTTGTTCATGATGGCTGGTCTCGAGGGTCTGTGTGTGCAGTGGGGGCTAGGTGGGGCTTGTGAGTCCTGTCACCGATCTTCCCAAAGGAGCCCGTCTACCTCTTGCCCAAGTCTTCCCTTCCCCTGGATTAAAGTACCTGCGGCGAAAGTAAGCAAGAAAGCAGCGGGGAAAACTGAGGCCAGATAGGGAAGAGGTTCCCAGTCCTTCTGCCTGGTGGTTTAAAGGACCCAAGGCCTGGGAGCTGCCCCTCTGGGGACCTGGCTCCCTGCAAACAGGGTGCTCCGCCAACCTCTGAGGCCGCTCAAGCCCAGGCAAGGCCCTTCTCGCTGGCCGGCGCACAGACCATCTTTAGTCCGGGCTGATTGGTGTGCGGTTTTCCCCGGCCGGCCTCCCTGGCTGTTCCCGGGCTGGGTGTGAACAGCAAGGCCCGCTGCCCTCCCTGCTGGGGCCACCGCAGCCTTGAGCAGCATTGTCAATGCTGACGCCTGGGCTTCCTCCAGGGGCATGTGGCCGGATGGGCCGGGGGCACTGCCTGCCTGGGCTGGCCACGGGCGGGATAAAATAGGAGGTTGGGCCTGTAAGCCCTTGAGGCATCATGGGGTTGGGGGCCTGGAATTGGTGGTGATGATTCCTGCTTCCACAGTGGAGGAGCTGGGGATGTGCCCTCCATCTGCCGCAGGGTGGGACTTCTCACCCTTGTCCCCACTCTAGGCCAACCTCATGGATGGGACAAGAGGCGGGACCTTGAGCAATCCTATCTGCCTTTCACTCCTGGCTGGGGATGAGGATCTCAGGACCCTTGGGTTGGTTGCCAGCTTCCACTCCAGACTTCCCATGAGCCCCCTGTGCAGAGGGAAGGAGGAGCAGAGCATTCCTGGCTTTCCAGAACCCTGGATCCAGGGGCAGGGCACTTCCTCTGGCCGCCTTCCTAGTCTCTTGGGGTTTTTCACGCAGGATGGGAAGGGCTTTTGTCCCAGCTTGGCTGAGTGTTTTTTCCTGCTTCTGGCTTCTCTGTGGTCCAAACCTTCCTGCTTCCCCTTCCCAGAATCTCTGAATGGAGCCCAGGAATATGAACCATGGTCACCATCTTCTGTAAAGGAACCTTGCAGATAAGTACCAGCCCAGCCCATAGTCAGCCACGTGGAACTTCTTTCCTACTGGTCCAGCGAGGCTGGCTGGTGTCTGTTTGCAAAGCCAGAGGTGGGGAAGCAGAAAAGTGGAGTGGGGCTGAATGACCCTGTTCTCCCTCTTGGGTGACCATTCACCCCACCACCACCTCCAGCAGAATACATCTTAGGAGACAGAGTGGGGAGCTCTCGAGCTCTGAGAGTGGGGCACTGGGGCTGGGCAGTGGGCACCTTGAAATGAACTGGACCCAGGAGGCAGCCAGGCTTTTGCAGGAGACAGACAGGCATGCAGACACCATCCAGGGCTCTGGGAGCGATGGAAGGGGGGTAGTGGGGCCCAGCAGCAGGGCAAAAGGCTCTATCTAAGGAAATCAGGGTTTTCTTTGATCTCTGCCTTTCCAGAAAGCAGTCTGAGAAGGTTAAGGACATCCCAGGAAAGGAGAACAGCATAGGGAAAGACCTAGAAATGTGAAAAGGTGTCCTATGTCAGGGAGTTTCAGGTGGTCCTCTGTGTCCCGAGAGGTTGGCAGGGTCAGAAGCAGAGCTTGGACCAGGAGCCAGGGCTGGCAGAGGCCCCACATCCTGGGACAGGGACGGGTCCTATCATGGAGGCTGAGTTCTCCCCAGAGGCCACCCAGCCCCCGGTGATGCTGATGACATCTCGCTGCCTAGGGGAGGGCCTGGGGTCCTTGCTGAGCTGCCAGGGATGCCAGGAGCCTGGACGCCCCCTCGGGGTTCTCCTCCTCCATCTCCTCCCCCAGCTTAGACGTCCCCCTGCCTCAGTTCTTCATCGCACGCAGTCGAGGTGTGTGGTCGCTGACCGTGGCAGAGGAGTTCATCACAAAGACCAGGATCAGAGCAGCCCGTGTTCAAGTCCCAGCTCCATCGGCTCTGCTGCCTAACCCCGGGCGTGACAGTGGGCGAGGCACTGCTCCTCGGCCC
Source organism: Mustela nivalis (assembly GCF_964662115.1). Taxonomy (NCBI): domain Eukaryota; kingdom Metazoa; phylum Chordata; class Mammalia; order Carnivora; family Mustelidae; genus Mustela; species Mustela nivalis. The sequence goes on along the minus strand of NC_139032.1, from coordinate 83,200,100 downwards.
GCGGTTTCCTCAGCTATACAATAAGGGAAGTTGAAAAACTTCTGCTTCGTAGGGCTGTTGCAAGGATTTAGTGGCCAGGACAGGTCCGCGGTCCCGCACAGGGCCCAGCACGCAGAAGAGTTTGGTAGGTTGCAGTGGTGGCTACCGTCCTTCCGGTCCCCTCTGCTGCCGCCCCCGTAACCTGCACTTGCAGGAGGTGCTCAGGCCTGGCCGGGAGGAATGCGAAAGCATAGGCTTTACCCACGCTCCCCTGGGCACTATGTCCCGGGAGCAGTCTCGGGCCAGGCCACCTTGCCCTGGGCTTAGAAAGCCACTGTGTGGCAGCAAGGTGGCAGAAACACCCGTCCCTGCTGCTCTGCTCGGTGGAGGGCCATGTGTCCGCCCAAGCCGTTAGCTTCTGGGGACGGTTCCCAGGAAGGGCAGGACGGCCCATAGGAGTCAGGGAGGAGGAGGTGAGCCCCGAGAGGGCCTAATGACCCATTTTGACATCACTTCACCCTCAACATCCAACTGCGAGGCCCCCGATCGGCAAGAGAACGGCTCAGATTGATGGTTTCATTTAAACAGCAGTAACTCTGTCACTCCCGGCCTGACAAACGAGGGCCAGGCGACCGCTCCGCGGGGACCGCGCCCCGGCCGGCCTGCGGCATGTCAGTCACCGGAGAGTTACGGAGCCCGTTGGCCTTCGGCTGCCAGACGGATCAGACCCCAGGGGGCTCCGGGGGGGGGGGGGGAACCCTGCTGGGAGGGAGGTCAGCTCGGCACCCATAAATACCCCTTCTCCAGGGCAGGCTGCGAAGCATCAAGGCTCCGGGAGGATTTATGGCAGACCGGCGGGAGGGGTGGGCGGCTGGGAGGCTGAGCAGACAGGCCAGGCCGGCGAGGGACCCCAGGGCCAGGCCGCCGGCAAATGTCCTTGTTCCCTGGGTGCCAGGGAGGTCCGAGGGCAGAGGAGGAACCTTTGCTTAGGAAGAAAGCGAAGCAAGGTGAAAACCAGCCTCTTTGGTTAAGTGAGGCTCTTAGCCACCTGCTTTCCTATGGAGAGGGGCCCGCAGCGAGGGCCTTCTGGTTTTCTTTGAAATAAAAAGAGGTGTGTGTGTGTGCGCACGCGCGCGTGCGTGTGTACACGTCTGCGTGCTCATCTGTGTGTGGGCGGTGTCTGAGAGTTTGGTATGTGTCCATCTGTCCACCTAGAGGAGAAGCAAGTGACGAGTCCGTTGGCCAGGGGTAGATGGGCACGTCAGCGGGGGCAGGATCTGCAGGAGAGCCCGCCACGGGGCCACAGAGCCCTTCGCAACAAAGGCCCCTGGGCTCACACGTCTTCTCTAACCAAAAGAGGGAGCATTTGTTTTTCCAGTTCCTCAGAACAGAAAATCAGGGCAGAGGAGGATATGGCGCTGAGTGGGGACTCGAAGAGAGGGACAGGACGCCGCAGCTCAGCCAATATGGCATCTGGCCGCCCTGCCACCCCTATCAGCCCCGTGGGCAGGGCTGCCCCCACTCCTGGGGTCTGAGGTCTGGGTACAGAGTCTGCTCCCAGGGCTTGGCCAGCCGGGTCACTGTGACCCCTCTCGCTTTCTGCCCGAAGCTCAGCCTGCTTATCTCCTAATTCTCCCCTTTATCTCTCTCTCTTCCACCCCCCCACCCCCCTGGTCCTTTAAGCCAGGCCCAAGGGCCGCAGTGAGGGGTGAGCCGAGCCCAGCCCCGCACGTCCTCCCTCTCTCTCTGCCTCCATCTGGGTGGCCCAGGGTAGGCCACTGACTCCTAGCCGGCGCCTTCCATGCGGACCTCGGGACTTCCTGGGGCCCTCGAGCAGCCCGGCCCAATTAGGGGCCTCCGGTTACCTTAGGCAAGCCTCTGTTTCCTCATCTGTAACATGGGCAGAATGTTGACAGGAGGGGTGAGGAGGCCGGGCCGGCATGCTGAGAGTGGGCCCGGCCACAGGCGCTCCCCGAGCCTTGCCTTCCTCAGAAACCGGTGGGGAGGCCTCCTGCCTGTGGGTCTCTGGGGATTGGCCACTTCCTGAGGAGAGATAGGAGACATGTCTCTGTGATTCACCCTTGCCCGGGTCTTCCTCTCTCCTGGCGCCTTCAATCCAGGGCTCCTTGCGGCTGAGCCTAGGGCCCCAGCCGCGCTTCTTGCTCTGACCATAGCTGGGCTCTCGGAAGCACTTTCTGCTAGGAGGGGAGGGGAGAGGTGTGCAGGTTCTTGACACAGAGACGAGGTGAGCAAGGGAAGATAGGGGGCTGGTGACTCAGAGCAGGACAGAGACAGGCCCTCCCTCTTGTTCTCAGCCACGGCGGGCCGTGGAAAGGTGGGCGGGCGAGGCCCGAAGGAAGCCTGAGCAGCTGCTCACTGGTTCGTTCGCTGTGCACTTGTTCTCTGCCTCCATCGGCCTGAGGATGGGCCCCAGGCTGCCCCCGGGGGGAGGGGGGCACCGAGGGGAGGAGGGGGCTTCAATCCCCAAGAAGAGAGAGCTGGTCACTGGGTGTTGCTAGTTCCCCTCAGGCCAGAGGCTGCCTGGATCCCTCAGGAGCACATTCGTGTTCATCAGTTGCTCACCGGCCCCTCCTCCGGGAGCCCAGCGATGAGCTGGACACCAGCCCTGCCTTCCCAGACCTTCCCAGACCCCGCAGGTGTTGGGGGAGGCAGAGGCGTGAACTGGAGTCCTCCGATGTGGCAGGTGCCACAGCCAGAGGACGGTGAGGGCACCACGGGAGGAGAGCTTCGTGGGGGAGGGAACGAGTGAGCCGCAAACTCCTGGGTGGCCGGCCTGGGTCCTCTTCCATCCCAGGCAGTTCGGAGCGCGGATCTGGAACCAGACGGGGCAGTGTGACCTTGGGCAAGTTACTTGACTCCTTGGGGTGTCTTCTCTCCTTAGACTGGGGTTAGGGACTGTCCCAGCCTCCCAGGGGCATGGATACGTAGCACGGAGACTAGTAGCTGTTAGAGTTGGCTCTCGTCACGGGGCAGGGCCCAGGAAGGTGCCCAGGAAGTACCAGCTGGGCAGATGGTGGCGGGCGAGCGAGCCGCGGGGGCTGGGAGGGACTGGCGTCTGTAGCGTGTCTCCCCAGGGTGACCTGCGGGCCCCTGTGCCCCAGGCACTTCGGAGCACCCAGGAGAGCGTGGTGTCTGTCACTGTAGAGGGTTGTGGACTGAGAAGGCCAGCCATGGCTCTGGTCTTGCTCTACGTCTTTGTGATCCCAGGATAGTCCCTCGCCTTCTCTGGGCAGCAGATTGTCATCTGAACAATAGAAGTTTTGGCCAGAGGATGCCTGAGGGCCCTTCAGGCTCTGGCATCCCACAGTCCTGAGTCCCGCTCACCATGGTCATGAGTGTCCACTCTTGTGGTGCTAGAATGTCTTGATCCTCTGGGGCGGAAGGACACCCCCCACCGGGTGCCGTACTTTGCCCACTTCACAGGTGAGAGACTCGAGGCTCAGAAGGCTATAGAACTTGCTTAAGGTCATACTCCTTGTAGGAGCAGAGCTGGGGCCTGCAGCCAGGCCCGTCGGAGTTCTGAGCACCTCCAGTGGCTTTTTTTTTTTTTTTTTTTTGCTTGATCCCTGCTACCCTTTGATGAAGCAGGCAGATAAGCAAAAAGGGCACAGAGAGGGGAAGCAGCTTGCCCAGGTCACATGTCCAGGTGAGCCTCTGCATCGTGGGCTGGGAGAGGCAGGGGTGGGAGGAAGGTCCCCGGCTGAACCCGGCTGGACCCCAGCCCCACACGTGCCTCTTCCCTGCAGGTGGCCGACCAGATGACGCTGCTGCAGAACTGCTGGAGCGAGCTGCTGGTATTCGACCACATCTACCGCCAGATCCAACACGGCAAGGAGGGCAGCATCCTGCTGGTCACCGGGCAGGAGGTGACCAGACCCTACTGTGTCCTGTGCCATGCCCTGAAGGATGCTTCCAGAATTCTGAGCCCAGAAGAGGTCCTAGGCCTCTCCAGGGCTGGCTCTGGGCACCCCCAATGTCAGCCCTTTCCCCAAGTTCATGCCCCCACCTCCCTCTGACCAGCCCTGGCCTTGACCTCGACAGGTTCCAGCCCCGAGGAAGCAGCTCAGGGATGTGGGGAGGGTCAGGGAGGCTCTTGGTGGAGGTGAAAGTGGCCCTGGGTCTTGAAAGAACACATAGGGGTTGGTCAGGTTGTAAAGGGTGGTGGGGGCCAGTCCTACTCCCGTCACAGCAGAGGGGACAGCATGGACAAAGGCACCCAGGGGGATGGTTAGAACCTCTGAGTTACCAGAGGCTGCCCGTATGTGGGTGCTAGTAGGTGGGTTTGGGGGACCAGGAGCCCTGTGAGGCAAGCGGTAGGGCTGGGGGCAGGCCCTAAATCCTGGGTGGATGAGGAATGGGTGAAGGAGTTAGGGACCCCCACCCTGCCCTGAGCAGGGAATTACGGGCCCTAGCATAGGAGCTGGGACCTCCTGAGATCAAGCAGGGAGCAACAGGAGAGTTATAAGTGAGGAAGGGCTCATCTAGGTTGTATTTGAGGGGGAGAGATGGGGGGTAGGGAAGTCGAGGCCCTTGAGTAATGCTGGGGACCCTGGCGGGGGCAGTTCAAGGAGGAAGGCCCCTCCTGGGCAGGAGGAGGTATGGGAGAGTTGGAGGGAAGGAGGGAGAGAAAGAAGAGAGGCTGATGCCGGGGTCTAGGCTGGTGGGGGGAGCATTGCTCCCAAGGGGGAGTTTGGAGGCTGAGGCCCCGCTCCCCATCCTGTGTCTCCAACCCTGGACGGACGTTTGTCCTCATGCTCTATTCTCACCCTGGGCCTCCAGGGCCAGGGCATGCTGGTCGCGAGGGTGTGGCTTGGAGGTCCCCAGGAGTGCGGGACAGGGAGAGTCTGAGGTGTGAGCGTGTTTGTTGGCCGGTGTCAACTCACAGGCGGTGGTCTTTGAGGCCGTATCTCCACACACCTAAGCCTGTGGTTGTTGAGATCTGCCTGTCACCACGTGTGGGAACTCATACACCGGTGCGTGTCCGTCCCCTTACCTTGTGAGGTGACCCTACAACCGCCTGCGTGTATGTGTGTGCGTTCACTTCCTGAAATGGCCGGGCCGCCCTGCAAGTGTGCCCAGGAGTGTGTGTGAAGGAGAGCTGAGTTGTGACCACGTCCCGAGTCTGAGCGGCCGCGGGTAGGCGTGGGGGCCCGGGCAGTCCCGCGGCCAACGGGGATCTGGGTGGACCAGACCCCACCCTGTCCCCGCACCCAGCGCGTGTCTGCCGCGGACAGCACACGAAACACAAAAGCTGCTCGTGCCACGGGGTCGGCGGCAGCTCTCCGAGCGTGAGGGACCCCAGGGTTGGCTCTGCGGCCGTGGGGCCCTCAGCTCGCCCCGCAGTGAGGAGCCCTGGGGAGGCGGGGCCGCGCGGTGGGGCTGGAGGGTCTCTGGGGCGCGGGGAGCGGCCCCCACCCCCTCAGCTCCAGGGACGGGGCCACCCTCCCCAGCCTCCTTCCGGGCCTCCCCTCCCGTGCCAGCCGCGCCCCCCGCCCGCTGCCCCGGGTCCCCCGACCCTGACCCTGCTCTCCGCCCGCGCAGGTGGAGCTGAGCACGGTGGCCGCCCAGGCGGGGTCCCTGCTGCACAGCCTGGTCCTGCGGGCGCAGGAGCTGGTCCTGCAGCTGCACGCGCTGCAGCTCGACCGCCAGGAGTTCGTCTGCCTCAAATTCCTCATCCTCTTCAGCCTCGGTGAGTGCGCCTGCCCACCTGCGGCGGCGGCGGGAGGGCGGCCTGAGGTGGGGAGGGGGCGAGGTTGGAGGCCCCGCCCCCCCTGCCCAGCTCCGTGAGGCTCCGCCCCCGAGGGGGCTTCCGCGGCGCGCGGGGACCCCTCCCGTGGTGAGTCAGGGCCTGAGGGACCTGGCCCCGGGCCCGGCTCTTCAAATGGAGGTTGATTCCTCCCTGGGCCTCAGTTTCTCTGTTTGGAAGTAGGGCCGACCAAGACCCGGTCTAAGATTGGCCCTCTGTGGGGAAGGACTCCGGAGAATTCGGTAAATTCCTGGCTGGAAGCACCAGAGAAGTGCCCAGGTCGCCTCCAGAAAAAGGCCTGTGTGAGCTGGGGAGGCTCTGTTCCTTGGCTCCTATCCTGGGGTCCCTGTTCTCCAGGTTCCCTGCTCTGGGGAGGGGGGTGGCCCAGATTCCGACTCTGGGCTCCCCACTCATTCATTCGCTCCTGTATTCGTTCTATAAATGTGCTGAGCATGGGCACTCTGCAAGGCACCGGGGACACAGGGTGTCTCCCTGTCCCTATTGTCACCAAGCCAGCCCTATCGGTGGAGAGACCATAATCATAATCCAGTTAGTAAGCTACGGACAGGAGTGAATGATCAGTGAGATGTACAGCCTGGAGGACCGTGATAGGGCTGAGGAGGAAAGTAAAGCAGGGAAGTGGCAGAGGGTGAGCCCAGCCCAGCAGCCCCCAGCCCTGAGTCAGGCGGGGGTCCCCTGAGTCAGGCGGGGGTGTGGGGGGGTGTCTCCGTCTCATCACCTCCTGACCTGCCCAGCCAGTGCCGCTCCAGCCTCCACCCTGCTCGGGCTCTCTCCAGTCTGGCCTCCTGTCCTCCCTCCCCTAGCAAGCCATCCGTGCCTTCCCTGGGTTCAGCATGGCTGTGAACACGGGCGTGTCCTTGCTCTCAGGTGGCTCCCAGTCCAGTAGAGGCCTCCGGCTCGTGCTGCCCCGGGCAGGGACAGAGATGGGGAACTCGGAGTGGGGAACAAGGGCTCTGCCGAGAAGGCTTCCTGGAAGAGGGACATCTGAGCAGGGCCTTAGAAGATGAGTAGGAGTTTGCCGGAGGGGTCAGTCTTTTAGCAGAGGTGTAGGTGGGATGGAAGGTCAGAATGGAGGGGCATGACTGCCTCGGCGTCAGGATTCAGATGTCATCTTTGTGGTAATTGACATCCTAGCCCGGGTCAGGCAAGGGAGCGCCTGCCCGAGACTGGGGAGAGCCGGGCGTGTTGGGCGGGTATTAAGGGAATGTTGATTATGGTTCCTGGGCCATTCTCTTCTTCCTACTACTGCACTAGTTGGAGGGTTTCCGTGCAAGGCTACAGGGCTTGGTAGGGGACAACCGTGGTGCTGGCTGGGGACAGAATCGTGGGCAGCCAATTAGGAGCTGTGGCCTGGAGCCCGTGGAAGGGCCTCTGGGGCCCGGGCCACGCTGTCTTCAGCTGGGGGAAGCCCTCTCTTCCCTCCAGTGAGACCCGCCTCCCAGCCGTGTCTCTGTGAGCTGCCAGGCATGGTGGCGTGTGGTTGGGGGTGTGGAGACTCTGGGAGGCATGTGCGTGTTTGTGCCTTTGCAGTTGTATCACTGTTTTCACATATGAGCGAACTATGACCTTTCGTGGGCTGGTGGCTTTTTCCATGTCCAGTCGTAGAAAGAATCTGTATGTAATTGGGGAGTGACGGGAGATTTGGAGACAGGAAGGATGTGGAGTGCACATAGAATTGAAGTGCGGGGTCTGTGGCGGTCGGGCTGCTTGCTTGCTTGCTTTTTTTTTTTTTTAAAGATTTTATTTATTTATCTGACAGACAGAGATCACAAGTAGGCAGAGAGGAAGGGAAGCAGGCTCCCCTCTGAGCAGAGAGCCCGATGTGGGACTTGATCCCGGGAACTCGAGATCATGACCTGAGCCGAAGGCAGAGGCTTTAACCCACTGAGCCACCCAGGTGCGGTCGGGCTGCTTTCTTGACCTGACACTAATCAGGAGGCCTCCAGGGAGGTCCAGAGGTGGGGTGGGTGGAAGGTGGGCTGCCAGCCACTAGCCTTCTTGGCCAGGCCTCCCTGTCAGTTGCTGCCCCACTTTGGCTTTCTAGACCCCTAGAGCCCAAGGCACACCCCTGTAGCCCCTGCCCCTCTCCCAATAAAGCCTCGGGGGCTGGGACTACCAGGCCCAGTGCAGCTCTGGCCTCAGCCACGTGATAAATCCAGGACTTCTCCTTGTATGGGAGGTGGGGGGGGCGGGGATAAGGCTAGCAGAGCCCAGCCCAGCCCTCTTCCCAGGGTCCGGGTGAGTGGCCGAACTCCGAAGCCAGAGTGCTGGCCCCTCCTTCTCGCTAGTCTTTCTCTTGCTTGCCAGAGTGGGGCCTAAGAGACAGGGACACTCTCCAGGGCTTGGCTGGCATAGGCTGGAGGGGCTGGATACAGGAGCGAGCGAGAGAGAGAGAGAGAGAGAGAGAGAGTGTGTGTGTGTGTGTGTGTGTGTGTTCACACACGTGAGGCACAGTGGAACAGTGCTTAGGAATGGGAACCAGGGACGGACCTCCTGGATTCTAAATCTGCTCTCTCTCTCTGGCTGTGTGCCCTTGAGCAAGCCACTCTCCTCTCTGAGCCTCTATTTCCCCATCTGTAAGAGGACCATCCTGATAATCCTTAACTGCTAGGAGGATTTCATGAGGGAATTCCCCCGAGGTGCTCCGCATTGCTTGGGTGCTTGGAAAGTGCGTTGGTGGTGATTTTCCTCCTAACCATCATTACCACCAGTGAGCAAAGGAAGAAACGAATGAATGAAGTGAATGAATGACCAAGTCAGTCTCCATCTTCATTGCATGCTGTCTGGCACAGTGCCCTATCACAGGGATGCAGGTCTGGCTGAGGTGGGTAGGGGAACGCCCAGCCCAGCAGGTCAGAATCCGTAATGAGGCTGAATCTGGGAGGGGAGGAGGAGGAGAAGGAGGAGGCCCAGGTGCCTGCACCTGCCTGAGCTCCTGGGAGAGCAGTAAGAGAGGAGGCCAGCTGAGCTACGAGGCTATCGGCGGATAAGTTCCAGGTTCCAGGAGGAGCCTGAGCAGGCCAGTGTGATCAGGGTTGGGCCAGAAAGAAGAAACCACCCCACACTTAAGATATCAAGGAAGACTTCTTGGAGGAGGGACCTCTGAGATGGGCCTTGCAGTATGAGTAGGAGTGTTCTAGGTGAAGCAAAGCAAGCGGCCGCAAAGGCGTGTGCAAAGAGATGGGGAATCCAGGAGGTCTGCTGTGGTGCAGGGCAGGGAACGGGTGGAGAGGAGGCTGGGGAGGCAGGCAGGGACTGAGCTGTGCAAGGCTTTGAATGTCAGGCCAAGGACCTTGACCCTTCCCTTGGGAAGGCTTTTCAGCTGGAGTAACATGATCGCATTTGCATTTTAGCAAGGTCCTTCCAGCTGCTGCAGGGAAGAAGGTTGGCAGTTGGCAGCCCAGAGCCCTGCAAGAGGCTAGACCTGGGGCTGGAGTGAAGTGGACAAGTTTGGGGAAGACGAGAGGGAAGATCTGCCCAGAGTTTGGAAGGTGGAGGGGGGGTGGCTCTCCCATGATCCCAGGCCCCAGGAGTTAAGTCCCTAAGAGACCTGGAGCCCAGAGAGGGATGGCCACTTGCTCTTAGACCGCCACCTGGCATGCTGGACATCACCCTTGGGGCAGTGCCTCCCTGGGCTGGGCAGCCCTGTCCCTTGTGACGACTGTCCCCCAACCCCCCCTCCCCATCGCCTGCAGCCCCCTCGCGCCTCCTTCCTGCCTGTCTCCGCAGAAGGGTGCCATTTGGCGTCTAAATAGCCTTCTCCCTGCAGGCGTGGAGGCAGGTAAGGAGGTTTAATTAAAATTAGTGCCTCTCTCCTGGCAATCGCGGTGTTTATGAAGATGGGCCCGGCTGGCATTGTTCCGCAGAGGACTTAATCGAAGCTTAATGGATTGACCTAACATTCGATTTCCTGACTCCCATTGAGACGGCCGCCGCAGCATTCCCTTAAGCGTTTGCAATTTACCCACTGCTCCGCGCCAACAAAAGGCGGCCTGAATAGCAGCCCCACTCGAGGGGCCATTGTGCGCGGGGGCGCCTGCCTGAGTCACCGCTATTGGGACAACATTCTTTATGCCTCGCTGGAATGAAAAGATTATTCAAATATTCAATTAAACCGTGAAAAGGGGGCTTTTCTGAGAACCTGGGGGCCCCCAGCTCCGCAGCGCTAGCAGGCTGCTCTCCGAGGGGGTGGTGCCATCTCCCAGCCCCCTCCCGCCTCCCATCTCCAGGACTGCTGGGGCTAAGCAGGCTGGGGGTGGGGGGGACACGGCAGGCTTTTCTCCCCTGGGCCCATCTCCAACCTGCGGTGTCCCGGGGCCCCGAGGTGGGCACACAGATCAGGCCCGGTTCCCATTTTGCAGGTGACAAACAGCTCAGGGGAAGGGCCTTGCCCAAGGTCACCCAGTTGGTGATAGAGCTGGGATTTGAACCCCTGACATACTAAGGGGGCACCTCCAGGTCTGTGCGACTCCTGCTCCCCCCTGTCTACTGGAAGAAGGGCGTGGCGTTCAGTGGGATGTTGGCTGTCACACCCATTATTCCACAGAATCTTCAGGACAGTCCCTTAGAGGGGGGTGCCGGGAGGTGGGAGAGGGGACACGACTTGACAGTGGTCTCCTCCAGGGTGAGGAGGAAGAGGAGTCTGGAGTCCACAGTAGCCTGGGAAACCTAGGATCCCAGGGGTGTGGGCCCTTGGACAGGACTCCTAGATGGGACAAAATGTAAAGTTTTCATGTCCCATCGCTCAGGAACTGATGTCCAAGCCTGATGCTGCCTGTGCTTACCTACCAGCCTTTGGAGCCAGGAGACCTGGCTTTGCGTCCAGACTCTGGCATCTACTCGGTGTCCCAGGAGCACCCCACGCCTGGGGGAAGCCCTTTTCTGCCTGCCTGGGTGTCTTTGGGGATTAACTGAGCTAGAGCACGACACCCTGCGGGTGCCCGGGAACCTGGGTGCGCCTACGCTGCAGGGTGGTCACGGGCTTAACTGGTGATGGCTTCCTTTCCCCAGCCCGGTAGCCCACCGCATGGGTGCGGTGGGGGTCTCCAGGCTGCAGAGAGCTGAGAGGTCCAGAGAACTGTTAAGAGTGGGGGCTGTCCCTGTCTGCACCATCCCCTGCGCTCCACCCCATTGTCCCTCGCTGGTGCGGTGCTGCGGGGCTGTGGGGAACAGTAAATCCTGGTAAAGCCGAGGCTCTGGTCCTCCCAGCCCCCTCCCACTCCTGCCTCTACTGCAGCACCCCAGCCCATCCTCCTCCACCCCCAGCTGTTTCCTCTGGGCCCCCTTACTGCTGTGTGGCCTTGAGCTGGTCCCTACCCTTCTCTGGACCCTCAGCCTCCTATTGCGTATGGTCAGAAGGCGGTATCAGGAGAATTGGCCAGCCTGGGCTAGGGGTCAGGGGTGGGGGGGGGAGGGAGCCGTGAGGAGAGGTGGGGGTGGGGGGTGAAGGTAGACAGGACTCTGTGGGATGAAAACAGGTTGGGACAGGGACGGGCCAGTAGCCACCTCTTGTGCGTAGGAGGCCGGCTTCAGAGAGGGTGGGGGCTTCCCATGACCTTTGAGTGTGTCTGGAGTAGTCCAGGCTAAGGAGCAGGGCTGCAATGCACAGGTGAACACGTTGTTCACTGCACAAAGGCCCCTAGGCAAGGGATGAATAGGGGCTGATATCCTGCTTGTGAGCCCCTTGCCATACTGTCCCTGTGGACAAGGGGAAACTTCTTTCTAATTGGCACCATGGTGCCTTATGGGCTCATGGTGATCATGGGGAGGCAAGGGAAAAAGTGACCCTGGCTCACTGCAGGGAGGTGAGGCAGCCAGGGGTGGGGGTGGAGGATGGAGGACGGGGGGTGGGGGGGGTGGGGGGGGGCAGATCCTGCCATACGCCTTAGGCCCAGCTCAGGTTTCCCTAAATCCAACTTTGGACAACACAAGCCTCGGCAGGCGTACCGGGGGCGGCTGGGGATCAGGGTTGCCAGGAGCATCGAGCCCTCCTGGCGCAGTGGGTGTTAAGCGGGATTAGAAGGGCCAAGGGCTGCACATGCTGGGCTCCAGACTCCCCCGCAGCCACGGAGCTGATGGGGATGGGGGCAGAAGGGAAATGGACGGATGACCACTGCCTGAACCCCTGGAGGCCGACTCACAGGCCAGGCTGGGCCGGATTTGGGGCTGGGGGACAGATCCCGTAGATTCCTGCTGAACCTCAGTCTCCAGGCCAGGCACCAGCTGGGGGTGCGGCCCAGGAGCTGAGAGACACCCACCAAGCCGTGATGAGGACTTGAGTGACAAACTGACCCTCTCTGGGTGCTCCCCGGGGCCCAGGTACCTGCGCAAGGTGGGCGTGCCCCGTTCCCAGAGGAAGGAGGCCTTGCAGGCCAGGAGGGGACAGGGCACAATGCCACGGCTCCTAACTGGTGGGACTGGGTCTTGAACCCCAATCGCCTCTCTCCAAAGACATTTATTTTTCGTGTCTTCACTGCACCCCTCCTGGGCGTGCAGGAGGCACTGGTCACACTCCTCTGTCCCTGGCACAAGCGATCACCCGTCCACGGAGAGCGGCCAGCCCTTGCCTCTCCCACAGGCAGCCACGCCTTCATGTTTAACTTGGATTCCTTGTCTGTCCCTGTTCTTACATAATGTGCAGGCTTCTGTGCAAGCATTTTTAATTTATGTAGATGGCTTTGCCATGTAGATTGAACTCTGGACCTTCCTTTTCTGTTTTTTTTTCCACGTAGCTCTATGTTTTTAAAGATCTGCCCGTATGCTCTGTGCTATGTCTGCTCTGTTGCTTGTGTCTCCCATGCGGGACTCCCCGGGGTGCCCCCCCCATAAATGCAGTTGCGTGAGAATCCACATCCCCCCACGGCCCCATGAGAGAATCTCCTTGTGGTACTGGAGGCTCTTGATCGGTAGACAAGAGGAGTGCTTGTCGCTGTCTAGAATTGGACCTGTCCACTGATGGCAACGGGGGGTGGTGGTGGTGGATGATGCAACAGGATGGTTTTTTGTTCTGTTTGTTTGAAGTAGTTTCCACGCGTGGCGTGGAGCCTTATGTGGGGCTTGAACTCATGACCCTGAGATCAAGACCTGAGCCGAGATCAAGAGTCAGACGAGACGCTTAACCAACTGCCCCATCCAGGCGCCCCATGATGGCTCTGACTGTCGGGCTGGGGTTGGTGTTGATCATGGTGGGGTGAGAGTAGGGGTTACAGTAGCGACATAACTTGTGTTCAAGTATGTCACCACCTACGTGTTCTTACGTGTCCAACACTGTTCTCCAAGCACTTCCCACCGAGCATGTCCCTGAATTCTCCCGACAGTCCTGTGAAGTAGGTACTGTTGTCACCTGTCACATGCACAGGGAGACAGCTGGTGAGGTGGGGATGGTTTTGGAGACGATGGAGGTGTTCATCCTGACCAGTGGGAGGGTGATGGTGGCCGTCATGATGGTGGCAGGTGATCGTGGTTGGGGGAGTGACGGTGGCAGTGGCCATGTTTGGGATAACTGCAGAGAGGGCAGTGTTGGTGACAGCTGCTGTGGTGGTGACAGGAACGGCTGTGGTGATTGGGGGGATGGTGGCGGCGGTGGCCACATTTGGGAGGGATGCGGGGCTGTCAATACTGGCGATGGGTGCTGGGGGCTGTGCTCCTCCACGGCTGCGGTGGCGGTGTGGTGGCCACGGGAGGCCTGGTCGCGTCTCTGACAGTAGTGGCGCCCGTGTCTTTGGTGCTTCTAGGGGGTGTTGGCGTTGGCGTTGCCAGTGACGGCGGCTGATGCGATGGGCTGCTGATGGTGACGGAGCCCCTCCCTTTGCAGATGTGAAGTTCCTGAATAACCACAGCCTGGTGAAGGACGCTCAGGAGAAGGCCAACGCCGCCTTGCTCGATTACACCCTGTGCCACTACCCGCACTGCGGGGACAAGTTCCAGCAGCTGCTGCTGTGCCTGGTGGAGGTGCGGGCGCTGAGCATGCAGGCCAAGGAGTACCTGTACCACAAGCACCTGGGCAACGAGATGCCGCGTAACAACCTGCTCATCGAGATGCTGCAGGCCAAGCAGACCTGAGCCTGGGCTGGGCGGGGCCGGGGCGGGGCCGGGCAGGTGGGCGGGGCCGCAGCCGCAGCCGCCCCCCCCCAAGGCCCTCCAGGGGACTGAGTTTTTTCTGCCGGCCCAAGAGCCCCACCCTGCACGCCCCTGCCCCTGCACTCTCGGCAGCCCCATGTTTGGGAAGGTGGGTGAGGGGGGACGGGGTCTGGTGGAGGTAGGGTGGCCCCCGCTCGGAGGGCCCCCCGGAGAAGGCGGCTGCTAACCACCCTCTCACCCTCCCCTTGCTCCCCTGTCTGTCCTGGAGTCTGGACGCAGAGATCCGGGGAGGAGGCTCGGGATTCCCTGGTGGGCCTCCATGTCCCTTGGGTCCCAAGTTGTCCCTTTCTCCTCTCCGGGAAACAGAAGCAGAGGGACGTTGAGGGGGCACCAAATGGAGGAGAAGAGAGGGTCTCCAGAACTCCCTCCCAGAGACCGGGAGGGCAGCCCTCTGTTCTGTCAACAGGGGTCACTGAGTTGGCGAAGTTGGTCAGGCACTGTGGGGCCTAGAGGACACTAGGGGGCGGGTTAGGACCAAGCCTCCCCAGCCCTTCCACCCCGTCTGACTCGTGCAGGGGAGAACTGTGACGTGCTATCTGAAAAGAATTTCTCCGCAGTCCGCTCTCTCTGTCCCTCTCCCACTGAAGGAGAAGTTTCTATTCCTCTCTCGCCAGGGAGCTAGAACATTCTAGCCCCACCCAGAGTTGGCCAGCCCAGGCTGGTATGTGTCTGCAAAGGCTGTAGTCAAGAGGTTTGTGGGTTTGGGGGTTTCGTTTTTTAATGTAGTAATCTAGATACTCTTGGAAAGGTGGGTATGTAGTGGGGGGCGGGGCAGGGAACGGATTTGAGGACCGAGGCGGGGACTTGAGGATCACCCCCAAGTACAGCCTATGGTTTCTCTCCAAACACCCTGTGCCAAGGACCCCATGGGTAGTGCTGGACCATTGTTTTGGTCCGGAGAGGAGCTGTTGCTTGCCCCTCCTTCGATGAGCAGCAGGATGGCCTGTCGGGTCTCAGAGTCTGTGTGTATGGGAATACGGGTGAACTTGAGGAGGGTGTATGGGTCTCCAGATAGGGGACACTGCTGATACGCCCCTTCCGCATTGGCCCCGTCCCATTGGATCCCTTGCTGCAAACCTTTGAAGCTGGGTCTCCGCTCCCTGGCCGCCTCCTGCCCTGTGTCCTGAAGGACACTCTCCAGGGCCAGGCGCTAGGGGAGGCCTTGGCTCTCCTTGGTCCCCGGGCTGGGTGTCCGCCCTCTTTCCTGCTTCCATGTCGCCATTGCAGCTTGTGCTGAGCCTGCCCAGTTAGAGGTAACTGGGCATCCACGCCCCCCTTGCCTCCCACCGCCCTGTCTCTGTCCCCGCCCCTGCCCACTGAAACATGTGCCCCTGCCAAGGCCAGAGACCCACAGCCCCAAAATGAGAAGTGCCCTTAAGAATCTCCCCAGCCCTTGCAGCCCTGGAATAAATTTTGCAATTAGTTTCCAGCTCCCTTTGCCTGTTTACATTCTGGGGCCAAAGCAGAGCCTCCAAGGTGGGTTTCGGTGGTCTGGGGCAGGGCAGTGCTCTGACTGGCATGGGCATGATGGTCAGATAAGCTTTGGTTCAAAACACCAGGCACCGTTGGGGAGCCTATGGGCCCCATGTCATTCCTGGGATCTTGCCATACCCAGGAGATCTGGGAGAGGCTTGGGTCTTCCTGGGCCTCGGCCAGAGTTCTAGACCGGCCGTGCATCTCAACCGACATCTTGGGAAGAAGGGAACAGTCATTTCATGAGCACCTACTGTGTGCCGTCCCCTCATCTCTCTGTCCCTGCGGTGGCCCAGTCAGGCAGGGGCTATGATCCAGGAGAGGGACTAGGCAGGTGCCCCTCAGTCAGGAATCTGCAGGGACAGATTCAAACCTGGGTCCCTCTGACTTCAGAGCACCGGACATTTCCTCTCAGTCCCTCTGGTGGCCCTGGGCCTGGGACTTCTTCCTGGCTCTCTTGCCTCGCCCACCGCTAGGAGGCAGCAGTGAGCATGGCTGATTTCTGAGACCAGCTGCCTCTTCTGAGATGGCCTTCAGGACTTCACACGCTTTGTCTCATTTTGTTGTCCATATGCTCTTCAAAGCCACTTCGGTAGGTGGCAGCTCCGGATTACAGATGAGGAAACCGAGGTCCGGGGGTGGGGGGCGGGTGAAGTGGCCTGTCCAAGATCACACACCAAGAAGGGGCAGAGCCATCACGGCCACCTTCATCATCCCGACCTGACAAGTTCACCCTGGGGCCACTCACGGTCTACTTCAGGCCTCTGTGCCGATTAGAAAAAAGACACCCCCTCTAGGGAGAAGTATCCCTAGGCACACAGCTTGGCAGTGGCTTTCATGCAAAGAAAGTGTGTCCCTTTTCCGCCTGGCATCTTCAGAAGGGAAGCAGATGCTCTGGTTCCCGCCTCTGGGGAGCATCCAGTCCCACGCGAGGCCACTTTCTGTCATTTTGTGATCCTGTGTGACCCACCACTAAGAGCCAGCAAAGGGGAGGAATTCTTCCTCTGGGGCGCCAGGAAGTCTTCTCGGGGGAGGTGTCATCCAAACTGGGTTTTGAGGGATGTTCAGGGGTTTGCCAGCTAAGACAAAAGTTGGGGGCAGCATGGGCAGGTGTCTGGGGACCTAAGCTAAGCTTCAGAAGTCTCGACAGCCTCCATCCCCGGAATGAAATACCCAGACCCCTGTCTCTGCATGATGGGCACCCCCCCCACCAGGGTAGATTTTGTCCCTGTAGACAGCCCAGGTGGTGCCCAGAGTAGAAACGACACAAAAGGCTATGGGGAGCTACTTGGGCCTGGCTGGGTCCCGGGGCTTCTTGTGCAGCCCTGCCCCGCCTCCACGCACGTGCACCTCCATCAGGGAGGCTGCTCTGATGCCCCCGGCTGTGCCACATCCTCCACATCCTCCGGCAGCATCTGGGCCAGCCGGAGGTCAGCAGGACAGGGTACGCAGTCCCTGGGCCCCTCCTTCGCCTGGTTTCCACCTCAGGGACCACCTGGTGCCAGGCCCTAACACTGCTCACCTTGGGCCAGAAACCAGCTCTACCTAAGAAGCGACCCGGACTCACAGAAGAATCAGAATCTTGCCGCTGGCCACGGAATTAGTGGCGGCAGGACCTGGACCTGTAGCCAGAGTGTGAGCTGCGGTCTCCCCGAAGCATGGCCCGTCACACCTGGAGCCTTCCCCCCTACCCCGGTGCCTTCTCTGAACAATCTTGCCTGGAGGACTCCCTCTCACGGCGACTGCCACCCCTGGCCCCCATGCTACCTCCTGGGGAGACCCTCTCTGAGCCTCCGTTTCTTCCTCTGTACACCAAGGAGTGACGGTGGTCACGGGGCTGAGGGAGGACCCACAGCTCTAAGGCAGGCGGGGGCTCAGTACCAGCTGGGCCCACAGTCGCTGCTGGTAAGTGTAAGTGTTGGCGGCGCCTACCCTGTTGATGAAACCGGGGCTGTCTTGAGTCCTGAAGACAAAGCGGCCCCTTCCCTTGTCCCACCCTCCCGTCAGCATCCTGTCCCCCTCCCCAGGCCAGGGTGACCCCCAGGGAGGCACAGGTCACAGGAGTATCGTTTATTATGACACCTTCCATGGGGCTGTCAGAACTTCAAGGCAGGCGGGAAGGGTGTGCGGGGGACGATCTTGGTCAAAGTTGGAGGGGCCTGAGCTGTGGGGTGCAGCTGCGTTGGCACGGCACTAGGCAGGGGTCCTATTGGAAGCAGGGGGAGGCTGAGGCCGCTGTCTGTCCCGCAGGGGCCCCCAGTGGGCCCTTTCAGAGGTCCCCCCCAGGAGCCTGGGGGTAAAGTCTGCACACTCTCTTCTCTAGAAACCTGGGAGGAAGGGGGGGGGGCTGAGCTGGCAGAGGATCATGGTGGGGGTGTCTGGAGGGGTCTGGAAACGGAGGCTGGGGGGAAGCCCTCGGGGGGATTCTGGCCCCGGGGGACCCTGGGCAGTGTCCCCCATTCCCTCTCTCGGACCCTCAGATTCTCTCAAAGAACACCTGATGCCCAGAGGCTTTCAGGAAGGGCGGTGGCTGCCTCGTGAGGGACCGGGGCTGGCAGCCTTCGCTCCCCCGCTCCTCGTCTCGGGCCACCTGAGAAGGTCGCGGGGTGCGGAGGGGGAGGGGGGCTAGGGCGTCCGGAGGGAGGGCGACGCAGGTTGGGGGTCCGGAGGGTGGGGCCGTCGCGGGCCTAGGTGGAAGCGGCTCGTTGCTACGAGCGGCCTTAGCAACGCACCCATTCAGCAGAGACAAAGGCGCTGTCACTTGAGCGCAGAGGCGCCGCTACCGCTCTTGTTCCCACCCGCGCCTCGCCTGCGGGGGTGGGGGGGAGGGGCGGGGTGGGGGGCGGGGCGCCGGGCCTGCGGGAGCGGGGGCGCTGTCGGCTCCGCGGAAGGCCCACGGCGCGCCGGCCTGCAGGGGGCGCCTCCTGCCCACGTTGCGGAAAGGGGAGTCGAGGCTCCAGGGAACCGGGGACACCAGGCAGGGGAGGAAGCCGGCGGGAGCCTGGGGTCCCACTGACTAGGGTTTCGAATGTGCCTCCACTTACACCGGTGTGACTGCCCCGGTGCCTCACTTTCCCCATCTGCACAATGGGAGGATAGTTCCCCCAGGTCCCCAGGTTTAAAGGAGTCAGCCAACGCGGGGCTTTAGTCCTGAGCCCAGCCCCAGTTAGAGCCGGACAAACAGGCCTCTTGCCCATGCTGGGAAGGACCCCTCGGCCTGAGGTGCGGCGGTGCCTGGCAGGCCCTCCTACAGCCAGCTGTGCTCTAAGACTGGGGGACTCAGTCTGAGAGAGGCTGACAGTGGCCAGAGGGCTCTGGGTTCCCTTCGGGGGCCCCAGCCTCATCCCACTGCCTGCAGGCCCCCATCAGCCCTGTGGTTGGGGAAGGGAGCCTGAGAGGGAAGTGCTCGCTTCTCACCAGGTTTGGAAAGTCCTTTCCGCCCAGGAGGCATCAGGGTAGGGGCTCTGAGAGCGGCGCTGGGCCTGGGGGGTGGGCACACAGAGCAGGTGCGCAGAGGAAGGCAGGCTCCCGGCTCCCTGCTCCTCCTGCAGCACCCGTTATGGGAAGGGGTCCCAAACCTATCCCCTGAGTGCACCTCTCCCAAAGAGCACTGCCCTTTCCTGACAGGCCCCCAGTGTGCTAATGGGGGACTTTGGGCACCAGCAAGGAGCAGAGCAAGAGGAAGGGCCCTGCAAGCCGTGGGAAGCCGGGTACGCTGCTTCTCCAATCGCTTCCATCCTGGTGCAGTGGGGCTGCAGGGGAGGGGGAAAAAGGGAGCCTCTTGGGGGGGGAGAGTTGTACCTGACACCTTGAATGCTGTCAGCTCCACAGCCTGAGGACAGATGAGATCATCAGGGGAGGGGGCCCCCCACTCCTGCTCCCCCTTGCCCTGGGGGCCCTGGGAAACCTTGTAATGACTCCCCCACCCCCAGTGGCCTTGGCATTCAGGTTCTGCCTGGCGGCTCCCAGGGCCCTGCCACCTGGTAACTGAGGAATGGGGCTCCTCTGATCTCCGGAGGAAGCCCCCCTTCCCCTAGTCCCTGTGGTTTCCTCTACCCTGTGGGACATACTCGCTAGCACCCTGCCACCCTCGTCCCAGCCTCACCGGCCTCTCAGGTTCTGCAATGGAGGAGAAGGTTGTGGGGATTCTGGGGCTGTGGGTCCCTACAGGAGAAAAACCCTTTTCAGAGACTGAGACAGGAAGCTCACTCTCTGCTCTCCTGCCCTGGACAGGACCTCATTATCAAAGACCCTAAGGATCCACTCAAAGGTTTACTCCACAGATTAATGAAGAAACTAAGACCCAGAGAGGGAAGGTAACATACACAAGGGCACACAGCATGTAAACTAGGAGATGGGGCTGAAACTCCCGGCCTAGCCTTGAAGTCATTCAGCCCATGCTCTATCTCAGGGCCCCAAACCTCATCTACCCACCTGGCTTTGGAACCCCCAAACACCCTTTGGACAGAGACCCCAGGAACGTGACCCTGGTCAAGCCCTGCCTCTGGGCAGGGCAGCTGGGGCCCCTGTTCCCTGGTGGTGGTGGGAAAAAATAAGCCACTTCTAAGCCATCCCCCAGGCCCCATGATTGAATTCCCTGGGCCTCAGTCTCTTTGCCTTTCAGATGGGCTAATAGGATCGCCAGCGCCTTCCCAGCTTTACCTGTGCACCAGGGAAACCAAGGCTCTGGGTAGTACAGACTGGGGGCTGGTGTGGCCTTACCTCTAAGAGCCAAGTGTCTTCGGGCTGGAGCCAAGGCTGCAGGGCTGTCCTGAGCCACCTCCCAGGGACCCAGGGACCTCGGGGGGGACGCTGGGCCCATGGGGCTGGAGCAGGCCTGAAAGGAAGAGGTGTGGCATTGACAGGGAGTGGGACCTCCCGCCCCGGGATCCCCACCTGCCAGCACCCACCGTGAATGGCTCTGTTGCCTTTTTCTCCGTCATCCTCTGCAGGGCGCTCCGGACCTGGGGGTTGGGCATCAGGGTCAGGCCTAGGCCCCTCGCCCTGACCCCCAGGCACAGGTGTCCTGCAAGTTAGCCCTGCCCATTCCACCCCCCCAACCACCCATATCCCCAACTCACCTCCCCGTTGTAGGCGGCATAGACCAGGAAGATGTACGGCCCCTGCGGACAGACCCAGCATGTGGATGGGTGTCACTGCCTTGGAGCCAGCCCCCTCCACCGCTTGGCCCCGGGGCCATAACAGAGACACACTGAGAGATACCCAGAGACACTGAGAGACACAGGCGGATGAACACAAATCCTACTCTGTCCCCCTCCTGCACTTGGGAGGGGACATCTGTGACATTCTATGGCAGAGAGAACCAGAAGGGGCCCTCCCCTACCTGACCCCCTTCAGCCTCTGGCCACAGATAGCCTCTCTGCCCTCTTGTCCCTCTTTGTCCCCCGACTCCCACCTGCCCCTTCCTCACAGCCTCATCATGGCTGCAGGAGTTCCTGAAATCATGGCTAACTCCAATCCTGGGACAGCAGATGTGTGAATGCATGCTGATTCATGCCTCTAGCTGCGTGTCTCTCTGACCCTCTGTCTCTTCTTCTGGAAAGAAGAAGCCAGGACTCAGCTCCTGCTGTGTGTGAAGGACTCAGCGCAGTGTCTGGGCTATAGCTGGCTCTTCCTGCTCACACACATGAGGCCCAAGAGGGCCTGGCCACTCACGAAGTACCGTCACACACAGGGTGACTGCCCTCATAACCGCTCCATGCTGAGAGGGTGGGGGGGAGTTAATCTTTCCTGTTGGATGGAGCAGGACCCTAGGGCCTGGGACAGGGGACGGAACAATGAGTCCTAGGCCAAAGTGTGACCCAGCAGGTGGAATTTGAAGCCTAGGCCTTCTTCAGATTCTACCAGGACAGGCCACAGCCCCTACCCTGAGGCTTAGACTGGAGGACACAGGGTGGGGTCCAGGGGCCCTCTTTGCGGCTTCTAGCTTCAGCCTCAGAGCCTGGCTGCTCCCCCTGGTTCTTAGCCCCTAACTGGGTTCATACCACCCTCCACCCTAAGACAGACCCTGGTGCCCCCCAGATTCCCGCCCCTCCGCACCCCCAGCTAGCCTGTCTTCCCTCCGCAGCCTTTCAAAGAAAGGCAGCTTTCCAAACTCCACCCAACCCCGCCAGCACCTCCCTGCCTAGCATTCTCCGAGCCTCCCTGGCACCCCTGGGATGACATCCGAGCTCCTTACAATAGCTCTGGGGACCCTGCACGGTCTGGCCCCCATGTGCCCTCCTGTCCCATTTCTCACCAGCTCATGTGTCCCCCCCTTCATGTCTCTGCTGGCTCCCCCCATATTGCCCTGACCTAAAACATTCTTCTGTCTCACTGAGTCTCAGCCGAGAATCGCTCCCTCCAGGAAGCACCCTTTCTGTGTCCCCACGAGGGGCTCCTCTGTCCCCAGCCTGCCCCCATGTCCCCTCAGCCTCTCAGCCTCCGCCATGCCCTGCCGTGGGCGTGTGGCCCGGTGCTTGGATCCTGGGCGCTAGCAAGCTCTCTCCAGCACAGAGCCCACAAAGGTTCTCCCGCCCATGGTGCTCCTGAAGGGTGCCCGGAAACCTGGCCCGGGAGCCACAAGAAGACACATCAGCCCTACCGAGGGAATGAGGCCCCGCTGAGCCCAGTCCCTCTGCCCTGGGCCTGCTGTAGGGTAGGAGGGCAGTCCTGAGGGCAGGTCCTGCCCAGCTGATGGCCCGGCCACAGTGTGAGAGGGACACCCGGAGGTGGGCGGGGTGAGGAAGACAGGGAGGACGGCAGGAGGAGAGGAAAGGCCAGGCGTGGGGAGGGACCCAGAGGACTCAGCCTGACTGGGGAACCTTCCTGGAGACTATGTCGGGAATGGCAGGGTGGGCCCAGGTCATGCGTCCGCTGACCCCGTAAGGCAGCCTTTTCCCTCCTTCAGCAGGAAACCTTGGCAAGGAAGGTCTGTGGCTGACTGGCAGGAGGAATGGGGTCAAGCTCAAGGACAAAAGCTGGCGGCGCCAAGGGTCAACAGAAAGGGACACAGTGGCAGGGCCATGCCAGAGGAGAGGGGGCCGGAGAAGGAACCTCAGAGAAAATTCAGAGACAGAGACGAAGAGGCAGGACAAGGGGAGAGGAAAGGAGGCAGGGGGACAGAGGGAGGGAGGCGGGGAGGTGGCCACTGCCGTGGTGGCCTTGGCAATGGGCTGCTGCTACCTGGCCACCCCCGGAAGGGGGTGCGGGCACCCCAGGCAGGGTCACAGGCTAACCCGGCAGGGCCCACGTTTGAAGCCAGGATGCTCTGGAGGCGTGGGGCTTGAGGAAGGGCTTGTCTGTGTCCAGGAAGGGGTGTAGCGCTGTCCTCTGTCCCCCACTGCTCAGGCCCACACAGGTGTCTGGGAGCGGCGCTTCTTTGGGAATATCTGGAAGCCCCGTTTTTTTTTCATTTTCTGGGCCCGTCTCTGGGCATGGCGCCTCCATGCTCCCCCAGCAGCGGCCCCTTCTTTCCTCTCTCCACTGCCACGCCTGGCTGAGCGTCCCCACGGCCCAGGCCGAGAAGGCGACGTGGACCAGGAGCTGGTGGTCATTACCCACGGCACCCTTCCTCGCTCCCTGCCTCCACCCAACACTGGACGCCTGGCCTTGGCCGTGGCCGGCTCCGCAAGAACACGGCATTTTGTAGCCTCTGTTCCTGCTCTGTCCCTACTGCCTGGAACAGTGTCCACAGCCGACACCTCCTAGACGTTCGACACATATCAGGAGGATAGATGAACGACTGGATCGGACCCTTCCTGATGCCAGCTCCGCCCCACTGGCTGCCGCCCCCCGCCCTGCTCCTTCCTCCCCTGCTCCTTCCTCCCGTGAGGCCTGGGCCATGACTTCACGGGGTCTGTCTTCTCATGTGTAAGCCCTGTTCGCAGACACAAATACAGGACAGAGGCTCTGTCCCGGGCCTCAGAGCACCTGGGCATCTAAGTGGCTGTTAATACCCTCAGGCCCCTTCATCCCAGGAGGGGCAGAAAGGTCCCCAGGAGGACCTCTGGGACACATGGGGTTTGGACAGAATTTGTACCTTATTTCCTGAGCTTTCTTTGTCCATACCCGAGCCACTCCTTTTCTCAGCCCTGACAGGACCTGGGCGGCGTAAGGGTGGACAGCAGGAAGAGGGGCCGGGGGTGCAAGGGAGGCTGGGGGGAAGGGCAGGGGTGGAGAGGCCCTGCCTGGACCCACCTCCCTCCCAGTACTCAGGCCCCTGCGGTGTGCCTGTCTGTGTCTATGTCTAGGTCCCCCCATAGGACCGCCACCCCCCTGAGGACAAGGACTGAGTCTGACTCCTCTCAGAGACTCTGGACACAGGCCCATGGGAGCTGAGTGTTGTCCTCCTGACACAGCCTCTCCTCACTGCTGTCCTCACCAGTGCCCCACAGTGGGCGCCCCACACCCCGAGCCTGAGGGCAGAGATCCCAGGGGTCCTGCGCCCCATCATTGGCTTCCTGCTGAGGCCTGAAGTGGCTCTAGCGCCAGTCTGGGGCCTGGAACCGCTGCCACACCCCTGAGGGTCTGGACCTCAGCTCCCTCAACTGTAAAATGGGCACAAAATCCTCTCTGACGTGCTGCCTCTTTGATTCGAGGGTTGGTTCCCACTCTTGCCCTCAACTTCTTGCCTCTTGACAATGTCCCCTAGTCGCTGTTGGTGCCTCCCATGACCGGCAGGACACTCCTTTTCCCATCTGCTGACAACCCAGGCCCTCCCTCTGAGCTCCACTATGCGTCAGAGCCCTGATCCCAGGAGGTCCAGAGCCTAGAAGTACCTGGAAGGAATTGAGGCCCACGGCGGCGTAGGCCCAAGCCGGGCTGAGGTGCACCAGCACGCCGACCAGCCAGGTCAGGCCCAGGACGGGCAGCAGGACCAGCACTGGCTTCACCATGGCCCTGCAGGAGAGCAGGCCGGGCTGAGGGAGGCCAGGCTGGCCTGGGAATCCCTGCAGGCTGCTGGGTAGGGCGGCACCTGGGAGGTGCCTGGAGAGGCGGGTCGGCCGTGCAGACCGGGGACCGCTGCTCAGGACTTAGGTGCAGCTGGGATCTTCAGCGGGACTTGGCTGTCCCTTCTCAGACCCAGAAGTGGTTGGCACTGGGGAGTCCCAGTCCCAAACCTGGCTCAGAGGAAGGGTGCAGCTGCCCAGAGGGAGGGCTAAGGACTGGGGAAGGGAACCAGGTGGCAGGGAGTCCAAAATCTTCCCTTCTCAGGGACCCCTGGGGAACTCTGGCTTTTCAGGGACCCATTGGCTGAGGCTGTCCTGTCCTTGGCAGAGGACGGGGCGGGGAGAGGAAGGCCAGGGGCAGCCTCCTTTCGGCAGGACATGGCCCTGGAGAGTGAGGAGAGTTCTTGCAAGGGTAGGGACCTAAATCCTCACTCTGAACCTAAACTTCTGGGGACTGCCTGATCGAGGGGTCTCCCCTACTTTGTCCCTACCAGGCCATCTATGCTATCAGTAGACAGTGAGCCCCCAGGACAGCGGCTTGTGTCTACAAACACCTCCCACCCCTCAGCACTTAGGACTGATTACTGCCCCCCCCAGGTGACTTGCGAGGTCACGGGCTCACCCTCGTTCACACACATGAGCATGCGACACCTGCTCAGGTCCCATCTTGGCCCCGCGAGCACACATGGCCTTAGGACCACATCCTGCCACCACAGACTCGCACAGGCCTCCATCCAGTGAGCCTCCTGCGTGCTCCCCCACTTCTGGGCCTCACCATGTCTGGATCCTGACCTGCTCCTGCAGGCAGGGCCGTGGGCTCAGCATGCGGGCACGGCGGCGGGCGCTGGCCACAGTGACCATCACTACGCGGACCAGGATGCAGGTGTTGGCCTGGAGACCGGGCGTCAGAGGGTGAGAGGGCCTCCCCCTTCCCCAGCGTGACCTGCCCACCCCTCTAGGCCCCCAGGTCTCCCCCCTCACAGTCAGCACGAAGAGCACAGGTCCCACAAAGGCCCAGATGATGTCTGTGTGCACGTTGAGCCAGCAGTGCCCGGCCGCCACATAGTCATGGGGAGACAGGGCCAGGGTGACGGCGACAATGGCCACAGGCACACCTAGGAGAAGAACGAGTGTCCCTCGGACCATGCCTTGCAGCCTGTACTCTCCCAGACCCGGCCCCGCCCCCAGGACCTGGCCCGGCCCCCAGGATCTTGCCCCGCCCCTCAGGACCTCCCCACCCCGCCCCGCCCCGCCCCGCCCCGCCCCGCCCCGCCCCGCCCCGCCCCGGACCGGCCACCCAGGGCTGTCCGTGGCAGCAGGTGCACTGTGGGCACGGGGAGCTCTGGTTGGGGCTTTGGATCCCAGGTGGAGACGGTGACCGGAGGGTGTCGGACAGCGAGAGGACACATGAAGCAGACTTGAGAACAGAGCAGGAGCGGGGAGCAGGGGGGCATCACCCCAGCCTGTGGTGTAGTAGAGCGCCATCCGGGGGCCCGGGCGCATGCTCACGACCACCACCTTGCTCCAGAGCAGGAGGCCCTCCACCAACATCCAGGAGAATGCCACCAAAAAGAGGAGGTGCATTACAGCTGTGACGGCCACACAGGCCACCTGTGGGTGGGAGGGTGGCAGAGCCCCACCAAGGCCAGCTGTGGGTGCAGCCCAGCTCTGGATCCCACGCCCGCGTCTGGCACCACCAACGCAAGGATGTATCCGTGGGGAAGGTCTCTGGACAGCGCCCCCCGCCCACCTCCAGCATTCGGGGTTTTGTTCATCTCTGGGCCATGCTCCCCCCAGGAAATGGAGCCTAGTGAAGTGGGGGGCAACCCAGAAACGGCTGGTCCCCCCTGAGCTCACAAGCACACCTGCTGGGCGCCCACCTTATTGGCCTTCGCCCACTCGCTGGCCATGAGGAAGCCCTCGGCGGAGGCCAGGGAGAAGGTAAGGTTCTTGTGGACCGTGGCTCGCTCTGACTTGGGGACCCTGGACAGGCAGGGGTCCGTCAACAAGGTCACCACTAGCAGCCCCCACCCACTATCCGCCCTGCCTGCTTGGGTCCCTGTGGGTGGGCTAATGAAGACAGAGATGGTGGCTTCAAGGGGGCCCACAGCCCTAAGGGAGACCCCCGACCAGGGGCTTCTTGGACAAGGAGGGACTCAATGGGAGCTCGTCTCACCCGGCTGCCAGGAAGAGCAAGAACGTGGTGGCCAGGGCACAGAAGGACACGCCGCAGCCCACAAACGAGAGTGTCCTCAGCAGTGACTCCTCCTCGGCACTCCTCTGCGGGCCAGCCGAAGACCCCGGAGGACAGTAACCCCATCACGGCCCCGACCTGAGCACACCAAGTCTCGCCCCGTCCCAGCCCAGCAAGGCTCCCCAGACCTCCTTGTCTGCGGTGACGCAGGGGTGACAATGGCAGCCCCCGGCAAGGCCAGGCTGACACACAGGAGGCACTTAATACAAGAGCATTCAGGCTTACATACAGGAGGCACTTAATACAAGAGCATTCACCTGTCCTCTCCTGCTGGTTCTCCCTAACCTGGCCCTGACCGGTCCTGCTTTTGCTGATGTCAAAGGTCCTGAGAGCCCTGGCTGGGAGGTGACTGAGGCAGCCACAGGGAGAGGATGGCATGTCACAACCCCCCCACTGGGGGGAGGGGGCATGGAGCTCACACGCAAACATGGCCACTCTCTGCTTTTACAGGACAAATGTGTCTGTAGCATGTTTCTCTAGTGTGCTCCCCAACACGCCGAGGAACCCTGGCATTCCTAAGCCCTGTGTCACTCAGTCTCTTAGCAAGTGACCCCTCCGAGTCCCTTGTCAGCTCTAGTGAGCACACCGGTCCGGCTCTGCTCTTGGGATTGGGTGGAAATGCTGGGTCCCACCCCGAAGCCCGAAGCCCCGTGGCCTGCCCCACTCACCTCTGAGATGACTCCCTCACCCCTCCGGCTGCCCAGGCCTTTGTCCCAGACCACCTCCTCCTCCTTTAGTCCCGTGTCCTCCATTGGCCCGCTGTCCCCCCATGCAGGGCCTGCCCCCTGCCCGCAGACCCCTTGAGGCTCTCTGCCCCTCCAGCTCACTCCTGGCACCAGAGGGCGCCCTTGGGGCAAAGCCAACACCTGCTGAACACATTCACGACAGATAGGACCCATAGGATCGCCATCTGAGCGCCTGAGCATTCTGGGCTCTGACTTCTGCCACTCGTCCCTCCATCTTTTCCACTCCTGGGCCCGACACAGGCAGCTCCAGAGACATCGAAGTTCTCAAATGTGTTGGAGTCGGCCTGCCATTTCTAGTCTCCTTGCCTTTGCTCAGACTGGCCCTCTGCTGGGGATGCCTTTCTGTTCAGTTCTTGGTCACCCTTTAAGACTTGGTTCCGACATCGCCTCCCCCGACGCCCCCCGTCCCAACCCTACCTCCCTGGGACTCACCTGAACGTCATACACCTGCAGCAGGACCGCAAAGTTGGTGCTGTGGTTGCAGAAGCAGGCGGTGGAGGCCTCGTACAGGGCGGCCACAGAGCAGCCAGCGGTGGCCCATGAGCCCCCTGTGTCCGGGCTGGGGAAGGGCAGGGAACAGAAGGGCTCTTGAAATGGGAGGGACATGGAGGTAGGTGGCAAGCAGGGGACAGCCTCTCTCCAAAGCTTGGGGCCCATCGCCACTCTGCCTCTAACCAACTTTGCGACTTTGGGCAAGCCTCTGCCCTTCCTGGGGCCTCAGTTTCCCATCTGTAAAATGGACTTAACACTCTTAGGGATGATAGGGGGCCATGGGGCCAAGACCAGTGATTACAACTGATTAATGGCATTAATTACTAAGTGACAGTGACCGACGTTCAGCCAAGGATCCAGGGCTGGGAGCTGGGACTCATCTCTGAACCGTCTTCCGCTCCTTCAAACACTGAAGCGCCCTGGCCTGGGACATATCATCAAGTCTAACACCTATTTGACGGATGGGTCTCTCCCTAGGCACCCCACAGAGTGAGCTCGTGTATCTCCCATGATGGGGAGCTCACTGTCTTCTGGGTCACAGCTTCTCTTGCTCCAGCTTGTTCTGGAGTTGGGGAGGGGCCCGAGGCAAGACAGGTGGTGACTGGTGACCCCAAACACACCTCATCCTCAAGCAGAATGGATGACTTAAAAAAAACAAAAACAAACAAACAAACAAAAAACAAAAAAAACTAACACCAAATTGCCTTAATTAAAGAGCTGGAAAGTTGAAACTCACCTGATACTGAAGTTCCAGAAAGCACAGACAGGCTGCACCAGTCTCAGCGGGAAGGCCTGAGGGCAGGAAGCAGGGACAGAGCAGGCGTGTGAGTGTATTTGGGGGGCCTGGGGCAGGGGTGTGGATGTGTATGGAGAGCGGAGACCAGGAGGGTGCAGGGGGATGGGACACAGCATATACTCTGGTTCCATTTATGGGAAACGCTGGAAAAGACAGAATCTACAGTCACAAGAAGCAGATCAGGTGATTCCTTGGGGTGCCTGGCCCAAGAAGCCCGTTGGGAATGTGGAAAGGGTCTTTACCTTGCTTGGGGTAGTGGTCCCTGAGTGTATATGTGGGTCAAAACCAGTTAAAATGGACACTACAGTGTATGGAGATTGATTTTTTTTTTAAGATTTTATTTATTTATTTGACAGAGAGAGATCACAAGCAGACAGAGGCAGGCAGAGAGAGAGAGAGAGAGAGGGAAGCAGGCTCCCCGCTGAGCAGAGAGCCCGATGCGGGCCTCGATCCCAGGACCCTGAGATCATGACCTGAGCCGAAGGCAGCGGCTTAACCCACTGAGCCACCCAGGCGCCCTGGAGATTGATTTTTACAGTCTTGGGATGACATACCGAAGACGATAAACTGTGGGGGGTGTGTATGTGTGTGTTCGTGTCTAGGATTAGTGGTCGTGGGTAAAGGTCAACTTTAGATTTCTCTGAAACTAACGTTGCAAAAGCAGGAAGGAATGTGTGTATTTCACGTGATGAAATGAAGCAAGGTTTTTTGGTGATCTTTCCAGATCAGTTTATAGAAAGAGACCTGATCCTTGTATAACCCTAGCGGATAGACGATTCCAGGGTGCAGCTGCGTATGGCTTTTTGCCCAGGCCCCTTGGTGGACGCTTGGGCTCTTCCAGGTCTCAGGAGCACTTGGCCGTGCAGGTCTCTGCACATGTCCCTGGATGCTCCAACGGGAACCACCAATGTTTCAAGTCATGCACACTGATAATGAAATCCCAGCTCTGCCGCTTACAGGCTGGGGCCCATCACAGCCCCTCCGCCAAGCTCACTCTTTGCTATGTCGAATGGGCAGTTGGAGGATTACATGGATGTTGCTTATTTAAGTCCCCCAGCCCAAAGTGAGTGTGTAACAAACCAATTCCCTTCAGGTCCCTGGAAGGCAATGGGGTGCCTTGGGAATGAGTATTTTTCTTGTACATTTTTAGACCTTGGTTCAAATGAATGCATGTTGGGGAAGGGGGACACCAAACCAGGATAAGTGCAGTGGGGTGGCAGTTCCCAGAAGTACCCCCCCTTCCCAGTACCTGGGCCTGGTGCTGCAGGTGAAACGTCACGGCTGTGCTGACCTCCCCGGTCTCATCCCATACCTCAGAGGAGATGATGGCCGAGCCCAGCCGGGTGCTTAGAAACCTGTGGGGAGAAAGGGAGCTTTTTTTTTTTTTTTTTTTTTTTAAAGATTTTATTTATTTATTTGACAGAGAGAGATCACAAGTAGGCAGAGAGGCAAGGAGAGAGAGAGAGGAGGAAGCAGGTTCCCTGCTGAGCAGAGAGCCCGATGCGGGACTCGATCCCAAGACCCTGAGATCATGACCCGAGCTGAAGGCAGCGGCTTAACCCAATGAGCCACCCAGGCGCCCAGAAAGGGAGCTTTTAAGGACACCAGCTGGCTGCACAGGAGAGGTTATGAATGGCCTGGATATGCAGAGATGACACCCTCTGTGTCCAAAGAAACATCAGGAAATGTCCTGTGCTTGGTATTAGGGCATACGAATTCCAGTTTTGCCTTGGGGACTTGCTAGGAAATTCATTAAGTCCTGTCTTCTCCCTGAGTCTCGACACTGAAGCCTGGACCCCAGACAGCGGTCGAGCCAGGTTCCAGCGGCACGCCCAGTGTTGTGAGTGTTGGGGATGGGGGAGAATTTGGTTCTGGGTGCTAAAGGCAGATTTGCCTCTCAGAATCAGGGCTCTGGCATGGGATGGAGGCCTGGCCCTCCCTGGGGAGGGGATCCAGACCCTCAGCAGCCTACTGGCTGGGCCCCACTCACCTCTGTGCCTTGCTCGCCTCTTCTGAGCTGTCAGGGGTCTGGGGCTCTAGGCCGGGCTCCCCTAAGGTGTGCTGGAAGATACTGGAGCTGAACCAGCTGTGGATCACGGTGGCTCTGGAGAGGCCTGGCTGAGTGGGAGGGGGCCCAAGACCCCATCCTGTGTCACTTGTGTGAGCAAGTGCCACGGGTTGGCCCCGAGGGAGATGCTCTGCTCACCTTACAGACAGGGAAACCGGGGCTCATAGAGATTAACTGCCTTCCCAAAGATCACACAGCTAATAAGTAGTGGAACCGGAATTCCAACCAGCCACGGCTCATGCGCTTAACCCCGGCAGCTCTAAGGCCCTATGCTGCATGTCCTGATCCTCCCGCCCCGGGCAGCAGCAGCAAGCTGAGGGCCTCCTCCACCACCCGCTTCCAAGAGGCAACGTGTGGTTCAGTGGAGGAGACTCAGCAAACATCTATGATGCAACAAGTGCTTTTAACCTCATAATCACCCGCAAGGCAAGTACAAAGAGGACAGTCTTCCAGGCAAGGAAACAGGCTCTGAACGGTGAGGTGACTTATCCAAAGTAGCCGAGTTAGCAACACGAGCTGACCCACACCCCAAGAGGAACCCCCTCTCCACCCCACCCTCCGTACCCACCTTTCCTGAGGAGCTGCTCCACTTCTCCCGCGGGGATACGGATGTGGCCGGGCCCCTCTGGATGTCCACGGGGCATCGTGAACACACAGCCCTCTCTGCTGGCTTCCCCCAGGTGTAGGCTCCGCACCTCCAGACCTGGGATCAAACGGGGCTGGGTGGCTGGACCTCCGGAGGGAGGTCTTTCTGCCCAACCAGCCCCCGCGGCAGGGTCGGCTTCCCCTCTCCTTCAAGTCCAGAAGAGGGGAATCACTGAGAGGCGTCCCTGGGGACCAGGATCCGAATATCAATGCACCCCAGAAACCAAAGGGTTCCCAAAGGACACAGGTTTTTGCCAAAATTCCAACTGTGAATCCACAAACACTGAGAGTGTACTGGGGTCTGGCCTGAGAGGCAGAAATGAGTCAGAGACGGTCCTGGTACTCAGGGGGCCTCAGGAGGAAGGAGGTCTGTGGTGACGACCACAAAGGCAAAAAGATGTGTTTGTGTATGGGGTGTCGGCAGAAGGAGGAAATGACTGTCAGGAGAGCTAACACCACACGAGGCTTCCTGGAGGAGCTGAGGCTCCAGCAAGGTTCTGAAGGATAGATAGGAGTCTGCTAGGAGGTCAAGGGAGAGAGGGCATCTGAGGGAGGGCACGGCGCAGGCAGACGCAGGAGACTGAGTAGAAGTGACGGAGGCTGAGAAGAGATGTCTGAGCTCCGAGGGCCCAGCTGGGTGGCTCGCAGGCTCACCGGCTCCATGGCGCTGGATACGCAGTCCCGGCCGCTCGGAGGTCAGCACGGTGCTCAGCACGGGTGCCAGGCGCTGGACACTTGCCACCAAGGCCATGGGGCCGCCGACCACCTGGAAGGAGCCACACCTCAGCTCCCTCCCGCTCGGCATCCTGCTGCCACCCGCCTTGACCGGTCGTGAACGTGTTCCCAGGGATCTGTGAAGTGGCCGCCCTGCTCCAGACCCTTGGTGGCTGCTCAGGGCCTCCAGGATCGAGTCCTGGGTCCTCAGGCTGGTGTCTGAGGCCCGGCCCCATGGGCCTCCTCTGGCCTCTCCGAGCCTCTCCTGAGCGGTCATCGGCGCTGGCCCAGGCAAAGGCCTCCCAGGGCTCCGTGCCTGCCGGCCGCTCGCTTACCATCTGGGCACCCTCCGAAGCTCACTTCCCCAGGGGAGCCATTCCCTGGAACTAGGGCCGCCTGTTGTGTCATCTCCAGCCCGTCCCCAAGCCTCGGGCCGGGTTCTGTCCTCTCAGGCCAAGAGGCACCACATGTGCTCTTCCTGCCCTCGAGACTTTCCGGTGATGTCTATGACCCCTCGTCTCTCCCTTCTCTGGGCCGACTGCTCCCAAGCCTACAGCCACGTCTGCCCGAGGATGTTTCCGACGCCCTTGCCATCTGGATAGCAGCTGTCCTGTTCTCCTGAGCGTCTGGGCTGCTTTGGAAGACAAGATGCCTGAACACTCAGCAGAGATGTCCTCCCTCTTAGGGGGGCTGCCAGACTCTTGGATATGGGGGAGGTCCTTATGGATTAGTGGCTCTTATTTTCGACTGTAGAAACTATTCTTCAAGCGTGGTTGTGTGTGGGAGTCCAACTTTCATAACAGATAAAAGAGGAACTTCTGGGGTGCCTGGGTGGCTCAGTGGGTTAAGCGTCTGCCTTCAGCTCAGGTCACAATCCCAGGGTCCTGGGATTGAGCCCTACATCAGGATCTCTGCTCAGCAGGGAGTCTGCTTCTCCCTCTCCCTCTGCTGCTCCCCCTGCTTGTGCTTTCTCTCTCTCTGGCTCGCTCTCTCTCTCTCTCAAAAAAAAAAAATATCTCTCTCTCTCTCATTTTTTTTTTTTTTAAAGAGGAGCTTCTTTTGATAGACGGAGAGATAAAGCTCAGCAACGGGTGCTGACTGGCCCATGGCTACAAAAGAAGCTGGAGGCAAGGACGGAATGGGAGCCCAGGCCTCCCCCACCGCCCCCACCCCAAGCCCTGCCTGCCTCACCTCACTGACTGAGAGCCACGTGCCAGCCAGCTGCTCCTCCAGGACCAAGCTGGCCACAGACACGATGCCCTGGCCAAGCTGCTCCCAGGGTCCTGTCAAGTGGTCTGGCTCCTCAGCCCCGAGGGCTGTCACCCTCTTCAGGAAGTGGATGATGGCCAGCAGTGCCGCGGGCCCCAGAGGGGCCGCCTCCTTTGCCAGGACTCTCTCCAGGATACCCAGGAAGATGCAGGCCTCAGCCGGCGACAGGTGTCCATGGACTTCAGAGAGAGGGTCTGGGAGGAGCTGTGGGCAGAGGAGCTCCTTGCGGCAGGTCTGGCTGTTAAGAGGGATCTCCTAGCGCAAGCCATACTTGAGCCCCACTAGGGCCTTCTTGGTGGCCCATGTCAAACATATCACAAGCCCCCAGCTCTCAAAGGCTCCAAAATAGGGAATATGAACAATCTTGATTGCTGAAGACATGTTAGGTGGGTGTCCCCTTTGTAGGTGAGGAAGCTGAGATGCAGGAAGGTGACCCAGAGTGTGCCCAATT
Source organism: Mustela nivalis (assembly GCF_964662115.1). Lineage (NCBI taxonomy): Eukaryota > Metazoa > Chordata > Mammalia > Carnivora > Mustelidae > Mustela > Mustela nivalis. The sequence goes on along the minus strand of NC_139032.1, from coordinate 83,166,335 downwards.
CTTCAGCTCCCTGGATGGGGGGCTCACCACAGTGGTGTTGGCCAAGGCATTGACTCGGCTGATAACATCCTGGCCAGGCCATGACGGGGCTTTCTGCAGCCGCTGGTAAGTCTCTGCAAAGGAGGGGAGGCCAGGCTGGGTCCCGAGCGACACAGCCCAGAGGTGCCCCATCCACCATTTGCTGCTCTAGGAGGAAGAGCATGTTCACTGCTACGTGTCTGGAGCCTTACAGTGTTCTAGATGGGGAAACTGAGTCATACAATAGCAAAATCACTTGCCCAGGGACACACAGCTGGGATTCACCTCCAGGTCTTTCTGACCCCGACCTCGTCCTGTAGTTTGGACTCCAAGGAGGCCCTGAAGCTTCGAGAAGATTCTGAATTCCCAGTTCGTGCTAACTGCTTACTCCCCCTCGGCCTACACTTGTCCATACCCAGCCTCCCCTTCCGCAGAGCCCTGGGGACTGCCAGGAATCACCTGTCCGGTAGCAGCAGAGGAAGGGCCGTGGTTGAAGGCAGAGCGAAGAGCCCTCAGTACGGGATCCTGGGTTCCATGTAGGGCACTCCTCTGAAGGCACTGGCAGGGATGGGACAGGGGTCAGGACAGTATCGTGGCTCCCCAGGAGCCCCTGTGACTCACCGGCCTGTTCGGGCTTTGAAGGCACTTGTACACCTTTGGGGGCCAAAACGCACAGTCCCTGACTTAGGGGGGCAATATGGGAACCTGGGTGAAGGGTGCTGCAGCCAGCACAAGGTGGGGCAAGGCAGCTAAGGGGTGAGCCTAGTCAAGCTACTCGGATTGGGTATTTGCCGGACCGGCTTGGGGAGGGCGTGACCAGAGCTGGGCGTGGCCAGGTTCGAGAGACGTGGGCTGGGTCGCGAGCTTAGAAGGGAGCCTGCGGGAGCCAGGGGCGGGGCCCAGCAACCAGGGGGCGGGACCCAGCAGGTGGTGGGCGGGGCCTAGCCGTCCAAAGGCGGGGCGGGCCGTACCCGGACAGAGAAGGCGCACCGGCAGGGGCGGCAGCAGCGAGGGCATGACGTCCAGAGCGCCCAAGTCCCAGCGGAAGAGCAGGCCGCCGACTGGCGGCGCGCAGGCTCGCGCCCGCCGCAGCTCCGCGGGACTCAGCGCCCGAGCCCACAGGTGGAAGTCGGTGAGGTTGCCGCTGAAGGCATCGCGCGCCGAGAAGCCGCCGCCCAGGGAATCCTGATCCTGGCCCAGCACGAGGATGCCGCCCGCCGGCACCGGGTGGCCCGCGCCCAGTCCCCGCGCCCCGGCGCGCCGCCGCCCGTCGGCAAACAGCGCCCAGCGCCCGCCGCGCTGCTCCCACGTGGCGCACACGTGGTGCCAGCGGCCGTCGGCGCGGAAGGCGGCGAGGAAGGGCGCGTGGTGGCCGCGCACCACCAGCGCCGCGTGCACCGCGCCGCCGGGCTCGGCGAAGGCGCGCAGCTGCAGCGCGTTGGGCAGCGCGGGCGCGGCGAGGGAGAAGAGCGCCGCGGGGTCGGGCGAGGCGGCGTCCCACTGCACGTGCGCGCACGCAGTCAGCGCCCTCAGCGCGGGCAGGGGCCGCCGCAGCCGCGCCGCCCTGTCCGCGGTCCGCTCCCCGAACACCAGCGCGGCCGACGTGAGCGCGCCTGCGGGGACACGCGGGCCGGCCCCTCAGTGTCCCCAGCGGCGCACAGCCTCTGGCAACCCACTGGCGCAGCTGCAGGGCCCCCTGTGGGCTTTGGGGCATCTCCCTCTCTCGGGAAGGAAGAAATGGGGGCTCCTGTGCTCATACCCATGCGGCCAACCCTCTATTTTACTCCAGGACAAGGGAAATGGAGATGCAACGGGGACTTCTTCTGAGCTCAACCCAAGAGGACTATCACTGTGGGCCCCATCTTTGGAGGTCTCCAAAGCCTCTGCACCCCCGCACCCCCGCCTCCTCCTCCCAAGTCCTGGGCCCACACTCACGCCTTTTCGGGGCTCTCCGAAGAGAGCCCTCTTTTTGGCCCACCCAGATGGGGTTGGGCAGCCGTAGAGCCAGGACCCCAGCAGGGGGCGCGAGTGCCAGGTGGCCAAACCTCTGCTCACAAGCCTCTTGAGCCTGCCACCAGGTCAGGTGCTGCCCTGGAAACTTGCACACCCCATCTGCAGTCTCCACAACCTCCCCGGGACCCACTGGAGCTGCAGGGTCAGAGGAGAGAGTGTGGGAGAGCAGGGTGTGGGCCATGTGCACTGAGCTGGGAGTCATTCGCAGCTCAATGCTCTGTGACCTGTCAAGTCTAGTCCCTTTGCTGAGCCTGTTCTGTCATCTCTTTAGAGCCAAGAATAAGATGGACACTGTTGAAACTTTCAGTCCAGGGTCCGGGGATGATGGGGCTGAACTAAACGGCATCTCCTCCCTTCCTTTGCCTTAGACGCCAATGCACCAGGTGGACCACAGGCTGGCTGAGCTGGAGGACGGAGGAACCCCTCTGGGACCCTCATAACCAACCTGTGACCCAGGAGCCCCTTGATTCAGCTGGTGAGTTGGAGAGGGTCCCAGAGAGACTCCTTATCTGAGAAAGAAGCAGACAGTTCGGGGCTGGGTCAGTCAGTTACTGATTATTTACTTTATGCTCCTGCAGGATGTGTTGGAAGCTCCAAGCTCTGAGTCAGACCTGGGTTCCAGTCCCACCCAGAGGGGATCTTGGGCAGGGAGTTTCACTGCTTTGAGTTTGTCCTCCAGCCCCCCTCCACTCCCCACCCCCCCTCCCGCCCCCGCTCCCCTCCCCCTGAGGAATTAACAAGCTGTTGATTGAATGTAAAAGGTGCAGCAGCAGTGGGTGCTTTTACTCTTATTATTGCCAAAGGCTTATCTCATGTGACCTTCACAGTGACCTCAGAGGTGCCCACTTGGAAGTCAGAAGCTTTGAGTCCCCTTGGCTGCCCCACCCCCATCCCCCACGTTCACGTACCAGGAGGTAGACTAGGCAGTAGCACCAGAAGGCCATTTGGAATCCAGCAGGGACAGGGGAGGGACAGCAAGGGTCACAGATGTGGCCACTGTGGACTGAAGAAGGAAAAAAGCAAATGAACATTCAGCGTCCTGATTTGCTACCCGCTCTGTCTCCTGCAGGGTCATCTTCCCCCAGGTTTGGCTTCCAGAATTTACTGGGCGGAGAGCCCAGGATGGGAATCTACTTGACATTTGCTTGCACAAAAGGATGGTCTCCAGGAGCCCTTTCTAGGACCACAGCTGGGAACGCTGTAGCCCTGGTGAGCTGGGAACGGCTGGGTGTGGGGAGGGAAGGCAGCAGCAGCCGTCTGGCCAGAGAGAGGTGAAAACCGAGCACAGGATCCCTGTTAGACTTCCTTGTGTTCTTTTGGGCTCACAGCTTGGCATTCAAGGCCCTGCTTCATGAGGCCTCTGCTGAGCTCACTGGCCTCACCAGTCTCCCTATCCACCTGCCTCCTAGCTCCCCTGCAGTCACCTTTCCCCTGTCCCCCAAGCTGCCCCCATTTCTCCAGGCAGCATCTCTTCTCCAGATTTTGGGGTGCACAGTCCCTCTTGCCTGGACTGGCCTTCCGCTCCCTCAGGGGCACCTTCTACAGATCAGCCTGCTGTCACGGCCTCCACCTGCACTGATGGCCACACGCTGCTGTGAGCTGAGGATACCCTAATTGTGGGTGGCTTGGGGGTCACTCTTAGCAGTCTGGGGGGCTTTAGGCCTCCTGGGTCTCTACTCCAGCAGTGGCCGAGCACCAGTGGGTCCCAGAAAATACTGGAGAACAAAGAATGGTCCACTGTGTCCCACCAGTCGGCTTCATGCCAGCTGGACGTCTGGAGCCGTCCCCAGTGACAATTCATACCCTTCCCCCTTTCCAGATAAAGTGCCTAAGTGTGGAAACCAGACCCATTCCTGCACAGGAATACACGGGGGTTCACACCTGGATTCTGAAAAGCACCAATTTATTGTCACTTTCCCCCTTTTAAAAAATTAATTAATCAGTTAATTAATTAAAATTAAGTGGGCTCCACACCCAAGATGGAGCTTAAACCCACCACCCCGAGATCAGGAGTTGCATGCTGTACCAAAGGAGCCAACGAGGCGCCCCACTTTCCCCCTTTTTAAACAGCACCTGTGCCCAGCCTCCACCCCCGCCTTCAGTGGGTGGGCGATGGTAGGAGTCCAAGACTTGGTCCCTAGCATGTGCTGGGCACATAGTATGGACTCAATAAATGGGGACCGCCTCATTCCCGTGTTCGCGTTTGCCTGTATTTGCACCCCCGACCCCAAACTCCTTGCCCCACCCTCTTCGCTCACCGTACACTCTTTGGCACCCAAGAGGGAGATGGGAAGTCCGGCGGACACTGCGACACTGCATGTCCTTCCCTCCTCCGTGAGGGCCCAGTGGGGAATGCTTCTAGGCTGATGAGCCAGGACAAGGGCTCCCCCTCCTTCACCCGCGTTGACCCCTCCCCTATTCAGAGCCGAGCTCCTCACCTGCTCCGTCTGGCTCAGCCGCTGCGAAGTGTTTTGGGGACAGACGAGGTCCGGTGACTACACCTCTGTGCTAGCTCTCCACCGGGCAGGGGAGCCCGCCGGGCGCGGGGCGGTGCGGGGGGCGGTTCTAGGAGACCCCGCCCCTCGGCCCCAGCCCCTTGGAGTCAGGGACTCCCCGCCCTCCTATGCGCGCGGGACTGTCCAGTCTTCCCGCTGGCCCGAGAGCTCCGGCGAGAGAAGGGGTGTGCCCGGGAATTCCTCGGTTCCTGAACGGGATCTGCTGTGCTTCTCCCCACAACACGCAGGAAAAGGCACTCGGTTAGAAGGGGTCGCTCTGTGAGGCTTGGATCCCAAATAAACTTGTGGAAGTGGAAGGATCCTTGGACTTTCCCAACCGCATCTCCGGCTGGACGGTGGGAAAGGAGGGAACGTTCGGGGCCCTGAGCTGGCCCCCTGCGGACCTGCTCTCTTTTACCTTTAACCCCACTTTGAGGAGGGACTGTCATACCCATTTTCCAGATAAAGACTGAGGGCTCTCTCCAAGTTAGACAGCTGGTGGGTGGCAGAGCTCGGCCTTGAACCTGGCTCTTTGGGTCTTCATCCAGACCATTCAAAAGGTGAGAGCGGGGTGGGGGGGGGGTGTGTGGAGGGGGGAGGGCAAAAAAAAAAAAAAAAGCTGAGAGCGAGGTGGGCCGGAGAGAATCCACGTGTGTGAGGTGGTGGGGAATTAAAATGAAAGGGTTTTGGCCTCTGAGGGCAGAGCCTGGCTGGGCTAGGTGGGTGGTGGGGGAAGGAGCCAAGGTAGGTTAAGGGGAGGGAGGGGGGATGCAGAGGTGGTGCTCTGAGTGGCCCCCAGCTGGGACCAGAGGCACCCCCTGGCCTCAGTAGGGAGACTTCCAGCTTGGGAGGGAGGTTAGACCGATCCAAGTTCATCTTGACTGACTCAGGCACGTTACCCAATTTCTCTGAGCCTCGGTTTCCCCATCTGTGACATGTGGATAATAGTACACACGTCGAGGGGCTGCTGTGTGATTTAAGTGACCTTGACAAAGCCTGTGGCCCCTACCAGGCATTTAGTACATTTATCGTTCTTGTCAAAACTTTGCTTACAGTTACCTGTAACTGTAATAGCCTGCTGGCCAAACAGTGCTTTATGGGTTTTTCTCCCACAACTTCTTCTGTTGTAGTAAAATATGTAGAACAGAATTTACCATGTTATGACAGTTTTTATTTAGTTTTTTAAAGGTTTATTTGAGAGAGCAAGGGCCGGGGGCAGAGGCAGAGGGAGAAGGAGGCTCCCTGCTGAACTTGATCCGGGGACTCTGGGATCTCGACCTGAGCCTAAAGCAGGCAGACACTGAACCAACCTAGCCACCCAGGGGCCCCATATGATGGTTTATTTTTAAAAGAAAAGGGCAGGGAATCAAACTGGATGATATATTGGTGTGCAGCGGGCTCTTCTAGCTTTATCCAGGTTTGAGAATTTGCAGAATAAAATCGGGGGATGGGAGGTCCCCGTTGGGGCTGAGTCCTGAGCATTTCCCTGGTTCCTGGGCCTACAGAATGTCTGCAGGACTTGGCTGTCCCTTGTCTTTGTGGCCAACCAGCATCCCACCCAGAATGGAGCCCTTGCTGCCTGGTCCGGTTGGGCCCTCCCGCATTTGTCATTCAAGACAGGGACTCTTGGTGTGTGTGGGGGGGGCCATTTTTACATATGTGCTAACTGAGCCCAGAGAGAACACAGGGCTCGGGGCGGCAAGGAAAAGACGAAGCCCAGGTCTGCCACTTTCTTTCTGTGGGTGGGGTGGGCTGGGTAATTCTAATTCTCCCAGCTTCGTTTGTACACCTTCTAAGTCTCCAGGCCTTCCCCATTCCCAGCCCCAATCTCTCTGCCCTGTCGCCTGAGTTACGACATTCCCAGCTTCAGTAATGTCCCTGCCTAGGGGCTCTGGGCCAACCCTCTTCCTTCAGTGGGGTCACATTTCCTGGGAGTCACTCCTGGAGATGGCTAAGTACCAGGGGGCAGGAAGTAGGGGTGGGGGCCTCCATGGACCCACGCTGTTTGGGCGCTGTTTTAGCCTAATCTCTTTACCCCAGAGCCTGGGTATTGTCTGACCGGCAGCCCAGGGCCATTCATCGTGCCTGTGGCGGTGGTTCTGACAGGCCTCTTGTCTCCTTACGTAGGGCCTGGAGGCTGTGAGTGAGTGATAGCCACTGGGGTCCCTGGGCTCATTGTCTTTGTCGATGGGGCGGGGGGGGGGGGGGCATGGGAGCAGCCAGCGGTGTGCTCATCCTGGGGCATGGCCCTGCCCTGTCTCCTCAGCTAAGTTGTCCACAGTCCAAGTGTAGGAATTTGGAAAGAGGAGCTGGCAGCTGGGATACTTTCACCTTGGGGTTGCCACAAGCCCAACAGAATTGGAACTTGGCCATCAGCCAACTTTTTTGTGACCTGGGCCAGCCTCTGTGCCCTGTGTCTTCTCACCGAGAATGTAGAGAATCACCCCCTCTTCTCAGGGACAGAAAGGGTGGCTGTGAGGCGAGACGTGTGAGTGTCAGGGTTGGGGGAGCCCCATAACCTGACCCCGTTGTCACTTTTCTCTGGTGGCACTGGCCTCCTGCTCTGTAGGTAAAAGAAGAGCCCCTTCCCCTCACCCCACCCCTGCATACCTTGGTTCCTGAGAAATCGACGTGCCCAGAACCAGCCTGCCTTCTTGCCCACTCCAGCGCCTCCTCCACTGAGCAGGCAGAGTGAGCGCCGTAAAATTTCCATCTGCTCCTGCCCTTCCCCTGCTCAAAACCTCTCTGTGGCTCCCTGGTGCTCCAGGAGGAAATCCAGGGTCAGCATGTGGCTCACATGATCTGTCTCTCCACCACCCCCCCCCCCACCCCCGCCATCCTCCCCCACCGGGACTCTTCCCCATCACACTCCATAGCCCAGCCTGTAGCCAGGGAACCTCTGTCAGTTCACACCCCCGGGCCTTTACACATGCTGTTCCTTTGTCCAGGAATAGGCAGTCCTCCTCCTCCTCCAAGTCCTTTGTGGCTCATTTCTACCTATCCTTCAGGTCTCAGCTTAGACCTTCTAGGATACCTTCCCTGCCCCCAATATTAAACTGTTTCAGGAACCCCAGATCCCTGTAAATGCTGGGAAATTGTCTGCCTGTCTCTACTGCCCCCACCCGCGCCGCCGCCCCTCCAGCGCCAGGGATAGGGCCTGACAGAGTGAGTACTTGTGTTTGTTGAAGGACTGAAGGAATGATCTAACAGATCTAGGCATACCCAGACAGATACCTTGTGACTCTATGATTGGGGTGCGTGTGCCTGGGGGGTTGGCATGGGGGCTGAGAGGAAGAGGAATCTGCTTAGTGGACCCCCACACCTGCCACCCACAGGCCATATTCACCCACAGTGATTATGGCCCCAGGATACTGAAGCAACTACTTCTTGCCAAGCTGTTTCCAGCCATTCTCAGCTCTTCCTAGTCCTGTCCCTACCTGTCCTCACATGTCCCCACACGTCCTTACCTGTCACTAGGGCAGCTCCAGAAGCCAGAGGCAGCTGATGCAGAGGCCTTGAGCTGGGAGTCAAGGCCAGCCCCACGCTCCATTCTGGGCCCCTTTCTGTGACCAACAAGCATCGGGACCCAAATGACTACATCTCCACTCTTGGTCTTGGTTCCTCTCTTCGGAGCTTCTCACCCCAGTTTAGAGAGAATGGTAGTGCATATCTGTGACATGCCTGGCGTGGAACCTGGCACACAGCAGGTGCTCAATAAATGTCTATTTGTAGGGGAAACCAAGAACTAGAGAGGGAAAGTGACCTGTGGTCACATAGTAAATCCATGCACAGCCTAAGCCTTCACTTTCCTCAAGCAGCCTCTCCCCATCACTTCTCTCTAAGCTTAAAATAACTTTTACCTCGATCTGACATGACAGTGAATGCTAGGGGGTTCAGAGTTTCTTTTGGGGTGGGCAATGAAGTGTTCTAAAGTTGATTGTGGTCATGGTTGCCCCATTGTGTGAATGTCCTAAAAACCATTAAGTTGTATACTTTATTTTTTCTAACATTTTTTTAAACTTTTTTTTTTTTAAGATTTTACTTATTTTTTTTTTTTAAAGATTTTTATTTATTTATTTGACAGAGAGAAATCACAAGTAGTCGGAGAGGCAGGCAGAGAGAGAGAGGGGGAAGCAGGCTCCCTGCTGAGCAGAGAGCCCGATGCGGGACTCGATCCCAGGACCCTGAGATCATGACCTGAGCCGAAGGCAGCGGCTTAACCCACTGAGCCACCCAGGCGCCCAGATTTTACTTATTTATTTGACAGATATCACAAGTAGGCAGAGAGAGTGGGGGAAGCAGGCTCCCTGCTGAGCAGAGAGCCCCATGCGGGGCTTGATCCCAGGACCCCAGGATCATCACCTGAGCTGAAGACAGAGCCACCCAGGTGCCCAAGTTGTATACTTTAAATGAGTGAGTTGCATGGAATGTGAATTACATCTCAGTAAGCTTTTATTTTAAAAAATAACTACAGTGTGCAAGAAAAAGTGCTGGACAGAAGATGTGTAGCTGCACGGGCTTCTTGAGCCCAGGTCTCCTGCTCTGTCACTTGGATCGTATTCCCCACTTATAGGAATTTGTAAGACCAAATGAAGAAGTTGAGTTGTAATATTCCCAGAGTTGATACCAGTATCAATAATATTGATACTGGCCATTTCTATAAAAATGATTCTCTCACTCTCAAAGATTACTGGATAAAGAAATGAACAAATACGTTACCAAAGAAGAAAAACAAAGAGAAAAATACATGGGGAAAAAAGCACTCCTCCTCAATTTTAATCAAAGGAGTGAAAACAAAAAAACAACTTTAAGGTATCATTTTAAAATGGAAAAACTCTGTGCTGACACAGTTGTGATGAAATCGATATATGGAAGTACTGTTACACCAGGCAGAATGGCACAATCCTCTTGGAAAGCAACAGAGTACTATCTTAAGAGCATCAAAGGGGTGCCTACGTGGCACAGTTAAGTGTCTATCTCTTGGTTTTGGCTCAGGTCGTGATCTCAGGGTCTTGGAATCAAGCCCGCTGTTAGACTCTGTGCTCAGTGGAGAGTCTGCTTAAGATTTTCTCTCCAGTGCTTGGGTGGCTGAGTTGGTTAAGCATCTGCCTTCAGCTCAGGTCATGATCTCAGGGTCCTGGGATCAAGCCCCACATCGGGCTCTCTGCTTAGCTTCTTCCTCTCCCTCTGCCTGCCACTCCCCCTGCTTGTGCTCCTTCTCCCTATCACTAAATTAAAAAAAAATCTTAAAAATACATACATCAATAAATAAGTAAGTAGGTCATGGGGATGTAAAGTACAGCATGGAGGCTCTAATAATATTGAGAGTGTATTTGAAAGTTGCTGAGAGAATAGATCTGAAAAGTTCTCAGTATAAGAAAAGAAATTCTTGTATGTATGGTGTGATGAATGTTAACTAGACTTATGGTGATGATCATTTTGCAATCTAGACAAATATTTAATCACTATCTGTACACCTGAAACTAGTATGTTGTATCTTAATTATACCGCAATTTTTAGAAAAAGAAAGAAAAAAGTAGGAAGTAAGAAAAGTAGGAAACAAACAAACAAAAAGCAATCATATAATTACAACTAAGTACAACTCTGTGTAGACCGGCAGATATTGTTGGTGACTGACATAGCATTTGCATCCTTCTCCTCTGTTTTCAAAATGCTCTTTCTCAGCCTCCCTTGCAGCTGTGGATTGTCATGTTACCACTAAGATGTAAACCAAAGTCTTCTGGCAGAAATCAGATATATTTTGCTTTTCTGATAACAGGGATTGTTACTGTTTTCACCACCCTCTCCTCCTAATCTCTTCTTTTAAAAAAAATCTCTTCTGTCTCGGGGTGCCTGGGTGGCTCAGTGGGTTAAAGCCTCTGCCTTCGGCTCAGGTCATGATCTCAGGGTCCTGAGATCAAGCCCCACATGGGGTTCTCTGCTCAGTGGGGAGCCTGCTTCCCTTCCTCTCTCTTTCTGCCTGCTTCTCTGCCTACTTGTGATCCCTGTCTGTCAAATAAATAAATAAAATCTTCAGAAAAAAAAATCTCTTCTGTCTTGAACGTAGGTGAGGTGCCTGGAGCTGTGGCAGCCATATTGTGACCATGAGACTACAACATGTTATGTCAAAAGGCAATCTATTAAGAATGATAGGAACAGCAAGACTGACATACCATGGGTCCATAACTTCATTGTGCAGCCTTCCAACTTAGAGACTACCTACTGCCAGTCTTTTGTTATATAAGGAAAGTAACCCCATTTATTTAAAGCACTGTTGTTAGTTGCAGCTGGGACCATTCTCAACTGGCACATGGACAAAGATATGAAAATACACTGGATGGCGTACGGGATTTGAAGGTAGACAAACAGGGTTTTGAATCCCATTTCTCCCACTCTGTGTAGCTGTGATTTCAGGTCAAGCCTCTTGACCTCTGAGCCTCCATTTCCTCAGCAATAAAATGGAGCTAATGACACCCACCTGTTGGGCTTTTCAAGGTTAGAATGACATGGCAGATGTGGAAGCACTTAGTGAACAGCAAAGTGATATTTGGGTTTAGTCTTATCAAACTAAAAGTCTGAACTAATGCAAGAACAATGAAGGAGCTGTTGTGTTAGGAAGGAGAATTGGTCATGAATATTTTTCTTTTTCATTCATTAATTAAATAATTAATTTATGTTCCAGATATTCTTCAAGACTGCTCTGGCTCTCTCTCCTCCGGGCAGGGACCCCCACCTTGGAGGGGAAGGGTCTGGACCTGAGACCGAGGGCTGTCTTCTGGTCCTGTGTGAAGGTGGCGGTAGGTGGAGCTCGAGGCTCATGGCAGAGCTGGGCCAGGGCGCTGGGCTCTTCACCTGGTCCTGGCAGGCGGGCGGGCACTGGGGAGGCTCAGCGTCAGCGGCTGTGACTCGAGGTAAAAATAATCAGGGAAGGACAGCTGCTTCCTTGTCAGCAACCAAGAGGGAAATAAAGCTCATGTCCCCTCCAGCGAAAACCTGCTCTCCAGGTCCCCAGGCTTCTGCCACCAACTGCTCGACGTCTGCGTGCCAATCCAATTTGAACGGCTGCGATTCCCCCCAGAGAGGGCTTATTTTAACTTCATCAAGCACCGAGAAAAACATCCAGACTAGAGTAAATGGAAGGAAGGAGCAGCTGCTTGGGGGCTCAGGCCGGGAATGGGGTCCGCGGCTTCTGTCCCGCCTGTGGTTGGACTGGGGGGTTCCCTCCTCCTAATCTGGTTCAAAAATTGCCCATGTGGTTAATTCAGCCAAAGCTCGGTGAGCATCTAGTTGGTGTTCCCCTGAAATCCGGTGGGGGAGGTAACAACGCGGCCCTGCTCAGAAGTTCCTCTCTGATGTCATCTCCTCTCCTGTTCCCTCTCTCTCCTCCAGCGCCCGCTCTGGGGCTGTGCCAGGCTCTTCACGAAGGCCCAGACTTGTGTTCTCTCCCAGCTTCGTGCCTTTGCACACCACGCCTTCCACCTGAACTGCCTTTCCTATTTCTTTGCCTGGTAGATGTCCACAAGTTCTAGAGAGTTCCTAGGCATTCCTCAAGACTCAGCTCAGTATCATTGGCTGCTTCGCCAAACCCCCAGGCAGACTTGACTTGTTCTCTGTGGGGCCCCGCAGGATTTTTTGGTTCATCCTCCTGTTTTAACAAGGAACTGGGGTGTCTCCCCGCCTGCCTTCCTTCCTCTTCTATCCTGCTCTTCTTCCCTTGTTTCCAACAATCACACTGAGCGTCTCCTCTCCACCAGACCCTGTGCCGGCTGCTTGGGGCAGATGCAAATCCCTGCCCTCAAGTAGCGTCCGTGTGGACGGTTGTCAGCGTGATGAGAGGTGGCTCGTGGGCTGTGGGGACAGGCCAGCAACACAGCCACCCAGAAACAGCTGCTTCCCGATGACAAAGTGAAGAATCATGTTTGTGTCTCTTTTTATCCTCCTTTTTTTTTTCCTTTTTTTGTCAAGGGATGAGCACAAGAGGCGTTGCTGACTTCCACTACAATTAGTGGAGACTTACATTTTTAGTGTATTCATTTCTCTAAATTTTTAAATGGTAATGCATATTAGATAAACAGTAAATTAACTAAAAAAATTAAAATGAGGCTAATAATAGAAATAATTTTAAAATTAAGGTTTACTTTTTCCTGGCTCGGTCTCTAAGGCCTGCTTCCCCAGAAAGACTTTTTTTTTTTTTTAAGATTTTATTTATTTATTTGAGAGAGAGAGACAGTGAGAGAGCATAAGTGAGGAGAAGGTCAGAGGGAGAAGCAGACTCCCCATGCAGCTGGGAGCCCGATGCGGGACTTGATCCCGGGACTCCGGGATCACGACCTGAGCCGAAGGCAGTCGTCCAACCAACTGAGTCACCCAGGCGTCCCCCCAGAAAGACATTTTTGTTCAGCCTGTGTGGTTAGGTTAGGAGCAGAGTGTCCCTGGGTTCCACCAGGACGAGGAGCCTTTGTCCTGCTGCCTCCCTGCTCTGGGGTAGGATCCCAGGGCCTGTTGATCTGTGGCCCCCATGGCCATGGCTGGAGGGAGTCACTTGTGCAGGGACGGGGCTCTGGATGGGATAGAGGTGGTCTGTTCTTGCATGTTTGGTAATTCGGAATATCTGAAAATGTTCACTGTTTCTTAGGCCTCATTGGAATGTGCTAGCATCCAGGAGAGTATGTCAGCTCAGTCTTGGCTGGGGGCTCAGTGGGTGGGTGGGGTATGTGCAGATAATGGGGTGGGGAGTGTGGGTACTGCTGAGGTAGGCCTTTTGGAGGATGGGTAGATGGGGTGAGAGGCAGAATATGGGATCCTTGGTGTGTGGGGGGTTGGCAGGGAGGGAGTGACAATAAGCCACCAGGTAGATCTGAGGGAATTGATATGGTGGTTCAGAGAGGTAAAGCAACTCACCCAAGGCCACACAGCTGGAGGGAGCTTTGACTCTGTCTGACTCCAGCGTTCACATTCACCTTCCATGAGTAACTGGCAGGGCTAGCTTGAGACATGATCCCTGGGGTTGACCTTGGAGTTCTCCACACCTTTGTCCTCCTGACCCCACTCACAGTGGACTCCAGATGGACCACACTGCAAGAGGTCCACTCACCCCAGTGGGTTCCTTCATGATCTCGACCGGATGGGGAAGTTGTCTTAATGACTGAACTACTACGGAGTAGGATGGAGAGTGCCTAGCCCGGGGTCATGTAAACTGGGACTCCCTGCATGTTTAGCTGTAGTGGGCGCCCATCTATTTCCACGACTTTGGGGGAATCCCCCTCCCCCACCGTTCATGTGATCCCACTCTGGTTGCCTCTCCTCAGAAGCAAGCAACAAACCACACAAAACATACCGACAGCGGTTTTGGGCCATGGCTTGGCCATTTCTCTGGTCATGTGTGTATGTGACACCAGCTGTGCCATTCAGAGCTCTGCCCTAGATGTCCTGTGGAGTGAAGAGAGCAAGGGTCCTGACACTGGGGTTTCTGAGTAGGAACAGTGTGAAATCAGAACTTGCTTGTGGCCAGGTATCATGGAGTTAAGTTTAGCTGCATCTAACAAAATTTCTAAATAAAAGCAGTTTAAACCTGCAAGGGTTTGTTTATCATGGGAAAGAAGTCTGGTGGTGGTCAGTCCAGAGCTCATATTGCTGGCCTGGATGTCCAGCCTCATGTCATGGCCCAAAATGGTTACCATTGCTCCAGCCATTACACCCCTGTTTTAGGCAATAAGGAGAGGAAAGTGGGGAAGGGCAAGAGAGGTGCTCCTTCCAGCTGACTCAGTTTGCCTTCCCTTAGGCAACCTTCCCAAAAGGACCATAGAATACTTATATTTACATATCACTGGTCCCAAGGGAGAAATGGTTTTTGTCACCTGAGCATTTTACCCTCCAGATAAAACCAGGCTTTCATCTTTGCCACAGGTTACATTTCCTGTCCTTTCTGTCTGCAGTGGGAGGAAATAAAACCCAGCCAAGAGGAGGGCACTCAGGAACAAACAGAGAGCAGAAGCCAGAGAGAAAGATCCTGAGAGGCAGAGAGGCAGAGACGCCAGCCCCACCCTCGGCCTTCCCAGCTGCCTGCATCAGCACCTGCTCTCCTTTTTTTCTCAAGTCGGGCTGAACCGAGGAGGAGTTTCTGTGTCTTGTAACAGGAAGAGTGTGCTCACCTTGGGGAAGGATTTACCTTTCTGGATCCTTCTGAGAAATGGGGATTCTATTGCCCAGCAGGTGGCGCTGTGACAAAGACGAACGGTGACACTCTGCCAGGCGCCCAGGGACCTGCTGTTCCTCCTGGGACTTGCTCCTGTCCCCCTCCAGTGATTCCCCGCCACTGCCCCGCCCCCATCACTGAGGGTTTACTGGAAACCGCCTCCTGTCTGACGCAGGGAGCTGGCCAGGCTCCGGTGAGTTTTCTGGACACCTGAGTAGTGGGGGGAACATTGAAGAAGCTGGAAACTGGAGAGAAGGGTGGGGCATAGCTGGAGAAGTGCCAGGAGCAGACATGGCCCCTGCCACCCGGTTGTCTGAGCGCGGGGTCAGACCCTGATGCTGGCAGTTCCAAGGGGCCAGCCCGCAGTGAATGTTTTTTCAGGTTCAGCACTGCGGTTGACCTGGTCCAAGCCCCTTTTCCACTTCTTCTGGGAACAGCACCTGATTTGGGGGAGCCCCCTTCCATGGTTAGCCCCCGTGGTGTTGGGAGGGGCTGACCCGCTCCGTTCTCCCTGTGCGGTATTTGTTTTCTATTGCTGCCAAGCGAATTACACCAACATGACCGCTTACAGGGTGGATCCGTGATCTCACAGTTCTGGGGGTCAAGGGTCAAGGTTGGCTCAAAGGCCTCCTCTGCTCTGGGTCTCCCAAGGCCAAAATCAAGGTGTTGGCTAGGTTGCATGTTTTTCTGGAGGTTCTGTGGGTCAATCCCTTGCAAGCCCATTCAGGGTGTTGGCCAAATTCTGTTCCTTTGGTTGTGGGACTGAGAACCCTATTTCCTTGGTGGCTGTCAACAGCAGCTGGGCTTTGTCCTAGTGGATGGCCATAGTCCTTATGCTTCTCATGTGGCCCCTTTGGCAAAGCAGGGCTTTGCTTCATGTCTTGCCAATTTCCCTTTCTTTGTCCTCCTCTTGCACCTTCCTCTTTGGTCCCATCTCCTTTCTGTTGTTTCTGCTTTCCCCTTCCGCCTTTCAGCGCTCCTGTGGTTACACTGGGCCATCTGGAAAATCCAGTGGGACCTTATTTTAAGATCAGCTGATTAATGACCTTAATTACATCTGCAGAGTTTACATATCAGGGTAACAGAACCAACTAGAGTTATGTATATGTATAATATAGAGGGAAAGACAGAAACAAAAGGACTTTTTTTTTTTTTTTAAAGAATTGGCTTGTAGAGGATTTTAGAGGCTTGGTAAGTCCCAAGATCTGCAGAGCAGGCTGGCAGGCTGGAGACCCAGGAATGTCTTAATTCAAGTCCAAAGGAAGTCTGCAGGCAGAATTCGTTCTTGCTTTGAGGAGGTCAGTCTTGGGTTCCATTAAGCCCTTCACCCGATTTGATGAGGCCCACCCACATTGTGGAGGGAAATCTGCTTTATTCAAAGTCCACTGCTTGGGTGCCTGGGTGGCTCAGTGGGTTAAGCCGCTGTCTTTGGCTCAGGTCATGATCTCAGGGTCCTGGGATCGAGTCCTGCATCGGGCTCTCTGCTCAGCAGGGAGCTTGCTTCCCTTCCTCTCTCTTTCTGCCTGCCTCTCTGCCTGCTTGTAATCTCTCTCTGTCAAACAAATTAAAAAAAAAAACAAAACAAAGTCCACTGCTTTATTTATTTTTTTAAGATTTATTTATTTATTTATTTGGCAGAGAGTCATGGAGAGAGGGAACACAAGCAAGGGGAAGGGCAGAGGGAGAGGAAGATGCATGCAGGCTCTCTGCTGTGCAGGGAGCTGCATGTAGGGCTCGATCCCAGGACCCTGGGATTATGACCTGAACTGAAGGCAGATGCTTAATGAGTGAGCCCCCAAGGTCCACTGCTTTTTTTTTTTTTTTTTTTTTAAGATTTTGTTTCTTTATTTGACAGAGAGAGAGATCACAAGTAAGCAGAGAGGCAGGCAGAGAGAGAGGGGGAAGCAGGCTCCCCACTGAGCAGAGAGCCCGATGTGGGGCTTGATCCCAGGACTCTGAGATCATGACCTGAGCCGAAGGCAGAGGCTTAACCCCCTGAGCCACCCAGGCGCCCCGGTCCACTGCTTTAGATGTGATTCTCATCCCACAACACCTTTATAACCCCCCCGAAATAATGTTTTACCCAACACCTGGGAGAAAGTTGACACATAAAATTACTATTATGTAGCAAGTAGTACCTAGGCTAGTGCTTAGTTGAATAACTAACTGGAAATCAGGTGAGAGGGGAATCTTTAGAATTCTGCCACCCATAGGGGGACAAAAAACGGGGGTCCATCTAGTTAGGGTGTTATTGCACGTCCCTGGCCAAGGAGATTCACTGTAGAATGGATACGTGACCCAGGTGGGTCCCCGAATCTTCTATGAAGACTCCTGGGAGAGTCATGCTCTTCTGATTGGGGCAGCCAGCCCGGGAGAACCAAGCTTCATCTCTATTCCACACTTTAGGGAAAAGTCAAGTGAAAGCAAAGCCAAGCAAGAAGAGAGCAAAACCAGGAGCAGGAAAGAGTTCTTTTTTTTTTTTTTTTTTTTAAGATTTTACTTATTTATTTGACAAAGAGAGACACAGCGAGAGAGAGAACACAAGCGGGGGAGCAGGAGAGGGCAGAAGCAGGCCTCCAGGATGCCTGAGTGGGCTCAGTTGTTAAGTGTCTGTCTTCAGCTCAGGTCGTGATCCCAGGATCGAACCCTGCATCTGGCTCCCTGTTGGCGGGAAGACTGCATCTGCCTCTCCCACTCCCCCTGCTTGTGCTCCCTCTCTCGCTGCCTCTCTCTCTCTCTGTCAAATAAATAAAATCTTAAAAAAAAAAAAAAAAAAGAGAGAGAAGCAGACCTTCAGCTGAGCAGGGAGCCTGATGCGGGCCGATCTCAGCACCCTGGGATCATGACCTGAGCCGAAGGCAGATCTAACGACTGAGCCACTCAGGTGCCCAGGAAAGAGCTCTTGAGGCTGTCTTTGTCTGCTGAATCCAGTTGTCTCTGAAGTCCACACTAATAAGTTTTGCTAAAACCCAGTTCTCCAAATCCAGGTTCCCACAAACCAATTAACAGATGATTCCATCACTAAAGAAATGGGCAGTTTGCCAAATGAATCAAATGTATCTGTTGGGCATCTTTTGGGATGCCCGAGTGGCTCAGCTGGTTAAGTGTCTGCCTTCAGCTCAGATATGATCCCGGGGTCCTAGGTCTGGGTCCCAAGTTGGGCTCCCTGCTCAGTGGAAGGCCTCCTTCTCCCTCTCCCTCTACCCCGCCCCTCCCCAACTCGTATGCATGTGCTCTCTCACTTGGGTAAATGAAAAACAATCTTAAAAAAAAATTATTTATTTTAACTAAGGCTTACAAGCAAGTCCATGACATTCTGTAGCAGAGAATTTGCTCCTGTGACCTGCTGGACCCAAGCAGAGCCCGAGCACCTGACCGTGGGACATCCAGTAACTATGGGATTGAGCTACGCGCCATGAGCTGGTATTTGCGATCCCCCAAGTCACAAGGTCAGGTGGGTACAGCAACGCCTCAACACATATGAAGATAGTACATTGGTGTTTGCCCAGCCAGGACTAGAGGACCGAGTTCTAGGACTCTGAGGCCCGGGTCTGGATGGCACCAGGTCTACCGTAAATACCTCTCCCTTTCCTTCCCCATTAGGCCTCAACTCCCAGTCTCCTGCCTCCCTCTTAGAAGGGCCCCGTGATTACCCTGCTCCCACCTGGAAAATACAGGATAATCCTCTTGTTTCAAGATCCTCAACTTTATCACATCAGCAAAGTTCCTTGTACCATGTAAAGTGACCCCTTCACAGGTGGCAACTTTGGGGGCTGTTGCTAAGCCTACCACATTCCTTCGTCAGTTTCACCCGTCCACCCAGGGGCTCAGTGCCCAGCCAGAGCCGCGCTGGCGAGGGTAAGAGCTCCTCCCCAGGGGAAATCAGAGGCTGCTGGGCCCTATCCCTACCCCAGGCCCTCTAGCAGCAGCTCTGCTCCCCTCGATCTCAAGGCTTGGCCACTGTCCTCCTCGGGACGTGAGCATACACACGCGGGTCACCGTGCTTGTGCCTCTCTCGGCTGGAGACTGCAATGAACATAGTCTGCCTCTGATCCAGCAGCACTCACAGAGCATCTGTTATGCACTTGGCAGTCACTCGCTTTTGCCGATCTGCGGGCTGGGCTTCTTATGTCCTTTGTGGGCGTGGGAGACCCAGAGAAGCCAAGTGACTGGCCGGAGGTCACACAGTGGAAGTAGCGGATTGGAAATGAGGTCTGGAGGACTCAGAAGCTTCCTCCCCCGTCTTCAGGAAGCCATAGATGGGTCTCCAGGATGCTAGCCTCTCATCGGCCCTGACTCATTTTCCCTGGGCCCCCAAATTTAGAGTTCTAGCTCAGTTAGTTCAGCAAGAGTTGGCTGGTGGCCCTTGGGAACAGAAGACGTTAGGTTTCTGGAGCTGGGGGGCCCCCCTGCCACCTGGCCCCCAAACTTCTGTCACCTTTTAATAGATTTCTCAGGGAATGAGTAATTTGTTGCTGGTGCCGGCTTGGCATTCAGCAGGAAGTCCCTGCAGGCCTGGAAGGTCAGCATGGAGCCCCTCAAAAGCGACCGCTGGAGGAGGATAGTGGGTCAGGGCTGGCCGCTCAGCGCAGCCGCACCGCCAATTACCGCCCGGCCTGCTTCCTGCCGCAGACGTGCCCAGGGCCAGCGCTTTGAACCCTCGCAGGGAGGCCAGCTTCCAGTAAACAACCCAGGGCATCGGGCAGATTGACAGGAGAGATGCGGGAAGCCGGCCGGCCACTGGTGCCGCTCACTGCTCCTACTGGTAGATGGACAGGACCCAGTCCCCCGGGGCATCTCCCCCAGTCAGCGGCTTGGGGGGCCATCCGAGTGTCCAAGCCTCAAGGCTGGGAAGACGGGATTTCTAGGCCGTTTTTTCTGGGCCACCGAAGATGTCTTTTTCTGGGTGGTGAAATGAGCCTGGCCTGGGACCCCTTCCCTGGCCACCAGCCTGGGAGTGGGGATTTGGAAAAAGCAGGGTCCTGCTTCTTTCTGTCTCCCCAGGAAAGCCTCAGAAATATTTGGGGGTGCAAAGGTGGGACTGCCAGACTTTCTGCCACCATGTTATTTGGCATGTGAAAGAAAGGAGTTGCACTCGCTGCACGATCCCGTTTATGGAAGTTCTAGAATGTTTGGGTTTCAGAAAGTGGTGGCCTCTCCAAGGCACTGACTGGAAGTGGCACGAGGGAGCTTGCTGGGGGTGGTGGAAATGTTCATAGCCTGGTTGGGGTGCTGGTACCCACATTTATCAAAACCCACCCAGCTATATCCTTGAAAGCTGTTTCTTTTACTGGATGCACACTGCACCTCAACATGAGAAAAAGTAAGATAAAGAAGAGGGGGATGTGGAGGGCTGGGGAGAACCTGGGGATGTGTGCACACACGAGTGTGCATGCGCACACGTGGATGCCCACACACACACCTCCTGCAGGCACACATATGTTTGTCCTCCCTAAAATCAGAGCATTCTTCCCGCCTTTTCCTCAGTGAGGTTGAGCAAGAACACAGGTGTTCCTTCATCTTTGTATTCTTTTTTTTTTTTTTAAGATTTTATTTATTCATTTGACAGAGAGAGATCACAAGTCAGCAGAGAGGCAGGCAGAGAGAGGAAGGGAAGCAGGCTCCCTGCTGAGCAGAGAGCCTGATGCAGGACTCGATCCCAGGACCCTGAGATCATGACCCGAGCTGAAGGCAGCGGCGTAACCCACTGAGCCACCCAGGCGCCCTCATCTTTGTATTCTAATGGATGTCCTTCCATGTGCCAGCAGTAAATAGACCGGATGTGAAATGAGGTGCCCAAGCAGGCTGGCACCCTGTTCCTAAGGAGCCAGCTCAAGGCAACTGGCCCTGTCCCCTTGGGGTAGGACCATGAATAAAGTACCGGCTCGTGGTCCTTCTGGGGAGGGAACTTCAGGGGCTCACCTGCCCCCTGTTGCTGCACTTGCTGTCCGCTGTGCTCCTTCAAGGCCCGCGAGGGTCCAGACACGAGTGGCTGTTTCTAGGCCCACAAGACTAAATGTACGTAGGGAGAACTCTGCGGACATAACCCACTGTGCTGGAAAACAGAGAGGGACTCGAACTTGTGGGGAGCTGGTTGGAAGGGGCTCCAATGGCCAGATTGGGGGCAGTGGAAGATCAAAATGATGAATAACATGAATGGATCATGACCCAGAGAATTTAAAATGTCCTTGAAGTTGGAAAACAAAAAAGAATTAAAAAAACTCAGACGATCCAAGATAAGGAAGAAAGATTCCTAATAGAAGCGCATCAGCTAGGGGGACACCTGGGTGGCTTAGTCCGTCGAGCAGCCGACTCTTGGTTTCGGCTCAGTTTCATGATCTCAGGGCCCTGAGATGGAGCCCCAAGTTGGGCTCTGTACTCAGTGGGGAGTCTGCTTCAGATGCTCTCTCTCTCTGCCCCTCCCCATGCTCTCTCTCTTTTTCTTTAAAATGCATAAATAAATCCTAAGAAAAAACAAAGAAGAGGGTCAGCTAGGAAGTGATGGAAACAGAAAGTGGCATCTCACAGTGGACACTGTAATAAGGGATTGGGGCAAAAATTCTCAGCAGGTGTCAACATCGCTGGGAATAGGCCATGCCCTCAGGCTGGAAGAATGACCCACAAAGTGACATTTTTTTTTTTAAAGATTTTATTTATTTATTTGACAGAGAGAGATCACAAGCAGGCAGAGAGGCAGGCAGAGAGGAAAGGAAGCAGGCCCCCTGATGAGCAGAGAGCCCCATGCGGGACTTGATCCCAGGACCCCGAGATCATGACCTGAGCCGAAGGCAGTGGCTTAACCCACTGAGCCACCCAGGTGCCCCAAAATGACATTTTATTTTATTTAAATATTTTATTTATGTATTTGACAGAGAGACAGAGATCACAAGTAGGCAGAGAGGAAGGCAGAGAGAAGGGGGGAAGCAGGCCCTCCACTGAGCAGAGAGCCCGATGCGGGGCTCGATCCCAGGACGCTGAGATCATGCCCTGAGCCGAAGGCAGAAGCCCAACCCCCTGAGCCACCCAGGCGCCCCCAAAGTGACATTTTAATTATGTAGGGAAAATAATCATTTCACAAATGGAGAAATCTGGCAGACACCCCTTTACCCAAATGGTTGAACTTAAGACCACTAACCTCAGGACAAGATTGTATCTCTGGGGCCCTGAGAAAGGATACATTGCTTATGAGGAACTCTTGCCAGAAAAGCTTCCAGAATCATCAGACAAGTCTACCCTGAAGAGTATCCTTCAGAATGACTGACCTAGCCTCTTCATGAGAGACTGTTCCAGACTAAAGGAGGCTAAAGAGTCATTAAGGACCAATTCAGTGGGGATCAGATCCAAGTCACAAAAACTATAAAGGTGATATTGGGGAAATTCGAGTGTGTGGACTAAATATTAGAAAATTGTATTGCAACCTTATTAAATCATCTGAATGTGACAGTGATATTATGGTTTTGTTTTTTCTTCCTCCCCAACCTTATTGGGGAATAATTGACAAGTATAATTGGGTACCTCTACAGCATTCAGTTTCATTATATGCACGACAGAATGATTACGTACATCAAGAAAATTAACAGACCCATCATCTCTCATAGTTAACATGTGCCCCTGGTCAGAATGCTGCTCACATTCTCTGCAACTTTCAAGTATACCAAAAATATCTGCATATGTACATTTCCCCAGAGAATAATTAGAATGCTTCACTTTCAACTCATCAACTATTTACTACCCCTGGACAGGGTGCGTAGTGCTGTTCTGGACGCTGAAATAGAACGAAAAGAGGACCTGCTCTCAGTCTCAAAGGAGCCCTGACCTCGTAGCGAGATCACAGCTAGATTTGCAGGCTCTCAGCCGATCCCCAGTCCCCGATGAGACTGGCGTCCCGAGCTCTCCAAAGCCATCTGCTCTGTTGTGGGGGTTGAGACTAATCCACTGGTCTCTAAATTTATTAATTTCTTGCTCCTTTATCTACAACATGACTTCCACTTGGGGAGGAATTGCATAAAATCAAAATCTAACTTGAGCGATAACAACACGTCTAATATTCTCAAGAATGTGTTTTTTTCCTTCCAGTTTTATCAAGATGTAATTGACATATAACATTGTCGAAGTTTAAGGTATAGAACATAATGCTTTGATATATGCATATATTGAGAAATGATTATTAACAGTTCATTAACGTCCATCTCCTTATGTGGTTACAAATCTTTTTTATCTTGTGATGAGACTTTTTAAGATTTACTCTCTAAGCAGCTTTCAAATATAGAATACAGTACTGCTAACTGTAATCACCATGCTGTATATTACATCCTCGGAACTCATTTATCTTTTTTTTGTGGTTGGCATACAATGTCCTTAGTTTCAAATATTAGTTTCAGGTGTAATACCTATTGACTAGACAGTTCTATACATTACTCAGTGCCCACCAAGGTAACTGTAGCACCGTCTGTCACCATACGATATTGTTACAATACTATTGATGCCATTCTCTGTGCTGGACTTTTCATCACTGAGACTTACTTATTTTATATCTGTAAATTTGTATTTCTTAATCCCCATTACCTGTGTAACCTATCCCCCCACACCCCTCCCCTCTGGCAACCACCATTTTGTTCTCTGTATTTTTTTTAAAAAGATTTTATTTATTTATCAGAGAGAGAAGTCACAAGTAGGCAGAGAGACAGACAGTGAGTGGGGGGGGGCAGGCTCCCCGCTGAGCAGAGAGCCTGATGTGGGGCTCGATCCCAGGACCCTGAGATCATGACCTGAGCTGAAGGCAGAGGCTTAACCCACTGAGTCACCCAGACGTCCCATGCTTTCATTCTTTTTTATGGGTGAGTAATATGCCATTGGAGACAGATAAATAAATAAATAAATATATATATAATAATATTATATCTTCTTTATCCATTCATCTGTTCTTGGACATTTGGGCTGCTTCCATATCATGGCTACTGTAAATAATGCTGCAGTAAATGTAGAGATGCATGTATCTTTTTGAATTAGTGTTTTCATTTTCTTTGGGCGAATACCCAGTAATGGAATTACTGGATCATACGGTGTTTCTAGGTATTGTGGTTTTGTAGGAGAATGCCCTTGTTTTTAGGAGAATCCTGCTGAAATATTTGAGGGACAACTGAATTCAGTGTGTGATAACTTGACTGGCTCCTGGATCACAAAAATCGTAATGGATGGGTTTCTTCTTCTTCTTTTTTTTTTTTTAAAGTTTTTAAAAAAATACTTTATTTATTTATTTGACCAACAGAGATCACAAGTGGTTTCTTTTTAATTAAAAAATTAAGGAATCTCTATGCCCAGCATGGGCCTTGAACTCATGACCCCAAGATCAAGAATCCCATGTTCTAAAGAGCCCTCAGAATGGTTTTCTCTATAATGGGGACACTTGAGAAGTGGACTAAATATATTTTTTTAAGATTTTTTTTTTAAGATTTTATTTATTTATTTGACAGACAGAGATGACAAGTAGGCAGAGAGGCAGGCAGAGAGAGAGAGAGGAGGAAGCAGGCTCCCTGCTGACTCAATCCCAGGACCCTGAGATCATGACCTGAGCCGAAGGCAGAGGCTTTAGCCTACTGAGCCACCCAGGAGCCCCTAAGATTTTATTTATTTATTTGACAGAGAGAGAGATCACAAGTAGGCAGAGAGTCAGGCAGAGAGAGCGGGGAAGCAGGCTCTGCTCAGCAGGGATGCTGAGGCAGATGTGGGGCTCGATCCCAGGGCCCTGAGAGCATGACCCGAGCCGAAGGCAGTGGCTTAATCCACTGAGCCACCCAGGCGCCCCAGAAGTGGACTAAATATTTGATAACAATACTAAATCCTTACAATAGTGGTGTGAAATGTAGGAGAATGTCCTTGTTTTGAGGAGATCCATGCTCTCGTATTTAGGGATGTAACCTTGTGTAAAGTCGTGTAACTTTCAGTTGATTGAACGGAGAGAGACAGAGACAGCAAGACAGAGAGAGGGAGGGTGGGAAGGGGAATGGTTCGTTGTATTACTCTTGCAACTTCTGAAGTTTTGAAAAACTTCGAAATAAAAAGTTGGGAAAAAAAATGTCTATGTAGAGAATTTGAAAAATACTGTAGGAGGCACCAAGAGGAAAATGAGAATGATCTGATATTCTAGGGAGGAACTATCACTATTGGTAATATGATTCTTTTAAAATATATAATATATACATATATATCATATACATATGTAATATGCATATATATATTATCAAGTTGGAACCACATACATTCTGCTTGCTTCTCTTTCTTCTGTCATTAAACATGCATTGAAAAGCACACTCTTGGGCGCCTGGGTGGCTCAGTGGGTTAAGCCGCTGCCTTCGGCTCAGGTCATGATCTCAGGGTCCTGGGATCGAGTCCCGCATCGGGCTCTCTGCTCAGCAGGGAGCCTGCTTCCCTCTCTCTCTCTCTCTCTGCCTGCCTCTCCATCTACTTGTGATTTCTCGCTGTCAAATAAATAAATAAAATCTTTAAAAAAGAAAAGAAAAGCACACTCTTAATGCCTCTTACATTCTGTCATAAAATATTCAGTCACTCTTCTGTTGACATTAAAGCAGTTTCCAGATTCACATTATCATATTGCTAGAGATTATAATATGCAGAATCCATTATGATATCTATCTGTGTAATCCAATATATGTCCAACACATAATACATTATAAAATTCAGTATAATCAAATGTGCCACCCCAGACATCTTTACACACCAATCTTTGTTTGAGGATATGAGTCTGAGGAGGGGAACTTGGGGGATAAATGTTTAAAAAAAAAAAACAGCTTTACTGAGATAGGATTGATACACCAGAAAAAGATTGTGTAGATTTAATATACACTATTGTAGGAGTTTGGACATAAGGATGCCTATACCAAGATGTTATCACCACAGGCAAGGTAATGAACGTATCCGTCACCTCCAACAGCTTCTTTCTGTGCCTTTTTTCTTATAGGTGTGTGTGTGTATGCCAGGAACACATGGGAGTTACCCTTTTAACAAATTTGGAAGCTCACAGTACTGCGTTGTGAACTCTAGGCACTAAGTAGTCCAGGATTCTGAACCATTTTGGCAAGTGGCTTTTCAGAAAGCTTGTACCACTCTATACCCTTGCTGGCAAACTACGAAAGTGCTCATGTAAGCACATCATTACTAACAGTGTGTATTCTTTTTTTTTTTTTTTTTTAGATTTTATTTATTTATTTGACAGACAGAGATCACAAGTAGGCAGAGAGAGGCAGGCAGAGAGAGAGGGGGAAGCAGGCTCCCCGCTGAGCAGAGAGCCTGATGTGGGGCTCGATCCCAGGACCCTGGGATCATGATCCTGAAGGCAGAGGCTTTAACCCACTGAGCCATCCAGGCGCCCCTAACAGTGTGTATTCTTATTAGGAAAAATGTCTTTGCTCAGTTTGGTAGTAACAACAGCAAAGTGGGTGAGAACCATCCCATGGACTTGTTTCAGTCCTTCTCTTGCTTGACTGTCCTCGGGACTCCCCCTCCAACCCCAGACTTTATTCTCGGCAGCTCTGACTTTATTCTCCCGCTCCCCACCTGCCTCCCTGCCCGCACCTTCTCACCCCGCTTTGCACCTGCCTTGTCTTGACTTGCCTGATGAATTACTGACCATGTCCTCTGTCCTTGGCTCCTCTCTCCTTCTGCCCACCCTCCTATGGCATCTTATCTACACTTGGGACTTATATGAGCTTCTCAATAACACTTGCGCCTCTCCCCAGCCCTGACTTCCAATGCAGAGTGTCCCAATGGAACCCACAGGGGCCCTTCTGCCACCATCCATCCTGACCCCTAAGTCAGAGCCCTGGAGAACATTGACACCTCCTTTCACCCCCCCCCCCCCCACCGCTCTTCACTTCCAACCTCTGACCACATCCTGTCTATCCAACCTTCTGTAATATCTCCTGAAACTCTTCCCTTGGTGTGGCCACTGCCATCACCCAAGTTCGGGCCACCTTCCTTTCCTTCCTGCTCTATGGCTGTAGTTCTCTGTCTGCTTTCCTACTTCTGGTTTTTTCCTGTCCATCCATCCTCTGACCAGCTGCCAGGTTGATGATGTGATCACATCATCCTTCTGATTAATGCTCCAGGACGGGCTCCCGGGTCCTGCCTGCCCCTATCAGAAACTTCTGGTCTTTTAACTGTCTTATTTATTTCTATATTCATTTTCCTTGAGGGTAGAGTCTTTGCGTTCCTGTGCCCAGCACAGTGCCAGACACAGAACAGGAGTTTAAGGAATGTATGAATGAATGAGTGGGGTAGCTGCAGAAGGGTCTAGAACTATGGAGAAGACACAGAACGGGATGTGCCTAGGAGACACACAGTGTCCACATTCAGGGGTGGATCCTGCAAGGCTTAGCTGGAGAAAGCATCCATCAGCTCTGGTCTGGCAGCCTTCAGGATGCCTTGTTTGGGCAACACTCTCTGCTCAAACTCTCTTTGTCAAGTGGACAGCCTGTTCTCCCAAGAGAGGACATGCTGCTTCTCTGCTTGCAAGCTTTCTGCGGCTCTCCAGTGCCCTCGGGACAGGCCCAGGCTCTTGAGCCAGCCTACAAGTCCCTCATAATTGGAGCCCAGCCAGCTCACTACCCTCTCCTCTCCAACCCTGCCCTGTAGCCATACCCACCTACCTGCTCTTCCACAGACCTGGCATGCCCTACGGGTCCTCCACATCTTTGTGTAGGCTGTCCTTTTATCTGGAAAGCTCGTCTCTCTGTTGCCTTCCTAAAAGATCTGGTGTCAGCTTCACCTTCTCTAGGAGACCCACCCTCACTGACCTGGTACTCCTGTCCACCTGAATCTTCTGTAATGAAAACAATCGCACTTTTGCAGCCCACCCTCCAGAGACCCAAGTCTCAGCCTTGACTCTTCCTCCCTGTGTGTCCCTAGCCCTTCCGAGTCTTAGTTTCTCTTTTGGTTCCTCCCCACTTGGGGCATCCCATCTGTGATTCCTGCCCTCGTGGGTTATTATAAGGACCAGAAACGTTGAAAAGAGAGGCCAAGGTTAAGAACAAATGGACAGGACAGGCTTGGGTTCAAATGCTGTTTCTCTTGCTAACCAGCGGCGTGACCTTGGGCCAGGCACGTGCTGTCTCCCAGCTGACAGTTCCACACCGGAGAGGTAGAATTCTAGTAGCACCACTGGGGTGGTTAGGAGTATTCATGGGGTTCTGGAATGTACGGCGCTTAACAGCACCCGGCATGTGGACAGCTCTCAGCGGGTGTCGACCGTGATGATTAAACCAGGTAGAGAAAGGATTTGTAAATTCTAGCAAGCTAGGGAAGTGGGAGATATTCTCATGATTTCCCAGAGATCTGCACAAACCCTAGATAGGAAAAAGCCCCACTCCTGCTCACCATCAGCTGGGGGCCCTAAACTCAGGGCCCATCTCATTTTCTGGGGACAGGCAGTTGAACACCCATCCCAGGCCCCGCTTACAGCAACTGGGACTCTGTGCATCTCGTTGTCCCCAAACCTGCTAAGTGTCCCAGGGAAGTCTGGGACAGGTGGTAGGAATCCACACTGAGACACGGCCATGTGTCCCACTGTGTCCCCCACCAAAGCTGTGTTTCAGTGGCTGGGCGGCGAGGCTCGGCACCTAGGTGCTGTGCCAGGAGCCCGGGAGCCTGAAGCAGCTGCTCTAATTCATGCAAAGGAAGGCGCCCAGGTTTGCCCTGTCTATTTATAGCTTATTTATGAAGAACGAAAAACAAGGGCTCAGTTGCCTTAGCAACCAGGAGCATCATGGCCTTCTTTCTCTGCAGTGGGAAATTGGCCAAGTCTTCTTGTGGGGGGCACCCCCAGATGTGTGTGTATCCTGACAGAGGACAGGGGTGAACCTTTTAAGACCTTCCGTCGCTGGATTCCTAGCGGCCTACAGGTTGGGGGAGGGAGCCTGCCAGGCCCTTGGAAACCCCTCCCTGATACAGAGGGCTGTGCACAGCTGAACTCTCTGTGGAAAGGCACAGTCTGGTCTCTTGGTCTCGGTGCTGACTCCTGTCCTCTGGGTGCCCATCCTGCTGCCTCAGGGAGAAGCTACTGGGAGCCCTTTCCTGGCTGTGCTCTGGTACATGTCCCTTAGGGCACTTAGGGCAGGGAACTGACAGTGTGTTTCCCAGACCAGCACCCCTTAAGGCTGTGATCTGGCCCAGAGCCTGGCACTGAGGAGGGGCTTAATAAATAAATAAATAAATAAATAAAGAATGAATGAATGAATGAATGAAGTGCTTACATTTATAGTGCCATGTCCTTACTCAATACACACAAGGTAAGGGACATACTGTAATGTTCTCCCATTTTACAGCTCAGGAAACTGAGATTCAGACAGATGAAGAGACCAGCCCATGATCAGCTGGGAAATAGCTGGGCTGGATAGATGAGAGTCCTTGAGGAGGAAACATTGCTTTTGCTCTGGCAAAGCCCTAGAGAACACGGGAACTTGGGGTCCAGCTGGGCCATAATTGATGGGGGCTTGGGAAGGGCAGAGTGGTGCTGTGGCTGGTCTGGGACTGAGAGACATGTGGCTTGAATTTTGACTGCCACTTATCAGCTGTGTGACCTTGAATTTTTGACTTTCCCTCTCTGGGCCTCAGTTGCTGCATCTGTAAAGTGGGGGCAATGATGCCTGCTCCTTGGGGATTGGTGGCTCCTGGAGGGCAGGCAGCGTGTCTGTCTTTTGATATCTATTTTCCCTGTGTTGGCACAGTCCTAGATGCCGAGAATGATCATAAGCTCCGGTATATAAAGTAGATTGGATGCTCCCAGGGAAGGTTGCTTGTTATTCCATTATTAGGGAACTGAGGCACAGAGCATGGTGGTTCCCCTGAGATCACACAGCCAAATCCAGAGCAGAGGTGGTGGCTCTACTGGTCTGTCGGGTTTGCCTGAGGCAAACCGTTGCTAGGGAAAAAGTGGGACTGTGTCCGGGCCCTAGGGAGGGCTTTCTGGACTGGGCTGCAGTTCTGGGGGTAGCAGTCATGTTGGACAGGGCGGCTGAAGCAGGGGGTCTCTGGGTACTGGGGACCTGGAGCTGCCCTCCAAACAGCGGGAGGTACTGAGGCCCAGTCCTAGCTGAGCGCAGTTTGCCTGGCTTTGGGCTGGGCTTCTCAAGGTCCAGGCCCAGGCTGCCTGGAGGCTCTCTGTCGCCCTCTGCTGGGCCACCTCCGGAGGCTCTAAGGCAATGCCACCTCTTCAATTGTCTGGGCATGAAAACCATGCCCAAGAGATCCAGTTAAGACAAGGAGCGCCCCGGGATGAACTAGGATCTCAGATCATTTCCACTTCCTTTCCTGGCTCCTCCCGCTCCCACTCGACGCTATGGGAAGACACAGGAGTCCTGGCCTCACCCTCCAGGGCTGCAGGCTGCTCCCCTTCCTTCACTGCCTGCTACTTGATCAGATACATCACTGTTTCCGCAAAACAATGAGCGCCCAGGGTTTTTTGTTTGGTTTTGTTTGTTCCATATGTCAAGCCCTTGCTCATATGTCTGTCCCTTCTGCCTTCGGATTCCACGAGCGAGCGTGGGCTCTGTCCTGAGCCTCCAGGCTTCTGGAGGTCCCACCCCCCACCCAGCCCCTAGCTGGGTTGGGAATCTTCCTGGGGGCTTCTCTTCTCCCCTCAGTGCGAAGTACCACAAACTGAGTGGCTCAAACAACAGAAATATATCGTTGCACGGCTTTGGAGGCTAAAGTCTGAAATCACGGTGTTGGCAGGATTTGTTCCTTCTAAGGGCTGTTCCAGGTCTCTCGCCTGGTGGGTCCGGTGGTTTGCTGCCAACTGTTGGTGTTCCTTGGCGTGGAGAAGCATCACCCCATCTCTTCCTTCATATCCACATAGCTCTCACTGTGTGACTGTCTGTCGGCAAATTTCCCCTTTTTAAAAGGACAACAGCCATACAGGATTAGGAGCTATAGTAATGACCTCTTTCTAACCTCATTTTAACTCAATAATCTCTGTAAAGGCCCTTTCTCCAAATAAGGTCACATTCTGAGGTATGGAGGGGGGTTGTGACTTCAACCTAAGAATTTTAGGGTGGCACAATTCAGCCCCTAACTCGAGGAGAGGAAGTAGATCTGATCTACCTTGTTTTCATTCCCTTGGGGCTGAGCCCAGTGCAAGAGTGAGAGAATCTGATGAATGTTCTAGAAGTCCTTCATCCTCGGATTATTTGCTGACCCCCCCCCCGCCCCCCACCGACCCGGTGTCTGGGGCATGTCAAACTATGACCCATCCTGTCTAGGTCTTATGGAGATGAGTCTCTGTCATCAGGAAATGGACATCTCTAGAGCAGAGCTTAGATATTCTTACTTTTGACTTTCACCAAAGGAGATGCTCAGACTTTTTCCACCAGATTCCTGTGGAAACTGTAAGGACCTATTTAGCAAGAGGCTTTCATTAAGGTTAAACAATAACCTTGTTGCTTAACCCTTAAACTGTCCCTGCTCCCCTTCCCCCAGGGGATTTACTTAAAAACACGTCCCGGAAACCAGCTCCAGGTATCAAAGCCCAGATACAAGGGTGGATCAGGTCAGGTGGAGACATCCGATCAGTGGGGGGTTGCATACTGTCTCCCTAGCTACCAAGGAGTATGGGCCCCCACCCTTTGGGAGCCTTTTGGGTGCCAATTCTAACCAAGGTGTGAAAGGCTAGGTCAAATGTCTACTATAGGGTAAATTGTAATTCACTTATCACCTAGCATCACTGTGCAGCTTTCTCTGTGTGTAACTATCTCATTGGCCACCTGTGCGTGGCCAGGCCCGACCACATGGCCTTTGCCCTTGAAAGCTAGTCTGTGAAACAGAGAAGGGTCGCCCTCTCTGTAAGAGGCGCGGCCCTGGCTGGTCAGTTTGATTCTTGATGCTTGGCACGAAATAAAGCTTTGTTCGACCTTCGCTTTATATCAGTCTCACTCCTTTAATCACGGACCCATTTTGGGGGGGCATAACAGAAACAGGTATGTGAGGCCTTAGTTTCCTAATTCTCCACAAAAGACTCAGAAAAATAATGAAAGAATATTTAATTTTTGACAAATATTTATTGAACACACAATTGTGACAGATTCTTCTTTCCACCAAGTTGCCAATGTAACTTCATTCCACCATTCCTGAGGCTGTCACTTACTTGCTATGAAATGAATGTATTTACATTAATAGCTCTTTATTGAAAAGCTGCTATACGCCTGGGATACATGGTTTCCATGGACAATTTTCAATTCTCACAGCAGCCTTTTACAAATGGAAATAAAATTGACTTAACATAATGTTCACCATTTAAAAATGTACAGTTCAAAAAAAATAAAATGTACAGTTCAGTGGGTAGTAGTTTATTCACAATGTCATGTAACCATTACCACAGTCTAATTTCAGAATATATTCATTACCCCAAAAAGAGACTTTGTGCCCATCGCTCACTCCCCATTTTTTCCTCCCTCCATTTCCAAGCAAGCACTAATCTAATTTCTGACTCTATGGAATTGCCTAGTATGATTTCAGAGAAACTCAGGTTTTGTTTTGTTTTATTTTGTTCTGTTTTTTTGTGCCTAGTTTCTTTCACTTAGCACAATGTTGTCAAGGTTCACCACTGTTGCAGCATGTATCAATGCTTCCTTTCTTTTTACGGCTAAATAATATTCTGTTGTGTGGACGTACCACATTTTGCTTATCCATTCATCAGTATGGACATTTAGGTTGTTTCCATTATTTGGTTATGCTGAATAATGGTGCTATGAATATCTATGTACAAGCCTTTGTGAAAATATGCTTTTCATTCTCTTGGGTATATACTTTAGAGTCAAATTGATGGGTCTATGTTTAACTTTCTGGTGAACTGCCAAATGGTTTCCCACCGGGCGTGTATGAGGGTTCCGGGTTCCCCCATCACCACCAACTCTTGTTATTTTCTTTTTTGACTCTAGCCATCCTAGTGGGCGAGCACTGGTATCGCGTCGCGGGTTTGATTTGCATTTCCCTAATGACTTATGATGCTGGGCATCTTCTCACGTGCTTCTCCTTAGCTGCCTTTTGAGGTAGCTCTTATCTGCGTTGGGCAGCAGAGGAAAGAGATTGAGAGTTAAGAGGACTTGCTCAATGCAAGGAGGCGGTGGGCCTGTGCCTGGACTTGGGCGTGTCTGTCTCCTAGACCCCACGGAGTCTAAGAGTAGAAACGGTTCTGGTCTGGTCCACAGGAGTCTTGTCTTCCACAGGACCAACTTGGACCAGTCCTTTCCCGGCTCCGGGCGTTAGTTACTCCTCCGCGCCACTTGGGGTGAAATACTCCAAGCACGTGCGGGCTCCTCTAGGAACCCACAACTCTACGATCAATCGCCCCGGCGCGGAGTTTGCCCCGCCCCTCCAGCCCAGGTCGCCGCAGGCGCCGGAAGTGCTCCTCTCTCTTCGCTTGCTTCTGCCGGCGCTCCGGCGGAAATACTTTGTGGGGAAGATGGCGGCTGTGTCAGTGTATGAGCGGCCGGTTGGAGGTTTCTCTTTTGATAACTGTCGCAGGTGCGGCCATGCCCGGGGCCAGGTTCCGGGCGGGAGTGGGAGTGCGGTGCCAGAGTCGGAGCTCGGCCGAGGTCTGATCTGGGAAGTCCAAACGAAGGGTGAACGGCGGGGCCCGCGGCCTGTGCCCCGCGGCCCGTGTGACTCAGGGGAATGAGGGCCTGAGAGTGGGTTTCTCTTGGGGCCGAGACCGTCCTTCCCCTTGCCCGGCGCACCAGGCCAGACTCTGTCTCTTTAGGCGAGATGCAGCCCCTCTCCGACGATCTGCGCGCCGGAGAACGCGACAGTCGTCCCGATGTTGGGGGGATTCAGTGAACGGATGGGCTTGAAAGCGAGTAGTAGCTTTTCTTTCCCTGAGTTCCCTAGTAGACACTCTTGGTGCCAGCGCGGCTCGATGTGGTCCTGCCCTTCCGTGCTTTATTCTCTCCTTTTGTTTCAGAAATGCCGTCTTGGAAGCCGATTTTGCGAAGAAAGGGTACAAGCTTCCAACGGCCCGGAAAACGGGCACGACCATCGCGGGGGTGGTCTATAAGGTAAGCCGGCCCAGGCCAGGAGCAGCAGTGACTGAACTGATTACAGGAGCCAGGCAGGCCCCTTGGCCTCCTTTACTTCTCCGCGCTGTGTCAGGAAGGGCTCATGTTTCAGAGGACGTCAGGAAAAGATCCTTCAGGATCTGTCGGGAGGCTTTGTGTACTTATCAACAGTTTATATTCTTTCCTCACTTTTTAGAGTTTTTGACAGGAAACTGGTACTTTTTTTGTCTTAAGATACTACTTCGGGAGGCAGGGTTATATCCTGGGAAAAGATAGGATTTCGGATCAGACAGGTCTGTCTAACAGTTAAACTTTGATGCTGCTTCCAACTTTGGGCAAGTCAGTTTCCTTCTCCCAGCCACACTTCACAGACCATCAAATGGGCAGAATGACTCTTGCCTTAAATTGTTGAAAGGGTTGAAAAGAGTTTATGGTTATTGTTGTTAAAGAGAAAGAGTGATGTCTTTTAAAAAGAAATTGACGAAGTGGTATTCTAATGGAAGGATTTCTGAATCCAGAGTTTTCTCACATTAGGTCTGTGGTTTGTAAGGAATTCACCAAACACGGTGAGCCTCATTTGAAAAAGGGAATGATCATTCCTACCACCTACTGGAGATTCCGCTGATAAACGTTAATCAACAAAGCTCTTGTATTCTGAAAGTATAGCACAATATTTTTGGTGGGACTTTTCAGTGCGGGGGAGGGGGTGGAGGTTTGGGGAAAACTGGGATGGCCAACATTGTTTTTCCTAAACTAGAAAGTTGTGGTTTATATATGTCAAATTATTTTAAAATGTGTGTTTTTTTAAAAACAGGATGGCATAGTTCTTGGAGCAGATACAAGGGCAACTGAAGGGATGGTTGTTGCGGACAAGAATTGTTCAAAAATACACTTCATATCTCCTAACATTTAGTGAGTATCAGTTAGTTTGAATAGCTCTTATATTTTCAAACATGTCAAGGTTAAAATGGAATTTACTTTGTTCTTCACTACAACCTGTTGTTTAACTTGTATTTTGTTTTCTATCTCCCTTAAGTGGTATTTTCATCTGTCTGTTACCTAAGCTGGTCATCCGCAAGTTCTGTCTTTGATTTAGTCTTTAATTCTCTTGGTCTCCGGTTCCTGCTTTCTGCCTCTTAAAACCATTCCCTCTGCTAAAGCCTTAGTTCACGTTCTTAATTCTCATCTGTCCTCTTGCAGTCGTCATTTAAATGATCTTTCTGCCTTTGGTCTCTTTATTATCTACCCTTTTGCCATATTGGATTTTGTAAAACACAGATCTGAATATGTCCCTTCCCTCTTTAAAAATATTTCAAGAGACTTTTCACATTTCCACCCTGCTTTCAGAATAAAATGGAAACTCTGTAGCGTGATATTTAAGATCTTGTGTAGTGCCACAGAAATTTACCTTTTCCGCTTATATAGCTGCCATTACCCTGTGTTCCTGTTACACCCAGACTGTCCCTGTTCCCCTCATCTCCAAGATCTTTCACCTTTGTTTTTGCCAGTCCCTCTGCTTAGAATTACCCTTTCCTCTTTGTTCATGCGGTTTTGTTTATTTCTTTCAAATCCAGCTCATGTGAGACCTCTTCCCAAAGAGCAGAATTAATCCCTGTCTTCTCCCGTTTCTCATAGCGTTTTGTACCTATGCTACTATATCGGATTATATGAGGTATTAGAATTTTTGCCTATTTTTGTCTCCTCCACTCAACTTTTGAAATCAAGTGCTAAGATGATGTCATACTTTCTTTATTCTCAGCATTTGTCGTGACTGGTAACTGGTAGTAAATACTTGGTAAATGTTAAATTGCAAGGCCTTTAACATGCCTTGCCCTTTGGTACAACTTGAATATATTTTTAGGATTAGTAAAATGCAGACTCTGTTAGAAGCACAGAAGCTAATGATTTGAAATGTTCTTTTGGGCCACAGAAAAATATGTTTACAAAGGACGAGATGCATATTCTCTGTTTCATGTTTATTTAAGATTGGTTAGACAGGGTTGTTACAGTGCAGATTATACTTAAAAACATATCTCTTTGTACTTGAACTTAGTGGAAGTTATCCAAGAAGCCCTACTTCTAAATGATCCCTTTGGTAATTGAATTGCAGCTAAGTTTCTTTTTTTTCTCTTTTTTTTTCCCCTAATCTTTTTTTATTTAATTTTTAAATTTTTTGATAAACATATAATGTATTTTTATCACCAGGGGTACAGGTCTGTGAATTACCAGGTTTACACATTTCACAGCACCCATCGTAGCACATACCCTCCCCAATGTCCATATCCCCACCACCCTCTCCCATCCCCCCTCCCCCCAGCAACCCTCAGTCTGTTTTTTGAGATTGAGTCTTTTACGGTTTGTCTCCCTCCCAATCCCATCTTCTTTCATTTTTTCTTTTCCCACCCCCAAACCCCCCACATTGCGTCTCCACTTCCTCATATCAGGGAGATCATATGATAGTTGTCTTTCTCTGATTGACTTTGCAGCTAAGTTTCTGATTGTACTTTTTAGTTGCTGTGGTGCTGGGACAGCTGCAGACACAGACATGACAACCCAGCTCATCTCTTCCAATTTGGAGCTCCACTCCCTCTCCACTGGCCGCCTTCCCAGGGTTGTGACGGCCAATCGGATGCTGAAGCAGATGCTTTTCAGGTAAGGTTTTAGGATGGGGATTTCTTTTTTTAAAATTTAATTTAATTTTATTTAAATTCAATCATCATAGAGTGTGTTACTAGTTCCAGAGGTAGAGTACAGTGATTCATCAGTTGCATATAACATGCAGCGCTCATTACATCACGTGCCCCCTTACTGCCCATCACCCAGTCGGCCCGGCCCCTTCCCACCCCGATTCCAGCAGTCTGCATTTTGTTTCCTAGAGTTAAGAGTCTCTTGGTTTGTCTCCCTCTTTGATTTTGTCTTATTCTATTTTTCCTTCCCTTCCCCTATGATCCTGTATTGTTTCTTAAATTCTACATATGAGTGAAATAATAATTGTCTTTTTTGATTGACTTATGTCCCTTACCATAATACCCTCTATTTCCATCCACATTGTTGCAAATGGTAAGGGTTTTTTTTTTTTTTTTTTTTGGATGACTGAGTAATAATATCTCATTATGTATATATACTACACCTTTTTTTTTATCCATTCATCTCTCATTGGACATCTGGGCTCTTTCTATAGTTTGGCGATTGTGGACGTTGCTGCTTTAAACATTGGGGTGCATATATCTCTTTGGATCACTATGTTTGTTCCAGGATGGGGATTTCTTTTTTTTTTTTTTTTTTTTTTAATATTTTATTTATTTATTTGTCAGAGAGAGAGAGAGCGAGCGAGAGCGAGCACAGGCAGACAGAGTGGAAGGCAGAGTCAGAGGGAGAAGCAGGCTCCCTGCAGAGCAAGGAGCCCGATGTGGGACTCGATCCCAGGACGCTGGGATCATGACCTGAGCCGAAGGCAGCTGCCCAACCAACTGAGCCACCCAGGCGTCCCCAGGATGGGGATTTCTGTAGCATATTTTTCTCATATCTTAGATTTTCAGCTGAGGGGATCCTGGAGGCTAGAGAAAAAGCATTCATAAATTTTGTTTTATTCTAGAAATTTTATTCTAGAAATCAGTTGTTACCATTTTAATATCAAGGCTTTTGATGATATATTTGAATTTATGGGGTCTATCGCCCCCTCCCGATGAATAAATCACATGTGACCAACAGTCGTTTCTGGAAGCATAGGGCATTACCGGATTTTACAAAAATCCCTTTTATTTATGGGAAGAAAGTTAGAACTAGACAGAACCTTTGGTTCATCTTATGAACACACTTAGACAAAAACAATTGTTTTTTTCCTCTCTCTTTTAGGGGCAAAGTAACAGTGAAAAGAAAAATTGTATTTGTAGTTCACTGTAAGTGGGTATAATAGCAGTAATATTAATGCACGTTTATTTTTCTCTTCCTGCCAGACCCTGTGCTTAATACTTTATGCATGATCTCATTTCATCCTTTGATAAGAGAGGCCCCACTGAGATAGGAGTTGTTAACATCTCTAGTATTTCAGCGAAGCTGAGCCTTACAGAGGTGTGGTTGTCTACCTGATCTGTTCTTCACGCCTGCTTACTGCCCTAGTGCTTTTAGTTTTGTCTCCTTTTCTTCCTTAATCACATCATCACTTTACATTCGTGTAGGTCTTCTCTTTCTCAGATTCTAAGTCTGTTTTCTCATTTGCTTTTCAGAGAGAGAAGAGGGACAGTGTTTTAGACCAGAGCTAGGAATAGCTTGGACATTCAGTTGTGGGTTAGAATATTAGTTTCTCCTTTTGGGACTTGCAGTACCTTTAACAGATTCTCTCCTTTTCCTTCTTTGTAGATTTGTAGAATGTAGAATTACGGTGCCTTTTTTCCTTTCTTTCTTTGTAGTTGATCAGAGACCTTTATTCTGGTCCTCATCATTCATTAAGCAACCTACCGAAAACAATGTCTTTATTTAAAAAGATTTTTATTTATTTATTTGAGAGAGAGAGCGAGAACAAGTGGGGCGAGGAGAAGAGGGACAAGCAAGACTCCCTGCTGAGCAGGGAGCCCCATGCGGGACTGGGTCCCAGGACCCTGAGATCATGACCTGAGCCGCAAGCATCCACTTAACCGGCTGAGCCACCCAGGCGCCCCCCAGATCATTTTCTTTGTCTCTGCCCCAAGCAGCAGCAGCTGCATCTCGGCCTGTGTATAAGGAAGCAGGAATAGAAAGCCAATATTGTAAATTGGCATCACTCAGGCCATATTCAGCTTGTAGAGAAACTGTATTTGGGCTACATAGTGGGTTTTTTTTTTGGTTTTGTTTTGTTGTTGTTTTTTTTTTAATAGTGTCCAATAATATAAATTGGGAGATTGGAGTAAAAAATAATCTGGATATCTGACTTTAAAATTTTTTAAAATTAATTAATTGTTTCCTGGCTTCATTTGAAAAAAAATTCATAAAGAGAGTGGGACAGTAGATGGCCGCAGTCTTCTGGAGCTGGTGGCAGGTGTTGCCTTTAGAAGGGGCAGCATGTGCTCCACTCTCTCAGTCCCTGTCTGCTTTGACTTCCCTTCCTGCCTGGCTCTGGGCTTTCTGTGAACTTGCTGGTCTTCATTCATGAGTCTAGCATGGCTCTGGGCTCTCAGCAAGTGATTTGAGGCACAGTGTAGCTGTGCAGCAGGGCCCGTAGCATAGTTCCCGTTTTACAGCTGAGAAGACCAGGACTTAAAGAGTCTGTGGGCAGGAAGGCTAGTCCTGTCTACCTAATGTGTGCTCAGGCTGTACTGAGCCCTTATGCGGATGATTTCCATTTATTTATGTGCATGGTCGTTATCCTGATCCTGGAGAGTCATTGCCTACCAAACCAATTCTCCCAATACAAGTGAGAACTTGTTAAAGCACACCTGTTGCAAAGATTTCTGAAGACATTTGTGAGTTTGATGTTAAATTTAAGGCTCCCTCTGGTGGTTGGTGTGGTGCATTACATTTAAAACAATTTTTAAACTTGTGAAATTGCAAGTAAATAGCAAATTTTCAAGATTTCTTCCAATGTCATTTAAAACATCTAGCTAAACCTAGAAGCTGTTTCTGTTAATCTCTTTAGAATGTTTTGGGAATTCTAAATTCACTTTTTTCAGTGTTTATTTTTAGTTTAACATTATAAAAATTAAATTTTATCACAGTTTTCAGAGGAACACTTTTTTATTTTTTTAAAAAATGATTTATTTGGGGCGCCTGGGTGGCTCAGTGGATTAAAGCCTCTGCCTTCAGCTCAGGTCATGATTCCAGGGTCCTGGGATCGAAGCCCCACATTGGGCTCTCTGCTTAGCAGGGAGCCTGCTTCCTCCTCTCTCTCTGCCTGCCTCTCTGCCTACTTCTGATCTCTGTCTGCCAAATAAATAAATAAAATCTTTTTAAAAAAATGACTTAGTTATTTATTTATTTGACAGAGAGAGGGAGAGAGAGAAATCACAAGTAGGCAGAGAGGCAGGCGGAGGGGGAGGGCGAAGCAGGCTCCCCGCCGAGCAGAGAGCCCAATGTGGGACTCAATCCCAGGACTCTGAGGCCATGACTTGAGGTGAAGGCAGAGGCTTAACCCACTGAGCCACCCAGGCTCCGCGAGAGGAACATTTAAAAAATTTAACCAGGATGGTGCACCTGGGTGGCTCAGTGGGTTAAAGCCTCTGCCTTCAGCTCAGGTCATGATCCCAGAGTCCTGGGATCAAGCCCCATATCAGGCTCTCTCCTCAGTGGGGAGCCTGCTTCCTCCTCTCTCTGCCTGCCTCTCTGCCTCCCTGTGGTCTCTGTTCGTCAACTCAATAAATAAAATCTTTATCAAAAAAAAAAAAATTTAACCAGGATGATTGTGGTTCGTTACGTGTCTTCTGACATTTTTGTTAAGTTACATAAAATGTGCAAGTGGTGTAAGGGAAAAAAGCGTAGGATTTCACTTTATTATTTTTTTCCTTCTCTCACTTTTTTGAAGATTTTATATGTTTATTTGAGAGAGAGGGAGAGACAGTGGAAAGTGAGCAGAAGCACGGTGAGGGGCTGTGGAAGAAGCAGACTTTCCGCTGAGCAGGGAGCCCAGTGTGGGGCTTGATCCCAGGACCCTGGGATCATGACCTGAGCAGAAGGCAGAGGCTTAACCAACTGAGTCACCCGGGCACCCAGGATTTCACTTTAGGAGTTTGGTTCAGCTCTCATCTACAGTGCTTAGAGTTGTGTCACCGTGGGCAGTTCAGCTTACCTTTCTTTGTCTGGGTTTCTTCCTCAATAAGATGACTCTCTGACTTTGGAGAAGGAAATGAGTAAAGAAGCAAGGCTTACAGCAATGCTCAGTACAGGGCCTAATGCACAGTTAGAGCCCCATGAAACTCCGAGGCTGAGAAAGACAACAAGGTATATTCTTCTTGCTATTACTGTTCCATTTTCCCCCGAATAATCCATTTCCATGTCTGTGAATCAGTAAGGAAAGGGGGTTTGATAAACAAGAGTGGACATCTTTTCCTTTATGTAAGCAGTATTTTTATTTTACTCGTATGATGGCTGGATGTAGAAGATGTACCTGCTCTATGATCCTTCTGCATGAGCCTCCTAGTCGAGTTTAGTAGAAACCTTGTGGTCTTTTATTCTGTATTCCAGAAACTCCTTGAGTATATAGAGCCTCTTTCATTTATTATATTAATTGTGTTTTTTGTTCTGTGAAAGTAATATGTATTCATTGTAAAAAATTTGGAAAATACTGAAAAGCCCAAATTAAAAATAGAAATTTTACAGTTCAGGGAAAATCATGTTTTGGTCGGGTGTGTATACTTCCAGTCTTTTTAATTTGTGTTCACTCGTTCATTGGATCTTTCTTTGCTTCCTTCCTTATTACTAGTACATGTTCTCAGTAAAACCTAAGCTAGAAGATAGGGATAAACTAAAAAAATCGAAAAATTATCTGAGTTCCTACAACCCGTAAGCAGTTGGTGCTAGTACTGTATGCTTTTCAGGCTTTTTTCCATTTACTGATACATAACTTATTCTGTAAAAATGGAATCACAGTTGCACATTCTATCCTAAAGTACAGTCTGATCTTTTCATCTACCAGTATGTGTTGAATAGTTTCCATTTGAAGCATTTCAAAATGAAAGTCACCTTTTAAAAAATTATTGTGAAGGTAATGTGTGATCATTATGAAAATTTCCAACACTTTGGGAATGTGAAAAGAAGGAAGTAAATGTCACCTGTTTTGTTACTTAGACCATACGTTGTAAATCCTTGAGAACTATTTTTCCAGACTTTTTATACTATGACATTTGCGCATTTATGTATTTACAACA
The DNA here is from genome assembly GCF_964662115.1 of Mustela nivalis. Taxonomy (NCBI): domain Eukaryota; kingdom Metazoa; phylum Chordata; class Mammalia; order Carnivora; family Mustelidae; genus Mustela; species Mustela nivalis. The sequence continues at coordinate 83,124,715 of NC_139032.1, read as the reverse complement.
GTGGAATCCTGTTTGTTATTTTGTAACTGACCCTGTTCGCATAATGGTATATGTTCACATAATGGTAAGTGCATGTTGTTCCCATTAGTAGAAGAGCTCAGCATCCAGAGTTTCTGCCTTGAGCTTTAGAGGAGTTCTGGAAACCTGTGACCCTCCTGACATAGTAGAACTGTATGTACACTTACTATGAGTCCTGAGGGTTCCACAGTGTTCATCAGTTTTTCAAAGGAGTCTGTGACCCAGAAAAGTTGAAAGAACCACTGATCAATATCAATTTCTGGTGGTATCATAGTATTCCATTCTCTAGATGTACATAATTTAACCAGTTTGGAACTTTAACAGTATTGCTTGTGTTAAGGTATCATAAGGTATTCCATCTTGGAACATAGAACCTTTAGGTACTAACTCGTATGACTAATTCCTTAGGCTGTATTCTAAAATAAATTCCTAGAAGTGGAATTACTAAATCGAAGGTATGCACATTTTGATACATATTGCCAAACCCATCCTTGAGAAAGGTTGTACTGAGTTGTGCTACATCAGCGGTGTATGAGAAGATACTGTACTCTTTGGGTGATCCGGAGCAGAGCTATGTCAGTTTATTTAGCTCGTTCTCTTTTTCTGCTTTATTGGCATCATAAACAGTATTGCAGTGAACATCTTTGTGCATTCATTTCTGTATATTTGTCTGATTATATCCTCAGAATTTGATTCCTTGAAGTACAGTTTCCAGATCAGTTTTTTTTTTTTCTTAAGATTTTTTATTTACTTATTTGACAGAGAGAGATCATAGGTAGGCAGAGAGGCAGGCAGAGAGAGAGGAGGAAGCAGGCTCCCCGCTGAGCAGAGAGCCCAATATGGGACTCGATCTCAGGACCCCGAGATCATGTCCCGAGCCGAAGGCAGAGGCTTAACCCACTGAGCCACCCAGGTGCCCCCTGGATCGGTTTTTAAGGAATATGATAACTTACCAAAATATCTTAGATTCTTTTAAAGGCATCAGACAGAGGTTATGTTTTAGCTTGAAAGGAAGCTAGCTGATCATTACTGACTTTATTTAAGCAGCCTGTCTGGTAGGCAGTTGGTATATTGGGTCAGGCATTGGACTGGGGTGGGAGTGGTTGGTCTGGTGATTCCTACTTGTCATCCCAGAACCCTGTGAGCTAGTCTTGACCCTGCTACTAACGCATATGGCGTAGGACCAGTTTCTTTTCTGCCTTCTGGGCCTCTGTTTTCTTTTGAGACTGTTTCTAAAATCCTTTCCTGCTTTTTAATTTTTCACTTAAGGTTCTTTGTTTCTTTTTTTTTTTTTTATAGATTTTATTTATTTATTTGACAGATCACAAGTAGGCAGAGAGGGGCGCCTGGGTGGCTCAGTGGGTTAAGCCGCTGCCTTCGGCTCGGGTCATGATCCCAGGGTCCTGGGATCGAGCCCCGCATCGGGCTCTCCGCTCAGCAGGGAGCCTGCATCCTTCTCTCTCTCTCTGCCTGCTTGTGATCTCTCTCTGTCAAATAAATAAATAAAATCTTTAAAAAAAACCAAAAAAACAACAAAAATAAAACCAAGTAGGCAGAGAGGCAGGCAGAGAGAGAGGAGGAAGCAGGCTCCCCGCTGAGCAGAGAGCCAATGTGGGGCTTGATCTCAGGACCCTGGGATCATGACCTGAGCCGAAGGCAGAGGCTTTAACCAACTGAGCCACCCAGGCGCCCCTGTTTCTTTCTTTTTTTAAGATTTTATTTTTTTAAAGTAATTTCTGTATCCAGTGTGGGGCTCAAAACCACAACCCTGAGATCAGGAGTTACATGCCTGCTGACTGAGCGAGCGAGGCACCCTTGGAATATTTTTTGTGAAAGAGCAGTTTGGTAGTCAGAGATGGAGGAAATAATTGGTTACCAAGAGTGCTTCCTGATGGGTAGTTATGTCTCAGACAGTCTACAGTTAGGACTTTGATTGGGTCTTATGTTTATTTGTATCAGTTTTAATTACTATATCATTAGACAAGTTGGTTTAATTTTTCTTCCCAAAGAGCTAAAGGCTCATGGTGGAAGACTTTAAATCCAACATATTTATTTAGCATAGCAATTCAAATGGTAAAAAATAGAACCGGATACAGGGAGAGCAGTCTGTAGAAGTAGAAAATGAACTCAGTGAAGGATCCAAAAAACAAGTACATGCACAACTAAGTGGAGGTAGGGTGGGGTGGAAAGTATGTTCCCATTTATGGTCCTGAAAAGCCGTAGCGTCATCCTGTAGGCAGTAGCGGTGGGTTTCACAGGCTGTTGTGGAGGGATTTCATCATTCACTTCCCTGCATGATGAAATCTTTTTCTTTTACTCAATAAGAACTCAGATCTATGATAATAATTGTGCCTGTTTATTCAAAAGAGGTGTTTTGATATGAGCCGTTTTCCTATGAGGCTGTGGTGAGGTAAGGTTGCAGATTTGGACAGCTTGAGTCTAGCATCTCCTTGGTGTTAACTTTGAAAGTAGCTGATTTGCTGATCACTGAGCAGTGTGATGGGAAGGGTGCTGATAAATTTTGGAGTAAGCCAAGCTCGGCTCTGAGATATGGGGCTGGCATTTAATGCTTTGGGTTGGTTTTCTCTTCCCTAACGTAGGATGGTCCTTTTTAAAAAAAATTTATTTATTTATTTGAGTGAGAGAAAGACTCTGAAGCAGACTCTGGTAGATTTTGCATGGAGCCTGATGTGGGGTTCGATCTCATGAGACTGAGACCATGACCTGAGCCAAATCCAAGAGTTGGACTTAACCAACTGTACCACCCAGGCCCCCAAGAACAATCCTCTTTTTAAGATTTATTTATTTATTTGACACAGAGAGAGAGAGAGATATCGCAAGTAGGCAGAGAGGCAAGCAGAGAGCGAGAGGGGGAAGCAGGGTCCTTGCTGAGCAGAGAGCCCGATGCGGGACTCGATCCCAGGACCCTGAAATCATGACCTGAGCTGAAGGCAGCGGCTTAACCGACTGAGCCACCCAGTTGCGTCAGACAATCCTCTTTTAAAGGGAGCTGTTCGACTGAGGAAATAGGCATGTTGGAGGGCCTCAAGGATTGTCTTTATGGGCTGATAGTCAGTGTCCCAACGTAATATTCCTTCTGGTTCCCATCTTGTTCCCATCGAAAGAGTAACCACTTCATGAAACCGTAGCAGTGTAAGAAAAGCCTTTTGTTGTCTGACTTCTCATATAGCTTTTGGTTAAGTTACAGTGATGCAATGTAGACTTATTTTTTTTTTTTCTTATACATACTCTGATCACCAGGTATCAAGGTTACATTGGTGCAGCCCTAGTTTTGGGGGGAGTAGATGTTACTGGACCTCACCTCTACAGCATCTACCCTCATGGATCAACTGATAAGTTGCCTTATGTCACCATGGGTGAGTGTAAAATTTCCCTGATGTTTCAGAATCCTCTTACTTACCACGGTAGTCTCTGAAAGAGCTGGTCTGTTTTCTGTTAGAGGAGCCAGGGTAATATTGCGCTTTGATTCATTCCACACATATTTATTGATTTCCTCCTATGGATTAGGCCCTGTTGTAGGTGTGTGGGACAGAGCAGTGAGCACAGTTTAAAGATTCTTGCCTGCAAGGAGTTTGTATTTTAGTGCGGATAGACAGTAACAACAACTATTATATAAATATGTTAATGTTAGAAAGTAATAAATATTAGGAGAGAAAAGTAATGCAGGTACTGTGCTACATTTATGCAAGATACTACTTTTGGGGAAAACTGGGTCATGGGTATACAGACACTCAATGTTTTATTTCTTATATCTGTATATGAATTTGCCATTATCTCAAAACAAAAGTTAGAAAAATTAATGCAGGGTACGGGCACTTTGGAGCATTGGGGTAGAAGGCAGATTATAGTGTTAAATAGGATGGTCAAGGTAGGTCTCAAGGTTTCAGTGTGAGAAACCTCCAAGGTGAGGTTTTAGTAGAGGGAAACTAGAGTGGAGGCCTTGAACATGTCTAAGATGCGCACTGTATTTTTTTTTTTTGGAAGCTAGAGTGACTGGGGCCCCTCTTGCTATCAAATGATCAAAAGCGTTTAATCCATCTCTGACCTTGATTTCCTCACCTGTGAAGTGGTATCAATAGTATTTCCTATATATGCCAGGTTGTAATGATTAGAAATAATGTTTATAAAGAATCTGGCCCTGTGCCTGGCCTCTAATAGTAGCTACTCTTTTCAGATCAGCTTTTAAACATAGGTACTTTAGCTCTAAGTGCTAGACAGAGTATTTTATTTTTCAAGATTTTGTTTATTAGAGCATGCGCAAGTGGGTGGGGGAGAAGCAGGCTCCCCACTGTGCTGGGGGCCCGACAAGCAACTCAGGTCCCAGGACCCGGGGATCCTGATCTGAGCCGAAGGCAGACGCTTAATGGTCTGAGCCACTCAGGGACCACAAGGATTTTTTTTTTTTAATGACCACCAAAAAAAGAAGTGAGAAAATGGAGATTTTCAAATTCTGACTTTTATGTTAAATTTGAGTCAAATTGTGTAGGTACAGAAATTTGAACAGGTCATGTATGCTGGTATTTTTCCAGCTGTTGTTTACCTGTTACATTTTTTGTGTTGGTATCTTCCCTCCGAAGAGCTAGGAAACTGCTTCCTTGAATAGTTTGGAAATTGCCAGTTTGAGACCTTGCTGTTCCATTGTGTCATCTAGCCTCTTTGAAGGTTTTTATACAACAGATGTTCCCTGTTTGTTGGGGAGAATGATTTACCCCCAGATACCATATGGATGAGTCTTTGTAATTATTTTAAAATGAAGATACTTACAGTAATTTTAGAATTGTTCCAAACTGCTTTATACAAATATATTTGTTATCTTCATCAGAGTACTGTTTTTATTTCTCCCTGTCTGATTGATGCCTTTAAATGGTGGGAAAGATGAAATAGCTTTATATATTCAGTGGTTTCATTTCTTTTCTTTTTTTCTTTTAAAAGATTTTATTTATTTATTTGACAGACAGAGATCACAAGTAGGCAGAGAGGCAGGCAGAGAGAGAGAGAGGAGGAAGTAGGCTCCCCGCTGAGCAGAGAGCCTGATGCGGGGCTCGATCCCAGGACCCTGGGATCATGACCTGAGCCGAAGGCAGGGCCTTTAACCCGCTGAGTCACCCAGGTGCCCTTAATTTCTTTCTTTATTATTTTTTTTTTTAAAGATTTTATTTATTTGTCAGAGAGAGAGCGAGCATGAGCACAGGCAGACAGAATGGCAGGCAGAGGCAGAGGGAGAAGCAGGCTCCCTGCTGATCAAGGAGCCCCATGTGGGACTTGATCCCAGGACGCTGGGATTATGACCTGAGCCGAAGGCAGCTGCTTAACCAACTGAGCCACCCAGGCATCCCAATTTCTTTATTTTTTAAACAAAAAAATTTTACACTTGCATTTTAAAAGTAACTGAAATGTGCAGTGAACAGTCATACATGCTCTTTACTTGTATTTGTCAGTGAACATTTTACCACTCTTGCTCTCCCTTGCTCATACCTTATTTTAATTTTTTGTGTGGAATCATTTGAGAGTAAGTTGTAAGCAGTAAAGAGCAGACATCATTACCTTCTACCTCTAAATCCTTCATGATGTCCTCTTATTTTACCTTCATAAAGTCACATTTATAAAATTTAATGTTATTTCAAAACAGGTTCATTTTTAAGATGGGAAGATTGATTTGGTTTCTTTTGGTTTGGAACTGTAGTAATTTGCCTTCTGAGCACAATCCTGAATTTATGAAAAGTTATTGACAGCGAGCCGTCAAGCAACCCCACTTGGCCAACAGTGATCTTGCTGATCCCAGTGTAGTGGGAGCCCAGGGTGATGGTTCCACAGCCTTGCGTTCATAGCATGCTTGTGTTTAGAAATCATTGCCCCATGCAGTCTGGTTTTGTTATCGTAAAAGACCGGATTAAGGAGGAGAAACCCATAATCCATGGGTGATAATCCCATAACACGAGACTGTAATCCACGAGTAATAATTACTGTGAGCTTTAGTTTGTTCACCTCTTCATTTGTTTATCAGCTCTTTCTTGCCTCTGCGCCTAGGCACTGTGGCAGGCTCCACAGAGAGGGGAACGCATGGATCCTTATCCCCAGTACCCTCGCCCTGTACTGAGGGAGCCAGATGGACAAACTGACAAGGGCAGTAGGCACGAAGGTCCGTGGAGGCCCAGGGGAGAAAGGAGCACATCGAAATGGAAGGATTTCAGGAAAAGCTTCACTTCCCATGAAGAGTCTTAAAAGAAGCATAAGTTACTTTTGTTCATTTCTCAGGTCCTTATTTAACATTACTCCGGGCTAGGCGCGGTGCCGGGTGCTGGGAGTACAGGGGTCAGCACAGCACCTGCCCTCAGAACTTGCAGCCTCCTGTGGGAGACACGAATTAAAGTAAGTGCACATTCACTAAAAGAATGCACTCCAGGGCTAAGTGCCCTGGAGGAAAAGAGCAGTAGTAAGAGCGAGGAGCAGGAAGGATAATGACTGTTGGAGAAGTCCTTACTGAGCGAGCGACATGGAAACATTTCCTAGTGAAGGTAATTTATGAACATGACAAAACATTCAAGTGGGAATATTACTTGAAAAATAGGTGTGTTTCGTATCCCTCCTCCAAAGTAACCACTTGTAAGAGTTTGTTTTTTCTAGAAAATGTTTTATGAGACACTTTCATAGAGTTCTGTCAGTCTGTGCCTATTAAAAATACACAAATGGTTGGGGGCGCCTAGGTGGCTCAGTGGGTTGAAGCCTCTGGGATCGAGCCCTGCATCGGGCTCTCTGCTCAGTGGGGAGCCTGCTTCCTCCTCTCTCTCTCTGCCTGCTTCTCTGTGATCTCTGTCTGTCAAATAAATAAATAAAATATTAAAAAAAAAAATACACAAATGGGCCCCGCGTCGGGCTCTCTGCTCAGTGGGGAGCCTGCTTCCCCCTCTCTATTTGCCTGTCTCTCTGCCTGCTTGTGATCTTTGTCTGTCGAATAAATAAATAAAGTCTTTTTTTTTTTTTTTTAAGATTTTATTTATTTATTTGACAGAGAGAAATCACAAGTAGGCAGAGAGGCAGGCAGAGAGAGAGAGAGGAGGAAGCAGGCTCCCTGCTGAGCAGAGAGCCCGATGTGGGACTCGATCCCAGGACCCTGAGACCATGACCTGAGCCGAAGGCAGCGGCTTAACCACTGAGCCACCCAGGCACCCCAATAAATAAAGTCTTAAAAAAAATACACAAATGGGGCACCTGGGTGGCTCAGTGGGTTAAGCCTCTGCCTTCGGCTCAGGTGATCCCAGGGTCCTGGGATCAAGCCCCGCATCGGGCTCTCTGCTCAGTGGGGAGCCTGCTTCCCCCTCTCTGCCTGCCTCTCTGCCTACTTGCGATCTCTCTCTGTCAAATAAATAAATAAATAATCTTAAAATACATAAATGAAGTCATTCTGTACACACCTTTCCTTTATTGTTAACTTGTTCTGAAGAAGTTCTTTATCAACACATGTAGATCTGTATTGAAATAACAGTTACATAGAAATGCATTATATGGCTGTATCATGATTTACTGACCCATTGTATTGGTGGATATTTTGGTCATCAAATTTTTGCAACAAGTGTGTCTTGGTTTGTGGAGGTGAGTACAAACTTCAGATAAATTCCTAGTGGAATTTCAGGATTAGGGTATGTGTATGTATTGCTCAGATTTCTCTGTTGCAAAGCGGTAGAATTCCTGAATGATTTAAGAAAAGAGGGCTGTGTTGTAAAGGACAGTAGGTGGCTCAACAGAATAGCTGGGAGGGCAGGTGCTGGCTTTGGGGCCCAGAGCGGTGTCAGAAATCCTGCTGCAGAGTAGGTCACGGCGGGGGCTGCCTCGCTGCTGGGCTTCTGGGGCCTGGTGCTGGGACCTGGCTCACTGCACGCTCAGCCTCCCCGACAGTTTCAGGAACCCAGTCTTCCGGTCATCCCTTTCACCACTGCCAGTGCGTTCCTTACAGGGGAAGGTGAGTGCTTCTGATTGGTGGAGCTCAGTCATTCACTTCTAGAGTGTTGAGATTCTCCAGACCTAGGAAGGAAGTCATACCATACACACTGTCACTGGTCAGCCCAAGAAAGTAAGAGGGGGCCATATAGTGCATTCTGCTTTTTACTTATTTATTTATTTATTTATTTTTTGGTCAGAGAGAGTGAGCACAGGCAGACAGAGTGGCAGGCAGAGGCAGAGGGAGAAGCAGGCTTCCTGCTGAGCAAGGAGCCCAATGTGGGACTCGATACCAGGATGCTGGGATCATGACCTGAGCTGAAGGCGTCCCTGCATTCTGCTTTTTGAGACCTGTTGCTCGATTACCCTCCAAAGAGATTGTACTAGCTTTTATTTCTACCAAGAGAATATGAGAATGCCTTTCTCCTAACAACCTTACCAGCACTGCGTATTTGTGCTGTCTGATGGGGAAAGATGGGAAGAGGGAACACGTAAGCTGAGACGTGAATGGTAGCTAGGAATTAGCCAGGAGTTCTGTGGCCCTGCTCCCTGTCCTCAAGAAAGGATATCAGGCCCTGTATACACCAGGGTCTGGTGTAGTTGAGGAACTGAAGGGCCAGAGTTTGCTGGGTGGGTGAGGCAGGTGCAGTGGGTCGGGGTAGTGTTCAGTGCAGGGGTGCAGCTGAAGCAAAAGCGTTCTGGAGCGGGGAGCAGAGGTGTGACTCGAAAGCGAGGCTGGAGAAGGTCCTGTGATATAGCCCCAGTAGTTTGGATTTTGTCCTTGAGGTTCCTGTCTAAAGTTTTCATGCCAGAGAAGGGTGGGATGAGGTTTGCTTGTTAGAAAGGGCAGTCTTGGGTGCCTGGGTGGCTCAGTGGGTAAAAGCCTCTACCTACAGCTCAGGTTGTGATCTCAGGGTCCTGAGATCGAGCGCCGCATCGGGCTCTGTCCTTGGCAGGGAGCCTGCTTCCTCTCTCTCTCTCTCTGCCTACTTCTCATCTCTCTGTCAAATAAATAAAATCTTTTTTTTTTTTTTTTTTAAGATTTTATTTATTTATTTGACAGAGAGAAACCACAAGTAGTCGGAGAGGCAGGCAGAGAGAGAGAGAGGGAAGCAGGCTCCCTGCTGAGCAGAGAGCCCGATGCGGGACTCGATCCCAGGACCCTGAGACCATGACCTGAGCCGAAGGCAGCGGCTTAACCCACTGAGCCACCCAGGTGCCCCAAATAAATAAAATCTTAAAAAAAATTTTTTTTTAAGAAAGGGTGGTCTTATAGCTTCTAGCTGGAGGGAGGAGGATTGGCATGGCGGAGTCTGGAGGCAGACAGGGAGATTGCGTCTGGCCAGAAATACTGAGGGTGAGGCCAGGTCCGGTGACAATAAGGATGGCCCCTGTCATTAGAGCGAGCACTCAGAAATGAGCCAGCCGTTAGGCCAGATCCCAGGTGTCTGTCGTCCATCCCCTCCTGACTTCTTAGTGTCAGTCCGTTCTGGGCCTTGACTACAGGGGCAAGTTAACTCCGTCACCTGGGGCCTCTTCCCTTCCATCTGGGCTCTAGGCCTCTTCCTGTTTTGTTTCCTGTTCCTCCCCTAGGCCTTTGTGGCAGCAGAGGCACTTGTACCTCTCGCCCTCTCCTGGGCAGGCTTCTACACCCCACACTCCTGCTCCTCAGCTGGGGTCTAGCCCAGAAGCCATTCCCTCATGACTGCCCCAGGCTGAGTTAGCAGGTCCCCTTGGGGGCATAGGTGTGAAACAGGATTCCGGGATTCCTGCCTTGTCTGCACACCACTTGCCCCGGCTCTTGTCCCTCCTGCGCATGTGAACATTTGAGATCTTGGAGAACAGAATCTGTTTTACCTCCAGTCTCTCAGACTCCTGTGTGACTTGGTGAATATTTGATGGTGAAATAATTTTCTGGTTTGCTAACTTGCTTGTGTCAAAGAGTATCTGAAACTTAGTGTTAGAAACCTTAGCTACTGGTTATGTCTGGTGATTTAACCCTTTACGGTACCTTTGGAAGAGTGTTGCTTTAGATCGTGTTCCATTTGGGGCGCCCCAGGTTAGCTGTGAGAGAATAGCACAGAGCATTGTGTATGTGGTAGGGTTTTTTTTTTTCTTAAAAGCTAAATATTATTTCAGATTTCAAGCATATTATGGAACCTCTCTGTGCCAGAGTCCGCTAGTACTGTCACATTATTTTCAGTTAAAATTCTATGTAAGGGATGCTGTGGTTGCTGTTTTATTGATGAGAAACCTGAATTTAGAGAAATTTATGGTAACTTGCTCGTTTTTGCTCTGCCTGTAAATGGCAAAGCTGGGATCTGAACTCTTCCTGCTCAAGCGAGCCCCTGTGCAACACAGCTGCTTTGATTTTCTCATCTTACAGATGTTACTTCATTAAGCTATTAAGCCTTGCTTCTGAATACTGAAAATATCTATACAAATTCCCGAAGGGCCTTTATTTGTTTTGCTTATTTTTGACTGCCTATGTGCGGATTTTCTATCCTGCATATTAAAAACAGTATTTACCGAAACAGCTTTGTAGTTTCAAAGGAAAAATTTAAAAATTATACATAGTTTTACCATCCAAGACAACACGATTTTTATCTTTTGATTTTTTTCCAGTCCAAGTCCATTGTGAAGAGGTTTACCAGAGAATGTAAAATAAAATACAGGTTTTATACTGTCCTAGCTCTGTCTTTGTCATTTTTTAAGTTTCTTTTAGCCACTGTTGACTTCTAAAAAAAATTAACATATAATCTATTATTTATTTATTCTGTTATTTATTATAATCTATTATATACCCTTCAGGGGTACAGGTCTGTGAATCATCAGTCTTACACAATTCATAGCACCCACCATAGCTCATACCCTCCCTAACGTCCATTACCCAGGCACCCTGTCCCTCCCCCTTATTCCCCAGCAACCCTCAGTTTGTTTCCTGAGATTGAGTCTCTTTTAAATCTTTTTATTTTTATTTTATTTTAGTTAATTTTGAAGATTTTATTTATTTATTTATTTGACAGAGAGAGATCACAAGTAGATGGAGAGGCAGGCAGAGAGAGAGAGAGGGAAGCAGGCTCCCTGTTGAGCCCGATGTGGGACTCGATCCCAGAACCCTGGGATCATGACCTGAGCCGAAGGCAGTGGCCCAACCCACTGAGCCACCCAGGCGCCCCTGAAATTGAGTCTCTTATGGTTTGTCTCCCTTCCCAGTCCCATTTTGTTTCCTTTTTTTCCCTCCCTTCCCCCCCATGATCCCTTCCCTGCCTCTCAAATTCCTCATGTCAGAGAGATCATATAATTAATTGTCTTTCTCTGATTGACTTATTTTGCTTAGTCTAATACCCTCTAGTTCCATTCATGTCATTGCCAATGGCAGGATTTCGGTTTTCTGAAGGCTACATAGTATTCCGTGTGTGTGTGTGTGTGTGTGTGTGTGTGTGTGTGTGTGTGTATCTCATAGCTGCTTTATCCATTCATCTGTTGGTGGGCCACTGAGCAGGGCTTGCATGTGTCTTTCCCTAGAACAGTGGCTGTGCTGGGCTGCCTTTCTTCCTAACCAGGCCATTCTTCTGGCTTCCGGTTGCTGCTTCCTTCTTTCCCTCCTGCCTTCCCTCCTTCCTCCTTCTTTCCTCACTTCCCTTTATTTCTTTTCTTTTCTTTTCTTTTTTTTAGGGAGAACTCCACAATTGCCATTTGGTGGATTTTTTTTTTTTTAAAGATTTTATTTATTTATTTGACAGGCAGAGATCACAAGTAGGCAGAGAGGCAGGCAGAGGGAGAGAGGAGGAAGCAGGCTCTTCGGCAAGCAGAGAGCCTGTTGCGGGGCTCGATCCCAGGAGCCTGGGATCATGACCCCAGCTGAAGGCAGAGGCTTTAACCCACTGAGCAACCCAGGTGCCCCTGGATTTTTTTTTTTTTAAGATTTTATTTATTTATTTGACAGACAGAGATCACAAGTAGGCAGAGACACAGGCAGAGAGGAGGAAGCAGGCCCCCTGCCGAGCAGAGCGCCCGATGTGGGGCTCGATCCCAGGACCCTGAGATCATGACCCGAGCCGAAGGCAGAGGATCAACCCACTGAGCCACCCAGGTGCCCCTGGATTTTGTTTTAATTCGTATTATAGTTGACCCTTGAATAGCAGGGGCAAGGGGTGGGTTAGGCGTACTGTCCCCCTGCACAGTTGAAAAATTCACGTGGAACTTTTGACTCTCCAGAAACAAGTACTAATAGTCTACTGGTGACCGTAGGCCTTACTGATAACATAAACATTCTATTGATGCATATTTTATGCATCCTGTGTATCATATACTGTGTTCTTACAGTAAAGTAAGCTGAAGAAAACATGATTAAGAAAATCATAAAGAAGAGAAAATACGGGGCGCCTGGTGGTCAGTGGGTTAAGCCACTGCCTTCAGCTCAGGTCATGATCTCAGGGTCCTGGGATCGAGTCCCACATCGGGCTCTCTGCTCTGCAGGGAACCTGCTTCCTCCTCGCTCTCTGCCTGCCTCTCTGCCTACTTGTGATCTCTCTCTGTCAAATAAATAAATAAAATTCTTAAAAAAAAAAAAAGAAGAGAAAATACATTTATAGCACTATAAAAAAAATGCACATATAAGTGTACCTGTGCAATTCAAACCTGTTGTTATTCTGGTAAGTGGATTAGCCAAACGTAAAGCTACAGATAGAATAGAAAGCCTTCTTAAATGAAACGGTCCCATGGAGTATTAGAATTTACTGTGGGATTGAGGCTTTCCATAAGTGTATCTTAAGTGAGAAAATGAATATTTCATGTAAATTCTCATGTTTTAGTTAAATTATGAGTTTTTTATTACGAGAAATAACTAAACTTTGTAATTAATCTCTTTTTTTTTCTGAGTGATTTGACAGTAAGAGCTGGAAGCTACAAATTACCCGTAAGACAAGGGTGTCTAAATTTTGTCTACCCATGGGCCTGTATTGGCAACCAGCCAGGTGCCTGAAGGCTACCCTTCATTTACATTGGATAGAAGACACCTGTCTTGTCTTGTGCATCTTTAACATGCTGGCACAGCTCGCTGAACACAGGGTCCAGGAGCCTCCTCTCTGAGGGCTTGCCTGCCTCAGGATTTACTTGGGAGAAGAATGTATCAGATTCCTTGTGGGGTGGCCCTTGGACACTTCTGTCCTAAATCCTTTTTTGTGGACATGGCGTTGACCATAATGATGGCAGCGTTCATCCAGCAGCTTTCTAGCTGCAGTGCCAGCAGCTCTCATGAGATGCTTTACTGATTTAATCTTCGCAACATTGCGAGGTGGGCACTAGCATCCCTGTCTCACAGATGTGGAAATTGAGGCTCAGAGAAGTGTGTGGAGGTCCTATAGCCAGGGTACGCGTGAGCCAGTGTGGGAGCTGCGGCCTCTGTGACTTCCTTTCCTCGCTGTGTTACTGGTGTGATTGCTGGTGTGTGGCATGTGGTCCAGACCAAATATGATTTGGTCCATTCTTAAAAAAGAAGAAAGAGCCCCTTAGATTTTATTTAATCATTTCTTTTTTAAGAGATTAATTTGCAAGAGACTGCAGGTGATTGATCAGTGTGATTGTTGAAAGCCAGGCAGGATTCTTTGATTTTTCTTTATTAAGAAAGGGAAAAGGGCTTTGGTTGTATGTTTTATAGACAAAATGTGGGCTCTTTTAATTCTCAGATTAATTAGCTTATTCTTTTAACTTGCCAGCTTTTCTTTATTAGGCAAACTAAAGTAGTGTCAGGAGAAGCTTGGGGACCATCTTTTGCTATTAGTTTGGCAGTGTTCCTTGTAGCAGCATTGGCAAGGTATATAAAATTTTTATTTTTGCCCACTTATTCACATAAGAATTAATATGAATAAAATTTCAAGCATGACATTCCTGGAAATGAGGCCCTTGGACAATTTAGGAATACCAACTTAAGGAATAAACATTGTTATGCATCATTAGGGAAGACTTGGGGTCACTGCCAAGGCCATCCAGGTAAAATTTGATCTCCAAATAAACTGGTTGTACATTTTCCTAATTACTGGAATATACCTCTTAAGCCCTAGTTTACAGAGCCTCCTAGCAATTAAAAAGATTTGGGACAGAGTAGTAAATATACTGGATGTCTCACCTTGTGGGTAAAAAAAGAATCTTGGAATTAAGTTGGAACATCGGTAGGGAATTCAGACCTGCCATTTTCTCCATATTTTTACACTAAAGTGCAACCTTTGTGCAGACATTTTGATATTTCCACATGACTTGATTTTGAGAATTTTCCTGCCCTGGATTGAATTAGTGTACTACAAGATGGCAAATGTTTCTTTCACGTTCATTTTCAACTCTGAAATCAGCTATGAACTCATCACTGTATGTGGTTCATAGGCCTACGTAAAAGCCGCCTCAGAGGGCATGTGGACTTCATGGCTCTAGCATTGCTGGAAATCCTTTTTCCTTATAATGTGGGCCACGTGACTGTGTGCGGGAGTTCCACGAGCCTGGGGGTCTCCATCAGTATGACAGTGATGCTCAGATACTGTTTTCTGGGGGACAGGGGCTGTGCAATGGAGGGTACGCTATTCCGGTGGGGCCTTTGTCCAGACAGCTAGGGACTATGCAGAGTGGGGTTTCTGTAACCTGGAGTCCAGAGGCATAACCTAGAATGCTGGAAAAAGATGGGAGCCTTGGCTCAGTCTTGGTTCTCCTTGACCAGGGCTGGTCACCTAACCCTTCTGAACCTCAAATCCCACATTTTGAAAAAGAAACTGATTTTTTTTTCTTTTCTTTCTTTCTTTTTTTTTTTTTTTAACTTGGGAAGGTCCCAGGGTTATTGGGGTACTGGAGTGTCATGTTGTATGTGAACATACTGTAAAAAGTACATGTACTGTTCTGTGTGTTAGTTTATCTTGACATTATTTTTCCAGGTAGTGTGGTTTAGTAAAAAGAGCTGGTCTTTGGAGTCCAACTGGGTTCAGATCTAAGTCCCACATTTATTAGCTTTTGACCTTGAGCACTGATTTCATCTGTAGAATGGGGCCTAGAGGAGCTCTCCCATGGGAAACCATACATTAAAAAATTCTTTGTTTTGTAGCACAGTAAAGATGTTTAGTGCATGATATTTTGATCATTTAGTGCTAATACATGCCCTGTGTGCAGTTTTGTACACTAAGACTTCTGTCGGAATTTTTCCTGCTTTGATTAAGTATGATACATTTCAGAAGATTTAAAATGTGCAACACATGGGTATTATGTTGTGTTTTTTTTTTTTTTTAAAGATTTTATTTATTTATTTATTTGACAAGAGAGATCACAAGTAGGCAGAGAGGCAGGCTGAGAGAGAGGGAAGCAGGCTCCCTGTTGAGCAAGAGCTGGATGCGGGGCTCGATCCCAGGACCCTGAGATCATGACCTGCGCAGAGGCAGAGGCTTTACATGGGTATTATGTTTTAACATTTACTCTGCGTGGAATGCCAGGAAATGAAACAATTGGAAACCAAAAATCCACAAAAGTTGGATTATGCGTCTTGCTTCCTGGCTGCTGTGAAGGTGGTATAAGCCAATAGATGGTGCCGTTATGTTAGAAAATGAGAAAATATTTACTTCTAAAATTCCTCATGGTGTTGCAGGGTATGTAATTTAGCCACCCCTCACCAGTTTTTAATCTGTTTTGATTAGAGTGACTTTGTTTTTGATTCCATGTAAAAAAAAACATTTAATGCCTCTTGTGGGTAAAATTGAATTAGTGTAGATTCCTGTTTTTTTCTGCTCTGAGATTTACCATGATATCTTTTCTGACTTGAGTTCAGTCCTTAGCCTACAACCAGGTAAAAGCCCTTGCCAGACATACCTTTTAGACAGTTAAATGCACTCCTTGCGGTTCTAAGTTCTTTGCTTTAGACCCCGCTGCAGGGAGAGGGAGGCTAACTAATTCATCTTTACTTGCTCTTGTTCTAGAATTGGGCCAGAATTGGCCCTGCTACAGAAAGGTGCCTTTGTATTCTAAGAACTTAGTGCTCAATTTTGACTTGCTTATAAGACAGACTACGTGGAAAGTCATTTTATGCATCAGAAGACTTCTCGCTGTGGAGTTCATAGAGTGAGGGATTTGCTGTCAGCCATAACGGCCATGACTAGCTTTGTGACTCTGGGTAGGTTCATTCTCTTGTCTGAACTTAGTTTTTTTCCAGTCTGTAAAATGAAGATAATACCAGCTGGTCCATAGATGGATTCAATGAGAAAATCGATGTACCTGTGCTTTGCACGTTTTGTTCAGTACGTAGGATTTCTTATCGTTTGCATACGGGTCTACGGACAAGATAAATCTTTACTGATTTATCTTATCTTATCTGGGTATGTTTTATAAATTATTAAACTCTGTGGTTCTTTGTCCTTGAGAGTTCTGAGGGGGCATGAAAACCTGAGAAAGGTCCGCAAAGTGGAATAAACTGCAGTTTGGGAAGTTACTTTGAAATGTGAACCAGAGCAAAGGATGCCTTTGAAAAACCTGTCATTTCCAACTGCCTTGAGCTCCTGCAGCAGGAGGGAGCACTGTGTGCCCTGTGCTCACAGTGCTGAGTGTGAGAGCCTAGTGATATGGGAGACTGAGGAAGGAGAGGCCTTTTTTTTTTTTTTTTTTTAAGATTTTTATTTATTTATTTGAAAGATAGAGATCACAAGTAGGCAGAGAGAGACAGAGAGAGGAGGAAGCAGGCTCCCCGCTGAGCAGAGAGCCCGATGCAGGACCACATCCCAGGACTCTGAGATCATGACCTGAGCCGAAGGCAGAGGCCTTAACCCACTGAGCCACCCAGGCGCCCCAGGAGAGGCCTATTTTAAGGTAATCCTCATCCTCTGTCTTATCCCCTAAGCATTGGGTTGGGTAACTCCTTTGTTGGAAGGAGAACAGTTGTCTGTCCTCATACCTTGTGGAGTTTCTTAAAAATATGTTAATAAAACAAAACTTCCACTTTTTAGGCCTGGATTCCCTGATTTGTTAGTCTTTGCTTAAGAATAAGTGTTTTATAACCTGTCATGTTGATGAGACATTGCAGTTGCAATTATAAGAAAAACTCTGGGGTGCCTGGGTGGCTCAGTGGAGTAGGCATTTGAGGTTAGGTGTCTGACTTCGGCTCAGATCATGATCCTCAGGGCTGTGGGATTGAGCCTGTGGGGAGTCTGCTTCTCCTTCTCTGGGTGCCCCTCCCTCCTCTTGTGCTCTCTCTGTCTCTCAAATAAATAAATAAAACCTTAAAAAAAAAATCCCTGTTTCCTTCAGGTGCTCTTAGATTATTTGATTTGAGTAAAATTTAACTCCTTTTGACTTAATTTAGAAAAGGAACTGCATTTTTTTAAATTAGTTTTTGAATGAAAAATGTTATTGGGTGCTTTCAAAATGTATTTCTAAGCATATTAAATGGAATAATTTTTTTTTATTCATTGGGAATAAAAGGTAGACTCTTTGACATTGAGGTACATTTGCTGATGAAAAGGAAGCATTCTTCCCCCTCACGAGGGGTTTAAATGTAATACTCAGTGCTTACTCAGGAGTGAAAACATCAAATTAAACTGTTTATGCTGACAAAGGACAAATCTGGATTTCAGCAACCCATGCAAGATTGTCTGATTGCTTGGCCTGCCTCTCCTTGAAGCTTTTGGCCAGGACTTATAATAAAATGTGTGCATACAATTAAACCATTTCAAGTCGGTGTCTGAGTCTTCCCGGAGTGAGGAGAGGTGCTCCACTGCTCTCTAGTGGCTGAATGTGGTCCCCTGGCAGCAGCTTTGCTTTATATCCATAAATCAGCTCTTCACACATTGGCAGTGTTGGTCTCCAGAGCAGGCACCAATACCAGGAGATTCGTCCTCTTAGACAGGAACAGAGTGAAAAATGATCCCGATCCATGGGTCTCTAGAAAGCACCAAATTTTACCCGGGACGGGTGGCCACTTGACTAACAATGAGCAAGTGTGAGTAAGCACTCTGTCAGAGAGAGCTGACACTGATGGATTAGAGTGTTCTGCGTGGTACTCTCCTACCGCTGCCTACATCCTACACCTTGGCAGGCCACAGTGGCAAACAGGTCCTCGGGTACCTCTGACGGCCTGCTCCT
Organism: Mustela nivalis; assembly: GCF_964662115.1. Taxonomy (NCBI): domain Eukaryota; kingdom Metazoa; phylum Chordata; class Mammalia; order Carnivora; family Mustelidae; genus Mustela; species Mustela nivalis. The sequence continues at coordinate 83,106,637 of NC_139032.1, read as the reverse complement.
TAGCAGAAGGAGCAGCTTTTTTTCTGAAAAGATCTGGTTAAATTGATTTAGGGAAAAGCAATAGAAATCCATTTCCTGCTGCCCGTCAGAACTTCGTGACTTTGAGAAAAGAAATTTTGAAGACCTCTGTGTCCATTAAAACTGCCAGGCCTGGAACTTGTTGAGAATGATGATATAAAACAGCTCCTGGAGGACGGGGACTTTGTCTTAGTGTAATTTACAGTAGCTAGCCTTTATTGAGCTTTTACTCTGTGCCCGACATTCTGCTTTCCGTGCATCATGCCCTGCAGGTTGCCCAGCCCCCCCAGTGAGGAAGGCACGTTCTGTCCTCTCCCCCTCTCATGGGGGGAGAAGCTAGGGCTGGTGGGCGGGTTGCTGGAGCGAGGCTTCTGGGAGGCCGTCTCCCTCTTCTTGAGGTGGCGGTGCCTCCTGGAGCAGCTTGCAGGGATCCGAGCACCTCAGTGCTGGGCTGGAGGGTGACCCCGGACTGTGCTGCCTCCTGCACAGCAGTGCGTGCCCGGAGCCTGCTCCCTGCTGGACTCCTGGGATGGTTGGTTGGAAGGAATGAGTGGGAAGTTGCCCTTCTAAAGCCTGGAGCCACGAGACCTAGGTTTGGATCTTGGCTTCCCTCCCTACTGACTGTACGGCCTTCACCAGCTGAGCCTGCCTTACCTGGTCTGTAGAAGGAGGAAATTTCTACCTCACTTGAGTTCAGGGCCTGGGACCTGAAAGGCTCCCGATAAATGCTTTCCCCTTTTCCAGTCTGGGAGTTTGTAAGCATGGACCTTATTAGAAAAAGCAAATTTCTACCTGCTGGCTTTCAGTTCCTTCTAGAAATTTGACTTAGAGCAGTGGGCTTTAGAAAATTATTTTAGTCTTTTATCGTTTCTTCAGTATATGTCTAAAAACATAGATTCTAGAATTGCTAAGTTTTGATTTAGTACTTGAGTGAACACTATAAAAATACGTGATTCATGTTTTCTCTCTCTCTCTTTTTTTTTTAACCCTTCTGTCCTCAAGCCACATTAATGCAGGTGTTCTTGAGTATATGGAACAGATCAAAGTGGTATCTTAGATGGTAAAATTTTCTTGATACATTTCAGATTTTGTCCTGAGTTGGGTTGTTCTCTCCGAAAAAGTTAAGTTCAAACTGAACTACCAGTGCCGATAAGCTAAGATCAGAAGTACCTTCAGGGGTTTTAGAAAATGGAGACTAATTTCAGTGTTCTTTTTTATTTAAAAATATTTTCTGAATGGGACTATTTTAAGATAAATACTCAGAACAGACAGTTGAGTGGTATTGCTAAGCAGTGAATGACATCTGTTAAATCATTTAGAACATTTAACTAAAATCCCAATCTCATTTGAATTTCTGAGCAAAACAACACAAATTAACCATACCCAGATGCGTGCTAATCATTCTCGTGAAATCTGAAGAAAAAGCAAATTAGAAAGCATGCTTTTTTTTTGTGGTAGGGAGCTAAGAAAATAAAGCTGTTTCCATGTTCACTTGGTAATCTTGATTTTAAGCATTTGACTTTGCTACTTAGGAGGCAACACAGTGGAATGGAAGGAGCATCAGATGCTTTTTAAATGCAAGATGATATGGGTTCACAGTCTCAGATTTGCTAATCATTGGTTATGTGATGGGGCAAGTTCCTTACCTCGGAGACTGTCTCCCATTTTGTAAGGTGGGACTTCTCGGACCTGCCCTGTCTGAAGAGCAGTCAGAGCCCATGGAACTCGGCTTTGACATTTCTTAAATGCTCTGTGTGCTGTGTCCATTGTGGTCTCTTTAGTAGTTCGTGTGCCACAGCATAGACTTCTGGAGAAGTGGGATCTGGTTTGGGGCTGATCTGCTCACAGGACTTCATTATTAAGAGGCTTTTTATGTTTCACACCATCTGAAGGAAGCCCTCCTAAGGACAGTGGTAGAAAGACATGGTGTGTATATTTGCTTGTGATGAGTGATTGCGGTCATTCCTTGGAACTGTTGACTCGTGCCTGGGTTGACCTTCAGGCCCCTGTATATGAATTTCAGGAGCGAGCTGCGTGCTGCGGTTGTTAGCAGTACGACCGTGACGGCTGGTGAGGTCTTGAGTCTTTTTCTTTTTCTTTTTAATTTTTCATCCCTGTACTGTGGCAAATTCTTATTTTCTGCAAATTTATTCTTTAAAATACTGCAGGTAATGCATGGTCTTTTGAAGAAAAATAAAGTATGAGTAAACCAAATAGTACCACCCAGATGGAAGTGTACTGTTTTGACTTACGGTTTTTCCAGATTTGTGGAATCTGTATCCTCTAAGCTTAGGTGTTAATACTGCTTTTGAACATGTTTTTGCCCTATTGAATATTTTAACATGGACATCTTCTCATTGCCAAAAAAGTATTGTCATGTTTAATGACCGTATATATAATAATTTTTTGCCCTGTCATCTGATTGTTGGATCTTTGCATTTACCTCTAGCTTTTTTCTTCTTTTTTTGCTAATCTAAACAATGATCTTTTTATATACATAATTTGCATATTCACCCATTTATTTCTTTAAAATGACTCTCTAGCAGTGGAATTGCTGGGGGGGATATATACCTTTATGCTTTCTGATGGATGTTTCTAAACTGCCTGTTTGGAAAGTTCTCTTCATTTTTGCTTCTACAAGTGTGTTAGATTTTCCTTTTCACTGCACTACAGCCCTGGGTAGGATTCTCCTTAATCTTTGTTAATGTAAAAAGAAAAAACAAAGGTATTTAATTTAAATTCAGATTTCTCTGATTACTAGTGCCCTTGAACAGCATTTTTAAGTGTGTACAGGCCGGTGCCTTTTTTCCTTTTTGTCAACTGCTGTGTCCTTTTTTCTGTTGCCAGATTGGCATATCTGTGACTCTTTTTAGTTACTAATGTCCTACATGCTGTCCATCTCTTTCTGAGTTTCGGGGCATAGATTTTACATGGTTTACAGGAGTTGGTCTCTCCCTACCCCTCCCTAAGCCCATGGCCTGCTACTAATAAGAGCAGATACTTCATTTTACAAGAGTGGTTGGAGCTGTGGCCCCTTGTGGCATTTTTGCCTCGGACCCCCTTCTCCTGGAGGTCAGCAGCATGGGTGACCCACACTGTCATCTTGAAGTGACTCAGTCCTTGACAAAGATGGGGTGCAGACCTTTCTGGGACCCTGCAGGGCATCTGCTATGGGAGGAATTCTTTGAATGGCCCCCGAACAGGAGCAGCCAGGCTGAGGTGGTGCCTGGCTGATGGCTGCAGTGGGTTGGGGCGTGCGGGGTGGTTCCTGACCCTCGGGTGGAAGAGGGCTGAGTTGCATGTCCTCCCCCCATCTCGGTCTCTGTGCACAGTCCAGCTGGTGCGGGGCTCGGGGGTCTGGAGTGGCTGTGGGTAGGCGGTGAGCTAGGGAAGGACCGCGGGTGCGGGAGGTGAGCCGGTGGATAGCTGGGTAGCCGCCACTGTGTCCTGTACCGTCTTCGTTCTAAATGCTGGTCACTGATTGCTCCTCGTTTTTCTGTTTTAAAGAGCTTTGTTCTGGAAGCAACACTGGCTACTCAGCAACTGTGGGTGGGCTGAAAAAGGGCAGACTTGGTGGAGGTTGCTAAGGAGCAGCTACATGAAAACTACTGATGAGACGAGGTTGTGGTAGTAAAATGCAGGAGCCCTCGGAGGGCATTTTACTCCTGTGGGATCACAGAGGTTTGGACCAGACTAGGACATACAATATGACATGGTTTTGTGGGTATAAAGCCTTTTTTTCCCCCCTTTTGAACATTGAGCTTGCTGCCCGCTTGAGTTTGTCTTATATTCATCCCAGTATGGCAAATTAGGCAATAAATGTTCTTGCCCACTTTATCAAGGCATTTACTGCTATCATCACGCCTTCAGGGCCAGCTCAGAGTTTTCCCCAGCTCCTTCATTTGGACAGTTGTCCTGAAATCAGCCCAGCTTAATTCAGCAGCTTCTGTTTAGTGCTGTGTGCCCGAGATGCAGATACGAAAGGGTGGGCGTGTTGCAGAGAGGAGAGAGCTAACCTCTCCGGGGGCTTGGGCAGGGAAGGCTCGTGGGAAGACGTACTCTCTCTGCCGGGGTTTGCAGGGCGCCTAGGAGTTCTGTGGACTGTCGGGGGGGCAGAGGGCATAGCCTGGGCCAAGGAGGGGGTTGGCTTGAAATGGTATAATTTAGGAAATTATTCTCAATTTTACGTTGGTGGGGTTTCAAGTGTGAGGAGGGGGTCAAGGGAGACAGAGCCCGGGTCCTGGGAGGTCATGCATGTCTCCTCTGAAGTGTCATGGCATGAGAGAGTGAGTGTCTTCAGTCACACCTGAGACAGGCCTCCTTGCCCTGCGCTTCTGAATCCTGTAACGCTAGACGAGAAGCTTTATCATGCAGTGGGACGGTTAAATGGCCTGACGTGATGTGTGGCAGGGAGTGGGTGCTCCACGAAGTGCTCTGCTTTCTTCCTCCTTGGCTGCCTTCTCCTCCCTACCATTAGCTGGCTTTTTGAGGGCAGGCCTCACACCCCTTATTCCCAGAGCCCATCCTGCGTTTGTGGAAAGCATATGCCGTCTGGAGCAGAGGCCAGTGTACGCTGTCTCCTGCTTTTCTGTTCATTTCTTCCTTAATGGAAAACCAGAGAGTTCTGACCAACTGTCTGAGGTGACTTTATTTTTGGAATAGAGAATCAGGGTAAATGTTCCTTCATGATTTTTGCCTTGGTTTTGGGTTCGAAAGTGCCAGGTTGGTTTAAGTCAATGCCAAAGTCATGGAATGTCTCAGGGCATTACTGTGGCTTAAAAGTGGGCTATAAGGGTGCGTGGCGGGGGCGGGGCGCTCCGTCGGTAAGCGACTCCCTTTGGCTCGGGTCATGATCCTGGAGCTCTGATCCTACCTTCTCTTATGCTCTTTCTCTCTCAAATAAATACAATCTTTAGAAAAAAGGGGGATAGAATATCTAAACATTTTGTAGGTGTCATGGCTGCTGTACTAGTGTGGCACTAGCCGGGTGGTTTACTGCAGACGGTTTTAAGTGGCACCGAAACACCTAGGAAGCCTGAGTGAAATGACTGAAGAATACTGGTCTCGTCGAGTTCACCTTCCTTTTTTCTTTTTAGTGGCCAGTTCCTCGTCCCTTCCTGCAGTTGCCTTGCCTTGAAATTATGTGAGGATTTGCGTCTTGTTCTTTTACCTCTTCGGGCAGTTGCAGTCCTATTTGAAATTCTGACTTCAGTGTTCTACATAGACACACGTTCAGGGTTTCCTGGAAACCTGTTGACAAGTCAGGCTACTCCATCTCCTAGCACTTCCACATTTTTCTGAGAAGGGGGCGCCAGAGTCCTCCTTTCCTAAAAAGCTGGGAGCAGGAGCTAATTTGCAAGTGACTTAGAAATTGTTTTTAATGTTGAATTTCCCTTTCTTTTCAAGTTTATTTGGAGGATGCTTATCTTTGATCTCAGGAACAGCAGAATCAGGCAGTTTAGCAAGCTTCCGCTTTCCAGAAAGCTTCTCAACATCGTGCACGTGCCGGATAGGTTGGAGTGTGTGTATTGAGGGGTGGTGGGAAAGGGGAAGCAGAAGTACAATGTAATTAAGACCCCTGTGTCCTCTCTTCATTTACCTGGATGGCACCTTCCAGCTCTTAAAAAAAAAAGAATCAGTCTCAGTGTGAGAAGCATCCCCACACTGGACAGACACTTTTTGTTCCAAGAGTTTAGATTTAGTATATAATTTCCACTTAAAGAAATTTTGTCTGTAGCATTGTTCTAAGCAGGGAAAAATAAAGGTTTTTTTTTTTTTTGATAAAGGAAGTATTATTATATTGGGAAGAAAGTATTTTTCATTCCTTAAAATACTGGATGAAGCTAAGCAGAAGGAAATATATGTGCCCAGGAAAAATAAGAGTAAAATTAACTTATTTATGGTGAAAGCCAAAGAAAGGATGGCCCCAGAGAAAAGAACAGGGCTCCGAATTTCTAAGGAAGAATGTCTTTTATGCTAAGCTTGGTTTTTTTCTTTTAAAATAATTGATTACAGTTTTCCATAAAGTTGTTTGCACTTAGGTTACCCACCCTCCCCTGTCTTTTTTTAAATGTTTATTTCAGGCTTCTGGTACTTTTACCATTGGCTTTTCAGAGGGAGATTCTGGGACCGAGACTGGATAAGGCAAGCCTGCTGTTGGGCACTCTGCGGGAGCATTTGTATCTAGAAGTGTTTTTTCCTGAGCTTTCCTTATTTGCAGTTTTCTTGTTTCTTCATGACAGCTGTCCTTTGTTTTCCTCACAGAACCAGCTTGTTTTTTTACTAAGTCCAAGATGAGTTCTCACCTGTGTCTTAGAACAGCCACTCGGGTTACTTTTTCCTCTTGATCCCCGAATCTCAGAGTAAATGTGTGACTCACAAAATATTGGTGGACTTTGACTCTGTTTTCAGATTTTCAAGGACACATTTATTAACGAAATTCAAAGGTTTGGCTTTGGTGAATTTGCTCTTGCTTATGTGCTGGTTTTATTTGGGTGCACACTGGTTTTATAGCTGCTTAATTTCTAGCTTCTTTCCGAAGGGCTTTTAATATCTCTTCAGATTCCCCCCCTTTTTCTATAAAGGAGAAAAAATGGTAAGAGGGGAAAATGGGGCTGCCTTTTGCTCCCAAGCCTAAATGAATAGTCATTGCTTGTAATACTGGTCTACACTTGACGCTTCCTACTGCTTTAGATGTGATGTATCCAGTGCTGTGAAGGTAATGATCCTCAACCACAGCAATATTCCATAACAGGAGTATCTGTCATATTCGTCGGGATTACCATGTTCATTGATTTGTGTCTGTAAATCTGCTGTTTCTACCCTTTAAATTTGATCTATAATTGGACCTCCTTAAATGGTTCAGAGAAGGTAGTCTGTATTTTCTCAATGCAGCGTGGCTGTCAGCTTCTCCTTTTTCATTATACATTCAGCAGACTTGATAAAATCAGCAGGACACCTCATTTGAAACTGTTTAATCGCTGCCTTTTTCCTTTGCTAAAACCATTGAGGTGGTCAAGCGATGTACACAAATCATTTTAAATAGAAAATATGGTTTTCTCTGTGACCCAGCTAAATAGATAGTGTTATGCAAAACAAGTTAAAAAGTAATAAATGCCAAAAAAATCTTCTAATTGGAGTAAAAAATTGTGGGCAACTCTATCCTCTCTCCAAAAGTAGAGTATCCTGAAATATTGCAGGACCCTGTAAAGACAAGATGATGGTTTTCTAAAGATTCTCTGGTTTCTGAACAAAGCAAGTTTAAATTTTCAAATAGTGCTGAGCTGCCTTTTACATCCATTCAAAGGGAGCCCACACTTATTTGTAACGCCTTTATAGCCTACTTTTGTAGGGGATATCTGCTGTCTGTTAATATCTATGCAGCATAACCTTTCAGCCATTTGCTATTGTGATAATAAATTTTTGTTTCTTTGTCTGTCATTTTGTCTACTCAGCTGTTACTCTTCAAAGTACGAACTAAAAATAATAGCTCCAAATAAATGCCACATAATAAAGTGTTTTACAGTGGAAGCTGGAATAACCTGGTGGCTGCGGCTCGCCGTCCTTATTACCATTGCTGGTGCCGTAGTGTCTTCCCCGAGTGTCAAGGTGACTCTACCAGGGCCAGCTCATTAAAACAATCTATTCTTTCTAACGGGCTTGGTACTTAGCGCTATACCCAGCAGCCTGCCAAGGCACAGTTGTGAAGCACAAGACTCACAGCATAGCATGTATGAAGTTAATGTGGCATCCACTTTTTGAAAAAATACCAATTCTCCATAAGCACATTTTCCTGCTTCAGCATTTTATTGTGACTAATTTACAATTACTCCTGTCAGTGGTGAGAGTAGGGCCAGTTGCAGGTTTGCCCGAGACGGTGGTAAGTATGACCTCAGGTTTTGGAGGAGCGTTGTTTACCTGGTGGATGTGGCCCTAGAGGATCAATACTGACACTGTGCTCAGGCGGGACACTGGGTTTGGTGCGCCATTTTTGCTGCCCCGAAGTAAACTTGGAGGGAGAAGCTGGAGTGGGTGGATAACACTAAAGGTCCATCTTTTTCTTTCAGGTTCTGGCTCCTTGGCAGCAATGGCTGTGTTTGAAGATAAGTTTAGGCCAGATATGGAGGTACGTAAGTCCCTGCAGTTTTCTTCTCTGTCACAGGTTTTTCCAGCTGTGTGTCGGACATTGGCAAGTTGACGGCCGGTTTCTCCAGAGCTTGTACAGCACTGTTAGCTGGAATGCTCTTTGGCACAGGTCACCTTGTTTGCCGAGAAGACTGGTTGGTTGGGAGAGCTTCGTTTCAGAGTGGCCCTGCTGTGCCCTCCCTTAGGCTTGGGGAGCCAGCACTGGTCAGCCTCTCGCTTTGGCCTCTGGGCTGTCTGGGATCTTCTTGGCTGCATATGCTGCTGCAGCGTGGACGTTGTGCTGTGCACTTGGCTCTCTGTGTCTCGGTATCTCAAAATGATGAGGGTTTTTTTTTGTTTTCTCACTGAGAATAGAGAAACTAGGTCTTTGCGTGACACACAGACCTGGTCTGAAAATGGAAGCAGCTTAAAAAGCTCCTATAGATTGTTCTGCATCTGGAAGAAGAGGGGGACAGGACTCGTATGTGTAGTGGAGTGTTCTCAGAGGGTGACGGATCTAGTGGCGCGAGTCTGTTTGTAAGAGATCCTTTGTTCTGTCTTCTTTGGTGGTGGGGGAGGTGGTACCTTCTGAATGGCATCCCACCTGTCTGCTTTAGTGATGGGTGTCCCCTCCCCATTGGGCAGCCTCCCCACCCCCTAGATCTCCAGGAACAAACCCACCAGTCTTCCGTTGTCACTTTTGAAGGGGTGTTCAGTGTGCTTGGGTACTTGATGGTACCACGTTATTCCTCCGCCGTGCTTATCCCTGCCGCTCAGCCAGCTCGTGGGCACAGAGGTCCTGTGAAGTCAGCCTTCATTGCCTGCTCTTGGTTTTTTGATCGCTGTTAATTTTGTGATGGTGCATAGCAACTTGTTTTCAACAATTAGTAGGCTGTTTATGAGTGGTTTACCCTATTCTTTAATATGTAGGCATCTGCTGTTTCTGCCTTTGCAGTATTGTTCTGTTCAGATACCAGAGGATGTCTCTGGGAATTACTTTCTGACAGTGCTTTATGCCTAATCATCTTTGGAGGAGATTGCATATTTAAACATTTTGTTCCACCAGCTCGTTGTCTTTAGAGCACCAGCTGTCGTTGGAACTCTGAAGGTCTCTCTGCCCTTTAGGTTTGGGCCAAGTGCCCTGAGAGCCAGAGGATGTAGGGTTGTGGATGCTGCCCATCCAGGACGGGGGTTTCCTGCCAGAAGCTTCTCTGCCTTTGGTGTGTGAGGTTAGCACACGTAAGTGACTTGGTCACTGATGGCTGGATTGCTCTCTCTGGATTCTTGGACATCTGCCAGAATTAAAACCTATGACCAAAGGTAGGATTTAGCTGGGTGTTTTGTAGTAAAAATAATAGTGTCTTGCTCCAATTAAGAATAGTAAACAGGTCCAAGTATCAACTGTAAATGAGATTAGGATTCTGTTCTCATTTCTCTGTGTGAAAATTTATTCTTATCTCAGCATTATTTTCTGTTTGGGGTTCTTAAGTACAGAGGAAAAATAAGATGTACTAGGTCACCTAAAAAAGAAAAATCAAAAGAAAAAACAAAGGTCTCCCAGTCTCCAGTCTAAAGGAGAGAAGTTCGTGAGTCTTCACGTATCCATTAGAACTAACGAAGGTATGGGGAGAAAGACTCTGATGATTTTTGTTTAGAAAATCGCCTCAGGAAAAAAAAAAAAGAAAGAAAGAAAAAGAAAACCACCTCAGTAATGTCAAGCCCTTCTTTAAACCACATTAATCTTTTCAAATTTTCTTGAGAGCTTTGTCTATTTCCAATTGATTAGAACCTCTATATGTTAGAGACAAATGAGAATTGCAGAAAAAGTTGAAAGCATGAGGTATATTAAAAGTGACTTAATGCTCTGCTAAAGTAATTTTACATTATTCAGAGTTTGGATTTGAAGTGATTCAAAGGCCATGAATTTAATATTGCTGTGATTCGAGGAAGTAAAGGGACATGTGATCTTCCCTTCAATAAGATTTGTGGTATCGTCAGTCTGGAGAATGTGGTCCTTAGATCAATTTTATATGCCGCTCAGTCCACTTGATGTTCTGTATCAGCTGTGAGACCTTGAAATCGCCTGGCCAAATTCCCATTTCAGATTGATTAGTTAATTTTACAATTTCACGTGACTGGTTTTGGTCACGGAAGTTGTTGAAACTTGACGCGGGCTGACAGTGAACATAATCGCTTTATTGTAAAGAAGGTAGTACCTGCTTCTTTGGTAGGTAATAATGTAACAACTGTCAGGAGATAATACTTAAAAAATGTACAGAGCCGTTGATAGATAGGAAAATAATTTATTGTGAAGACCACACCGCTAACTACTGGCCACCTTGCTTTTTGGGGGGAAGATTAAATGATGCGCTTTCTGTGGGAGGCTGAGTCTGGCTGGGGAAGTTGAGAGGATGTTTTAATGACTTCTTTGTTGTGAAAGAGAATTTGTCAGGGTGTCATTTCTGGCTCCGCATTTGCGTAGAACTTGTGGAGACATCTTGGTTTCAGATTTCCCATCTTTATTTTCCTTCTTTCCAGGAAGGCTTTCTGTCTTTCTGTGACAAGAGGTCCTCTATGACTTTTCTTTCTCACCTCTTTTGAGACTGTAGGGTTGGATGGCTAAATCTGCTTATTTCTTTCCAGTATGAGAAAGGATTCTGGACGTGTCTCACGCACAAACCCAGGAGAGCGTTGCTGCGTCTCAGATCTTACGTGGATTGCCAGGACAGGAGCTGCCGCACAATTCACGGAGAATTGCATAAGAAAGGGACAGTTGCAGGCTATCATAATTACATATTCTTTGCCAAACAGTAATTTTTAGTCCAGACTTATTAAACAAACTCTTGGCTTTATTGTTAGAACAAATCAATTAGAGGTAGCTCACAGTCCACCCCCCGCTTTTCTTTCTTTCTTTCCTCCTGCCCTCCCTCTGTCCCTTCCTCCCACAGCCCTGTGCTTTGGAAGTGCTCGTCCTAGACTGCAGTATTTATGGGATGAAAGTCCCTATCTCCTTAAAAACCTTTATTGTGTTTTCATTTTCTTCAGCTTCATAGTCCATTATGGTAGCCAGCAACCACATGTAGCTATTGAGCATTTGAAATGTTTTTTCTAGTCTGACTTGAGAGTGCTTTAAGTAGAAAATGCACACTGGATTTTAAAGACTTAGTACAAAAAATTTAAAAAATATATTTCTTTTGGGCACCTGGATGGCATAGTCAGTCAAGTGTCCGACTCTTGGTTTCAGCCCAGGTCATGATCTCAGGGTTGTGAGATCAAGCCCTGCATTGGGCTCTGTGCTCAGCGGGGAGTCTGCTTGGGATTCCCTCTCCCTTTCCCTCTGCCCCTCCCCATCATGGGCACACATGCATGCTCTTTCTTTCTAAAATAGATCTTTAGAAAGTAAGTATATATTTGATTAATAATGTGTGTTTTCATTGCATATTGAAGCAGTACTACTTTAGGTGTATTGGGTTAAATACCAAATAAATGACTATTATTATTTTTAAAAGATTTTATTTATTTATTTGACACACAGAGAGAGATTGCAAGTAGGCAGAGGGGCAGGCAGAGAGAGAGGAGGAAGCAGGCTCCCCGCTAAGCAGAGAGTCTGATGCGGGACTTGATCCCAGGACCCTGAGATCATGACCTGAGCTGAAGGCAGAGGCTTAACCCACTGAGCCAGCCAGGTGCCCTTAAATAACAAATTATTATTATTATTATTTTTTTTTTTTTTAAGATTTTATTTATTTATTTGACAGAGAGAGATTACAACTAGGCAGAGAGGCAGGCAGAGAGAGAGAGAGGAGGATGCAGACTCCCTGCTGAGCAGAGAGCCTGATGCGGGACTCGATCCCAGGACCCTGAGATCATGACCTGAGCCGAAGGCAGCGGCTTAACCCACTGAGCCACCCAGGCGCCCCTTAAATAACAAATTATTAAAATTTAATTTCACTTCTATTTATTTAAGATTCTACTTACTCACATGAGAGAGAGCATGTGAGCACGATTTGGGGGAGGGGTGGAGGGGGAGGAGAGAGAGAGAATCCCTTGCAGAGTCTGCACTGGGCACAGAGCCTGACGTGGGGCTTGATTTCACAACCTGAGCTGAAACCAAGAATCAGATGCTTAACTGACTGAGCCACCCAGGCACCCCTATTCTTAACTTTTTCAAATGTAGCTACTAGAAAATTTAACACTATGTATGTGGTTCACAAATTTCTATTGACAGGATTAGGATAGCATTGAGCTTGTCATTTGACATCACATTTAAGTTTTCTGCCTTATCCAGGTGACACCTGTACTATTATTTTTCTTGAGAAATTTTTAAATAAATTAATTCACTATTTTTTATAAATTGAGGTATCATTTATATGTAATAAAATGCATGGATCTTAGCTATATAGTAGATCTTGGCGTTTGTAATTCATTTCTTTTGTCAGTTCGCTTTCTCTTCCCTACAACCACTTCAGTTCACCTCTTTAAGTTAAATTTTGTTTCTAAATATAGTATATATCTGTGAAGTCCTGGGTTTGATGCACTGGTTATTTTTTTCCCTGAGACACATGAATGTGAGTACACACTATTAATATAAATAAAAAATATATTCATGTGTCAGCCATTGTGTGCAGGCTCAGGGGTATGAGTATTAAACTTGGAGAAACCTAGGGCTCCGTCTCGCTCCGTCCCCCACAACCCCTCTTGCCAGCTTGCTGTTCTGTGCCGGGTGTGCTTGCTCGGCATTGAGTCCTCCCTGCTGGCGTCAGCCCGCGGTGCAAACGTGGCTTCTTCATTTGTTTGTGTCCCTGTTGTCCATTGTACACACGTGTCTCATTGTTTTATGGCTGTTTGGGGGGCATCTGCCTCACTTGCCCTTGATGGGGGAGAGCCTCGAGGGCAGAGGCCATGACACCGTTTCTGCTCTTCCGCTCCTGTTCCGTATGTGCTGAGCTGAGACACGATAACCCTGCCCTAAAGCAAACTCTGAGTCATCAAAAACCACCTGGGAAATGGAGGGGACTTTCTCTTCTTCCGATCTGGAAAGTGCTGCGCGTTTTTCTGAGATAACCGAGGAAGATAACTCTACACTTCTTAAGTGATACACAGCACTGGGGCGCAGTCAGCAGAGCCAACACCCGCTTAAGTACACAGGCAGTACCGAAGATGGGCAAAGGGCGCATACGCATTGGGAAATCATGGGCCAAAAAGCAGAACAGGGAAACCCAGCGGGGCTTCGTGAATGGTTAAGACAGGCCTCTGCTGTTTCAGGTTATCGGAGCCAGTGACTTGCCTCAGGTGAAAGCCCTGGCTGAAGGTGGCCGAGAAACTGCCGGCTAACCATGTGAGTTTAGGAGTCCTGACAGTCTCCACAGATCTTCACCCGGCTGTGACCCTGCCCCTGCCCTCAGTGGTCTTGGAGCTTTCATTTTGTCCTTCTGTCCTTACGGGTTAGCCTGGAAGTCCTCCAAGGGTAGGAGCTGTGCTGCTTCTTCCTTCTCTTTCCTTGCACCTGGCGTGCTGACTGCTGTGCGGGAGGCATTCAACCGGTGTTTGTTAAGCAAGTGGATAAAAAGGTGTCAGAAGCAGCTTCACTTAGTCCTTCCCAGCTTAACCCTCCTTTGATACAGTTTGATAACTTCGCCTTCACTGTTGATAATACTGAGCTGTCATAGCAATGAAGGTAGAAGACATTGTATTACTTCTGCTAAATCTCCCGCCTTATTTTTATCAGCAAAGGGGGTTGTTTGCTATGTATTAGCAGAAGAGTGGATTTGGAAATGTGTAAGTTGACCTAATGACAAGGGGTCAATTATATGAGAGGTTTGTTTTTGGTGATGCTGGATCGCATGGAGCCATTCCCCTAGATTCCCCCCGCCCCCATTGTTAGAGCTGGTATAGGAATTAAGCCAGTGACTTGCCTCGTTGTTACCCATAGGCTGGCTAGGCAGGAAACTAGTGATAACCACACTGTGGCCTTTTGAGTCCATTTTCCAGTTAAGTTTAAGGAATTTGACCAAAATACCCAGGAATATGGTGTTAGCTTTGTGAAGGTATCTCGAAAATTGCTAAAATCGTTCACGTAAAAGCAGATTTGAATTTAAGGCAGGAAGGGAATTAAGGGAGCGCGCCGGTAACTTCCGTTAGTCTGCCTTCCATCCTGTTTCTTTGTAAGGAGGAATGTTTTCATTTGGTCCAGTGAGAAATTTAAACTCTTGACGATTATAATTCATTAAAACGGGTAGAAGATTAATATTTAGTCTGTCAAGATCAATACTGTCCCCTCTTTGCACTAATTGTCAGAATAGCGCGCGAGGGCCGCTGAAGGGTAGTGGTGTGCGGCAGGACCCTGACATCACAGGGAGACGATTCAAAGGCAAACTGTCCTGCACCCTCTGGTATCGACTTGCAAATTAGCATCTGGAATCTAATTAAACAAGCTTAATGAAAGTAGCAGCTGAATGCTGCTGGAAAAGACAATCAGCTTTTTTCCCCCTCTCTGATACATATTCTGTACTATTGAAGTTGGTCACCAAACACATCGTGTGAGCACAGTTAAAAAAAATTAGCATTTATTTGAAGAATAGAAACTGTTTTTCATTCTGTTATGCATTTGGCGTGCTCTGGCGTCCCATGAGAGCCATGCCACAGCAGATAGTGCACAATATTTATAAATCCATGACAGGCAATAATAGCAACTTGAAAAATTCTTTTGCTAGAATCTCAAGTTGAGAGCTGCCAAAAGCGGAGAGGATCAGATCTGCAGTGGCAGCTGCTGTGCCCTACAGTTAGAATTCTAGACTTTGAAGATGCTCAACTTAAAGAAATGAAGACTGCAGGCTTAGCCAATTTTTGCAGGTTTCTAGAGCTCTGGCTCTCTGCCTTTTGAAGATGAGTTGTTGAAGCTTCTACCACTGCCTGAGGCGTGCTAACACCAGCAGGATCTTTTTTTTTTTTCCCCCCTAGTCTTAGTGTGTCTTCAGTTTTAAGTAGCACATGCTTAGTCAGTGCCAACTGTGATGGTCCTTTCTCTGGTCACAATACTGAGGGATGAGCTCTTAGCCTCTACCCTTCAGAGAGGAGCCACGAAGATAGATGGTGACGTGTACAAGTGCCACTTCAGCCGTCTGATTTATGGAGTCATATTTCATCGCGCAGCAAGTGCTGGCCTCTAGAGAAGCCCTTATAGATTGCTAAAGATGTGAGCAGCTCTCGCCCTAAAGGCTTGTGGTTACCTCGCAGACGTGATGCCAAACACCTAGCTATCGAAGAAACAGAATTAATTTGTCATTCCGGGCAGCGATAGATCCACTTTAAATAATGAAAGAGTTCATACCTATGTGGTGTCGTGACAGCACATCTTCGAAGTAACTGTGGTGGGTTTTTGTTTTTGTTTTAAGCCTGGTAATAGCAAGACACCGAAGTTGTAGATTCGTCTCTGCTTTGCGAGATGGACAGTAGTGTTAAGAGAGCTGCATTATTTTGATTAAAAAGGAGAATTTGTTCAGCTTGGCACAGAGACTGGTCCCAAAGGAAAATATAGAGCGTGGGTTCGGTGTAGTCACGTGGAAAGGGGAATGGGAGTTTAGGAGCTAGAGGATTGGGCTGTGAGTCTGTTTCCACTGTCCTTGTAGCATGACTCTGGGCAAGCCACGACCCAAGACTGTTCGTCTAGAAGATGGGGATCCCGAGACATGCTTGAAGGTTGCTGTCAGGATTCGATGTGGTCTGTGAAACACCTTAAGATGGTGGCTCGCACGAAATTGGCTCTAAAATACACTAGCTGCGCCTGTTTTTCCATCATTCAGTAGCAGGATACAAACATCCCATAGCAACGACTAGTACAGTCAGCCGTACTTGCATCAGGCTTGGAGATGATAGCGTAATATGGACAGATGGGAACCTTCTCTTCCATCCGAAAGCTTAAAATCTGAGACAGACTTATGTAGAGGTCATAGTGACAGTAGAGGAAGCCTGTGTAACACATACCAGAGGCTATGGAAGTATTTGGCTTTTTGCAAGGATGAGGAAGAAGGTATTGAAGATACAGTCATCACGGTAGCTAGTGCTTGTGGCGTGCTGGTACACTGCAGCGGACTCTGTTCTAGCAGCTTCCTCGGCATTCTCTCCTTTACCCTTCAGTAACTGTGTGGGGTCTCAACTTTGTTAGCCCCATTTGGTGGAGAAGAACAGGAGGCTGCAGGGAGGTCAGATACCTTGCCCCAGGACCCAGAGCTATGAGTGATGGAGTCACTGAATCCTGGTCGGTCTGGCTTTAGAGCCCTCCGGTGTGATTCATCACTCTACCATCCTGCCTCTCTGCTAGGCCTCCGAGTGTCTGCCCGGAAGGTGGGGAAGGCATCTTACTCAAGGTGAGCTGAGGTCTGGGCTGCTTGGGCTGTTCTTCTCTCTGACGAGGGAGCCAAACGAGTATCAGTGGAGGTACGCAAGCCTCTTCAGTGAGCCCAGCGATCGGAAGGGACCCTGGAATAGAAAGACACAAGGAAATACAGAGATACTGGGAGATATGAAAAAGTCACTTCGCTGTGAAAAATATTTTTTTCTTCTCTTTAAATTCATCAGATGAATCTGCTGAATTCATCCTTTTAACCCTCCTTCACCCCAAATACCTTTTGATTGGTCCCCCCCAAAGTTTTCAGATATTCACAAGAGAGCTGTTTTCTCTATATAGCTTATGTTCAGATGGCATAGACCTCTTCAGATTTAGTAATGAGACCAAGAAGTCCTTAAATATTGGTGAATGGCATTTGTCCATTTGAGACAAATCATGAATAACTTGAACAAAAATAAAAAAAAATAAGCAAGACTATCACATTTGAATAATGAGGTGCTCTTTTTTTCCTCAACTGCCAAAACTTTTTAATCTTCGTCAACAATTGTTCTGTCCTCCGTCTTATTTAGGTTGCATCTGTGCGACTCTGAGCTCAGGAGCCCTGACAAGCGGCATATGAATTCTGTATTCATTAGTGATCTTGATCCAAATGCCTCTGTCCCTGCCACGGGGGCTCAGGTGTGGAAGCTGCTGGCTAATCCCACCAGCTGACATTCAGAGGTTTAATGACTCCATAGGAAGGTGGCCACTCGCTGGGAGGGTTGCTGGCGGGACCCACACAGCAGACAGTGGAGATCAAGGAGGACTATCAGTGTTGAGCCGGAGCACCTTCCTGTGCGACTTGAACCCTGTTGGCATCAAACGGAGTTTTAAGTAAATGCAAAATTAAAAAAAAAAGCTGACCTTCGATAGCTCTCATAAACAATGGTTTTTCTGTCTGTATTGATATTGATGGTGTTTAAGACTTTTTCTTGTTGCACTTTAATGGGTGTCAGCTTAATGAGCTTAACTTGACACACTTTTCCCAATTTTTAGATCTTAAGGTTATGTTTGTCTGGTTGCTACATCTGTTTAGGGATCTTACGTATGTCTGGGAAAAAATATATAGAGCCAAAATTCTTTCTTATTAAATGGTTTTGAGGATCTGTGCTGACGTTTTTGCTTATTGTGATCTCTGGCTTTGAAAACATACTGTTAGGGGACGCCTGGGTGGCTCAGTTGGCTGGACGACTGCCTTCGGCTCAGGTCATGATCCCGGAGTCCCGGGATCGAGTCCCACATCAGGCTCCCAGCTCCATGGGGAGTCTGCTTCGCTCTCTGACCTTCTCCTCGCTCATGCTCTCTCTCACTGTCTCTCTCTCAAATAAATAAATAAAATCTTTAAAAAAAAAAAAAAAAACAAAAAAAAAAACATACTGTTAGAATGTGAGTTTTTTGACTTGTGACATGTCACAGGATGTTTTGATTCCTCTAGTCTAAAAATGCTGGATACCTTTTCTTTATATAGTAGCTTCATCGAGATAACAATTTACATCTGTACAACTTAGCTACTCTAAGTGTACAGTTCAGTGGTTTTTAGTATATTCTCAGAGTTGCGCAACTATCACCACAGTCAAATTTAGAACATTTTCATCACCCTCAAAAGAAACCCCGTAACCACGCAAGTCATCCCCACGTGCCCTCAGCCTTCCCAGCCCTGGGCAACAACTAGTCTCCCTTTGTCTCCAGAGACTTGCCTTTTCTGGACATTTCATGTAATAGGAATCATAACAATACAGGGTTTTTTGTGACTAGCTCTTTTAACAAAAAGCTCCTTTAATAAAAATATTTTCGTAATATTTAATCCATGTTACAGCATGTGTTGTTACTTCATTCCTTTTTATGGTTTAATAATATTCCATTGTGTGGACATACCACATTCTATCTACCTGCTTGTTAGCTGATGGACATTTGAATTGTTTTCATTCTGGTTGTTATGCATAATGATGCTGTGAACATTTGTGTATGAGTTTTTGTGTGGACATACGTTGTCATTTCTCTTGTCAGTCCCTTGGAGTGGGGTTGCTGGGTCATATGATAACTCTGTGTTTAATCTTTTAAGGAACCTTCAGTCTGGTTTCCAAAGTGGCCAGGTCGCTTGCTGTGTATTAGATGTAGTAAGTTGCATCTTTATTGTTCAATCAAGATAATGTATTACTTTTCTTCAATAATTTTCTCTCTGGTTGTATTTAATGTAAAACAGTAGTTTTTTTTTTTTTTAATTAAGATTTTATTTATATTTTTATTTGAGAGAGAGCTAGCGAGCATGAGCTAGGGGAGGAGCAGAAGGAGAGGGACAGACAGACTCTGTGCCCAGCTTGAACCCATGACCCTGAGGTCATGACCTGAGCTGAAATCAAGAGTCGGACACTTAACTGACTAAGCCACCCATATGCCCCAGCATTAGTTTTTTTTTTTTTTTTTTTTTAAAGATGTCAGAACCCAAAAATATAATCCCAGGGGCCCAGTGTAGGATTATTCTTAAGTAGTGATTTCCAGTGGAGTTAAACAGTTAATTTTAGAAATGATCAGATATTGAAATTGGTGTAATGATTCCATGGGTGATTCGGAGAAACACTTTCAGCTTCTAGAATAGATGATGGTGAGGAGACACTGTTGATGGTTAGAGCTTCTCACCAGACCCAATATTTTGAGTTGTCACCCGTTTACAAAGTAAGTTTGTTCTCCTGGGTTTGAGCTCTACTGAGCCAACTTTGGAGAGATAGGAAAGAACTTCTTGAGTTAAGGTTATTCCCTTGGATCTTTTCCTTTTGTGGTGTTGTATAAGGCAGGTGGATGTTTGGTCTTTCTCCTGATAATTCAGGAGCAGGACTTTGCTCCCTTTATACAGAGTTTGGAATTTCACAAGTAATTGCTTCTCTCCCTCTGATTCTGTAGGATTGCTTCATCTGCCTGACTTAGGAATGGCCACTTCAATGTCTGTTCGTCTGGCTGTGTCTGTGTGTCTTCCGTATCTCTCTGTCTTCAGATCCTCAGTTAATAGGTGTTGGGTGGCTATTGTTTCCATCCTTGCCATTTTATTCTGCCTCTGATACAAGTTGAAGTTCAAAGTGGGGAGTGTTTTGGGGAAGGGGCAAAGGAGATTCTAGAAAGAGTCTTAATTCTTCCCATTTAGCTTCAAGAAATAAAAGAGGATTAGATGGGAGGAGGCCCAGCAAAAAAGGTGTAGTTTACCGAAATCTCCAGTGAGCTAGGAATGGATTCCTCTGGATGCCAGGCATCTAGAATTCATGAGTCAGCAGATCTGAGAGAAGTGACCCTATGTAAAGTTTGAAGTCCTCTACCGCCAGATCTCTGAGGCCTGCTGCTGAAGGTACTATAGGTGCTGCTCTGTGGTTACTGACTTCGAGAAGTCTTTGTTGATTTTTCTGCCAGAAATCTTCCTGTGCAAAATTTTTTTCACACTATGCTGTGTACACACGGAATTTCCTTTTCTTGTAAAGTCAATATGTAATCAGTCAGCAGGTACTTATGGGTGCCCGCTGAATGCGAGGCATTACACTATGCTTGGTGCTGTGGTCTGGAGGTGGTATTGCAGGAGGCCGTTCTGTATGACGGTGGAAATTCCTTCTACAGCTGTGGACCGAGTACATTGAAAAGGAGGCATTATTTTACTCTGTGGTAGATAGGTAATTATTTGTGATGCATTTCTTTGGAGCAGGTGTTCCCATTTGAAATGTTTTCACTTTACATATTTCCTATAACTGAGAAAGGCAGGGGGAGATACTCCGTATAGGAGAAATATTTCACAAAGTATATTGCTTGCTGCACCTGTGGCAAAGATCCAGCAGGCAAAATGTAGCTTCTTTCTGACCTGCAAGTCTTTAATTAGAGAGAGGCAAGAGCTAGATTCCGGTGTTGACTAGAAATAAGTGTTTCGTGACTTTCAACTATATGAGTAGAATTAAAAGGAAGTTTTGTTAATATATTATTCTACATCATGATATCACAGAGAAAATGAACTTCTTTATTCATCTCTTACCACATTGGTCAAAGGGCTAAGGGTCTCAGGGACATAATTTAAGACACTAAAAATGTCACCTTTATCTGCGTTGTCCTTTTCTGTTACTCAAGCAAGCCAGGCCAAGATTGGACTGCCTCAGCTCCTTGGGAAAAGAACGAAAAGGCACTCTTTTATTATTCACTGATTTCATTCCATCCTGGAACTATTATTTTATGAAAATTTTGCCTCATAACCCCTTACTGAACAGTGGCTTTCAGGAGAAGAGGGGAAACCCCCCTGAATTTCACTGTCAGAAGTCAGTCTCTGTGTCAGGAATCCAAGAGGTCGTCTGTGGTTAGAGGCCGGCGGCTCTTAAACAATGGGTTTCCACTTTTCTTGTGTGTCGGTTAGAGAGATACAAGAAATGAAATATAGGACTGAGTGTTATTGGATGGTAGCTTAGAATCTTATAAGTTTTGCCTTGGCAGGTAATTTGGCATAAATTGTTAATGTAAATCTGGGTTAGTGGTGAAGACGTTATTTTAGTAAAAAAGATAAACTGCTGATTAATTCAGCATAGAACTCAATTACAAATTGGAAGTGTCTCTGCGGGACTCCCGGACCCTAAAGACAGCAGATGTTGAATTGATACTCCAGCATATTTCACAGTGGTATGAAATATTAACATGGTTTATTATACTTGTGTGGTGTGTGATATCAGAAAAGGGGGAGGCGGTGGGCATGTGGGTGTGCAAAGCAGCCGCACGTTACACATTCGCTTATACACAGTCAAGCGTGATTAAGAATCGTAGGAAAGTTTCTTCTTTTTTTAAAGTGAAATAGCTCTGGAAAAATTAAGTGTAAAATAACACTTGGAGCTCAATACTTAAAGGTCGTGCCTGTGTACGTTTATGTTATACCTGTAAATGAACATAAAATAAAAATGCTAAACTTACATTACATATTTAAATGTTAAATGGGACCACTGCTGCAAGAGAAAGGGGGACTTGAGCACTCGATCTGTATTTCAATAACTGTCAGCTTGCATGGCTTGGGGAAGTTTTCCTGGGCTGCTGTACTATTTTTACCTTCTGATCTAGAACATATGGTAATTTAATAATGCCCCTGTAATTTGCACAGGCAGAGAAGTTTTGTTTCACAGTTTTCATAGATCTGTATCAACTCAAGGGGGGAAAAGTCGGCAAATACGATGTATCAGAAGAGCTGAATAAATGGAACTGCCAATATTTGAAGGGATTAGCAATTTTTAAGAGGCGTGAGAGTGAAGTTGGCTTAGATGAGATATTTCAAAGCCATTACTACAATTACGACAAGTTTTTTTTTCTTTTTCCCTCTTTGCATCACAGCCTAGTCTAGATTTTGCTAGCTGAAGTAAAAACTGTTCCAAAAATCGCCAAATGATTATGGTCAGAATGAACATAGCCTGGATACCTTCTGCCGTTATAAAGGCTTTAAAGAATGGTGCTTTCTCAAAAACATCGAAATTGGCAAAGGCAGAAGGGCCGTGGGCGAAGAGACCAGAAGTTTCTTGGTACCTACATCACCAGAAGAACATCTTTTATATCCCCATTGAGAAAGCCTTTTGTAAACTGTTGTGAGGCGGGGGTCATTCAGAGGTGTGAAGGGCGGCTTTGTGCTCCATTCATCCAAGTTGTACTGATCTCTGGCCGGGTGCCGAGGTCTCTGCGAGGTTATGAGCCATGGTCTCTCCATTTACAGCTTAGTGGGCTGGACCGGCCTACGGGCACCTACTTGAAAGTGCGGTGTGAAAAGCACAAGAAGGGTGCATCTGTGGGGGGCGCAGAGGTAACACAGAGGGGGACTGGTGGAATCTGGGGACTTTGGGATGGCTCGAAGTGCATGTGACTCCTTGCTTGAGGAGGGGTGGGACCTGGGAGGCTGCAGAAAAAGAGAGACCGTGGGGCATCCCATCATGCACAGAGGTGCAGGGCTGGGGCGGGGCGTTGGGGAGGAAGCGCCTGCTCTAACTTTTTTTTCAGTTGTGGAACCCTGGAAGTTTGGACAGCTGAACATATTTGGAAATAGGAAAACGAAACTCCGGAGGGTGTCCAGAGTTGTCTGGGTGGTCATTTCCTGAGTCGGTGTGGCCTTTTAATTAGCATCCGCTCTTCAGTGTGGGATGAGGCCGAGCTTAGCATCCCTGTCCCTGTGTGTGAATATTTAGTTTAGAAAGCTGCCACGTTCCATTAGAGGTGGTTGTGTTTCGGCAGTGGGTGCAGGAGCTGTGTAGACTTTGCAAATGTCCTTTGAGATTTCCGTTGCAGTGTAATTGGGAGATGCTGGTACTTAGTGTGGTGTGCATGGCGGGATGTGAGCTTACCTGCTGTAATGAGACCCCAGCAGCATACCTCGGGAAGGGAGTTAAAGTTTTAACCTTAACAGATAATGTTACTTGTGGGTTTCTGTGAGGTAATTTATACTACTCTTCCCTAACCCTGAAATGGTACAGGAACAAAAATAAGAAAATGATATGAAGTTGTGCTAAGTTGATATTTTAAAATTCCACCCAGTCGTACAGATTTTGGAAACTGTCTTCAGCAGTGCCCAGAGCACAGTCACACCTGGAATCGTTGTCACCCAGTCGTCATGTCGGAGCCTAGTTTTTCTGAACTTGGAGCTGTGATGATAACAGGAGATTGAAAAGATCCAAGGGAACATTAACTTTGATTCCTTGACAAATACATTGGTTTCTTTTAACTCTGATAAATTGAATTGGGGTGACAGCGAAAACAGGGCATGAAGGAAAGTGCATGTGGGGGCTTTGAAGAGGTCTGGGTACGAAGATTGATTTTTGTCTCTGATGTAACCCCTGAAACCCCGGTTTATAAAACCTAAACCTCATTCGCGACGTGGGCTTAAGTCAGTACTTGAGGGGATTGTTAGTAAATTGCACTCAGGCTCAACACAAGTTTCTTCTCTTATTCTCTGACTACTTCTTGCCCCAGAATGTCAGAAGAAAATGAAAACGCTCTTGCCGTTCTTGGTCTGTTCTGGTTAAGATTTACAATCAACAGATGGCCTGATGGGAAAATTCAGTTAAATGATAATCTTTTTTTATTGATAATACAGGGTAGTCAAGAAACAACTTGACTCATTCTGTTTGCTGAGAGGTTTTATCCGTGGATTGTAGGGAAATGGAAACATTTAAAATGTAGGGCTGATACAGTGAATTAATAGGCTGTTGGTTTGGGGTTTGATGAGTGTACATTCTGTATTAGGGAGATTCATCAGGACGCTCTTAGTTTTACCAAATGTTAACAAGCATGACGAATTGATGGAATGATTGAGTAGCATTATTAAGCAGTGTATTTGCAACTTTGAAGAATTTTCTAGGTCAGCTACTTTAAATAGGCAAACTCAAGCTTGGATTTGTCAGTTACACCTAAGGAGTTTACAAGCATCGTTAGTGATTTTGGAACTAGTTGTATGGAGGTTCTGTTGTCTTGAGTGAAAAAACAACAACAAAGACAAACAAACAAACAAACAAACAAACAAAAAACCCAGGGGCTTGTGAGTCAGACAGAACTCTGCAGAATCTCAGACTTTCCGGTTGTCTGGGTTAGTCATTTTCCCTCTCTGAGCCTCTGTTTCCTGGATTTGTAAAATGGACATACATGTCATCCCTACCTTAAAGGGTTATTTGGAATAGTGAGTGGATGAAGTGGAAGAATGTACTAGGCACAGGGCCTGCACGCGGTAATGTAAGTTCTTTTTCTGCCTTATTTTTTTTCTGCCTTATTGTAGGATATAATTTCTAATGAAACATAATAAGTGAAAATGTGCCACTTAGTACGGTTCTTATTGGCGTAGCAGTAAATTCTGTATGGAGCGTGTTCATGTGTTTTATGGCATCGTTGTGAATTTCAGTTTTAGTACAGGGGCTATTCTCATAATTGATTTGCTTTGAATTGGGGTTTGGTAAAACAGTACTGAGTTATGATCAGTTGCCCCTTGTGTTGATAGTTCTGCAGGAGCTAGCCTTTTGGTAACGGTGTTTGTGAACGTGAGAGAAAGGGGAGGATTGGATCAGGTTGGCACCCCGCATGGATTTCCTGCACGCCGGCGCGGTGCTGGCGGTGTCTGCGGTGCAGAGAGTGCTCCATTTTATCCTCACAGCCCACCCCGGTGCGACGTGGTTCAGGCCTCCTCTGCAGGTGAGGGAGGACATTGGGACTTAAAAATGTTGACTTTCCCACCGAGGTCACATAATTCCTAAGTAACAGGACTTGGCTCTCCTGGGTCTTCATTCTCTTCCATTCTTTGCCTCTGCTGCCTCCCTCCTCCCCCAGCCCCACCACTGCAGTCATATTGTGAATATATCCATCAGCTCCAGAAGTTTCTTTATGCCCCTTTGGGAGGCATCCCCATTCTTCCCAAGAACCTTCGATAACTGAGGGGGCATCTGATGGCTGTGTGTGTGCCTGGGATCCCAGGATGAGGTGATGAGCCAGGGGCCTCATGGAGAAGAGTCTGACTCGGTAGCACCTCAGGATCTTTACTCCCCCGCCCCCTCCCCCCC
The DNA here is from genome assembly GCF_964662115.1 of Mustela nivalis. NCBI lineage: Eukaryota > Metazoa > Chordata > Mammalia > Carnivora > Mustelidae > Mustela > Mustela nivalis. The sequence goes on along the minus strand of NC_139032.1, from coordinate 83,081,584 downwards.
ATCTGCTCTCTGCTTGTCTGTTTTACTTAGGTTTGTTCATTTCTACTTTCTCGTAACTTTACTTTGCAATGGCCAAACCCTCATGACCACAATTCCCCCCACAGAACTTCCTTACATTCTTTTGGCTCCTGCCCCATAGTTAATCAGCCCCTTACACTCTTTCTACTATATTCCAGAGGCCAGCCAGGCATAGGCTGCGAGCCCTTGCCACCAGTGAAATGGCATTTACAAGTTGGCGGATGTGTTCCCACCCCCACCCCCACCCCCACCAAACAGCAGCTTCCACTGGCTCTTCCTTTATCTTGTCTCTTTTTGGTGACACCCATTAGAGTGCCTACCACAGAAGCTTACCAGTGTCTAGAATATATAATTAGGTTAATCATTGTCTCCTATCAACCTGCCAGAAGAACAGGCACCAGGAAGTTATAAAAGGCCTTTCTGTGATGGCTGAGTTTGTTGAGAATTGGGTCAGTGCCCGGGACCGGTGCTGGACGTCCAGGCGGCACCCGCCGCCCCCTTCTGCTTTCCCGCCTGACCCTCACTTTCACTGGTCTCCCAGCCCTGTTGATGGTCCTCCTGCCTGCCCCTGCCGGCCCACCACCGCCTCACTGGGAGCATTCCTATCCCTTGCTCTCCTCTTGTCTGCCTTTGGCCTTTCTTCCTCTCCTGCCTCCAGGTTACAGGTTCATAAAACACAAATCTAACTACGTCATTCGCCAGCTTGAAATTCTCCACTTCCTACCACCGCTTTGCTTGCAGGGCCGGTTCCTTGTATGGCCCACTAGGTTCTCTGATATTCAGCCACGCCTTTCTCCTTCCCACGGTTTTCCTTCTTCCATCACATCTGCCCCGTGGCTTGGCAACCATTTATTTGTATGTCAGGATTCAGCCTCGTCTTTGTCACCTGCGCCCTGTGAGACCTCTGTACCCCTCTATAGTTCCGGCATCAGGCCTGGTTCCTTTTTTTTTTTTTTTTTAACATTTATTTATTTATTTGACAGACAGAGATCACAAGTAGGTGGAAAGGCAGGCAGAGAGAGAGGAGGAAGCAGGTTCCTTGCTAAGCAGAGAACCCGATGTGCGGCTCAATCCCAGGACCCTGAGGTCATGACCTGAGCCGAAGGCAGAGGCTTTAACCCACTGAGCCACCCAGGCGCCTCAGGCCTGATTCTTAAGACCTCTTACCACACTGTAGTGAGCTTTTCTTCCTGTTTCTCTTCTGGACTCCACACTCTTCGGGGCAAGGTCTTTGTCTGTTCGGACCTTATGCGCAGTGTTCAGTGGTGTCTGCGGAGCACGTTAGGAGCAGAGCATTAGGACAGGTTTGCTGAACTCAGCTGAACTGTACATTTTTTTCAGGGGTTTTATATCATGTGAAACTTGCTTCATAGGGGGTCTTTAAACTTCGTCAAACAAAGGTGCTCTGTACTTTCATGGATCTCCTTCTAGGCCTTTCTAATCCTTGTGAGGCTGTAGAAGCAGGATCGTGCAGTGTAACCCAGTCCCCACAGTAACCTTCCCACATGTGCCCTGTCCCCTGCCCTGCTGTCCGTCCTCCAGATGTGAGTGTGGCTCTTGTTTGTCTCTGAGTGACCCAGGGAACACATTCACTTCGTTTCCCCTCTGTTTTCATCACCAGGAATTTATTGGCAGAGTTATCACTGACCGCTGGGGAGAGAGCGAGATTATGAAGATCTTATTACCACCCGGGGCGGCTTGGTTTCCATTTGGAGGATAGTTGAGCATATTTCTTACTCTTCCTTTAAACCTAGTCTTGTTTTTTTCTCTGATTATATTTGATTCACTGCAGCCTTGGAAATATATATTTGTGTACACATATGCTGCGAACGCTGATTTCTTCTTCTTGCAGAAAGCAATATGTTCCTGTCTCTCTTGGTCCTCTTCCCTCTGGAAGCTTAGGTGTTTTTCCTTCCATTCGGTGCATCCAGCAGGACCGCTTGCCCACCACCAGTTTTTCCTGGGGCCGGGTACGAAGGTGGGCTTCAGTGAGGCAAGGCCCTACCCCGGCACTGATCCCCGAGTCCCACTCAGACCCAGCCCTGCGCCCTCCGTGCAGCATCCAGCCGTTCCAGAGCCTCAGTTTCCTCGGCTCACAGGCGGTGAGGAGGATTAAGTCGGCACAGACCCAGCGGAGCTGGTTGGGTGTCCCCTGTTCTTCACACCCTGGCCTCTTGCCTTCTGCCATAGAATTTGCTCATAATTCTGTTTGTAAAGTCCATGTGTCAGGGACATTCCTGTCCCCTTACTCCTCCTAACAGCCCCTGGACAGAGGCGTGGTCCCCCTTCTTCAGCGGGCAGCCTGGGACTCCTGGAGCTCAGCGCCGTGTCCGTCAGTGGCCCAGCTGGGCTGCTCTTTTCTTTTTCTGTGGCGGCTGTTTCTGGCTCATTGCAGCTCCGTAGCCCCAGAGGTCTGCTGTCCTGCCCTGAGTTGTGATCAGGCTTTCGTATCCTTCTGTGATCTGGCACGGGCCGGCTTGGCAGTGGTGTGGCTGGCAGTTCCTTGAATGTGAACGCCCTCTCCCATCCCTGCTGAAAAGCCCTCGGCTTGCTCCTGCGCACACAGCACGTTTGCCCTTCCTTACTCCCATCACCCACATCCGAGGTGCCAGAAGCTGTCGGGGGGGCGGTGTGTGGAAGTGGCAGTGCCCTCTGGACCTTAAAGACACAGTCCCTGCCTCACTCGCCACTCTGGGCACACGCAGCACCAGCTGTGCCTCGGTTACGCCGAACAGTTCGGGGCGTTCTCACGAGCAGCTGTGTTTGCCCACACAGCTCAGGCCAAAACCAAAAGTCAGACACCTTTGCTTTTGTCACACAGCCCTGTCTGAAAAAATACTAAATTAACCTTTTCCACTGTAAAATATGTCGCCACACATGGGATACATCATGTCTGTTACAGAGTGCAGGAAGCAGTCTGCTTGTGGGGGGACTGTTTTAAACACTTTTTTGAGCTCTTTAAATTTTATTCAACCATCAGCCACGAATGAGTCCTTCAGGCCGCATCAGTAGCATAAGCAGAACCTCAGCGTGTCCACAGGCCACTACGGGACACTGTGTTTAAACCTCTTCCTCGCGGTGTTTACCGGTCTTGGAGCGCTCTTGGTCTCTGGTCCCCAGCTGGAGCTGGCGCACTTTCAGAACTCCCCCTTCGGTATGCTGCCGTCTCGTAACTCATTTCACCTTCCGGTTGGGCAGAACTGGGAATACATTTGAAGATGGTGGTTCATGTTTTCATTTGTTGACATCCACGCCAGGCCCTGTGCTTGCTGCCTGGGGTACAGAAGGGAGATGCGATAGTTTGGGTCCTCGTGTTAGAGCCCAGACTCTTCGTCACACCCAGACTTCTAGTCTGCTCTGCTGCGGCTCATCGGAGCAATACCGTTTTTTTACTATTTCACATCAAAGTGACTAAAGACAATGCAGGTTTTCCAAGATGAATTTGGACTGCTTCTGTTCTCATTGGCTAAAATTTTTAGTTTAGTTGTTTTTTTTAAACTTTATTTATTTGACAGAGATCACAAGTAGGCAGAGAGGCAGGCAGAGAGAGGGAGGGGGAAGCAGGCTCCCTGCTGAGCAGAGAGCCCGATGCGGGGCTCGGTCCCAGGACCCTGAGATCATGACCTGAGCCGAAGGCAGAGGCTTTAACCCACTGAGCCACCCAGGTGCCCCTAAAATTTTTAGTTTTTAGTAAAGGAGCAAACTGTTGTGAAATAAATGGTCCTTGCAGATTTTGTAGCGACTAAGAAAACTGATGGGAGCTGTGAGAGGGTCCAGCTGCGATGCTGCCCCATGTCTCATTCCCTGGAGCGGACGGAGGAGAGCCAGTGGCCCCAACTCCCGGCATGATGGTGGGACACACGGCACAGGGCCGCGTCTGCAGGGCCCCAGAGGACAGCAGAGCCAGGGAAGCTCTGTCCTTTATGACAAAGGCTGTTTCTTCTGTTTTCAGCTCCTTTAATGTCAGCCCCTCAGCTACCGAAATGGGCTATATTTTCCAGCAAATAACCCATTTTATTATTTTTTTGAATTTCTTTAAAAAATTTTAGGTACAAGTCAGTTGTTTTAAACGACTCACCATACACACTTACTTTCACATTCCAAAGCTGTATCTAAAATAGTGTTAGGTTTTCCAGCGCATATTTGATGTTTCGCCGGCTCCTACTATAAGTAAAATGCTGTTCCAAATGCATAAGTGAATGTGGTGGAACGTAAGGCTTTATTTAAAGAGCATTAATTCGATGCTGAACTGTCCAGAGTGCCCATTGGCTGGGGCACCAACATTTTACTCTGGTGGCATTCCGCATCTAAAAATCACTTAAGTGAGAAGAGAAATTCGATTGTAGCTGTAGACAAGAATAATGTGGAAAAGTTTCTTTGCAGTACTATTTTGGACCTGCACCATAGTGGCTGCCGAGGTAATCTATCAGTTTGTGAGTGTCTACAAAATGCAACTCTCTAGATAACAGGTTTAAAGTAAAGATTTAATACAGTCTCCATCTCCTATGATGTTGCAGTGACAGTTTAAAACTCATTCTCTAAATCTCAGCAGACTTTATAGCTAGCAGTGGGCCAATATAAAGTTTAATAGCATTACAACACATAAATCATCTTTTAAAGATGCTACTAGTAGCTCCAATATTAAATGCAGACAATCGCCTGTGTTATAAATAATTTATCAAACACCGTTTCAGATTAGCCTTCCATGCTGAGTTATTTATTTTAGCCTTTTCTGTACGATTCCTAAGGCACTTTTTGAAAGATCCATTACTGGTCAGTTTAATGAACTTGGGGGTCTGTTTTGTCCCCTCAAGCACTCGGGTACAGCTGTGGTGACCATTACATGGCCGACGTGGACCTCTTTGTGCCTTTTACAAGTGCTGCCCATTTGTCATGTGGCGGTAAATGGAGCTGCACATTGGAGTCCGGGGACACATTGCGCGATGCGGTGATGGAGACAAACAGATAGCTCTATAAAGTGCTGCTTGTCACAGCTGACTTGTACTACACTACATCACTCTTATTGTAATCTCATTTAAGAAGCAGGGGCGGCCCGGGGGACTGATATTCCCAGTTAGTTTGGTCTTTGTAGCCATAAAGCAGGAAGTGCTCCTTTTATTTTCTCTGAACTTTTAGGGAGTGTGCCTTTTGCTTGGATTAATTGTTAGAGGAACTTCTTCACAGAACTGTGTGCAGATCTGTCAGCAGGTTTGTTTGGACCTTCCTCTCCTGGTCTGGGGTTTGGTTCGGGCAGTCACTGCTCGAGGTAAATTTGGTCTCCGGGCTTCCAGGAGCCCTCTGGCTTGCTTGCTTAAGTAAGTTATGTTTTATTATGCAACAGCTATGTGTCAGACACTATAATAGGTGCTTTCTATACCTTATTTCTAATTCTTGCATTAGTCCTTTGGTAAATCCTAATGTATTGTCCCTATACTTACTATAAGGGAGGACAGTGAATTCGGAGAGGTGAAGTGACTTGCCCAAGGTTGCACAGCAGTAAGTAGCAAATGGGATTCAGACCCAGTCTGCCTCCGCATCTGCCGGATTAACTTTTAATCACCAGGTAGTGATATTTTGGCTGAGTGTCTCAAAGTAAGAGGAAGCAGCCATTGGGCCAGAGGGCCATTTTTTCTGGTAGCCAAGATGAGTCCTGCTGGTCTGTGTGCACACCGAATCCAAGTTCCCTTGTGACTCACAGCGTAAATCTGTGAACAGCTGGTGAGGGGGGTAGGGGGAGGCGGCCGGCCTGGCAGTGGGCAACAGCATGGCACCGGGGTCTGCTCAGCTGGGGCCACAGGCTCTGCAGGGCCCTCGTCAGAGCCCCTCGGTAGCAGCTGTCCCTGGGCAGATGCTGCTCAGAACTCAGGTTACCCTGCAGCTTCCAGAAAAGGAAGTGCGATTTCCCTGGGAAGAAGGAATCCTAAAGGAAGGAACGGTGCTTCCTGCATTTATTGTGGGCCAGAGACAGATAAAAATGTGGTGTTTTCCCCACCTCTTGCTTTCAGTTGGTGGTTCTTCTTGATGGTTTTCTCAAATATTTGGTAGAACGTGTTAAAGACAAGAGTTGTTTAATTGTGAAACTCCACTATAAAGAAAACAGTATGAATATGCCCAGTAGCATATTTGCATATGTGTCTAGAATTCTGCGTCTGGAAATACGGTGGTAAAAGACAGTGACATACAAAGTGTTTCCTGGAACATAGTGGGTATCTCTAAATATTTGTTAAAGACACTAACTGTGTAAGTAATGGGTAGACAGTAGAGCCTTGGTAAATTTTCACCCTGTTTGCCTTTTGAGGGTTTTTGCTAGGGGTGTGAAATAAGACACGGGTTTTTTTTTTTTTTTTTTTAAAGGTTTGTTTATTTGAGAGAGTGCGCATGCGCTAGTGGGTGTGGAGCAGAAGGAAAGGGAGAGAGCATCTTAGGTAGACTCCCTGCTGAGTACCCGAGGCAGGGCTTAATATCATGACCTGAGCAGAAATCGAGTTGGATGCTTAACAGACTGAACCACCCTAGTGCCCCAAGACATGGGTTTCTAATATTGATCTCTGCTGTACTGCATTGTAGAAATGTTTAAGTGGTGTTTGTGGGCAGTTTGGGAAAACGCAGTGCTCCCCACCTCTGTTACGGAAATGACAGTTGGAGCAACTGCCTGTTGGCCCAAAGACTACTTGACAACCACCATCCACTTTGCCCGGGTTCTGAAGATCCTATGTGATTGAGGAGTGACATACCCTCAGTCAGGCAACTGCTGTCCACTGTCCCCAACTCACTAAGGAGCCCCCAGCTGAGACAGGTTGCTTGTGAGCTGGTAGGGTGCTGTGGCATTCTGGCTATGGAGCCCCATGGACCTGTTTTAACTGTTCACTAGCTTGGTGACCTTGGGCAAGTCATACACTCTCTCAGCTGTAGTTTTCTGACAGTATTATCTTAAGAAGATGGTTGGGGACAGAGGTAAAAATTATGATCATCAATATGCCTAACTCGGTACTTGGCATATTGTGGTAGGTGGTCATTAAGGTTCATTCCATTTCATTATATTTAGTCCTGTGCATATTAGATGAGGGTAGGACTGGAAAAAAGACCAGAGACTTGTGAGATTTTTTTTCCTTAAGGAATCGGTGGAGAGGAAAGGAATTTAAATGTGTATTTTCCCAATTTTTAAAAGCCTTTTATACTTAAATAACAGCACATAATAATTTTATGAATAAATCAAGCTATACATAATGCTTTTTGCACATTTTTAATTTTTATAAGTTCTTCTATTCACATTGTGGAATATTTGCAAAATAGAGGACGAGTCACCTGTGATCTGTGCACTGTTCGCATTCTGGTATCTGTGTGCCCAGCTTCACTGACAGACATTAGATGCGCATGCCTGATGTCATGTGTCTATCTCTGTGTCCTCGGAGTATTCCCCCATCCCCAAACATAGAATGACTTGGGAAATTTAAATCTGCAGTCCCGAGTGCAGCCGGCAGGGTTGGTGACATCCACTGGGTACAGTCGGCTGGCTCAAAGCACTGATGGCAGAGATGAGAAAAGCAGTGATATCAAAGCAGAGAAAATCATGGAACAGAGAAGAGAAGGGAAGAGGAGAGAGGATAGGTGAGGAGCGGGGGAATAAGGAAGGTGTCCCTACACATGCGCAAATCCAGAATCTTTTAAGAGAAACAGTTTGGAACGAGGCAGTGTTTGTTGAATTACGGTTGGGTTTTGCTGTCTGTATGGTAGCCGCCATCTCTAAGATGGTTTCTTTGGTATCACCTTCATGGGCTTTTGGCCTCTTGGGAGCCCTAGGAGAGAATCCCTGATTGGAGGATCCTGTTTGAATGAATTCTCACGGGGCTGTATATGCACAAGAGAATAATGGGCTCCGCTGGCCCAATATTAGGGGCCACTCAGGAAGTGAAAAAACCTGGTAGGATAAAGATCAGAATAACCCCGAGCTCCTACTGCTGGGTTGCTGAGGATCCCACTTCCAGCAGAGCCTTCTCGATCCTTCTCCGAGTCTGTAGAGGGCGCTCATGTCACTGGAATCCCACTTCCTGGCTTAGGGCAGGCAGAGGAGTAGGAACCCTGAGAGGCTCAGATCTCACAACAGGAAGTCAGCAAATCTGCCCTTTGATGATGCAGGCTGGACTTTGAGGCAGACAGGCCTGTTTCTCAAAGAGCGGCACTTCGATGAACTCTTTGGTTCAGGTTGCATGCTTGTGGGCTCTACAGGGCTGGCGAATGGGGAAGGGGCAGCACAAGTTAGAGTCTCTTCCTTGGGAGAATGGTTCATCTTTTTCCTTTTTGCCTACAGAGCTTGTACTGCGTGTTCCCCAGGTCCCCACCTCGCGGCTTCCACTACCAGCCTTCAGTGTTACTGGCCTGCTTTGTGCATTCCTGGTGCATGGCTTGTCTTGCAGAGCCCTCCCTGGAGCCTTGCTGAGGCAGCTGGTGTTTCCACAGCTCTGTCTCAGTTATCCATTAGCCCTTAGCACACAGCACTGTAGCTACTTGTGGCTGATACCCGCCCCCTGCACGCTAAACCCCCACAGGGCAGGGACCTTGCGGCCTCATCCGTCTCTGCAGCTCTGCCTCCTAGCCTAGGACCCGAGATCTGAGAGGCCTTCTTGAATCCGAAATGAGTTAATCTGCCTTTTTACAAGTAACTGTTGGTGACTTAGACTTGCTCCTAAAAGAAGTAGAAGAGAGAATGATTCAAAGAAAGGAATCACTTTAAGTGAAAGAAAGCAATAAATTCTCTTGGACAAGAGGCCCCACCCTTGGCTTTGCCACCATTTTGCTAGAACTATAATGTTTTGGTTTTAGTTTTCCCCCTTGATAGTGACTTCTTCATTAGGTTACCTGAAAGCTGGTTCCAACTGTTATGGAACATTTTTGATCAGGGGTTAGCAGACTACAACCCGTGGGCCAGCTCTGGCTCTCCGAGGCTTTTTTGGCACACAACCACACACGTTTGTTTATACATTGTCTTACGGCTGTCTTGTGCTACTGTGGCTGAGTTGAGTAGTAATGACAGAGACAGTATATCTACAAAGCCCAAAATATTTAGTACCTGGCCCTTTACAAGAAAAGTTTACTGGTCCCTGTTTTAGATGATAAATGGCTCTGTCAGCCCAGAGTCCTCAGTCATGCAGTGATTATCTGATGTGAAGTGGCATTTTGAAGAGGTGCATGTGTAAAGGGTTCAAAAGACCTGATTTCTGTACTTACTAGCCAAGGAACCTTCGGCAGGTCATTCTGGTACTCGGAGACCTTTCCTTCATCTATAAAACGGGCACTGAAAATGTCCACCTCACCAGGGATTCTGCACACTGCTCTTGAGGGCACTTTGTGGATGTCGGAGCAGCTCTTACAGCGACTGTGGCCATCCGTGATCGTTGCCATTCTCTTGCTCAGGAGGAGGACGCCAAGAAGCTGGTGAGCGAGGCCATTGCAGCGGGCATCTTCAACGACTTGGGGTCTGGAAGTAACATTGATCTCTGCGTTATCAGCAAGAGCAAGCTGGACTTCCTGCGCCCGTACTCAGTGCCCAACAAGAAGGGGACCAGGTAAGTGGCCCGTGTCCCCCGACTCCTGCGACTACTTGTGGTCTCTCCATGGCACTTAGGGTTTTCTTGATTAGTAACTCCAGTGTCCCCGAGCCAGCCTGCCACACAGACCTTTGAGTCCTTATTTGCTTTATGATTTGGGTAGCTGGCAGGTATAGAAGGGTGGTTTAACTTGTAAAATGTTGGTGGGAGAGGGAGAGCAGGGCCCAGTAGAGAGTCCTAGCCTGGGGGTTTGCCTGGAGAGGTTCGAATCACCTGCTGTTCTTTCTCTAGTTTCTTAAAGGGATCCCCTGAGTTCCTGTAGGAAATTCTACGAGAAGCACTTTTCAGGGAAACCAGCCCCCAGCTTTTCTCAGAGTGGCAGAGGAGTCGTAAGCAGTTATAAACCATGGGTTAGGAGTCTTGCAAGTTAGCCTGGGGAGCTCCTCAGTGCCTCCTGCTCCCCAGGGAGCCAAGCCGGTCCCCCCGGGGACAGAACAGCAGGCCTGTATCTCAGCGGCTCAGCCCAGGCTCAGAGTGGGGGACAGGGTTCCAGCCGGTTTGCTGACTAGAACTGGAAGGTTTCTAGCCCTCGTGACTGGTCTCATCTGCAGTCTCGCATTGTTGTCCAGCTGTTTGGCCATCCTCTGGTTCCTGACCTCTTCCGCGGTCCTGACAGCTCAAGATGGGGTTCCTGAGCACTGTGGGCTTCACAGATTTGACCACTTCCCGGCAGCCCCGTAGCAAGGCCAGAGCGTAGCAGGCACGTCGCCTTAACTCTCACTGTGTATACACGAATTCCAAGTCGGGAGTAGTTCCAAGGAAAGAGCAGAACATTGAGAACCAGCACCGCACTCAGCATTGTGGGAACTCCGTGTGCTCGCAGCAGGCTGTGGTAGCTCAGTAGCAAAGAGTTCTGGCTCGGGCTGGGAAGAGGTCATTGCCCGGCATGGTGACTTGGGGCCCGTCAGTCTCCTAGTCTTGGAAATGACGGAGCTAGCTAGGTGAATGGCCCGTGGAGGACCTGGCCTTTGAGCTGGAAAGGAAACCACCTTCCAGGCCTGGGGCTGTGCTGGGGGAGCAGGCTCTGCCAAGCTCCCTGACGGCTTGGGTCCCCCATTATATGCAAGATGCTGCAGGAACTGAGAGTTCAGGCAGGGCGACATGGTTCCGCTCCATCCAGACAGAACAGCGTCCTGGGTGAGGAATCTGGAAGCCACGTTTGAGCCTCTGAAAGGAGTATCTGTGTAGGACAAGAAACCTGTGCTCAGCAGTGGCGCATCTTAATTCTTCAGGACATTGGCACTCACAACGTGTGAGTAAACCGACAAGAACAGACACAAAATGACCCCCTTGGCGAGTTGTAAAGATTCATTGAGCTGGTACGGAGGGGCTCACCCCGTGGCAGCTGTGCACCCCCTGCCCTCTGGACAGAGCCACTTGCTGCTCAGGGCCTGGGCCCCACGGCAGCGCCGCACTCCGGAATCCCGCCGCCCTCTTTCCTACCAGTGGCTGACTGGTGGGCGCCGCCTGGGATAGCGGAGTTCCTTTCGCAGAGTGGGCAGTCAGGGGTTAGGGCAGAGATTCGGCCGGGCAGTTGTGGACCCAGCCCTGTAACTTCCTCTTGGCTGCTTTGCTGCCAGCCCGCTGCAGCCCTGCTTGGGGAGGCCCTGCCTGCCTGCCTGCCGATGCCAGGCACCCGTGCCCCGGGGTGGTGAGGAGGCTCTCGTGTGTCGGAGCCTCCCATGGACATGGTGGTTCAGAGGAGTCAGGCACACAGGAGCCACAAGGGGCTCTTGCTCCAAGACCACAGGCTGCCGGGGGTCCATTGGGGCGGGGTGGGGGAGGAGCTGCATCTTCACGCCAGCAGGGGAGGGGCGAGGCACATCTCTGAAAAGGTGCTGCCGTCTGATCCTTGGAAGAGAGTGTGGTGGAGCCCGAGGTCCAGGCAGAAATGAGGCTGGCCGCCTGCTGCACGAGCTCCTGGGTTTCTGCAGAGCTCTGACGTCCGCTTCTTCCTGCTTCCTGCTCCCAGTTTGAGCACCAGTGCCCATCTGAGGGGATGGTTTTCAAGGAGCACGTGGTCACGGCATAGCCAGCAGCCTTCTGTTAGTCCGCGCCAGATTGACAGAAATAATGTCCCAGCTGGGGAAAGACCAGAGGAACAGTTGGATTTGTACTGCTGTTTGACGATACTGTAATTCCTGGCCCCAATGTGAGAATTAGCAGCTCAGATGTGGCTCTTACAGACTGACTGTGCTCGGAGAAACCGCTGTCGAGTCACCCCGAGAGAAGGCGTGGGGCATGATGTGGTGGTGACCCACCGCGCTGCCACAGGGAACAGCTAACCCTTCTCGAGGCTCAGGAATGTGGTCTAGAGGGACAAGTCCAGAGTCTGCCTGCGGGTCATTTTTATACTGTTCTCGCTTCCACATGTTTTTAGTGTTTAAGGTAACAATTAGGTCATCCTTGTTTCTACACAAGAGAAGGGTGATGACAGCCTAACAAAAGGGCCCGCTTCCTGCTGATACTGAAGGGTGCTTCGGGGGAGTTGAAGCTCAAAGGCAAATGGCCAGGTGCTTTCCAGCATCTTTTGGGGACAGTGAGGTGGAGAGGGAAATGTGAGGGCCCACTAAGTGCCAGGTGCTCTCTCTGAGCGCTTTTGGGGCACACATCTACTGGCATCCCTATTTTGTAGCCCTTGAGCACCGGGGAGAGTGAGCCTTGGGGCAGTGGAGGACCCCTCCGCCTGCGGTTCCAGAGCTGGGAAGCAGGAGGCCAGGCTCGGAGTCCAGTCCTGCTGCGGCTTGGCCTGAGTACTTGTCCCTCTCTCCAGGCCTCTGTCGGGCTCCTTGAGGGGATCCTGACTCTGCTTTTGATTCTCTCCCGCCAGGTTCGGCCGGTACAGGTGTGAGAAAGGGACGACTGCGGTCCTCACTGAAAAAGTCACCAGCCTGGAAATCGAGGTGCTGGAAGAGACAGTTCAAACAATGGACACTTCCTGAACGGTGTCCAGGGAGAACCTGGGCTTTGAGCAGCACAGGAATCACCCTGATGGGCTGATCTGTGCTCTGTGGGGGGGAGAGGGAGGGGCAGTGGAGGCTCCCCCGTAAGACCTTCATTTGGCGCAGTGTCTGCTGAATGAGACCCAATAAAAATGAAAACCGGATGGAATGGCTGAGGTCTGGAGGTTGCGTGGTTTTTTAGTCACTAAAGCTCATCAACCTGCCCCCCCCCCTTTCAGGATAGGCTTGCCTCCCCCAGTGCCCATCTGCGTTCACACAGGTCTAAGAGCAACAGGACCCTCCTCCCAAAAGCAGGTGAGGCCTCCTCTGTCGTGGAAGTCACAGGAACCTTTCTGCCCATCCTTGTGCAAACTTCTCTTTGTTCGGGGTGGTCCCAGGTTTTCTTGTTTTGTTTTGCTTTATTTAGAGTGAGGGCAGCACAGCCTTTTAAATTAGCAGCCAAGTAGGAAAAAAGTAGAGACATCAGTTCTAAGTACCAAGAAAAACAGGTAGGTGGACAGTTGGCTTCGCCATTAGCTGCATAAAACTGGGTCCACTGCTCGTCGGCCACTTTCACAGAAGTCAGCGGAATGCTCTGCGGCTTGCTGTTTGTAATAATTAGGGTACCATCATCTCACAGGCCCTCGGGCCTGGTGAATGGTTGAAATTTCATGCCTCCAGAGGGTCCTGGTGGGCAAAGTTGCTCTCATGGTGTTGAATGGAGCATGGTGTACAGAAAGCAAGTCATCCGCGTCTGATTCTGCCACGGGTGACACAGTAGAGGCTCTGAGAGCCATAAGCAGAATATGTGCAAAAAACTCTGTGTGGAATCAAAAACTTCTAGTGGCAAGTGCTAGGCAGGAGATCGGGCCTTGACTCTCCCCCAGAGAGAGCGTGGCTGGGGTACACGGGAGAGTCCCAGCACCAGGGTCTTCCAGAGCGAGCCCATTTTGGGGGCAGCCTCCTTTGTTAAAACTGCAGGGAGTAGGGTAGGGGGAACAGTGGAATTATTTAGAACAGTGTCTTGGCTGATGATGATCAAAATTATCTGGGGAGCTTAAAAATATTCCAAGATTACTCAGAATGTCTGGGGCCTGAGAAATTGTTTTGAAAGGCATCTGGGGAAATTGTGCTGTAACATGAGGCTGTTTTTAAGTTACCCGTGAATCGTACTCACTCGCAGAAGTGACCCCACTTACCCCATTTTATTTCAAACATGGAAAACAAGTACAAAGCAAAGGTTGCATCTGAAGAAAATGTCCCAAACCCGGCAGGGTTACAGTAGAACAGAGTTCACACGTGGGAACAGAGCCGTGGCCCAGCCCAAGTCCTTTACCCCCAGGGAGGCCTGGGCCCCTGGTCAGCAAGTCGGCTGCAGTGAGAGCACCTGACCAGGACGCTGAGTGGGCGGGCACGTCTCTATCTGGAGGCTGAACTGTCACCAGGTCGATGGGTGACAACTTAGACCATATGAGGATTAACTTGAGTAGAAAGCAAAATTCAAACTATTTCCTTCAGAGCTTGAGTTTTCCCTAAGTTCACATTTATAAATTAGTCTTCACAGTTAATCCTATTTGGGAACAAGAAATAAATGAACATAGTTCTGGTTTCCTACGCATCATACAGTTAGTTGTACGTTAATTCTTGACTTACATGGTCCATGGACTTCAGTTTTGCGAAGGGGCAGGTGAGTGGCTACCATTTTTGGGATCATCTACAAAATGCTAGGTAACTTGCCTATTTTATTTCCAATTCTGACAGCAAGGCTGAAGGTAGACACTATTAGTCCCATTTTACAGATGAGGAAACTAAGGCTCAGAGAGGCTAAGAGAGGTGCCCAGGGTCATGGTAGGCAGTTGCAGAACCAGAACTTGTACAGAGAACAGCCTGAGGGCATGGTTTATATTTCTATTTTTTGTATCCCGAGCTTCCCACAGAGGAGAACAGACCCTTAACACTGTTAAATGAACTGCCGGCCTTCCAGCAGGCGATGGCGGGAGTGCCCGAGGTGCCCGGGGCAGAGCCGGTGATCAGGAGAGGAGGGCTGGGCCAGGCCGCACAGAACACAGTCGTGGCTCTCGAGAGACCAGGTGCCTTCTGAGACTCTGTGCCAGATGCTGGGCTCTCCTCATCGTCATTGATCAAGTTATAAATGTAGATAAAAAATATTTGGAAAATCTCCACTCTACTTTAAAAAATTATTTCCATTTTATCCTTTTACAACAGAGCAAGCACACAGCTTGATTTTTTTTTGAAAAGATTCTAAGAGCTAAACTGAACTTGCTACTAACCATTTTGAAAGGCTCACTACAAATCACACAGTCTGCAATTCTCCCGGTCTTACAAACCTTGACCTTGACGGGTCACTGAAGGAATCATCCTAGACATTCACATTACAATCCAGATGCGGGGGCTGCTCCGGGGGCTCGCCGAACCACCCACCCTTGGTAACAAGCCAGCTGAGATTGTCCACAGTTTAAAGAAAGGACTTTCGAATGTGACCACCAGTGACCCTGTGACCAGTGCCCCTGCCCCAGCTGCTCTGCACTCAGCATCTGCTGTGAAGCCCGGCCCGCTCTGGGGAACCCGGTGAACCCTCTGGTCTTAGTTGATCTAGGCTACCAGGCGGCCACTTCGGAGAGGAGACTCAGGTGAGGCAGAGTGGAGCGGCTCTGAGCCGGCGCGCTGCGGCCGCGTTCAGGTGCTGGAGGTCCACACGTGCATCTGCTTGGCCACCTGGTGCACGTAGCCGATGTCGGGTCTCTGGTTGGGGTCCGGGTAGATACACATGCTGACCAGTTCCCGTAACTGCAAGGGAGAGGATAACATGTTATCCCTCGGGAGGCTCTGCCCTCCTACCGGAGGGGACGCCTGGCACATGGGTGGCCCACCACGGCCACCGAGGGGAGCCAGCGCCAGTGCTAGACCTGTCTGGCCCCAAGGCCACACTTGGAGACCCTGTGAGTGGCTCTGTCCAAACAACTGTGAACTTCCAACTGCCCACACTGCTCTGTGTGTGTGTGTGTGTGTGTGTGTGTCTGCTGTCAGTCATGCCGACACCCAAATCAGAGGACAGAACTCAAGGCAAGGGCTTATTGATCATAATAAATGCATTAACATGCAGCAGGGCTGCAGTCTGCCCACCCCCTGGCCTCTTTATTGTGCTCATGAAAGACGGAGCTTTTAATTATACAGACACTGAAGGCTGTGCCTGCCTCGGGGTGGGGGAGGGGCGCCTTGAGCCTCTGATCGCCCCGGTTCTTCTGATAGCCAGAGTGCCAATTATTTTAATGGTAATTAAAATAATGACCTTAAAAAGCCTACATCTTAACTTGCATCACTGGGCTCACTGCAATTTTTTCATTTAAATACCTGGTGCTAGAGGGGCCCGGCTGGCCCTGCGGGGTTGGGGGGCTGCAGCAGAGAGAGGGCTGGGCTGGTCCTGAATAAGAGGACTCCTGTGGACTTGGTGGCTGTGCTCAGGGAGTCTGCGGAGGCTGGAGGGGTCAGGCGGGAGCCCTGGGGCTACTGGACGCGCTCCCATGTTTCACACCCGAGGTGTTTCAGGCTGCAAACGAGCTTTCCCAGGGTCGGGCACTGTGAGCTTCTCTGCAACCCATGTGCTGTCTTTTTGGGGTTCTGCTGCTTCATGAACACTGGGAAACCCCTGGCCCGAAAGCTGCGGCTGCGCCCGTGGGCGGCCTGAGCACTCCTGGAGTGGGAGGTTGCGTGTGACCAGACAGTCCATTTAGGAATCTTGCGGAATCTCACAATATTCAGGGGAAGGCCGCAGTAGTGGCCCCTGACAAGTTCATGTACCCAAGGAAAACGGAGGAAGGTAAAGTCATCGTGACTCCCAATTACGCAGCGAGGAGACTACGCAGTTGGCAGTGAGAGCCTGTTTGAAAGCCCGAGAAACAACAATAACGTGTCTTATACCCCGAAGAGGTGACACGTGAACTTCAAAAGTGAGGTGAGCTGAGCAACTCCAGTGCAGAGAAGCCCCTCTCACTTCCTAACACCCGGCCTAGAAATGCTGAACGGAGCTGGTGAAAGCCGGATGCTCTGGGATGTGCGAGGCCACAGAGTTGGAGTGACTGACTTGGGAGAAGGGGGCAGAGGACTTTATGCGGTTTTATTTCATTTCAACTTCTGTCTACAAGGCAGAGATTATGGTTCCCATTTATAGGTGGGAAAGGGCCACAGAGAAGTTCTGATGTGCTCCAAGGTCCAAGTCTAAGCTGCTTCTAAATAACACAGATTTTCAAATTTTAAAAGGTGAGAAAAGAAAAACCAAATGCAACTATGAACTTGGTTAGGAAACTGGACCTGTCCTGCCAACTCTCAGTCCAGGACTGAAGTACTTCCTTCAGGGAGACGCAGAAGAACTCGGTCAAGCCGCTGAGGCTAGAGCCACAACAGAAAGGGCACCAGACGACTCTCCAGGAGTGCGTCCTCCCGACCCTGACCCTCGTCCTCCGGGAGTCTGAGATGCCAGTGAGCGTGGTGTTAAGTGTGGAGGCTGCCAAGAGGGGTCGCTGATGACCCTTTTGGTTGGCCTGCCTGGACACAGCCTGAGGGCCCGCTGGGACACCTGGTCCCTGCAGCCCAAGCCCCTGGTGCAGGAGGGCTGCTCCTTCCAGAGCCTTCGGAACCTCCAGGATTGGGACGGCAGCAAGCTGCACGGGTGGCACCTTAGCCCAGCGGGACCACTGGCTCCCGAAGAAGCGTGGCATCAAGAAACAGGACTGCACAGTGGCTGCGTGCAGGATCTCTGGGTTCCAATCCCGCCTTCGCCACTTGTGAGTTACGTGACCTTGGGCAAGTTACGTTAATCTATCCGTGTCTCAGTTCCCTCGGTAAAACAGGAGGTGGGGAAGGACCCCACGGTAAGTCATAAATGTGAGCTGCTGTCCTGCCACAACAGCCTGTGGTCCGCAGGGTGGGCCCAGGGAGGTCCCGGAGTCCGCCCCACACCCACTAGTGCGGCCCTCGACAGAAGGAGCATGGAGAGTCGGCCCAGCATTTACCCAGAGCCTGGCCCTTTGTTACAGCTGATGGCTCCTTTGGGTGGCACTGGGGTCAGTGTGAGCCCGGTGTAACCCCTCTAGGATTATCCCCTGTTACAGACGAGGAGACCGAGGCTCTGAAGAGTTCAACGACTCGCCCAGACACAGGGAAGAGGGGCCACACCCTTAGCCACGCTGTGTTGTAAACCTGTTGTTTCATCTGCACATCCTATTTACAGGGGTGAAACAGTAGCCCTGCTTTCCAGAAGATGGCACTGAGGGAGGAGATACGCACACGCAGCTGGGACCTGGCACGGTCCCAGAACTGTCTGTGTCCAGAGCCCTCGCACCCAGAGTAAAACGCTGCAAATAAGAGCCCAAGGAGACCAGGCTGTTTGCCGTGGTTTCCTGTCATGGGAACGGAGTGGCAGCCAGCGTGGAGGATGGGGCACCTGGGGTCCTGCCACCTCCTGCCTCCGCGTCTGGTTCCTGTTGTCCCACACGGCACAGAGCCTGCCTCTGGGACCTGCAGCGGCCAGCCTCGTACTCAAGCACCGGCTTGGGAGCCAAATGGGCAGAAGTGTGCCAACGGGGCCTCCCCGGCCAGCTCCTGCTGGTTTCTGGGCCACGTACTGCTGTGGGGGCCCACACTGGTATCCGTGAAACCTCTTTAGTAAAATTAATCTACTTTTCCCCCATACCCCCCCGCCCCTGCGTCACTTTCCCAGAAATCTTCCCTTTTCACCCAGTAAAGAGAACCCAAGTTCCCACCCACAGCCATGGCATTTTGGAAATGGCTCTCTTCTCAAGCCACTGCTAGCCGTAAAGCTTCCCAGGCCTGGTGGCGGCAAACTCACCTTCTCCGAGTAATGTTCTCCAGGGAGAGGCGGGTAGTCACACTGCTCGATCTTCTGGCAGAGGGAGAAGAGGTTCATTTTATCTCCATAGAAGGGGCTCTGGAGAGCTGCCATCTGCGGGGGAAAGGGGGGATAAGAAAAGTGAGTTTGCAGCCTTGAGGTCCAGGGGCAAAAGGGACCCCTCCAGATTGGGGTGATGTCCTCCTCTGGTCCTGATGGGGACTGTCCAGAAGGATCTCTTAAAAACCCTGAGGGAGCTGGGATGCAACACAGCAGCAGTTTCAACTGAACTGAACCTTATCATGCAAGCAAATTCAGTGGCACGAGGCTTCAGTGGTAAAACTTTAAAGGCAACAGGGAAGGGGGAGCTGAATACGGAGGACCAGCCGTGTGCTGTCACACGACCCGCCTCACGCCGCAGCTCTCCAGGACCGATTCTGGTCGCGTGCACACGGCAGATGGGGAAACAGGCCCTGCTCACTGGGATTCGTGCCTGCGCCCAGCAGGCTCGCTCTGGTGCATTGTTCCATTCTGAAGACACCCATGGGAGGATGTCTAAGTAACGCACTGAGGAAATTACCCAAGGACTAACATTTTGGGGGCGGGGGGAGGTGAGGCCTTTCATTTTTGGTTTTCATTCTGGTGTTTTCACTAGCCTGAGGGCCTGGAGTTCGGGGCAGTGGCTGGTGCTCTCTGTAGAAGCCGGCGGCCCCGGATGCGGGGGTCCGGGACTCCATGCCTCGCAGAAGCTCCGGGGTAGAGGGGCAGCAAGCGCCTGGCTCCGGCAGCCGGCCGCAGCCTGCCTGAGTCCCAGCTCTCACTCTTGCTGGGTGTCTGGCCTCCTGTTTCTTAGTCCACAAAATGGGAAAGGCTCTACCTGCAGGGCTCCGGGCAGGCTTGGCCGGCACGGGTGTCCCCAGCCTGATGAGGCCGGGGACACCGGCTCCACCCTGGAGCACTGGGAAGCGAGAGGACTGTGACGGTGGCCCAGCGGGGTCTCCCCCAGTCGGGGAGCTACCAGTCTTCCCCTTTCAGGAGGGTGTCCGGATTCCCCACCTTGTCCCTCACGGCACTACTCGGGGTTCGCGGGAGCTCAGGGCAGCTGCGCCAGGCACAGTGCCCGTCCCCCCCGCCCCCCCCGCTGATGAACCCGTAATGGGATTCAAGTGCTTCTCGTCACTCTGGCTCACTGCTGCCTGCCGCCAGAAGACGCCCAACGCCTCCTGCTAATGAAGTGCCGTCGGGGCTTTGTGCCTGCCTGTCCGCTGGGGAGCCGGGCTGCCAAGGCCACTCTGTGCAGACTCCTCGGCCAGGGGCTCCCCCGCCCCCTGAGGGATCCTCACTTGGCCTCAGGCCCCGAGGGCCGGCCAGCGAGCCCTAGCGCAGGGCGGGGAGAAGGCCGTGGGTGTTGGGTGTGCAGGTGCCCACCGAGCTTTAGGGTCCCAGTCTGACCCCATCCTCTGCTCACCCCCACGGGCAGGTCTGGCCTCCTTCAGGAGGGCCCAGGGGGCTTCCGAGCCCAGGCGATGTTCTTAGGTTTACAAAAGGCCTCTGAGGAGGCAGCCCAGTGCGGCCTGGGGACTTTGTGGTTGCCTCTGACCCAGGCCCAGGGGTCCGCACCTGTGGGTCCAGGTGCCAGGGCCATGCCGAGTGATTTCGGGGGCGTTCGGGGCCAGCCTCACCTCTCCGCCCATGACCAGGGGCTCCGAGGCCCTGGAGGAGGGCTGTGGAACACCCCCTTGCAGGTAAGCTGCAGCGAGGGACCCCTGGGCCGGGAAGGGCATGTGGCGGCCCTGCCCACTGCGGGCCCCGCCAGCCTGACGGGGAGCCCGGCCTACTGCCGAGTGTGCAGAATGGCACCGGCTCGGGTGATGCGGTTCCAGCAGCTGAAATGAGAGCCTCGGTGCGAAGGGCTAATTGGACAGTTTCAAAAGGACATCTGTTGCCACGGTAGAGAGCAGCTGAGGCTCGAGGGCGGTCACTCGGGGTGAGCTGGGTGCCCTCCGAGTCGGGGCTGCATGATTAAGATGGATTTTCCTGGAAAGTGTTTCTGTTCAGAGTAGAAAGAACATTTAAAAACGCTGGTGCCCTAACACAGGCCCTGGTTTCCCGTGTGTGGGACCTGGGTGGGAGACTGGCTAATCCTCTCAACAAGCCGCTGGGATGTGCACAGACCTTGCTGGTGAGGATCCCCAAAGGGCCCCGGAAATTAGGGGGGACGCAAGCCCCTTCAGAGCGTTCCTTCTCCCTTGCGGGACGCTCCCACACCGTCCTCAACGGGGTCAGAAGAGGGCTCCACCGCGGGAGGCTGAGACAGCGGCTTCTCCATCCACAAAGGCAGCGTCTAGGGACAGCAGCGTCGCGCCCGCTGCCGGCTATGCGCCTTCTACCCGGATCAGGGCGCCGGGCTGTGAAGGAACCTCTGGGCCTGCTTGAGGTGCTGGGATTAGAACAATTATCCGAAATGAGGAGATCCTGGCACGGGTGACCAGGAGACCCCCACCCCCACCCCCTCGCTGCCTGGTGGACGTGGCGGTGGACCCGCCGTTCGGGCCGATCCTGGTGGCCGTGTCAGAACACCAAGAGCTGTGGCTCTCAGCGCTGCTCCTCAGATGCGCAACTTGTCCTCTCTGGCGTGATCGGGATGACACAGAGCCAGGCACGTGGGAGACTGTGGCCGCTCGCCCCCCGCCAGCGGGGCTCAGACACACTGGTGTGTGATCTGAGATGTCAGAGGGAGAAGGGGACTCTGACTTCAGAGATGACAGCAAATGCCTTGGACTCCCACCCTGTCAGGACACCCATCTTGTCACCTAGTATCTCCCAAGCACATCCAGGAACGACAGACGCCGATCACCCCGTGGTCCACAGCCCTGGTCCCTCGCGAGCCAAAGGACACCCAGACTCTTCTCTGGGTCCAGCCAGAATTCCAAACAGGGCTCTGTCCCAGGGGCAGCTGGTCCTCAGTCTGGCTCCCCCGCAGCTTTCTTGCCAGCTCTCAGTCCACTGAGGCTGCCGTGAGAAGGTCCCCTGCCGAGGGTCCTGGGGCCGGCACTGGCCCAGCCAATTCCATCAGCTCGGTGCCCGGAGCTGAGCTCGTGTGTACGTGCGCGCTGTGGAGCCCGCCCTGTGGGCCGGCGCCTCCACGGGGCGTGCTGGGGTGCCGGAGCTCCGGCATCTCTGCTGGGGGCTCCTGCCACTGAGGGCGGGTGCTGCTGTCACCTGGGGCTCCTCACAGCCTGGCCTTCCTCTCACAGGGGCTCTGGGCCAAGGCCCACAGGCCCCTTCTCCATGCAGTCATGCCTACCCCCGAGTGGACCCGCTGGGGAGAAGGGGCCTAGCGCCGGCTCGGGAAGGCCCGTGCGTCCAGCCCTGCGTCTGGCCAGGGCCTGGCTCCTGTCCACAGGGTGGGCTCTGACAGGCGGCCTGGGGACCAGTGCTCATCTTGGCCACTTCCTGACTGTGTGACCCTGGGGTACCTCTCCCTAAGCCCGTTTCCTCCCTTATGGCCTCGTGGGACTCTTGTGATTCACCCCAAAGTCTAGGGCAGTGCCGCTCCCCGCTGCTGAGCTGTCGGCCTGTTCCTTTTTCAGGCTGACCTCTTTGAGATGGTCCCAGCAGGCCCCCACGCAGGGGGAGGACGAGCCAGCCGAAATGCTCCGTGACGGCTCCTCACCAGCCTGGGGTCAACATCAGAACCTTCAGGGGAGCTCAGGGGGTCCTCAGCAAACACCTGGCTGCCCAGGCGACAGGGGGTACAGTGGGCTACACAAAGGCCCGCAGGGACGTCTGCATCTTCATCCCGGACGCTGTGAACCTGTTACCTTTGATGGCAAAAGGGGTTCAGCAGATGCGATCCCTCCAAGGAGCCCAGGTGGGAAGGATGTGGGTGCTCCAGGCGAGTCTTACATGTCATCACAAGTGTCCTCGTAAGGGGGAGGACGAGAAGGTGAGTTGCCAGACGGGGACAAGGAGGGGGTCACGAGCCAAGGAGTGCAGGTAATCTCTCTATTTTCCACGGAAGAGACAAGGAAGCGGATTCTCCGTAGAATCTGTGGAAGCAACTGGCCCCGCCAGTACCTCGCCTTTTGTCCACTGAAGTGGCTTTTGGACTTCTGGCCCTCAGAACGGCAAATGAGCAATTTTATAAGTTGTATGAAGCCATCAGCTTGGTGGTAATCTGTTACAGCAGCCGGAGAAAACCAAAACAGGAGGCTCCGGAGACGTCCGGCCCAGGCTGGGGTCGGGGAAGGCCAGGGCCACGCTCCGTCCCTTCAGGTCACCCTGGCTCAGGTGGCCTCCCCCTGGGCCACGCTCACTCTGCAGACGGGGCCCGGAGGGGGTGTGCGGGTGTGGCGTCCCCGCCACGGCTCTGCAGGCTGGCGCTGCTGGAACACGCCACAGGCCGGGGAACGGGAGCGCCAGCCGTGTCTGCGGGAGGCTTTCTCCCAATTACCGAGCCCGGGCCCAGATGCATCTCCCTCCCTGTCTGCCGGGGAAACATCCGCTCCCCGCAGGGCTCGGGAGTGGGGAGAGGGGTGACAGCCCGCAGCAGAGCCCCTGGGGCCTGACATCCTCCCGGCCCTCGCAAACCCTCTTCTGTGGGAGGCCCCGGGCCCTCGGGTGGAGATCCGGGCCCAGTGCCCCTGAGGACGACCAGGCCCGAAGGATTTGACGGATTTCCCTGACTTCCCACTGCCCAGACGTCCCTCCCCGGTTGCGAGCCGCAGGGTCCCACACGCTGCCAACAAATTAATGAGCTCGGCTGGCCCAGGGCCTGAAGCTGGGGAGCCTGGTCAGACGTTGTTCAGGGGCGGCAGAGGAGACGAGACGCCGAGGACCGCCTCCCGGGACCCCAGGCTCAGGCGGGGCCTGGCTGGGGAGCGAGCAGCTCTGTGCCAAAGGCTTGGCACGAGCACGGGGAGTCAGCTGCCGCCCCCTGGCCGCCGGGAGAAGGCCACCGCTGCCCGTCACAGCCAGGACTCACACCCTGCTCGCCCGAGTGTCTGTTTATGTTCAGAGACCCTCAGGGTTCCCCAAAGCAGGAAGCAGCTTCCGGAAATCCCAAACCCAGAACGGAAAAAGGAGAGGAACCAACCCTGGCCCGGACACAAGATCCGTGAAGCCTGGAGGACAGAGCCGAGTCCTCCCCGGGCACAGAGGCCGAGCTGCACTTCAGGTTCCCGCTGGCCAGAGCAGAAAGGGGAAGGCGGCCGGGTGCGGGGTCCTCGCCGCCGGAGGCAGGGGGCAGGTGCCGGCCATGTGGCTGGTGCGGGGTCAGCGAGGCTGAGGCATGGACCCCCGCCTGCCACTGCTGGGGGCCTCCTCTGAGCCAGCCTCCCTTCGTGTGCACTGCCGCCAGGGAAGCTCCCAGAGCGAGATGCTGACTGGCCCCCCAGGGCCTCTAGGAAGCGAGAAGAGCAGAGCTTTGAACTCAGGTCCCTCCCACCCAAGTGGCCCACACCAGGGCCCTGCACGCGCTCACCTGAATTACCGCCACGAGTTAGGGGCCTGCACGCGCACACGCACGCGCACACTGGGATTCACACTCGCACACCCTGGAGCCCTGCCACACCGAGGGCATCTGCTTGGTCCTGGGAGTCCCCGAGCAGCAGGACCTAACCCTGCGGACTGACGCCGTGGACGATGCCCGGGCGGCAGGCGATGGAAGCCGCTCCTCAGACCCCAGGCTGGGCAGAGGGGCAGGGCTGCTGATGCTGGTGCACGGAGCCTGCGGAGGGCTGGGCTGGCCTATGACCTGGGCTTGGCCTTGTCACTGGCCTTCGCAGGCCCGGTGGCCACGGTGTTCACCTGGACTTGGAGAGACGGCTGGACAGACCCGGAACTCGTGATTCATCTTGGGTGACACACCCTAGGACCAGAGGTTCTGTGTGACGCTGAAGGTTTGCTTACCGGGTTTTAATTCCTCCTCAGCAAAACCAAATCAAACCGGCCCTCTGGGGCTATTAGGGACGTGCAGGCATGTGGGACACCGGCTACATGCCTTTCTTTCCTGTCATCCTTGCTGACGACTGTGCTGACTTTCATCTCTTTTCTCTTGTTGCCAAAGATGCTGATTTCCCTCCTGATTGCTTCCCACACCCGCGGTCCTTCCCTAGCTCACCGCCTGCCCACAGCCGCTCCAGACCCCCGAGCCCCGCACCAGCCGGACTGTGCACAGAGACCGAGATGGGGGAAGGACATGCAACTCAGCCCTCCTCCACCCGAGGGCCAGGAACCACCCCGCATGCTCCAACCAGCCGGGCACCACCTCAGCCTGGCTGCTCCTGTTCGGGGGCCATTCAAAGAATTCCTCCCACAGCAGATGCCCTGCAGGGTCCTAGAAAGCAGGTTTGTGCCCCATCTCTGTCAGGGACCAAGTCACTTCAAGATGACAGTGTGGGTCACAATGACACGCTGCTGGCAGGGTGTGTGTGTGTCCCAGGCACAGACGCCCCCTGCTTCCTCTGTAACCACTGGGCCAGTTCTTTAAAATGAAACGTCAGCTCTTACAACAGAGACATCATGAACTTTAAACCTTGGGAAGGGACCTGTTCCGACCTCAGAGTCTCACTCAGTAACGCAGGGACAGGTGGGCCGACTGCCAAAGACTCCGGCCACAGGAGCCACCACACGCCCTACACGGACCAGCAGTGGACAACGTATTCCTTCAGCTTATACCTGAGCACCACGTGCTCCAGGCCCAGAGTCCACAGTCCCAAGGAAGCAAAAAAGCCAGTCTCTGTGACCCCCAAACACCTCCGGGTGCCCCTTCGGCACTATCTTGAGCGTCACTGGCCTGGCAGTCACGGGCCACGTCAGCTTGATAACAAGCCTCTTTAGCTTATTCACTCCCAACCAGACCCCACACATGCTCAAATTCGCTCTGGGGAAAGCAGACAAACTATCAAGGTTCCAATTTTGAAAGCCAACTGTGCTCCTTGGAGGATTTTTCAAAGCCTTTCCAGTCTGTTCTTTCATTTATCCATACCGGGGCCGTGCAGGGTGGGGACTAGGCCCATTTTACAGATGGGGAGGCGGGCTCAGCAAGTAGACAGAATCCCAGAGCTGCCCAGCTCTACATGGTCCAGCCCAGGATGCTGGAGGCTGTGGCCGCCAGCTCGGAGGTACTGCAGGGCTCAGGCCTCCCTCCCTCCCCTGGGGGCTTGCAACACCATCCTGGCTTCGGGATGGCCTGTGCTCCCAGACCTCTGGGGTGGCTGGTCACAACGTGTTCATGTCATCTCCTGTCTGAGCCTGCCAAGACTCAGAAATATTCCCGTGCCTCCATCCAGAATGGCCGCCAGATCTGAAAATGGCCATGCGGTGGCTCCATTTCACGGCTCAGGGGAGGGGACAGTGGTCTTTAGTGAGGCCCGTGTTGCTGAGCCTGGGAGAGCGTGGACGCCCTCTGTGAGGAGCGTGTTGGGAGCACAGGCCAGAGCTGACCCCTTCTGTCCCCAGGGCCCTGTGTGAGACCTGATGCACGGGTGAATGACCGACAGTGGATGAGTGCATCCTGGTTACTATGGGAACTGGGGCAGCCTGTGCCCCCTCTGTCACCCAGGCAGACATGGGACCCTGTTTCTCACTGCAGCTGCCCAAGGGTGATACGGGCCCCCGTCTGTCACCAGCCATGCCTCTAACAAACTCCTCCAGCCTGACATTAATCAGGCAGATGTTGGGCCGAGTGGGGTGAAGGCTAGGACCCAGATGGACCCCATGCCAGAGGAGGATAAATGTCACCCAGCCCTGCGGTCCCACCTCGAGCTGGTGGGGTGAGCCCTGCCCGGGCCAGGCCCCTGCCACGCACCCCCCACCGAAAGCCCAGAGACACTCACCTCATACAGTAGGCAGCCCAGAGACCAGATGTCAGACTTGAAGTTGTAGCCGTTCTCGTGGATCCTCTCCGGCGACATGTAGTAAGGTGTCCCCACTGAAACACAGGAAGGGAGTGGGTGGGCGCTTCCGCTCTGTGCAGGGAAGGATGTGAGGGGCGTTGGGGAGACTGGGCCTCGGGCTCCCTCTCCTCCTGGCCCCGCCTCCGTCAGATGAGAGGGCTGGGCCTGACTGGCTTCCATGCTGGGTAGGGCACGAAAAGCCCCTGGAGACCCGACACTCAGTCTGGGGGCTGGGCAGCTGGGGTTAGGTGTTTCTGCCAAGCGTCCAGGGGACTGGGATGCGGGATCCGGCTCTGGGACACGATTGGTCAACTGTCCTTTCAGGCGAGTGCTTAACTCCTGGAAGAGCCCCGATAAGGCTCTCCACAGTGGGGGAAAAACCAACCCGTTAACGCCGACCAGAGAGCATCACACGTGTTCACACGTTCTTGTTCCTGCAGTGAGGCACACCCACTTTACAGATGGGGAAATGGAGGCTCAGGAAAGCGGCAGGACTGAGGTTCAAACCCAGATTTCTGGGCTCTAGAGAGCGAGCTCTTGGCTGCCACCGATCGGCAGGTCCAGACTGGGGTTGGCCAAGACTTCTTATATCAAACCAAGGACAGAAAAGATAGTGACCATAAATGAAAAGACTGATAAATGGGGACTTCATTAAAATTAGGAACTTCAGTTCCCCTGCAAGACTGTTCAGAGAATTGAGAAGCAAGCCACAGGCTGGGAGAAAACAGGATACATATACCCAACAGTGACCCCGTATGCAGAATATATTTTAAAACTTTTATAAATCACTAAGTAAAAGACAAACCACCACCACCACCCTCAAATTTGCAGGAGACTTAACAGGGCACTTCACAAAAGAGGATACCCCAAGTGGCTGGGAAGCACATGAAACGACCTTCTTCTCGTAAGTCATCAGGGCAATGCAAATTAAAAGCCTCATCAGTTACCACTGCCCACCTGAATAGTTAAAGTTAAAAAGTCTGCTATAAATCAACTTAGTGATGTGTGGAGAAACTGGACCCCTCGTGTGTTGCTGATAGGGACAAAAAATGGTACCCCTACCTTGGAGAACCATCTACCCCAGCATCTATTACAGCTGAAAATACCACCAACACCATAACCTGGCAAGTCTGCACCCAGGGAAATGGCCAAGAAAAACGAGTGCTTCTGTCCATCAAGAGACATGACCAAGAATGTGCAAAGTGGCTTTACTCCTAATAGCCAGAAATTGGAAACAAACGCCAATCAACAGAAGAATGGATAAATTGATAGCGTGGCCTACTCACACAATGGAATAGTACGCAGCAACAAACAAGAACGAACCTCAGGTACACATCCCCAAAGGAATCAAAGTCACAGACAGGAGTCTGAGTGAAAGCCAGGCCCAGAAGAGCACACACTACCCGAACGCATTTTTATCAAGAACGGGACATGTATGGATGTCACATCTCAGTTAAAAAGCAGAGGGGCACGTCTGCGGTGATCTGGAACCGTACAGAGAGAAGAGGATTTCCTGAGAGGGGGAGAGCTCGCTGTCCCCAGAGGCACGCACACTGCAGCAGAGGGGCTGCTTTGGCCGGGCTGAGGAGGGGCTCAGAGTCTGGTTTGTAACCAGATCTGTGGTCTGATTGGAGGACGATTGTTCTGGATACTTCGAGATCAGACCTTGAAGGCTGCTACACAGAGCATTTTCACAGGCCTGCGGATCCCACACAAATGTGATGGTGGCGGCTGTTGGTCCAGCTAAAGTCAGGAGCCGGAGTCCAGCTCGGCAGAGGCTGGGCCCGAGACATGGCTTCTGACCTAGGAAGGAGGGAAGCCCTGCACCATGGAACTCACGGGACCCTAGGGGAGAACAAACACCCCAAAGCAGGGGTCCAGGCTTCAGAAATCTGTGGGCCAAAGAAATCTCGGGACAACTTTGGTTCTGCTAGGTAAGGGTGTTTTATAAAACACAAAGCCCCAACTACCATTTGATGGTGTCACTATTATTTTAAAAAGAGAAGACAGCGGAACACCAGAATAAGTGGAAAAACTTGTAAGCTCAAACTTAGGGACAGTCCTTGCCACTGAAAAGTTTAGCTCTTTGAAAATTTTATTATCTTCCTGTGTGTCTCATCTCATTAGAGACAGGTGAGGAGTAGTTACGGCGAACTTGTAGAGGAGGGAAGTCCTGCTCTGGGCTTGAGCTCCCTGGGGCAGGATCTTGTTTCCCAAAGGGTCCCAGTGCCCTGCCCAGGATGAGGTCACAGGGGGCACCTTCTAAGCACCTCCTCACTGAGCTATGAATCTGTCTGCATCGTATCACTGCTAATACCATTTTCTTGCAGCCTAAGGCACCATCTACTTAATGTACCACCCCAGAGGGACTCCCTGATTGTTGCTCTATGTGGACACCAACCACCCTTGGGTGGTAATAATCCCCGATAAGGACAGCAGCCATCACTTAAATACATGTTGGAAAGATGTGTCATCCTATCAGCAGGCTAACTGCTGTTCAGCAGAAAGAGCTGTCAGTGAACATATGAATCCTTGGGGGGTTTTGTAAACAAACTGCACCTTCAAGTAGCAGCCCCTTGTATATTCTGGTCACAAGGGAGCGAAATGAATGGGCAAGTACGAAATGAATGACTTGTTACTCGGAAACCACAGCATGGGATCCAAACAGCTCTCAGTCAGCGGCTCTGGACCACAGTGTCTGTGATTTTGGAACCCAGGATGCTGTGAATGGAGGTCAGAGGTCCCATCCCCAGCGAGGGACAGCAGTGTCCCCCACTGGCTACCGTGCATTCCTACCCCCGGCCCAGCCCCTGGGGACCAGGAGCACAGCCTGACCCTGACGCCTCTCACCACCCTCAGACTCGTCCTCTGCTCATCTGAGACCCACGTGGGCTTCTCGAGGAGGAACTCGGGGACAGATGGCCTGCGGAGAGCCCAGGCCCACTTTAGAGAAAACAGCCAGTGTCAGGTCCCTGCTTGAGTCCCACACACAGCTACCCTGGCCCAACCCCTCCTGTTCTTCAGTTCGCCTCCGTGTCTGTGCACCTGCTGGTCCCCTTGCCTCCGGGGCTCTCTGTGTTCCAGAGAGGTTCAGCTGCCCCCCCACTCCCCTCCCCTGCCCCACCCCGGCCAGGGAGAGCCAGCTGCGCCCAGAGGCCTGGGCGTTCGGTTTGTCCCTCTCTTCAGTCACCACTTTCTTCCTCTGCTGGGGCTCCAGATCCTTCCTCAGGCCTGCATGTGGGGAAAGAGAGTACTACGACCCCTTCTCCTCCACGCTCCCCCCAATCTTCAACCTCTCCATAGCTCTTTCTGCTTTTACCCCCGTTTCCACAGAGCAAGGGGAAGGCAAACCCCCAAAGGTGATAAGGACCTCCTCCCAAGATGTCAGGGCTGCAGGCGGCCATCCACCCACCCTTCCATCACCTGTCCATCAATCTCTCTACCCACCTGTCTGTCCATCCATCGTCGGTCCGTCCATCCACCCACCCACCCCTCATCACCCACCTATTGTTTGCTTATCTATGCACCCATCAGTCTGTCCAGCCGTCCACCTGTCCTTCTGCATCCAATGTTGACTTGAGACTTGATGCTGCGCTCGGCCCTCCCAGGAGAGGGCCCATCAGGAAGGAGTGAGTTGCCAGCCCCCGGAAGTGTCCAGAAGGACACAGAGAACGGCTGGGCTGACCAGGAGCTGCGGCTGAATCCCCTGGGGGAGACTGTTGGTAATCTGGAAGCTGGCCCAACCCCAGACCTGTAGGCTCAGCAGCTCCAGGGCCGGCACTCAGACTCTGCTTCTCCCGCGAGCTCCCGGGAGATGCTGACGCCTGTCACAGTCTGCGGAGCTGAGCACAGCCTCCCCCAGCCCCCGACCTGCTTTCAGATGCTCAGACACCTGGGGAAAAAATGAACGTACAAAGTGTTCACTGAGCGTTCACTGGCCTATCCCTGCCGGGTACTGGGTCCTCGTGTCCCCACCCCTAGGCAGATTCTCCAGGCCCCCGGACCCCATCTGCAAGCCTTAAAATTGGGGTGATGGTGTTTTGCCTGCTGTTCCTTGGACTCAGTCTGTAAAACCCGTTTTCCAGCCCAACAACAGATTCTCAAACATTACGAAGCACCACGCACAACTTGCACGAGTTTTCAAGATAAAATGAGCCACTTCAAAGAAGTTCCAAGCTTGCAGCAGGGCCCCGAGGATGTAGCCGCAAACCCCAGGGGAGCCGCGATTCTGGGGAAGAGTGGGAGAAGTTGACAAGAGGAGGAGCCCCCTGAAGGCCTCACCCAGCTCGGGCCATAGTCCTGCCCCAGGGGCCCCGGCCAAGCAGCCGCACAGAGTCCGTAGGGTCTCAGACTGAACAGGCCCCTTCTCCTTCTCCTTGGACCTGCCAGTTCCCGGCCGGCGTCCCCCATCGCTCCCCGCAGCAGGGGACGGGGCTGGCATATGAAACACGAGCCTAGCAAACCCCGACCTTCCCAGCGCCAGCGCCCCAGCGCCGTCTTTGCCTAGAACTCCCGGATTTCAAACTGGGTGGATATCAGAGGAGGACGTGGGACCTCAAAGCGGAAGCTGATTAAAGAGGCCGCCTCCAGGAGACGAGCCACTCCTGTCAAAACAAACTTTGCTACGTCTGGAGATGCTCGCCGTGTTTGAAACGTGTTCATTAGATATGAAAAAGGCAGAGATTTCACATGAAGGAGAGGCTGGCGTCTGTGGGCCGCACTTCTTCCCTGCATGGGGGTCTTGAAAACGGCTGGAGAAACCGGGGGTCCCCCCCCGACATCCCCCACTGCAGGTGTGCCCGGACGCTGGGACCCTGGGTGCAACCCGAGCCGCACAGGCTGGTGCGCGGACAAGGGGCTGCACACACTTCTCTCCCCAGCCTCAGTTTGCCCATTGGGGCCACAGACGGGTTGCACTCAAGGGTCCTCAGAGTCCCCCCTTCATCCTTTGGAGCCTTGGTTTCCCTCCGTGGAAATCAGGGACTGAAAACACTGACCCTCCATGGGTCAGTGCAACTGACCCACATGTGCAAGGGGAAGGGCTCTGGGAAGGCCCCGCGGAGCCCAGGAGGGGGAGGGGAGCTGCGGCGGGGGGGGGGGGGCTGAGGGTGGCAAAGGGAGCAGGGGGACGGCGCGGGAGGGAGCGAAGACCAGATTCTGGAACCTGAGCGGCTTCCTCTGAGCTGGGCCCTGGGATCTGCATTTTTGTCTACGATCTGTCCTAGGAAACCCCCCGACCCCTACCACCCCACCAGGCCTCCCATCCTGCGGGGGCTCCCCTCTTCTCTGCCCCCAGTGGCTGCCCCCACCTCACT
Organism: Mustela nivalis; assembly: GCF_964662115.1. NCBI lineage: Eukaryota > Metazoa > Chordata > Mammalia > Carnivora > Mustelidae > Mustela > Mustela nivalis. Next base: position 83,049,937 of record NC_139032.1, on the reverse strand, counting down.
GGCCTGGACCATGCACTGGCTTAGCCTCCCTGTCCTGCTCTCCCCGCCCTTCCCCTGCCCCCCACATCAGACTGGCTGCTCAGCCCCCACAGGGGAAAGGCAGGGGTCCTCCGCTCGGCAGGCAAGGCCTCTCCGGACTGTCCTTGCCACCCCCACTCTGGCCCCTGGGTGCGTACACACACCGACACGCGCGCGTGCGCGCACACACACATATACACTCCTACCAGGTCCCCCTCAAACCACCAGCCAGCCCTATGCTGGGCGGCCCGCGGCCCTGGGATGGGGGAAGCCCCGCCCTGGAGGAAACACTGCCCTTTCCTCAGCGTGGACTAGTTCTGGATTGTTACATCCATACAAACATCTGCTACATCTAGTTCCCACACTGAGGGTCTCCAGCGGAGCCGCCCATCGGGTCACACAATGCTACAATGCTGCAATTCTGGGCAGCACTGCATTATCCACGTGTCGGGGTCTCTCTCGAGGTGAGGGGGCGTCTTGGATGGCCCCTCGCGGCTCTGGCTGCAGCACCCTGCAGGGTGTCACACGGCGAAGGTGCGCCCCTCGTGGCACCTGGGGCTTCCTCCTCTGTTAAGGGGCACAGGGGCCTTCCTGGGGAGCAGCCTGGGGCCCGGCCCGTGCCCTGCTAAGTGGACAAGTGAACACACAGCTGAGCTGTAGTTTGTCTCCCAGCCAGGCTCCATTCTTCCTTTGTGGCCCCTGGAACCTCTCTTTCCCTCCCTGGCGTCAGCTCATCTAGGAAGTCTGTGCCCTGAAAATGCCAGGGGTGTGGCAGACAAGCCAGGTGCCTCTTGCCAGTCACACGCAACCTCCTGGGACCCCGCCTCCTGCCAGGTCAGCGCTCAGAACCTGGATCCACCTCCTGAAGCAGGTTTTCTGGGCCAATGGTTCCCCAGTGACCTGGGCCGCAGGGATGGGAGGTGTAGGTCCGGGGAAGGGGTCTGCACGGTGCTCTGTGTCCCACTGATGGGATCCCCTGGGGCGCCTAGCTGTGAGGACCTCGTCCCCACTCAGCAGATGCTCCCCAGGGTCCACCAGGGGCCGAGCACGGCAGGCTCCGAGGAGTTGCAAGGACAGGATGTTCCCTCTTCCTTCCCTGCTGCCCAGAACAAGCCCCCAGAGTCCCAGGCCGCGCCTGCTGGCAGGGTGGGAGGGCTCCTCACTCCCGAATATCTGGGCATCCAGTGAGCTCAAGCTCATCAGGACCCAAGCCCACCTCCCAGCACGCTGTGGCTCTACCCGGAGGAGAGATGACACCCCAAGGGCCTCTCGTCCCTGGAGCCAGGTGACTTCAGGGATGTAGTACCCCTCCCTCTGGGCCTCAGCATCCTCGTCTGTCAAATGGAGAGCAGAAATCTTGTTGGGATGACTTTTTAAAAAGCAGAATGCTTTCTTAACATCTTTTAAACCTTGTCTTTTTCACTAAATCACCTCTTTGGTGAGGTCAGGGACAAAAGAAAACTGAAGTAAAGGACAGCCCTGGAAGGGGGAGATGCAGCCCCAGGCCCCTGGCGGTCCCCGGTCTGGCAATGCACTTCAGAGATGGGGAGGCCAACACCGTGCCTGTGCACAGCAGGCCCTTGGGAGACGGTTCTACCTACCCCTTTATCAGTCCACTGCGGGACTGACTGTCCCTGTCCCCACACCAGTCTGCAGGCCTCCTCGGAGCAGGGAAGGCTGCATAATCTAGTCCCTAGCCCCTAGCCCAGGGCCAGGGCGGTCGGCCCGGGGAAGGGAGAAGGAAGGAAGCTATGCCCTGTGGTCGGGCCAGGGGCTGACAGCCTGGGGAAGCCAGCGCACTCGGACTACTGCACCCGATGGGGCTTCCCCCCGATCAGACCTGTTCCCCAGCCCCGAGAGGCAGGGTGAGGCCCGGCACTGCCCAGCCCTGGGCCCAGCCTGGGGCCGCCCTGTCACTGCTCCCGAACAAGCGGGGCCTGCGCTCCCAGCCCTAGCATTTGTCTTGCAGCTGCTGCCGTGGCTCGGAGCGAGACACTTGCTTGTAGCTTGTGAGCTGTGTAGAGGCAAATCTTTCATTTTTCTTTCATTACGCCGGCGTGTACTGTCACTTAATTTTTATGTATGCAATCCTTCCTGACAAATATGATCTGCTGCCTGGTAATTCGTCTGACGCTCATTCTGCTCCACGCTCTAATTACGGCTCCGATTCCTGACACCGAGGCAGCCGCTCTGCCACCGCTGGGTACCGCACCTGTCAGCCCGGCCATGGCATGACTAATGCCCTTTCATGCCAGCCTCGTGTTAGCAAATACAGGGGCGGGAAGGGGGCTGGAGGTGGGGGGAGGCAGGAGGGGTTGAGATTTGCATAAGACTTACTGGGGGTCAGCGGCCAGGAGAGGAGATGGTTGCCAGGGCAACGTGGCTGCACCCCCCCGCCAGCATCCCTGCATAGTAGGTGCGCAGGTGCGGTGGATACATCATTCACAGCCACGCATGGAGGGCGAAGGAGCCCGGACCCCGCATCCTCACGGAGCCACAACGCAGTGGCAATTAGTTCAATCTCTGGCCCGACCAAGTGTGCATAGAAGGCTCAGTTGGCTGTTTGCAGACCCTCACGGTGGAGAGGGGGCCCTTCCCCCGCGTCTGGGGGATTGCGTCCCAGGTTACAGCTCTGGGCTGTGCCTGTGGTGGAGCCCAGCCCTCGGTTCTGAGAGCAGGTCCTGGGAGCAGGGCCTGGCCGTGCTCCCCGCAGCCTCTGAGCTCGGGGGGATGGGGGTGACTCCTGGACATGGGTACGCGGCCCCCAGGAGGGCTCCTTCCATCCGTCACTCAGCCGGGCTGCTGCTCGGTGGCCTCGGGAAGAGTCCGGCCTAGCGAGCAGCCTTTTCCCAAGTTCCAATTCTTTCTCATTAATATAATAAGTGCACCAGTCCGAGTCGATAAACTCACCCTGTCGGATGAGCCCGTATTTGCGCCCGTTCCTAATGATGTGATCCTAACGGGCTCTGACGAGCGCCGCAGTCTCTGTGAGGAGGAACGGAGTGGAGGGGCCTGACTGACAGGGGACAGAGCCAGTGGCTTGAACTCTTCTCTTCTGCAGTTGCCCTTGAATGTCTGACCTTTTGAAGCTCTTAAACCAGAGAGATAAACAGTCTCAAACTCACCAAAAGACTTGGATTGTCCTAAGCAAGGGTCGGAGGGGACCGGGGAAGCCAAGGCTACCTCCCAGCACGGTGGGCTGGGGGCTGCGCGGGAAGAGCCGGCACCACCCTCCCAGGCCCGGCCCTGGGCTTCCGGAGGAAGCATGGGCTCCGCAGGAGACGCCGGTGTTCGAGTCCTGGCTCTGCCACTGCGTTAATGGGAAGAATCAGTCCAGCTCCCGGGTTCCAGATGCCTCGTTTGCACAGAGGATCTGACGGACCCTCATGGCTGTTGGAGGTGTGAGTACAGTGTTGTAAACTCAGGGGATGGTGGGTCCTGCACGTGCTCTCAACCCCCACCCCCCACACTCAGATATCCGCACACTCGTGGAGACACGCACGCATGCATACACACTCGCTCACACCAGCCAGCAGCTCAGAGCTGTCGAGTCCCAGTTAGCACCTCTCCCCTGATGGTGTGCTTCGCCCTGAGAGCCCCTGAGCCCTTGGGAACGTATGGGCAGTGACAGACTCCACCAGGAGACAGTGTCTTCCAGAAAGCTCCTCCACGGTCGCCGGCAGCTGCTCTCTGTACTCCCGGCGTGCTGAGGCACTTGGGGGGAGCGTGGGGGCCTGCTCAGGGCGGAGAAGACCACGGAGGACAGGGTAGGATCCGAGGCAGGCGGTCAGCCTTGGCACAGGAGCACCTTCCCTGGCCGACGCCACCTCGGAGAGCCAGGAACGGGCCGGGTGGGGGCCGGATGTCCCTGTCGTATCTGAGTCCTTCCCGCCTGGCCCTGGCTCAACGCTGAGATGCCCTGCTGTCACGCACGGGGGACTCTATGTCCACGTTCCGTAGGGGGCTCTGCGGGTTTCTCTATCCTAATCAAATGCAAACGCTTCGTCCTCCCCCATTCTGTGAGTCACACCCAGTCCCGTACCGCTGTATGGATTCTGAACTGGGCATCGCTGCAGGTACCCCGAAACCCACACCTGCCCGAGTGTGTGCCCAAGTCCAGCCCTTGGGTGCTCCCGAGCTCCTGGAACGGTGCCAGCCTGGCAAGCTCGACACTTAGGCGCCCCTGTCCTGCAGCACCCTGTGCACCCTGCCCTCCAGCTCACTGGGTCCCTGTTTCCTGTCCCCACGAGCTCCCTGGCTGGGTAAGAACTTTGTCCCTCAAGCTTCCTCCTGCTGGGTAAGAACTTTGTCCCTCAAGCTTCAAAACTGACTGTTTAGAAGCCAAAAACTGGAAATAGCTCCAGTGTACCCCACCAGGAGGAGCAAACGGAGTCCCACGTGGGGAACACAACACAGCAACGAGAAAGACGAACGGCTGCCTGGAACCGCAACAGAGCCGCAGAAGATGCCGTCCTTTCTAGAAGGGGCGTGGAGCAGAGTGAGGGTGCAGCGGAGCCCCACCCAAGGCTTCTCAGGGCCTCCGTTTACCCGCTCTGGGTCACTGGTGTGGAGTGGTAAGCGAGGTCTGGGGCTCAAGAAGGCATTTCCTGGCATTAACGAACCAAAGGCTGAGTGGGGAGAACGCTCGCCTCCCCCCACGCGGTCACGCAGGACCTCCAGCCACTGTTGGGACGTGGGACAGGCCTCCTTACCTAGGGAGTGGGCTGCGGTGGTCTCGGAGCTAAAGAAGCGACCCAGGCCAAGGTCACCAAGCTTCACGACCCCCGTGGCTGTGATGAACACGTTGGCGGGCTTGATGTCTGCGGAAGAAGGGGAAGGTGGTTGGCGCGGGGCTAGGTGAGGGCGGGTGGGCGGGACGGGCTGCTCGGAGCACCGTGGCTGTCCTCAGGGGCTCCCGGCGCGGGCATGTGGGGGGCCCCGAGCTGGACTCTCTGATGCCCCTAAGGACAGGCACCGTACTCGACACCTGCCTGGCTGGGTGACATGGCATGGTCCCACCTCCTCACGGATATCCCCAGAGCTACAGAGAGCAGAGGCAACGCGGCTTCCCAGGCCTCGGGGGCACCTGGCCCCCCCCCGCCCACCTCCCCCCGCTCAGGGCCTACGGCTCAGGGAGGGCCTTGCACGTACCTCGGTGCATCACACGGCGGGAATGCATGTGTTCCACGGCGCTGCACAGCTGGGCGAAGTATTTCCACACCGTCCGCTCGGGGATGAGCCGCTTCTGCTTCTTAAAGTACTGTGGGGAACCAGGGGTTACAGGTCTGGTGACGGGCCACAGGGCAGGGCCTCTGTCCTGTCCCCAGGGGCAGCCAGCACCCGGCACGGGCTAGGCAGGCAGGCTGCTGAACCCACAGTAAGTCTGGGATGAAGGGGGCTGTGTCCCCAGCAGTGCCATTCATAGTCCCCCGCCAGCCCCCGGCCCTGCACTGACCTCCCTGAGGCTGGGGCAGCCCGGGCCCAGAGTGTGTGTGTGTCCTAGACGGCTGTGCTGACCGCACCCTGAAGGCCACTCACAGTCAGGCCTGCGCAGGCATTTTCTAGATGTACGCCCTTCTCTTCCCACAGCCCGCTGGGGAGCTCCCTGCAGCAGGGGGCCGGCAAGGGCCGTCTCGGCCCCAAGCCCCAGCCTGGCCCAGACGGTGGGCACCCAAGGCTCCGTGGGGAAGTCCCAGCTGCCCCAGCAGATCTCGGGGCGTGCCATGGTTCACCAAGGCAGCGGGGGCTGCGAGGACATAGCTTGACATTCTCCAACGGACCCCCCCAGTTTTGACAGGCCACGAACCAACCTCATTGCCTCAAGAAACGTATTTAATGCTCCAGAAAAGCAAACCAAAGCCCCAAACCACCCAAGCTTCCCTGAGCGCACTCTAAGTAACCACATGCCCTGGAAGGAGCGAATGGAGAACAGGTCGTCGTCCACGTCCCTCTGGGGAGTCTCCTGTGCGTGAGAGCAGTGGGGACAATGACGCGTGCACACCAGGAACCTGAGGACCAGGTTGCTGTCCAGAGGCTTTTGGCCTCAGAACAAACATCGTTTCCAAAGCAGCCAGCGGCGAAGCCATAGGCCCACCCGTCCTGGAGCTGCTCTGTGCACAGAGGACAGGGACTGGCCTGGGACACAGGCCTGGCTGGGGGAAGGGAGTGCGGCGTGGAACACAGGAGCTGGGGTAACATCTCCCTAGCACCTGCCTCGTGCACCCTCCGGGCTGGGCCCTCAGCAGGGTGATGGCTCCCATTTTACAGATGAGGAAACTAAGGGCTGCTCAGGGGCTGATAAGGGGCAGTCACAGACCAGCCTGGGCCTTCAGCCTACAAAGGCCAAGCTCTTTTTTATTTTTATTTTTTTTTTTTAAAGATTATTTATTTATTTACTTGACAGAGAGAGAGAGAGAGAGAGAGAGAAAGAGATCACAAGAGGCAGAGAGGCAGACAGAGAAAGAGGGGGAAGCAGGCTCTCCACTGAGCAGAGAGCCTGATGCGGGGCTCGATCCTGGGACCCTGAGATCACACCCGGAGCCGAAGGCAGAAACTTAACCCACTGAGCGACCCAGGTGCCCCAAAGGCCAAGCTCTTAACTTTAACTCGAACATTAACTTTGAATGTTACCAATAACCATCAGATGAGCAACTGAGCTCAGAGAGGTTTGGGAACTTGTCTGACGTCACCTGGCTGGAGCGCCAGAGCTGGGGCCGGATCCAGACACTCTAACACGGGACTGTGCTAGCTGGAAGACTGTGGCCTGGCAGGAAAGCCCCAGAGGCTCTCCTGAGGCTCCATTCTGGGAGGGGGACCTCACGGATGAGTGAGGCTATAGCCCAGACTGCTAGCACGGGACCCCAATCCCCCCCAGGCCACCCCAGGCTTCCGTGGTGGGCTGGGCTACAGTGTTATTTACGCTGTGATGTTGGTTAATCCTCATTACAGCTTTGAAACTCAGCTGTGAATGGTGATTTTCTAAATGTCACGTCCTGTAAGTGCCGTGTGACATTTAGCGGGAAGGCGCAGAGTCTCTGGTGGGTGTTGGGGTGGCGGCAACTCTCAGCTTCACTGTCCATCATAAATAAAGCTGGCACCGTGGCAGTGGTGGCACTGCTCGGCCTGAGGCAGCAGAGCCCCTGGGACGCAGGGTCTCCTGGTCAGCAGCCTCCCGGCAAGCCCAGCGGGGCGACCGTGCTGCGGCGGCAGTCCGCAGCCCTCGCACGGCCTGATTTCCCCCTCAAGCCCAGAGGCAGCCAGAGAGTTAGAAAGGCCAGGGAAATGGAGCCCCTCCCAAGCCCCAGGCATTGCACTGGGTATATTACAGATGAGGAGACTGAGGCATAGAGACCAGCCCAAGGGAGGAGGTTTGAGCAGCTGTGTCTGACTCCAGACTGAGGGTCTCTCTCCTGCTCGGCCCTGCTCTTCCCCGCTTGCTGGGGGCAGCACCCAGCCAGGCCCTACAGGTAAGGGGCCTGGAGCTGCAGCAGAGGGAGGAGGAGGCAGGAGGCAGGAAGGGGCCCCATGACCGTGAGCTAGGAGGCCCCGTGCCAGGAAAAGAGGGCTCCTGAGATGGGGCCAAGAAGCCAGAATGCTGCCCCAGAAGCCCCATGGGGGAGCAGCTGACTTGAACCTTGGGCCAAGGAGGCCAGAGAAGTGCACAGAAGGGGAGCAAAGCTGGCGAGGGGGCACTGCAAGGTGTGGGACACCCACGTGTCTCCCTCCTCTCTTTTCCCCGGAAGGAGCCTACACTCAGCCCCGCTGGCTCCCACAGTCCCCAGAATGTCTCCAGCGCAACCCCAGGACAGAGAGGGAAGCAGAGCTTTGTGGGCAAGGGGATTGATTTGCTGTCACTCCTACCCCCCCACCGTTTGACCCCAGTCCCCACCCTGCGGACTGAGAGGCTGCAAGGAGTCCGGGGTCTGTGGGCGCCTTAGTGGGGAGCAGCGTCGCCATGGGCCGCACTCCAGGGCCCTTCCCCTGTCTCCTCTCCATCCCCTGTCCACTACCTCCGTCCCCACCCCCCATCCCTCCTCTGCTGAACATCTAGCCTTTCTTCTAGAACACAACGCTGACCATGTCTACTCCCCACTGTGAGTCCTAGGAAGCTCCCTGCTGACCTTGAGGCAAGGTCTCGAATCCTGGGGCTGGACAGTGAGGCCCTGGGTGGCTTGACTACCTCGCCTCCCTCTCAACTCCTGCCTCTACCTCATCCAGAGCTTTGTGGACTCTGGACTGTTCATGCCCCTGGGCTCTTGCACAAGCTGTTCTGCCACTAGACCGCTGCTCTTCTTGCAGGTCTCAGGTCAGGTGTCACCTCCTCCAGGAAGCCTTCCTGGGCTCCCATAAGGCCCTGAACTTGGCTCACTCACACCAGCTGGTGACTGTCCATCTATGGGTCTGCCCTTCTGTTAGAAGGCGAGCCCCCTGCAGGCAGCACCCACGCCGCGGTCTCAGCACGGGGGCTGGCACACAGCGTGCGCAGGGTGCGTGCGTGTTTGGCAGGAGAACGACATGAAGGAGAATGGCAGTGGGGGGGGGGGAGGAACTGAGACATGATAGAGCACGTCTGTTCCCACCAGGGATCCGTGCGGAGATTAACATCCCTGCAAACACATTAATATGTCAACGAAAATATAAAAGCAGGTGATAACAGCTCAAGTAATGCCGCTTCCCAACGACGCCCCAATTCCTAGGAGCCAAATTTCAGAAGAGCAAGCGCGGAGCAATTGCTCAGAATCCCCTGCGCCTGGTGGGAAAGACGGAGAATCCACGTCTGGCCCCGTTTGCAAGTGTTGCTGGGAGCGAGGTGGGGGCGCCGGCGTCGCTGGCCGTGCTCGGGAGCAGCGGGGAGGCTGATGGGGGGGCCCGCAGCGCCGGCATGCAGGCTGGCCAAGCCAGCAGGGAGCAGGCTCTTGAACTTGGGGGCCCACACCGAGGCTGTGCAGCCTCAGGCAGGGAGCTAAACCTTTCTGAGCTTGGCTATGTGAGGGCAGTGTGCACTTGGTGAGTGAAATGTGTGCTCGGCATGGCTGTGGCTCAGATTGGGTGCTCCGTCGATGGGACTGGGATGGTTCCCAAGTCCAGACTCACAGTGGGCCTGGTCCTGGGCCCCAGGAGGAGGGGCGCTGGGGTCAGAGCACTGCGGGGGCTGCCGTGGGAGGCAGAGCAATAGCCAGACCCGGCAAGTCACTCAGCCTCTCCGAGACCCCTGGCCTTGGCCATGACAGGGGAATGAGGATGTCCCTCAAGCGCTGGAGGGGCCCCAGGGTAATCACTCAGCTGCTGGTGTCTGGAGAGGGTCACAGGCTGGGACACAGAGCTGGGCCACACAGACATGGCTCTGTCCCCCACGTGACTGGGCATCCTTGGGTGAGTCTCCTAGCATTTCTGGGCTCAGTTTTTCCTTTGGGAGGTTGGATGCATAACACACTTCCCCAGATTCTGTGAGCTGGGCTTCTGTCCTAACACAGGGTTCTAGCCCCTTTCCTTCTCTATGAGGCAGAAGTGACAGGCTGTGGGACACCAGAGAACTGCTTTCTGTCCTTGGGGCTGGAGCTCAAGGGGGCACTCGCCAGGCTGGGTGGCTGCCTGACCCTGGGCTCCGTGGGTCCTTGCACACCCAGCCCACAGCTGGCCGGCCTGCCAGGCACGCTTACCTTGATCATCTGCGAGAGATCCCCTGCGTCGGCCAGCTCTAGTACAATGTTCAGCTCATTGTCCTCAATAAACGAGTCCAAGTACTTGATGATGTTGGGATGGTTCAGTTGCTGTCCAAAGAGAGAAAGATGGGGAGGCAGAACCAGTGAGGGCCAGTTCAGCCCCCCGCCTGCCCCTTGTTAGCCAGCCCTGGCTTTGCTGCAGAGAACAGTGTCGCCTGGGAGTCAGGGAGATCTGGGCCACCCTGGGAAAGCCCTTCTGCATCTCTTGAGTCTGTGTCCTCATCTGTATAATGGGCACAATGTGCTGAAGGGCAGTGGTAAGGACTGGATGGGCTGAGACCCCTGCAATGTTTAACTTGGAGACTCCTGTGCTGAGACGCCATGGACACTCCTGGACAGGGTCCTGCATCTCTTCCTCCTCGCCCCCCACGACCTTCAAGGTTAGGGCCCCGACCCTCTTCCCCCTGCTCTAGCGCTGGGCTCAGCAGGCCTGCAGCTGGTGCTCCCCAGTGTGCCCATCTCCCTTCCTCCTTCCCACCCTCCACTTGACACACCCTTGTGAAATCTGGAAAAACCCCAACCATTTCTGGCATGAAAGCTGCCCTGAGTGCTTAGCTCTGCGCCGAAGCCCGGCCTCTGGCCCAACCACCATGGTGCGCGCGTGTTTGCCAGATGGGACAGCACCCCACTGGCTGGAAGCCAGTCCCCGCCTGGCCGAGAGGGGACAGACCCTGGCAACTGCTTATAATGTAAGCTGACGGTTTCCACCAAAACGATTCCAGGGTCTGGGAAAACAGAGGGGGCTCGAACATTCTGCCAGAGCCGGGTTGGCCAAGTCCACGGGGGCACTCATCAGCTGACAAGCAGAGGCCACCTTAGCACACATTTTCTAGAGGCCTGGAAGTTGCAGTGAGGGGGACGTGTGTTTATGCTGTGCGGACCTATGCCTGCCTTTGGATTCTAAAATGAGGGGGACGTTGGGAGAGATGATGTGGCTATGCCGTCCCCCTACCTATTCTTCCCCCCCACTTATTCAAGCCCACTCCGGATGGCGGGCACACCTCAATCAGATGGCCTCTGTCGCAGGCCATGTGTCTCCTTGAGCTCTACTCTGCCTGCTGGAGTCCTCAGGCGCCTGCTCTGGGTCAGCCCCTGACCCGGGTCTGGACGCACGGGCTCCTCCCGCCCCCGCAGCCAGCTCCTGCCCGTCTCGACCAGCTGTCCTGCTGGGCTGCCCTGCCAACATTCTAATTCTAGTTCCAGCTTCTACATTTGGGTCTGATGCATTTCAAATACATTCTTATGTACGATGTGAGGTAGGGGTCCAGGCCCACTTCTGTCCCTCTGGACGTCCAGTTTTCCCAGCACCGGGGATTCCAAGACTTTCTTTTGTCCGCTGAGTTGTTTTGGTGCCTTTGTCAAAAAATCATCTTACCCAGATGTTGTCTTGAGGTCTCTCCCCGGAGCTAACACTGCCCATCACACCAGCTGCCCTCAGAACACATCGCATTCCAGATATATTTTTCATTTACAACAAAATATCAAAGTGAATGGAATGTGGCACTTCGCAAAGTTGGTCGCTTTGCTGTTGTCGTTGTGGTGAGCACCAGTCCCCCCACCCCCACCCCCGCTCTGTCACTGACCCCTCCTGGGCCTCACCTCATGACTTCCCTGGGACACCGCACACCCTTCTCAGGGAGGAATCCCAGAGACCCTCCAAGGTCATCAGCAGGTCGGGCATCACTGTTCTGCAGATGACTTAGAAAAACTGGAGGGGGTTTGGGTGGGAATTAAAGCTTCAGTCCAAGGGGCTGTACCCTCCAGGTGTGGGCTCCTGGGAAAAAGATGGGGAGGCCTCTCTCCCTGCTCGTACGGCAATGCTGAGGAGGAGAGGTAAGGCAAAGCCTTCCTCATATACCCAGCTGGGCACAAGGGACAGACTGGGGCAAAAAGGGACCCCAGAGGTCAGCTGGGGGAAATCCCTGAGGCCGGAGGGGAGGGGTTGACTCTGGGACCAAGGTGGGGCCAGAGCCTGGTCTGGTCACCACAGACCACTGTCCACCCAGAGCCCCCTTCTCAGTCTGTAGTCCGCTGGTGAGCCCCAGTGTATAAAGATTTGTTTGAGCGAGAGACAGCGCGTGTACGCACACACACAAGCAGGAAGGACAGAGGGAGAGAGACTCTCTAGCAGGCTCCACACTAAGTACAGAGCCTGATGCAGGGGTCAATCTCCCAATCCTGAGATCTCCACCTGAGCTGAAACCAACAGTCAGACGCTTCACTGAGGCCCCTCAGGTGTGTCTTAAAGTGGACAGGCTTGGGCCAAAATATAAGTGCTCCAAAGGTGCAGATGGCTTGGGTTCTGGGGTTTGTGGGTGGGGGAGGGGTAGCCGCTCTGGCTTCAGGTATCTGGGTTCTAGATCCATCTCCAGTGCAGTTTCTCCTGGCAGCATCGGCCACCCTCTCGCTCCCCTGTGTCGCCACGATCCACACCCATCCCTTTCCTCACAACCCGCAGCTCCACAAGATGGAGCTGCCCCTGAGGCCCTGGGCCAGGCCTGGCGGTGGTGGCAGCTGCCCAAGGCTGGATGCTGGCCGGGGGGTGGTGGTGGTGGTGGAGAGGGAGGGCAGGAAGGCAGAGGTGACAATAACGGGCGCAGCTTTCCTTTTCGAATCTCTGTCCCACCTGCGGCCCCTCTGGGACGTGCTACAGTGGGCTGTCTAGAATGTGTCTCCCCTGCTGGCTGCATCCCTGTGTCCAACACTCGGGGCTGCCACAACCCTCTGTGTGACGCATGGTCTGTGCTCGTCTTCCAACAGGGCCTACCGCCCTGCCCCACATCTGCCAGCCTCTGCACTGGGAGGTTTTGGGGTTTGGTCCTGGCATGAATGAAGCAAACAGTGTCGCCTCACAGCCCCTCTGAGAACTGTGTTTCCCTTTGTTTTGCAGGAAACACCTCGTACCCGGGGAACGTCCTGTTGACTTCCCGTGGGCAGGCTGGGGAGCCGGGAAAGCGCTGGCGTCGAGCAGCAGATGTTGTAACTGAGAGGACCTGGGCTGCCTGTGACCAAGCTCCTGCCACACGCCAGACGCGACACCAAGCTCTTCCAGCCCAGCTTCTCACAAACCCTGACAGCGGAGGACAGGACGGGTATCATTGCCCCTTTCTACGGATGAGGAAGTGGAGGCCCTGAGCATCAATAGCAGCCACACAGCTAGCGATGGAGGGGCGTGCCGACCTCTCGAGCCACGGTCAGTGGCGCGTGACCACACGGCAGCCCAAGAAGGGACAGAGCCTCCCAGGTCACACCAAGCCTGGCTCCCTGCACTGGAGACCGGGGACTATGTGCGCACACGCAGATCCTTCCTTGCTGTGAATGGCACACGTGCGTTCTTGGCCACAAGAAGGGAGAGAGTATGGGTGACTGGGACAGCCAGTCCCCAGCGCTGGGGAATCAGAGTCCTGAGATCACACCCGGGGCCCAAAGTTGACTGTCACGTAAAATTTAAACCACGTTATTTGAAGGGACTTTTTGGACCTGGGATAGCCGGAGCTGACGACGCCTCCTGATAAGCCTCCCCGTGACCCCTCGTGGCCGGGGTCCCCTCCCAGGGAGGGCTCGTGAGTCCCAGGGGGCCCCATAACTGCTGTTCGCAGCCTCTTCAGGGGCTCTGCTGTTGTTCCCACATTCGAGTCCCACCTCTTGGATGTGGCATCCAAGGCCACCACAGCCTGGTCCCACCAGTTGCTCATGGCCAGGACCCCGGCAGCAGGCTCCTGTCGGCTTCCAGATTCTGGGACGGGGCCCTGAGCTCTGCAGGGCTTCTCCTGCACTCCCTGGGCCCAAGGGTAGCCAGCCTCACCCCCATAGTCACGCGGCTGGGCTGCTGGGCTGCTCCCCACTGCTTGGGAGTCGCTGAGGGAAGGGATGGGGCCTGAGAGCCCAGGGCAGACCCACCAGTGCAAATGGGTTGTCTAGACCCCGCGGGAGGGTGTCCGTGTCTGTGGCCCAGCCCTCCGCCGCGCAGAAAGGGCCAACGCCAAGTGCGCGCCTGCTGGGTGCTCCACTGCGCCGGGCCCTCTTCAGACACTATTTAATCTTCTCTAACTGCCCGTATTCCGCACGGCAGATACTCTCACCACTGAGCAGACGGGCAAACGGACACTCCCGGAGGCTCCGTCACTTGCTTAGGGTCACAGGGCTTGTAAATGAAGACATCAGGATTTGAACTCAGGCTCCTGGGCCTCTGAAACCCATCCCATTCCTCCTCCACCATCACCTCGGAGACCCCAGGTAGATGCCTAAGCCTTGGGAACAGGGAGGGATCTCCAGGAGGGAGCAGCCCTAGGCAGGGGCTGAGTCTAGTCCAGAAAGTTCTGCTGTCTCTGACGCTGGGGAGACAGCGGGGGAGGGAAGGAAAGATCACCACCCCCCACCCCAAGGTGCCCTGGCACGTGTGTCCTTCCTGCAAGCCACTCCCACGTGGACACCCTGCCTCCTCTTTGGGGAGGTCTGGGAAGAGCCCAGCAAGGTGACCACCCAGGTCCCTCAGGCACCAGGAACCCTGGGCTACATATCTGGTTTTGCGGCCTCTCCACCATTCCAGGCCAGCCTCACTGAGTCCCCGGGGAGTGTCTGCTGGGTGGCAGTGACCCGGTGCCCCGAGGGGGAAGGCCTTCGGTACCGTGCGCTGCCGTCCATAAGCACAACCAACATGGGCGAGGACAGTGAGTCGGGGGCACCACGAGGGCTGGGCAGAGAGGTGAGGTGGGGCCTCCACTCACCCAGCCATGACAAAGCCACCCGGGCTGAAAAGGCTGTTGTCTCGGAACCTAAGAGGCCCTGGGCTGTGGTGGCCATGAGGTGGCCCAGTCTGGGGACCAGGCCACCACAAGGAAGTGAGGGTCTCCTGCTCACCCCAGGGTGCTTACCTTCAGGAGGCCAATCTCCTTGACACAGTCCTGCCTGGCTTTGGCGTCCATCATCTCGAATATCTTGAGCCAGAGGAGAAAGAGAAAGACTGGTTAACACCAGCTCCCAGAGCCCCCACTGGGAGCCACGAGGACTGGAACTCCCAAAACCCATCTTGGCACAAAAAAGCAGGACAAAGAGCCAGACGAGCCCCTCCTAGGAAGACCAACGGGTCTTTTCCCAGCAGAGGGGCCCTCTCGCCTCCAGTGGCCTGGAGCCCCATGTGGTTGGCAGTCTGTAGACCAGCAAGAAAACCATCCCGTGGGTCTGCCGCCAGGCTCCCCACCCAGGGCAGCGGGGCAGCGTCTGAGTCACCTTCTCTCTCCCGGGCCTCCTTTGTGGCCCAGGCTGTTAATCCTATTCTTAAAGGACAAATGAGCAAAGTGAGGTGTCAGGGAAGCTCTGCGGGAAGGTTTAAAGCTCCTTCTGGGGCCAAACCCAGTGGCTCTCAGTGAGATGCCTCCTGGCTTCACGTGCTCAAGCCCCGTTCCTACGGAAGCCAGAAAAGGCTCTCAAGCCCAGAGGCGAGCAGCAAGTGTGGGGCTTAGGGTGAGCAGGTGCGGGTCGGAGTCTGAGCTCCCCATCAGCTCGCTCTGTGGGCCCGGTGAGATCGATACTCAGGCCTCTGCAGCTTTCCTGATCTGAAAAATGGGGTGACCTGGCAGGCCGTTCTCAAGTCATGGCCCATTATACAGTGGCGCTCAATGTATGCTCATTTCCCTTTTCCTTTATGGCTTGCAGGGAGCTTTCAGCAGCAGTAGCCCACCTAATCCTTCCCATGGCCCACAGAGTAGGATCCTGATTGCAGGGGAAGGGGACGAGAAGGAAGGGGCAGCAACTGGCCCAGGGCCAAAAAGTTTAGACACAGAAGCTGGCTCCTGTGACCGGGCTTTGACCCCACGAGGGAGATGGCTCACCTGCACCTTCTTCAGAGCCACCGTCTTCCTGTCCAGCAGGCAGGTGGCCTTGTACACCTCACTGAACTGTCCTCGGCCTATCTTCTTCTCGATCTGGAAGTCGGCCAGCGAGCAGCGAAAAGACAGGGTGTTTGGGTGCCTCTGGAGGAGAGACAGAGGCCATCAGTGGCCACCAGGCTGCAGTGAGGGGCCGGGACCTTGGCAGCGGGGCCCCCTACAGAACCCGGCTGCCAAACCCCCCTAGCTCCTCCAAGGTGAAGGAAGGACTGTGACTGCCAGGGTCGCTGCCAGAGACTTTATCGCCCCCCCGGGGGCTGTCCACGCCATGACACCCCCACTCGGCAGACAAGACCCTGAGGCTGCGGGTGTCCACCAGCCCTCATTACCTGATCGTTCATTAGACTGCGTGTTCCCATCTCCTGCTCCCAGAAAGGTGAGCCCCTGGGGCCAGGGCCTTGCCCACCTTGTTCACTCCTGAATCCCTGGTGCCCGGGTCGGAGCCAGCAAGCAGAACAGGAGCAATTAAGGGGTGAAGGAAGTGATCTGTCAAGGTCACACAGCGAGGGGGAGGCCCTGCTGGGTCTCCCTGGCTCCATGGCCTTCCACGTGTAGTCCCCGACCCTGCCCCTGCAAGTCACGGTCAGATGTGGCAACTTCCCCCTCCTGGGCTGCCTGCTCCCGTCTCGCCTTGAGAAAACCGGCTTCCGTCGGCAGCTTTACCGTTCTGAGCCCTTGTATGGAGAAACAACCCCCTTTACGGCGACAGGAAGAATCCGGACGCTTCGTGCCAACTTGCCAGGGGCCCGGGCTGAGACCGACCACGGAGCAGTCGGACCTGCCCTGGGATCGAGATGCTGGGCGAGGGACCCCCTCCCCATTCCCACACCACACGTGGGACATGCTCTGGGAAGAAGGAGAGAAAGGGGGACAAACTCAGGCCCTGGAACCCTGGCGGTGGGGAGGGAGGGGCCGGGGCTCGGTTCTGCCCCCCTTCCCGCTACAGTCCCCATTCCCCACTCTGGGGCGGAGGTCACTGCCGCTGGGGACCCTCTGGGCTGGGAGCAGTGCGAGGACAGGGTCTCGCATGTAGAAGGGCTACAGAAACATCTGCGGAGTTCATTTGGGGATGTGGGGGTGGGACGAGAAACACCGAGAGCCCTACCGAGGCAGGAAGGACCAGGTTTGCATTTTCTGATCTGAAAAGGCCTTTTCCAGACTGGGGCTGGAAACACCCACGGGGGTGGAAGATCGGGTATTTTATTGGGCTGCGTTCTAGAACTCTCCTTAACCCGAATCCCAACCTCTTAGACAAAGAAGCCCTGGCAGGAGCCTGGGGAGCGCTGTGTGACTGGCATCCTGCTCAGGACGTCTGTTCTTAATCAACTTCCATTTTTCCTTCTTTTGTCTTTACTACACCAATGTTCAGGGTTTTTTTTTAAAGATTTAATTATTTGACAGAGATCACAAGTAGGCAGAGAGGCAGGCAGAGAGAGAGGAGGAAGCGGGCTCCCTGCTGAGCAGAGAGCTTGATGCGGAACTCGATCTCAGGACCCTGAGATCATGACCTGAGCCAAAAGCAGAGGCTTTAACCCACTGAGCCACCCAGGTGCCCCAAGATAGCGCACTTTTTAAACACCCAGAATCATGAGAACACGTTACTCTAAGACCGGCTCTTCCCTCTCTCAGTAACTGATGGATATTGTCCAATGACGGGGATTTAAATAACTGTTCGATACTCTATATGCTCTCCGGTAAGCTTGTTTCCAGTCTGTGGTCACTATAAATAATGGTGCAATAAACATCCTTATGTATATTTCCTTATGCGTATTTCCTGGGTCCCTGGCTGGTGATCTTGGGCAGTGACCCAAGCCATCCCACTCTGCCCCAGTTTCCTGTCTGCAAGGCAGAAGTGTGGAAGCATGTCTGTCTCACAGGGTCGCTGTAAGGACCACGTGAGATTGCTGAGCGCCCCCCCCACCCCGACCACACACACATACACACACAGTAGGTGCTCAGTGGTCCTTATGACCAACCAGCCGGGGCTGGAGCAGGAGAGAAGGCCCCTGAGCAGTTACTCCTCACTCCCACTCTTGGCCTTTCTGAACCTGCTCAGACCCAGCTCTGTGCCAAGGAACATCCCCCCACTGCCCCCTGCCAGAAGTGAATGATGGAAGTCTGAGCCTCAAAGCCCGCTGTCTCCTTCCCTTAGCAAGGTAAGTGTTGGGCCAACTTTGACTCTGAAGTCTTGAGGCCTAATTACCTCCCCTGGTGAAGGATTTGAAGCCGCTCCCTACTGGGGGCTGAGCAGTGGGGGAGGGGGCTGGTGGAGGAGAAAGACCACATTCTTATCCAGCACACGCTAGCATCTGTCAGCTAAGTTCCTAAATAAGAGCAATTAACCCACCTGTACACTAAGCGCCCATTTAAGAAGAGTGAGCATTTATTGAGCACTTACTGTGTGCGGTGCACTGTGCAGAACACTGCCCATGACCCCGTAAGTAGGCATCACTATGATCCCCATACTCATGGGCGGGATCTGACCCTGGACTGGGGACTCTGCAGTCTCTCCCACTGAGCTCTACCAGGTGACCTCCCAACTCTGATTCGTCCTCTGCATTTCCTTCACGATCCCATGACTAGCCAGGACTAGGCTTCCTGACTCAGTTGGCTTCTCTCTTCCAGGAACCTCAGCCTCTGCCCTCCCAAACACGGGATCCCCTCCGTGTCCCCTGAGCACAGGTGTCTGACCTGCCCAGAGCAAGAGCTCGGGGCCTGTTTGTCCAATGACACAAAGGAATGTGCTCCAAGCAGCCCAGTGTGCCATGGGCCTTTGGGATGCAGCCACTGGCCCTTCCAAGTGCGGCCGAAGTCCCACCACCTCTGAAGGAGGCAACTTCCTCACACCCGGAGGGGTCACACTTGCCCTCGAAGCTGCCAGGACGCCCGTGGGGCATTGGGCACCTACCACGCGGCAGTTCCACACCAGCTGCTCCCACAGGTTTTGTGACTGAAACCGCCTCACGCCCTGGTAAGGCAAGGCTCCTTCATCCCATGTCAGAGAGAAGGGAACAGAGGCGCCATCACACGGCTGGTCCGTGGGGAGCTGAGACCTGGACTCCCCAATAGACCCCACTGCTGCTGCCCCAGGAGACTCCCCAAGAGGACAGGGGACATCCCAGCCGGCATCCCGGCATCCCCAGACTCCAGTCGACATCTGCATATGCAATGGCCCAGATTTGCATTTCCTGTCACAACCCATTCGACCTAATTAGAGGAATGAGCAGCAACGCTGGGGCAGGGGGCGGGTTCCTCCCATGCAGGCAGCACCCCGTGGCAGGGGGGCAGTGTGGGCAGGCTCGGGGACACCAGCATGGTCACAGGGGTGAGGATCACAGGTGGGGTCCCGTCGCCGCACCCCCCCCCCCCCCGCCCTCTGTTCAGGCAGGCGCAGTGCCTGAGCAGTAGGGCCCAGACTATGACGTAACTCAGGGGCTGTGAGGGCAAGAGGAGAAGGTGAAGGGAGTTCTTGGTCCATAAGACCAGGCCTCTCCCCACTGCCACCTCCAAGGGCTTCCTCCACTCCTCCCTCAGCCCTCAGCGAGCTCTGCTCTGGCTCCTGTAGCCGAGTGAGTCCATGCGCGACATCAGGGGAACATCAGTGATCTCGGCCCTGGGGTTTCTCTGAGGATTCCGGGACCTGAGGTTGGTGCCAACGGTCTGGGAAGCTCTGAGCTGGGGGCCCCGACCGGCTCGCACTACGCTGGCTCGAGGGTGGTAATCCCAATCGCTTTTCTGAAAACTGCTCTTCTCGCTGTGTGCACGGGCCCCCGTTCCGTCTGCAGCCCCGTGCTGGCTCCTGGGGAAGTGAGCACCAGCCCGGGGTGGGGGCACAGCCTGGCAGACGGGTGACTGCCACTCTGGCTCCCTCAGCGGAGACACTGACACTGGGGAGCAGAGGGAGGCCTGGGTTCAAACCCCAGATCTACCAAGCGCTGGCTCGGGGCTGCGCACAAGCACTCTGAGCCTCAGTTTCCTCCCATGTACAATTCAGGTGATAACGGTGCCTCCTTCCGAGGGCTGCGGGGGGTGGGTAAGCAGGTTACTGAGTGAAGGCACCGGGGAGACGCTATGTGGCTGTTACTGTCATTAGGGGTATCACCGTTGCTCTGTCTGCAGAGCGAGGACTGGGGCTACTGCACCTGCCTCCCAGGGGGCTGGGGACGAGCCGAGGCAGGGAGCTCTCAGGGGCTGTACCACCATCCCCATCTGTGGGTGAGGGTCTGTGCTGGGGCTACTGCCAGCTCTGGGCTCTTCAACTGTGAAAACTAAAATGAATTTGGAGATCTAAGAACAAGATGGGTGACAGCCATGACGTCAGACGCCATGCTGGGGTTTCAGAGTAGCCCATCTCACTCAGTCTTCACGGCCCCATTTCACAGATGAAAAGCTGAGGCTCAGAGAGGTTGCTGATCCACTGTCACCTGACTGCAGTAAAGCAGGGAGGTGCCTGTGTCCCTGTAGCTTCTGACATCACTGTCCCCTGCATGGGTCACACCCAGGACTGTTTGCCGAGGGACTGTGCTACACAACGGGCTCGCCTCACCTCCCTGTCTAGGGCTATGCTGTGGGACACTCGCAGGGAAAATGCTGGCAGAAGTCATTTCTGACTCCTCACCTGCCTTCTCCAGTGTGGGAGCCCCTCAGGTCTCCCCCAGAGGAGGGGCAGGTGGGTGGAGAGGCTGGGAGGAGGTGGGAGGGATGCTGACCGCAATGGGCAGAAGGAGGGGGTCTGCACTGCCCTGGGCAGGGAAATGCCATCTCAGAGAGAAGAGGAGCCTCGGGGAGCAACTCCCTGGACCACAGGAGGCTTGGCAGAACCAGGAGCCCAGGAGAGGGCCAAGGTCCCCAGGTCACCTCTATCCCCAGTCCCACCGCCCCCCACCCCAGGGTGCATCAAGGCTGGAAATGGGTGTGGGGGGAGCAGTGAACCACTCTGGAAAGCTCAGAGAAACCCAGGCTCTCTTCTCCAAGTCAGATCAAATTAGGCCACAAACACCTCCCACCCCATGCTAATTTGAGTTTAAAATATTTGAACCACAATAAGCCTCAGCCATCGACAAATCCCTTAAAAAAAAAAAAAAAAAAAAAAACCAGGAGCATAAAATCACATGTTAAAAGAATAAAAATGCATTCGCCCAATTAATTTCCTGAAATCTCATTAAAAAATTTAGCCTGACTAAGTCAGACTTCTGACCTGAATTTTAATCATCTTTACACTGAATGGGTCTTTTTTTTCTCTGATATTTGCAATGCATCATTAATTTTAAGGCAACTGTTTCTGTGATTTTAAAAAGCATACTTCATCAGAATGACATTTCCTGTAAACGAATTTCACCTTTAAAGACATCTGACACCGTGTATAGGGAGTTCTAATGGATTCGGTATATGTGTATATGGTGATGGGTTTTAAGTCTGTGTAACACAAAAGAAGGGCAGGGTTTACACAGAGTCCATATTGTCAGGCTCTTTCCGAGGCCGACCCCACTCAGCTCTCCACAATCTGGTTAATTTCAAACCCAAAGCTCATCTTCCGGCTTGCAGACCTGGGGGCGAGAAGGGGTGCCGTGGGTCCACGGGATGAGGAGACCCCTGGCTCTGCTCCTCAGGACCAAAACGCACCCGGTATTTATCTCGGTTACCTCCCCTGCCCTAGCGGGTTCTGAATAAGGCCTGGTTCCTGGCCAGTGGGAGGATGGGACGAGGAAGAGCCAGGTTTCATGTTATTGGGACAACCACCGCCATGACCATCCTAGCCTGGAGATCTCACTCAGCTCCCAGGGCCATCAGCACATGGGAATAGCATGCAAGGTGCCCAAAACATGGGAGTCACCTGATAACAAAGCCTAGCATCACCTCAGCGCAGCGGGTCCCTCAGGACAGTTCCCGCTGGCTGAGCTCAGAGAAAGCTGAGCTTACACATACCTAAGAGAAGCTGGGTCTGGCCCCAGTGACTAGCATCAGCCAGAAACCTGGGTCCATCCTTGACTCAGCTCTCCCTCATCCCTTCAGCTACCAAGAGCACTTGGTTTCATCCTGCAAGTCTCTGGAATCTTCTCTCCGAATATCCAGCCATTTAAGGCCACAGAATCATCTCACCTGGCAGAAGGCAGCGGCCTCCTCATCTCCTATTTTCATCCCACTTGTGCCATGAGTGCCTGCAACCAGTGATCTTTCTAAAATGCGAGCTCCCTTGTCCACCCGAACCCACTAACGGGCTCGGCCCTCATTCACTATAGACTCAATTCTAAATGACGCAGCCTTTCATACAGACCAGCCATTCCCCATCCCAGCACTGGTATTTAAACCCTTGCCTAACCTGACTGGTCCTGCACCTTCAGGCCTGGCTCCTTCCTCTTCCCGGGATAGCCACCTCTCCCTGTCCTGCCCCAAATCATCGCCAGCCCACCTGTCCTCTCTCTAGAACCTTCCCTGCCCCACCCCCCCCCTGGGCTCCCTCAGCGTCCACCCATCCCTCCGTGGGACCCTGCCCCTTGCACGAGGCCCCACTTCTGGGTCGGGCAGAAAGGAGGCAAGAAACGAGACAAGCATTTGCTGAATTTACAACACGTCAGCAAACACTTCTTGGATTTTAACAGCTGTTAATATGTGGTCGTTAAATCTTACCTAATTGCCAACACTGCTTGGGGAAGATTCTCATAAAGGTTTTGGCCTGTGCGATTCAGATCCAGAAGCGGCCGTCCCATCCTGAGAAGTAAGGCGCATTCCTCTTTCTCTGAACAGGGCCCAATATATCTGAACTTGGCACACCCCACGCAGCTTTGCAAAGACTTTCCAGATGGAAGACACATTAACCAGGCCATTCTCAGACAAGAGCACCTTTTCCCTTCTTGCAAATTCACATGACTCTTAGTCGGTCAGCTCTGTTTCATTCCTGATGAAAAACGCTCTGCCGCGAAGTGGTAAAGTCCTAGAGCATCCGGCCTTAGAGCTCTTCCCCTCAATTACATGCACGCCCTCATTCACTCATTTGAAACCTCAGTAATTTCACTTGTGACTCCACCGGGTTCAGCAAACGTGTTTTAATAAGCGGACGGCTCTCACAGCTAGAAAACTCCCAGAAATGATAAACCACCAGCCTTGGGCACAGAAACTTAACAGAACCAGTTTGAGTGGTTGCTAAGTGGTCCCTTCTACACTGTGGGCATTTCAGCTCTGGGCTCCTGAGCCACGAACATGAAAATGAAGGCTCAAAGAGAAGAATGAAATGAGTGGCACACATTTCCTTAACACCCACGACGTCCGACGCCATGCTGGGGGTTTAGAGTAGTCCATCTCACTTAGTCTTCATAGCCCCATTTCACAGATGAGGAAATGGAGGCTCAACTCATTTACCAGCTGTGGCCTGGCTAGTGAGGGCTGGAGTTGGGATCTGAGCCCCACCTGGTCTAGACCGAGTGCAGGACTCTCGCCATCGAGAGCCCCAGCTCCTTTTTCTAAGGATGATTTCAGGGAAACAGCAGGGCCTCCTGCCTTCAAGGAAAATGCCTCTGCTGTCAATCTGAGGTGTTTCTATGTCCCGAAACAGGCAAGATTGGGGCCACGATGTCTCCCCAGACGGTGTTTAAATACCTGCACTTCATGAGCAGAGGAGAGAGGAAGTGGCTGCCTGGCCTCATTCCCTTCTCGCCCCGCCCCATGCCATGCTGGTGTCTACACGGCTGCGCACCCTGGTTTGGCAACCCCGGCCAGATGCTGGTGGGACGCAGGGCTCCTTTGCTAACGGCCGCTGCCCAACGACGGGAATCGTGTCTAATTCCACTTAACTGTGTCATTACCCACTCCAACATGTGCAACCAGACGCCCGGACGCCGCCGCCCGCCGCCGCCTTGCCTTGTTTGCGAAATAATTACGGGGCTCTCTCCTCTGCCAAATGAGGCTGTAATTAACCCTAATTGCTCAAAATGCAACTGGCTAATTCTGGGAGATTAATCAAGGGGGACTCAATTGTTAGTGAATGACTTAATATGACAAATTGCTACATTACCCGAGGAGGCTGCACTGGCCCCAGCATCAGTGAGCTGTCTTGGTGGACTCGGCACCAGCAGCATCCACGGGCCTTTGGGCTTTCTGGGATCTACCTCCCCAAATTCCACCTGGGAAATGGGCCCATGTCCCATCCAGTAATGGGAGTGGAAAGCACCAACAGGGCAGATGCCCTAGGACACTGTGTGTGTGTCGGGGGCGGGGGTGTGCATGTGCACACAGACACATGCGTGCGGGCCTACACACACACTAGTCTACTAGTTCACATGTCTCACCCCTGTGTGAATCTATAAAATTGTTCCTTCTTTTGGGCTGATGGAGTCCCACACAGGGAACATGGGTTGATGAAAACTCAGGTGTAGGAGAAGGATCTCAGACTCAGCTGCCTCCTTGACCAGGCGCTTTTGTGCAGTGCACAACCGCACAACTGCACATGGCAGCCCTGGCCAAGTGGGTCAAACAGCAGTCCACCTGACGTCCTCCAACAGGAAGGAGTACTTAGAGGTTGCGACGAGCCTTCTGGGACTCAAAAAGGTAGCTGTCTCAAAGTTTCCCCCTGATTTGGGTCTCCTAGCTTTGGGGAAAAAGCCAACCCTAAACATGACTTTTCATCATCCCAGGCTGTCCCCAGGGACCCACAGCACCTGGCCCTGTCTGACCTGGCCTGCCTGCCCCCACTAGACCTCTGCGTCCCAATTCCTCAAGGTGGCCTCTCTGGCCATCTAGGTTGGATCATGTGCTTTCTGGAGCTACAAGGGTCCCTGAGTTTCTTCTGCCCTGTTTCCTCCCTTTCTCTCCCATGAGGCTGTGTGCCTTCTAAGAGCAGACCTGCCTCTTCCCCACACACAGCCACATGTATCTGCTGTTCATGAACTCAGCTGGCATCGAGGGGCTCCTCTGGGCCTGGCCTGGGATGATGGGATGGGTATAGCCTCGCCCCAGACGTCCCATTTAGGAACAGGAACCAGTTCCCCAGTGGGATGCTGTGGCCAGAGCCCAGTGCCTGGGCCGCACAGGGGAGGGAATGGGAGGGAACAGGAAGGCTCCCTAGAAGCTGCAGCATTTGGACCAAGGCCTGGAGGAGGAGCGGGGAGAGGCCCTCCAGACCCAGGAAACAGCACATTCAAAACCCGCAAAGGATGCATGAGCTGGGGAACCCAGAAGCCACCTTCGGAAAAGCTGCGCGAGGCGGCCTGGCTCTCTGAGGATCTGCAGAGCGTGAGGCAGGTGTAAAGAAACCAGTGCCCTGAGGCTCTGTTGGTTCTAGACGAAGAGGGCTGAAGAGGGCCAGGACAGAGCTAAAACCAAAAAGGGAAGCTGACTTCAGCTGAGAGTGAGGAAGCTGAGAGTGAGGAAGCACTTTCTGACCCCACGCACGGGCTGCCTGTTCCCCAGAGCCCCTCACTCTCTCCTCTCTCCTGGCCTTTCTAAGCAGCCCTGATCCCGCTGAGACAAAGTTGTTCCATTCACAGGGAAATCCTGGAGTCCGGCCCAGAGAAGGCGTCTCTGAGTGCTGCTGAGTGGTGTCAGGGCTGACCAGGTTGGTACTGAGCTGCACTCCCACCCTTGGAAACATTCCAGAAATGACTCCGTCTGGGTGGGGTAGTCAGGGACCCGAGCTCCTTGACGAGGCCCCAGCGCTCTGCAGACAAAGGGCTCACCTGTGGGTCCGGGGCATGGGCAGGCCCTGGGCTGTGGCAGAAGTTGTTCGGGCTCCCTCCAGGGGGCATGTGGCTGGGCTGTCCGGCCATCCTGCATGCCAGCCTCACGGCGCACGGGGCTGCAAAAGAAAACGCAGGCTTTCTTAGACGCATGCCTGTTCACCTTCTCCCCTTGACGGCCCTGGGCTGGGGGACGTGCGTCCGTTCACCCCATGTTCTGGCGGGGGTCAAGAGCCCACGTGACACACCTTCCCTGCAGTACCCCGTCTGACAAGGTTGCGAGGGTTGTCCCCACTGCGGGGAGGGGAAACAGGCTCTGCGCAGGGCACAGTCTAAAGGCATCCCCTCTGCCCCAACCCGGCCAGCAAAGGAGATGCCCATTCAACTCCACAAGTACTAGGCTCCACAGCCTGGTTCTTACTTTTTTTTTTTCTTTAAAGATTTTATTCACTTATTTATTTGAGAGAGAAAGAGATAGTGAGAGAGAGCACAAGCAAGGAGGAAAGGGAGAAGCAGGCTCCTTGTTGAGCAGGGAGCCTGATGTGGGGCTCCATCCCAGAACCCTGGGATCATGACCTGAGCTGAAGGCAGACGCCTAAGCAATTGAGCCACCCAGGCTTCCCACCAAAGTCTTGTTCTTTCCCATTATTGTCCTCCCTGTCTCCTGGGGGCAGTTACAAAGCCCTGCCCCCATGACCACCCCCACAAAAACCCAGGTTGACCACTTGGGTGGCCAGGAGAGAGACGCTGAGTCAGACTGTGTAGCAGCAGCAGGAAGGACCCAACATCTCCATCCTTGCTGGGCCCTGGTGCTCCAAGTGCAGGGAAGGCCAAGGCCATGGGTTCCCCCTCATAGGCATAAACCTCTGGGCAGGTGCAGAGCCCTCTGCACAAGGGAGCAGTCCCCTGCACCTCCAGGGTTTGGGCTGCCATGTCAGAGGCCCCTACGAGAGTCAAGGTTGCTAGCTGCCAGTTGCCATGGTAACCCCAGCTGACTGAGCGACCACTCTGTGCCCGGGCCTGAGCGAAATGTCATCTAAGAATCACTCCCGATGCCAGCCTCCCTGGCAGAGCGCTGCCTCTGGGGCAGGGCCCAAGGCTGAGGCACAGAGAAGCACTGTACAGCTGGAGGTGAGAGCCGGCACCTGGCCACTGCGTGCAACCCTCCGGGACGCAAGGGGAAAAGCCCTCCTCCTTGGGAGGAGAGCCTGTCCTGGAGCCATAGGCGTTTCTGCAGCACCTCCTGGGTCCCGGGCCAGGCCGGGGCTCCCACAGGGCTGCGGAGAATAAAAGGGGCCAATGCCCAGGAGGTCCCTGTTGTAGAGTAGGCATGGGTAAGGGGCCCCTGAATCTGGTGGCTGCTGCTGCTTCTGCCAGACCCCCCCCCCCGCCCCCGGCTGCCCCACAGACTCCACACGCCCCAAACAGAGCCCCTCAAGACTGACCCAGTGTTGGAGCAGCTTTGTCTATCCAGAGTCCCTAGGAACTGGCAGCCCCTAGGACAACTATTAATCAATGACCAAGGGGTCCAGTGTGAAAGTGCCCTTGGCTGGGTCAGGACACTCAGACAGTGGGAGGCGTGACTCACGCTCCGGGCCCTGGGTGGAGGCCGCGGGTTTGGTGCGAGATCACACCCCAGCTCGTGGCTTCTCCCACTCCCTCATAGTTTGCTCACTCGCAAGGCCTGCGTCTGGAGAACCAACCGAAGACAGCACTTTCTCCCGGCCTCTGCCTCTCTCCATCTACACCCAGCAGCCAAGCCCCAGGCTGAGAGCCGTCCCCGGGTCCAGCGGTTCGGCAAGCTCCGCTGCACAGACCTCCCAAGTCAAGGCGCACCCTCGTGCACACGGGCGTCCTGGCGGCGGGAGAGGAATCTTCCTTTCCTTCTCCGGCCGCCGCGGGTGGCATCCAGCCGGCCCAGGCTCAGGGATGTCTGTGATGCCTCATCCAAGGATGTCCCACTGAGCTGCACTCCAGTTCTGCCTCCCTCGCTCTGCCCTCGAAGGTTCCCCAAGCCTCTCTAGGCCTTCTGGGGTCCAGCACCCACTCTTCCTCGGTGCCCTTAGGGCAGGCCGACTCCTCCCTCACACGCCGAACACGGGCAGCTCCTTCGGGGTAAAGCTGCTCTGGAGCACACAGGAGATGGAAGAAAGCAAGGCTACCAGACTCGGGCTCACAGGGGAGCCCTCGGCAGTGGGGAGTGCGCGCGCGGCGAGGGCTGTGTCCGGCCAGGCGTGGCCCGTGCTGTCGCCTGGTTGTGAAGCTGCCAGCCCTGAGCCAGGTTCAACCCACAGACATGGCATTTTATGGACAGATTTCTTGCTCTCTTTTATCTCTTGGCCTGGATCAAGGGCAGGAGAAGGGTGCTGTGGGGGTGTGTCTGTACTTTGGAGGCCTCTTGCCACCCCCCACCCACCCATTCCCCTGACTCTGTCCCAGTGCGGGACTCACCTCCCACCCCGGCCCCTGGGGCTCCCAGTGCCCATGCCTTGCTCACCAAGCCCTCCTCTGTGAGGGCCACCAAGGCTTCCTGAAATGCAGACGGGACCACGGCCCCCTCGGTGTCTCGCCACCATCTGTGCCTGCGCTCTCACTGCGGAGCGCACACCCGCAGGGGGACACAGTGAGGCCCTGGAGGAAAAGCCCCAGGATAAACACGCAAACACGAGCGGCTTCCGGAGGCGGTGCTGTTACTCGTGGTGGGGTGGGGGGTCGGGGTGGGGGGTATGTGTGCGTGATAAACGGATTCACAGGGAAGAGAATGTAAAATGCGCATGCATTTTAGGATAAAACCCCAGACTCCTGCAGGCTCTGCAAGCTGCACCCCCCAGATCCCTCGGGGTGACATGTTCACCGTCCTCTGCCCTTAGGGAGACCTCCAGGGAGAGGTTGGAGAAGAACTGTCTTCAGCAAGAAGGTTCTGTCTTTATCTCTGCAAGTGTCAAGCCGCCCAGTGGCCAGGCCCACACAGGAGCCCACCCACCGGCCCACAGACTCATGTGGACTACAAACCACAGCGTGCATCTCTACGTCTCCCCCCACCCGCATCTAACCCCACTCAGCCTCTGGGGGCCAGTGGGCCTGGGCCTGCGTCTGCTTCTTGGCCCTGGCCCTCACCAGCTGGGAGACTGGGCAAGTCATACTGGGCAGAGGCTTAGCAGGTGTCTGCCAAGGTCATCTCCACTTGCCCCGTGCGGTTATTAGCGGCACCCTCCCAACAGCTGCACCCGGAGGCTGCAGACTGCACTCTCAGGAGCCCACCCCAGGCCTCACACAGGGCTCCAAGAGCACGGCTGAGGGGTCCCTGGTCTCATCAGAAATACCAGCAACAATAATGATGAGTCAACAGATGTGTGCCCTGATCACGCGAGGCCTTGCTCTGCACACTTTACCTCTTAGCCCCTCTCATTTAAGAGACCCTGTCTCTCATGGGATAGGGTCTATTATTGTCCCATTTTACAGAATGGAAAACGGAGGCACAGGGAGGTTAAGAGATCTGCCCAGATCGGTGGCAGTGGAGCCACGACTCAGAGCCCTGGTGGCGTCTTTGTCCAAAACCACCATGCTGCTCTCCTCCCAAGCTCTCAGTGACAATCCTCTTTTTTCCTTACACACAAGGTGGAGAACTTCCGACGTCATCTCCCCACCGAACAAGCCCCTTTCCTCAAAAATAGGGCCTGAGCTGAGTGGGCAGGGGTAGTCCCAAGGCTGGAGGGCCACAAGGGGCCATTTCCCATCACAGGGGCCTCAGGGGCATGAGCCCCTGGAGTCCGGGCCCTCTGGGACAGCATCACGATGACGCAGCTCTGCTGTCCATGGTACCTTTTCTGCCAACGCCCTGGAGCTTTGGTTAAGTTACTGTTCCAGGAAAGAAGTGGCCAAGGAGGATTCTGCAAGTCACAGTCTCCGAGTGTCAGAGAGGGACACTGCAAAGGGGAAGGAGGAAGGGAGAGGAAGGGTGGAGAGGAGGTGGGGGAGGACAGGCAGGGTGGGGTGGCAGGGAGGGAGGCAGGAAGGGAAGGGGGGATGTTTGGGAGGAAGGCAATGAAGGCTCTCCGAACACTGCCGGTGCGCCAGACCTTTCCCATGCATCCTGGGGCTCTTGGTAGACCCATTTTATGGATGAGGAAACAGGCCCAGAGAGAGGAAGCTCAATGTAGTGAGGCCAGTGAGCTACACAGGGGAGATTTGCTCTCAGTGACTCCAAAGCCCCTCCTGGGTCCAAGATACCCCTGCCTCTTGCTCTCCCGAGTGCTACATTTGCAGAGATGGCATTCTGTCTGTACCCCAGTGGAAGCCCAACCCCTTTGCTGGAGATTCCTGCCCCAAACTTTTTCTTAGGGGGTGTGGATGCAGAAAGACCAAGGCAGAGATTCAGAGTGCTGAGCCACGGAGCGTGGGGAAAGCCCTTCAGCACACACACGCCTCCCTGGGCAGCCCAGGGCACTGGCAGCCTGGGCCAGGCAGCTCCTGCCAAGTCACAGAACAATGAGGTCCAGGCTGCCAAGCTCAAGTCAGGGGCCAAAAATGCATGGAATGTGAGACCCAGGCACAGGCTGCACTGAGGACCTTTCTTCCGTGGGGAACCACAGCCCTGCATTTTGGAGGCACCACGAACGCCTAGTGCAGTTCCCAGCCCGGGCTCCCCACATGCGCGTGTCCCCCAGGGGCCCAGGAACCAAATCAGGATGCGCCCAAGGGTTCAGCGAGGCTGCCGGGGAGCCCCAGTGCCCTGGCTCAAATCCTGGCCGGGCTTCATTTTGCCATGCAGTGACTCAGTTTCCTCTTCTGGAAAGTGAGATGTTCCTCTGACGATCGAGAGGACCGAATGTGTTCACAGATGAGAACTCCCTCCAGCAGAGCCTGACACACGTGAATGTCCTTGGAGACTCTGTCATCTGCACTAACCCTCACTGGGCAGCGGACGAGCGGCAGACGTGGGGCCTGGGGCTCAGAGAACGGTGGGGACTTGCCTAGGGCCACATAGCTGGTGAGCAACAGAGCCGGGGCTGTTGGCTCCCAGGTCAGGCTTCATCGGCCTCACCACATGTCCTCTTTGGGACCACTCTGGAACAAATGCCTCCATGGCTAATGTGAGCCGTGGCTACCTTTGCAAAGCACCATGACCCTCTCCTCACGGCCTGGCCTTCAGCTGGAGCTCCTACTTACGCGGGCCTTGGGTTTCCTTCAAGCATCCCCGGAAGGGGCTTCCTCCTGGGCTGGGTGAGGAGGCTTCTCCAAGGGCCTTTCTGTCCCCTGGATAGACTGTCACCTGGCCGTTGCCTCCCAATTTCTGGAAACTTCATCTAGAGGCGTCGTGTCCCTCCTTTCCCTACTGTGAAATGATGCAGGTCGTGGAGGCTGGTGGCCCACAGAGGCCCTTACCCTCCCCCCGAAAGACGACTTGAGACCCCAGGAAGGCTCAGGGCAGGTTTGGGGGTCTATGCATGTGAGGCTCTGTATGTTGGGGGGGGTCTCGTGGTGATGTATTCATACACCATGTGGGGTCAAGTATTTGATCACGTTTCACTTTGTTCTCAGACCCTGAGGTGGAAACAGTGTGTCCTGCCTGCCTTTTCTTAAACGTATGTGCTCACATCTGCATGCGGTCAGGTTTCTCCCGGCGGCCACAAGGCCACATTCTCGCTGCGTCAGCTGAGGCGGGCACGTCACCTGGACGCCGCACCCCAGGCCAGTTTCCCTGAGGAAGGCTTCTCCTCTTCTCAGCCCTTCCAGAGTGGTGAGCAGCTTCACGGGTTGTTTTCCCAAAGCAGGAAACTAGCGCGGTGACTTCACAACCTCCCTCCACAGTCCTCTTTCCTCCCTGAGTAAGTGACCCTGAGTGACCCAACACGGGCACCAGGTGTGGGCACCTGGGGGTTATTTCCACTCGGCCAGTAGGCCCCTGGTGGCAGAAGCCCAGGACAGGTGCCTGCTGCCGGAGAGGAGAGGTGCCACAGGCCAGCCCGGCCCAACACACCCCTGCAGGCCCCTTCGCGAGGGGAGATCGGAGGCCCAGCAAGGAGACACTGCAGCTCCTGGAGCCCGGCCACGGGTGGGGTCAAGGCAGGACCAGCTTCGGCCTCAGACAACACCCACATGAAGCGCCTCCCCTGAGCTGAGTGATCAGAGTAGCTCCCAGGCAGCCCCAGAGGGGCCGGCGCTCCCATTCTGCAGACGAGGAAAGAGGCTTTGAGGAGAAACGGGACTTGCCAGAGTCTACATGCCGGAGAACGCTGCCTTTACACTCGCTTCCTGGACCAGCAAGGCTGTGAGCCCCCAAAGAAACCCGACTTCATGTCTGAGTGCAAGGGCCTGGGGCCGGAAGGAACATCCTGCACACGCAGACGGGTTGGCAGCGAGCGCAGGACAGCAGCGCCCCCCGCCCCCAACTAACGCGGCACATGCTGTGTACTCAGCAGGCACACGCCAAGTGCTGCGCATACCTCGTTCCCTCGTGGGCTCGCTAGGTGGGGGCTGCTAAGATCCACCTGGTGTAGAAGAGGATACAGAAGTTCAGACTGGTTAAGGGATGGGCCCCAGGTCACACAGCAGGCCATGGGCAGGACTAACACTTGGAACCGAGTCTGCCGGACTCCCCTAGTCCACACTGCCTTGGAAGAGAGAACGAATGAATGAATTCCAGTCCAGAGGTTTGGCTCCAGCTGCTGTGTCCTCCCGCTACCCCAGCCCCACTTCTCTTCTGGTCTTGGGATAAGCAGACGTTACCCATTCATCATTTGACAGGAAGCAGCCAGATCTCGGGCCAGAGTCACGGGGGCCTGGGAGCCATAGGGGATAAGCCACAGATGGCGTCTGGTTTCCTGACTGGTCCTAGGTCCCCTCGCTCCCCACCCCCAAAGCCAAACATGCTGCTTGGATGTCTAAGCTTCAGGACCTGCAGGAGCCTGTCTTCTCTAAGACCCGGGGCCATGACCAGCCTCTTCACAGGGAGGGTCTTGCAGAACCCGGGGCCGCTGATCTCCTGCTTGCTAAGCCAACCTCCAACCCACGGCAGGAAGGCTCCCCTCTCCCCCAGTCCCTAACACACCTGTCACAATCTGCAGCTCCCACCCGAAGGTCCCCAAGACAAGACCCGTAGGCCTGCACAAGGCATTCCAAGTTCTGCCCAGCTGGCCTGGGCCTGCCTCCTACCTTTCCCAACTCTTCCACTCCAACCCCAGGCCCCTGAGCAGAGGGGCGTCCCCCTTCCCAACCACACACACCCACGGGGATCCTAGGATGGTCACAGGCAAAGTCACACACGTACAGCAGGACCAGATCCTGGGTCCTACTGAGGATCGACACCTCCTGTGGGTTCCCGGGCAAGTCACGCCTTGTCTGTCTCCATCCATAAAGAAGAAACAGTCGGACCCCAAAGAGTGGGTGTGCAGGGGCAGCTGGGGACTACGCAGGCCCCTCTTCCCCCTCTACTGGTGTCCACACAGCAGAGTCCTTCCCTAAGCCCACCGTATGGGCACCAACTGGTTCCTAGGCCATCCTCTCTTCCTCCTCTGCAGGCCTTCGGAGCAGGAGCCAACGTCTGCCGTCATCTTGAAACCACAGGTCCCTTGCCTGGGGCCTGGATGCACACACTTCGGACCAGTCAGGGATAGAGGGTCGGCGGTTCCTGCCCTGCCTCTGGAGCCCCAGGCAAGGAGCACACGCCCTCCTGTGTGTGGTTCCCACCGTCTGAGCTCTGGCAGAAGTCACCAAGCCATTCAAAACACACCTCCCCTCCCACGGCACGGCTGCCCAGAGCCTTTTTAAAATTGAGAAGGTCCCTAAGCACCTTTCATTTCCTCCTACTAGGATAATAAAACTCAATTCTGGAAGAAAAAAAAATTGTAGGCGCTGTAAACATCTCATCTTTCAGGAAAGGAGCAACAAGGCCGTTGGTTTATGTCCAGGAAGGTCTCTGGTTCCGGGACCCGGTGAAGGCCATGCTTCATCCCACCCACTTGGAAGACGAAGATATCCGGCACTTTCTAAGTGCCAAGGAGTTAAAAGGCCGCACCTCCGCACAGCCCTGCGGGGATGTCTGCAACAACCCTGTCTTACAGAAGAAGAAATCAAGGCACAGATAAGGGGCCCACCGAGCCCCTGGCTCTAGCAGATGGCAAGCGCTGTGTTTAAACCCAGGCCTAACTCTCTTAAGTCTGGGTTTTCATCTCATGTGCTTGGGGCAAGCCCTGCAGACTGGAGCCAGAGGAAGGTGGGATCTCGGCCTGCTGGGAATGTCATACCCTTTGGGCAGTGCCCCCGTGCTGAGGACCCCTAGCCCTCTGATAAATGAACTCATTCTCTCCTCCAGGCCTTAGCAGACTCTACCAGAATGAAGTGCCTCTGGCAAATCCGGCTCCTTCTTCAGAGCTGGAGCGGGGGTACCTCCTCCAAGCAGTCTTCCTGGACTCCCCCGGTCAGTGACTCCCTGGCTCCACAGTGTTTGTACCCGTGTTGTCACTGCCTGCTCACGTTTTTCTCTCGCCAACCGGAGATTTCCGCAAAGGCAGAGACCAAGCCACTCACCTTTGTGGCTCCAGCAGGCCACAAAGGTAGGGCCAGGTTAAAGGCTGCTGACCCGGTCTGTAAACACCAGAGGCCAGGAAGGAAAAGCCTGGGGCCCCAGGTCGGCTCCTTCCGGGGGCCGCGGGGAACGGGCAGTTTCAGGGAGAAATTCCTCTACCCCCCCCCCGCCATCCTGTCCCAGACCGTGGCTTCAGCCCTGACAACCAGTAACGGAAGGAGGAAACCCAGCGGGGCAGCCCCCAGCCTCAGAGTTCGTAAGAAGTTGGTGCCAGGCCCCAGGAGAACGACCATAATCCCAGAGACGGCAGTTTCTGGTGGGAGAGTCTTGCGGAGAACTCACCACTCAGACATCAGAAACGAGCCCAGGCAGCCAAAACTCATCCCAGAAGGGGAAAAAAATGGCTTTTTCTGCTTCCCTCGTAACCTCAGGCGTTCTGGCAAAGCCCGTGATCACTCAGTGTGAAGCCCCTGGTTGGCAATGGTCCTCACCGCCCACCTGGGCGGCGACAAAGGTCATGCCAGGCCGAGGGCGCTCACCCGCCGGCAGCCCCCACCTGGCCGACAATCGAGGGGGGCGGTGGTGGCAGAGGCTCGGCCAGGCCAGGTTCCCCAGGAGCCCAGGCTCCAGAAGTCTCTCCCAAAGGCCTCCCTGCCACTGGCCAGGCGCACCCTCAGGGCAAGGGTGGTGGCCCCAGGCGGCAGGAAAGAGTGAGGGGTTCCCCGCGGCCAGGGGCAGGGCAAAGGCCAGTACCTTGCAAAGTGGCTCCTGAAGGGCTCAGGAGGAGGGCTGCTCAGCTCAGGTGGAGGGTAGATGTGTGGTACAGCGGCCTCTGGGGACCTGGGCAGCCTCGCTGTGCCAGGGCGGCTGAAGGAAGAGGGGCTGGCCCTGTCTCGGTACGGGACTTCCCCTGCCCAAGACTCCCATCCCCAGCCACGGCCAAAAGGAAACTCCCCCACCACGCGCTGCTCCAAAAATAGCTCCGCTGTCACCTCCGTGGTGACTGGAACTTGTCACAGCCGCCAGGGAGCCCGCTGCTCCCCAGGGACGGGCATCTGATGGCCGTGGCCACCAGTCTAGGAGAAAACACTGTGTGCCCCACACCAACAGGCTTGGACCGCCTTCAGTCCTGCTCCCCCATTTTATCTCCCAGGAAACTGAGGCTGGAGGACTAGCGACTTGCTAGGGCCGTGAGCCCAGCCGTGGCAGCACCTGGCTGGGCCCCAGCCTCCCTAACTCATCCCAGGCAAAGCTTGCTCTGCAGGCTCTTTATGAAGGCCTCGCCCCCAACCCGGAACCAGGCACCCTGACAGCAGACGACAGGACTAAACCAGCCTGGGCTTCGGGAGTGCCGAGGTACCCTTCCCACGTCCCTTGGACTCCAGCCCCACCCATCCCTAATGGGGCCCACCAAGTGCTAAGAAGTATAAAAGTCCTTGCTGTCCCTTTAAAAGCCTTACCCTCTCTAGTCTCTTCCTTTGTAAGGGGGGCCAAATATATCTGTTGCCTGCAGGCGAGAGCTCTGGTAGGCGGCCACCGTGGGTTTGAGTCCTGGCTCTGCCATGTCCCAACAGATATCAGTATTACATTCTTATTCGGGCCCCATACCCTCTGAACAAGACCACGGATCCAGGAACCAGGACTCGGGGTGTTCCTAACTTCCCTCCCTCCCTAGGTCTTCCCAGCTGCTGTCTGCGCAGGGCCTGGGCTGATGTTCACTCAAAACCCCCTTGCTTGCCTCTGCAGGAGAGAACCCCTGAACCCAGAAACAGATTCAGAAACCAGAAAAGAACATGAAACGTGCCCGCTGGAAAAGGACGGCCGGATTCTCACTTTGGGCCAGGCGAGGTCCTGGACAGCTGCTTACACCAGGGAGAGGCTGAGCTGGCGTACGTGAATGGGCAGGTTCAGAAGCAGAGGGGAACGGCACTCTGCAGCGGGCTCAGAGCCGGGGACCTGCGCGTATATGGGAGGAAGCGGGAAGGCTCCAGGCTGGCCCCAACCCTCGGTCTCCCGTCTCCGAGAAGCACTCCCGCGGCGGACACCTGCCTCCCTCCTCCAGAGCGAGAGCCACCTCCACCCTAGGCACCACCTCCCCCCCGTGCCCCATCTGCAGCCCGAGCGCTGGGACTGACACAGGCATATGGCAGCTGAGGCCCCAGAGGACACACCGAGCCGGATCCTGGCACTGCAGCTCGGCCACCTGCCAACATACCTTCCCCGCTGGCCGGGCCCAACTGTCGGGCATATGCCAGGTGCTGGCCCCCTGGGTGGCTGCTGCTGGGCCCAGGCCAGCCTTCCCCAGGCCTGTGGGCTAGGGCCCCCACCCAGGCCCTGGTACATGCCACACGCCTCAAGGACACTCCTCCATGACCCAACTATATGGGTGGGTGTCATCAGCCTTGACTCAAGAGGAAGCTCCCGACGGGCCAGGTCAGGCCCCCGAGTTGGGCACCTTCTGTCTAAACCTTGTTTTTCTTCTGTTTCTGGGCTCCTGTCTCCTGGAGAGGAATTCTCCCCAGGGCAGGGACCTGCCTCTAGGGGCTCCTGTGCTCCTGCCACCGGG
Organism: Mustela nivalis; assembly: GCF_964662115.1. Lineage (NCBI taxonomy): Eukaryota > Metazoa > Chordata > Mammalia > Carnivora > Mustelidae > Mustela > Mustela nivalis. The sequence continues at coordinate 83,013,548 of NC_139032.1, read as the reverse complement.
GACACAGCACGGCACCCAGGGAAAACAGATCCACGCTGGGTGAGCCAACCCCGGGGAGCCTTCCTCTTCCTCCTGGGCCTGAGGAGGATGGTGAGGGCAAGAAATTTCCAGAAGTCTAAGTCAGCTCTACTCAGCCTACACGCCCTCCCGCACACATGGTCACTGCTGGTCACTGCCCAGCTATCCACCCTGGACATGGACGAGAGGATAGAGCGGTGCAAAGGGGCTTGGACAGGTACCCCTACCCCTCCACCCACTGCAAGGCTCTCGGAGCCTCCAGAGCCAGCATGCGCCTCCAGCACCGTCCCCACGAGGCCAAGCCCCGCTTCTCCGTCCAGTCCCGCCACCTGGTGTGGGCACCAGAGCAAAGTGCTTCTCTGGGTTGCAAAACCACAGAGGGGGCCATTGCTTCTAATCTGAGCTAATCGAGGCGGCTTCAGGGAGGTGGTGGCACTGGGTTCGGCTGGGACCAAGCAGCCAGGCCGTAAGGAGGCAGAGAGGCAGCCCAGCACAGGCTCTGGAGTCAGAGAGCCTGAAGTTCAAATCCTGCACTGCCTTGGTCCACAGGAGCTCCTCAGGGCAAGTCCCAAAGTCACCTCTTTGCTGTTCCCTCTTCTGCAAACAGGGGGCCAGGTAGGACCCGCCTCTTAGGGCTGTTAAACAAGGACTCACAGGCAAAACACCAGCCTAGGACTACCAGGACCCAGGTATACACCAGAGCTCAGTAAACGGGGCCGCAGCTACCATTATGATTACGGTTATCCTCGTAAAAACCATGCTCATTCAACAGCAAGTATTTCTGGCAGCCCTCTCCGCAAACCGACTGTTCACAAAAAGACAGGGCGGGGAGGGGGGCTCCCATCTCATGGCCAGCTGGACCCCTAGGCCTGCGGATGTGGTAGGAGGCACCCATGGCCTCTGGAGGACCCCCCCCCCCCCCAGAAGGTTGGGAGAGGCCCCACGGGCTCCCTGGCATTCTCTCGGAGGCGGGGAAGTGACAGCAAAGCATTTCACAAAGTCACCAGGACGAGGAATCTGAGCCATCCCCCTCCCCCAGCTGCCTCAGTGAAATAAATCTTGGCTGGCGGCTGGTGAGAGACCCTATATATTTATGTGACGATCGTGCCTCATGATCACAGGGCTCGAGGTTTCGGAAGGCGGCGTGTGGCAGGGACGCCGGTGGTCCTAGGAGACTCACTATTTTCCAGCGACTTTTATTGTCCATTACATCCTGGCGTTTACAGGGCTCTGCTCCGGGCCCGGCAGGAACACCGCACACGGTGGGGCTGGCAGGCCTTACTACTCCAGGCACCGTGTCTGCGGGTCTCATGATCCTGCCCAAGTCTCTGTGTGACACGGAGAACCCAAGACGTTCCGCGGCGCCGGTGGGACAGGACTGGGGATGTGCCCGGAGGCACACATATCCACACCCCAGCCATTTGCCTGCTTCCAGTCTGCTGTCCCAGGCTGGGGGCCACTGCTAAGACTGTGGTCTTCCTTGGGCTTGCAAAGGGGGGGCGGGGGGAGACACACACTGGAGTCTCTGCTGGCTCAGGAGGGCTGTGTGCGACATTCTCAGGGATTTTGTGAGACAGTCCGTGTCACTCTGGTCGCTTGAAATCAAACATGGGAGGAAGATTTACACCATGGAATTTGGCAAATACTACAAGTCCGGGCTTTGGACAAGTCCCTCCCTCCACCGCCTTCCAGGGAACCATTTATTAAAGACTTAACAGCACATCTGGGGAGGGGGTGACCCAGTGGGCCACTTGGGGACACATGAATGTCAGAGTCAAGTGTGAACCCTAACTTCCTCAACCACTGGCCATGTGACGTCAGGTAAGTTATTTCAAGCTTTGAGCCTCAGTTTTCTTATCTGTAAAATGGGGACATACCTAAATTCCCAGGGCCATCATGAAGCTCAGAGGACCTTATGGAAAATTCCCTGTGTGGGGCCTGATTTGTATCAGATGCTTAATAAATCACTTTCTTCACCTATTCATTCGACAATCGCTTGTCCCCCTCCCCACTCCTCTGGCTCCCATGGGCCAGCACTTACTCTACACCTGGCACTGTCTGAGAGAAAGGGACATATGAATGCCCCCGTGGGTGCAAATATTCTTCCCATCTGGACAGTTCTTGAATGTCTGCAAAGGGGTTGATACTTACACCATCTTAGAAAGCAATGTGACAACCTTCCAAGACAGGCAGAGCAGCATTTTTGAGATGGGGGCTCAAGGGTGGGCATTCCTTGCCCGAGGCCACTGTCAGGGGGTAGCATGGTGGGGCTCAGCCCTGAATCCCTACCTCCTGCTCTAGGCCCAGCATGGCACCCATCTCTGAATTCTGGACTGGGTGGACTGGGCCCCTGATGGTGCCAGGCTGACCTCAGAGGCCACACGGAGAGGACAGGAGGACTAGGAGGTGAGGCCAGGTCCTCCAGTCCAGCAACCTGGCTGCTAGTCTTGGTTCCATGGCCTCTTTCCTCCAGGCCCTCCCCTTCCGGGCCCTAGGCTCCCCCTTAAAAGGCTGGGAGGGCTCCAGTTGGGATGCTGCTGGCCCTCCCAGGCCAGCATCTGTCTCCAGGTTTCCTGGCTTGGCCAAAGAAGAGGCCTCAGGAGTATCATCAGCTCCCATGCTCCAGCTGGCTCCCTGGTAAGCCAGGGCCTTGGGGGTGGAAAGGAGAAGGGGAATGAGAAGAGGCAGGACCCCGATCCAGCTACACTGGGCTGGAGATCTCACACCCTGCTGGGCAGAGCTCATCGACCCATTTCACAGAGGAGAAGAGTTAAGCTCAGGGGCCTGACCTTAGGCTGGCGGCACCCAGGGCCCACAGCTGGGGTCCCCGGCAGAGATCAGGAAGCCACCAAAGCCCCTCAGTTCTGACACCCTCGGGGCCCACAGATGCGATGCTCCTGGCCACCCTGGGCTCAACCCAGAGCGGCTGGGGAACCCTTCTGCTGAAATAGGAGAGTGAGAAAAATGCAAGCAATTCAGATGATTCAAGTAACCTTTGAAACTAGGAGGGGGGCGGAAGTGGGTGGCATTTCTGGTGGATTTCACCTCACTTCCTAGAAGGATGCGTCACCGGCTTTTGCTTAGTCAGTGCTCACACGACCGTCAACACCATGGCCCCAGGGTGGCACCTCCTAGCTAACGTGTCCCCGGAGCCATCACAGGCTGGCAGGTGGGCTGTCGGCCCGTCAAGGGAAGGAACGTTTCCATTTCACAGATGGGGAAACTGGGGCCCGGGGTTGGTGGGTGGATGGGCTCAGGGACACACAGTAGGGATCGAAGCCTTCAAACTCCTTTACCAAAAGCTGACTTTTTCTATTTGGGGAGACAGGAAAGGAGAAACCCTCTGGAACTTTAAAAGGAAAAAAAAAAAAAAAAAAAGGAGAGACGAAAGGTCTCACAGGCAAACAGAACTGCAGCAAGGCCCTCAGCCAGCCTAAAGAGGTTTCTGAAACTCTGTGCAGTCTGAATTTTTTTGCGGGCTGAAGGGTCACGCGATTTCCTTTGCAGAAGGCAGAGTTGAAGAAGTCTGACTGAGGGCGAAGGGGGAGGAGGGACGCGTCCACGAGACTAGAAGTCATGAGCCTCAGCCTGGCTGCCCCAGTGACCGGCTGGGTGACCACAGATAAGTCCTTTGTCCTCTCTGGGCCTCGGTTTACCCTTATTTATTTGTCAAGCCTTGTTCTAATGCACTTAAGTGATGTCAGTCTCCTCCCCCCTCACGGGGTGTTATCATCTGTATTTACAGGAGAGGTAAACTGAGGCACATGACGATCAGGCCCGCTGTGCTGGTAGAAGGGCTGGGATCTGGAGCGAAGTGGTATGGGTCCAGAGCCCGCTCTCCCGACCACAAGGCCCTTCTAGCTCATCTCCAGAAATCCCACGTTCAGGGGCTTTGCGTCTGGGGCTGGGCTGCCAGCAGGCCTGTTTCTGGAAACACCGGGCTGTCCTCCACAGTCTCGGCTGCCGCTCTGCGCTGCTGTCTTTTCCGTGACCTCTGATTTCTTCTGTTTGCTCGGCAGACTTGAGAGCCACGGCCATCGGCCCCATCTCTCTTTGAGTCTCACTGGGTGCCGGGGGTCCGAGCCGGAGTGGACGGCCCCACTCTGATGTCCATTTTGGAGTTTTCCATGCAGGTCGGCCTCTGGGACCGCAGGAGGGAGACTGCCATTCAGGCATCCAAGAAAGAGGGAAAAAAACATCTATTCATAGCCAGACAGAGCCCGCTCTGTGGAAACGACGCGACTGACGCGACAGGCAGCCCAGCTGTGTAAGAGATTCCCGAAAAGCCTGACCTGGGAACATCCACGTGGAAGGCTCAAAGGCTTGGGTGGCCACCAAGCTTATAAAATGTGCCTGCAGGCTCAACCGTGAAATTCCTGAGGGAATAAGGTTCTGACCCAAAACCTGTCTTCCAAAACAAAATTCTTGAGACAGCAGACATTTCTTGGCTTAAGCAAGCAGGCTGCGGATCTGTTTCGCCCCGTCTCTAGAGTCACGGATACTCGTGCCAAGAACAGCCACCGCATCATGTGCTCCTGCCCCAGGCCACACACTGTGCCCCGTACTCGGGGTCCACTTGTTCATTCCCACGAGGAATTACTATCTCCATCCTGCAGATCTGGAGACTGAGGCTCAGAGAGGGGCAAGTTTATTCTGCTGGATGATAACAGAGATGGAGGCTGGAAACCAGGTGCCAGCCTGGAGCACAGGACCCCGGCAGAACCTGCAGTGTACGTCCTCGGGACAAGCCCTGCCCAGAAGTGCAGAGAGAGAGCTGGCGGAGGGGGACAGGTGCATACATTCTTCCCTCCACTGGTCTGGGGAGAATTCTCACAGAGGGACAGGTGGGGAAGGGTTGGCCTGACTGCAGTTAAAATAACTCCATCAAGGCTGCCTCCGTCCTGCCCTTTCAAAGACACCCAGATCGATTAACTGGGAATGTTGTGCTGAGCACCCAGAAAATTCCCCATGCTCTGTGCATATCCTCCGATCACAGCATGGCCATTTGGCACACATGCGCAGTCGCTGCCCTGCTCCTGCTCTGTTTCTGGGAGCAGGAGGAACTCACTTCAGAGTGCATGTCTCACCAGAGACCTCAGAAAGACCCCAGGGAACCCACCAGTCCACATCCTCTATCTCAGAGACAGGAAACTGAGGCCCGGAGCTGAGAAATGATGTGTCCAAGGACATTTAATCATCTATCCACTCAATTTTTCAAACACCTACTCGGACCAGCCTCTGTCTTCAATGGGGCTCCTCACTTAGAGACGGAGTCCCAAATCAGCACCCAGGGTGATCACTGCTTGGTACGCCCAGGGTGTGGAAACACAGCAAAAGGGATGTGTAATCCATCTGGCCTGTGTCAGAACAGGAAGCAGCTCTGAGCAGAGGAGCAGGGGGAGGGCATGCCAGGCGGGGGCGGCAGCAGGTGCAGAGGCCCGAAGGCTGGCACGCCCAGCATCGGTTGTGGGACAGAGAGGGCAGCTCAGCAGCACCGACGAGGAGCAGCAAACCTCTGCACGTGGGGCTGGTACGGGCTGCTAAGGCAGACTCCCCTTCCAGTGCTCTTCTGCACACTCTGCCTCCCACAGTGCCAAGCCCAGGTCTAAATTTACTGAACGCATCATGGGTAGACAGAGCCCCAGATGTAGCATCTTTTCTCCCCCCAAAGCTACCTGCACTGCACTTGACCTCCCCACGCCTGCCCCGGTCAGCTCAGGTAACTGTGTTGACCCACGGAAGGAAGGAAATGCCTCCACAGCCTCCCTCTCAAGGGACTACACAGGGACCGTGTCGCAAGAGTGCTGTGAAGTTTACATTCCAGGCTCCAAGCCACTTTCTCTTATCTGGCTTGTATTTACTGAGCACCTAGTGTGCACCAGGCTCTGAGCTAGGCACTGAAGGGATTCACGAAAGGGTGGTACAACCACTAAGCCACAGCTTCATCTTTTCAGGCTAGCATCACTGCTTGGATTTCACAGGAGGGGAGCCGCAAGGCTCAGACGGGCCCTGGGACTTGCTCGAGCAAGATCATTGTCTAGGAGGTGTCAGGGCTGGGACGCTAACCCAGAAACGTCTGACCACAGAGCCTTTTTGCCAAAATAGATAAGGGTCCCTGGAGGAAGAGAAGAGCCTAGATCCTTCCTGCCTGACACACAGGCAGGCAGCCTTTTATCCCCAGAGCAGGCTCTCTGTGCTGGTGGTACTTCCCAGAACGGTGGGGCCCTGGCATTCCGGGAGGGGTCCCACTCCAGGCAGGAGCGCAGACAGGGCTGGTGGCCGGTGCTGAGCCCTGAAGGGCTCTCGGCTCCGCGGGGTCCTAGCTGGGGCCACCAAAAGACTAAATGCTGATAGCATGTCTTTCAAGAGGCTCAAGTGGGCTGAGCCACTTATCATTGGCCCCTGCATTAAAGGATATAAACAAGTGTAGGGCACAGAGCGCAGACCTGGAATCAGAGCACAGGGTGGCTAGGTCACCTCCCCTGAGTTACACGACCTGGCCCTGGCTGTGGTGCCAGCTCTCCCTCCCTGGACCTGGGTCCTTGTGTGTACCAGTCTCCTCCGGCGGGAATGTCAGCGGGGACCCCAGGACCCTGCAATCACGACAGTCCCTCTTGGGAATCCTGTTTTAACGCAAACAGCCGCCAAATCTTCAAAGCACTAACACTCGGCGGTGCCCGCTGCAGACAGGCCTTCCTCCTCCCCCGCCCTTAGGCCGCTGTCCCGGTGTCCCCGCAAAACTCAGGTCTACCTGGAACCTGGGATTGTGGCCTTATTTGGAATCGGCTCTTTGCAGATATAATCAAGTAAAGAGGACATCACGCCGATTCGGGTGACCCGAGTCTATGGACTGGAGTCTTCATAAGCGGACAGACATGCAGAGAGAAGGCCTTGTGATGGCAGAGCCTGGAGTCCTGCGTCTACAAACAGAAGGACACCACGCCTTGCCCGCCGCCGCCAGAAGTGAGGAGAGAGGCGCGAATCTTGCCTTCCCTTGGAGCCTCCAGAAGGATCCGAACCGGCCAACACCTTGATTTGTAAGCCATCCAGTTTGTGGAAATGAACATGAGCACGCTCCTGCCCCACCTCACGCACGGCCGGTGCGCACAGACCGCCAGCGTCCCAGGGTCCCCAGGCACTGTGGGCTTCATGGAAGGCTCCAGGCTCAACTTGGGCTTCTCCTGCTGCAGAGGAAGTAAACCAGTGGTTCCCAGGTCTGGGGATTTCACAGGCCTATAACGTTTCCCCTACATTCCAAAGACGGACGGAAAGCCGCCAACTTTTTCTGGCATCTACAGGAAAACCTCCATCTACTGTCACCATCCTGCAGAAAAGAGGACCCCTGATGTAAGAAAGTAGCTGATGCCAGGCCTGTCCTTCAATTTTCTCATTTCGCTATGGGTGGGTGAAAGTCTCACGCAGCCCTAGGCCTAGTCTGGATCTTGCATTCGGGAACCAGCAAACTCAAGCCACTGGGCCCTGCTGGGGGATGTGTTGTTGTTACTGTTTTCTCCCTCTGGTCCTGGCCGAGGAGAAGCGAAGCCTGTCTCCCCTGTGCTCCTACGTCCACAAAAAAGGTTTTCTCCCTCTCAGCGATCTGTCCAGTCTCTTCTAGTTAACCCGTGGGTAATTCCGGCAAATCCCTTCTGAGGACTGGGTGATCTCCCCGCCGTGGGAGGACACCTTCCAGGCCAGTCACCGAGGGAGGGTCACCAGGAAAAGAAAAAATAAGCGAAAAGCAGGGCAACGAGGGAGAAGCACAGACCCGTCTCTTGAGAAGGAAACCGCGCCGTGAAATGACTCGATGTACAGGCGTCACGGGCGGGGGGACTCCGGCTCTCTTCAAAGACGCATTGTAAACCCACGCCCAGTCTCAGAGGCAACGGCCAGAGGCCAGGCGCTCAAGAGGTGCACGAGACATCTGGCCCTGGAAGCCTGGTGACCCACTGGAAGCCCATCGCCCTGGGCTTCGTGAAGTTCACCCCCGTGTGGCCCCTATGTCTGCCATGTGGTACCCAGTGAGATGTGCTGGGAGAGCCGTCTGGGGGTAGAACTCATCCTAAAGGTGAGGGAGGCTCCTTTTCCAGTAACTCAAGAGCGCAATCCCCCCTCAGAGGAAGCCTTAGATGATGGAGAAACTTCTGCCTGGAGTGCCAGGGTTAATGGCTGTGCCAGGGCGGCCTCGCCGGGACAGTCTTGGGCACGGGGCAGCCGACCTCAGACAGACGATAAGGTCTGATGCTGTTGCTTTCCGGGCCGGGGTCCATCTCTCCTCCCTTCCATTCTGTACGCCCAGGCCAGGGGCAGGGTGGGCCCCAGTTCTCAGGAAGCCAGGAAACACACTCTTTTCTGGGCGAAAGGCCCAGATTCCTTGAGCAGTCACAGGACACGCTTTTTCAGAGCCGATCCAAAGCCACAGGCACAGACTGGAAGTTTCTTCGGGCAGTGTGAACCTTCGGGGACACAGACAGGCGCACCTGGCGTCCTGGGCTGAGAGCCGGTCCATGACCGAGGCCCCTGCCAGTACTGGATGGGCCGGGGGTCTGCCTGCTGCCTCGGTTTCCTCTTCTCATCATCAGTCATCAAACATTTCTTCAAAGGCTCGCGGAGCCGACTGCTGTCCGAGGTACATGGCGGAGGAGGTCCTACCTGCCCCAGAGGTGTCGAGCAGTCGAGAGGTGGACACAGACACTGGACAGCAATAAATGCTCGAAGTTGGGGAGGAGGGGGACGGAGCCGAGCAGGCTAAGCAGATAAGGGGATCCGGCTTCCCACGGTCACGGCAACAATGAGCTCAGCTATGTATCAAACTGCTTGGCACACATTTGGCACTTGGGGAGTTTGGGTCCTCCTGTCCTCCCACTGCACAAGGGCAGAAACAGAAGCCAGAAAGAGATGGGCTGGGGTGGCCGCACAGGGACTGAGTGGGTCTGGGGCCCGATCTAGCCTGTTTCCCGGGGAACCAAGGGGCTGCCCCCCCCCCACGCCCATCAACCCTGGCAGACTCCCTGCTTTTTCTACGTGGGAAAGCTCTGCTTCCAACATCATGACTCTGATTACGAGTCCCAGCCACCTGCTCTCCAGCCAGCCGGGACTGGCCTTCCTGCATTTGAATTTGGGCTCCTTCCCTTACTTGCTGGGAAACTCTGGCCAAGCTTCATGCATCTCTCTGAGCTTCACTTTTGTGATCTGAACACGGGGAGAAGACCTACCTACAGGTTCACTTGTTCAATGAGCTGGCATAGGCCAAGTGCCCAGCACACAGGAGGCACCCCCGCCCCCATCTCAGCCCAGCACTGAGTGGGGGGTGCTCTTTTGAAGGGATTGGCCCTGGGGTGGAAGCCGGAGTGCAGACTTGGTCTGGGCAGGCTACCTCCAGCCCTGGGGGAACTTAGCGTCTAGAAGGCAAGGTCAGTCCGAGGGCCCAGAGCTCTAATGGGAGTGGAGGGTCACACACATGGGCGGACCAACCAAGGCTTCTCTGCTGAGTGTCTTGGCCATAATCCTCACCTCTCTGAATCTCAGTCTCCCCAGCTGAAATATGGGTTCTGGTGATGATAAAAATGAGACCGTAGATCCATGAAGTCACCCAGCCAGCACGGGGCCCGTTTAGCTCATCCATCCTTTCAACATAAAAATATTCGGGGTCTGGGGCGCCTGGGTGGCTCAGTGGATTAAGCCGCTGCCTTCGGCTCGGGTCATGATCTCAGTGTCCTGGGCTTGAGCCCCACATCGGGCTCTCTGCTCAGCAGGGAGCCTGCTTCCCTGCTCTGCCTGACTCTCTGCCTACTTGTGATCTCTCTCTCTGTCAAATAAAATAAATAAAATCTTAAAAAAAAAAAAAATACTCAGGGTCTGTCCCCAGGTGGTGCTAGGCCCTGTGGTGGGCAGGGGGCTGAGTCCCTTAATGGTGGGCAGAACCCCATCTGCTTTGGAACCACCTGCTTCTATGGGAGGGTGCACAGCAGGCTGGCCCAGGGCTAGCCTGGGCTCATCGTCCTGGGAATCTTACATCCGTGGAAAACCTGGCCTGGATAGATCATGGGTACAGCCAGCTTCTCCTCTGGGCGCACCTATGGCTTTGTACTGTGGCACACTGAACCCAGGGCAGTGAGCCCCACTCCTGGCATGGCTAATGCCAGCTGCTAGACGGGCCGACTCCTGATGGGTGGGGGAAGCTCTGCTCCCAGCTCACCCCCCAACACACACAACGTGCCACAGATGTCCATCAGAACTCAAGAGTCGGTCGCTTTCACGGCTTTGCCTCTGACTTCGCCAGATCAATCCATCCATCAATTGATCAAGGGAGAATCAGAATTCAATCATAGTGACAACACCAGCCAACCCTGGGAAGCACGTTAGAACCAGGGCTCCTGCAGATTAGTGAGACGGCCTGGAAATCGGGAGACGAAGGTGTTTGGCGACAGACACCTTGAGCGGGCCAGGCCTCTGCAGATGCCCTCCCATTAACTCCGATTTCGCTCATCCCCAGCAATCGAAACAGCTTTTCCGACAGGGAGGGAAGAAACAACAAGCAGAAGTCGGGTCTGGGGAACATCACACATCCACGGCACCTTTCTCCCCCCTTCCCTAAGCAGCGCTGCACACTTTACATATTTTACCATTTATTCTCACGTTGTCCCCAGCAAGTCGCAGGTGCTGGCCTTGCTTTTCACAAGAAAGCTGTGAGAGAGGCTGGGGTTCAGAGGTGAGGGGCCTCCCGCCAGACACGCAGCAGGAAGGGCAGGGATGGGGGGTGGGAGAGTTGGGAGTGGAGTGGGCTGTAGAGCTAAAGGCCCTCCTGGTGGAACTGTGGCCTCCGTGTGACCCATCTACACTGGCGCCCCCTCCCCAGCCTCCTGGTCTCACCACCGCCCTCACCAGACCATTTTCCACACATGCCACCAGAAACACGGCCCCTCCTGTATCAGCCTTCAAAGCTTCTGGATCAAGTCGTCACTCCAGAGCTCAGCATCCAAGGCCGCCTGGCCTGCCTGACCCTGATCCCTGCTGACTCCTGTCACTGACCACATTGGCCCCAGAGAGCCTCTTGCACTGTCTTGCTAACCCCCGCTTCTTGCTTCCCAGCGCTCCACCCAGCCCCTCTCCACCAGGCTCTCTCCTGCAGATCCTTACTAGCACCAATGCAGGGGCTTCTAGGGGAGATGGATCTGGGTCCAAAGCATTGCTGTGTGACCCCAGATAAGTCACTTCAGTTCTCTGAGCCTGGGATTCACTTACAAAATGGAGCTTTTTCAAGGGGAAGCCTAGCTCATGCTAGCATGTGTAAACCCTGACGGACATGGGTGAAAAAGCACTCACGGCAACAAGACAAAGAACTGTTCTTAAAAAGACAGGGGGTAATTCTATACAACCAACAACCCTGTTAAGAGAACTGGCATTGCTGAAGGAGGTGCTGGGCATGGGGTGGGGAGCCTTCAGCCCTGGCGAGGTGGAAGGTCTAAACTCAGGACTTTCCCCCCAGAACACACCCGGGTGACTGCACCACTGCTTTGGGATTCTCGCTTGCCCTCCTGCTGTTAGGCCAACCCTGTGGCTTCTGGGGGCCTTGGCCTCACCCCAAAGCCAGGTATCGCGGGCCCACCAAGGAGATTCAAAGGGCAGAGAGCTCCTGGTCCCTCCCTTACTGACGAGGACAGAGAGACGGGGCCCACCGCACGCCAGCCCCCAGCCACCCATCAGGAAATCACTCCGACATCCTGACGCAGCTCAAGCCAAGGCAGAAACAGTCTTTCTAACCTGCAGCCCCAACTTCTTTGCTCCCTGACACAGGGGTCTACAGGTAGGATCCCAGATTGCCAACCCTAGGCCCCATCTCCTGGGTGGTCCGCTCTCCTCCGAGAGGGGTCAGGCACTTCCCGCCTGGGAACGTGAGCAGGAAGCAGGGTTGGACCCGCCCCACGGCCCCTTCCCTCTGGGGCCCAGGCCCTTCAGACCCAGGGAACCATCCATTTGCCAGAGTTCCGTTTTGCTCTCTTTTTCTGTCCTTTCCCCTCTAAGCAAAACTGCGTGGTGGCTGCTCCTGCCTCCGTCCTCAAGGCTGTTCCAAAGGGCCCATCTCATCCATGCAGAAGTGATGGTGGTAATTCTGTTAATGGGAAGCAAGACGGATGGTCCGCGGTGCCCGAAGTGCAGGAGGCAAGCCACATCGGGCGGCCCCCAGGGGAGAAGGAAAGCCTTGCCGGAACACACCCTCCTTTGGGGCCTTATTAGGTCTTGAAAGAGCTGCCGCGTGCGCTAAAACCTGCTTTTGCCAGCAGAAGCCTCATTTTACAAATATACAACAACAACAAAAAACCCGTAAATGGGAAGAAAACCCTGAAGATTAGGCTCCCCTTGCTACAGGGAGGCGGCATGCCCGCTCAGAGCTGAGGTCTTTAGCCTCGTCGACTCTGGGCTTAAATAAATAGGTCTGATCGCCAGCTCCCCATTTTGTGAAGATGGAACACGGCGGTTTCCTTGCTGTTTAAGGACTGTTTGCTAATCGTGGGATGGGACAGCTCTGGAAACGTTTTCTTTGAAAGGGCTTGTCTGCACCCTCCCCTGACCCACCACGTCGGGACACCCTATCGCCCTGGTGTCAGGCCAGCGAGGATCCCTTGACCCCGCTCCCTTCCCTGGCCCCATGCCCACAGGCCCTCACGGCCCAGTAGAGCTTCTCTGGTCTTCTGCCCTGAGAATCGGTGGCATCTCAAGAGTGATTTCACTGAGGGAAGGATGTCCATTTCCAAAACTCCACAAAGGGCTCAACCCCCCTCCAATCTGGAGTTGAGCCACTGAACTGTGCTTTGGGCTTCGGTTGGTCCAAGTACAAAAGGAGGGCAGAGGGTGAAGCCGGCCTGAGATAGTGGTGGTTGACGACAGGTTGTCTAGGGCTGCGTGACTTGCCAGCTGGGGGAACTTTCTGGGCCTCAGCGTCCTCAACCCTACCACAGAGCTAACCTTACCCCCTCTCACAGCCCTGGAGCAAAGACTTCCTGGCCAGTCTGAGCATTCCTTTTGTCTATACCCTTCTGCGGCGCCCAGCACGGTCCAGACACACAGTAGGGGCCTTGCTGAGCCTCTGCTCCTCTGAGAAGAACACATGGCTTCCTTTCATGCCTGGAAACACAAAGACACCCACCCACACTAGAACAGAATGGTTTAAGCGGTATGTGTGCTCTGGGAGCCCAAGGCCCGGGTTCGAAGCCTGGCTCAGCCGTGGACCTACTGTGTGCCATTGCGCCACCAACTCAGCTTCGCTCAGCCTCCCTTTCCTTGTCTGTAAAACGGGACTAAAGAACCTGTCTCTCAGGGTCACCAGGAGGAGTCGGTGGCCACAAGAATATGTGGCCAGGACCTGCCCAGGTCGGCGCCGGTAACTAGCAGCCCTGACACAGAGCAGTTCAAGGTCTTGGGAGAGCCCAAGGGAAGAGTCCCATGTTCTCAAAGATAGTTGAAGCAAAGCAGGTCTGAGAGGCCATCCCAGCCCCCCCGGGGGAGCTGGGATCTAGAACAACAGACAACATGTGAAATCTCAGGAGGCCGTGGGAGTACCACCCCAGGAGAGAGCCCCCCATCTCAACCTCCCTGCGTCTGTCTCCCACACTTGGACCAGCGACGCAGGACGGACTTTACTCCCGGCTTCTTTATGCCGGCTCCCCCCAGCCAGAAGGCCAGCTCCGTTTTGTCTCTTCTGTTCGTCATGCCTCTTAGAACCGTGCCTGGCTTTGTTGGCTCAACGAACGACCGCACAAAACGAGCAAGGGAAGAGTCCCAGGGGGCAGCTCTGGGCTGAGTGACGGCTAATGTCCCAGCATGGAGAGGATCCCCAGAGTGTCACAGGTGTCCCCAAGCTGCCGTCCTCACCCCACGCGGTGCCCTTAATTGTTCAGTACACTAACAGTAACCTCTTGTCACAACCTTTCTCGTGCCTACCTCACTGAGTTGTGAACGCCCCCCCAGGGACAGGAACTGAGACGTGCCCCTGGATTTGCAAGTGAGAAAACTGAGGTCCCCCAGCGGGAAGCAACAAGCCAAGGGGAGTGTCGAGCAGAAGGCAGAGGCCTGGCTGGCATGCAGGGTGTCCAGGTTAACCCACCACCTCCCCCTGCCCCCTGTGTCTCAGCCTGAGACTGGTCTGGGGAGGCAGGAGCTGCAGCTAGAGCCTCGGAACCTGCTCCCTGCCAAGGAGGGGTTGACAAGCATCAGCGGCCACCGTCTGCCTCCTGTCCCGTCCCCACACACGTGCAATGGAGCGTGGAGGCACAAGACTCAGCCGGGCGGGGCCCCAGGCCTGGGTTCAAACCTCAGTTTCCAAACCACGTGGTTTATGGCTTCGGAGTGGTGGCTTCCATCTCTGAACCTCAGTTCTCCTTCTCTGAAAAACGGGGCCAGCCCAACGTTATTGTGGGGATCGACTATGGCAACACAGATGAAATACTTGGCCACATCGCTGGCACATAGTAGGTGCTAAATAAACAAGAGTGAACTTTCCTGAGCCTCCCTCATTCACTTTTTTTTTTTTTTAAGATTATTTATTTATTTATTTATTTCACAGAGAGAGAGAGAGAGAGAGAGAGAGAATGATATCACAAGCAGGCAGAGAAGCAGGCAGAGAGAAGGGGAAGCAGGCTCACTGCTGAGCAGAGAGCCCGATGCGGGGCTCGATCCCAGGACCCTGAGATCATGACCGGAGCCGAAGGCAGAGGCTTAACCCACTGAGCCCCCCAGGAGCCCGTCATTCACGTTTTTGAGAGTAGCCAGATGTCCACATCCTGCGGCCGCCAGCCCCAGCCCCGTTTCAGGGCAAGGAGCGGCGTGGGAAGCTGGCGGAATCTGAGCTCTCCGCCCTCTCTCATCCTCCGGGCACCAGCTGCTTGGCCTTCTTCCCGAGCGAGTGGGTCAGCAAGCTCATCATCTGATTTCGGACCTTGTCACACGTCACGGAAGGACAAGAAGTCGGAAGGGATAGGTTTGTCGATGCAGTAACACAGGAGGAATGCGACGAGGGGGCATTTCCAGCGAGACCCATGTCCACGGTGTGTCCTCGGCACGAGAGGCCCGGGGTGAGGCGTGAGACCAGCCGGCCAACCACAGCACTCACAGCCCTGGCTGGCTGGTGGTCTGTAGAGAGGACCTCACGGTGGAACTTCTCCCCCAGGTAAAATCTGGCTCCAAGCTCTGCGCAGTGTGCCCGCCGATGGGAGGAGGCTGTGGCCCTCCATCAGGGCCAGCTTCACGTGCATGTGACCAGTGTAGTTCCATCTTCCCCTGCCCTGTCCTCTGGAGGGAGCCCCCTGCTTGGGGCTTCATGCTCTGCGTCCACTGCCTTAAAGTCTTCATCTTGGAATCTGTGCGGGCTAAGTGAAGCCTTTGGTGGGATGATGGAGCCTGAGCTCATGGGTAGCTCTGCTCCTGACCCCCGTCCCCAGTGACCTCTGCCATCCTCCAACCTTGGCAGGGGCCTGGGTGCAGTTGCGGGGGCAGGTGAGTGTCCCTGTGACTGAAGAAGCATGGCATTCAGTCGCTAAGGAAAGCCACCACGACAGGTAGGAGGAGATGGTGAAGGATAAAGCTTTTTTTTGGCTTTTTAAAACAAGGGGATCTGCATTTTCTCTTTGTGCTGGGCCACGCAAATCACGTAGCAGGCCCTACCTTCCATCTATATGTCCTTCTGACCCCCAGCCCCTGTCCCAGAGGCCCCAGGGGGATATCCACGCGGTCTGATACAGTCACTGGTCGAAGAGCTTCTCAGATCTCAGCTCTGCCCTCACCCCTGTCCCTGGAGCTTCTTTTTCGCAGCTGAACCGCTGGTCGCTTATTGTCATCTCGTGGACCAGGCCCTTTTCCGGTGCTGGGGATGTGCCAATGAGCAGGACACTGAGCAGTGATGAAACGGGCAGGACCGATGGTGGAGGCACAGCCAGTGGGAGGAGACTGACCCAGCAGAGCCTCTGGGAGGCCGTGGAAGGAATGGCTCCCGCCTGGAGGGACTAAGCTCTGGGGGTCGGCAGGTGCCTCTCATCTGTAAGGTGGAGACAGGGGGGCTTCCTCACAGGACTGTTGGAGGCTGGGAGGTGTCTCAGCTCTGCAGGGTCGCATGGCAGGGAGAAGGGAAGGTGTATGCAAAGGCCGGGGCCCCAGGCACTAACTTGGGGACAGTCTGCAGACAATTCCCCGCACGACCACAAAATCAGCAGCGAGCTGAATGGCCAAGGGACAGAAGTGCCAGTTCCAGGGCCCCCACCGTGTGCCAGGCATGGGGCCTGGTGGCTCTGCAGGCGGCGCACAATCGCCCCTCCTGGGTTACAGATTTGTTCCTGTGGCTTCTAGTCCTGCCCAACATTTCAGAGTTGCCTTTTTTCCTGTGATTTAGAAATCCAGTTAGTACCAGGTGGTGGCGGTAGCTTTTCGGACAGGACTGGTCATGGCTGGAGCAGAACACACAGTGAATAATGAGCTCAGAGAGCTGCCGACCCGGGGTGCACCCCGGGCCACCCCAGCTGTGGGGTCTAGGGCAGATCTGACCTGCGCTGGGCCTTAGTGTCCCCTCTGTCACTTGGGATTACTAAGAGTTGCATCCTCGCAGGGTGGCTGTGAGGACTAGACGAAATGACATCGGTGAAGGGCACGGCTCGCAGCAGGTGCTCAATAAACACTGGCCACTGCGGTCGTCCCGAAACCCCAAAACCTCACACCCCAAACCTGAGCATCACGTGCCACTTCCCAGGATTGTGTGGGTTTGCTCCCTCCTTTCTAGCATCTGCCCCGACTCTACTCCAAGACTCTCTCCCCCCATTGTCATGGCGCATCAGTCCATAAATATTTAAACAACATGTCATCAGATTATTATAACATATGATCTATAGCACTGATGTGCTGCAGTTCTGCGCATTTGGGCTTCGTTTTCAGAATATCGAGACATAAAATATTTATGTATTTAGCCAACCACGAGATCTCACATTCTGTCTCAAATTGCTGGGTGGCGGCAAGATGTGGAGCTGAGACGCAATGTGTGAAGGGGATGCCTTGTTCTCACGTTGGTTCCTGGGGCATCTGGATTGTTTCTGGTTCATTCGAGGACCTGTGAACGGTGGCTGGCTGGATTTATCACAGAAAGCAGAGGGCCAGGATCAAGAGACACCATCAAAATGCAATGGGAGTTCAAAGCACAAGGCACCGTGTCATTTTCATTCGATAGCTCCATGGGCCTGCGCATAGTAGGTGCTCAGTAAATGTTCATGGGGAGGGGAATGCACCTGTCACCCACAGCATCACCTGACAGGCTGGCACCCAGCGGGGCTTCAGTCCTACCTGCTCTTCAGTTTCATCCTATCCCCGGTGTCCAGCACCGGTCCAGGCACAGAGTAGGACCCAGCAAATGTTGCCAATGAGCAGCAGTGGGAGGAATAAATGCGTGACCAGATAAATCACTTAATTAGCTAATAAATTAATGAGGGATAATGACTCCCTGTCTGCTGGTCCGGATTACACAGTGTGAGAACTTCCTCCTGAGAAATAAAGGCTCTCCAGTAACCCGTAGTGGATAGGCAAAGGGGTTTTTCTGGGTAATTAAATATCTCGATTGCTAACATTAGCACATCACAGTGACCATATGTCCCAGAATTTTCAGCACTATGCAATTTCAAAGATGCCATCCCATAAGCCATTCGAGGATCCAGAAACTTCTTATGTACTGGCAACCAAACAGCATCTTCCAAACAGCCTCTCCTGTCCCCAAATGTCACTAAAATGCTTTTACAGACCACTGCCCTTTTGAGAGTTTGGAAATTGTGGTCTTCACATGCCTAACCGACAGACGGGTGATAGCGGAAGGCCTGGGATGTCATAAAAGCATGTGCAAACAAAAGTTGTTCGCTTGGAGCAAAAGTATTTTCTTTGCATAGTTCCCAAATGCTGTGCTGTCACCATCAAGAGTGGGCAGCCTTCACCCTTGTCCCCAGGCTCTGCACAGACGAAAATCCAATCCTTTCTTCCTGGGTGAGCTGAGGAGGCTGGCAATTAAAACAAACACAAAAGGCTCCGAAAAGTCCTGGGGGAGATGAGCAAAGGAAATGCACACACACTGACTCAGGCACACCAAGTCCACACATTAGATCCTGGTGTAACTAAATCCGGCTGGACTCTGCGGGACCCGCCAAACCTATGGGTGGGCTCCCTGTCTGTCTGCCATGTGGTCCCCAGTGGTCCCACCATCTGGGCACCCACCCTGGTAGCCCGCCAAGGCCACACCAGCTAGGCAATCCCTTTCCCTTTCAACCCACAACTCCCCATTCTCTGGTCTGGGTAGACTCTGGAGTTGCTTGGGAGAGTTAAACACCTCCCTTTCCCTGAGCAACCCTCAAAAGATAAGCCCTCTTAAAAAAAAAAAATCGATAGAAAATGCACTCGATAGAAAATGTAGCTTGAAGACACATACCCACCCACTCCAAACCAAAGCCACTCCTATACAGGCATCAGGAGCCCCCCATCAGTAGGAAAGGAGCAAAGGAAGAGACCCTGATAACGTTGGGAGGTACAAGCCCTTCTCTAAGCCTAGGCCCCACTCTAGGAATAACCTGAGCCATTATCTAAGAAACCTTTTCTGGACAGCGGTGGCTCAGTAGGCACAACACAGCCCTTCGCCGCCCACTGGGAGAAGCAGTGTTTGCTAACAGATTCAACAAGTCCACGTAGACATTCTTCCAGCATCCTTCCACTTGCCCACTTGAAACTTCCCATTCATTCTATAAATATTAACTGAGCACCTACTATGTGCCAGGCACCATCCTGGGCACCGAGGACCCAGTGGTAGTCCACAGACCAAGTCTTATCCTCACGGAGCTTACATTCTAGTTCGAGAAAGGGATAATAAACATACAGAATCCAGATAGGGTAAGGGTCCTAAAGATATATAAGGCCAAGTCAGGGAATGGAGAGTGAAGGAGTGACGGGTTCATTTCAACAGGACAAGGACAACAGGGCCTCTTTGGAGAAGTGACTTTTGTGGTGTCCTGAATGAGGGCTGGGGGCAAGTCATGCGAGCACTGGGGGGAAAGGATTTCAGGAAGAGAGGACAGACAGGAGCATAAGCTTACCACGTCTGAGGAAAAGGAAGGAGGCGCCAGGGCTGGAGCAGAGTAAGCGAGAGAAAGACCATTCAGAAGTGCGAGGCAGAGGGAGCAAGAATGTTTCTTGTTCTCGCAAGAATGACCAAATCTCCCCCAGATCCCCAGAGGCCTGGGCAGCCCCTTCTCCCACCACTTGCTCCCTGGTACGTGCTGTTCCTTCCAGCCGCCTGGGAGGCCCTCTCCCGGGCCCTGCGCCTGGGCACCAACTCCCAGCCCATACGACAGGCGTTGCCAGATGGCAGCCTCCGTCTTCCGACGCTGCAGACCAGGCCTCGGTGCCGTGACCATTAACTAAGCGCCACACATCTTCGAGTCTCCGGTTCTGTTTCTCGGGTCTGTAAAATTGGCGGAACGACACCCGCCTCGGAGAACTGCCGGGAGGAGGAAGGGAGCTAACCCGCGGGCGGGGTTAGAACGGAACGTAATACAGGGTTGGTCCCCGTACAAAGGACAGGGGGCAACAGCTGAGGAAGTGACAGAAGTTCCTGGCTTCCCCCTGCTGGGGGGCTGCCCACAGCCTAGGACCCCGGTCTCGCTCCCAACTCCCCATCCCGCAGCCCCACCCTGGGGTCCACCAGCCGTGCACCCCCGTGCACCCCAGCGCTCTCAGACTTCCAGGCTTTCCCGCACCCAGCCTGCTGGGCAGACGTCGTGTTTCCCTCGAGGCCCACTCGGAGGCCCTTCCTCCCTGGAAAGCAGCACTCCTGCTACCCGGGGGTGAGCCAGGGACATGTCACCTGCAGGCACCCCCGGGGGCGTGTGACACAAGCCCTGTCCTCCTCCCCAAGTGGTTAGAGGGCTGCGGGGTGGGGCCGTGAGAGGGGCTCCGGGCCAGCTCCCAGAATAACACCTGACCCACAACATCAGGAGCTATTTCTCCAAGGAGTGCGGGGGCGGACGGCCGTGTGTGGCTAACCAGGGAGCCCGCTCCACCGACGCAGCGGTGACCAGGTCTGTGTTTCTGCCACAGACTCTCTGCACCCAGCCCGGGCCCACGCCCCACGACCAGAGCCTTGGCCTGATAGGTGGGAAAGCGTCCTGGTCAGCCACGCCCCTGGAAACTGCTCAGAGCCTCCCTGGGCCTCAGTCTCCCCAGCTGTAAAATGAGAGGCTTTCATGCCTATATTTTTAAGCATCAGAACCTTATATAAAAAAATTTTCCACGTGACATAAAATTAACCCGCTTAAAGTGAACGACTTGGTGGCATTTGGCGCATTCACCACCTCTCTGGGTCCGAAACGTTTTCATCACCCAAAAGGAAACCCTGTTCCCACTGAGTGGCGGCTCCTCGTGCCTCCTCCCTCAGCCCCGGGGAACCGCCACTCTGCTTTCTGTCTCCACAGACGTCTAGATTATGGATATTTCATACAAGAATCTTTTCTTAAAATGACTCCCATGCAAACGGAAATCCTTCTAGAAAACACATAACAGGGTCAGTGCTGTGGGAAGGGTTAGGGCTGCCCCGTCCCCAGCTAGCGTCCCTCACCCTCTATGGCTTCTCAGGGAAGGCTCTCATCCAAGACCCCTTCCTTTTGACAATTCTAGTCCTAAAGTTGGGTTTCTTTCTTTTTTTTTTTTTTTAATGAGATTTTTTTTTTTTTTAAAGATTTTTTATTATTTATTTGACAGAGAGAAATCACAAGTAGACGGAGAGGCAGGCAGAGAGAGAGAGAGGGAAGCAGGCTCCCTGCTGAGCAGAGAGCCAGACGCGGGACTCGATCCCAGGACCCTGAGATCATGACCTGAGCTGAAGGCAGCGGCTTAACCCACTGAGCCACCCAGGCGCCCCTAAAGTTGGGTTTCTAAGGCAAATCACCCCCTCCCCCCACTGGCCCAGTGTCCAAGAATCCAGGGCCTTGAGCCTGGGGCTACTGGCCCATTTTCCAGGTGAGGGAGTAGAGGTGCTGGATTCAAGGGTGGCTCCACGGACCACTGATGCTCGCCCCTTACCGCACGCACCAGTGGGGTGTCAGGTGTGAAGAGCTGCACAGATGCCCACAGAAGCATCCTCTGGAAGGGTGGCCACTTCCGTGGGCCCTGCCCTCCCCCTTAGGACAACAAGCCAGCCCCACACAAACTTGAAGGGACACCCCCAGGCCCTTGAGGAGGACTCCTGCCCCCAGGCCCAGGTCTGTGACAGCCGCTCCTGTCAGCACAGACCTCTGATGGGCCCCCTGCCCCCCCCATGCTGTGTAAATAATTAACAAAACATCTGCCTTGCTTAATGACAGACACACTGTGGCTGACACCGCTCTCGGGGCCTCCCGAGACCTTCCAACGCCAAAAGGACGCATCCAAACCTTCGAAGGCTCCCTTTCTGAGCGTCGTGGGGGAGCACAAAATGCTGACTTCTGAATGTCTCCCTGAGCCACTCAGAGCACCCTAACTTGTGTCCCGCCTCGTCTTACCAAACTACCATGTCCCCTTCCAGCTATTCTGAGGGTCATGACCACAGGGCCAGGCTTCAGTGGACCTGAGAGGTCCCAATGCTGCTTGCGGCCTGATTTAAGGCCTCGAGATGCAGGAGCACTGAAAATGCTCTCGACAGGGAAACAACCTTTCTGCCCCATGACCCTGGGCAGGTCCTTAATAACCACACAGTTTCTTCGCCTCCCATAAAATCTCAGGCAGCGAGCGTCAAGCATTTCTGGGGAGACACCTGTGTGCGGAGGGCTTTGCACCCATTATTTCCTGTTGTTCTTCCCTCAGCCATTGGAGGTCATAATGTTGTCTGTTTCCCAGATGGGGACACTGAGGCTCGAGGAGACAAATGACTTGCTCTGGGACACCCCACCTCACTCCAGTCGGTGCCAACCCTCAAGTTCTTAATGTGATTGTGGGTTCGCACCCTCCCCTCCTTGGGCCTCAGTGTCCATTCTGTAAAATGGGCATGTGGCTCTTCTCTGGATGGTGAGCCTACTGTATTTTTGGGGGGTAGAGCCGAAGGTCATTTGCAGGGTACCCAATGCCCCTTTGCAAATCTCTTCCTGACAACTCCCAGTTGTCAAAGACTTTGGGGACAACAAGGAAAAGAGAGGGCTGGCCTTGGGGAGAGGGGTCGTGGATAAATATGACTCTGCTGCTCACCTGCAGCGAGGGGTTCATCCCATCTCCTCAACTACAACTTGGGGACTTTGAGGAGTTCTCCTCTAAGGGAGTCTTAGGCTTTGGGGAGGTCTCCCCTAAGGCGCCAGCTCCGTTCTCCAAGGTCAAGCACTGCCCCTCCTCCAGCCCAATTCTGAAGTATGAGACTTAAACAACTCAAGGAAATGCAGCCCGACTGGCTCTCAATGGCAGCTTCCCTCCCCCCTTCCCTCGCAGAAATTCCTTCACACTCTATGGAATTCCTACATAAAGCCCCTTTTTCTTTTCTATGAGGTCACCATCACGCAGATGTGGAAGAGAAAGGAAGAAAGGCTCCATGTGGATCAAGGTCCTTGGAACTGAATGCATTTCAGATCCCGGCTGCACTTTTCAGGTCTGCAGGCCCCTCACTCATCTGTCCCCCAGAGCCGAGCCAAAGCCGCCCATTGGGTTTGGGGTGCAGTGATCCTGCTGGTAGATGCTGAGAGGCCTGGCCCGAAGACTGGGCCTTTGCCACCAGACCACCAGAGCAGTCGTCTGTGGAAAAATCCAGAGTTGGAGACAACACAGCAGAGGCTGTGTATGTGGGTCTGTTTCCACACAGGCGAGTCTGTTAGAGGGACAGATGTCAAAATGCTAGATCACACACCACGGTCAAGTTCCCAAACTGAACGTCACAGGAAGTTACACCACCAACCGATGTGCCCCAATGTCTGGTCTGTCTGGAAGTGGAGTCTGAGGAGGCTGTTGCTCTAATTCAGTTTGGGCCAAAGAAGGGGCTGTGAGCAAGTCACCCAGCTCAGAGAGGAATGAGTGAAGCCACTGAATGACCTGATTTTTTCTTTTTAAAATAAAAACATTTTGGGGGCACCAGGCTGGCTCAGTCGGTGGGGCATCTGACTCTTGATTTGGGGTCATGAGTTCGAGCCCCACAGTGGGCAATGGGCTCGCCTTAAATAAATAAATAAATAAATCACTAAAAAATATATATATAAAATAAAAAAAACATTTCCCCAGAGACCATCTTGTCACTACCCCAGAGTCAGATATAAAATGGCCAAATACCAAAAAATCCACTGAGGCTCTTTGGTGAATCCTGGACATCTACCTCCCATTCGTTTCAAAGCAATTTTACACACCCAGGGGGAGACCACCCCAGATGACCTCCCTACACATACCCCAGGAGCACCCTTGCTCCCCAGGACCCTTGCACATCCTGGTGACCAGCATATTGGCAACCATCCGCAGTGACAGCCGAGGGAGGGTCCGTGCTGATGTACACACCGCTTCAGAAGAATGACATCAGCAGAAATAAATAAATAAATAAATAAAGATGAAAAAATGTAGAAACAAGGACTATTTTTACCTCCCCAAATCACAGGCCAGACGGGAGAGAAATCCATCAATGCCAGAAACGTGGCTGAGCCTTCGCACAAGATCTATTATTTCACACCTTAAATTAACGCATCTCAAAGCAATTTGCAAATGTTCATCAATTCGCAGAGCGTACTTGGGAGAGAAATACCTTTTCCTTCCAACATCAAAGGACCCTTGCACGGGCTGCCCGCACACCCCCAAACCGCACAGTCCTCAAACACTACATTCCTTTCGGGAACCGCGTCTTGAAGCCCGTGATAAGAAAGGAAATGAATGAGGCAGAGAGACAGGCACACGGCCAGAACAGCGAGTGACAAGAAACCTATGTAGAAATGATCCTGTTGTCAGATGTTCAGAACGGGGAGTCCAGGGGTAACTTGCCATCGCCAAGGGTTGGAACACACTGGGCGCTTCCTGAGGGCAGTGCTCCAGCGGGCTCCTCCCCGCACAGGCCTGGAGATGCCAACCCGCATTTCATCTTGGATGACTCACCAGGGTCTTCCTCCCTCCCTGCTCTAACTCCCTTGCTTGGTCTGACCAGAGAAGAGGAAGGGGATATTCTTCTCCTTTTGACGATTGTTTTGACACTTCCCTTCTGAAACCAATCTCTGGCACTTCATGAGGAAAGAAAAAAATGTGAACTGTGAGCCCTTTCTAAGCTGACAGTCCCGGCCCTGGGTGTGGGTTGTCCACAGCAGAGGGGCAGGAGAGGACAAGGAAGGAGAGCAGCCCCTTCGGGAAGGCCTCTCCCCCAAGCTGGGAGCCTGGCGAGGAGCCCAGCCCCAGAAGAACCTGGAAAACAGGGACCATGATTTTCCAGGTCCTGTGGGAAGACAGTGCGGGCTCTGCTCAGACAAGTCTGAGTTCAATCCCAGGGCCAAACGCGTAGCAGTCCGTGACCTCTGGTGCATGACTTCACCTCTCCGTGTCCCCAGTTTCCTCACCTGTAAAATGGGCGTCATGACAGCTCCCATCTGCGTGTCGCTGAGTGGACTGAATGAATGAAGGCCCTTAAAGCTTTTGGCACCATGCCTGGCACACAGCATACCTTTGATAAAATGGTGGCCATTAGGTGTGGGCTACTTTCATGAAACCATGCCTCGCATTTCATCTCTCTGAGCCTCAGTTACGTCATCTGTAAAATGGAGATGACAACCCCCTACCTCATGGGGCAGATTAAAGGAGCAGGTGTGAATGAAAGCACTGGGCACCCCATCAGTGCACCTTCAGGAGACAAGGGTCACATCCCTGGTGCAGAGGACAGGTTTGAAGTCAAGCAGGTGACAGGACTCTGCCTCAACCTCTTTTCAGAAGTCCCAGCTGGATCTCTCTGTCTCTCTGCACAGTAGGTCCTCCCTAAACGTGCCTTCCCGTCATCCCCTTTCCCTGCTCCCTCCGTGCCACTGGAAATGCCCACCCCCCCTACCCCCAACCCAAAGCCAGGAGCTTCCATTCTTGAAACCTGAACAATCTGAATGGCCCAAAGCCCAGACCAACCTGGGCCACTGCTTCAGTCTGAGACTTTATTTTCTGAATACAGAAACTACTTTTTAGTCATTTCCGAAGTAGACAGGACGGCAGAGGCTGACAAACCACAGGGACCATTTTAAATCCTGGGCCTTTTCTTCTGGGAAGTTAGGCAAGAACCTTCCCAAATGTTTGCCCGTGGGGCTCTCTGCCAGGGAGTGACTCATTCACAGCTCCCCACAGGCATATTTTATTTGGGGGTGGGGGATGCAGGGAGGGCCCGGCCTTGAGGGGAGAGGAGAGGCAGCATTTCCAGCAAACCCAGAAGGTATTTTGTGTGTGTGTGTGTGTGTGTTTCATTTTTTTAGGACAAAAAAGAAAAAGAATGTGGATCTTTTTTGTTTCCTTCCAGGTTTTGTTTGCTAAAAGAAGACGTCCAAAGTTCACTCGGGAAGCTGCTGCGTTGGGAACAGACGCTTCCAGCCGGCTCGGCTCTGCGCGTCCCTTTCAATGAAATTCTTCTTCCATTAACACCACGGTTTTTAAATGTGCCTCCAAGATTTGCCTGCGCACGACATTTTCCCCGCAGAAAGGCAAGCTGAGTTTTGAAAATTCAGGGCGAACAAGGGAGCTCAGTGTTTCTAAAGTTGCCCTTAAAGCAATGAAGACTTTCGACAGCAGAGATTTTCAACATTTATAAAGCCCCCCCAAAAAACGGCCCGTCAAAGCTGCAGGACTGACTTTGGAAACCGGTGTCCTAAGCCTGCTGTGATCAATTTGTTACTGTCCTGAGGGCTCATGCTCGAAGCCCAGGCTCAACAAATGAATAAATCAGATTAATATCTATCTACTTAGCAGAGCAGGCAGAGAGGGAGAGACCCTCCAATACACAGACAAGTGTCCTGGGACCCTTGGGCTTCCCAGGGTCAGGACCTTGTCAACCCCAAAGGCCTGGGGGAAAGGTTATAATCTGCCAGCGCCAGAGAGGGGCAAGAACAAACCCAAGAGACCCAGAGGGGTATTTAGGAAGAACTGAACACAAGTCCTCTAGTACCAGGCCAAGTAGCTCTGCTAGGCCCACCAGAGACCCAGCCCAGCATGAGCATCCTGGGTCCTGCCAGTTGGCCCCACCAAGGCCTGGCTCCAAGGCCTCCCCTACTCTGCCAAGCCCAGCCTAGCTCTGCGGGTCTGACCTCCGCCCTCAGTCACCACACAAGGCCCAGCACCCACTGGGTGCCCACCCCCAGCCTACTTCTGTCCGTGGGCTCCCTGGCATGGGGGCCAGGGACGGACACATCCTACAAGACTCCTGGTGGGTGCAAGGGGGGGGGACCCTCACCCTCCATAGTAAACACACTCACACACTCCTGGGCACAAAATACTATTTCGTGGCGTACACAGACACTTTTGTCCTCGCAAGCTCACTAATGCACACACAAATCACTTGTGAATGCTCACCCACGTGTGCACACATACTCCCTGAACCCACACAACTCCTTCACAAAAATGGGATCCCACGTGAAGTCCTTGGCACACTCCCCGGCAAAGAGTAAACAATAAATGGCTACAGGGGAGCCATGCCCGTATCCCCCGCACACATTCACCGCAAGTCACCCAACCCAGACCCTCCGACGTGCACACGCACCGGGTCCGCCCCAGCACGCACACTCCCCCAGGCGCACACCCCGAGGGACACACAGACACGCCGCCCACGCACGCTCGGACGCACGGCCGCCGACACGCTGAGACTCGCTGGTTCACTCGCGCCCCGGCCTCCCGCGTGCACCCCCGCCCGCTGTCCCCCGCCGAGTCGCGGCCGCGCGCGCGCGCACGCGCACCCCCGTCACCCCGGCTGGGGGTGACCGCCCCGCCGTCGGGCCCCCGCCCCTTCCCCGTTCC
Source organism: Mustela nivalis (assembly GCF_964662115.1). Taxonomy (NCBI): domain Eukaryota; kingdom Metazoa; phylum Chordata; class Mammalia; order Carnivora; family Mustelidae; genus Mustela; species Mustela nivalis. Next base: position 82,986,569 of record NC_139032.1, on the reverse strand, counting down.
GACCCTGCCGGGCCCCGGTCCCAGGCCACTCACCGAAGCGCGGGCGGCTCGGCCGCTGGCGGGAGGAGCGGCGCGCGGCCCGGCGGGCGGCCGGCCGGAGCGGAGGGTCCCACACGAGTCGGCGGCGCCGCGGCCGCACGCCCGTCCGCTGGGTTCCGCCGCCGCCTGCGCGGGCCCGCGCGCGTTCCCGCCCCTCCCCACCGCGGGGCCGCGCCGCCCCCTGCGCTCGTGCGCGCTGCCGCCACGCTGGCCCGGGGGGCGCCCCGCGGCTACCGCACGGCGCTGGGACCCTTCCGCGCCCCGGAGCCCCTCAGACTGCGAGTGATTCGACCAGCCGAGCCCTCCATTTCAAAGACGGGGAAACTGAGGCCCATACTCTCAGGGCGAGTCAGACCCAGCAGACTCCCCTCCCCCCTTCTCAGGTTCTAGAGATTTAGGATTAGGGTCTGAGGTCAGCGAACTTCGTGGACCCCTTCCCTGCTTCCTTGGGGACCCATCTACTAACATTGCTCCATTCTCGGTCCTGGTCACACTGGCCAGTCAGCTAGCGCTTATTATGTGCCTACTGAATGCAAACACACATTCAGAAGTAGGCTCCAGGTCTATCTCCACATGGTGGTGAAGGTGCGGCTCCTTGCCCTCAAAGTGCCAGCATCTCCTCATCTGGAACCCCCCAAATCCTGTGGACCCCAAGACAGTAAAAGCCAATGTGCAAAAGTTTCTGGAAGGCTCTACTAATGAATGCTTAAGACTCCCTCTAAGGAGACAGAGGCCCCACGTAAGGCCCCAAAAGCTGCCTGCTCAGTTCCCTGGTGCACTTCTTAAGGGAACAGACACCCACCCCCTCCCCCAAGAAGGGCTGTGCCTGGTTCACACAGTTCCTGTTTCCACACTGACTGCTTCTCCTCCTCAGGCAAGAACTGTATTGTGTTCCCCCAAAAAGACTGGAACCAGGGAGGGACACTGACCGCTGAGCACGGAGCAGTTACCCCAGCACTCTGCCTGGGTGTGATCCATAACGATAATGACGCCAACTGAATACCCACTGTGTGCCAGCCTCACGACTGCACAGCCATTCTCTGAAGGAGGTCTTATGCTACCTTCATGCCCATTTTACAGATGGGACAAAGGAGGCTTAGAACAGAAGCTAAGAGAAACAAATTCTCTTGCTCAAAGTCACCCAGTTAATAAGTGGTTGAGCATGTAGCTCGACCACAGACCGTCTAATTCCAGTGCCTGTGCGCCTAATCTAGGCAGTCCTACCTCCTGAACAGCATAGCTCTGGGCTGCTGTGTAAGAGCAGACAGGTGGGGAAGCAGCTGGCCCAGAGGACCCAGCCCAGTCCCAGACCTTCCACAAACCAACAGGGACAGAACGGGTCATTTTGCACATTGGTTAGCGGTTTCGCTGGGGACCTGCTTACAATCTCACTTCGCATGATATGCATTACAGTAAATACCAGAGAGACTGAAGAGACAGCTGTAAGAAATAAGCATGGCAAAAAGTAACAGAAATAAATATAAAAGTTCTGAGACCGTGTTGCAGTGTGACTATCAGATCAGTGATATTTACCATATCAATGCAGCAAAATCAGTTTCTTCATTCAATCCCTGACACACATCTATGAGCACCATATATGGATCACGTGCTATTCTAGGCACTGGGATATGCTTGTGAACAAAATATAGCCCTGACTCTCTTGGGGCTTCAGACTGGGGGTGGGGCATGTGGGGAAGCAATTGCAAATATCTGCCATGGTTGAGGTTAAGAAGTTTGGTGGAGAAAATAAAACAGGGAAGGGATAGGAAAGCCCAGGGGTGCTTTTTCATAGAGGGTGCTGGAAGAAGGCCTCTCTGATGAGGTGACATCCCTCTGCTAGAGGGAAAGTGATGAGAGGTCTTCTGTATGTAGGACAGGCCCCAGGTTCCAAGAACAGTCCTGGTAAGCTCCAGAGCAAGAACCTGAAATTCCCCTTTGACGGAAACTTTGAGAATAGTGCCAGACCACCAGGAGGAAAAGCACTGGGACCACTGCAGTTTGCAAAGCCCTAACCCAGCCTCATGGAGCCCCTTTAGCAGGTGCTCCTGATATCCTCATTTTCCAGTTAGGAAACTGAGGCTCAGAGAGGTCAAGCAACGTGCCCCAGGTCACACAGTACACATCTCTGCAATCAGCAGGGATGGGTCTGACTATAGGCAAGCTGACACTAATGCTAAGTGTTAGGGGGATAAAGAAAGCTTCACCTCCACCCCCTTCTTGCTCCTGATATCCTCATTTTCCAGTTAGGAAACTGAGGCTCAGAGAGGTCAAGCAACGTGCCCCAGGTCACACAGTACACATCTCTGCAATCAGCAGGGATGGGTCTGACTATAGGCAAGCTGACACTAATGCTAAGTGTTAGGGGGATAAAGAAAGCTTGTTCACCTCCACCCCCTTCCTGCCCTCTTAGACTATAATTCAGGAGCTGGCAGGGTGGAGTGTTCACTGTTTTCCTCACCCACTTCCTTCTCTCTGGCCTGGTCCCAGCCCCAGGTGATATGCTGAGGGGGGAAAAATCAGGTCAAATTCAGCCCAGAGACCCTCCAGATTCCCTGCACTACCCCCACTACCCTGGTCAGGGTAGGGGGTAGAGGGGAAAGGGTGCAACCGGAGCCCCATTCAACTTTTGTTTTTAACTCAAAGGATTTTTCAGCGAGTCCCCAAATGAGTCACCTCGAAGAAGTGCTTCACAAACTGACTCCCAGAATTAGAATCAACATGTCCCTGAGCGTGCTGCCTGACACTTCCTCCCACAGGGGCATTTGTGAATCTAGTCTGGGAGAAAGGCTCTCTCTGTTCACCACCAAGAGTTTCGGGATTAGGCCTGTGTCATTTCATTATTTCTCTGCATTAGAGGAAGAGAAGCTACTACTGCCAGCACAGTCTCTGCACCCAGCTCCGTGTGAGACATTTCATTCTCCCAGCAGCCCTCAAGACGGGGGTCATGCTTTCTGTTTCACAGATGGAGAAGCTGGGGCTCAGAGTAGTAATGTGGTTTGAACACAGCTAGGATTTGAACCCTGGTTTGCCATTGTCGTATTTGGAAAGGAAGCAGTGGGAGACGAGAGGAGGCATGAAAGACTAGAATCAGACCAGACCCTTTGGACAAAAGGTCTTCTTGCCAGTGTCCCGATGGTGGGGATTTTTGTGGGGGGGACAGTCTCAGTTTTCCCAGGAAGTCTGATTTTTGCTTATTGTCTGGGCGACATTGTTATGAAGAGCATCATTTTCAGTCCAAAAGTACCTTGGTTTGGGTGATCAACGTTAGGGTCACCCTGGCTGTGTGCAAAGCCACTGTACTGGGGGTTTCAATTTTTACATTCTATTCAATACAGAATGGGGGCCTCTCGTCTGAGGGGTCTTCACATCCTGATGGCTATGTATTCAACCACGAGATGACAGAGCTATCCAAGAGCAGCAATCCCAGCTGGCTGCGGAAGGAGTCAGGTCTGTGTGTCAGGACTCCCTTTCTCCCACCCCAGCTCTGCCATGTGCTCCCTCTGTGATCCTGGGCCAGTTCCCCAGCTGGCAAAGTGAGGACAGGATCTCTAAAAGTCCCATCAACTTTGACCTTCTAGGGTTTCCTGTTGCCCAATGAATGCTGGGAAATCAACTACCCATTTGGAAATCAACTAACCAGGAACGCAGGGAGCCATTCCTCCCCCCCTGCCCTCAGACAGTTCACTTTTTAAAATGGTAGACCTCGTTTTGAGCGATTTTAAGTTTTGTTTTTTTTTTTAAAGATTTTATTTATTTATTTGACAGACAGAGATCACAAGTAGGCAGAGAGGCAGGCAGAGAGAGAGGAGGAAGCAGGCTCCCTGCTGAGCAGAGAGCCCGATATGGGACTCGATCCCAGGACCCTGAGATCATGACCTGAGCCGAAGGCAGCGGCTTAATCCACTGAGCCACCCAGGCGCCCCCGATTTTAAGTTTTAAAGCATTTATTTTCTGAAGGGCTGTTACCCACAGTTCAAAATTCAAAAGGTGCCAGAAAGATACGTGGGGGAAATGTTTCTTTTCCCCACCAGCCACCTCCTTCTTTCCCCTGGAGGGAACGAGGATTGCCAAACACTCTCTGTTCCCAGACAGAGTGTGTTTTGTGTGGGTGTGTATATATATGTGTGTGTGTGTGTGTTTTCTCATTTTTTGTACAAATGATAACTGATCCACACTGCTCTATACCTTGTGTTTTCTTCACTTCTTGGAGACCACTTCCTACCACTTTGTTAAGAGCTACTTTCTTTTTTATGAGTGCATAGTATTCTAAAATATTTGCATGTAATCCCCATTAAGTTAGCACTCGCTCTGTGTACCAACCAGAAGTTTCGGCCTTAGCTCTGACTCTCGGGGACCTACAGTTTGGCTGAGAGACAAGCAAAGCAGAAAATACTGGAGATGCAAAGAAGAGAAATTTCTCAAATGGCCCCCAAGTTCATTTGTGAGGTGTGGCTTTGGGGTTCATTTTTTTTTTCTCCCCCAGCTCCAGGTATCTCTAAAGGCTGTTGAAGGAACCCAGGCCTGGGTTCTTTTGAGACTTGAAAACGCAGTAGTGCAAGTTCAGGCAATCTACTTCTTTCTTCTGGACTTCAGTGTGCTCATCTGTAAAATGGGGGCAGTTGGCCCCCTCTGCAGGATTGTGGTAGTCACAGGAGATCGTGTTCTTCCTGAGAAGGTTTGGTGAAGAGTGAGACGCCATGCTCCCGGGCCGGAAGGTCTGGGAAGGCTAAGAGGCCGCTGTAAGGAATGCTATGTTAGGTGGTGGGTATCATGGCTCTTCCTGCCCAGAGAGAAGCATCTCTTAAGCTTTTTATGCTTTGCTGATCCTGTGATAACGGCTGATACACAGCTATCTCCTTCCATTTTTGGCAGTGACAGTCACCAACTCTGCATGTGCTGTGGGCTTATCATGGTAGACCCCTCCCCCGGGGATACTGCCACACCCCTGCAGCTCCCTGCAGGTCCCTGCGTCACCCTCCGGGACTTGCTATTTCCATGAACAAATTCAAGTGCCACTGACTCGTGACGAACGCCAAGCATCCCAGCATCATTAAAAACAGTGTCCCCTTTGATTCTCCAAAGTGACTTAGATCGGACAATCGATGATAAGGCCACCCCGTTATTCCTGTCAAATGGAACAGTTACGGTCCAGTGAAGAAATCCATCATCACCTCAGCCGGGGACCGAGGCAAGCATGCGTGTGGTCCACGTAGCCATTCTGGGATGTAGGGAATGTCCATGTCCCCGATGAACGCATTTACAGATGAAAAAACGGATGTACACAGAAGCTAATCAGTTTGTCTAAAACAAAATCTAAGGAAACAAAATTTAAGAAAACAAAATCTGCATTCTAGCTCACTCTGCTTGGAACTCCGTCAGCAGGGTCCCAGGCTGGCCATATTTCTCCCCCCCTCCGGGCATCCAGGCATCCACTTGGCTTTGGGGGCCAAGAGAGGGGCTCCAGCTGCCCTTCCGAAACTCCTAGAGCATGTGGCGAAGGTGAGCGTCCTCTGGGCCTGAGGCGTCCCCTGCGTGTCTGGTGGTGCTGGCCGCTCTCCGAGCAGATGGAGGGAAAGGACCCTCTGGATTTAGGGCCGATGACACCACCCCCTCCCCATCAGGACAGGAAAGGAGTGCTGCAAAGGAGGAGAAGGGTATTTGGTTGTTGCATTTCTCAGCCCTGCCCCCTCCCCCAGTTTTCTGGGAACAGGTGCAAATTTTCTAGGCTTCAGGACATGCCAGGCTCATCTCAGGGGCAAGGAGAGGAGAAGGAACCAGATGGAGCTTGGAGACTGGCCAACGAGAAGGGGAGCAAGGAGGATGAAGGCAGGGGCAGGGGAATCAGAAAAGGGTTGGTTGTGTTGATTTGAGAGGATTCTTGCCAGAGTCTGGGCACTGCTCCTCCTCACCTGCTTCCTTAAGCCAGCCCTCTGTACCAGAAAAGGGAGCAACAAGGGGTTAGCCAACCCATCCGTGAGAAAGAAAATCCATTTTCCCTCATTTGATCACGTTCTGAGGCACCTGGTTCTGGAGTGACCATTGCTGTTTTGGGGTGATTCCCTGAGGCAGGATTCCTGGGTAGCAGAGCACACCCAAGGAGAGGCAGGGTGTCTGGGGATTTCAAAACCCTTGAAAAAGAGGCATGTGTGGACACTGGTTCAAAATTAGAGGCTTTGGGCTCTGAGTAGGGTTGCTCTGGCAGACCCCTGGAATAGGCAAAAATGCTGACCCCATGACTTCTGCCAGAAGCCAGTGGCCAAGGCAGCCACCTGTCCCCCACACTCAGTCCCCCAGAACTGGGCTGGGGCCAAGAGGCTTGGCAGAAACCCTGCCTTGGAGCCAATCAGGCCAGGGTTCAAAACCTGGTTTGCCACCTACCAGCCATATGACCATGAACCAGGGTCTCCGTTTCCTTAGTTGGAGGTGATGACATCTTTCTCATAGCCTCGTGATTAGGTATGGAGAGCAAGTTATCATCTGGCTGAAAATAATATTAATACCAAGTGTTGATCAGACTCAAAACCTAGTGCTTTACATTTTATCTGTGTTGTTTCATTTCAGGTTCCAACAAGCCCATGAAGTGGGTGCTGGTGTTATGCCATTTTACAGAAACCCACACAGCTGGCTGTTGACCTCAGTTTCTATGCCTGATCAAAAAAGCTCAGGAGGTGAAATGACTTGCCCAAGGTCTCGCGGCCAGGGGGAAAATAGTGAAGCTGCAATTTATAATAGATACACAGATGTAGTGAGCCAGCACAGCTAGCCCCAGACTCTCATCTATACAACAGGCATAATGATATTGTGAGTCACTTCCCACTCTTGGTAAATTCCATACTATATGCTTTTATTGAAAAAAAAAAAAATCCCTGATTGTGTGTTTGCCAATTTCCATGGTGTAAAGTACACCCACCATGGCTGGTTTAAGGCTACCGACAAGAGCCTTTGCAATTCCCAAGTATTTAACAACGAGCTCTTAAGACTCTGCTCTCGCCAGACACATCGCTGGCTCGCACATTGCTGGCCCAATCTACCCCCCTCTCCAGGTTCCGGAAAGGGAAACCCTAGTCTCAGTGCCTTAAGATTCCATTTTCCTTTGCTAAGGAAGAAGGAAGGCAGCCAGTCTGTACTGAGCGCCTACTGTGTGCCAGGAACTATGCCGCTGCACCCAAACCCAGGACCTCCTTTCATCTTTCCAGCGCCCCTTGATGAGGATGTCAAGATCCTCCTTTAATAGGCGAGAAGAGTGAAGTCCTAAAAAAGGTAACATCCACTGGCCGGGATCACCCAGAAAGTTGATGGCCGAGTCAGGATTTCAAGCCTAGTCTGTCTGCGCGACCAGACCTGCTCTCCCTCTCTCCTCCTCCCTTCCCTTCTTTCCAGACTCTTTCCACTGAAGCAGGCTGTGTGCGTGGAGGCCTGGGTCTGACATGGGCAAGTCATGGCCCTTTCACGAGTCTAGGTTCTCCCATCTACGAGGAGAAGGAATGAGACAAATCAATATTTAATGATTGGGCGCCTGGGTGGCTCAGTGGGTTAAGCCGCTGCCTTCGGCTCAGGTCATGATCTCAGGGTCCTGGGATCGAGTCCCGCATCGGGCTCTCTGCTCAGCGGGGAGCCTGCTTCCTTCTCTCTCTCTCTCTGCCTGCCTCTCAGTGTACTTGTAATTTCTCTCTGTCAAAAAAAAAAAAAAAAAAAAGATTAAAAAAAAAAATCTAATGATTATTTCAGGTCTACGTGAATCCCAAATTTAAGATTCCAAGTGGGTTCTTAGTGGGGGCTGGGGGGTGGGAGGTCACATGGATGGCATGAAGGCATCCCTGAAGGAAAGAACAGCTTCTGCTTACCAGGGACAGAGGTGGGCAGGACGGCCATCCTGCTGATTGCACCTGGGACACGTGTACTTGGAGTCACTGTGGTGTGGAACCTACTTGGATTTGAACCCCAACCCCTCCACCTCCTGGCCATGTGGTCCAGCGCTCACAGCTTCATCTCTCTGGTTGTTTTTGGTCCTGCCCGTAGTCTGCCCTGTTCTGGAAGCCTAAAGGGGCAAAGAAGGTTTCCTGCTGGGGAAACCTTTGCGGCAGGTAGAAGTGGCAGACGTCCTCTGTATTTGCAAACTACCGTGACTCTTTTTCTCCAGCCCCCATCTCCCCAGGTGGATTTTAGCAAAAGCCAGAGCTCTTTGCTCCCTGGCCTGGAAGCCCAGAGCTGCTGAAAGTGGAGGGGAAGGCCTGAGGTTTCTGTTTCCAGCAAAGGCAGAGCCAAGTCCCTCCCTGCCCCCCACCCCCGCCAGTCTGGGCCCACCTCCCTCTGGCCTGCACCGGCTGGCTGGTCTTCTCAGGTTTCTGAAAGCCTGTGTTCCCAGAGGAGGCATTAAGGATGGAGGAATGCAGACCCGGGTGTGACGGTTGAGGGGCTGTGCTGAGAAGCAGTCTGGGGAGAGCCCCCCCACTGGCCGGCCAGCTGTGCCCCAGCCCAGCCTCCACCGGGGAGGAGGAGAAAGGAAGCGGACAGGAAGCCAATCCCGTGGGCTCTCCGAGGAGTTCCTGTGCTCTGGGTTAAGAATTCTGGTGTGTGTTGCGGGGGGCGGGGAGTGGGAGGGGTACACCGAGAGGGCTCAGCCCACTTGCAGGGAATGAAGGAACTGGTTAGTCTGGGGGCTCCAGACAACCAAAAACAGGGTCCCTGTCAAAGGTGCTTGTTGGTGACCATGAGAGGGAAGGAATATTTACTGAGCAACTATTGCTTTCCAGATGGAGAAAAGCCTCTTCACCCGCAGAACCCTGCCCAAGACCCATCTGAGCAGGGAGGCACATCCAAGAAAAAAAATGAGGCAAGCAACCAGCAAGCAAATGCATGGGATTAAAAAAGGATTATCTGATCCAAATCCAATTCCCAACTGCTACAAGGCAAAGCGGCTCTTGACTGAAGCCCTCCTGGGAAGCTGGAGATGGAGACCAACCTCATCAGCTTGTCCTGGAGGAAAACTTCCTAAAGCCAGCTCTGGAGGAAATCCCACACCCCCCCCAAAGTTTGATCCCACCCCCCCCCCCTAAAGTTTGCTCCTCAGAGCTCCGAGGAGGTCTCTCTTTTCACCCCTGTCTCTCCTGAATTTCTGCGTGGCCTCTAGTCACCGGGGGGTCCTGGATTCTGCTGGCCTTGGGTCAGCCCTGGCTTAACGTGGCTTGGTACTAACAGCGCCCCCTTAAATGCTCAAGAGGGTCGTAAAGGGAGCCAGTAAGTAATATAGCTTTCTTCTTCACTCCCTGCTGACCTCCAGCTTCAGTCAAGGCCCTGGGGCCAGCAAAGCAGGCTTACAAGCACAGGACATCCTTAGAAGGCGAGGAAGGGAGGGTTCTACTGTCTTGTCTCCTGGACCCCAGAGTCTTCTCACTTGTTCCATACAGTACTGACCACACCAATCAGTCTACACTCTCTCCGTGAGAAAATGAAGGCCCAGGGCTTACCACCTGCTCAAAGTCAAATACCTAGTGTATCCCTCAGCTCTGCCTGAGGCCCCATATGTTTGCCACGAGACCGAGTACAGTGACCGAGGAACGAACAAGCTCCCTCGTGCTACATACAGAGACCCTAAGACCCAGAGAAGGTTGGTGCCTTCCTCAAGATCACACAGCACATTGGCAGCAGACCCTGGACTAGAACCAGGCCCCTTAGCCCCCAAACATCCCTAAGTTTTTCCCTGAGCAGACAAGAAGGCTTGGTGCTACTCTGGAGGAAAGCCTGCGTCACCCAGGTTTCCACCAACCCCTCTGTGGGTCCCACCCGTACAACTAAGGGTCTGTCTTAGTTTCCATGTCCAGAAGACTCTCTAGAGGCCCTTGAAGGAGCTCTTCTCCCTGCCTGCCCTTGCTGGCCCCTCTCCTGGAGAAAGGAGGCTGTACCCAGACCCCAAGCTACCTCATTTTCCTAAGGGGGTGTCATAGGGCCAGAATGGGAGTAGCGTTCAGACCCTGGAAGCTCTCACTGGAGAGTCCACGTGTCAGAGTCGTCAGAGTGGAAAGCCACATCAGAGGTGTCCTGACCATGTCACCCAAACTTAGTTTGGTATTTAAGACCCCCTCTTCCCCACCCTCTCCCCCGTACATAGCCTGTGCTCTAGCCGCACCCTTCGAAGCATCCCCTCTTTTTTTAGTCATCAGGCTTTTGCTCATGCTGTTCATCGGCCCGGAGTGTCCTTTCTGCCAGCTGTCGGAAGAACTCTTATTCGTCCGTTGGGATCCAAATCAAATGCCCCTTCCCAGAGCATCAATTATCACACTGATGGGCTCTTTGGAATATCGACAACCCGTGTTCCTTCTGATCAGCCAGGGACCGCGACGGGCAGGTTTTTAAATATTTAGATTCTCCCCTAGACTTTCACTCTGGGGAGTCTTCCCTGGCCCCAGATAGGGTCATCCTTCTGTCGCCTAGGATCCCTGTACGTCCCTCTGCAGCAGCCCTTCTCCTGCTGGCTGGCATGGTTCTGCCTCCTCCCGAGACGGTGAGTTCCTAGAGGACATCGTGCTCCGACTGGACATCGTGCTATCTGCGTCCCCCCCTCTCCCCCGGGCCCCCCAGAGCTACACCAGGGACTGAGCAGCCATACTCACTCTTTGGGTACAAAGTTGATCCTTGCGGGTGACTGCTAGGAGCTGGGGGAGCCCCAGGACACTTTGAATAGCCCCCACTTTTGATAGGACGGGCATCCCATGGGCGCTCACATCCTGTGTGTTCTCACAGCAGCTCACCCCTTCTATCTGACCAGTATTGGTCCCACTTTGCAGATGGAGAAAGCAAAGCACAGAGAGAAAAAGAAACTTGGCTAAGCGAGTAATGAGCCTGGGTTTTGAACCCTGGTCTCAGCTCAATGTGCCTACCCTTGCCATACGGTCTGAATCCCAAGCAGTCTTGCTTGGGCAAGGGCAGTCTTTGGGGATTCTCTGCAACCTCCCAGACCCATGTTCGGGAGCTGATGAGCTGATGAGCCCAGACTCACTCCCCCACTGGCAGTGGGCCCAGGCAAGGAAGGTCACATAAAGTAGGACTGACCCTTTGCCCTGAGTGCTCATTTACAAGCCCCTAGGCCAAGCCTGGGCTTTGGCTGCCCTTGGCATAAATTCTGGAGAAGGATTCTAGGAAGCAGTTCTGCAAATGGAGAAGGATTCTAGGAAGCAGTTCAGCAAATGATACGGGGCTTTCCAGGGTGAGCCAGAGAGACAAGACACAAATGACCCTCCCATAGGGTCACATTTGCCCTGACCACTTAGAAGAGTCTTTTTGTCCCAGATGCCACCTGCATGTCCAACTCTTTGTTGCTCTCAGGGGACTTCAAGTCAGCTTGGTGGAACCAGCCCCAAGCCTTGAGCCACGAGATCTGGCTTCAGATCCTAACCCCAGTGTTTAACTTGCCCTATGACCTAGGCAAGCCACTTTACCTTTCTGACACTTGCTGGCTTTGTAAGTCAAGGGGTTGTTGGGAAAACTAAATGGGGTCATTAGAACCGAGTGACTTGCATGGGCTGGAGTTTCCTCTACAAAAAGGTTGACTCGGAGTTGAAAAGATCCGTGTCCTTCCAGAGAAAGTCCCCGGTCTCCTTCCCTGCCAGTCTCGGTAATCTATAAATTTCCCAGGTAAGATCACCACGCCCCCTTCCTTAACAACCAGGTTTGACCTTCAGGCTCGTGGGTGGGGAAAGCACAGTCTCTTCTTTCCTCCTCTGTCCAGAACTCTCTCCTTTGAAGCCCATGTGGGAGGCCCTGGGCTTCTTTTAGATAAGATTTTGCTTGGGAGAAAGTCCCTGTTTTCCAAAACACAGAAAGCAAAGTCCTGCCACCTCCACCTCCACGTGGTTTGGACAGACTTTCCAGAACTTGGCTGAGCTGAAAACCCGAGATATGAAAATTCCAATTTATTGAACACAAAAGTCACACCTGGGGATTCACTGCTGGGTTCATATCAGTGGCCTGCTCTCCCATTTATATCGTAAATGCGTCTCCCTTGATAGAATTTCAAGCCACACACAATTTCTCAGATGCCTCCTTAGAGTCAAATAGCCGTCTTCCTGAAGTTCTACCATGTTCCAGAAGCCACCTGAGCCGGCATTTCCTGTGGAAACTCCTACCCTGAGCTTTGCAGATCACAAAGCCTGCTTACACCCAGCATCCCACCTAAGACTCACAGGAGAAGCCTATTATGCCCATTTTCCAGTCTGAGACACTGAGGCTGACACAGTAGGAGTACCTCCCCTCTAGTCTCTCCCTCGACTCTGGGACAGAACCTAGAGTGACCTCACCCCTTTCCCCGTGAACTCATATCTTAAGGCAGAGCTTGTGACCTTTCCTTCAGCTCACCTAGAGTACCCTCGGTGGTTTCTCTTCTCTGGGTTCCCTGCAACCAACGATGTGAAGTCCTGTCTCCTGAGAGTGACAGCCTGGTGCTTCTGCGGTCTCCCAACTTCTCCAGCCCCGTAACCGGCATTGCTTTTGTGCTCCAGCATCCTCTGTGGCCCCCAACGTCAACCGCTCTGCTTCAAAGCTGCTAATGTGGATGGGGATGGTGGTGACATGGGATGAAAGTCATAAATGGGTGAGTGTGCACGAGGCTAAAGCAATCTAGATGCCCACGGTGCAAAGTGTAAGGAAATGATTTGTCGATAAGTAAAACGTAGAATTAGCATATGACCCAACGATTCCACTCCTAAGAACTGAAAACCGGTGTCTACAGCGGCTCTGGTCACAACACAGCCAAAAGGTGGAAACAGTTAAAAGGTCCATCAACAGATGAGTGGATAAGACAAAAGGTGGTATGTCCATCCAATGGAATATCCTATGGCCACGAAAAGGAAGGAAATACTGACACCAGCTACAAGATGGTCGAACCTTGGAAACATTCTGCGAAACGAAAGAAGCCAGTCACAGACGGCCACACGTGGTCTGACATCCAGAACAGGCAAATCTAGAGGGACAAAAAAACGGATCAGTCATTGCCAGGGGCCGTGGCAGGGGAACATGGGGGCTTCCTTTTGAAATAATGAAAGTGTTCTGGAACTAGATAGTGCTGATTGGTCCACACCTTGTGAACCTAGTAAAAACCACTGAATTATAGACTTCAAAATAGTTTCAGTAGCGAATCTCATGTTGTATGTATTTCACTGCAACAAGAGAAAAATGTAAGGAAGCGGTCACTCTTGGGTGCCGACCTGTGCTTGCCCACCCTGACCGTATGCACCTCCTCCCGCGTTGTGCTGTGGGTGCCTTGGGTGCCGACCCTCACCCTGGTCCTGGTGTCCACAGCCACCTCCACCCCCGGACGAGAGAATTCTGCATTTGCTCTGTCGCTTCTGTACCCGCCCTGGAGAATCCTTCCTTGGACAGCCCAGTTCACGGGCTGATACAGAATAAAAATATTTGGTAAAAAGAGGCAGCGATAGGGAATTAGGAGCCGGAATTGCTTAGGAACAGCCAAGAAATACTTATTGGAGGGAAGACAAACTGTGGAGAAAGAACTTGGAGGGGGGAAGAAAGGGAAGAATTGCCAAGCTCAGTTCTGTTTTTGTTTTTTAAGATCTTACTTATTTTTTTGACAGAAAGAGAGAGAGAGAGAGAGAGAGAGAGGAAGAGAGAGAGATTGCAAGCAGAGGGAGCAGCAGGCAGAGTTGGAGAAGCAGGCTTTTCACCGAGCAAGGAGCTTAAGATTCGGGGCTCGATCCCAGGACCCTGGGATCACACCCTGAGCCGAAGGCAGACGCTTAACCATCTGAGCCACCCGGGCGCCCCTGCCAGGCTCAGTTTCTAAAACAGCTTTATTGAGATATAATTCACGTATCATATAACTCATCCAATGTGTACCATTCAATGGTTTTGAGTATAAAAAGGGTACAAACTGCCAGTTACAAGATGAGTAAGTTCTGGGGGTCTAAAGTACAGAACGGTGACTATAGTTCATGATATACTCGGAAGTTGCAGAGGGAGTAGATGGTGAAGTGTGCACACACACACCCCGCCCACCACACACACACCACACACACACACACACGTTAGTCAGGTGAAGTGATCTATGTGGTTTTTTTTTTAATTTTTTTCCTTTTTATTTATTTGATAGAGAGAGAAATCACAAGTAGGCAGAGAAGCAGGCAGAGGGAGAGACAGGGAAGCAGACTCCCCGCTGAGCAGAGAGCTCGATCCCAGGACCCTGAGACCAGGACCTGAGCCGAAGGCAGAGGCCTAACCCACTGAGCCACCCAGGCGCCCCGGTGATCTATGTGTTAACTAACCTGACCCATGGTACTGATTTTGAAATATATGCTTACATCAAATCATCACATTATATCCCAAACTTACACAATGTTGTATGTCAATTGTATTTCAAGACAGCTGAAAACAGAACAAATTAAAAAAAAATTTTTTTTGTATAGTCACAGCAATGGGCACTCTCTCCAGTGTCCACTTTGGGATATTTTTATAACCAAAGAGAAAACATCCCCCTCCCCTCCTTCAGCTCTTGGACACTACTTGGGGGGTCAGGGTCAATGTCTGTGCCCATGGGGATGGGAAATCTCTAGAAGGAGGGACGGAGGCCAGAACCAGGATGGAGCCCGGCAACAAAAGGCCCTGTGGAAAAAATCAAGTTGTGGAAACCTGTATGAAGCCTAATATTCCATGTGCCACATTTTATCATACGTGAGCAATCATATTTTTAACTTTTTATTTTGAAACAATTTCAGACTCAGAGAAAAGTTGCGAAATACAACAAAGAATGTCTTTATACTCTCAGGTTCCACAAATGTTTTTTTAAAGACGTTTATTTATTTATTTATTTGAGAGGCAGAGGGAGAGAAGGAGAGAGAAAGAATGAGCGGAGGGAGGGGCAGAGGGAGAGGGGGAAGCAGGCTCCCGGCTGAGCAGCGAACCCAAAGTGGGGCTCGATCCCAGGACCCTGAGGTTGTGACCTGAGCCAAAGGCAGACACTTAACCAACTGAGCCACCCTGGCGCCCCAAGATTCCTTGAATGTTAACATTTTGCCAAGTTTGTTTTATCAATATCTTCTCCCACTGTATAAACACAGACATGTGCTTCCTCGTTCCTACCCGTCTAATCTCCGTAGGTGTATAGATGTGGATACAGATATCTGACACAAACATATATATATATACATGTACCTGTGGGAGGCATGTTTGGGTGTGCACAGATATACACATATAGGTATTCTTCTTCTCTGGATTATTTATGATTTTTTGTTGTTGTTTTAAGATTTTGGGGGCACCTGAGTGGCTCAGTTGGTTAAGCATGTGACTCTGGATTTCAGCTCAGGTCATGATCTTAGGGTCATGAGATCAAGCCCCACATTGGCTCTGCTTGAGTATGGAGCCTGCTTAAGATTCTCTCTCTCTCTCTCTCTCTGTGCCCTTTCCTACCCGCTTGCATGCACTCTCTCTCTAAAAAATAAAGAGGGGCACCTGGGTGGCTCAGTGGGTTAAGCATCTGCCTTTGGCTCAGCTCATGATCTTGAGGTCCTGAGATCAAGCCCTGCTTCAGGTTACCTGCCCAGCAGTGAGTCTGCTTCTCCGTCTCCTTCTGTGATCTCTCTCACTCTCTCTCAAATAAATAAATAAAATATTTTTAAAAATGTTTAAAAAATAAAAATAAAAAAGAAAGATTTTATTTTATTTTTTATTTTTTAAGATTTCTCTTTATTTTGGGGCAGGGGAGTGAGGGATAGAGGGAGAGAGAGAAAAACAAGCAGACTCCTCACTGAGTCTGAGTGTAGAGTCTGTCACGGGGCTCTGTCCCATGACCCTAAAATCACGACCTGCTCTGAAACCAAGAGTCAGACACTTAACCAACTGAGACACCCAGGAGCCCCTAAAGATTTTATTTTTTAGGTAATCTCTACTCTTGAACTTAAAACTCCCAGATCAAGAGTCACATCCTCTATTGACTGAACCAGCCAGATGTCCCTTCTCTGAACTATTTGAATGTCAGGTTTAATGACATATAATTTACATACGATAAACACATCCCTTCTAAGTGTAGGGTTTAATGAGTCTTGAAAATAGAGTGGGAGGGGGAGGGAGAGAGAAAATATCAAGCAGACTGTGCTGAGCACAGAGCCCTATGCAGGGCTCGATCTCATGACCCCGAGATTATGATCCAAGTCAAAACCAAGAGTGTGATGCTTAACCAATTGAGCCACCCAGGCGCCCCTGTCTGGCTGGGGTTTTATCAATTTTCTTGATAATTTCAAAGAGCCAGTTTATGGTTTCATTTATTTTCTTATGGTTTCATTTATTTTCTGTATTGTTTTTCTGCTCTATATTCACTGATTTCTGCTCTTATCTTTACTATTTCCTAGTTTCTGTTTTGGTTTTAATTTGCTCTGCTCTATCTAGTTTCTTAAGATCAAAGCTTAGATAATCGATTCTGGAACTTTCTTCTTTTCAAATATGTTCATTGTTAATACTATAACTTTCCCTCTATTATGCTGCTTTAGCTGCGTCACACAGACTTTTTAATATGTTGTGTTTGTGCTGTTGTTCGGTTCAAAATATTGTCTAATTTTCTTTGTGATTTCTTTCCACATACAATTTGCTGATGCATACAGGTGTATTAAACGTTAAAACAAAATGCACAGATGATAATGATATGTAACAACCTCCAAATGGGGCTTATCTCTGGGAGTGAGGGACAGATGGAAACAGGATGGAAAGAGTGGTAGATATTAACAATGCTCACCAGCATTTCCGTTCTCTTCATCTTCTGAGCACATGAGATGATCACACTTCACTGACCCTTTGAAGTTGTACAGGGACATACGACTTGCTCTAGGCAATGAAACGTGAGCAGAAGTGACATATGCCACTTCCAAATGGAAACATCTAAGAGCGAACGTGTGAGTCTTTGGGCTCCTTTCCCTGCATGGTGAGCCCTGAAGTCTCGTGCTGAGATCACAGCATCATAAAACGAGGGAGCAGCCATCAGCCTGGCGTCCTGGGAGACTACAATAAATACAGCTCTCTTCAGTCAATCCTCATTGGATATAGAGAATGAGAGGAAAACAGACCTTTATTATTTAAAGCCACTGGGGTTTGGGGATTGTTTGCATAACCTAGCCTTTCCTAACTAATACACGAGCTTTGACTGGGTAGTTGAGACATGAATGTTTGCCATGTAATTTTCTATGATTATTGTATATTTTGAATATTTAGTTTTTTTAAGGAAAGCAATATTAGGGGAGGAGGAGGTGACTGGGGTATTGGGCTCCTTTGTTCTACCCCACAAGGTGTTTCTCCATCTAGTCTTTGGGTCTGGGCAAGTCAGGGGAGAGGGGCTTGTCTGTTTCTCGAACCAGATCGTCACCTGGGACAGGGGCTCCCCCTTCCCTTATTTCTTCAGATTGTCACCATCTATATTGATTTGTATGTTTATTGTCTCTTATCCAGTGGAAAGTGAAGCCCTTAAGACCCAGGACTTTATTTACAACGCCAGTGCCTAGAACACTGTCTGGCACCCAGGAGCAACTCAGTATCCTTTTATTAAATGAAAAAATGCAGAGGATGTCTTCCATGGGTCATCTCTTTCCAGAGAGGAGAGGGGCTCTGTCTCTCCCCTCCACATTCCTTCTCCTTTGCCCTTCCCCCAAAGGGAACACACAATGGAGTCAAGGGACGCATAGGCAGCTCTCTACTCAAGAGCTCAGGTATAAATTCCAAAACGATGGTTCCATGGCGTGTGTGTCTCTGTGCCCGCATTTGTCTGTCTGTTTGGGGATGGGATAAGGCCCATGGGGGCTGTAGACATCTCCTTCTTTTTTTCTGTTTTTTTTTTAAGATTTTTATTTTTATTTTTTTAAGATTTAGTTCATTTATTTGAGAGAGAGTGAGACAGACAGACAGAGAGAGAGCATGAGGGGCAGAAGGAGAGGGAGAAGCAGGCTCCCTGATGAGCAGGGAGCCCAATATGGGACTCGACCCCAGGACCTTTGGATGATGACCCGAGCTAAAGGCAGATGCCTAACCAACTGAACCACCCAGATGCTCCCTAGACTTCTTCTGCTCCATATCCTGCCCAGGTGGCAGTCTGGTAGAGAAGGTCCAGAGAGGCACGGACAGACAGCACCTCCCCACCAAGGTCTTCCTCACAGCCTCAGGGAGGAGCCTGGAGCCTGGCTTTCTCCAGTAGATGCAGAACAAGGGTCTTGCTACCAAGGCTGTTGAGGGGGCCTTTGGCAGCCCCTGCCTCACAACTTAGCTGAAGTCCCCTTGGACTTGGCCACTTGGGCATGGAGACGCTCTGGCTCCACCAGCCCACACAGAAGCCTGAACTCGTGTAATTAGACATAATGACACATGGCGGGAGCTTCCAGCATCTCATGCTCTAATGACATGTCCGCCTCTCAGCCCATCTCAGGGGCCAGCGAGTCTCTAATTAGGTCTGGAGTCAGCAGGTGGGAGAGCCAAGTGACAGGGAGCAAGGAGAGAAACTTGGCCCTGGAGTTCATCAACCTGTGTGCCAAGTCCAGCCTGGCTAGTTTTTGACTATGAGACTCTGGGCAAAGCCAGTTCATTTTCCCAAGCTTTCATTTTCTCATCTGTAATATGGGGCTATAAACTGACACCACACAGGGCTGCTGTGAAGAGTAGTCTTCTCCAGGGATGCTGCTGGTGGGACTGGGGTTGGACTGGGGCTGGACTGGCGAGGGAAGGACCTGCGTCTTGGGGAAGCTCTAAGGGCAGAGGAAACCACCGCCCCGCCAAAGGCCAACTTGACCAAAGCGAAGGGTCATAAGACATGTACTCTTCTAAAGTATTTGTTCTCCTTTTAAACAATGAATATTTTTTTTCTTTGTAGCGCATGGGAAATTTTCATTTTAGGCTGATTTTTTTTACAAATCCCTTAGAAAGTCCTTTTTTGTCTTCTCAGCACTTCAGCATTTGGGGGATTCTTGTGCAGATTCTGCTAAATAGGCAACTCCACAAATTGTCCAAATTTGTTGCTTGGCTCAAAAGGCATTTCTTTTAATTATATTTTTCGGTTTTGATTTGAATTTTTATTAAAACTGTACATGTCCTCCGTTCTGCAAGACTTACAATGGAGCGTCCTATCTAATCTCTTTGCCCTCAATTCCCAGCCACCAGAGACAACTGCTTTCAACAAGACACAGCGGTTTCTTTGTCATTTACTTTTGTGCTCCCAAATAACATGCTCTTACTGTTTTTTAAACATTTTATTTAAATTCATTGTTTATTGTTGACTTTATTGAATAAAATATATAAAATACCAATGTATATAGAAATGGATTTAATACATAACATATACAATCATCTTTAAAAAGGCAGGATAAAAATCATAATAATGAGTTGTTTCCCTTTCCTTTTCTTTCTTTTTTTTAAAATATACTTTCTGTTTGTTTGTTTAAGAAAACTCTACGCCCAAAGTGGGGCTCAAACTCATGTCCCTGAGATCAAACAAAGTTGCACGCTCTGCTGACTGAGCCAGCCATGCGCCCCAGTCCCTTTTATTTCTTGATTTTCAGTTTTAGATTTAATCTCCTGCCTTCTTACCTTGGAAAAGAAGAGTTTCCTTCCTGTGCAATCTCCCCTCCATGTTTTTTTTTCCTGGTAGCATCTTCCTTAGATGGTCATATCATAATTTTGGGTTAGGTAAATATTCAGGGTTTATCATGTGACAACCTAAATGTTGACAGCCCAGGCACGTGGAGTCCTATGATTACATTTACTTTCTTTTTTTTTTTTTTTTACTACATATTTTTAAAGATATATATATTGAGAGAGAGAGAGAGAGAGCAAGAGAGCGCACGAGTAGGGAACCCCGCATGGGGCTGAGATCATGACCTGAGCTGAAGGCAGACGCGTAACAACCGAGCCACCCAGGCGCCCCTACATTTGTTTTCTTGTATGTGTTTCTCCTGGGATTTTTCATCTTTTTTTTTTTTTTTGCTCACTTGTAGTCCGTGTCACCTGATTAACCCCAAGCCCTATGCCAGGAGATAAGGTCATCAGACAACCCTCAGCTTCCTCTTTTTCTTAGAAATACACAACAGCAGTCTCCTTCAACACTTTCACAAAGTTATGCTGCATGGGATTAAAAAACAATTTTAAGACACGTCGAATTGCAGAAATATGCAGGAACGGTGTGAAGAACTCCATTCGCCCTGCAACCAGACACCCCATCCACGTTTCACCTGTTGCTGCCACAATGGCACTGATGGAAAGTGGCCCAGCCCAGCCTCCCGCGTCCTTCCTCTCCAGTTGCTCCGTCCTGCCTTGAACTTCACACTCTTGATGTTTTAGAGAGAACGGGGCAGTCCCTTGGCAGAACGGTGCTCGATTTGGGTTTATCTGTGTTTCCTGGTAATTATGCCAGGACCGTGCATGTTGGGGGCGAGGACATCACAGGAGAGACGCTGTGATCTCTCCCTGCCCCTTTCCGGTGCCATTCAATGTCAGCTCGTCCTCACGGGTGGTGTTAACTTCGAACAACTCACTTTTCTCCATCGTCAAGGTCTTGTGTTACTGTCGTCCTAACAGAGTTTCTGGGGGGAGATGCTCCAACACTACGTGAAAACTCCACTCCCTGTATCACTTATGGCCCTAGTTGAAGCATCCCTCGATGTCGCCTACCTGAAATCATCTTCATTATCCCAGTTACCAAGAGGTGATTTTCTTCTTCCCTTATTACTTCGCAGGGAAGTAGGGAAACGCATTGTCTTCTGCTCATTTATTCATTTATTTGTTCACAGCCCTGGGGACCCACGGATTCCTATTTTCTCTGATGGCTCATTTGTTTGGATATTTGAATTACCCCAGGTTTGGCCAGAAGAAGCCCCTGCCGGCTCTTGTGTCCCTTCGATCTCTGGGCACTCCTTCCCTGGGTGACCTCGGGCTCGTCTCGTGCTTTCTCTGGCCCCTCCCGGGAACCTGCTTTTCCTCCATAGAGCTTGATATCTGTCTGGGGGGGAGGGCGAGATCTTGAAAATAAGATCTCGGTGCTGGATGTGCTTGTTGCAACTGGTGTGTTGCTGCTCGCAGATCTTCTCGATGAACAGAGCTGGAGGAAAAAAAAACCAGACACACACACACACACACTTTAAATCGCTGACAGCTCCAATTCCATCCCAGCACCGCGGGGTTCCTCAGTGTCCTCCTTTCGGTATTTGTGCCTCCCTTGTCAGGGAGAAATCTGCCTCCTTTAATCCATGGTAGAGGACGCAAGCGCCCCACCCCCTGCATATATCCGTCCTCTGACCGCCCCCCCCCCAGGCTGGGGTCCCACCCAGCTTTAACTCTGGCCTCACTCGGGGGGCCACCAGGTCTCGCTCCCCGTACCTGCCCGGTGACCCTCTGCAGCGTGAACTGAGAAAGAAAGGCAGGCGTGGGGGGGGGGGGCAGGAAAGAGGAAAGAGTGGGGGAGGGGCAAGGGAAAGCAAGAAAGAAGTAGGCCGACAGGCAGGGGATGGTTTTTATAGCTTGAGAAGATTTCTGGGATTTTCAGGAATGTTCCCGTCGTCTCTCCCCCGCCTCTCTGATGTAGCCGCTAGAGGGAACTGGAAGGAAGATTCCAGGGAGAGGGGCCGCACCCCCATCTGAGCGGCAGATCGCAGAGGTGGTGGGGGCTGAGACCCCCTGACCCTGGCTTCCCTTGGCCCTTTGAAGGACTCCTGCGTATTGTTAAAGACCACACATTTAAAACATTTTTTTGTTGTTGTTGTTGGGGTGAACATAGTTAGCTCTGTGAGTTGGTAATAGGGCAAACTGGTTCTCTGGTCAACTAAGTCCTGGTGAGGACTGGGGGGTGACGGTGGTCACTGCTCAGACTCTCGGGTCCCCTCCTTCTCTGCCCCGAGTACCTCTGCTCGTCTGTTTTGGAACTACTGGGTCTCACTGTGATCTTCTTAGGTTTAGAAAGAAAATTGAGCAATCCCCGCTGGCCCTCCAGCTTGCTGGGCAACCCTGGGCAGGCCCCCCGCCTTCCCTGGGTTTCAGCTTACCCATGGGGAAAGGAGAGGTTGGCTTCCAACTAGGTTCTGGGCACTTCTGCCTTAGGCGGTAACACACACGGCTGGGGACCGGGGGGTCCTCTTTGGCCACCAGTCCCCAAGGCCAGGGAAAGAAGAGCCAAGGTCCCTTCCTCTGCCAGAGGAACAGGTTGGCTGGTTGGGCCTGGGCCTGTGGCCAAGGGGAAAAGCAGACAATACGCGGGAGTCTCCCTGACCGCCTGGGACGGGTTGTGCAACTTCCGCCCCCGGGCCTCCAAATAAGACTGTGGCCCCTGGACTTTGAGCTCTCGGCAGCCCTCTCCCCTCCCCCAGGGCCCAGGCCCTCCAGCTTAGGGGAGTGGACAGGGTATTTTCTTAGTCCCAAGGGTGGCCAGGTGGCTCTGGGTTCTGTGAGAAGGGTCTCACCAAGAGGGATCAGAACACACACCATGCGAGCCAGTGGAGGAGGCCGGCCAAGGGAGGCTCCGTGTGAAGGTGTGTGCACATGTGTGTGTGTGTGTGTGTGGACAGCAGTGAGGTGGGTGGGAGGTTGTGCCTGGGGCATAATCATCCCCATGGTCACGGTCATCGGGGAGTAATCCTAGAGGGCTGCCTGGCTGCTGCTCTGAGCCCATGGTGGTGCCTGGGAGCAAACGCACCAGTCTGCCTGGGAAGTGAGTCCAGGAGTTCAAGGGCACCTGGGTGAGCTGCTGGGTGTGTGCGTGAGTCCTTCGCCTGCATGCCCGTTGTGGGACACGGTGCGGATGGCGTATATGTGAGATGATGTCCACGGGGGCGATTCCATGGGGCCACGTGTGGGTTGTGTGGCTCTGAGTGTGTCCTGATGAGTGTGCATGTGAGTGTATCCCTGTATGTGTGAACACTGCGGGGGGTGCTTTTGTCTGTCCACTGTGGGTACAAAGGTATGGCTGTGATTGTGCCTGAGGGAGCCCCCGGTTGTTGAGCCTGCGGTCTCCGTGGTGGTGTGGTGGTTTAGGGTCACGTGTGGCCTCTGGTGTGGGTGACTGCACACGAAGTATGGAGGCTCGTGCGGGCGCTGGTGTAAGACTCGGGTCCCTGGGGACTTGGTCCAGCTCATCACGCGCTTCACCCCATCACTACCCGCAAACCTGCCGAGGACTCTGCATGCTTCCACCGAGTCTGCATTCTGAGCCCCAATGTGTCCTCCCGTACCATGGAGGGTGAGGTTGGACGGGAGGAGTTATCAGCCTCCTCCTACCATTGTGGGCACTTGTGCAAGACCCCTAAAGAACACATATAATATGAGGAAATCAAGAGCCCAGACATCCTAGGACTTACCTTGGCCCCTGGGTAAGGGGCAGGAAGCCCTAAAGTAATAGGGAAAGCCAGGAACCCGGAGCCTGGAGTGGGGTACATCCAGAAAGGGCCCGAGGAACCTGCTGGACCTCCCAGCTGACCAGGCCCTGCTGTGGCCTAAAGGCAGGGGGCTGTCTGGAGTGACCTTGATCTGGAGTTCTGGAAAGGGAGAAGGGGCGGGTCATGGCCAGGAGACCTCTGTGAGCAGCCCCCAACAAAAGTCTCAGGGGCATTGGTTGGAAGGGAGGACGACACCGCTCTACTCACTCAAAGGAGTCTGTCCTGGCTTCTTTGTTCCTTGACAAGTGGGGCCCTGGGTGACTTTCCTGTCAGGGAGGAGCCTTCATTCCCCTTGGGGCTGGTTTGAAAATTCAAGGGATGATCCCAAAGCTGGGGGAAAAGATACACTCACTGGGGGCGCCTGGGTGGCTCAGTGGGTTAAGCCGCTGCCTTCGGCTCAGGTCATGATCTCAGGGTCCTGGGATCGAGTCCCGCGTCGGGCTCTCTGCGCAGTGGGGAGCCTGTTTCCTCCTCTCTCTCTCTCTCTCTCTGCCTGCCTCTCTGCCTACTTGTGATCTCTCTCTGTCAAATAAATAAATAAAATCTTTAAAAAAAAAAAAAAAAAAGATACACTCACTGAACACCTGCTAGGTCCAGGCCCCCCGCGGGCCCGCGGCGGGGGGCGGGTAGGGGTGCTCCTTGCCACCATCAGCACCTTCACCCCCTTCTCTACCCCAACTCCTAGCAGTTCCTCCCAGCCGCGGTGCAGACAAGCCTTTGTGCAGCATAGTAATGAGATAGCATTGAAGAATCATTGCACAATATCTTTGCTGCAAAGGGCAGTGTTAGCACTAGACAGTTCTGTTTGCCGGGAGCAGGTTCCCTGCAAAGAGCTTGAAGGAGGGACACCTCGGTGGCTCAGTTAGTTATGCGTCTGCTTTCAGCTCAGGTCATGATCCTGGGATCCTGGGATGGAGCCCGAATCCGGCTCCCTGCTCAGTGGGCAGTCTGCTTATCCCTCTGCTCTGCTCATGCTTTCTCTCAAATATATAAATAAAATCTTTAAAAAGTCCATCCAGTCCTGGTGTGATGTGCCCACAAGGCTTGGATTCTGACCGCAACCACTCAGGGCAAGGACCCTGGGCTTGGAGAAGAGGGAGGAGATTCTAGGCGAAGGAAAGTTCTGGATGTCTTCCTCAAAAGTCAGGGCCAGCATGAGCAATAGACGATTCTGCTGGGGGGCGGGGGCTGCCTGATTGAGGACCAGAGTCCCTGTGGGGCTGAAGACAAGATAGTTGTCCCAGCTTTGGAGGAGCTGAAGACAAGATAGTCGTTAGTCTTGGAAAAAGGACACCCTGCCCCCACAAAGTGGAGGGAGAAGGGGAGAAGTAGCCTGGCTTCTCCCATCCCCCCAGTCCCTTCCCAGCACTTCCCATTCGCCCAGCCCAGCAAGAAGCCAGTTGGCCAAGGAGCCGGGGAAGGGCAGTTTGTAGGAGCCGGGCAGCTGCGTATGAAAGCAGATGGGCAACGCCCTGCACTTGCCCATGTCCCGCTCTGCAGGCGCTGGGAACTCGGGAAAAGCAAAGAAAGACCTGGCACCATCTCCGGGACTGTGGATATGACAGAGTTTTGACAAGAGTTGAATGGATGGTGCATACACACACACACACACACACACACACACACACACCTTTCCCGGTGCCACGTGCTCCCTGAGTGGTGGCTTCATGCTGTCCCTGCCACAGCCCAGAGAACTCAGGACAGGGCCCCCGTGCCGTAGTCGAGGAAACCGAGGCTTCCAGAAGGGAAGTCGCTTCTCTCGAGCCCCACAGCTGGAAAAGGGCAGAGCCAAGAACCCACCTCACCTCAGTGTGACTCCGGGGACCCCGGGCCTAGGACACAAGTGGGAAGTCTGCTGGCAGGTCCTAGTGTTGGGAGCAGATGCTGAAGATGAATCTGGGTTGGAGGGGCTGGGTAAAATTCTCTGAAGAAGAGAGGCCTTGGAGGGGTGAGGCCGGCTTGTGGGGGAGCCACGGATGGCAGATTGGGGAGCGGAGTGTAGTGGTAATGAACAGGACTTGGGGGCCCAACAGGCTGGGTCAGATGTGCCCTGCCACATGCCGGTGGTGCGACTGGATCTCCGTGCCTCCGTTTCTCATCTGTAAAATGGGCGTAATAGTGAGAGTAGTCCCTGCTTCGCAGGGCTGTGTGAAAACCGAGAGCTGGATAAGCGTTTGCTGCTAGTACGAGTCATTCTTATTTCTGTTTTATAGGTGAAAAACGGAAGCTCTGAGAGGTAGAGCCGATCAACGAAGATGGCACCACTAGGAAGCAGGATATGACTGAATCTGTGCCGACCCTGTGGCTCTCCCGCCCACCCTTTCCTTCTCTGTCTGCGCCCTCCGACCCCTCCTCAGACTCCTTCTTTACCTCTGTGGCCCACACAACCCAGCCCCGCTGTGATGTGGAGTTGCCCTTCTCCTTGTGTCTCCCCTCTGATAAGTCACCTCCTCCTGTCGGGCCTCCAGGCTTGGGGATGCCACCAGCTTCCTGCTGTTGATGCTCTCTGGGTTGCAGCCTCATCCCCCACTGGGTTTCTCAGCTCTTCTAATCCTTCCAGCCAGCCCCTGTGTTAACGTCCCTCCCTGAGAAACCTAGTATTTCAGTGTTCCTGCCAAACCCCCGAAGTCGCTGTCTATTGTGGGATTCCTTGGACCAGGAACCCTTCCCCATGCCTTTCCTATGTTAATGTACTGGTTGGGAACCCTCACCCCACTTGACAGAAAGAGAAGCAGGGCATCTGGAGAGGAGAAGCCATTCATTCACCTGCAGTCACACCGCTAGTGACGGGCCGGGCTGGGGTTCCCAGTCACGAGGTGGAAATCCAGAGCCCGCGCCCCGCCACCTCGCCTGCCGCTGGCTGTCCTAACAACCAGGTGACTATCTAGGCACCAGAGCCCTGCTCCGATGGTGACCTCGCTCTGGAACTTCTCCGTCTGGCCGCTCTGCCCCATGATGGACCTCAGAGACCCGACTGTGCCCGGCATCCCTGCAAGTTCTCTCCAGCTGAAGACCCCAGTGTCTGCCGAGGGGCCAGCATGTTCTGTGGTCTCCCAGATGCGGGAGTCTCTTTCTGCCAGCCTCTCCCCGCCCCCATCCCCCGCCGCTGCTGTCTTGCCACTCTATGCCAGGACCCTCGATGACTCACCACACAGAGCTTTCACTTCCTTCTTCTTGCAAAGGCACCTGACCTCCTGCAGCTGCAGAGAAGCCGGGGGCTTGAAGGCAGGAGGAGCAGCCATGGGCCCTGCTGGGGGCTCCTTGCCCGACACCGGCCTGGGCCCGACTCTCTCCAAATGGCCAGTCATCTATACAGGCTGGCATACCGGGAGATCGGCCTAGAACGTTTAAGCTGGAATGGAGGCTTTCATACTTACTGATGGCATCGGAGGGACCCAGCTTCTTTCTGTCCTTCCTGCCTTCATGCATGGATGGGTTTATGCTTTCCTCCCTTCGTTCCCTCATTTAACAAATCTGGCCTGGCCTCCGATGTACCAAGTAGTTCCCAGTGGACCGAAGAGCCAGGTTCATTCTCTGCCCATGAGGAGCTCCCATGAGGAGCCCCCTTTCTGCAAACAGAAAACCCAAGCAGGATTCAAGAAAACCCAACACAGGGACGCCTGGGTGGCTCAGTTTGTTAAGCGGCTGCCTTCGGCTCAGGTCATGATCCCAGCGTCCTGGGATCGAGTCCCACATCGGGCTCCTTGCTTGGCGGGGAGGCTGCTTCTCCCTCTGCCTCTGCCTGCCACTCTGTCTGCCTGTGCTTGCTCTCGCTTCTCTCTCTATGACAAATAAATAAATAAAATCTTAAAAAAAAAAAAAAAGAAAACCCAACACAGTAGGGAAGCCGTGGAGATTCTTCTGAGATCTTTTCGCACAGCTTACCGGTGTGTGTACACAGAAATGCTTTCTCATCACCTCCTGGGGTTCTCTCTCCCTTTATAGCACTCTATGGCTCCCAGGGGCTCCAGGGAGCGGGCAAGGGGCCAGGCTAAAAAATAAAGTTTCACTGAGCCTCCTAGGTACAGGTGTGTTGTATAACCTCCTAGACTAAGAGGCGGCACCTGGTTAAATGATTCTGATGTGGAGTCAGACCTGGGTTACCCACTAGTCATTTTCTGACCATGAGACCTTAAGGAAGTTGATCATCTCTGAGTCTTGGTTTGCTCTTCTATAAAATGAAGCTGTTGATGGCCTCAGTGTTGTGTTTTTGCAAGAATTCACTGAGACCCTCCCTGCAGAGCACTGGTACTCTGAGTGCTGAAGTGCTTGGGAAATGCCATCTGTCCCAGTGACTGCTGCTGCTCATTCTGAGGCTCTGTGGGTCCCCGATCCTGCCCGTATGTACGTGCGTGTGTGCATGTGGCTGTCTAGGAGGTGGTCAGGGAGGGCTTCCCAGAAGAGGTGACACTGGTGTTGCGTCTTGAAGGAGAAAGTGGAGGAAATGCATTGCAGGTAAAGGGAGAGGCCTGATGTGGTCAGAGTGTGGGGAGTACTTTGGGGGCAGCCAGCGGCCTGGAAGAATGAGCCTGGGCTCCTCAGGCCTCAATGCTGCATCCTGCAGGGGGCCGACTGTTGGATCTGGGTGGGCGGGGGCTGCCCCAGCTTGGTATCTGAGATGCTGGCAGCTCTCACCCCGCTGCCCCCTCCCGTTTCTGGGCCTCCACTTCCTTCCCCTGCACACACCACAGAGGCGTTTCAAAGGAAGCTGCTGCTTATTTTAGCCGTGATCCCTGGACACCCCCACCCACAGCTGCCCCTGCCCCTCTGGGCCCCTGAAAAGGCATCAGGCCACTCTTTTGAGTCACGGCCCAAAGCACTTATGGTTGAGAGCCAAGTCCTGCCCCCCTTCCCTGCAGCAAACCAAGCCCAGTCTCAAAGCTGGGAGACATGGGTTCAAGCCTAGATCTGATGCTAACTTCCTAGACCACGTCCCGGTCCCTTCACCTTCCAAGCCCTGGATTCCCACTGGGGCTCTGGGACCTGGCACTGGGCAGGCCCCAACCCCTGGATGGACAGATTGAGCTGCGGGTGTGGGGTAGAAGCTTACACTTTGGAGGTCTGTTCTTAAGAAAAACAGAATCACAAGAACAGATTTATTTATGAAAGTACATTTCTATTTAGAAAGGATCTGGGGAAGTGAGGAGCCCCAAAACTCTTTTTCTTTTCTACAAATCTGGGTTGGAGAGGGTCCCCCCAATCCTCAGGAGCCAGTGGGGAAACTGAGGCGAAAAGAGACGATGTCACTGTCTCTACACGGTCCCATAGCTGGGGACTGGAAGGCTAGGGTTTGAACCGAGATTTGTCAGGCATCAATGCCCACATTTCACCCCCTTGTAGGCCCTCATAGCCCCACTGGGGTGAGGAGGGCATGAGGGAGGAAGGGAGAGAGACTGTGAGCACAGGACAGCAGCCAGACAGACTCACCCAAGTCCCAGCTCTGCCCCTTTCTAGCCGTGTCACCCCTCCGGAGCCTCAGTGTCCTCATCTGTAAGTGGGGGGAGGGAGAGCCGTGGGGGGCTCTCTACAGCAGCTGGCACGTGGGGGTTCCATTTCCGCCTTCACCTGGGTCTTCTAAGTTGCCACACTCAGAATGCTGATGACTAACCCTTGTCTAATGCTCCCCTGGCGCCGGGCAGGGCTCTGACTATAGCCACTGAAACATTAAACTTCGAATCCTCACAACAACGTGAAGGGGTACGTGCTCCCGTGTCCCAGATGAGGAGACCAAAGCCCTGCATCCGTGCCAGGAGCTGGGCTGGGCACCGGAGATGCAGCCGTGACATGGTGAGGGCCTTTGGTCCTGAGGATCTCAAAGCTGGAGGGATCAGAGGAGTCAGCACCTTTGCTCTTAGAACCCCAGAAGGATGCTGGCAAGTGTACCATCTGGGGTCTCAGGGGAGTCTCAAGGGAGCAGAGAGGAAGGAGCCCTTCCTTCGGACCAGAGCCTTCGTGCAGGATGTGGCACTTGGAACAGAGCCCTGCGGATTCCCAAAGGAATTTTCCAAGTTGATCAGAGTGGAGGGGCGTTCTAGACACAGGGCACAGCACATACAAAGTCAACAGGCAGAAGGATGCTTGTGGGGAAGGGGAAGGAACCAGGCGTTAGTGGATTTGGGGAAGTTAGTGGGCCAGGAGTAGTACAGAGGAGGCTATAGAATGAGCTCCCCGGTTGCCGCTCTCTGGCTTGGCTTCCAACCCGGCTTCAGTCCTGCGGGAGCCGTGTCTGTGAGGGGCCAGGCTGCTTGTGTGCAGGACAAGCGCAGGATGCAGGGCCTCAGTCACGGGCAGTTCCTGACATTGGTCTTTGGGTTGGGAAGCCCGTGGCAAGGCCCTAGCATGACCCTTCGCTGCCTCCTCTCCTGCTCTACCTTTGACAGTTCGGAAGCCTTCCCCAGTGACGTGAAGCAGGGGAAGTCGAGGGTCACCCGTAGGGTCGCCTCACTGACCAGTTTCTCGCCTCCTCAACTGACCGACCACCTGTCCCCCCTTCCGTCCACCCAGGAGCCCGTATGCACATGCTTACCCTGGGCAGTTCTGCTCCTGCATTGCCCGTGTCCCCTCAGTCCACCTCTGAGGTCCTCGGCTCTGCAGCGACTATCCTGGCTGCGGCGGCGGAGGGCGGGGGACGACACCCCCTATCCCAGCCCCAACCTCCATGTCTCCTAGTCCCTGCCTAGAACTTTCTCTGGTGCCACGGAAGCCAACTTCCCCCAGGGCACCCAGAAATGCTAGGGCTAGAATGTCCGCAAGGCACCTTCACCCACTGATGGATGGAGGACAGTGATCAAACACTCCAGCTTGCCAGTCTCTGGGGAGGGCGACTCTAGGGACATTGCACTGTGGCTCAGTGGATCCCCAGTGGGACTGAGGCCTAGGTGCCCAGCAAGTCACCTGCTCATGGTACCCTTTATTGGGTTTTCTCCCTTCCCTGTCCTATCTCCCCCCTCCCTTATTCCTCCCTCCCTAGACTACCGCCTCCCGGAGAAGCTACCTTGGCTCCCACTGTCCTCCTCATGCTCCCTCCCATTGACCTGTTCATGCGTTTGTCCAGTTGGCAACTATTCATGGTTCCCACTCTGCTGGCCCCTTGCGAGATGAGGGAGACACAGCCTTGTCCTCCAGAGCCTGTTAATGTGTATAGATGGACGCAGGCTCCTGGGGGGCACGGCTGAGCCCTCAGCCTCCACCCGCCTGGCACAAGAGGAGATAGGTGCTGGGTGAAGCCACTTCCTTACCCAGCCGTGGTTCCCCACCCTTGGCTCTCTCCTGCGTGTAACTTTCCAAGGAAGCTTCTAGCAGCCTGTGTTGTGTGCGGCAGGAAGAAAGGAAGAACAATAGTTAGCACTTGTGTGCTCACTTCACTTGAGCTGCCTTACACGTATGAAGCCCATTCATCTTCCCAGCAGCCCCAGGAGGGAGGGATACGCGTAATATGTGCTCCATTTCACAGATGGGGAAAGTGAGGTACTAAAAGCCTCACCGGAAGTGATGTGGGTAAAAAGATGCAAAGCTGAGATTTTGGTCCAGACAGTCTGACCTCAGAGCCTCTTGTTTAGCTTCTGTGCTTTGCTGTTTGCAAAAGGAGAGAAGGCGGGAGGGGAGTCAGTTTGATGCAGAAGAAAGGATTCAAATGCACAAGAGGGTCTGGGAAAGGAAGGCAGATCAGCACCAAAAAAAAAAAAAAAGAAAAGAAAAAGCCTGAAAACATGCTTCCACACTAGTGTGCTCTAGCACTCCCAAATCCACGAATGCCGTGTGCATACAAAGACAAGCCTACACAAGAATGTGTGTTTAGCTAAAGGCATATGTATCCGTGTAAGTGTGCAAACACGTACGTGCCCTACACAGATTTACATGCATCTGGATATCCAAAGGCCACCACCCACCCACACACGTTTGCACACGTGGGCAGGCACTGACACGCATGCATGTTCAGAGACGGACGCACGCACCCACACATTACATGTTTATTTGCACCCGCGCGTGTGCCCTTGCACATGGGGGCCCACACAATACAAATTTGCGGTCTGTTCGAATTCTTTGCTTAAAGAAAACTTGTGACTGTATTAAAAATGTAGGACACATCGGCCAAATAATTAAGGCGAGGAGCGAGGCCGTGGGACTTCTCGCCTCTCTCTCGGGGCCGCCTGTGCTGGGCTGTGCTCAGCGTGGCTTCGTCCTATATATTTGAGGAAGAGGCACTTTATTACAGTAATTTATCACCCCCATAAATGTGGCTCCTCTGTAACGCGGAATAATTTGGGAAGAAATATGTTTTAAAAATTAAAAATGCAGTCGGCATGCGCCCCGGCCGGTCTGCGGGGACACATCGGCGCACCTCCAGTAACTGCCCGTGTAGCTCTAATACCTACAACTTCCATTATTTAAAGTGTGATTATATTTTTCCTGCTTGGAGCTTTGTCAGCTATAAATAAAAGATAAGGGTGAATAGTTGCGGGGCCTAGTAAGCACTTCCATTATTGGTACTTAAGGGGGCTTGGGGATGGAGGCAACGGGCAGGGGTGGGGAAGGAAGGGAGGCCACTCGGGGGTACGGTCGGGCAGGAAGCCCAGCTGTGGGCGTGGGTGGGCCCGGGCCTCTCCCTGGTGGAGTTTTCCCGCTGGATCCAGAGTGATGTGACCCCAGGGACCTGGGTTCTCTTGTCCACCCCTAACCATGGTGGAAGCCACCCACAGAGGTTGCTGTCCGCCGTGACTCTCTACACGCTGACTCCTTCCTGCTCTCCCCAGGGATGCAGCAGTCATGGGACACCAAGGGAGAAGGGGCCTTTAAGAGAAAGGGACCTGGGCGCCGGAAGATGTTTGGTTTTTCCCATCCAAGCATTGTTTTGAAGTGAGTCCAGGCTGTGGCTGCCTGAGAAAGGATTCACAAGGGAGTGCATGTGTGTTGTGGGGAGAGACGTGCCTTTATTAGGCAAGCCAGGTCCCGGCTTTCTGAGCCAGAGAGCTATCCTAATGCAGCAGACAGTAACTGGGAAGGGAAAGATTCTCCTCTAACAACCATCAGATCGGAAAACAAACGTGCTTGTTTTGTCACAAGAAGAAAAGGACCGAAGCAAAGCAGAATGAAAAAGAAAACTAGAGATTGTCTCTTTGCCCTGTCTTCCCTCTTCTCTAAAGTTTTTTTCACGTCCTTGAGTCTCGGTTTGCTCATCTGTGAATCAGGGCTGACAGCGCCCATTTCCAGGGTTATCGTGACAATAAAATAAGATAAGATCTGTAAAGCGTTGGGACTGGCTGTCGCCATAGCCCATACCCCAGGTACTCGATAACGCTGATGAAATCAAGCCAGACAGAGATCCAGAGATCACATTCCTTGGTAATTTACCCAGATGAACTGGAAACTTAGGTCCACATAAAGTTTATAGCGGCCTTGTCCATGATTGCCCAAACTTGGAGGCAACCAAGATGTCCTTCGGTAGGGGAACAGAGGCCCAAACTGAGGTATAACCAGATGGTGCACTGTTACTCAGTGATAAAGAGACATGAGCGGCGCCTGGGTGGCTCAGTGGGTTAAAGCCTCTGCCTTCAGCTCAGGTCATAATCCCAGAGTCCTGGGATCGAGTCCCGCATTGGGCTCTCTGCTCAGTGGGGAGCCTGTTTCCCTTCCTCTCTTTCTGCCTGCCTCTCTGCCTTCATGTGATCTCTGTCTGTCAAATAAATAAATAAATAAAATCTTTAAAAAAGAAAAAAAAAAAGAGAAATGAGCTATAGGAATGGGAAGTTAAAGCTTAATGGGTGCCAAGTTTCGTTTTGGGAGAGCCAAACGTTTTGAGACGGGTGGCGATGTTGGTTGTCCAACAACGTAACTGTACTCACGACCATAGAAATGTATCCTTTACCATGCTTAAAACGGACACTTTTTATGTTATTTATATTTTGCCGTTAAGGGGAGCCTGGGTGGCTCTATGGGTTAAAGCCTCTGCCTTTGGCTCAGATCATGATCTCAGGGGCCTGGGATCGAGCCCCGCCTGGGGCTCTCTGACCAGCGGGGAGCCTGATTCCCGCCCCCTCTCTCTCTGCCTGTCTCTCTGCCTACTTGTGATCTCTGTCAAATAAATAAATAAAAGCTTAAAAAAAAAACTTAAAAAAAAAAGGAAAAAGGAAAAAAAGAAAGAAATGAGCTATTAGGCTCTGAAAAAAAAACAAACAAACAAACAAACCACGGAGGAATCTTAAATACGTATTGTTCCGTGAAAGAAGCCAGACTGAAAAGGCTACACATGGTAGGATTCCAGCTGTATGATGTTCTGGAAAAGACAAAATGGCGGAGGCAGTAAAAAGATCAGTGGTTGCCCAGGGCCTGGGGTAGGGGGGAGACAGGGTTGGGGGGGTGGATGAGCAGACTCAGCTAAGAGGATTTTAGGGCAGGGAAGCCATTCAGCTTGATTCTGTAATGGTAAATGCATGTCATCACACCTTTGTCCAAACCCGTAGAATGCACATCACGAAGAACGAGTCCTAACATCATGAACCCTGGGCTTCGGTCGATAACAATAGGGCATCGATACGGGCTCACTGAGTGTAGACAATGTGCCTCAGTGACAAGGCGTTCATAATAGGGAAGTGAGTAGGGAATTATATGAGAACTCTATACTTTCTGCTCCTTTTTAAACCCACAACTGAAAAATCAAAGTCTACAAATTTCAAATTCAAATAAAAAATAAAAACTTAAAATGAAAATGAAAGCTCTAAAAAATAATTTAAAAAACTGGACCAAAGTCAACACTGGCCTTTCCTTTGCACTTGACACCACAGAGAGCGGGCTGGAAGCCTCGTAGCAATCATTCCGCCCAGTGATTTCCAACGCTTTGTTTCTTTTTCAAAGCAAAAACGTATGGGGCCCCCCAATACACTTCCAAAACTCACGCTATGACCAGAGCAAACCGGATGGGACCAGCAAACAGGTTTGGACTGGCTCAGGCTACATCCTGCCCGCTGGGGCTCTCTGACCGTACCTGTCCAGCCCTCCCGGGGTTGGCCCGCGTTAGCCAGGCTGGATCAGGGGAATTTGCCTGAGCTACATAAACTGAAGCAGCTGATTCAGACCTTTTGGAGCTGGTCCTGGCTGGTTGCATTTGTCCTAAATCAGCTCAGACCCTTTGCAGGTGGCTGAAATTAACACCAAACTTGGCGTCTGGCGAGGAGAGGCAGGGGCGGGGCTCTACATGGAGCCCCAAAGGGCAGAAAAGCTGAGATTCCACTTGGGGTGATCAAACGGAAGTCTGGGCACAGCTCAAGTTGGATCAGACCAATTGGGACTGCTGAGTACGTTGCTGCTGAGGCTGGAGAGAGAGGCCCCGGGCAGACATAACAGCTCCTCACCTCCTGCCTCTCTCCCAGAAGCACCTCCCTGGGTCACTGACTCAGAGGAACAGAGGCCATTTGGATCGGGTTGGGAGAGGCTCAGGCAGGAGAGAGGAAGGACTCTTTTGAGAAGGTGAGGGTAGAGAGGGTGTGGTGTGACCCAAAGGGGGCCTTTGTAAAGAAGCAAGACCCAGGAGCCCGTCTGTGAGCTGATGGGCAAGGACCTGAGGGGAGGGAGGGAAAGGGACATAATAAAGGGTTCAAGTCCTTGGAAAGGGCAGAAACAAGAGGACTCAGGCAAGAGGCAAGATCAGCCTCTGAGTAGAGAAGAGTCGTGGCCTTCCGGTGTCAGGAGGGAGGCAGCGAAGACCATGGCAAATACTATAGGTCCACAGGGTTGGGGGAGACTAGGTTGGCAGTCATATATTTTGAAGCCTGTTCTTCCAATGACATTTAGGGGAAGGTCACCTACTGAGAGCAAGGCGGGTGGCATGGGCGTGGTGAGTTTGAAAAGAGAGAAGATTGGGCATGATTCCCCCCAGAGAAGTGAAACACAGGGCTCTGTGGGGCAGCTTGAAGGGCCCATCGGACATCCACGGTCATGAATTTAGAGTGAAACCTGGCAGCTCAGTTGTGTGATTTTCTCTTGCCATATTCCCCGGCGAGTGATAGCCCAGGTGCCCAGAGTCACCAGTGGAATATGACGATGTGATGGTCGGGTTGAACAAGACAAGAAGCGAAGTCAGAAAGGAACCACTGGACGGGACCAATGGCAAATGGGAAGGGAGTCCACTGAATGGACGGCAGGTCCCTGAGAATCTGAGAATCCTGATAGAGGTGGCACTTGAGCAGAGACAGGGGTCAGTATGGGGTGCTAAAAGAGTGGGAAACGGAGTCCAAGCTGGAGAGGAGACTTATCAAAGGTCACACAGTAATCCGTGGCCAAGGAAGAAGCTTCCAGCTTTTGGTTACTTCTTTTTTTTTTTTTTTTTTAGGATTTTATTTATTTATCTGACAGACAGAGATCACAAGTAGACAGAGAGGCAGGCAGAGAGAGAGGAGGAAGCAGGCTCCCTGCTGAGCAGAGAACCCGATGTGGGGCTCCATCCCAGGACCCTGAGATCATGACCTGAGCTGAAGGCAGAGGCTTTAACCCACTGAGCCACCCAGGCACCCCACTTTTGGTTACTTCTTACATCATTCATTTATGTATTCAGTAAGTTCCCAGTGAGTCCACCTGTGGGCTGGGTGCCCTGAACACTAAGGCCAAAAGATCTGATTCCTGTTCTCAAAGAATTTACAATGCATACATTTGAAATTAATCCATTGTTCACTTAATATATCAAGTATATAGTAAATATTAACATGGTTGAACAAAACTCAGAATGGTTGTTGCTTGCGGGGAGTTTGAAGTATAATAATTTACTAGTTGTAGGATCTCAGGGCAAGAATGTTGGCTTCAAATCTTTGTGTCTCAGTTTCCTCATCTGTAAAATGGGGATTTTAACAGTAGTCACCTTACAGTGTTAGTATGGTGATGAAATGAGTTTATAGCATATAAAGAGCTTTAGCGTCATGTGCTCTCAGTAATTTAGCTATTTTTGTTCTTTAGTAATTGGAATGCACGTATAGCCTCGATTCTCGAAAGACCTGTTGCAGCAGCCACAGTGGGCATCCCACACACACAGTCCTCAGCACTCACTTTCCCCATATGTGGTGATGGCGTCAGATACAAGCTCCTGGGTTTTTTTTTTTTTTCCCCCCCCAAGTGCTTCCTCTTCACCCTGCTGCAGTGTAGGTTAGCACGGACCAGAAGCTCTAGGTGGTTAACACGTCCAGGAGCAGCGTTTAGCCAAGGATACATAAGAATGGAGAGATAAATGATCCCCCTTCCTTGCCCCTTGGGTCAGATGTCTCTTGGACATATTCTAGCCCATCATTTCCCCACGGAGACTGAGTCTCAGTTGCCTCCAGTGGGAACCTGCTCATTAATACACACATGACAGCCTTTCCTTCTCCATGTACCTTCCCCATTCCCTGTTGCTCCTTCCTGGGATCGGCTTTAAAACAAACCATCTGCTTCCAGGGGAGCCCAACTCAAGACGGTTCGTAATACAAATGGTCCCGGGAAGGAGACTTTCAAGATGGGCTTCTGGAACCGAATCAAGGACCATGTTGCTGGTGGGAATGGAGAGGTGCCAGGAGTGCTGAGACTCTCCGCTGACTCCATCAGAAAGGCGTGCAGAGGGAAGAGAGTCCCCGGGCTTATCTAGTGGCTGTAGCTCTTGAGAGATGGGGATTAAGGGGCCAGTGGTAACTCCAAGGATCACAGAGCTGTTCAGGTGGGGTTAACTGTTATGAAGGCCCTGGAGGAAGAAAAGGACAGGCTTAGGTCAGCCCACGATCAACTCAGGGCCCAGGGTGAACGCTGGGAGTCTGCCAGGACAGCCCTTAAATAGACCTTTGGTTCCCAGAGCTGAACTTCAGACCCAAGATCTGATTGAAAGAATAGAGAAGGCACACAGGAGGCTTCATCCTCCATCGCAGCGAGCCTCTGTGTTGAGGTCGAAGAGATGATGGAGAAAGGCCAGGGCTCTGGGATCCGGAAGGGGAATATTCATGCGGATCTTCTTGATAAACCTGAGCCGCTGGCCGGGTCGGGGCAGCCCCTCGTCCTTACTAGAGCTTCCCCTGGATGGGAGACCATGCAAAGGCCTCATCGGAGCTCAATGTGGTCGGAGAGGTTTAGTATTGTTTCTTTAGTAGGAGGAAATGGATTCGCTACCAGAAGAGGTGCAGGGCCTGGCTGTGTCCTGGCAGGATCTAGGAGGACACCCCCTGGGAATGGGTCTTGAAGGTCCTATAACAAGGCAGGGAGGATATAAAGCTGGATGGGGACATTCTCGATCTGGGAGCACTCTGCTGTGAGTCGGAGTGGGAGCTCATCTCCTAGCGCTACCGGAATGGCTTCCAGAGGCCGTCGTGAGTATGGGGGAGATGACAAAACGGCCTTGGCAGATCACAGAGGGAGGGACCCAAGTCTCAGAGAGCTGGACTTGTTAGAATGGACACATTCCGTAAGACCAGAGGATTTGCTAATATGATACGCTTGGTGAACACAGAAAATGGATCGCTGGCCAGAGTACTTCTCCTGGCGCGGGCCTCGGGGACCCGCAGACCTGTGCCGGTCATCCCTCCCGTCCCTGAGCTGGTAAACAGGATGGATACCCCCACAGCTGGCAGAACCCTCAATTTGCTTCCTTCCCCGGGGGTGTAAAAGGCCTCCTCAGAGGGAAGATGGAGTGAAGGCCCCTAACACTGCTGCCACCCCAGCCAAGACAGTGAATCAGAAGAAACACACCACGCGCTGGGAGGCAGCACAGACGAGAGCCACCCTCCAGGGCAAGGAATGCAGGAGCACTGGTTCCTATCAGATCCCAGTTTGGTTCAGCCCCAGAGTCCCTGTAAAACCGGAAAGGTCATCGTGGACGATGGTGAACTAGCAGTCCACGAGGTGGTAGCCTCAGTCTCACTCAGGGCCAGATCACTGTAGCCGATGGCGCTTAGTACGCGTCTGCTGATCTGCGGGATGTCCCTGGACGGAAGAGGGCATGCGCATGTCATATTCACCTGGGGCAGAGGACAGTGTGCCTTCACTGTCTTAGCCCTGCTCCCCCTGTCCCAGAGCGTATGTTAACTGTCCTGCTCTGCCACTATGTAATCTGGAGGGGATCTTGGCCATCTGAAAGGGCTGGCTTTGCACCGGGTTAACCTAGGTAGAAACTGTGTTTCCCAGAATTCCCCTTTCTTGCATAGCTCTGGGATAGCCTGGCCGAGAGATGCTTGGAGGGAGATTTTGTAAGATGGAATCGAAGCAGCGGACGTGTTCATTTTACACCTGGGAGGTGGGTGCCTGGCGTGAGGCCCCCTTGCAGCCCAGCCGGTGGTTACTGAGCCCTGACTTACTTTGTCAGGGGAGCAGACGCCACGTCTCCCGCTTCTCCACCTGCCCCCACTATGCACGCCGGACACTGCCAGGGGCTGGGGATGTGGCAAGACAGGACACGTTACTGCTTTCGCTGAGCTTACGTCCTCCTGGAGGTCAGTGAGTGAGAGAGAAAGGGCTTCCAAAGCCAGCTCTCCACAGCAAGCCTGTGATCTCAACCCTCCCGGGTCCTAAACCACCTCCCATGATAGTATGATCCTGCGGCCGCGGTGACAATGACCGATGCTATCCCCAGTCTTTCCAGCTCTCTGCTTCTATCTTTCTCTGCCTCCAGGGTTTGTATCTGTGGGACAAGAGTATGCAAAGACACGCTCTGCTCCATCAGCCGTGGCTACCTCTGAGAAGTAAAATTGGGAAGGAGGGTTTTCCTGCCTTTCCACACAACTGAGGCGAAGAGAGATTCCATAATGTGCCCATGATCACACAGCTGGGAATTCCGGAGCAGAGCTGAGGCCTCGTTTCCCCTCTGGCTTCGTACATCCCGCTTCCTCCCATGACCAGGACAGGACTCTGCCCCTCTCATCCCTTCCAGGGCTACCCAGCCTTCGGACTTCCAACTCAGACTTTCCCCTGAAATCCCCTTGTGCCCTCAGTGCCCTCCCCACGGCCCTGTGGTCGGAGGACAGAATTAGAACTTGCCTCGTGGTGGGAGGGGTAGCAATGGCTGCAGAAGAGAAGTGACTTTCAACTTCTAGGAATTGACTTTGACAATCAGATCAGGCAAGGGGCTGAGTCACTGGCGGGCCCCTCCGGCTGGGTTTTAATCAGGTCAGGCGGTGCAGCGCTGCAGCGCGTGGGGGTGGCTGGGGGAGAAGAGGGTTTGGTTCCACTTCCTCCCGCGGAGGCCCATGCCCTGGGATGAAGTTTCTGTCTCATTGATGGGGAGGGCGCGCCTAGCAGGTGTTAATCCAGACCACCTGGTGGGCTAAATTTAGGTCTTAGGCTGTCCAAGCTGCAAGGACTCAATATTTTGTTTTTGCAAATGAACAAAGTCAAATGGAAACAGGTCAAGAGACTGGCCCAGGTCACAGAGCTGGGGTCACAGCTGGGACTCAAACCCCGGCCTCTCCAAAAATCACCACACTAACTCCAGAGTGGGTGCTCCTTCCAAACACCCCACCACCCACCTCCACCCCACCCCCACCAACCTGGGCCACCATCCTGAGGTCTGCCCCCTCCTCCATTGTGGTCGAGGGTAGGGAATGGGACACTGCTCTGTGTCTAAGACCAAAAACACTGATTTTGGAGGCAGATGTCTGGCTTCTAATTCTGGCCCCACAACTAACTGTATAACCTTAGGCAATGACTTCATTTCTCTTTAAAGTGGGCGTAAAGGGTGTTGTTGGATTCAAGACACAAATGTAATACAATTGCCTAGGACAAAGGAGATAGTCAATAAATGTGAGTTCTATTTTCTTTATATAATGATTTCCTAACTGACTTTGGTGGAAACAACCTGGGCTCTCTGACAATATCGCCGGGGTCCTCCTGGGTTGCTAGGAGCAAAGAAGGAAGCCAAGAAAGGGGCTTGGAGCCCCCACCATCCTTCTTTCCAACTCCCACTGCCATCGTGCATATGCCCCATAAGCCAGAGTATTTCTCTCTTTACCTGTCTTACAATTTGAGTTCCACCTAAATTTTTTTCACTGGTTCTGCTACGAAAAATCTCGCTTTCCACCACTGCCTAAAGTTTGCAAAACTCAGAGACGACCTACTAGAGTCACAGAGAAAGGAGAATCACAGCGCTATTTTAACTTTCATGCATTCGATACCTGCAGTAGGAGATATAACATTTGATCGTTGGTTTCCTGGGGCAGCAGGAGTCTGTGGCTGCATTGTGGGTTCCCACTCAAGGGCTATGGCCCACTTCCTTCCATGCAGATGGAACCCACAGTTCAGTTGACCACTGGGTGCCCCTGTGATTCATGGAACCCCTTCCCCACCGCAAGGAGGGAGGAAATGTTCAGTAAGGTGAGCAAGTCACGGTGGTCCCTTTCTTCTTGCCAGTGATCAGTTAGGGTGCAGGTGACAGCCTGGGACAAGACTCTGCTCATGAGACTGGTGGAGATGTTTATGGAGG
The DNA here is from genome assembly GCF_964662115.1 of Mustela nivalis. Lineage (NCBI taxonomy): Eukaryota > Metazoa > Chordata > Mammalia > Carnivora > Mustelidae > Mustela > Mustela nivalis. The sequence goes on along the minus strand of NC_139032.1, from coordinate 82,945,721 downwards.
AGGAGGCTTCTGGAGAAAGATGTCCCTTTTGATTAAAAACAAAAAGCTCCAGGGAGAAAAGCTGTCTTCTTTGCCTGCCTGTCCGTGTGATTGTCACCTTACAGCACCGATCTAAGACCTGGGGACAGATGAGCCCCCAAGAGTACCTGCACTCATCAGCTTTGCTATAACAGTACCATGAAACAATCATCCCCCAAACCCAGTGACTGACAACAGGCATGTCTTTGCATGCTCTCAGGTCACGGGCTGGCAGGTTGACTGTGGTTCAGCTAATTTAGGCCGGGCTGGCCCGGACCACTCTGCTTCAGGCTGTGGGTCGGTTTCCAGTCTGTTCCACGTATGCTTATTCTGGGGCCCAGGCTGAGGGGGCCTCCTGGCCACCAGGGAGAGGTCTTCCTCTGGCAGATCACAAGAGCGCATGGCCAAATAAACTGGTACAGGCATGTTTAAGGCCTTGGCTCAAGTCATGTCCGCTGCATTCTGATGGCTAAAGGAAGCCACAGGCTGGGCCCAACATAGGGGGTTATGATGTCTGTTCAGCCCAGGAGAGAGGCCAGTAAACATCTACTGACCAATACTACCACTCCAGCCTCTCAGGGAGGCACAGACCTGAAGATGGCCCTGCCTACCACAGCTGCCTCATTGTGACACAGGCCATTCTGCCATGTGTCTGTTAACTGGCCACCAAGGACAGCCCATGGAAGCCAGGGTGCATGGAGGGTCTGCATGTCCTCCTGGGGACAATTAATTGTTAGAAAATGTGGATTCGGAGTAAGCAACAGGGCTGAGCAGAAAGGAGAGTCCCAGATCCAAGGCAGTGGCTGGAAACCGAAAGTCCCCGCACTCCACTGTCCTTGTGAGGTACGTGCCACACCCAAGGGAGAAAGCCATCGTGTGGCTTTGAACCAAAAGAAGAGCTTCACTGGGGTGCCTGGCTGGTTTAGTCAATAAAACATGTGACTCTTGATCTTGGGGCTGTAAGTTCCAGCCACACGTCGGGCATTCAGCTTACTTATTTAAAAAAAAAAAAAAAATCGTCTTGTTCTTTGCAAAAGGTGGGCTTGGGCCTGCCTGGGGTGCTGGCTGTGACCTCTTTGCACCCATAGCCTGGTGAGACCTGGACAGCCTCAGGTCATGGGCTAAGGTTCCCCAATTCAGGACCCACATCTGCTGTGTCTCTAAAGCCCAGCTCCCAGCCCCCACTCAGAAGAGAGTCCGCAGTCTGGATGTTTGCTCAGTGGGTGGCCAAATGATAACACTAACAACAAGAAACATAACAACAACAGCTGCTTCTGTGTACAGGATGTAAGGGGTGTCCCAGGAGACCCTAAAAGATACCTGGGACATTTGATGCCTTTTAGGCCCTGGTGAGTCCCTGTCTCCTCCTCCCCCCGACCCTCCTGTGGCGGGCTGAGCCCCACCTGATGTTAGGTGGAGCCTTGGGGGAGAGGCTGGGCCCCAGGAACTCCACCCGGCTGACCAGGAGCCTCAGTGACTGAGAGAGTGGTCAAGTTCATGGTTTGAACAGCCGATCGCAGGCCCTCGGGTGCGTGTCCCATATTAGTGAGATACGTGTTGTGTGGTGGTGTGTGTGGGGGTGGGTGTCTCACTGGGTGTGACCACAGGTATCCAGGGCCAGACTGGCAAGTGGGAAGCGTGATGGTGATAGCACAAGAGAGGAGGAGGGTGGTGGCCCGCAAGGAGAAGGGGAACTTCCGGGACTTTAGGAAAGTCAGATGTGTGTGGTGGTGACACAGCAGGTGACCAGCTTGGGCGTGGGGCCTTCTGCCCCCGGGATCTCATGGAGGATTTTACAACAGCCCTGTTTTTCACGGAGGAGGAAGCTGAGCCTCCCATAGGGAAGCAATCAAACAATCCTCCAAATGACAATGGCCCCAGGGACGGGGATTCAAGCTGATCTCTGAGAGGGTCCAGCTGGGCCAAGGCAGGTGTGGCGCCCCCCCCCCCCCCCCCCGTGGTCCTGCACGCTCCGGCTCCTTTTCTGAGACCTGCCCCTCTCCCTAGGGTGGGGCCCCACAGGCCCCACGGGTACCCCACCTCTCTGCCCCCCTGATGACACCAGGGATGGGCACCGACTCAAGCTGGGCCAATCTGCTTCTCTCTCTTGCGACTTAGCACCGAGGGTCAGCAAAGCTGGGCTGCCTTTTTGGCTGGTTATTTGAAATGCAAGATAAAGCCGGGTCAACTGGCTGTATTTGGGCGGCATGTTCATAAAACAGCAGAGAAAAGACGCGATCATAAAGAATCTGCAGTGTGCGCAGGGGAGAGAAGGGGAGACAAGGAGGAAGCCAGGCAAGCTGGGGCCAGCGTCCGAGCATCAAAGCCGGAGGAATCTGGGCAAACACCGGAGCTGCCATCACCCTAGAATCGGCAGGTGCCCTCCTATCAACAATAGTGACAAAGCCCTAATTTGTAGCATTTGCCTACATCTATGTCGTAAATATTCCCACCATGGCCAATGTGTACGGCCATCGATGGACAAGCTAACAATAGATGTCCCTGGGAAGGGATGGACTCCATCCAACACATCCAGCCAGGAAATGGGGATGAAGAGTAGCTGTTGGATGCCCGGAACAGGTGGTCTGGAAAGACCCTGGGGGCAGGCAGGAGACAGAGCAATACCCCCAGAGTATCAGCAGATGGACTTGGCATGGGTCGGCAGCTCCCTTTAAAGGAGCCAAGAGAGACAGCAAGGGTCTGGTCTGTCCAGGGCCTGTGTTTGGGCCCCCAGGGAACAACACTAGAGAGGCCTCCACCTGGGAAACAAGGGGATAGCCCATTTCTCAGAACTCTGGCCTGAGAGCAGGGCTAGATTAGCAGCGAAGGTGAGGGAGGTTTCATTCATTCATTCACTCATCATTCATCATTCATTCATTCAACAGGCAGTTAATGATCTCTGACTGTGTGCTCCTCACCAGAGCTGCAATAGAGAACAAGACAGTGCTTTCCCCTTCCCTCCGGGATCCTGGATGTGGGCATGGACACAGGCAGAAAAGGGCTAAATGGGGTGGATGGGTACACAGGGACGTGGGGAGCTCAAAGAAGGAATATTTAACCCCCAATGGAGAGGGAGCATCAAGGAAGGCTGCCCAGAGGAAGGGTCTGCAAGGTGAGGGCCATGGGAAGCATGGAGGAAGGGGCATGGGGTGAGCGTAAGAAGAAGGTTCTAGGCAGGGGAACAGCCTGTGCCAAGCCCCCAGATGTGGAAGAACTGGGGGTCATGGGGTGCCTGGGTCACTCAGTGGGTTAAGCCTCTGCCTTCAGCTCAGGTCATGATCTCAGGGTCCTGGGTTCGAGTCCCGTATCGGGCTCTCTGCTCAGCGGGGAGCCTGCTACCTTCTCTCTCTCTGCCTGCCTCTCTGCCTACTTGTGATCTCTCTCTGTCAAATAAATAAATAAAATCTTTAAATAAAAAAAAAAAGAACTGGGGGTCATTCAGTCTGGTGGGAGGGAGGGAAGAATATGAGAGAGTCAACTGAGGAGCAGTAGTTGGAAGCCATCGGAGGCTTTCTTTTTTTATATATTATTTTCATTTTTTTTAATTTTTAAAGATTTTATTTATGTATTTGACAGACAGAGATCACAAGTAGGCAGAGAGGCAGATAGAGAGAGAGAAGGGGAAGCAAGCTCCCCACTGAGCGGAGAGCTCGATGCAGAGCTCGATCCCAGGACCTAGGGATGGTGACCTGAGCTGAAGGAAGAGGCTTTAGCCCACTGAGCCACCCAGGCGCCCCACATCAGAGGCTTTCAAGCTGAGGGACTGTGATCCGATACCCACCTGCCACAAGATCGTTCTGGTTGCTCTGGAGGTGAAAATGTCCCAGCAAGAGTCAAGAGAGGCTTGAGCTGAAGAGAAGGAGACTGGCTAGACCCACTCAAAACACATTTCCGAGGGGGATGGGTGAATGTCGGGGATGAGAAACAAGGGTCAAGGTTCATGAAGGATCATGGCAAGATGGTTGGTCTGAAAAACGGATGGTGGTGCCATTTACCACGGGGGGCAGGGGTGCCTGTGAGAGGAATGAGTTGGGGTGAGGAAAGCTTATTGTGCGGGGTGTTTTGCCATTTTTGACCCTAAGCCTTTTCATTCCTTTGGGGAGATGCCCACCTCAAAAGTCTTGGAAGGAGTAGAGGGCAAGGCCCATTTCAAAATGCAAATGCAGAGCCCCTTGCTCAAAAATGATGATGAGTTTCAAGGGGGTGAGAGCAGAGCATTAAACCAAGCACGGAGCTGTACAGACCACATGTCCTTGGAGCTGAGCGGAGAGAGGCACTGATTTTCCCAGCACCACTCGCAGCTTGGGAACCGTATGGACAAAACTTCAATAGGTGGCTTTAGATAAACCACGGAGTCACTTGAAGAAACCTAGAGATAGGGGGAGACAGAGGACCCATCACAGCCCTGGGCACTTAACCCTTTAGAGGTTAATGGAGGAGAAGGATCAAGGAAAAAATTAGAAAGGAGCCAGAGATGTAGAAATAGAAGTCATGGTGTGTCGGAAGGCGAGGGTGGAGACTGTTTTTTAAGCCCAAACTCTTCAAAGTGTTGAGTCCCCAAGAAACCACTGGGCAAGGGGTGAGCTGAGGCTAAGACGACGAGATCCTTGGAGGCCCCATTTATCTGAATTTTAATGTGCACCAACTCACCTAGGGGTCTTGTCAGAATGTGGATTCTGAAACCTCAGGTCCAGGGTGGGGCCCATGATTCCACATTTCTAACAAGCTCCCGGGGTGGCTGCTCCTGGTGGTCCGTGGACCACCCTTTGAGTAGCAAGTCCTCAGGGTAGCAGTTTGGCTGTATGGTAGCAATATCTGGGGAGCTTGGCTGGCGTGAAGCACGCCCTAGACTAATTGAATCAAAACCTCCAGGGGTGGGGCAGAGGCACTAGGAATCTTTAAAGTCCCACAGTTGATTCTAATGTGTAGCTGGCATTAAGGACTCATACTAAGGAGTTCAGAGCATAAGGCAGTGTCTCTGGCTGTGGATAGTTATTCCTACTGAATATTATTATGAGTATTTATATTATGTATCTGATTATTATCATTATTACAATTTAATACCAGTGTTCTTAAAAGTACCATTTGCAACTCACTGAGCTGGGCACTTTACATTCAGTATCAACATCATTATTATTCTGGTTATTTTAAAACATAAGAAGAGCTAATGTTTATTGAAGGCCTATACTAGACCAGACACTGCACTAAGTGATTTGCATACATTATCTTATTTCACAAATAAAGAAACTAAAGTTCAGAGTGGTTAAGAAACTTTTGATTGGGCCCCTGGGTGGCTCAGTCAGTTAAGCGTTTGCCTTCAGCTCAGGTCATGATCTCAGGGTCCTAAGACTGAGTCCCACACTGGGCTCCTTGCTCAGCAGGGAGCCTGCTTCTCCCACTGCCTGCCACTCCCTCTGCTTGTGCTCTCTTTCACGCTCTCTTTCTCTCTCTCTGACAAATAAATAAAGTCTTAAAGAAAAAAATTTTTCCCTGTGATTACAAGGCTAGTGCATGGTGGAGAAGTTTACAATCTCAGGTCAGTCTGAATCAAGCCTATGATGTTTTCCATTATTCTGTGAAATTATTTCTCAATGTTCCTGATAATAAAGATGATCATCGGTCATTTGTTTTTAAATAAAAAAAAGACAATGCAGATTTCTCGGGCCCTCCCTTAGAGAGAATGTGGTTTAGTAGTTCTGACTTAGGATTCAAGTCTCTACATTTTGATCCCCAGAAGATTTTTAGTGTCAGGCAAGCTTGGGAAACACCACTATAAAACCTAGGGATAGGATCGCGGTGAATTCTTTTGTCGTTGACAACCATTCACCCCTTGTGAGAAGATGATAGAGCCCCACCATTGTCTTACCTCCTGGGCGAAGGGATGTGGTTCTCAGCCCCAGGCCAGGCTTGGCAGCATGAATCGCTCTGACCAATGGAAAGTGAGCAACGTAACATCCAAATGCCTAGCACAGGCTTGGAAGGCAGTGGCACGGGTCAGCTTGCTCTCTTGCCTGTCTGTCCTCTGCCATGAAAACAACCTGCCCCAGAGAAAGGGCTGTTTCTTCAGCCTGGATTCCAGAACAAGAAGTCCTGTGAGGCAGTACAGACTTGCAGCCCTTGTGGGAAAAAAAAAAAAAAAAAAAGATTCTTGGTTGTAAGCATTTGAGATTTGGGGGGAGTTGTTTGTTACACAGCATAGCTGATGAATACAGTATTTATTTACAATATTATATAATCACAGTGACACCTATTGAGGACTTTTTAGTGTGTGAAGCATTTTATTTACATATTTTGTCTCCAATCATAGCAAAAATAAATTGGAATACAGGGATTATTAGCTCCATTTTAGACACCAGGAAACTAAAGCTCCAAGAGGTGAGGCAACTTGTCAAAAGTCACAACGCCAGGAGCAGCGGGCCCACTGTCTGCTTTCAAAGCTCTTCCTTTATGAGTGAACCCTCTGGCCCCCTCCCCCCCCTCCTCTTTCCCACCTCTCCCCTACGCTTTCTGCTACCATCAGTCTCAAGTGCAACCTGTTGGCAGAAACAGACATATGCAATATTTAATTCACTTTAATTAAAATATATTTTAGTGGATTTTTTTTTCTGGGACATAACTCATTTTGAAGGGAACCCATTGGATTTTAATGGGAAACCTATTAGAGGAACATATTGTGATCTTTAATGAAGCTGGGCTGTGTGGAGAACCACCTACAGGTAATTAGAAACCCTCCAGGCCCTTGGGGAATAAGGTGAGATGAACTTCGGTTTGTTTAAGACAATTAATGCAGACAATGATCTGGGAACGAATTAAATGGTCCTTGATTAGGAACAGCTGTGCAGGTGGCGTCCTCAGGAAAATGGGACATGCAAGCAGGGCTTTTAAGAAAGAGTGATTATTAATGCTTATCTGTTTATATTGGCAGCTGGCACTTCACCAGGCTGTGGGTTCGATCAAGTGGCTCCATCTCCCCACCCACCTCTTCATGCTGCCTTTCCTTATTGATAACTTCTGGGTCTACCAGGTGTCTCAAGGGCCTACTTGCCTCTGATAGCAGATGGTGCATTCATGTTGGCAGGCTGGGAGCCTCCCACCCCTGACCCCCACCGGTAGACGCTTCCCTATTGATGGGCACTTCTACACGGGTGGGATTGGGAACCTCTGTGTTCTCAAATATGGCTATTTCTACAGGAGTTAGAATGGGAACTTCCAGGCTTTTTCACACGCATGTTTTGTATTGGCAGCTCAAAGAGCCCTGCGCTCCTAAAAGGAGCCCTTGCCCCAAGTGTGGACTGGGCTTAAGCTCAAGAAAGAAGGAATGAACTGTGCACTGGCCAGAAGTACTCTTGTACTGTAGAAAGGAACACATTTCCCCTTCGCCTTGATTGAGGGTCTCTGCACATGCAGGGAGGGTGCACCCTCACTAGAAGAACAGGAAGGCTGCCTGGAGGAAGAAACATCTCAATTGGATCCTGGTGGGAATTAAGGTTGCTTAGAGGTCACTTCTATATGGACAGGAATGGAGCTTACAACTGTGGGTGCTTCTACATCCATTAGAATCAAAGCATCTGCAGTGGTTGGGCTGGGAATGTCCCCAGGGACAGGAATGGCTATGGTCACCTTGAAAGAAAGAGCTGGTGCGTCTATAGTGGCAGGGAAGGGGGCTGCACACAGGTAAAGATGGGGTGCTTCCACACTTGCATGTATAGGAATCCCTACGTTTGCTAGAACAAGCACTTCTGTAGATGGGTATGTCTATATTAGCAAGGATGGGCATGTCTATGCTGGCAGGGGTAATTTCTAGAAAAGAATGGATCTTTTGCACGGAAAGGAATGGTTGTCTCTTCATTGGTGAAGGTGAGCACTTTTACACTCATCTCTGCCATTTCCTGACTCCTGACCAGTAAAACCAGAGTGATTTCACGGACTTTTCCGAAGTCCCAGACCATTCCCTCAACCCACAGCCCAGGGCTACTTTATCCAGGGGTGGAGGAGGCAGTCGCAGTGTGGGTGGCATGGGGCAGGGAGAGACAATGGAGAGAGGAAGCAGGACCACTAGTTACCTACCTGCCCAGGAATGGATTAGGAAGGGAAGAGCCCAGAGTAGGTTCCAAGCAACTTTTTTGTATTCAGAACCAGTGAAGCCAGGGAGGGTGGCAGCCAGGACCCCCCACCAACACCAGGCAGCCCCGAGCCCCTTCCCCAATCCCCTCACAGCTCAAGCTTCTGGCAGGGGCTGCTGTGAGATTCCCCATGCAACCCTGACACGGGGCTGTAGCTAAAACATTGGTCTGGCAGTTTTCCCTCTTTAAGTTGAAGTGTGATGTTGGCAGGCAGTGAGCCGTGGTGGCACGCTGCCAGAGGGAGCATGTGTTGGAAATCCTTGTTCCACGTTGCAGCAATCTGGGGCTCCCCCACCCACAAACTGCTCCAGAGCCAGCCAGCCACGGGGGCCAGAGCCTCCCACTGATGGGGAGCAGCCACCGAGAACAGGGAATGATGAGGAACAGGCTTAGAGAAACCAGGGAGAGAGGAAAACGCGAATAGAAATGGAGCCACCAAGAGACATGGACACAGAACCACAGCCAGAGGCAGACACAGAGAGACCCATGGAGACCCAAGGTCAGAGAGATCCAAGGAAGACAGAATCGAAAGAAATTAAGAAGCATGGAAGACTGGATAAAAATGACAGACTGGGTCTAGTCCTTTCTCCCCAAATCTCCAGTTAGAAAAAAATATATGTATTGATGTAAGTGAATATACTATTGTAACAGTTGTAGAAAACAAGAAAGTTCTCAGCGGATCAGAGAGTTTGTGGAATTCCTGAGAGATGGAAAGCAGACAGGCCTGAATTGACAGAGGAGCCCATAGCCCAAAACATACAAGGAGAGCATCACTCTCCTGCCCTGCAAGATGGGGCTGGTTCCAGGAATGCTCCAAACTCAGCGTCAGCGGGACCACAGGATACCAAGAGCCACGGAGAGCCCAGGGTGATCATGAGAATGAGGAACTGAGAAGCTGCATTCGAAGCAGCCAGGCTGGCGTATCCTTGACCAACTCCCCCACCCTCAATTGCTCATGCTGAGCATCCGACCCTGGAGGAGTTTACCCATAAGCCAGAGCAATGAGTAGACATATTTAGGTCTGAGAGTCAGGGACATGCCCTGGGGAAACTAGGGACACACAAGGAAGTGGGAAGAAGCCCAGCTTTCATCACACACCATTGACAACACTCCTCCACAGTGATTACCAGAGACAAACTCTTGTGGTCAAAACCATCCTTTAGAGACAGGCAGATAAAGCCAAACACCACAGAAAACCATGAATGCCAAAGCATTTCAGAAAAATCAACACTGTGAAAGAGGGGAATCAAATTTAACAAACAGAAGACCTAAAACTCAAGGGAATAGACTTAAGGGGGCAAACAAAAACAAAAAGAAAACTTTGAAGTAGTATAATTACCATCCCCAGGGAGACTGGAGAAGCTATCATACCCATAATTTGAGAACAGGCTGTTACTAAAATGAATCACTAAGAGATCTTGAAAATTTAAAATAATTGTTCAAATTTAAAACTCAGTAGGTTGGCTGAATAGTACAAAATATAGCTAAAAGGAAAGTTGGGATAAATTTAAAGACATGCAGCCCCTATGCCATGTCTAGGTGTAAGAAGAGAGAAACTAACGTGTGTGTAAGGAATTATGTTTGTGTTCACTGCAGCATTGTTTGTATTAGCAAAATATTGGATACAACCCATAAGCTAAGAGAGAATGGGCAAGAAAAATTGTGGTTTGGTCACATTACGTATCTTATGCAACAGGTAAAATGAATTACCTACAGCTACATGTATCCACGGGGATCAATTTCAAAAATATAATGATGAGTGACTAAAAAGAAATTACTAATAGATTAGTACAATATCTATTATATAAAGTTAAAACATGAAAACAATAGCATATACCTTTTCTATGCATTCAGTATAACATCGGTAGTTATATTTGGAGAGAATTTACATTAGAATTGGAAAATGTGTATCTAAAATACATAAAGAATTGTTACAGTGTGATAATAAGACAAACAATCCAGTAACAATGGAGAAAAGATTAAAACAGAAATTCCAAAAAGGAAGATATATGAATGTAATAATCACATTAAAAATCCCCAGTTTTATTAGTCACTAGAGAAATACAAAGTAAAATAATAATGATGTACCACCATACACTAACGTTAAAAAGATTGGCAATATCAAGTGTTGGCAAGGACATGAAGAAAATGGAACTCTCATAGGTTGCTGGTGGGAAGGCAAAACAGCACAGCCAATTTGGAAAACAGTGTGTTAACATAAAGTTAAGAATACACTTCCCTATAATGTAGCAATTTTACTTTCATGTATTTACCCAAGAGAAATTAAAACATATGTCCACACAAAGTTCTGAATACAAATGTTCATAGTTGCATTATTCAGAATAGCCTCAAACTGGAAGTAATTCAAATGTTCATCAACTGGTGAATGGATAAATGAATTGTTGTATATCCATATTTGGGAATACTACCCAGCAATAAAAAGTAATCAAGCATGCAAAAACATGGCTGAATCTCAAAAATATTATGTTATGTGAAATAAACCAAACATAAAAGAATATACAGTATCTGATCCCATATATGAAATTCAAAAAAGGAAAAGCAATAAGACAGAAAGTGGTTGTTATCTAGAGCCAGGATAGAAGCAGGTAATCAACTGACAAAGGGCACAGGAAAACTCTTTTGGGTGATGGAATTCTTTTTTATCTTGATTGTGATGGTGGTTACACAATTTTGTACAAACACCAAAATTCATCAAATGACACACTTAAAAATAAGTGAATTATGTAATATACAAATAATACCTTAATAAAAAGGTAACTTAAAATCATAAAGACCAAATTTAACATAGTTGTTACCTATGGACAGAAAAGGGGAATGGAATTGGGAAGTGTACACAAAGAGATTCAACTCCATTGACAATACTTAATTGCTTAAAAATGGAAACGTAAAGCAAATATGAGAAAACATATTGGTAGTGGGTGCTAGTGTGTTTGTTATATTATTTATGCTTTTTATATATTTTATATTGAAATATTTCCAAATTGTTTTTGAAATAATGAATTAGTGAGTTAAAAATAAGCAGAGGGATGGGGTAGTTGGCTGGGTTTATCAGCTGAGTGCCTCAGTTGATAAACTGTCTGACTCTTGGTTTTCTCTCAGGTAAGGATCTCATGGGTCATGAGATCAAACCCTATGGTGGGCTCTGTGCTCTTTGGGGAATCTGCTTGAGGACTGTCTCCCTCTGATCCTCCGCCAACGTGTGAGCATGATCACTTTCTCTCTCTCTCTCCCTTTCTCCAAAATAAATAAATAAATCTTTAAAAAAATAAGCTGAGGAACTGTCTTATACTGTGGTGTAAAATGACTGAGAGATATGGAGAATGAAAAAATAGTTAAATGATATAGAAACTAGATATAGAAATTTCATCATTTTTCTAGTTCTTAGTAGGAGTTTCATAAGCAGAAGATGTGGGGAGAGAGATGATTAATCAATCGATAGGAGAACATTTCCCAAAACTGAAGACAGGCAAGAATCTTAAAGCTGAGATCACCCAAATGCTAAGCAACATAAATGGAGGGAGAAAGAGTCATTCCTGACACACAGTGGTAAAATTTCAGAAGAAAAAGTCTTAAAAGATAGAGAGAGGGTGGCACTGCTTATTTTCAGAGGAATAAGATTCAGATTGGCAAATGATTTTTATTTGGCAACACTGAAAAACAATGGGAAAAGAGCTTCAGATTTCCAGAGAAATTTGTTTTGATCCTAAGATCCTGTGCGTAACTCAACTAGCCTTCAAGAGTGAGGGGGGGATCAAAGATATTTTAGAGTATCTCTGAACAAATATATTATTCTCAAACTCTCTAAAAGAATTACTCGAGAATGTACTGCCATAAAATAAAAAGAAAATGAACACAAGACCAAAAAAGACACAGGGTATGGGAAATAGTGATTTAAAAACAAACAAACAGTAAAACTTTGTTGTTAAGTCAAATTTTGAATGCATAATCCAATAGCAGCAGTAGCAGCAGCAGCAACACAATGACAATGGTAACAACCCAGGAACTCACAAGCCAGGTGATCTCAGTATGGAATTTATTCAGGAATGGAGATGGGGAGTGAGAGTGTTTTAAAACTTGTCCAAGGAGAGGATAAATATCCTGAGGAATTCCAGACATATGAAGTGCAAGTTTAAATATGTGTTTAAAGAAGGAGATTTCTCTTTCTGAGTAGGCTATAGCAGACCATGCCCTCACTACATTAACTAGGGAAAAAAAAGAGATAAATTACAAAATCAAATTATTAAAAACATCACAGAGCTGTTGGTGATCAGCCTTGGAAGGATTTCCCAATTCTAGGCTTGCCCTGAGGACCTTATTTGGCTCAAGTTGAGAGGCACTACCAAAGCAAAGGGAACACAGCAAAGCTTTTGCTGGTCTTGTAACCAGTGTGATGGAAGGGAACTGTTAGTTCATAATGCGATGTCCCCACAGAAGAGTTTTTGAGGTCTGGGCTGTGTGGGAGGCTGACTGACTGGACCAGAAACTTCCAAAAAATGATGTGAAATCTGTGGTTTCGCAGCACTTGGTCCCACTAGAGAGAGGAGATAACCTCAAACACTGGTGCTTTCTCCATCAAGAGGTCAAATCTCCAAAGAGAGGAATGGGACCTCTCAGTCATTTAGGGATGAGGAGACAGAGACCTTCCAGTCTCTCAATCTAAAGCCTAGAATGGCCATATCCAAAAAAACATGAATAAATCAGAGATAGGCTGAGACTTACTAAAAGTGCAACTCAGCTTTCATCCAACTCAAGTCCTCATTGTACTGATCTGATCAGCTTCCATCTTATTTGTCTAACAGAGGAATGGGTAAAACTTCATCTGGAATTTCCATGATTCTTTTATACATAGTGTGTGTCATAACATTTTTAAAAAAGATTTTATTCATTTATTTGACAGACAGAGATTGCAAGTAGGCAGAAAGGCAGGCAGGGGGTGGGGTGGAGGGGTGGAGGGGGAAGCAGGCTCCCTGCTGAGCAGAGAGCCTGATGTGAGACTCGATCCCAGGACCCTGAGATCATGACCTGAGCCGAAGGCAGAGGCTTTAACCCACTGAGCCACCCAGGCACCCCTGTCATAACATTTTAAAAAAATTGCTAAATACATATGGGGCAGGGAAATGTGGCAAATAATCTTAGGAAAAAATTAACAATAGAAGAAAATCCATAGATTGGTGAGATATTGGAATTAAAAGACAAAGAATTATTAACTATGATTAATGTTTTAAATTAAATCATTGAAAAAGTGGACAAGATTAATGAAAAGATGAAGAATTTCAAGATAATTAAAATTTATAAAAATAATCAAAAGAGAATTCTAAAGCAAAAATATGGGGGCACCTGTGTGACTCAGTTGGCTGAGCATCAGATTCTTGATTTCAGCTCAGGTCATGATCTTGGGGTCATGAGATCAAGCCCCACATGCTCGGTATAGAGTCTGTTTGTCCCTCTCCCTCTGCTCCTCCCTTTGTTCACACACACTCTCTCTCTCTCTCGTAAATAAAATCTTAAAATAAATAAAATAACATAAAATAAAAATATGAAAATTGAAATAAAAACTATTTAAATTGACTTAATAGAAGTTTAGACACAGCTAAAGAGGTAATTAGTGAAGTGGAACATAGGTCAGAAGAAAATATTCAGCTAGAAGCATGGAGAGAGGGAAAGAATGAAATACACAGAAAAGACACAAAGACATCTGAGATACAATGGAAACAGGGATTTTCTCTCTCTCTCCCTTTTCCTTATTATAACTGTGTAATTGTAGTTCAAGAAGGAGAGAAAAGAGGAAATGAGGCAGAAAAAATATTCAGAGGGATAATGCCTGAGAACTTTTCAAAACTGGAAGTTCAGCAAACTACAAGGGGATTAAAACAAGGAAAACCATATCTAAGGGCAAAGGGATCATCTTAAAAAGGAAAGAGACACAGAAGAGAAAGAGACACATTACCACATTTCCATCGAAGCCAGAAGACAATGGAATGAAATATTTAGAGTGTTGAAGGCAAAACAAAACAAAACAAAACCTGTCAACATAGAATGCTATACACAACAAAAATGACCTTTCACACTGACATTTAAAATAAATAAAAGTTGAAAAATTAATTGCCAAAACATTTGCAGTACAAGAACCACTAATGAAAAATCTTCAGTCTAAAGGAAGCTTTCTCAGATTAGAAAAATGACCCCAATGGGTGCATGGAACTGCAGGAAAGAATGAAGAATGAAGAAAATCGATAAGCATAAGGCTAAAAACTGCTTATAAAAACAATGAGGCAAATGTGTTGTGAACTCACAAACTATGTAAAAGTAAAATGTATGATTACAATACCAAAAAGATCATGCAGTGATAAGTAGTTAAACAGCTATGATATTCTGACATCTTTCAGAAAGTGGCAAAAAAAACTAACTTAAGCGCTGAAGCTGAGGGACAACATCAAATGGTTTAATATATATGTAACTGAAATTCCAGAAGTAAATGAGAGAGGAAAACCAGGTCAAAAGAAATATTTGTAGTGATAACAACTGAGAATTTCCCCAAATTAATAAAAGACACCAAACCACATATGCAAGAAGCTCAGAACACACCAAGGAGGATAATACTTTTTAAAGAAGGAGTTACATCATATTCAAACTGCTGAAAATTAAAAATGAATAGAAAAACCTTAAATTTTATAGGCAGCCAGAGATAAAAGACACATTACAAAAGAACAAATATGGGAATATAACAGACTTCTCCCCAAAATACATAAGCCAGTAGCCCTTAGAGTGTCATCACTAAGTTTTAAAAGAAAAATAACTATCAAATTGGAATTATCTACCTAGTGAAAGTATCTTTCAAATATTTGGGAGAAATTAAAACTATCCCTCTTTGCGGGCACCTAGTTGGTACAGTGAGTGAAGCATCTGATTCTTGGTTTCAGCTCAGGTCATGATCTCAAGGTCATGAGATCGAACCCCATGTCAGTTCTATACTCAGCACAGGTCTGCCTAAGATTCTCCCCGCCTCTTCCTCTGCCCTGCCCCCGGTACTTAATGAATAAATAAATATTTTAAAAGAAAACCTAAATCTTTGAAGATTGTTATCTTCAAAGTAGAAAATCCAAGAGGATAACCTTGAAAAACTATTATAGACTAATAAAGAATTTAATAAAGAGGCAGTTATAAGAACAACATACAAAAATCATTGTGGCACCTGGGTGGCACAGTGGGTTAAGCCTCTGCCTTCGGCTCAGGTCATGATCTCAGGGTGCTGGGATTGAGCCCCATGTTGGGCTCTCTACTCAGTGCGGAACCTGCTTCCCCCTCTCTCTCTGCCTGCCTTTCTGTCTACTTGTGATCTTTGCCTACCAAATAAATAAATAAAATCTTTAAAAAAAATCAATAGCTTTCTGAGCCATCAGTGCTAACCAATTACAACATTTCAGAGGGAAAATCCACTCATGATAGTATAAAAAAAATAAAGTGTCCAGGAATAAACTTAATAGGAAATGTGTTAGCATCTATGAAGAAAAGTACATAATTTTATTGATGTAAATAAAGGAAGACTTTTCTTTTTCTTTTCTTTTTTTTTCCTTTTTTTCTTTTTTACTTTCTTCCCTTTCAGTAAAGGAAGACTTAAAGAAAGACACACAGCATTCTGAAAGGGGAAGACTTTATATCATATACTCGAAAAATTCATTTTCCCCAAATCAGTTTATAAGTTCAATGCAATCTCAATTAAAATTCTAATGGAATTTTAGTGTGCCTTGGTGACTCAGCCAGTTAAGCATCGGATTCTGGATTTCATTTCAGGTCATGATCTCAGGGTTGTGAGATTGAGCCCCCTCTTGGACTCCATGCTGTGCATGGAGCCTACTTAAGATTCTCTCTTAAGATTCTCTCTCTCTCCCTCAGGCAGAGGAAGAGGGAGAAGCAAGCTCCCCACTGAGCAAGGATCCCAATGTGGGGCTCAATCCCAGGACTCTGGGATAATGTCAAAGGTAGACATTTAACCAACTGAGTGACCCAAGCATCCCTAAAAAAAATATTCTAATGGAATTTTTCTAGTTGATTCTAAAGTTTCTTGGAGGAGGAAACATGTACGAGGATCACCAAGAAACTTTATAAAGAGAACAATGGAGACTTTAACTATAACCTATCCAATTACAAAGTTATAGTTATTAAAGCATTACGGTACTGATGAGGAAATATATGTTCAGACCAATGAAACACATGGGATTCTGAAAATAGTTATATAAAAGCTTTAGAAGAAAAAGTAAAAGAATATTTTCATAATCTCATGGCAGGAAAACCTTTATTTAAAAACAAACAAACAAACAAACAAACCCTCCCCACCACACATACAATAACAACAGAGAGTAAACCTAAAAGAAAAAGATAGACATGGAAAAACATACAAAATTTCTGCTTCTATCCTAAGGGCTAGACTGGAATTGCAAATAGCAAACATCTCATGGCTTACTCATTATCCACCTGTGGCAGACATCATGAATCAATCTCAGAACACTTTCCTGCTGAACCTATACAAGTTTTTACAGTTCTCTCCAATAGAGTACTTTGGACAGCCACCACCAACCAGTTCATTAAACCCTTAGCATAAAAAAATGAAACCTTCTGATGCACCAGGGATATACAATTCTTCCCTGTGGCTGTGACCTATAGGGGTATTCATGAACTTCACAGGGTAAAAGTCTTTTGTCA
Source organism: Mustela nivalis (assembly GCF_964662115.1). Taxonomy (NCBI): domain Eukaryota; kingdom Metazoa; phylum Chordata; class Mammalia; order Carnivora; family Mustelidae; genus Mustela; species Mustela nivalis. The sequence goes on along the minus strand of NC_139032.1, from coordinate 82,928,859 downwards.
GCACATCCTCCTGGAGCACAGCTCTTTTAGAGCTCTCCTTGGTGCTGAAAATTAGACTGCATTTCCCTGTAGGTCCCTGGATCTTGCCACTTTCCACCCTGCCACCATTGTTCACATGAACCAAATTTCCCTTAGCTGTTAGACATCGATCTTGTAAATAAACAGGACCCAGACTATGCTAAGGATGAGAAAAAAACAGTTTGGAAGTAACTAATTCTGAAAGGGAAGTGTTAGAATTTGTTATGAGGTATGATCTAACAAAACAAAACCCAGGTAATTATGGGAGTCAGAATCAGAGAAGATGTGGTGAACAGTAGAGCATCTTGCAAACCATGAGTAAAGGGGTGTGTGTGTGTGTGGGTGTGCTGGGGGTTGGAGGGAGTGAAAATCTAATATTTTCAACCTGAAACCCACCTGAGACAGAGTGAAGATGAAGCAGGTCACAGAGACAGGAAATTCAGGCACTGGGAAGGATGAGTGACAAAGAATTATATGGAACTCCATTAAATTCAATTGAAAAGATCTTTGCTGGCTAATGAATACTTCTTTGTCTTCTTTGTCGTGTGGTTCAAAGCCCCAACCCTCCAAACATATGGCTTGACTTTCTGGAATGGTCAGTCTCCATTCTGAGTCATCTCATTAGCATACACTTTCTTGGGGTCTACCACAAGTCACCTAATTAACATAAAATATCAGGTGTGGTCTGAGAGGCCTATCATGAATAACAAAGACACTCCTGTTACCGAGAAAATTCCAAGGCTTTGGTGATCACCTCCCAGAAAGCAGAGACAAAGGCCAGCCAAATTCTTTATTACACTCTGTTGGTACCTTTATAATTGTCCTTATATTTATCTCTCCTTAATTTACCCGATTTGAGGGTGCCATCTCTTCTCCACTGTGACCCTGGCACCCTGACTAGTACAACAAATAAAACTGAAATTAAACACATCCTTTCTAGGGGTCCCTGGGTGACTTAGTGGGTTAAGCCACTGCCTATGGCTCAGGTCATGATCTCAGGGTCCTGGAATCAAGTCCTGCACCGGGCTCTCTGCTCAGCGGGGAGCCTGTTTCCCTCTCTCTCTCTCTCTCTGCCTGCCTCTCTGCCTACTTGTGATCTCCCTCTGTCAAATAAATAAATAAAATCTTAATAAAAACCACACACATCCTTTCTAGCACTTCCATTGGCAAGAACTTAGTGACATGGCCATACCTGGCTGCAAAGGAGCCTGGGAAATGTAGTCCATAGTTGTGTGTCCATGTGTCCACCAAAAACCCTGCTACAACTGTAGAAAGTAACGGTGTGTTTGTGGGAGTAAATAGTGGCCTGTCACACTGTCTAAGCATTTTATTATTTATTTATTTATTTATTTATATTTATTTATTTGATAGAGAGAGCACAAGCAGGGGGGGTGGCAGAGGGAGAGAGAGAAGCCGGCTCCCAGCTGAGCAGAGAGCCCATGTAGGGCTTGATCCCAGACGCTGGGATCACGACCTGAGCCGAAGGCAGCTACTTAACTCGACTGAGTCACCCAGGTGCTCCCTGTCTAGGCATTTAAAAAATTTTTAAATTATTTTTTAAAAGATTTTATTTGTTTATTTATTTATTTTTGAGATAGAGAAAAAGAAAGAAAGAGAGCATGAGTTGGGGTAGGACCAGAGGGAGAGGGAGAGAGACATTCCCAGGCAGACTCCATGCTGAGCATGAGGACCGATGTGGGGCTCAATCCTAAGGTCATGACCTGAGTCAACATCGAGAGTCAGATGCTCAAACAACTGAGCTACCCACATCCCTGTAGGCATTTTAAACATCTTAAAATGTTTGCCAGTTTGACAGGCAAAGGTAATATTTTATCATTATAATTTGCATTTTTTGTTTGCTAGAAAGGTAGAACATGTCTTCATTTTCTGTTAACCATTTGTCTGTATTGTACTGTGATTTATTTTTCAGGTCTTTGGTCCCTTTTCCCATTGACTTTTTAGAGAGTTTTATTGATCAAATGAGCTCTTTTAGGCTTAAAGATAACTCTTTTTTAAGTCAAAAGAACTTAAAAAAATCCTGGCTCAAAACTGAAATGAAGAAAGTAATAGAAAAATCACAAAAAAGACGAACTTCATTGAACCTCACATAAGGTGACTTTTCTGTGGGGACTTACTCCTGGTGGATTCACAGACACTTTGCCTTGGTCTCTCTCTGCTAGTTCGGGTTTCTACGTGGCCATTTTATGTGCCATCACCTGGGTACAGGCGAATTAAACATAGTGCTGTGTTCTTCTCTTTCCAGAAGTTTCAAAATCTTTCAGGTTGGAAGAAGGTGGACACCTAGTTTGCAGCATGTTTCTCAAACACAGGAGACCATCTTCACTGTAGAGCTCCAATGAGTGTTGGTCCTTTTGTGGGGGTTCTCAAGCTGTCTGCTGGAGAATTCTCGTTAGCTCAGTCACTAGGCTGTGACTTCACAAAATAGGACTCTAATATCTTAGTTTGTGTCCCCTCCATAATAGAGCCCGAGTTGAGGACTTGGGAACCAAGAATTTCAATGGGAAAGTAGTATCAGGAAACTGGAGCAAGGGAGAAGGGGGAGGAAATGGGGGGTTGAGGAAATGCCAGGGAAGGGTGTGTTTTGGATGGGACAAGTGACAGTCTGCTGGGAAATCTCTAAGTAAACGTGTAGAATACACCTGAAACTTGTCTCTCGAAAGAACAGCGGACAGAGACATTTTTCCCTTGGCTCCCCTCACCCTGTCGGCAAAAGCTGACCACAGGACTGTCAACTCCCGGAGACTTCCCAGCTGCCTTGGAAAATCCCTATGTGGCCACCAGAGCTGCAGCTGAACTTAGAGGTGGGTCAAGCAGATATGGTGTGGGCCACAAATAGCATGGCTCTGTTGAATTTTTTCAATAGGTAAATACCTCAACCACGTACAAAGAAAACTATACATGTTGTATTTCGGGTAGGCCCATTCCGAAAGCTGCTGGGACTTCTGCAATATGGGCTAGTGGGGAAAGGCTAGCAGCTAGACCACATGGAAAGGGTCTCCATGTGGCACAGAATGAATCTGACTCAGATGGGAGTGGGACACAGGGACAGCTTGCAGCCCTGCCTGCAGCTGGGCTGAGGCTGCTGATACAGCATTCAAGGGCTGGACAGATGACCCCAAGGTGAGACTAGTGTTCCCAACCATGCCCCATCAGAACAAAGTATCCGCAAGCAGGGAAAGGGGTAGATGCAAGGATGTTCATCTTAGTGGTGTTTATCATAGCAATTTATTATAGTCGGATAATCAGAAGGCATCAGTTACAAACTATGATATAATCATCAAAAATAAAGCCAATTTGCATGAGTTGCAGAAGACAAAGGACAAACTGAACTGCATTGGACAAAATCCAGACTGTGGGAATCTCTATAGGTCAAATAGCTACCATTTCTCAACAGACAGATCTTAAGGAAAGGAATGGGGGGGACCTGTAGATTAAAAGGAACAGGGAGCTGTTTGGGAAAAAAAAAAAGCACTTTTTTTCCCCAAAGACTTATTTATTTACTTTAGAGAAAGAAAGAGAGAGAGAGAGTGCTCTGGGGGTGGGGTAGGGGCAGAGGGAATTGGAAAGAGAATCTCAAGTAGACTCCTGATTAAAAGCACTTAAATGACATATGAAATTTTTTTAAAAATGTCCAACTGAACTGTGGTGTCTAAGTAATTTCCACTTGGGGGTAAAACCTCAGAGAAATGCAAAGGAATGATTGACATAAAAATAAGGATGGTGGGGGCACCCTGGGTGGCTCAGTGGGTTAAAAACCTCTGCTTTCAGCTCAGGTCATGATCTCAGGGTCCTGGAATCGAGCCCCACATCGGGCTCTCTGCTTGGGAGGGAGCCCGCTTCCCCCCTCTCTCTCTGCCTGCCTCTCTGCCTACTTGTGATCTCTGTCTTTTAAATAAATAAAATCTTAAAAAAAAATAAGGATAGTGGTTCTTTTGGGGTGCAAGGAAGCAGTTGTGCCCTGGCAGGGAGCAAGGAGGCTGGCCAAGTTCTCTGTCTTGAACCAGGTGGTGGTCACAATGGTGTTTCTTATAATTCATTAAGCTATACATTTGTCTTGCTGTGTTTTCTGTCTCTATGTTTTATTTTACAATAAAAAGGTGAACTGGGCCACCTGGTTGGCTCAGTAGGTAAAGCCTCTGCCTTCGGCTCAGGTCATGATCTCAAGGTCCAGGGATCAAGCCCCGCATCGGGCTCTCTGCTCAGTGGGGAGCCTGCTTCCCTTCCTCTCTCTCTGCCTGCCTCTCTGCTTACTTGTGATCTCTGTCAAATAAATAAATAAAATCTTAAAAAAAATTAAAAGGTGGCCTTTACCTGACCTTTGTTTCCTTTTACCTTTCTGTATTATCTGAATCTTACACAGTGAACGTTTTGTGCCCAATGAATTTTTCAATAAGTATTACTTTTAGTTCTTTAATGCTGATTTTATTTGAGGGGGTGGGGAAATAAAGCACATACAGTTACCAAGCCAACCCCATGCCACCTGTCCTCAAGTCCCACCTGGCTCTGTCCTCCTGCCCTCTTCTCACAGGGTTCTGTGGTTCTCACAGGTCCATCCTCACCACCAGCACTTCATGGTGGCCCATGTTCATGGAGCACTCACCCAGGGCTTCCCCCTCAGGCACTGGCTTCTCTACGCCTCATGTCTACACTGACAGGAGCTTCATGGGGTTAGGAGGGTGGCACGTGGAAGCCCTGTGCCTGCAGACACCAGCTAAGTGTTTTCCTAGCAGGGATCCAGTGTGACCTGGGAGAGTCTCTGAGGCTGGGCTTAGGAGCCAGGATCCAGTGGGGGCAACAGCCTCTGGCTGTTGGGAAGACCCAACCAGCTCCCTAGATTCCGTCGGGTGTGCGGAGCTCTCCCTGGAGACTCAGCTCAGAGTAGATGTTATAAGTGAGAGTCGGGACCAGGAGGAAGACCCTGGGTCTCCCCTCCGAGGCTGCAGAGGCCCCTGGGACCTGGAGGTTGGAGCTGGAGGAGCACACAAGAGCCACAGACTCATTATCCTCCCCAGACCTGCTCAGTCTCCAGGTTCCCCAAATGAGTGGGCAGAATTGCCACCTGCCTCCACCAGGAAAGAGTAAGGACAAATCTCTGATGCTTCCTTTCCCAACCTCCCCCTTCTAAGGTGCCACCCATTCTACCACCTACATCTCCCAGGTTCCCCATTTCTCTCCACCCCGAGCCACTTTCCTCTCCCAGACCTCTCTGCTCCGTGGATGATTCACTGTGACGCCGTGATGGGTGGCACGTGATCTGCCAGGACACTGACATGGTGAGAATGAGTTGCCTGCAGGCATCTTACCGGCACTTTGTTCTCACAACCCCATGAGGGGGACGCTATTACTAACCCCACCTTACAGATGAGGACACTGAGGCCCAGACCTCTCAGGTCAGTTGCCCCTTTAGGGCAGCTGTCACATGCTGCAGTGGCAATGGGATTCGAAGCCAGGCAGGCTGCATCCAGTCGTGGAGACTGAGAAGGAGGGACCTAGCCTCCGCCCGAGCTGGGCTGGAATTTCCCGGATTCTTACCTAGAATTTCCAGGGATTCAGGAGCTTGCAGGCTGTGTGAGCTGAGGAAATTCACATCATCTCCTGAGTCCTACTTCTTCCATCTGTATAATAGAGATGCTGATCTTACCTCGGGTTGTAGACAAGGTAAGATGAAGTAATGCAGTAAACTTGCAGGCTGTGTGAGCTGAGGAAATTCACATCATCTCCTGAGTCCTACTTCTTCCATCTGTATAATAGAGATGCTTATCTTACCTCGGGTTGTAGACAAGGTAAGATGAAGTAATGCAGTAAAGTCAATGGAGGGTAGCTACTATCTCATTGCCCACGGCGCTTCCCTCTTCCAATCTTTCCTCCTGAGTCCCACCCATTACCCAGCAGGTGGAGTAATTTTTCTTTAAAAAAGAAAAAAAGGGCGCCTGGGTGGCTCAGTTGTTGAGCGTCTGCCTTCAGCTCAGGTAATGGTCCCAGGGTCCTGGGATCAAGTCCCACATCGGGCTCCTTGCTCGGCGGGAAGCCTGCTTCTCTCTCTCCCACTCCCTCTTCTTGTGTTCCCTCTCTTGCTGTGTCTCTCTCTGTCAAATAAATAAATAAAATCTTAAAAAAGAAAAAAAAAATCCGTTCTTAAAAAAAAAAAAATGCCACCTTGATCCCATTATTCCTGGCAAAACATTCCATAGGTCTCCTCTCCTCGTTTCTGCAAGATAAACGCTCTCTCTTTTCCCCAGAATTCAAGGCCTCCCTGATATGGCCTCTGAAGTTCTGTCCCCCGTGCATCTCCTTGGCCTCTCCTGCCCTGGTTTCTCCCTTTCACGTCCCACACTTCATTTCCTGGCCTTTTCCCTCACCTCCCAGGCTCCCCACACACCCTCTCTTTTGCAAGTGGTTCCTGCCTCCGCCAAGTCCACTTGGAACTCTCAAGAAGCAAGCCGGATGTCCCCACCTCTGTGGCTTCCCTTTTCTGCCTCGGTGAATTAGAGGTGAATTAGCCCAAACTCTCCCCTCCACCCTCACTTAGCAAGGCCTTTATTGTTATTCTAACAATGCAACGTGGAGTTAGGGCTTCTGTCTCCTCTACGAAGATATGAGCTCTTTGAGACCTAGGCTGACGAGCCACGCCCAGTTAGAGGATGGGAGTCCCCAGTGACCCTCTTCCCGGACCCCCAAGATCCTCTTCAGCCTTCCCATCTGCCTCCCTGGAGGACAGAGAAGCACCTGCCTAGGGAGGAAGCCTTGGCACCAAAGGTCAGGAGTGGTCCTCATTGGAAGATGTCTTTTGGAGGAGTCTGCCTGACTCCGGATGGCTCTTTTCTCAGACTGCTCTTCTGTCCAGTGGTGGCCCAGCTTCCTTGGACACAGCCGATCAGGCTACAGGCAATAGCCCCAAATAGTCCAGTCTCCGCACAGAGTCAGAGTCAAAGATGCAAAACACAGCCCTCAAACAGGGAATTTAAAGAATTCCAAGGGCACCTGGCTGGCTCAGTCAGAAGAGCACGTGACTCTCGACTTTGGGGTCATGAGTTAAAGCCCCACATTCGGTGTAGAGATTACTTAATTAATAAATAAATTAACAACAACAAAAAAAGGATTCCAGCCTTTACCTGAATTTCAAGAACAATGAAGGAATCCAGACTGGAATTCACGGCGGGGCCCACTGGCACCCGATCCACACCTTTCAAACACCAAACCCCCAGAGGCCTCTTCAATTCATCTTTTTCTCTCCTCCCTGCTTCCCCTTTTTTATCATGCAGATTGTCTTCACCTCTCAGGTGCCCTTCCTTCTCTCTGCTCCCATCCGCGTGCCCATTCTTCTGACTCTTCCAATTTGGGATCTGGGAACCAGGTTGGCAAATGGTGGATGGAGAGCAGGGAATGTATCTGATACTGGCACATCAATAAATATTCTCCCCAACATGAACACAGGGGACCTGGCCCTTTCTTCTGTTATTCTTTTGTTTCGGACACAAGTCTCATGCACAATCTGCATATCATTACCGTATTTATCCTTAGGTCTTGCCGCAGTCCCATCGCACCGGTCTTTTCCCACACCTGGCTTACCTTGTACGGTTCACAAAACCCTTTTACATTCTCTGTCTCAATAGAACTTCATGAGACCCCTGGGAAGGTGGAGACTAATATTGTCCCCATTTTACAGGTAGGAAAACTGAAAGGAGCTAAATCACTGGCCCAACGTGCCACAGGCAGGATTTGAATCCAGATCTTCCTGAGTCTAGGTCACAGCTCTTCAACTCTACTCTCTTTGTTATATTTATTTATTTATTTATTTGACAGAGAGAGAGGCAAGTAGGCAGACAAGTAGGCAGAGAGGCAGGCACAGAGATGAGGGAGAAGCAGGCTCCCCCTCTGAGCAAAAATCTTGATGCGGGGCTCGATCCCAGGACCCTGAGATCATGACCTGAGCCAAAGGCAGAGGCTTTAACCCACTGAGCCACCCAGGGGCCCCTCTCTTTGTCTTTTAAACTAAATCTTCTTTCAGCTGCTTCTGAGACCACCGTATGCATAGTAAGATCTGCACATAGGTACACACACAGCCACACCCATCCACATAGAAACGTATCTAGATTCGCACACATCTGTACACTCCCAACAGTCAGAATAAGCCGTGGGCACCAGCAGTGCGTGCACACCCAGGGGAAAGCACAACAGTGGGCACACGTGTCCACACACGGAAGCAGTCTCCAGCAACATAAACCATGTGTGCATCACTGGAAAAGTTTCATTCATGTAGACGAGAGTGAGGCTAACCCCACTTCTCCATGGTCCTGAGCTCCCCCCAGACACCCCAGTCCCTGTGTCCTGTCCTTCCCCGAGCCCCTCCACCCCCCTTTTCCTCCTGCACATGCTTTCACTGTGCCCTTTCCTGAACTCAGCTCTGCCACCAGCCTCTGCTGGGACCTCGTTATTTTTACAGCTGCAGGGAGCAGACTCTCAGAGAGAAGGGAAAGCTTTGCTAAGGGTGGATGCCTAATGTTCGGAGCCACCGCCAGCCCAGCCTAGAGGGGCAAAGGTTCCCTCGTCTAGCTGAGATGGTGGCTGTGGTCAGCCTGGACCAGCTCCGAGTCCTGCCGGAGGAGGGTCCTGCCTAGCAAGCTGGCTCAAAACCGCTGCCAACTCTCCCCTCAGGGTTGGGGACACTCTGGGTTGACTCTGGGCTTTGTGCCCAGAAAGGTCTCTAGACCAGTAGCCAGGGGAAGGAGATTGTGCATCAATGAGGATGTGGGTAGAGCCCTAGAATTCTTCCCTTTTCACTTCCCCTTACAAGGCAGGGAGCTCCAGGGCTCAGTTCATTTGTGTGGGTCAGAGGACCTGTAGGGAGGTTCACAGCCCCAGGAGACAGGAAGAGGGGGCTAGTTCTGGAAATCTTTACATGTCGGAAGAAGTGTATTGGGGGAAAGAGGAAGGGAGAGGCTTAGGGACCAAAGGAATGAAGCAGAGAACATCTTATCATGGGTAGTCTCCTGTGGGATGCAGAGGCAAGGGAAGACCACCTCCTGAAGACACTTTCATCGCACTGTCTTGCCCCCATGGCCATAAACCTGCTAAGACAGCGGAAGGACTCCGATTCTTACTACTAACTTCTATCCCAGGCGTGGGAATTTGGTTGAACTAAAGTGACATCTTTCCTGCCTCACATCTGGCTGAAAAGACCGAGTGTGACGTCAGATGTTCTCCTTCTGAGGTCCCCCTCTTGCTGCCTTGCCTCTTAGACCCACACCCCGCCTCCCAGGCCCCAGGACCTCTACCAAGAGTTGCCCACCAGAGTGGGCATCTCTGAGTCCCTGGCTCTGCCAGGAGAGGCTTCTGGGACAGCCTGGGGGTACTTTTCTGGCACAGAGTTGGGGAGTGGCATCTGCCCCCCACCCAGTGCATCCACCCTCTCTCTGCTGCAGAGCAAGGCTCCATTGTTGAATTTAACAAAGTTTAGCAAAGAACTCATTATTTCATTTTCCAGCCCAGAATGCCCCACTTGGGTTAATTCCCCATCCTGACATAGGGCTAGTGCCAGCCAGAATCAAGAGTTTTGTTGAATACCCACTGGGCACTTCTGTTTCCATCACAGGGTTAATTAGTCCCCACGAGCCTTGGCCAGGGGAGGGGCTGCTTGGGCTGGACATCCAGAGACCCGGATGTCGGTCCTGCAACTGCCAATGACTCTCTGGGTGAGCTCTGTTAGACATAGCCCTTTCCCTCTCTGGACCTCAGTTTTCCCACCTGCAAAATGAGCAGGTGAACCTGGACAATCCCCAAAGTCCTTTCCAGCTGACTCAAACTCTCCAAGACATTCTGTGATGTGGACATTTCTATTACAGCCAACCACAGTCAAAGATGACGTTCTAAGTCATTCCATGACATTTACAGCCATCTACAGCATTCTATGATGACATGGAAGGTTGGTCCTTGACATTCGATGACATTTACAACTATCTACAGTGTTCTATGACATCTCTTGACATTTACAACGATCTATGACATTTACAAGGATTCACGATATCCTGTGACATTGACATTCCAGAGCATTTTACGACATTCCTTGACATTCAACAGCACTCTATAGCATTCTAGGCATGATATTGTGTGGCATTCTGTGACATTCTAAATTTATACCGTGTCCGTTTGTCTCTCTTCTGAGGGGCCTCCCTGACACAGCCAGAGAAGCCATATCCCCCCTCAAGATCCTCCCCCAAGTCTCCTACCCTACTCCCTTCTGTGGCCAGAGGCCATTGAACTTGGGCTTCTAGAGCCATCTGGCCACAGTCCAGACATGGGCTTTGGGGTTGGCGGGGACAGTTTTTCCAGTAATAGTCGTCTCCTCTGGAGGTTTTGCTCCCAAAGAGATCCTTCTCTCACCCTGGCACCAGAATGTTCCAATTAATGGCTCCTTTCTTCAGGATAAGGGAGTCTCCTTGGCATAACATTAAGTTTAAGCATACCAGATATTAGAAAAACTTTGACCTATGGGAATGGCAATTTTCTGTGGTTCAACCTAATGCAACAGAAAGATGTGGGTTTGGGAATCAGTCCTGGGACAAACACCAGGGCTGCTGTTGCTTAGCTGTGAAACCCAGGCAACCTTACCAGGCCTCACTTCCCTCATCCATAAATATAAATAAGAACTTTTTATTCAAGAAGCTGGTGGAGGATTCAATGGACTGATGCAGGTGTAGAGTAAGGCCAAAATCTAGAACAGAGTAAGAAGGTCTCAGAGATCATCTTCCTTCTCCTTTGTTTCCTTCCCATATAACAATAGGAAAAGAATTCATGCATGAGGTGGCACAGATTAAAAAGGAAGACCCACATTTTGGTCTTGACCCAGCTACCTCCTCACTGTGCACCCTCGAGAGAATGATTCTGTTCTGTGGACCTCAGCTTTACCCATCTGTAAAATGGGGTAGGAAACAGATCAACTCAAGAACCTTCTGGCTCTGATGGCCTGGGCTTCTCTGGCTAAGGAAGGGAGGGGATAGAACAAGGAATCCTGAAGTCTGGTGGAGCAAGCATTGGGGACCACTGGGTCACCATATTCTAGAAGGACAAGACACTGTCAAGTAGGAGGAGCAGGGGAGACCCAAAGGAAGAAACTTCTCTTTCTAAGCATTGTGAGATGACAGGCTTGGTGATAATGCTGCTTCTCCAGTGTTTTAGAATAGCCCCACAATCTCCACCTGAGCTGAGCGGAAGTTACCCCACCTGGTGGGGGATACCATCTCTTGCCCTGCAGGCCCCTGAGTGGCAGGAAGGACTCAGGGCTCGAGCTGAAACCTTAAGAGACTGCTCCCCCTGGTGGCCAGACTCTGTCATTGCATTCCAGGGCTCCTGGTCCGGGAGACCGACTCACAGGCTGACCAGTGGCTTGGTCCTAGTCCGGCAAATTTCTTTTAGAGAAGACATTGAAAGAGGGGCTTGGAAAGAGGTGTCTCAATCTGGGGCTAGCCTATAGGAATATTGGTAAAGACCCTCAGTAACCTCTTCAACAAAGTTTAGTGAGTACGTACTGGGTGCCAGGCAGAGTGTTGGGCTCTCACATTAGCATTGAACAGGACAAGGCCCTTGCTCTACAAGGAGCTCACACAGTCCGGGGCTCCTGGGCTGACCAAGGACCTACCATGAACCCAATTCTTATCTCTGGACTCTTCACAGTAATCCTGAGAGGTGAGAATTAATCGTCCCCATTTTAGAGGTAAGGAAACTGACACCTGAGGCCACATAGCTGTAGGGGGCAGAGTTGGGATCCATTCTTTGATCTAGATGATTCCAAAGCTTCCCACCACATGAGGTTCACGTTGTAGGAAGAGCCCATCCCAGGCAAGCCGCTCATCCAAGATAGGCTTCTTTGGGAAATGGGGCCTGGGGGGTGCCAGCGGGTTCTGCAAAGGAGGGAGTGTCCGGACGCCCTTGCCCAGCATCCAGTGGGACGGCCTTCCAGAGCCGGGGAGGCTCCAGGGACACCGGCATTGTTCTCATTGTCTTGGCTTTCTCTTTGTTTGAGGAGCATCCGGGGCTCGCTCCTCCCCTGGCGGAGATGGGGGCCAGCTGCCCTGAGAGTCTGCTGCGCTCATTAGAGCCCTCACAAACGGCTCTCTCACGGGACTCCCCACCCCAGGGTCTGAGGGAGAGTTTGACACGAATCTAAAAATAGCTGCTGTTTTGTTCCTTTGTTGGAGGGGAGGGGCTGGCAGAGGGGCTCCGGCTCCCCTTCATGACCTGCCCACAAAGAACAAAGCCTTTGCTCTGGATTTGCTCTGCTTCCGCAGTGCCCCGGCCTCCCCAGCTCCTGGAGTTGGACGGTGAATGGTGGTCCTGCTGGCAGAGGCAGGGCCGGGGCCCAGGCCGCCGAGCCAGATGACCTGGGCCCCAACAGCACACAGTGTCCAGGGAGACCCGAGGGCAGGGCTCTGTGGGGGGAGGGGTTTGCACGTGTCATGTGACATCGCATGTGACGTCACATCCCACAGCACAGCTGACAGCGGATGGGACAACAGATCCCTGTATGTGGCTTATTGTAGACAGGTGACTCTGTGGGATTGTGAGCCGGAGGCTGTGGCAGGGGGCAAGGTGACTGGGCAGGTGACACCTTGCACGAGTATGGCTGTTCACAGTGAGCGTCACTATGTGCAGGTGACACAGTGTGTGTTGGCTTGACGTGGCGTGATGGGACTGACTCTACAGGTGATACTGTGTGTGACCCTGTGACTCTGTTGGTGACACTGGCAGGTGGGGCTAGCTGTGCAGGTGGCAGGGACTAACCCAGTGTCAGGAAGCCATAGCAGTGCCCATAGCCCACTGCAAGCCCTGGTCCGGCTTCTATCTTTCTGTCTCTGGGTAGCTCATGGAGCCTCCTTCTTTGGGTTTCCCTTGCCCATGCTTCCTGTGCTCTTCCTCTTACCTCCTGCTGTCTTGTTGCACCTGCCCCTGGCAGCTCTCTGCACCTGTGCTGGTGGTGGAAGCGTGCTTGACTCTCTGGGCTTCCACAGATGTGGTCACCTGCCACCCAACGTGGGAAGGAAAGCTGGACTGGAAGTAAGCCACACTCCTGCAAAGTCCTGCCTGGGGAAAGGAGGCAGAAGTGGGACTTGGGGACCAGCCAGGAGGCCTCCCCTTCCGATGGGTTTGCTTCTCAAAGGGAGAACACATGCATCTATGTAATGGTTTTAAAAAGAATTGAAGCAGACATGACAAAAAGGTTATTTGTGGTTAATCTGGCTGGTGTGACTTTGAGAGATTATTATGCTATTCTTTTGACATCTGTGAATTTTTAATCTCTCAAGATAATTAAACAAAAGCAATACATGCACATGATAGAGTTTGTTATACACAGAAGTTAACACTGATGTCAGGCATTGTGCTGAGAGATTTACGTGGATTATCTTACTGAATGTTTCCCACATTCCTAGGAAAAGGTTATTATTAGCATTGCCCATTTTATAGATGGGAAAACTGAAGCTCAGAGGCCCTGTGTCAGGTCTGCTGGCTTTTACTCCAACTTCCACGTTGCATGGGAGCGCTCAGGAAATCCCTGGATTTCCCCTCTGTTTGGTCACCTGCACTGTGGGGATGAGGCCCATGTCCCATGTTATCTATTCTGTGCAATAAATCATCCCCAGATGCAAAGGTTTAAGATGACAGTAATCATTTATTATCTTGCACAGCTTCTCCGAGTCAGGAATCTAAGGGCAGGCTGGGCTGGGCAATCTTGCTTAGTGATCCTGAGTTTTCAGTAAGACATTGAAGGGCCGCACTCATCTGAAGGTTGGACTGGGGCTGGGAGGGGGTGGGTTCACTTGCAAGTTGGTTAACTCACATTTCTGACAAGCTGGTGAAACCTGTCAGTCCTTTATGTGGGCCTCTCCTCAAGGCATCTGGAGCTTCCTCACAGCATGGGGCCTGGGATCCATGAGAGAGCCCCCTGGAGAACAAGGCAGAAGCTTGTCTTTTTTTTTTTTTTTTTTTAAAGATTTTATTTATTTATTTGACAGAGAGAGATCACAAGTAGGCAGAGAGGCAGGCAGAGAGAGAGGAGGAAGCAGGCTCCCTGCTGAGCAGAGAGCCCGATGCGGGACTCGATCCCAGGACCCTGAGATCATGACCTGAGCCGAAGGCAGCGGCTTAACCCACTGAGCCACCCAGGCGCCCCCAGAAGCTTGTCTTGACTGTCTTTTACAACTTGGTCTTGAACTTACATGGCATCACTTCCATGGTATTCTACTGGCCCAAAGGATCAGCCCTGATTCAGTGTAGGGAAGGACTGTCAAGAACTGTGCAGGGTCTGAGATTTTACCCAAATCGCATGCTAAGAAGTTGGCTTGCCTCTGCTTCTTGGAAGCTGGTGGAAGACATGAGACAGACCAGAAGTTTGTTACTCACAACAATACCAATAACCAGAGTTATAATAGCAGAGCCTCAATTGCCACAGATCAGCATGAAGAGTGCTAGAAATCACCTGCACACACACTGAGTTGTGTTATAGGAGAACCACTCTGATTAGGGGATCCAGATCTCTTACCATGGCCAGTAGCATGCCTGCTCTTTGCCCCGGAGGGGGACATTATGTCTGTCTTCCAGGTGGTTATCACACAAACATCCATAACAAGGGAGCCCAGAATAAAGGACAACCAGTGCCTTGTTCATGAATCATGCCAAAGTGTGCGAGCTGTCTTAGTCAGCTGGGGTTGCCATCACACAATGTCATGGACTGGGTGGCTTAAACAACAGAGCTTGATTTCTCACAGTTTCAGAAACTGGAAACTTCAAGATGAAGGGGTTGACCAATTTGGTACCTGGTGAGAGTTCTCCCATTGGCTTGCAGATGGCCACCTTCCACTGTGTCCTCACGTAGCAGAGAGAGAGAGAGAGAGAGAGAGGAGGAGAGAGGGAAATCTCTTATAAGGCCATTGTCCTATGGGATTATGCTTATGACCTTTATGACCACCCTTATGACCTCCTTTGACCTAAATTAACTCCCAAAAGCCCTATCTCCAATTAGAGGTTGGGGCTTTAACATATGAATTTTGGAGGCACACAATTCTGTCCATAACTAGCTCCAGGTGAACGGTCTCCCATTGGGGATGACACAAGAATGTGAACAGCCATTTTAGAGGCTGGTTACCACAGCTCAGCTGTGGCTACCACAGCTTCTTTGTACCAGGATCCTCAAGTAATCTCTTCCTGAGGCAAAAATAAGGGGAGTAGAGGCCATAGCCTCTTTGTTACTAGTGGCAACATCCTTTAGCAACCACCCTTAACTACTTGACAACCTTCCTCCAAACCAGATCCCCAAAAGTAGGAACTGGGGCTCTCATCTCTCACTCTATGCCTTCCCCGCCTTTCTGTCCCATCTCCTCAGAGGCAAGCCTTCCCCAATGTCACATTTTTCCTCCCGACTCCAGCCATGTGGCTGTATCTCTAATGGAGAAAAAGGAATGACAAGAAGTTGACTATTGTGTGGCTATGAGATCCTATTTTTGAATGTCTGAAGCTGAATTTGTCTTTTTCTTTTTTTTTCTTCTGGAACATTCCTAATTCCCCCAAGGCATATGGATGTTCCCTGACCAACCACTGCCAAGATCAGAAATATTTTTAAAAAGCTGGGCACCTGAGTGGTGCAGTTGGTTAAGCGTCTGACTGTTGGTTTCGGCTCGGGTCCTGATCTCAGGGTCATGAGATCGAGCTCTTTGTCAAGCTCCAAAAGCAGCACCAAGTCTGCCTGGGACTCTCTCTCCCTTTCCTTCTCCCTCTGTCCCTCCCTCACCCCCCAGTGCTCTCGCTCACTCTCTCTTCCTCTCAAATAAAGAAATAAATCTTAAAAAAAAAAAAAAAAAAGAAGTGTTTTAAAAAGCACTTTGGTAATTTTCAAACCACTAAGCCAGTTTACACACAGAATTGTTCAGAAACACAAGTTTTTACTTGTGTTTTACTTTTTATAAAAGTCCTTTTTACTAGATTTTACCGTTTATGTTAGAAAATATATTATAGATTCCATGCCAGTAATACAGATCTCCTTTTTCAACAGTGCTATCGTATTTCAGAGTATAGATACACTGCAATTTATTCAACCGTAATTCTTCTGAAAGACATTTAAGTTGTTTCTAAATATTTCTGTATTACTGTAGTGCTTTAGGGAATAACTTACAAATGCATTTTTGCATGTATGTGCTAGTAATTTTATAGGATGGATTTTTACAAGTGGAATTGCAAGGATGTAGAATACAGATGCTTTATATTTTGATAGATACACGAGTGTGGTCATTTCCCACACCCACTCCGTCATTGAATATCATCTACTTTTTAGTTTAGTAAATCTGTGGGCAAAAAGTGGCTTCCTCACATGTTTTAATTTTCATTGTTATTAGTGAGCTTATGCTCTCTTCCTCGTTTACTGGCCATTTGTAATATTTCTTTCTGAAATACTTGACCATATATCTAGCCTGTTATACCCCTGGATTGCTGTTACTTTCTTATTGGGTTGCGGCAACTCTTTACATGTCGTAGACATTACTCTTTGTCTATAATATCAATTTTAGATACTTATTCCCAGACCACTTGTTTGTCTTTTAAATTTCTTTGATCCCTTTCATTGCACAAAAATATCTTCTTTTTCTAGAGTTGGATCCGTTTATCATTTGTTTTATAACTTCTGGGTTTCATGTTTTCTTGCACAAACCATTTGTGGATAAGGATATTAACCCTCTCAGTAAGCCTAGGTATTGCTCTCTGAACATTGTCAGATGCTACTTGTGACTTGAGGTACCCAGGCTGCAGCCCAAAGGGGTCACCTCCCCCTAGCCTCACACAAAAAAGGGGGGGGGTCTCCCCGAGGGTGATGATGGAGGCAGTGAGGGCCCCACAGTGATGTTTGTTAGACAAAACAAGCTGAACTCCCAGGAGCAGGTCTCTTTGGAAAGGCAAAGCTTTGTAAGAGGCCCCAGGGGGAGGTTGGGAGGGGCCCCCCTGGATCCTTGGCTGCCTGGGAGCCTGTAGGAGGAGCTTACCCCTGCAACTATCAATTCTCCTCCACTGACACTCATAGTCAGTGCCATGCAAAACCATCAAACACACCCACGACATACAGAAACTCTACAAAAACTACACGTGTGTGCACAGACCCATGGACATACCCACCACGTGTCCCCATTCACAAACAGTAATATGTGCACACATCAGGATGCCCGCATATACAAAGCCCATGTACATGTGTGCACAAATACATAGAAATGTGCATGCAGGTCCTTCCAGGTACAGCTCTACTAAGAGATGCCGTAGGCACATGCGCCCATGTACCCAGATGCATGTGCCTGCCATCTGGGTCAGCGTCCCAGCAAGAAGCAGTTGGCACACTCAAACAAAACAAGCAAAATGTCATAAAGGGGCCATTCACAAAGGTGAGGGTAGGGTAAAGGGAAACCAGACACACCTGGGGGCTAGCCAGAGCAGGGAGCCCCGTTGCCAACGCTGGGCCTGAAGGGTCAGGGGCCAGGGCCGTGGGGCGTTGGTGAGAGCTAGCTGTAGCTTTGCAGAGGACTGCCCAAAAGAAATTGCGGCATTCAGATCATCGACCGCAGCCACAACTGACCTTGCAGCCTGATGGGGACGGAGGCAACCTGTGCAGCCCCCCTGCCTTTCAATCTGCTGGCCAGGCTTCCCGTGGGCAAGACCCAACTAGACGCCAGACAGGAGTCTGGTGATGTGCTCCCAGGGTCGGGGTTCTTGGGGGGCATGAAGCAGAGCAGGGAGCAAATCCAGTGGGACGGAGTATATGTGACATACATGCATGTGATGACACCCACATGCGGGGCACAAGTTTGCACGCACACACAAACACGGACAGTGCACACGTGTTCATTTGTACACTTAACGGCCCTGTGCACAGAAGCTCAAACAGCCACAGACCCGCCCAGCCTGAGAGCAAGGCTGAAGGCAATACCCTGGATCTCCTCCGCCTCTCTCTCCCCCTTCCCTCTCCCCCCTCCTTCCCTACCCCTCACTCCAAGCCCAGAGCCAGCTCTCTGCTGAGCTCTTTGTTACTCTTGGCAAAGACCGAATCCCAGCGGGACAATGGGCCAGCCAGGCCTGCACAAATCACCAGCTCTTTGGGGGCCTTTCAAGGCCTGGCCTGCCTGAGTGACAGCTGAATTGGGTCCAGATCGGGCAAGGGGGGAGGCACTCCTGGAGGCAGGCCCTACAGCCAATGAGCTGGGCGGTCTCCAGGCTCCCGCCTGACTCCCAACCCCCCAACAAGCTCCCCGTCTATACCACTGACTCCTGTACAGGGGCATCTGGCCCAAGCCAGGGAAACTGGGGCCCCTCACTTCTCTCAAAGCCTTACTCTCCGCTCACATCCAGCTCACCCGCAAATCCTATCCGTTTTACCTCCTAAGCCCCACCACTGCTAACACCCCAGTCCTAGTCCTTGTCTCCTCATCTTTGGCCTGGATGCCTGCCTTGGAGCTTCCTGCCTCCAGGGAGCTGCTACTCCCAGCCAGAGGAACTTTTTTTGAAATGTAAATCAAACTGTTTTCCTCTCCTGCTTAAGATCCTTTAATGGCTCTCTTACCGGGCTCAGGCTCCAGATAAAGTGCCAACTCAGCCTCCTCACCCTACACTACACCATCTGGTCCCTGACCCCATTCCCAGACTCACAGCTCACTATCCACCCTCTCTCCCACCCCATGCTCCCAGTCCTTTGGGTGTGCTGAACCCATGCTCCCAGTCCTCTGGGCCTTTGCACATGCTGTTTTCTCTGCCAAGAAGCCTTTACACCAGGAACTTCATGGACTGAATCCTCCCAGAGGAAAGCTCTTCAAACTAACTGCGGGATAGGATCAAGTTGGGGTTTTTCCCCTTCAGCCCATCATGGAGAGATGCTTTTTTGAAATACAACAAGTATGAGCTGTGACAAAAAACAAAATTAGAGAACAAAATGAGGAATAACCAACTTGGGAAATAACAGTTTCTTTCTTTCTTTTTTTTTTTTTTTTGTTAAATTTATTTATTTATTTATTGTAAGAATATTTATTTATTTATTTTTAATTTTTTAATTTTTTATAAACATATATTTTTATCCCCAGGGGTACAGGTCTGTGAATCGCCAGGTTTACACACTTCACAGCACTCACCAAAGCACATACCCTCCCCAATGTCCATAACCCCACTGGCCTTCTCCCAACCCTCAGTTGGGAAATAACAGTTTCTTGTAAAGTTAAATATCCACTTACAGGACCCAGCAATCCCCACTCCCTGGTATGCACCCAAGAGAAAGGAAAACATATGTCCACACAAAACCTGTATGAACACATTTGCAATGGTTTGATTTATAATTGTACCAAACAACTCCAATGCCCCTCAATGAAGACTAGAAAAGTCAACCTTGGGGCATCTATGCGTTGGACTACTAGTCTGCAACAGGGAAGAACCGCTGATATTCACAGCATGGGCGAACTTTAGATGCATTAAGAGAAGTGAGAGAAGCCAGGCTCAAAAGACCATGTCCTGTACGATCCCATCTATATGACATTCTGGGGAAAAAAACAACTATAGTGACAGAAAACTCATCCGTGTTGCCAGGACTGGGTTTTGGGGACGTGGGCATTGATGATGAAGGAGCATGAAAGAAACTTGGGGGATGAAGGGAATGTTCTGTGTCTTGATTGTGGTGGTAATTATATGACTATACACCTTTGTCAAAATTCACAGAATGATATAGTCGAAAAGGTGGGTTTCACTGTGGACACCAGCTCCGAAAGATCCGACTTAAAAAAAAAAAAAAAAGCAAACTCAAACTCCATTTTTCTAATTGTGGTAAAATCTACATAATGTAAAATTGACCATTTTAACCCTTTTTGAGTGTACAGTTCTGCTCAAGTTCATTCGCAATATGACCATGTCGTACAACTAACGCCACCTTCCATCTCCAGAACTTTGCTCATCTTGCAAGACTGAGACTCTGTCCCCATTAAACAACAACTCCCCATTCCCTCTCCGTCAGTCCCTGGAAACCACAATTCTGTTTCTGTCTCTATGAACCTGACTATTTTAGGTGCCTCACATAAAGGGAATCCAACAGTATTTCTCTTCTGGTGTCTGGCTTATCCCACACAGCACCATGTCCTCAAGGTACATCCATGGTATGGCAGGTGTCAGGCGTTCTTTCCTTTTTAAGGCTGAATAATATTCCATTGTGTGTATATATCACATTTTGTTTGTCCCCTCATGCCTCCGTGGACACTTGGGTTGTTTCTCTCCTTTGGCTATTGAGAATAATGCTGTTACAAGCATTGGTGTACAAATACAAGACCTACTTAAAAAATTATTAGATTCAACAGTCATAAAACTTCTCTGTCCATTTGCTAAGCACTTATTCTCAATTTTGTTATCCATCTCCCTAGTCTGCCTTGTGAGCTGCAAAGTTGGCCTGGTTCCTGGGCCGGCTGGACTCTACTCTTCCTGACCCAGTGATCCCCCCCACAACCCCCTGGCTGTGTCAGGGGCTTCCTGGGGGGTAGGACTAGGGTTGAATCTTTTTTTTTTTTTAAAGATTATTTATTTATTTCTTTATTTGAGAGTGAAAGAAAGAGAGAGAGCATGAGCAGGGGGAGGGGCAGAGGGACAAGCAAACTCCCACTGAGCAGGAAGCCCAATGTGAGGCTTCATCCCAGGACCCTGAGTTCATGACCTGAGCTGAAGGCAGACCTTAACCCACTGAACCCCCAGGCACCCCAGTTTGAGTCTTCTAATTGCAGCCTCTAACTACCCCCTCACTGGGGTTGGGGTCAGGTCTAGGAAAGGGAGTCAGAGAAACTACAGCCAAGTGCAGTCCTGTCCAGGAGCCAATGGGGGAGCAGGGGCTTGAACAACAGCCCTGAGTTAGAGGCAGAACTCAAGTCCTGCCCTTCTCCAGTTGTCATGCTCAGGATTTTTCCTGGCTTGCAGAGACTTCCACTCATTTCCAAGGTCAAGATGGGGTCATTCAGGTAAGAAGTACTAGTTGTTGTCCACCTTGCCTAGGTGTTACCTGGAGCTGGGTTCTCTTGGATGTTGACCCAAAGACACAACCAAGCCAAAGAACAGGGAAAGGGAAGGTTTTACTTGCAACAAATGAAGGAGAACACTGGGAATATTTTCCAAAACCGAGTCTCCTTCAACAGGGAAGTCAGCATGGAATTGGGGCAAAAGTCACCGGAAGGTGACAGAGTCCTTTAGTTGGTTTTAGTTGGTTGGTCCCCCGAGTGCTCAAACGGGTTTAGATCCTGCAAAGATAAGTCAAGAATGTGGGCCAGGCCAATCTTTACTTTTGAACCAGCACTGGACATTTTACCACTGATTTATCGTCCCTGATATGATTAAGCTATCTCCTGGCCTGATGGTGGCTGTTTGTTCATACACTCTTCTGTTTCTTTAAAATTACTATCTACTGAGGTCCATTCTTGGGCAATTTCAACATATCCCAGGAAGTTCTGCAAGAAATGTGCTTTGGGCAAGTAGTGCTGATCAGGCAGAGATCACAAGATAGCCAGGGGCCCCAGATGACTTTTCTTGTGTCTCATCTTTCTTTCTCGGGGGGCCCCTAACTCTTTCTGCTTACCTTGGCTCCTGGGCATGGGCTGGGATATACAGGTAAGCCATGGACGATAGTAGATGTTGATATGTGTTTGTGCACATCTGTGTATACACATTACCTAGGTATGGGGGCTCAGCATGTGTGTGTCTGAGTTCCAGATCTCAAATTTTGATTTTTTTTTTGAAAGAATAATCATCTTTTTTCAAAGACAAAGGGTCAGGGTAGGAGGTCTTAAAGCATGGAAGGTGCATGAATTTCTCTTCTGGTGGTCACCCTGGTACCTGAGCGTCCGGAGATCATGGAAAGTTTTTTTTTTTTTAAGCCTAAATTTAGACACCCAACCATGCTGACATACAAGCTTACACATTAACACACAAAGCTGTATGCGTAACCCCACGCCAGCCCATACGCACCTGCTTTGATGTACATGTAAGCCCAGAGACAACCACATATCTGTAGAGACACACATGAAACAAATAATAATTGTCAGATTCCTAGGATCCAGGCATGGTGCTAAGTACTTTATATTCACTGCTTTACTTAATCATTTTGTAAAAATCAACCAATATGGGAATTATAAATTTCATCCCCATTTTACACATGAAGAAAATAAAGCTCAGAAAAGTGAAGTGATTCTCACTTCACTTCCCAAGGTCACAGAGCTAGGAAGCGGCTGAGCCAGAATTTGAACCTAAGGGAGTGAAAAATCTGAAACCAGAGTGCACGAGCATTAGACTGTTTGCGGACACAGCTGCTTGCATCACATACTTGTGAATTCACAGAGATCCCGTGTACTGACAGCTTGATTCACACCTATGCACACGTATGCACAAGGACCCCCACATATGATATACTTGTGCACAAAGACACACATACACATACAAACCTATAGTCAGATACCAGCAGACTAACAACTGCACATTTTACAAATGATTTAATTATTTTATTTATTTCAGAGACAGAGAGAAAGAGAGCATGGGTGTGTGAGAGAGGACAAGGGGTGTGTGTGGGAGGGGCAGAGGGAGAGGGAGAAGGAGAATTTCTGCTGAGCAGGGAGCCCCTATATGTGGCTCAATCCCGGTACCCTGAAATCATGACCTGAGCTGAAGGCAGAAGCTTAGCCCACTGAGCCACCTAGGCACCCCAGCCACATATTTTAATGTAGACCACGGGCAGTCACACGCACACTGAGCTTATTGGCATGAGTTTGCACAGAGCTGGGTCTAAGACTTAGATCTAGGTTCTGGCATAAATTTCCCATCTCTCCTTGCCTATTCCACCCCTTCTTGGCAGATAAGTTCTTGGGGTTTGGGCAGTACTGCATGGAGCTCTGCCAGTTGGTGGCTCAGATCCTCTGGGGACGGGCTCCTGCCTCCTGCTCCTATCTACCGGGTAAGAAGAGCCACCCTTGGGGCCAGCATCACAAAGCACCACACCTGGGCCCCACCCAGGAGAGGCTGAACTCAGGGAAACTTCCAGATGGCCGCCACAGGGGCACTCCCCAGCCCCAGCCCACAACTCCTGCTGCTTGCAACTCCCTCTCCAGCCACAGGTGTGGATTACGGAGGCAATGACCCCCATATCTCCTGCCTCAACTTCCATTCATCTCCCCAAGACACTCCACACCCCAGTGCACATGGAGTCCCTGGGAACACAGAGCAGCAATACCTACCCAGGCTGGAAGTCCAGATAAACTCCCTAAAGGAAGAGGTATCTAAGCTTTAGCCAGAGGGCTGCATGCGTGAAGTCCCAGAAGTGAGAGAAAATAATACCTTTGGGGACTTGCAATTGATTCATCATGACTGAAGGGGAATGGAAAGGATTGCAGAGTGATCAAAAGCCTTGGTGAGAGGATGTTTTGTGCACTGGGAGGCTGGGACTCCCTTGGGGGGACAGAGGTGAGCTCGGAACTACAAATGCCTTGGTCAGCTGCCAGAGTGGCCACTAATTCATGCCTTCCTTCTGTGGCTACTGGACCGTGGAGCGTAGCCATGACCCAGAGCACTGGCTCACAGTCTTAGGGCCACCTGACAGCCCAGGACTTGCTCAGATGATTTAATGGCCACATTACACAATCAGGAGCCAAGCTAGAGACACTTCTGGGTGGGTATTACTAGTTCCATTTTATAAGTGAGGAGACAGTCTTTGCAGAAGTGACTTCATAAAGCAAAAGAATGACCTGTCCAGAGCTAGCCGCAAGGAGAAAGATCCCTCCAGGCATGGCTGGGAAAGAGGCAGCTGGGAGGCCTATGCTGTTATCTAGGTGGGGGTGGAGGGGTAAGAGAGAGTTAGTGGGGCTGAGGGGCCTAGGGAAAGGGGCCTCAGAGACCCGAGGCTGGACCCTCTGGGTGGGAGTGAGTCTTCTGTCTTTGGAGTGACCTCAAAGGTACTTCTTTGCTTTGCTTCATGCCACACCCAGCTTCAGCCCCTTCCTTAAGAGTCCAGAGACTCCCCACCTACAGTCTGAAATAAATATTTCTAAGGGTCCTAGAAAATTCCATTAATTTGTATGTCCCAAGTAATTTCCCTGTGAGTGGGGTCTATGGCTTTAACTGTGAGGATTAAACCCCAAATGAGACAGACCCTACACTTCCCTCTGCCCAGCCTCCAGCTCAGCTTTCTCTTGAACTTGGCCCTTGGCCCACAGGGGTCAGTGACCCTTTTCCAGGAAGGGGTGAGTGAAGGACTAGGAGCTACACAGACCAGAGTTTTTATCCTGATTCTGCCCTGGAACCAGCTCTGTGACCTCAGGCAAGTCCCTTCTCCTCTCTGGGCCTTAGTTTCATCACCCATAAGAAAAGGGATGCTTGTAACTATCTCAACGTAGTTCATTCCAAGACTGTAGTGAAGATTTAATGAACAAATATATGGAAATGGCCATGCACCATGCCAGGCTCTAAAGTCTCTAAAAATGGATGGTGTCTTCTTAGATACTTGTTTTCCAGGGGAAATAATCTAAATTCTATAGCTCATAATTCAAAACTCTTCTAAAGCAGACCTCAGCCCAGCTCCTTGGACTTATCTTTCCCACAGAAAATGGCAGAGCTCAACTGTGGGGCTCAGGGAGCAGGAGGTGCTAGACGCCATTGGGTTAGCATTCATTGGGGGAGGCTGCGAATGCAGTCTCAACCTCTGCTAGTCTGAGAGTGCACTGAAATGGGAGAACTGAGCCTGTGGGTGGAGATCTCTGGGCCTCACTCTTAGGTGACTTGCACCTCACCCCCTTTATCGACTAGGGCTGCCACCATCTCCCCTTGACCAAAACCTGACCTCTGATTGAAAGACAGGGGTGACTGGGAGTGAGTAGGACAGTCCATTTCCTGTGTGCCCTGCTCCCAGCACAAAAAGATTCTCAAATCAACCCGTCACCAGCCTAGGCCCAAGGTCACCTGTGTTTGTTTGATGATTTCCCTAGAGAGATTCAGGGTTCATTCCACACCCTGTGAGAATGGGGAACAGGAGGTCTCTGAGATCTGTGGAAGCAGCATGAAAGAGGGAATAGATTGCTAGGCAGATCATTGTAGATTCAAATCCCAGCTTTATTCCTTGCTGTGTACACGTGGACAAGTACACGTGTGTACATGTGGACACTGATCTTCAGTCTTTGCACCTGCAAAATGGGGGAAATGACATCTACATTTCAAGTCCATTGGGAATACTAAATGAGATGACATATGTACAGCATTGGAATGGTGCCTGGCACATAGTGGACTTGATAAATGTCCTCTTCTCCCAGCTGTTAGCTCTAGTACCCAGGACAGCTCCCCACTCTTGCCTGCTTGGCTGCTGTCCACGGTTCTGATAAAAAACAAATTATACTCTGCTATTCTTGTCCCCTTGCTCTAAGTCACTGACCTCTGTAACATTCTCAGAGATCTTGGAGATCAACAACTTGAAAGATCCTTGCCTCCTCTTCTTCTTTTCCAGCCCTGATAATCTGTGGGGGAGAGCACCTGGGATCTTGAGTCTTTCAGTTCTTACCCATTACAGCAGGCAGGGATGTAGTCAAAGCCTTGATTCCCAGCCCATCATCAACAGGACAAGCCAAGTGCACACACACAGAAAAAGAGCATAGGATTTGGATGTAGCCAGACCTGGGTTTGAGTCCTAGATCTGTTACTCACTAGCTCTATGACTTTGGCAACTTCTCTGAGACACAGTTTTCTCAATCTATGAAATGATGTGAGTAACTTTACCTCCCCCATAGGGTTGTTGGGAAGGCCAAAGGAGAAATTGCTTCTAATATCATTAGTAATGTCTCAATAAGTGCTCCATTAATTGGTAGCTATTTTTTACTCTGGACCATATGACCCTGAGTCTCTCAAAGGGGCACCACCAGTCACTATGTGTCCTTTCCAGTAAATCGAGCTACAGACTCCTTAATGTTGAGGGCTGTCAAAGAGGCCTGGCTTTCCTCACTCCCATGGGTTTTTGTACCTCTCAGAGTAGCAATTTTCTTCCCTTTCTTTTTCTATTCAGTATAACACTCGTCTCCAACCCCCTGCACTCTGTGCTTATCAATTCTTGTTTGGTTCAAGTCCACCTCTTCTGAATCCCATACAGAGTTTCGTTAGTATCTCTTTGAGCAAACGGGCAACCCTGGGTTTGAATCCTGGCTCAGCACCTGCTTGCTGTGACACTTCAGGCAGATCACTTAGGTTCCCTAGCCTCAGCTTCCTCATCTATAAAATGGTGATGGTAATAGTCCCTTCCTCATTAGATTGTTGCAAGGAGCAAAGGAAAAAAATGCATCAAGATCTTAGCACAGATGCATGTGGCTAGTGCCCAATAAGTCCTTATTGTTGTTCTTGACTTCCTGATTTTTGTTTCCACAACTCTTTTCCAGAGATGCTCTGCCTCCTCTCTGACAAGATGGAGAGTAGAGAATCATATCTCAAACTGCTGTTTTCTTTTCAGAAAGCAGAGTGGTCACCTGTATTTGGAGCTCCTCTAGTGTACTCTCGTCTCTAGGAGGAAGACATGCCCTCAGTCCTCTGGGACCTTTTATCTCTTACCTAGGGTTGGGATCCCAAAAGGAATGTTCAGCCTTTGTGGTAGTCTTTGCTTTGGTGTGTGTGTATGTGTGTGTGTGTGTGTGTGTGCAAAGACACATACACATAAGATTATGTGTATGGATATCTGAGTGTAGGGATGGGTGTGTCATGTGATTGTGGGTGACTTTTATGGAAGTACACATGTGATTGGGGCATAAGAACATGTGCAAGTGAGAAATGGTAGTGTGGGTAAGGTAGTGCTTATGTGTGTGGTGGGGGGTGCAGCTGTTGGACAGGGTGCCAGCTTTTTAGCCATCTGCAGGCTTGAGGGATCCTGGGCAATTCACAAGATTGCTGGTTGCCAGCACCTGCTACTCTGAGCAGCATTCCCAGCCTGTCGTTTTGGAAATAGCCATGCTTCGGTGACTCACAATCCTGCTTACTCAGAATTTTCTATAATCTGACCCAGGCAAGGGATTATGAAAAGATTGGCCAAGCACACAAGTGGTACTGGGAAGATGGTTTGCTTTGGGAAGAAAAAGTTCCCCAGTACTTCTAAAACCACTCCGGATGAAACCCCTTGTTTACAGTGAGTGCTTAATTACCCGTGATTCTTATCTGTTCATTAAAGCAACTCTCCTAAGGGACCTTTTCCTGACAATACAGGGTTAGACATTCATTCGCATTAATTTAAAAGTAATAAAAATTTTTCAATGCTCTATAATTCAGACTTATCACTAATTCACCAGTACCCTCCCTCCAATTATCCCAAATCAGGAAATTTCTATTATTTAACAGCAATATATCTGATACTCAAGGGAAATAATTTCTATGTCACCACCTAGAATTCAATAGCAACAATGTAACTATATAACCCCTTCATCCAGATGGAGCTGAAATTTTTCAAAACACTTAACCACCCATTGTTTTCTCTGATTCACATAACAGGTCAGGAGATAAGGAACTTATGCTCACAGTCGTGAAGTGAGTGGCAACCCAGGCTCACAAAGCCAGTTAGTGAAGCAGTCAGATTGGGTCCATGGGATCTCAGTGACCTCAGTTGCTCAAAACATAGTTGCCCCTAGAGAGAGCCAGACAGAACTCTCCCCCCTTGGCCGTGTCTCAGATAATATGTAGTCTTTGGCAGTTTGTCATGTCATCTGCTCCAGGGTATTGTTTCAGGAAATAGTAAGAAGCAGAGAGATTTTAGCAACAGGAAGAAATTCCTCAAAAACCTGTTTCTTGGGGCGCCTGGGTGGCTCAGTCAGTTGAGCGTCTGCCTTCGGCTCAGGTCACGATCCCACGGTTCTTGGATGGAGCCCAGCATTGAGCTCCCTGCTCAGCGGGAAACCTGCTTCTCCCTCTCCCTCTGCCGCTCCCCCTGCTTGTGCTCTCTCTCTCTTTGTCAAATAAATAAAATCTTAAAAAAAAAATAACCCACAACAACCTGTTTCTTCCCTCCCTCCCTCCACTCCAGACTGAGACCTATCCTCAATACCCACCATGGGCTAGAGCCAACGGCTGCCTCCTAAGTGGGTCTATTAGCTGAACTCCAGGAACTCGAGGTCTGAAAAGGGGAGGTGGAGACAGAAAAAACTATTCCAGCATGACCTGTAGGGGCAGGGTGGGCAGCGCAGAAGGGAGATCGATGCACCCTATGGGGTGGGGAGTTGAGAGAGGGGAGTAACACTGAGTCGAGTCAGCCAGGCAAGGTATTGGGGGCTAGACTGGGTCCCCCAGGAATCCATATTAAGGTCCTAACCGCCAGCATCTCACAATGTGACTGTATTTGGAGGTAGGGTCTTTGAGGAGGTAATTAAGGTAAAATGAGGTCCTATGAGTATACCTTAATCCAGTATGACTGCTGTTCTTATAAAAAAGAGGAAATTAGGACACAGCCACTTGTAGAAGAAAGATGATGTGAAGACAGAGGGGAAAAATGGCCATTTACCTGCCAAGGAGAGAGAACAGATCCTTCTTTAACATTGCCACACCATGATCCTGGACTCTTAGCTGCCAGAACTGTAAGACACTAAGTCTCTCTTGACTAAGCCATCCAGTCAGAGGTGCTATGTAATGGCAACCCGAGGCATGTGTGGGGAGTTGCAAGTGCTTGGCCACTGTGGGCTGCCCTGGTGGGGGTTGGGGACAAGACTAGAGGGAGCCAGTGTCAGAAGATGTGGGGCTGGGCATCCCAGGCTCAACATTTCAGATTTTTCCTAAAGGCCACACAGTGCCATAGAAATTTTTAAGTGAGAGAGAAACAGGTCTCTAACTACATGTACCCAAAAGGAAAGGGAAAAAAAAAAAAAAAAAACCTAACAAGACCATGACAGAACAAACAAATCTTAGAAGAGGCCCCCTGAGGCCTCTGGCTCATGGAAACAGGCCTTGCGGCAGACCATGCAGCAGAGGGAGGCGCGCAGGCTTTGAAGTCGAACAGATCTGGGTTTGAAGTTTAGCTCCGCTACTTTGTTCATGCTTCCATTGATTCACTCCGCTAGCAAATACTTCCTGAGCACCTACTATGTGTTCTAGGCACTGGGAATACGTCAATGACCCAAATACAAAGCCTATGTTCTCCCAGAGCTTCCATTCTGCCATATACAATAAACAAATACATCACTAAATATGAACACGCCGGTGTGGGGGGAGGGGACAAGAGCTGTGGACAGAAGTAAAGCAGGGAAAAGGACACAGATGGCGAGAAAGACACTTTTTTAGATCAGATGATTAGGGCAATGATGTTGAAACAGACACCTGGAGAAAGGAGGAAATTGACTCAACCTAAATCTGGGCAAGTGTACTCTAAATGGGGGGAAACGCAGGGGCAAAGTCTCAGCATGTGGCAGATAGACTTATGGCTGCTTCCAAGCCCTTCCGGAGGGCAGATGCCAAAGATCCAGCAGCCACAGTTCCTGGACTTTGGTGTCTTGGCCAGAGTGTCCTTAGGAGTGGTAGGGAAGCCGGCCTGACCTGATTGGCTGAGGGGTGGATGGGAAAGGGAATGGGGAACACAGCTTCAGCCAGCAGCAGGAAGTTTTGTTCTAAAGATCAGAGGGATCAGGTGGAGTCTGGAGGGGACATAGAGTCATGGGAAGGTTTCTTTGGGGGGTATCAAACGTGTTAGTGTGATAACATGATGGAGTGAGTAGAGGGAGGTATTGATGGTCCAGGAAGGAGGAAGTTACTGCAGAGGTCAGATCCGTGCTGGTGAGAGGGGAGGGTCCTGGGGCATTCCCATGCAGACCCCAGCCTCAGCAGGGGTCAGGGAAGGTGGAGAGCAAGTGAGTGCACTGGTGGACACAGGGTGGGGGGCCTGGGCATGACCATCCAGCCCCATGGTGCAGTGGTGATGACTCAGAAGAGTAGAGCATTACTTTGAAGACATTTGTTGGTGAGCTAGTTACTAAACCATCAGCCGCTTGAAATTGGCTATAGTGGGAACATTTACACCATGGAAATTGGCAAGTGCTCCAAATCAGGGCCTTCTTACTAGACAACTGGTCACTGACCATTTTCCAACACACCCAATCCAAAGAGGCAGTGGTCTTCTGATTGTCTCATGCTCTCAGGGAAACAAGAAGGTGAGGTGGTGGGAAAAGAGCGGGAGGAGGGGGAGAGGGAGAAAGATGAAGATACACACCAGTCATCTTGGAGTCATAAAATGGTTATCTCACCCAGAACCTTCCCAGACTCTGCAGCAGTGCTGAGAGCCCCCTTCCTGGCCACTCCAAGCCTCAGTTTACACATCTGTGGAGCCCCCATCCCAAGGTTATTGGGAGCCTGAGGTGAGCTAAGGGCCATAAAGCATCTGCCCCAGAGAAGGGGACAGTCAACCAGCTGGATGGCCTGTGATCTGGGTCTCAGGAAGGAAAAGTTCTTGCCTTGGGCCACCCCAGGCAGTGGCTGACACCCCCTGCCCACCCCCAGCCAACCCCCTCTGTGGACTGGGATGGATGGAGTCCAGCTTGGAACATATCACCCCAACTTCCCCCGATCTACATATTTATCACAATACAGCAACTGCATAATTTAAAGTGGGTGTGAAAAAATATTCTAACGTGTTATGTGATTTTGCATTCCTGGGTGAAGAAAAATTGCTGCAAGAAGGTGGTTAATTATTTCAAAAGACAAATTCCATGCAATAAAATAAAAATAGACTCCCTGTCCAGAGGGAAAGTGAGAAAAAAAAAGGTGGGGGGGGGGGAGACATGAGGAATGGTCCTCTCTAAATAGAATGTGGATGTTTCCTCAAACGGTGAGTGAGTACATGGGACAGAGGCGGGCTCTGGGCACCTGTCACGTGGCCAGGAGAGGCGAGGACAGCGGGCAGTGGGGAGACCATTGAGGAGGCTGTGATCGTTTGGGTCGTGGCAGAGCTCCAGACAAAGGGCAGGGGCGTGGAAATGGACCAAAGTGGTAACGTCTCAGAGAAAGCGGTGGCAGGCATTGGTTAAACATGGGACACAGAAGTGAGGACTTTTTATGTAAGCGAAGGGTGGACGGTGGTTCCTCTTGCTGGGGTTCTTGATAAGTCCAAGAGCCACTCTGCGCCCTGACCAATTGAAGAAATAGGGCCAAGGCTGATGAAGGCCAAATGTCACTTTAGCTCAGGTGAGGGGGCATAGTTGTGGGTGGGAACCGAATAGGTCTATAAGCTGAACCCCAAAATAAGGCTCCTGTGCCCCCGGGAAGTGCTGAATGGGGGAGCCTGCCCTGGACGTTCTGGTGGCCGAGAGGAGCAGACCAGAGTTCCCACTCCCTGCGGGCTGCTTGCTCCCAGGCGCTGAAGGCAAGCACCAAGCCCGATTATTACCTACAGGGATCATTGGGAAGAGTCACTGTGCCTCCGCAAGGGGGGAGGGAGGGGGAGGGCCCGGAGTTACGCCCACTAAGCCACATGAAAGGTGGCATCGGGTGTTACCCCAAAACCCCTGCACAGAAATGGGGTAGCAGAGGACAAGCTGGCTTTGGGGAGAGTGATGACCTCAAGGACCCTGAGACATTTGTGCCCCGGATGGTGAGTTTCCCCTCACTTGCCTTCTCGTGGGATTTTGTGAGCAGGAGAGGGAAAAGGGGCTTTAGGACAAGTGCCAGGAACTTTGAGGGAATCCCCCTCGCTCAATCTGCACACATCTGGGAAGCCTTCTCAGTCCCCCCTGGTCTGTCTCCTCCGTGCCTCGTGGCCCTGAGGTTGGCCGTGGCTGCAGGTCCACCAGCTCCCGGCTTCTGGCTCTTCTCTGGCCCCCTCTCCCGGCACAGAGGACTCTCTGAGACTGTGCTGAATGCAGCAAACAAGGGGACCATCTGCGGAGCCCTTCTCTCTGGGGAAGCATGGATTTTTCTTCTGGATACAGAACTGCTGGCCCTCCCTGCATGTCGGGGTGTGGGTTCATGCCTCAATTTCTTCTCCAGCTCCCGACCAGGCCTCTGTCAGGGGGAGGTGTGACCTCAGCTGGGTGACTTCACTCAGTATTTCTTCACAGCAGGATGGTTGTGTGGCGGGAGGCAACTTGTGTGTGCTGTTGTGATGAGTCCCAAGAAACTGTTTTTGTGAGCGATGGAGGTAGCTGCGAGCCAGCTGGCCTGGGAGGGGGCAGAGCCCTGCGTGGGGAACACGGCTCCCTTCTTAAGGAAAACACCCTCCTCATGGGCCAGTTTGGTCAGACAGTGAAGAGTTGGTGGCTCTGGCCATTGCGGGGGAGTCCCTGGCTGCCTGTGGGCACTGAGAGGGAGGGGGGGGGGGGTCCTGGCAGAGAAAAGTCCAGAGAGGGGACCGCTGAGACCCGGGTGGCTGGAGAGAGCACAGTCCTGAGCAATGCCCCTCGGTGGGGGGGTCTGATGCCTGCCGGCCTGACATCCCTGACTTCCATGCGAAGCTTCTCGCTGTCCTGTCAACAGCAAGCAGGGTGGGAAGAACTTTGGGGAATGAGGAGGAGGGATGGCAGCACAGGGCACCATGCCATGGCCACAGCCTGGAGAGTGCTGGCCCGAGACGCAGCTGGGCATCAGCTGGGCATCGCGGAGGAACAGCCTGAGGGGTGATCTTGAGACAGCCCCCTTCCCCGAATAAAGAAAGGGACCAGGTGACCTTGAGGGACAGGGCTAATGTGGGAGCATGGCAGGAAGAAGATGAGGGTGGTCATTCTGTTTAAAGACTGAGGCTAAGGGTGACGCTGGGGTTATGAAGGCCTTGGAGGCCCAGGGGCAGCGCGGATGATGAGTTCCATGCCTGATAGCGAGGGCCATCTCCGTGATGACATCTGTCCCACGCTCTGGCTTTCTGCCGGGCTTCCTGAGTGTGAGAGAAGGGGTGGACATTTCAGCCCGTGCCAGGGAGTAGCCGAGTGGCTCCCATGAATGTCAAATGTCCTATCTTGCTGGCACACGTGTAGATACAGGGCTGGATTGGTGATGGTCAGTGGACAGGTTAAGCCGTCTCTGGGGCCGAGGGGCACGACCTTCTCCAGCCCCTGCAGACCGGCAGTTGTGAGAGCCACAAGAGCTCACACTGCCCACTGTGGGCCCCTGTGGGCCGCACAGCATGGGCCCATGAAGAGGCAAACACAGACTCTGCTCTCAGCAAGGGGGTTGACGGGGTGCGGATCCGTGGCGAGCTTGCATGGTCTGTGTTAATTCTAAGATGTCAAGCGGTGCAGAGTTTTGAGATCATGATCACGTACGCGTCTACGTAGTTCTTCATGCCTGGGGTTAGTTCGAGCATCAGGGTAGCTGCTGGGAGGTTGTTCAAGAGGGGCAGGTGGTATATTTGTGTTTGGAGGTGAGTGGTGTGGCTGGTGGGGTCACCTCTGTGCTCAAAGATGCACCTTTGCCCGTGTACGTGCTGCATGTCTGTCCGAGCATGTGAGCACCGATGGCAGCAGGGGGGTGCAAATATTTGTTTTGTTAAATGTGCTTGAGTACCTGTGCCTGTGAGCACGTGGAGAGTAACTGGAGGTTGCAGACATACGCACGTGTGTGTGTGTGCGCGTGCGCGCATGTGTGCACGCGCACACGCAGGTCCCTGGTGACTGCGCGTTACTCACCGTGAGACCTTGGGCAAGTTGCTTAACCCCTCTGTGCCTCAGTTTCCTCATGGACAAAGTGGGGATCTTTCACACCCATCTCACAGGTTGTGGGGAGATCACTGATGCCGGCATAGGAGAGAGCCAGGCCTGTGCTCCGTGACCTGTGTTCGCTGTTGTTGTTCCTAAAGTGTGAGTTTGCATTTGTGAGTATTCATGGGTGTGAGTGTGTGTGTGTGTCACACCATCATGAAGGGGCAGGAGGTGGCCCAGGTCTCAGGTAGGCGATTCCTGGCACAAGGAAATCGGGGACAGATGGACGGGAGGCTCGAGACCTGCAGCGGGGCAGGAAGCCGAGGCCCGAGGCTAGACCCAGGCCTAGCTCCTCTCCCAGAAGCACTGAGCCCTTCCTTGGGTCTCCTGGGAGGATGGAGGACCCGAGCCAGACCGGGGTGCACAGGGCCCTCCTGCCCTCCTGCCCTGGCTACCGACCCAGAGAGCTGACAGAAGGTGGGGGCTGGGGACAGACAAGCCGAGGGACCGATCCCTCCCGCTCCGCAACCTGACAGCTGTGGCCCAATTAAAATCAACAGTTCACAGGTGTTCCTAGTAATGACTCACGCACAGAAAGCTCTGCTCCCTTTAGGGCTCTTCTAAAAAAATTTAGAGCTCTTTAAATTTTATTCACCCACAACATCAAACCCAGGGAGGAAGTAATAAAAGAAGATGGGGGAGGGGGCCCTGCACACACGTGTGTGTGCACACACGCTTCCTCACTTACAGATACATACGCGAACTGGAACACACTGGCACACCCCTTTGCCATGCCAACACACACTCTCACACACACAGACCCAAACAGCCACACACCCAGGCACGTGTTCAAACACACACACACACACGAACACATGCCACCAAATCCACATCCCGAGTGACATCCCCCGCCCCGAAACACGCACATGCCCCAGCAGTGTTGGTGCTCCCTGCTGCGAAAGAAATGACCACACACGGTGGTTTCAAACAACCCATACTTATGACCTTGCGGTGTCGCCGGGTCGGGAGTGTGGTCTTCCGTTCCGGGTGTCACCTGCTGTCAGCAAGGCAGCTGCCAGGCTGCGTTCTTACCTGGAGCCTCAACTGGAGGGAGCGGCCCCCTCCGCCATTCAGTTTGATGACAGAATGAACTTCTTCTTGGCCTAGGACCAGGGGCCAAAGTTTTGGCAGGCTATTGACTGAAGAAGGCTGCCTGCGGCTCCTTGTCCCGTGGTCGGCCTCAGCGGGCCACATCCCTCATCGAACCAGCAAGGAGAAGGTCTCTAGTATGTGCTAGCCAGCCAAAGCGGTGAGCGAGCATGTGTTGTGTGTTTGGTTCCTGATCCCAGGAGTGACATCCCATCGCCTTTGCCGCGTTCTATGGGCTAGAACTAAGTCCAAAGTGTTGGGACACTCAGAGGGAGGAGATCACACAGATGTGACAGTCCCCCGACCTTGGGTCTGTCCATACCTGCTCACATACCTTTACCCACCCCTGGATGCACACACTCAGAGATCACACACCACAGACGTCCGTTCACCAACTCTTTTGCCGACCTTTGAACACACACTCTGCTATCTCCAGGCCACCCGGAAGGTTCTGTACAGCCTGGTCAGACAGGTGAACCCTTGACTCTAGAATCACCATGGTAGCCAAACACCCTCAGAAACTGGAAGCAAACCCACTGCCTGGCACCTGTTCCCAGTGTCACTGCCTCTTGTAGCCTTTCCTGATTTCCCAGCATCTGGTCCCACTCAGTCCTACCTCTCTCTTCCTCAAGTTTATATTCCCAGCATCTACATGGTCCCCGGACTCCGCCCTTGGTTCCTGGCTGGGGTCTAACATCTGCCACCCCTCCCCCAGCCTTGACCTTGCCATAGTCTGGTCCCCACCTGGTGTGATCTGCAACTCCTTTTAAAGTGAAGCCCATGACACTTTTTAAAGTCCCAACACTCACATTGTCCCTCCCAGCTTCAGGTCGGCATGGATCAGTTTTTGGGTGTCTTTGACAAGTTTATTCAATTGTCTGGAAATGTTGGTTAACAATGCAGAACACTGGAAACCTCCCCCAAGGCCGACCCTGCCGGTACTTTGCGAGGACAAGGCAGAGATTTCAGAGCCCAGGAACCTGGGTAAATGCCTTTTTCTCTCTGAATCTCCATCCTCTTGTTTGTAAATGTGAATGAGAATTTTTCCTAATCAGTATCAACTAGAGCTAAACCTATGCCTACCCCATGACCAACAACGCTACTCCTAAGTATATACCCCAGAAATGCGTACACACGTCCATCAAAGCACAATTATAGAATGTTCATTGCAGAGCTATTCATAACAGCCCCAAAATGGAAACCACACAAATGTTCATCAGAATAGAATGGGTTATCTCTCTCCTTCTCTCTCTCTCTCTCTCTCAGTATATGTGCACACATAATTTTTTAATGCAAGGACATTCTCTGATATATCTTTGTCCTGCTCAAGAAATCTAACCCTGATTGAATGTGGACTGTAGTGTAGAGAGAGAGAAAAAGAAAGAAAAGAACTGAGCAGATCCACACATCGCGCGTACACAAAACAGCAATGAAAACGAGCAGACCACAACCGCGTGCACCAGCACGTGTGAATCTCACAATATTGGGCAGAAGAAGCCTGACACAAAGGTGAACATACTTTGTGATCCCACTTGTAGGAGGTTCAACAAAGAGCCAAACCAAGGTGTGGCTTAGAGGTCAGGAGAGTGGCTGCCCCTGGAAAGGGGACACAAGGGATGCGGGTTATGTGGGTGAAAAGCCGCTGAGCAGAACACTTATTCCGTGCATGTTCCCTCAACAAAAAAACCTTAAAATAACAGACCACTGCCTAATGTCTGATTTGCTCCTGGGACATAATAGCCACTCTCATGAAAAGAAGCTCTTCCTTCTCTTTTCTGAAGGGTGTTCTCCTTCGTGAGGGGAAAGGAAAAAAAAAACATAATGTTCTGTCTTGGGTAAGCATTACACTCACACCAAGCAGTGAGCCTCTATCTTGTGTCTCTCTCCCCAGATACACCCCTGAAGGACCTTCAGTGTGTTCTAAGTATCTTTCACAAGCATTGCCTTTTCCTCAGCCTTCAAACCTTCAAATCTGCTTTCCTACCCTCTCACGCTCTTCTGGGTCTTTCTTAAGTACGCTCCTCCTTCCGTCCCGTCTGAGCTGGGTAGCACACCCGGGGTGTTTGCACTGATGTCTCCCGCCACCCCTCCCTTCCTGGTCGGCTCCTTGTGATTGGATTGTCAGAATTTCCTCTCTGCTCTCTCATCCTGAAGCTTAATAACCAGCTTCAGCCTTCCCGCGAATTGCTTGACATCCCCTCTCCAAAGGAAGTGGAAACCCAGGGACAATCTGATGCACAAACTGAGATGCTGGGAACACCTGGGCATGCTATTTGCATGAGGACTCAACAGGCCTCCAGGGATCTCACCTGGTAATGACTTTGGAAACTGACAGGTAGGCCCAGGTAAACCAGGATTCACACTTTTGAATTAAAAACAGAGATTTTAGGGGCACCTGGTTGGCTCAGGTCATAATCCCAGGGTCCCGGGATTGAGCCCCGCATCAGGCTCCCTGCTTGGCAGAAAACCTGCTTCTCCCTCTCCCTCTGGCTGCTGCTCTGCCTGCTTGTGCTCTCTCTATCTCTCTAATAAATAAATAAAATCTTTTAAAAAAATTTTTAAAAATTAAAAATAAAAACAGAGATTTTAATCTGTTCATCTCGGAGGCTGTCTGAGTCCCTCTCTGTGGAAGAGAAGATGGGCGGCCCTTGGTTTCTGGGCCAGGGTGACAATTGCAGTGAGAAGGAGCCAAGGTCAACTTGGTAAGAAACAGGAGTCAGGGGGCGCCTGCGTGGCTCAGTGGGTTGAGCCGCTGCCTTCGGCTCAGGTCATGATCTCAGGGTCCTGGGATCGAGTCCCACATCGGGCTCTCTGCTCAGCGGGGAGCCTGCTTCCTGCTCTCTCTCTCTCTCTCTCTGCCAGTCTCTCTACCTACCTGTGATCTCTCTCTGTCAAATAAATAAATAAAATCTTAAAAAAAAAAAGAAAGAAAAAAAAAAAAGAAACAGGAGTCAGAAAGCTTTCTCTGTGGAGGGCAAAGTGGTAAATATTTTAGTATTTGTAGGCAAAACAACACACGAACGAGCGGGTTATGTTCAAATAAACCATATTTACAAGACAGGCACAGTTTGCAGACCCCTGATACAGAAGATTGTCCATCCTTTGAGAAATTCCTTGAGCCTCTTGGCGAAGTTAGCTATGCGAACGGGCTTGGGGTCCCTTTGCAGGATTAACAGAATCGTACCAACGATTCTGAATTCATGTGTCCTCTCCGTAATCCACACGCTGAACCTTCTAAAAGGAACATGGAATTCAGGCCCTCTCCTCTCTTCAGCCACCCGGGGAAGGGACTCAGGTGAACTCCAACGTGAAGACTTCATTCCCATCACCCTCCAGGGTAATGAATGGGCCCCACATCGCCAGGACCACACACCGGATCATCCCAATTGCTTCCTATCACTCATTCCGCACCGGGTGTCCGCATCCCACACCTCTTCTCCCTGCTTTGGTACCCAGAATGCCAGTCCCCATCTCATCCCTCCTAGAAAACTGTGGTGGCCTCCACTGGTCTCCCAGTCTCCTCCTTTCTTCCTCTGCATCACTAGGGGCATAATCTCTCCTAACTCCAATCAAGCTATGCCCCCAAAACCTTCCATGACTTCCCATGGCCTATTTACAAAGCCCATATTCCTTAATGTAGTTTAGGGGACACTTACTATTTGGCCGCCCAGCCTCTTCCCATTTCTGGGGCTCCTGTCCTTTTTTTGGGAAGTTCTTAAACCCCCCTCCTCAACACACACACACACATGGGCACACTCCATTCAAGGATTCTGGCATGAGAGTCAAGCTAATCAACACGACCCTTTCCGGAGCCACGATCCTTTGGTCCAGGTGTGGGAAAACGACTCAAGCTGGATCACTCAGAGCCCTGGCCTGGCATTTTGGACGCAGAACTCAAATGGAAGGTCAGGCACTTTGGATGTAAGCCTAAGAGCCTCGTGGGCCATGCCCTGCCATGACCCAGGAGAGAAAAAAACCATCCATCCGAGGGAGGAAAGCAGACAGAAGCGAAGAGGGAAGTGGGGCCTGAGACAGTATTTCCTGGGCTGACATCTCTTTCTTTTGGCTAACACATATCTTGTTCCAGGAAGATTCCTGATCCCTCCACCCACCCCGACTCCCAAAGCCTGGTCCGATGGCCCCTGACTCAACCTCGTGGGAACCTATCCTTCCCCTGTTGTAACATTTATCACCATCATTACCTGTTAAATTGTTTGTACCCCCCATAAGATCTATGTGGGCAGTAACTACCTCTGCCCACCATAACTTGGTACCCAAGGACCTACCAGAGTGCCTAGAATCTTGCTTTTCAACATGTGGACCTCAGAGCAGCCACACTACCACCACCATGTGCTTGTAAGAAATGCAACTCTGGGGGCACCTGGGTGGCTCGGCTGGTTAAGTGTCTGACTCTCGATTTCAGCTCAGGTCATGATCTCAGGGTGGTGAGATCGAGCCCTGTCTTGAGCTCCATGCTGGGTGTGGAGCCTGCTTAAGATGCTCTCTCTCCCTCTCCTGCCCCTCCCCCCACCCCCTGCTTATGTGGGCCCTCTCTTTCTCTCTCTCTCTCAGAAAGAAAAAAAGAAAGAAAGAAACGCAGCTCTAGAACCCCTGTCCCACCCCCTGATGTAGCTCTGCATCCATGTTCAGTATTTTAACAAATCCTAGGGAACTCGTGTGCACATCAAAGTCTGGGAAGCACTTAATTCAGGTCAGTGGTTCTCATACATGGGTAACTCCTGGGGAACTGTTTCAACCACAGAGGCCTGTGCGCCCTCACCCGAGAGTCTGAGGTGATCTGAGGCGGAGTGCCCACATCTGGAACGGTTCCAGCTCTCCCCCAGATCGGGCTGTACCAAAGAACTTAAGAACCCCTACTCTGCTCAGGAAGTACCACTTGAATGAATGAACCAACGTCTATTGAGCATTTCATCTAATCCTCATACCCAACCCCCTGTGAGGTACAAAATAATGCTCTCCCCATATCACAGATGAGGAAGGTGAGGCTGGGGCGGGAGAAGAATGACCGAAAGCTGCAGCGGAGTCCAGAGCCCCCCCGATCTGTGCCCTGCTCCAAGCGATCTCCCCAGGGACAAGGACAAGGACAAGGACGGTCCTCTGGAATGAAACTTGGCTCCATCCTGGCTTTTCCTCCCTGAGCAGGCAGCAGCCCCTGTAGGCACATGGGAAAACAAGCCCCTTGGGGCACTTGGAGGCAAAAACACACACAAATAAAACTTGAACCCCAGTGCCCGCTGTGAAGATTAGGCATATATTTATAAAAATCACCAGAGCCACCGTTCCTCGGTTTCGTGTTTCATTTACAGCGAACACAAATAGCTTCAGCACGAATATCTGGGATCAAAACAGAGCTGCAGGTTCCGGAGCATCTGTGCTATATGGGAGGTGCAGTACGCACTGAGATAATTTTAGCCAAATGTGTTATAAACAAGATCTGCAGAACTGCGCGGCGGGCTGAGTTTTGAAAACTTAGGATTCTAAATGTATAAATTGTTTGGAACATTTAACATCTAGTCATTAAGCAGTCACCCCCTTGCCCTCCGTTTTCAGCGAGAAGCTTGCCGCTCGGCAGCCTCCAGCTGACACCCCCTTCCCGAGCATTAAGTAGGGACCACTAGGCTGTGATGCGCGCACACACACGCGCGCACGCGCGCGAATAGACACACGTACACAGGCACGCGCACACACACCAGCTGGTCCAGACTGTTCCTTGGGAGGCAGAGGCAG
The DNA here is from genome assembly GCF_964662115.1 of Mustela nivalis. Classification (NCBI taxonomy): domain Eukaryota; kingdom Metazoa; phylum Chordata; class Mammalia; order Carnivora; family Mustelidae; genus Mustela; species Mustela nivalis. The sequence goes on along the minus strand of NC_139032.1, from coordinate 82,888,285 downwards.
CACCAAAGCAAAACATCCATTCACCGCTGTGCTGCAAGGACCGTTTCTCAGACACTGAGGTCTTTTTTTTTTTTTTTTTTTTTTTCCTGTTGAATTTTTAAAACCAGTCTTACACCTCAGGCTCCAAACAGCTCCCCACCCCCACCCCGCCCCCGGGGCTGATCAGGATGAGGGAAGGAGGCGAAGAGGCAGGGAGGGAAGAAAGGCACTGGGAGGTTTATCCCTCATCATGTAACCTGCACTACTTTGACCCGGGAAGGATATTGTTGCCTCTTTCCAAGGGATAAAACTGAGGCTGTGAGAAGTGACATGCCCAAATCAGAGAGCTGTCAGGAAGCAAAGCTGAGATTTCAACAGAAGGGGAAATTGTCTAAATGGTAGCCATATGGCAGACAACGAATCTTGATACCCACTTGAGTTGTTTCTTTTAAAATACCTGAAATCTTTCCTTCCCCTGTTGAACAATTCTTTTTGGATCACAGCACTCTGTGTACATAGCAACAGACCAAATGTTACAGAAAAGGTGGTGATCAAAAGCAAGTTTTCCACTCCTTCCTACCCCACCCCCACCTACTCTGTCCCACTGGAAAAAAAAAAAAAAAAAAACAATTAAAAAATAGAGTTTGTCTTTCTCTCTCTTGAGTAACTCCATATCTCTAGCTAGTTAGGTTTTCTTTCCTATTCCTAAATCTCCTATTCGTTACCTTTGAATCTTTAAGTGGTACACAAATAATTTGCATAAGACCATTGCTTCTTGTTCCTGACTCTTAAACTACTTAAAAAAAAAAAAAATTTCTCGACCCCTCACTTTGAAAGTGAGGATTTTGCACTCCTACCACTTGCTTCTCCTTTCTGACAGCTACAATTTGATTTTCCCACTGTTATTAGCTATTTTCACTAGCATTTACCAACCCCAACAAATACCTCTGTGCTTGGACTATAGTTTGACTTTGAGTTGAAAGTCAAGAAATAGCATATACTTTATTAAGACTGTGTGAGTATTACTTATTGATGAGTCAAGTAATAACTTGGGAGTTCACTTCTCTTAAAATCAAATATCAAGACCTTTGGGTCACTTAGTAGGAGACTTTTCCTAACATCACAGCCAAATTGATTCTCTTTTCTTATGATCTATCAAACACTAAAAATATTGCCACATATTAGTTTAGTTTGTATTTGGACCATGACTTTCTGACAAATGTTTGCTTTTCCTGGGGTTTCTAATTGCCTTTGTTTTCTTTTTTATGTCTTATTACATCTTCAATTTTTTTTCCAAATTTTCTATTACTCAACTAGTCTGTTGAATCCCCCACTTCCTCAGAAACTTCTCTTCTAACCCACCCATTCTCCTTCTCTTTTTTGGACAGGTTTCTTTCTAACCCTACAATCTCACTGTCATCCTTCTGTTTTGGGATTCGATTCACTATTCCTAAGTCTCACACTTTTTTCTTTCTGGGCTTATTTCCTTATTATTATTAGACAACGTCTTCAAATAACCTCCTAAAAGGGAGTGTATGGAAAGTAAATTTTATGAATCATTGCACATCTAAAAATATTCTCTCCCTCACATTTAACTGATAATAAGGATGGGCATTGCGTCAAAGTTGAAAATCATTTTCTTTAAGAATGTTAAAAATATTTCTTTTTTATCTTTTAGAACCCAGTGCTGCTGAAGGGACGGATAGTGCTAATCTGAATCCATTCTTTTTTTGGTGGACTATTTTTTCTCTCTGAAAATTTTTAGGATTTCTCCTTTACCTTGGTATCTCACAAAGATATGCCTCACAAAGATATCTCACAAAGATATGCCTGTGTGTATTTTATCCATTGTGCTGGGTATGTAATAGGTCCTTTCAATGTAAAGATTGTGAAATTCTCTGCTGCTATTTCTTTGGATATTTCTAACCCTCTTCTGTTTTCTGTTCACTCTTTATAAGGTTCAACATGGTCCATATAGAACCCATCCTTATAATATATGCACATATATGTGTTTCAGGATCTCTGGTGAATTTTGCCATTATAATTTTAATCCTTCAGAGTTATTTTTTATCCTCTGTTTGTTTATTTTTCTAATGACAACCTGTCTTGCTTTTGTGGCTATAATATTTTATAACCTGAGTGTATCAACTAGTTGATATTTAAAAACTCTCTTCTGTTTTCTGAATTAGTTCTATTTCCTCTCATGTCAGTTTTTCCATTTAGCTTGATCTTTTTAGAAAATTTCATGATGTTGGTTCTCTTCATATGCTTGCTGTTCCTTGCGTATCTGTTAATATTTTTAAAAGGACTGTGGGTTTCCTCTGCTGTTCTGCAAGAACATTAGTTTTCTACTAGGCTTCCCACCAACTGAAGATTTTTGTGCTCCACATAGGATAGAAGGGAGCATATGACTGGCAAGGCTTTGTTTTAAGGCAAGTATGCCGAAAGTTAGCCCCTAAATGTTAGAATGAAGAAACCTTCACTCTAGATTACTAAAATGCATACTAGGAGCCTTAGATTCCTCTTGGTTTTCTTAGTTTTTTTTTATAAAAAACTCTTCTGGGTTTGGGCCTGAGGTAAATTCTGTGGCCTGCTTTCTATACAGGGTAAAAGGGCTGGAGAGACAAACATGTAATCTGGTGTACAGACCTGCAGGTAATATGTTGCCCTCAACCCCTCTTCTCTTTTACCCTCCAACAAAGCTCATTCCAGGACAGAATATTTTCATGGACCTTTCCTGTGACCCTCCATGAGTGTATTCTAGGCTGGGTCCACTCCATCCATCGATGCTCTCCTATCTGTTTTCTTCCTTTACACATTTGCTGAACCTGTTTTTATAAGAGAAAGATGATGAACCTCCCCAATCCCAACATTTGCTATTGTGGACTTACTCTTTCTTTAACTTAACTTGTCTTCTTTTATTTTGGTGGTGGGTCAGGATAGGAGATAGGGGACAAATGTGTGGGCCCAGCAGTACATCTCAAACTGGAAGTGCTGAATGCCTAGATTCTGCTAGGAATGACCAATAGGTACCACATTTTATAGGTTCTAAACAGTAACAGTAATGATTCTGCATTAAATAATTTTGTATAATAATATAACTTGATATTGTACCACTTACATTAAGTAAATGACTGTCCACAAATGATAATGCTTTTTCAAATTTGAAGTCGATTTAAGGTGGATTCTGATTGCAATGGCTGTTGGGTCTACATTTACCAGAGAGCTTTCATTTCCTCACCATGTCCATTTCTCCCAATGACCCAGTGAAGCAGGCATTGCCCACCCATTGCGGGTACAGAAACTGAAGCTCAGAGAGGTTGAATTGCTTGCTAAAGGTCACCCAGTCAAAAAGGAACATTTCCCATGTAAATTTCTGGGATTTAACAGAGATGAGATTAGAGTCAAATCTGGAAGAAGAGACCCCAACTTAAGACAGAAGGAACTCATAAATGGGAGAAAATATTTACAAGTCATTCATCTGATAAAGGACTTGGATCCAGAAGATACAAAGAATGCTTACAACTCAATAATAAAAAGACAAATAATCCAATTACAAATTGGGCAAAGGATCTGAATAGATATTCTTCAAAGAATTTATACAATGGCCAAGGTGTGAATTATGTCTCAATAGAGTTGTTTGAAAAAGGAAGGAGAAAACAGTTGGGAAATAAGGAAAGAATGAAACTGGAATATCATCTTTTCATTCATGGTGGGGTGACAGGATGGAGCAAGGAGGATCCAGGCTGAAGTAGGGGTGGGAGACAGTGGGACCTTATCAGGAATACCCAGGTAGGTGACACAAGCAGGAGACTAGACACAAAGGACATGTCAGTAAGATCTTTAACAGTCCCTGACCTTTTGGGTGGCTGCACCTGTCTTAAAGTGACACTTGAGTTATAATGACAGTCAACTCCCTCAGTGGAGTAGCGTGTGGTCCTCTCATAGAAAAGCTCCTCCCACCCTCACCCATTTCCACCCTACCCCTGCTTTCCAAGAACAGGCTTCAATTATAATCATAGCTACATTAGTGGCAGGCAACTGGGAAAAACTCCTCAAAAAACCTTGTTTTACTCATGAAGATTTCAAACATGTGCAAAAATAAGGTGGAATAACGAAGCCCCATGTACTCATGCCTTAGCTTCAATGGCCATTGATGTTTTGTTAATCTTTTTCACTTATGCACCACCACCACCACATGCTAAACTCTGTACTTCCATATATATGATCTTGTTGAATCTTCACAACAAGCCCAAGAGGTAGGTCCTCTGATTATCCCTACTTTTCAAACCAATGCCCAGAGTGGTGAAGTCACTTGCCCAAGGAAGTGGCAATGCTGGGATTCGAACCCACGACCATCTGATTTCAGACCATGTGTTTTATCCTATCCCTAGCTGTGTGCCACAGAGGGTTATAGAAGGATGTTTCCATCAACCCACCGGCAATCCTCAATCTTAACACCTGCCATCTTGGACCCATCTTGCAACAAGTCTTAACTCAGGGGGTCTAGGTGCTGTCAGTGCCAGGGTGGAAATAGAAGAGTCAGAAGCAAGAACTTTGCCACAGGTGATGGTATGACCTTGGGTAAGTCACTGTCCCTCTCTTAACTTCAGGTTCCTCATGGGTCAAAGGAATAAGACTCCCTACCTAAGAGAACCACTGTCAGGTTTTAAAGACACAAACAGGTGCCTGGATAGTGCAGTCAGTTAAGGGAACCACTCTTGGTTTTGGCTTATGTCATGATCGCAGGGTCATGAGATCGAGCCCCAGGTCAGGCTCCATGCTCAGTGCAGAGTCTATTTGGGATTCTCTCTTCTTCTCCCTCTCCCCTCCCTTCCAGGCTCACTCACTCTCTCTCAAATAAATAAATAAATCTTTAAAAAATAAAAACACAAAGGATATATACTCCACACATGCAATAGAATCTACAGCCTAATCTAAGCTAGGGAGTTGGGATGGGGCAGGCAGAGGAGGAAGGGCCAAACCCATCTTGGGGGAGCCCTGTTTGGTAGGGGTGGAGCTTCTCTATGAATCCACAGTCCTTGTCCTTCTAGTGCCTCAGTGTATGAAGTCTTAAGGCTGGGAGTTCAGGGAGGCCTTGTTCCAGACTCCATTCTGGCCCCGACACAGGAATAGTAATGACTTTAAACAATGACTGGGACACCTGGGTGGCTCAGTTGGTTGGACGACTGTCTTCGGCTCAGGTCATGATCCCGGAGTCCCGGGATCGAGTCCCGCATCCGGCTCCCAGCTCCATGGGGAGTCTACTTCTCCCTCTGACCTTCTCCTGGCTCATGCTCTTTCTCACTGTCTCTCTCTCAAATAAGTAAATAAATAAAATCTTTAATAAAAAAAAAAGCAATGACTGCCATCACTAGGCCTTACCATGTGCCTGACCCCTGTATGAGGACACTGAGGCTCGTAGAGTAGAAGGGCTGTGCGCCAGCTCCCCCTTTCTACTTGAACAATGAGCCAGAAACTTCAACAGACAGATAATCAGGATTATACCTCGTTCTCAAATCCACGACCACACCGCTCCTTGGCAGTCAAAGCTAGGTTCCCTGTGAGAGGAATGCGAAGACTGTGGCAGATCTCAGTGAAGGACATTCACACTGGTGAGGACATTAAACACTTGGCCTACGTTTAATCTTGAGAGGGAAGTTGTTATCTTTATGATACGGACTGTGTCTCCAAAGGGGAACACATGGGTATCTTCCATCCCCACCCTCCTGAAATGTTACCTAGTCACTCATCCATCAAGAGGTGGAATCTATTTCACTCCTCTTGACTCTGACCTGGTGCTGTGACTTCCTTGGACTGATGGGATGCAGTTGAAGTGACACTATGTGGTTTCCTAGGCTAAACCTTGAGAGGTCTGCAGCTTCCACCTTCACCTCTTGAAATGCTCCTTCTTGGAACACAGCTGCCATGCTGTGAGAGAACCCAAGCAGCCACAGGGAGAGGTGCCGGTGGAGGAAAACAGAGCTCCCTGACCAGCTGCCCTGGCGGACCTTCCAGTCAACATTCACCACCAGCTCTGTGAGGGAGGCAATATTGGATCTTTCACACCTTCCAGAGCTTCAGCTTACACCCATGGAGCAGAATTATTACTGGTCAACACATAGTATTACGAGAATAATAAAAAGCTTCTGTTGCAATTGTACTACTAGAGATTTAGCCCAAAGATACAAATGTAGTGATCCAAAGGGGAACCTGCACCCTAATGTTTATAGCAACAGTATCCACAGTTGCCAAACTATGGAAATAGCCTAGATGTCCATCGGCAGTTGAATGGATAAAGAAGATGTAGTGTGTGTGTGTGCGCACATGCGTGCGTGCACGAATGCGTATGTAATAGAATATTATGCAGCCATCAAAAATGAGATCTTTCCATTTGCAATGAGGTGGATGGAACTAGAGGGTATTATACTGAGCGAAATAAGTCAATCAGAAAAGATAATTATATGATCTCACTCATATAGAATTTAAGAAATAAGACAGAGGAGCATAGGGGAAGGGAGGGAAAAATGAAATAAGATGAAACCAGAGAGGGAGACAAACCATAAGAGACTCTTAATCACAGGAAACAAACTGAGAGTTGCCAGAGGGGAGGGCAGTTGGGGATGGGGTAACTGGGTGATGGGCATTAAGGAGGGCATGTGATGAGCACTGGGTGTTATATAAGACTGATGAATCACTGACTTCTACCCCTGAAACTAATAATACACTGTTAATTAATTGAATTTAAATAAAATTAATTTCTTTAACTTAAAAAGAAAAATCAATAGCTGCTGTTGTAACCCATAAACCTTTGGCAATCGTTGTTATGCATGAATGGGCATCAAAAAATCTCATTTTTTTCCTGCTTTATTGAGCTATAACAGACGTATAACAATGTGTAAGTTTCCAGTGTACAACATGATGATTTGATAGGTGTATATATTGTTAGGTTTGTGAGTGTGTGTGATGAGAAATTTTAAGATCCACTCTCTAGTATACCATACAGTATTGCTAGCTATAATCACTGTGCTATACATTGGATTCCCAGAATTTCTGATATTAAACTGGAAGTATGTACTCTTTGATCACTTTCACCCATTTCTCCCACACCCCCGCCTCTGGCAGCCACCCATCTACTCTCTGTTTCAATGAGCTCAGGCTTTTTAGACTCCACATGTAAGTGAGATCATACCGTGTTTGTCCTTCTGCATCTGACTTACTTCACTGAGGGTAATATACTCAAGGTTCATCCACATTGTTGCAAGTGGTAGGATTTTTTTTCTTTCTTATGAATAAGATTCCATTATATATGTAATGTAGGTATGTATACACACATATGTATCACATTTTCATATATGTATATGTGTATGTATATACACATATATTTTCAAATATATATATGTATATATACATACACATATATATTTATCATACATTTCTTTTATTGGTTCAACCACCAATAGACACTTATGTTGTTTTCATGTCTTGGCTTTTGTAAATAAGGATGTAATGAACATGAGAATGCTGGTATCTCTTAGAGGTGGTAATTTCACTTCTTTTGGGTATATACATAGAAGTGGGATTGCAGGGTCATGTGATAGTTCTATTTTTGATATTTTAAGGAATCTCCATACTGTGTTCCACAGTAATTGCATCAATTTACACTTCTACCAAGAGTGCCCAAATGTTTCCTTTTCTCCACATCCTCACCAACACTTGTTATTTCTTGCCTTTTTATAATGGCCATTCGAACAGGTGTGAGGTGATTTCTCACTGTGTTTTGGTTTGCATTTCCCTGACGATTAATGATGGTGAGCATCTTTCAGTGTTCCTGCTGGTCATTTGTATGTCTTCTTTGGAAAAACATCTGTTCAGGTCCTTTTTCCATCTTGAAATTGGATTATTTGCTTTGTTGCCATTGAGTTGTATGAATTCCTTATATATACTGGATAGTAACATCAGATAAATGATTTCCAAATATTTTCTGTCATTCTGTAGTTGTCTTTTCATTTTGCTGATTGTTCTTTTGCAGTGCAAAGGCTTTTAGATTTGATGTAGACCCACTTGTTTATTTTTGCTTTGGCTGCTGGTGCTTTTGATGTCATATTCAAAAGGTCATTGCCAAGACCAATGTCAAAGAGATTTTTTCCTATTTTTTTCTAGCAGTTTTATGGCTTCAGGTCTTTAATCTATTTCAAGTTAATTTGAGGGGGTTGGTATAAGGTAGGAGTCCAATTTCATTCTTTTCCCTGTGAACATCCAGTTTTCCCAATACCATTTATGGAAGAGACTATCCTTTCTCCATTGAGTTTTCTTGGCTTCTTTGTCAAATTTTAGTTGACCATATATTGTTGAGATCTCTGAGATCTCAACTCTGTTTTATTGATCTATCCTAATACCGGTGCCATACTGTTTTGATGATAGCTCTGTAGCATAGTTTGAAATCAGGCACTGTGCAGCCTCCAGCTTTGCTCTTCTTTCTCAAGATTGTTTTGTGTATTCCAGGTCTTTGGCCACTCCATATGAATTTAGGATTTTTTTTATTTCTGTAAAAAAAATGCCATTAGAATCTTGATAGGGACTGCATTGTATTTACAGAGTGCTTTGGATAGTACAGACATTTTAATAATATTAATTCCAATCCATGAACACCAGATACCGTTCCATTCATTTGTGTCTTCTTTAATTTCCTCTATCAACGTCTTACAGTTTTTGTCATACAGATCTTTCGCCACCTTGGTTAGATTTATTCTCAGCGTTTTATTGTTTTTAATGTTATGGTGAGTGGGATTATTTCCTTTATTTCTTTCTCAGATGGTTCGTTGTTCATGTATAGAAACGCAACTGATGTTTGTGTGTTGATTTTTTTAAAAAAGATTTTATTTATTTATTTGACACAGAGAGAGGGAGAGAGATCACAAGCAGGCAAAGAGGCAGGCAGAGAGAGAGACTAGGGGGGGAAGCAGGCTCCCCGCTGAGCAGAGAGCCCCACCGGGGACTGGATCCCAGGACCCTGAGATCATAACCTGAGCCGAAGGCAGAAGCTTAACCCACTGAGCCACCCAAGTGCCCCTGTGTGTTGATTTTATATCTGACAACTTTACTGGATTTGTTTATTCTAACAGGTTTTTTTGCTGGAGATTTCTTGATATACCATGTTTCAAAACATCCCATGCTAATGATGCAAAGACTGAGACTCAGAGTAGTTAAATAACACACCCAGGGGCACAGCTAGAATTCACAGTCTGGCCTCCATGCAAAGTCTGCCTAACTCCAAAGCCTTGCTCACACGAGTTATTACTTGTACTGTTCGGTCCTTGAAACAGCCCTAAGCACTCGAGGGTACAACACCTCTTAGAGAGGAAACAGAGAAGAAAAAGCAAGATCCAATTACGCACTTCATTCAGCGCCTTAGCTCCTCCCCCACTTGAACAGCCGAGCCCCTACCTGCGTGTGCCTGTGATGCGTGGTGGTGTGGATGGAGGTGGGGAGCGAACACGAGCATCTGCACGTGCCTCTGGGTGTTGGTTTATCTGTGAACACGTGATGCATGTGTGTATGCTGTCATCGAGGCATGTGTTGATATGTTTGCACGACATGTGTGTGAGCGGGGGAGTGTGTGCATCGTGTGTGTTGTGTATCGGTGTGTGTTTGTGTGTGTTGGTGAGGGGTTGTGGTATACGTGGAGAGCTGTTCGTGCGGGGCGGTACGGGTTTGCGGGGCACGGCGTGTGCTGTGTGTGTGTGTGTGTGTGTGTGTAAGGGCGGAAGCGGGGGTGGGGGGGTGCGTGGCGTGTGGCGTGGCATGTCTTCCGGGAAAGGAGATCCAGGGACGAGTCTCGGGCGTGTTTTCCCTCCTCGAGCATCCCAGCGTCTTGCTGACACTGATCTGGGTCTGAGAACGTCTTTCCTGAATAAACATGATGTCATTTCCATTCCATTCAGCCTGCGCCGGGACAGCTGCTGTCAGCATCACTGAGGGAAATGCCACCTCGGCCCTGACAGCTGCCACTTGGCACACTTTGTAGAGAGCTTCTCTGGGAAGAAAAAAAAAAAAAAAAAAACCAGCCAGTCATGCAGATGCTATTTAAAGTATGTTGCATCTTGATGAGAAATGTAGAGGAAGCTAAAGTGTGCTGGAGGGACGGCTCAGGACCCGGGGCTGGGGGGAGGGGGGACTCCAGTGTCTATGGCACAGGCTCCACCTGTCTTGGGCTAAGTCCAGCCTTACCTCCCATTTCACAGATGATGAAACTGAGTCTAGAAAGGAGAAGGGGCTTGTCTGAGATCAGAGAGCAAGTCAGAGCTACAGGACATGAGAGCTAGGAGTCACAGTCAAAATTTGCAAATCTAATTCCTACAATGGATGCAAGGGGAAACTCTGGCCCAGCAGAGAAGAGGTTTGCCCCAGTCCATGCAGCAGATCAATGGCAGAGCTGAGGCTAGAACCCAGCTCTCAGGTATGGGTTCTTCACCTTTGGCTTGAGCACCCTGAGAGTCTCTGTCCTGCATATAGTAGGGGCAACAAATATTTCTTAATGGGGACTTGCATTGCTTTGGATGACTTCGAAATGCATTGAATTGTCCTTATCCCATCCCTGCCTTTCACAGCCAGAAATATCATGTACCTACCCTGACCAGCTGCCTCTAGAGCTTCCAACATCCTTGAATTTATTCTACTCTAGCAGGGAGGATGTATGATGTGCCTGGTTAGGGCTGGGAAATTCTTGCTCTTCCAACTCGTTGTTATATGCAAACCCTGGCTTGAGTTTGACCCCATCTGTCTGATTTCTCCTGTTCAAATTCCTTACAACAGCATTCAACGTTTTTCATTACCTGGTCTCTTTCCATGCTCATCCTTACCTCTTCCCATTAACCAGAGATCCTATCATTTCTCATTCTTCCAGAGTAAACTATTTTCTTTTTTTTATTTTTTTAAAGATTTTTTATTTATTTATTTGACAGACAGAGATCACAAGGAGGCAAAGAGGCAGGCAGAGAGAGAGGAGGAAGCAGGCTCCCTGCTGAGCAGAGAGCCCGATGTGGGGCTTGATTCCAGGATGCTGAGATCATGACCTGAGCTGAAGGCAGAGGCTTTAACCCACTGAGCCACCCAGGTGCCCCAAGAGTAGACTATTTTCTTTCACACTTCCATATGCTTTTGCCTAGAAAGACCTTTCTCTGACTGTCAAACTCCTATTCATCCTTCAAGAGCCCACTCTAATATCATGGAACAAGTAGAGTAGCTGTTTTGGGGCTTACCGCCTCATGGACATCCCTTGGTCTTAAGCCTTATCACAATAAGTTAAATCATCTGACTTCCCAAAAGATCAAGAGCCATTGTCAGACAAAGAGGCTGAGCAGTGTCCATATCCCCAACACCCAACTCAGAGCCTGAAGTAGAAAGTTCCTGAAGAAATGTTGATTGAATGAATGTCCTAGACAATGAATTACTGATGGGCCATGGCAGAAACCGAAGTGAAAGGAAAGAATGGCACCAGCATCATTGAATTCCAGGTCAGATTAAGAGGCCAACCTCTAGCAATTCATTAAGTTCAGCCAACTGTGTCTTTAAGATCTTACTTCTACCCTTTCTGGGCCCCTGACTGACAACTCCGTTCTCACACTCATTTTGGCACCTCCCTGATACCTAAAGCATTCACCAGGTTGGTTGTCTGCTGAAGGTCCAAGCCTCTAAAGTGACTTCGTATTTTTCCCTTAACTTCCAGAAAAATTCCATTACTCTCATTGAGGTGGATTATCTTGGATGTTGGGAAAGCAATCTGATTTATAATTCAACTATAACACAATGGAAATAGAATACAATAAAAACTTGAGCATTCAAGTGAAAACTGAGTTTGACAGCTTCCTTATATTTAAAGATGAATGAGATATGGTCAAGTATAATTTTCTGATATTGCATATTAAGATGTGTCAATATCTGGAAGTTCTGCAGAACACAGTCAACCAGTATTTTCCAAAACACAATGCCTTACATTATATCTTGCAAAAAATCCATTCAAAATCCAAAATCTCAACTATACTTAAATTTTTAAATTAAATTTAAAAAAGAAATGTATTTTATTTAAAAATGCAAAAAAGACCAATGAATTTTTATGAAATAGAATATGAAAATTCACAGCTATGATTCAGAGTGCAAATTGCAACTAATCTTTTAAAGACTACTACTTCTTAAGTTTTAGTATAGCATCAAAGAATAATATCCATAGTCAGCTGAAAAAGCTATTAAAATTCTCCTTTTTCCAACTACATATTTGCATGAGATCAGATTTTTTTTTATATACTTCAACCAAAACATATCACAACAGATTGAATGCCAAAACAAATGGAAGAATCTAGTGTATTTCTATTAAGCCAAACATTAAAGAGATTTGCAAAATGTAAAATAATGCCACACTCTTCTCCAAACTTTTGTTTTGGAATATACAAATGTTTTTTCTTTAAAACTATGCTATTTATGTAACAGGTAATGGGTTTATTGTTCTTTTTCAACTAATTAATATTTTTACAATTTTATTTTTTTAAGATTTTATTTATTTATTTGACAGACAGAGATCACAAATAGGCAGAGAGGCAGGCAGAGAGAGTTGGGGGGGAAGCAGACTCTCTGCTGAGCAGAGAGCCTGATGCGGGGCTTGATCCAAGGACCCTGGGATCATGACCTGAGCCAGGCTTTAACCTGCTGAGCCACCCAGGTGCCCCTACAATTTAATTTTTAATGTTAGTATGGTAAATATCAATAAATAAATTATAAATAGAAACTCTGATCTCTAATAATTTTTAAAAGTGTAAGGGAGTCCAGGGGCACCTGGCTGACTCAGTTGGGAGATCAGGTGACTCTTAATCTCCCGGTTCTGAATTTGAACCCTACATTGGGCATGGGGATTACGTAATTTTAAAAAGTTTTTAAAAGAGTATAAGGGAGTCCAGAGACCAAAACGTCCCCACTGCATAGAGTTATCAACTCCACTACAGAAGAGGAAACTGAGGATCAGAAAGGCAAAGGACCTTCTCATCAGTCCTCCAACTGCTAAGAGATAAACCCAGGCTTGAGCTCATCTGTTTGATTCCAAAACCCACAGTCCTTAGCACTCTTCTCTGCTTTATCACCTTGGCATTCAACAATCATGACAACAAGTACAGGAATTTTGCTTTGCAGCTTTCAAAGAGCTTTTGCTTCCATTATCTGCTCTTATTATTATAACAGTTTGGGAAGGTTGGGATTATTTACATCTTCTCTGAACAGATAGGGATACTGAGTCTCAGAGGGATATAGTGTCTTTGCCCAAGGCTGCAGCTGGACGGTGCAGAGTTGGGATTTGAGCCAGGCTTATCCAACTGTAGCACTTGCTTTCTTTGTACCCCTCCCCAGTGAACCAGTGTATGTGTCCATCCACACAGACCCTCATACAATCACTTCTTAGAAGTGCTTTATTTGACTATTTCGAGTTGTCCTGTGATATTTACTGGAAATGCCCTTCATAATCTGGAGTGAGTCTTGTTTACATTTATTAGAAACAGAAAAGCTCTAGTGCATGGGGGGGTATTATAAATGTCAGGATAAAATACCATAACTATTTTTGTTCCCTAGAACAATGGATTGATTTGTAAGTACTTAAACAGATCAGCTTTTTTTTTTAAGATTTTATTTATTTATTTGACAGACAGAGATCACAAGTAGGCAGAGAGGCAGGCAGAGAGATAGAGAAAGGGAAGCAGGCTCCCTGTGGAGCAGAGAGCCCAATGCGGGGCTCGATCCCAGGATGCTGAGATCATGATCTGAGCCGAAGGCAGCGGCTTAACCCACTGAGCCACCCAGGCGCCCCCAGATCAGCTTTCTTACATTGAGTGATTCATTTGTTGAAAGACAAAATTTTCACATTATTTATCTTAATTTGGATTCCTTGAGATGACTTGGGTACAAATAGCTTATTTGGGAGATAGTCCCAGGAAACATGATGAAGGAGCAGGGAGGTGAGTCAGGGAAAGCAGCAAAGCTGATAAAGGTATATTACTGCAGCAGTGACCACTGTGGGTGGCCGGGGCTTAGACCCACTGAAGACCTTCAAGCAACTGCATAGAACATGCCTCCAAGTGTCAGCTGAGGGTCAAGAAGCTGGATTCCTTGTCTACTAGTTCCTTTCCACATTGCTGAGGATTGCTGGTAGGGCAATAATTCTCCAGCATTTCCCACTGCCCACAGGTGGGTTGAGCATGACCAGAGGACACCCTTTTTGCAGAGAGAGAGAGCAGGCTCCCAGCTCATAGGGAATTGCCTGCCTGTGACCTTGGGATAAGCTGAAGGGACATGGGTAGGGTGCTGACAGCCTGTGCTCAATGGCCAAACATTCATTCCTTTATTAAACAAATCCTTACAGGGCCTCCTATGTGCCAGGCCCTGTCCTGGGCACTGGAGGCACAGAGACAAAAGTCCATGATAAGCCCTGAGCTCATGATGTTACCATGGGCTGGCCCAACCGCACTTCATGGAAACAGAAGTCTAGATCATGACACTCACAGTAGCAACAGATACTGGTTGAATGGATGGATAACAAGCATTTAGAAGTAGAAAGACTCTTTCTTTCCCACATGGGTCTCTGCCTGGCATATGAAAGATGCTTACCAAAAATTACAGTTTTGGGACACCTGAGTGGCTCAGCGCCTTCCTCTTGATTTTGGCTCAGGTCATGGTCTCAGGGTCATGAGATCAAGATCAAGCCTTGCTTGGTCTCCTCGCTGGGCATGGAGCCTGCTTGAGAGTCTCTCTCTCCCTCTCCCCCTACCCCATTCATGGGTGCACATGTTCATGTGCTTGTGCATTCCCTCTCTCCCTCGCTCTGAAAAAAAAAGAAGAAGAAAAAATTAAAGGCTCAATTGAAAAAGAAAGAGAAGAAGAAAGGCTCCAGGGGAAGGGTAGAAGGAATGCGATAGATGTGTAGAGCGGGTTATGATATGAATAACAGCTCTTTTTTTTTTTTTTTTTTTTGGTAGTTACTGCAATATTTTGCTGTCTCTGTAATGGGACACTTTGCACACATTCTGTCATTTAATTCATTTTACAGAGGGGGAAACTGAGTCTCAGAGAGATGCAATGACTTTATCAAAGATATGGCAGCTTAAAACCAGAGTCAATATAAATCCAAAGTCCTGGCTCTTTCCTCCAGCCACTTGGAAAGGAAGAAGGAAGAGGGAAACAGTGGGCAGGCGTAGGGGGACAAGAAATAGGGGGAAAGGAAGAGGAAGGAAAGGAGAGAAACAAGGGCAGGAGAAGGAGAGCTTGTAGGGACAGAGCTACCTGCTACCTAACAGGTGTCTTCGTCCAAATTAGGAAAAGGCCCCCCTCTGAGCCATTGCAGCCCTACAGCTTGGGTGCAAGGAACACATTGCATGTAAAGACAAAGATGTCCTTCCTACTGAAGAATAACAAAGCTCTAACCAGGCATGTAACTTGGCAAGCAGAGTGAGGGCTGGATTTCAGGTCTTCTTTCCCTCTTGCTTGGTCACACTGAGAAGGAAGGTGAATCAGAAGAGAAAAAAGTCCAGTTTGCATTGGTTCAAGAGACATAGGAGAGCTCCCAGCAGGGCTTCTCTCTGGAGGTCCCACAAGCAGAATTGTGAGGGCACTCAGTGTCAAGACATGACAGGAGAACATTTGACAGAGAGAAACCTGACTTCTTCCTACTGTTCTCACTTCCATCTTTCATCCAGCTCATTCATCCACCCAGCTGTCTGCTGTCCACCGTTATTTCACGCGGCTACCTCCTTCCAACGAGCCACACATTCATCCACTCTTTGGTTCAGTCACTCTAAACCCCCTTTGAACCCACTCTGTACAAAAGTCTCTGTTGGATTCTGGGCCCCCAGAGGCAACGTCATCAAGATAGTCTTGACTTTATCCAATGGGGGGAGGGGAGGAAGAAAGAGAGGGAAGGGGAAAGAGGGAGAGGTCACAGTCTAAGAGGAATGTGTGGAGACAGGAAGACGGGGAAAACTACCTGGAGGGGAGAGGAATGATGAGTTATTACTTAATGAGTGGAAAGCTGGAGATGTACAAGATAACCTCCTGGAGGAGGTTACTGGTCTGGGCTTTGGAGACCAGGTAGGATTCATTAGTGAACTGCAAATAATCAAAACCACAATGAGATACCACCTCAAACCCATCCCATTATGATAGCTCCTATGAAAATAAAATAAAATAACAAGTGTTGGAGATGATGTGAAGAAATTGGAACCCTTGGGCACTGTTTTCAGGAATGTAAAATGGTGCAGTCACAATGGAAAACAGAAAGGAGGATCCTCAAAGAATTAAAAATGGAATTACCATATGATCCAGCAATCCCGCTTGAAGATATATACCCCAAATAATTGAAAGCAGGGTCTCAAAAAGATATTTTTACACTCAGACTCATAGCAGCATTACTGACAGGAGCCAAGTAGAAGTAACCCAAGTATCTACCAATGGATGAACAGATAAAGATGTGTTATGTGAGCACTGGAAGAGAAAGCCTTTTTTTTATCAAAGAAGACCTTATTCTAAATGAGTGAGGTTTGTTTTTCTTTAACCAATGAGTTTTTACTGTATTATATTTGCAGATAGTGGCTGAACTACACTCTTAGCAATATTATGTGTATATTTACAGAGTATATTTTATATTTATATATAATAATCTTTAAGGATGATTAGTGCTACTTTAGTGGGGATTTAATTTTAGTAATAAGTGCTTATTATAGCTGTCTGCTATTAAATTTTCACTGATAAATTAGCCACATGTTATGAGAATTATAACTGTCATATTAATCAAACATAAGTAAGATTCTGTTAGTTTGTAAGATTTTGTTATTCATTTAAAGGTGGAAATAAGTATTGCAGTAAATGCAAGGAATATGTGAACCCTTCAATCAATAAAATTCAGGCCAAGAAAGAAAAAAGAAAAAGAAAAAGAAAATGTGTGTAGTACCTACAGTTAAATATTACGCAGCCTCAGGAAGGAAGGAAATTCTGACACCTGTGACAACATGGGTGGACCTCAAGGACATTATGCTAAGGGAAATAATCCAGTCATAAAAACAAATACAGTGTTATTCCACCTAATATACTGGAGCTACAGCAGTCAAATTCTTAGAGACAAAAAGTAGAATTGTGGTTGCCAGGGACTGTGGAAGGGAGAGGAATGATGAGTTATTACTTAATGAGTGGAAAACTGGAGATGTGCAAGATGATAAGGGTTCTGGAGATTGGAGGCACAGTGATGTGGATGTATTTAATGTATTTAACACGGCTGAACTATACACATAACAATGGCTGAGATGGTAGATAAGGGAGCATGGAGGGCACCTGTCACACAGGATGGATGTTCCTCCCTCGAGTGGCTGACCAATGACCACGTGGCTCCTGGAACTGAAGGATGTGTTCTGAGCACTTGCCAGTCCTCCCATCCCTGGGGACAAACCAAACAAACAAGAGGAGAGGCTGATAGCATGGCTGAAGCCTTGCAAGCAACTAGGCAGAGATCAGGACCAGATGGAACGTGGGACTAACATTGATGAGAGGACCTTTGTGTTTATGAGGTAGTCAGGTTGCCGCTGGAGCTCTACTTTAAATACATCTTAAATGTACTTAAATACATCAATTAAAATGAAAAATTCCTATGTTCTTTGAACCATCAGTGCCACTTTTAGATATTTAACCTGCAGAAATACAATAGAGACCCAACCTACATGTTTATAAGGATGTCCGTTGCAGTATTGCTTACATCTTGGCAAGATTAGAAACAGCTTCAGTGAGGTTAAATTCATTCTGAGACATCACTACCATGGAATAAGGTGCAGCAATTTTGTTTCAATGAGGCTGTTACTGATAGAGTACAATGATCATGGCATATTGTCACATGAAAATAGGGAAGTTGCAAAATCGTGTGTATAGCTGGTGATGCCATTTTTGCAGAAGTTCTTACTGTTGCAGATCTTAATTAAGCATAGGAAAAACTGTCTGGAAGATTAAGCAGCAAAATATTCACCAAGATTCTCTTATAGGGCGAAACCATGGGGAAAGGTCCTCTTGTTACATTAGTGTCCGTAGGCTGTCTATGCAGTTGGTAAGAGAAGCAGCACTCCGGTCCCACTGCCCAGGATGGGATGGTGCCCAGTAGTGCCACCAACAAGCAGAGTGACCTCCAGATGTGGTTGGCATATGGTTTGTGATATTATGAATATGTATTTTATTCTTTTCTTTTAAAAGTGGGCCCCATGCTGGGCATGGAGCCCAATGTGGGGCTTGAACTCATGACCCTGAGATCAAGACCAGAACTGAGCTCAAGAGTCAATGCCCAACCAACTGAGCCACCTAGAGGGCCCTGCATTTTATTTTTTCTTTTTAAAAGATTATACTTATTCATTTGAGAGGGAGAGCGTGCACGTGAGCCAGAGACCACAAGCAGGGGGAATGCAGAGGGAAAGGAGAATCAGACTCCCCACTGAGCAGGGATCCCAATGCAGGGCTTGATCTCAGGACCCCAAGATCATGACCTGAGCCAAAGGCAGTGGTTTAACTGACTGAGCCACCCAGGCACCCTTGCATTTTGTCTTTTTAAACACCTATATTGAGATACATTTTCACATATTATAAAATCCAAGCATTTCAAGTGCATAATTCAATAATTTTTAGCAAAACTATATCGATCTGTGCAAACATCACCATAAATCTCTTTTCAGACGATTTCATTCTCCATGAAGTTTCTCCTGTCTAACTCCTGCTGACTCCATTCACTTCCAGCCACAAGCGTCCACTAATTTTTCTGTCTCTATATTTTTGCCCTTTCTGGACATTTCATATAAAGGAAACATACAGTTGGTGGTCCCTTGTTATCTGGTGTCTTCCACTAAACACCATGTTTTCAAGGTTTGTCCATAATATAGTATATGCCCATCATTTAATTAATGTTTCCTTTAATTGATGAATAATATTCCATTGTAAGAATATACCACATTTTGTCTGTCTTTTTCATTCACTAGTTGGTGAGCATTTAGGTTGGCTACAATTTTTAGCTATTTTGAATAATGCTGCTATGAACATTCATGTACAAGTCTTTGTGTGGACTGGACACATTTTCACTTATCTTGCATAGAAGATGCCTGGGTGTGGCTTTGCTGGATCTTATGGTAGGTGCGTGTTAACTTTTTGAGAAACTGCCAAACACTTTCCAAATTTCCCGCCCCGTTTTCCATCCCCATCGGCCCTGAATGAAGGTTCCTGCTGCCCCACATCCTCACCAACACTTGCTATGATCTGTTTTGTTTATTCTGGCCGTTCTGGTAGGTGGGAAGTGGCATCTCATTGTGGTTTTAATTGACATTTCCCTAATGACTAATGGTATGGAGCATCTTTTCATGTAATTACCGACTGCATTTTACTTTTGTAACCAGAAAAAAAGAGTTCCGATGAGTGACCATTCCTCTGTAGTGAGTGAAAGTTCTTCCTGCCCTTTTCCTGCCTCCCTCATCCCTGTTCTCCCTCAACATGGGCAAACACTCCCATCTGCCCGGGGGAGGAGGCCGGAGCGGTGCCAGCACCTGTTCTCTGACAGAGGAACTCTGGCAGCTGGGCTGCTGGATATAATGGGACCCTCTGTCCTACCCGAGACTATCTCCTCCCACTGCGCACCTGCCCAGGCTCACCCAATGGGAGCCTAGTGCGTGCCATCGTAGAAAGCCATCAGAAAGTCAGGAACTGCTGGGACAACCTTGGGGTGCCCAGATGAAGGGTTTAGCCTACCTGCCTCCTTCCCTTCACTCAGAGCCAGCAGCATAGCTCTAGACAAGAGATCAGTTCAACCCACAGCTGCCTGGGCTGCAGGACATTCCACAGGCACTCACAAGGGACCTAGAAACTGGGTGTTAAATCCAGGGTCCTTGGGACACTTGGGTGGTTCAGTCGGTTAAGCAAACTGCCTTCGGCTCAGGTCATGATCCCATGGTGCCGGGATCCAGCCCCGTATCAGGCACCCTACTCAGCAGGGAGCTTGCTTCTCCCTCTCCTTCTACCCCCACCCAACTCGTGCTCTCTCTCCAGTGCTCTCTCTCAAATAAATGGATAAAATCTTAAAAAAAAAAAAAAAAAGCAGGGTCTTTCCCTGATTTCCAGAAGGATGCCTGGCACGGGGCAGCTCTGCTGTGTCCTCACACAGCAGCATATGGTTCAGGAGGAAAGGGCCCAGGTTTGGAAGCTGGACACCATGGCAAACCCCGGCTCTGAGGAGACAGAGAAGTAGACCCTGCCTTCAAAAAGCCCCTGCCATGTAAGGAGTCAGCCATTGATCCTCGAAGCCAGGCAACTGACAGGATGTGCTAGGGGTCTGGGGGTGTAGGGCAGCAGCAGAACAGCAGCTCACTGGGCTGGGCAGATGCCGGCACATTCCCGATCCTCCCCGCAGCCTTAAAACGGATGTCACAAAGAAGTCGGCTAACCTGACCTGCATTTAGCCAATTTGCTGGACTAATGGCCACCCTCCTGTCCCTGGTTGAAACATCCTGACACCCTCCTAACCGGGCTCATGGCTCCAGCCTCAGGAGCCTCCTCTGCCCTGCCAGGGCTTGGCTCCCACTGGTGGAGCTGTGAGCTACCAGAATCAGAAGTGTGTCCCCAAAAAGCTTTGGCTAACTTGTGTTGATTGTTATAATTATGTAATTTAGCTAAATAAAACAAAGAGCGGAATCTGACTCTGTGGGGGGGGGCGGGTAGGGAGGAAGTAATGTTTTGAGAAAAATGAAGTCCAATGCTTTGGAAATATGCAATAAAGACAAACTGCTAAAAATAGATCTGTTGCTGTAGTTTTGGAGAAGATTGGGGGTGGGTGGGGATAGTGACAATGCAGAATTCCAAATTCAGATGGCTTCACAAGAGTTCCAATGATCCATTTAAAAAGAAAAAGGAACTGGAAATCTTTAGCAATGCTCTGTGGGTGCAGGCAAAAAAAAAAAAATGGAACTCCAGCCAGAGAACCTGAACTTGAAGTAGAAATGTTGGCCCACATGGATTATCTTAAGCTAGAATAAAGCGTTTCAAGTGTTTACGAATCCTTTTTTCATGACTGCCTTTCTCAGCCAACCATTTTTTAAATTTAAATTCAATTAATTCACATACAATGTATTATTAGTTTCAGAGGTAGAAATCAGTGATTCATCAGTCTTATGTAACACCTAGTGTGCATTACGTGCCACGCGCTTCTTAATGCCCATCACCCAGTTACCCCATCCCCCCACTTCCCTCACTCCAGCAACCCTCAGTTTGTTTCCTGTGATTAAGAGTCTCTTATGGCTTGTCTCCCTCTCTGATTTCATCTTCTTTTATTTTTGCCTCTCTTCCCCTGTGATCCTGTTTTGTTTCTTAAATTCTATATATGAGTGAGATCATATAATTGTCTTTCTCTGATTGACTTATTTCATTTACCATAATGTTATCTAGTTCCATCCACGCTGTTGCAAATGGAAAGATTTCATTTGTTTGATAGCTGAGTAGTATTCCCGTATTTATATCTGTACCACATCTTCTTTATCCATTCATCTGTTGATGGACATCTAGGTTCTTTCCATAGTTTGGCTATTGTGGACATTGCTGCTATAAACTTTGGGGTGCACGTGCCCCTTCAGATCACTACATTTGTATCTTTGGGATAAATACCCAGTAGTGCAATTGCTGGGTCGTACGGTAGCTCTATTTTCAACTTTTTGAGGAACATTCACACTGTTTTCCAGAGTGGCTGCACCAGCTTGCATTCCCACCAACAGTATAGGAGGGTTCCCCTTTCTCCACATCCTCACCAACATCTGTCATTTCCTGACTGGTTAATTTTAGCCGTTCTGACTGGTGTGAGATGATATCCCACTGTGGTTTTGATTTGGATTTCCCTGATGCCGAGTGATGTTGAGCATTTTTTCACGTGTTTGTTGGCCATGTCTTCTTTGAAGAAAAGTCTGTTCATGTCTTCTGCCCTTTTCATGATTGGATTATTTGTTCTTTGGGTGTTGAGCTTGATAAGTTCTTATAGATTTTAGATACTTGCCCTTTAGCTGACAAGACATTCATAAATGTTTTCTCCCATTCTATCGGTTGTCTTTTGGTTTTGTCGACTGTTTCCTTCGCTGTGCAAAAGTTTTGATCTTGATGAAGTCCCAATCATTCATTTTTGTCTTTGTTTCCCTTGCCTTTGGAGACATGTCCAGCAAGAAGTTGTTGCACCCAAGGTCACAGAAGTTGCTACCTCTGTTCTCCTCTAGGATTTTGATGGATTCCTGTCTCACATTGAGGTCTTTCATTCATTTTGAGTCTATTTTTGTGTGTGGTGTAAGGAAATGGTCCAGTTTCATTTTATGGATGTGGGTCTCAGCCAGTCTTTTGATTACCTAATCAACTACTTGGACCAAATAGCAACTGAGAGGTTTTTAGTGGATTAGTATGCCCATTTCACAGATGAGGAGAGTAAAACAGGAGAGGCAAAGTACCTTGTTCAAAGCCAAGAAGTCTTGGTATAGGAAATGGCTTGAGAGGCACCCACCTCATCTGTCTTCCTGCCCTGAGAGGTCAGAGGGTGGGCAACAACGCCAACTCCTACACCCCTAGGAGGGCCCAGCCACAGTGGCAGTTTCGAACCCCACCCCCTCCTTGGCCCCAAAGAGACTACCTGCATGGACCCACCCAGGGCTTCCACCCTTCCCAGTGGCATCCTCATCTTTCCTGGGGAGTAGTAGCCTTGGCTTCCCTATGGGATGGCTGTGGGCTCAAAGCACCTCAATTCAGAGATCCTGCACTCTGCTATTTTTCCCTGAGGGCCTGGAAGTTCCAGAGCAAATCTGGATGGTACAGGAGAAAAGCCAGACAGGCTGGGTTGAAATCTCCTCTTCAGGGAGGCCTGGGCGACGAGAGCCCCACCTTTCCACAACTCAGTCGCCTCATCTGTTAAATGGGGGTGGGGGAACCCACCTATGGAAGGCAGGAAAGGCTCACACTCAGGACTGGTGAGGTCCTAGCTCTTGGTCTGACATTTGCTAACCATGTGAGTCTGGGCAAATGACTTGACCACCCTGTGCTTCAGTTTTTCTTATGTATAACATGGGGACTATAATAGTACCTATTTGATAGGGTAGCTATGAAGGTAAAATGAATTAATATGTATAAACTCAAAATAAGCTTACAAGACATTGAGAGCTATAGCTGTTGGCTATTATAATTATCATCATTATAATAATTGTTTTTTTTTTTACCATTGCAGGGTTTAGGGGAACATGGAATTAGATGCACACAGCACAGCACCCATAGGAGCCCAGGACAGCTTGGGTGCCCCGCCCAGCCTGGGGAGAAGGTGAGGGAAGACACATGAGGAGAGACCGGGGAACGCTTCAGGTCCTGTCCTAGTCTCCCCTGTACTTCCTAGGTCACGAAGTCCCTTCCCCACATGCTCAGTAGTGTCTGTGATAAGCATGATTCAGGTCTCATACCTCATTTAGGCTCTGAGCAGACCCCAGCGGGGTTCTGGACCCTATTTGCCAGGTGAGGTAACTGAGAACGTTTCCGGGGTGTTTTACTGCCACCCAGAGGTCAGGATCCTAGAACATTCAAGTCAAAAAGAGCCTCAGGACTCCCTGACCCCAGGAGTGGTCTCATCTCCCAAGCAGCTGGGCTGACTTGTTCCAGAGACCTGCTTGAGGAGGATTTTTGAGGCGGCCCAGGACCTCAGACAGAAAACATGCTGTGATTGACTAGCGATGTCTTTCACAAATGCGGAAGTGTCACGTAGTGATGTGTGTCACCGGTCATCCTGTGCTCATCCACTTACTTACTTAGTGTATGTTTAGAGGTGGGTGTCACTTACCCATGGTCTCCAAGGTGCAGAAACGGAGTCAGTCACTCACTGCCCAGCCCAGGATCCTTCCCCCACCTGGCGCTGGATCATTTCTACTTTCCTGGGGAGAAATTTACATGGTGCTTCTGCCATCTGTGGTCCTGGCTGCTAGGAATCAAGCTATTCAGAGGGGACCGAGGGGTTTGTGGGAGGCAGCCCCTGCCTCCATCCCTGCTCCCACCAGGTCCCGGTGAGCCTCGTGCCCCTGTAGCCTACGACTTTGGGGCTGTTGGCTATCCAGAATATTCGGGAGCTGCCCCCTAAGGAAAGGTGTGAAGAAAGTAGGTCTCTGATACATCACAAAGCTGTACTCGTCACCCAGGTTCACTGGGGTGGGACCCAGCTAGGCTGTTCCCACCATGCCCCAAGAATGTGGACAACAGAAGATGCCCAGAAGGTAGCCAGAGCAAGCAGGAACACGGGAGATACGCATGTACACACATATCCATAAGCAAAGACTTGAAATTCACATTATGTACATGATAAATACATGATCACAGATACACACTCAGTTATAACAGAGAACCCAGAGAATATAGCATAACAAATACCCACACACGCCCACTATCTTGAGTTAACAAATGTATGCAATCAATCATCTTTGCCTTAGACATTTTTTAACGAAAGAAACAAAATGTTGAAGAATGTAAAATTGAAGTCCTTCTCATACCCCTCCCCAGTTCCACTTCCCTTCCTCAAGCAGAGGCAACTATACCATCAGGAATTTGTCATGTGCCAGGGGCACCTGCGTGTCTCAGTCGGTTGAGCATCCGACGCCTGATTTTGGCTCAGGCCCTGATCTCGTGGTTCCGGGATTGAGCCCCGCATCGGGCTCCACACTCAGCGTGGAGTCTGCTCGGGATTCTCTCTCTCTTTACCCTCTGCCCCTCCCCCTGCTTATTCTCTCTCTTTTTCTCTCCCTCTCTTCCTCTCTCAATAAATAAACATGTAAATACATACATACATACATACATACATACAATCCTTTTAAAAAATTAAAAAAAAAATTTGGTATGTATCCTCCCAGTCCATTTTTTTAAAACCCACAGACAATACATAGTATTGTTGTGTGTGCTTTAAGATTTTATGTAAATAATATCTTATTATACTAAATATTTATGTATTAGTCTCTTAGGGTTGTTATAAACAAAGTACCACCAACGAGATGGCCTGAAACAAGTGAAATGTGTTCTCTTGAAGGTTTGGCAGCTGGAAGCCTGAGATCAAGGTTTTGGCAGGGCCCTGCTCCATCGGAGGTTCTGGTCTCTTCTGACTCCCAGTGGTGTCTGTCAATCCTTGGCGTTACTGGCTTCCAGCTGCTTTGCTTTGACCTTTCTTTTGTCATTACCTGGCCTTCTCCCACCGTGTCTCTGCCTTTACCTGGCATTCTCCTTTCTGAGCATGTCTGTGTCTAAATAACCCTCTTTTTGCAAGGGCACCAATCAGGGGCACCTAAGTGGTTCAGTTGGTTAAGCATCTGCTTTCAGTTCAGGTCATTATCCAAAGGACCTGGGTTTGAGCCCCTCATCCGAGCCCCACATAGAGCCCCTCATCCGAGCCCCACATCAAGCCTCTCATCGAGTTCCATGTCAAGTTCTGCATTGAGCTCTACATGAATCCCTGCATCAGGCTCCCCACTCAGTGGGGAGTCTTCTTCTCCTTCTCCTTCTGCACGTCACATCTGCTCAAGATCTCTCCCTCTTGCTCTCAAATGAATAAATAAAATCCTAAACAAAAAATAAGGATACCATTCCTATTGGATTAGGGCGCATCCTAAGGACCTCACTTTAGGTTGATAACCTCTGCAGAGACCTGATTTCCAAATAAGGCCATGTTCAGAGGCAGGATATCAACAAATCTTTCGGGGTGACACAATACAACACAGAACACTTTTAAAAATCAAAATTATACTTTTTAATATTTATTCAATGTTGATATACATAACTCAGGTTCATTTGGTTTACAGTATGATGTTCTGCTTTATAGATATGTAATACTGGTTTATTTAATTACTCTCAAGTTTAACATCCCTGACATTTCCTTGATCGATGAGCAAGGATTTCTCTAGGGTTCATTCTTGGAAGTAGAACTGCTGGTCACTCAGTACGCACATTTCCAATTTGTGTAAGAGACTACCAAATTGCAGTCTTTGAGAGTTCACATTTTCCCACATCTTCACCAACATTCAATAGTGTCAAACTTTCCAACCTTTGCCAATCGATGGATGTGAAATGGAATCTCTTTGCTGCTTAATTTGCCTTTCTTCTATAAGTAATGAAGTTAAATATCTTTCTTATGCTTATTCACCATCACTACTTCTTCTTCTTCTTCTTTTTTTGTGAATCATTCATGTTCTTCCCCATATCTCTATTAGGTTGTCTTTCTCTTATGGATTAATGAGAATTCTTTATATACTGGATATTAATCCTAGGTATGCCACAAACGTCTTTCCATAGACTCCTGCTCAAATTTTAACTTTGCGAGGGCCTTTTATTACACAAGAATATTTGATTCAGTTGAGCCTAAAGGTAACAATATTTTCCTTTATGATTTCTGGCTTTTTGTAATTTACTGAAGAACTCCTACCCTATCCCGAGACATAAAGAAAAATCTCCTACTCATCTTCTATAAAACTTTCAGACTGTTTTTCACATTTAAGCCATTAATTCATCTTACTTATTTTTTTTATATACTGAGACAGGGTCTGATATCATTTTTTTCCATACAGAAAGCTCTCCAAACCCTATTTTTATATAGGCCATCCTTTCCCCTTACAGACTCATGTTGCCATTTTTTTTTTTTAAGATAAGAGAAAGAGCACGTGCATGCATGAGAAAGAGCATGGGTGGTGGGGGCAGGGGGCAGAGGGCAGAGGAAGAAGGAGGAGACTCCTCACTGAGCAGGGAGCCGGACATGAGTCTTCATCCCAGGACCCCAGGATCACGACCTGGGCTGAAGGCAGATGCTTAACTGACTGAGACACCCAGGAGCTCCTTGTAATGCCTTTTGATCATGCACCATGGTCCCATACAAGTTGGGTCTGCTTCTGGGATTTCTTTTTTGTTCCATTGATTCATTTGTCCACTCCTGTGCTACAAACCAGGATGTGTTCTTATCAAAGCTTTATAATAAATCTGGGTATTTTCGGGGTAATACCCCTATCTTGTACTACTTCAGATTTGTCTTAGCTATTCATGCACTTTTACCTTTCTGTATGGACTTTAGAATCACTTTAACAAATTTGATGAGAAACCCTGCTATAATTTTAATTTATATTGCATATATTTTATGAATTAATTTCAGAAAAATTAAAGTAGTCATGAAATTGAGTTTTCCTTTCCATAAACAGGGTACATATTCTCATTTATTTTGGGGTGTGTTTTTTAATAATATTTCATGTTTTCTTCATTGGGTTATTGCACATTCTTTGCCTATTGATTACTAGACCTTTTAAAATTCTTTTTCCTGTTACATTTAATTCTCTCATTGATTATTACTTGCAGATGAGCACATGGTGGATTTTCTAGTTTAATCATATATCCAGCAATCTCAGTCCCTTACTTTCCAGTTCCAGGCAAAAGATAGGGAGCTTAGGACTTGGTGACTTGCAGAACCCAAGTCAGGACATGGATTTAGAGCATGTTTAGAGCTTGGATTTTGCAAAATTGACAGGTGAACCTGGGTTTGAGTCCCAGATTTGCCACTTACGAGCTAAATAAGTTCACTTAACTTCTCTAAACCAATGATCACATGCATCCCCTGGGTGATTTTTGAGGAGTCAGGGAGAGAAAATGTGTAAAAGTGCCCAGCACAGTGCGTGGCACAAAAAAAATGTTTAACAGATGCTAGTTCTTATCATTTTTACTAACCGGATTCTCTTGCATAGCTGGGGAGGTAACAGCCCACAGGAAAACACATCAACCTCTGCCTCTATTTATCATGAAGCAGCCACACAGAATTGACAGCATTTGAAGGAGCTTGATCACAAAGTAACACCCACATTTAGTGACTGTCCTAGGGACTGCTGACTTGGAGCTCACGTTTAAAACCCATTTGTTCTCTCTGCCATTTTAATACACATGGCCTCCCAATCAACCAGCAATGGCTTGTCACCGACCATTAATTTGAGAAGCCTTGGAGACACCTGCTCATCTCTCTGACTGTGCCCCGTGCCCCCACATCCAGAACCACTCTAGAGTAAGGTGATGGACATCAAGTGCTGTAGACTGGATGTGTCCCTCCCAAACAATAGATATGTTGAAATCCTAACCCCCCAGTGTGATGGTATTTGAAGATGGGGCCTATGGTCTTTCCTGAACAATCTGATGAATGAATCTCATGAAATCCCAGAGAGCTCCCTCACCCCTTCTACCATGTGAAGACACGGCAAGAAGATGGCTATCTAGGACCTGAGAAGATGCCCTCATCAGACACGCAATCTTCCAGCTCCTTGATCTTGGACTTCTAGGTCTCCAGGATTCTAAGAAATAAATTTCTGTTGTGTGTTAGCTACCCAGTTTATGATATTTTTGTTACAGCAGGCAGAACAAACTTAGACACCAAGCCAGACCATCCTTTCCAAACAATTCATGTGGCTACTTCTTCATGATGTGGAAAGAGATAAATGGGCAGACAGAGTAGTACCAATTATATTGATATTCTTAGACGTATCACTACAACTCTGAATACACTATAATTGGTGGTGTATGCAGGGCTCAAATCCAACAACTCTGAAGTCAGAGTCCAGGAAAAAACTGGACAGTGGCAGCTGTTGATAAGGAAGGAGGAATGGGTCTGGGTATGAGTCGGGACTTCCTAAACCAGTGAAAGGAGAACCAGAAAGTATACCCGAAAAGCACCCTGAGGGGTCATGTAATGTTTCAAGCTATGGGTAATGCTCGGGTGTTTTGTTCAAATAAGCCACCCCTGACCAAGACCCCATCTCTAGGACTTCCCCCCGAGGGCTGTGGGAAATGCCAACAGTAGGATCTGGTGTCATTGCTGATGACACCCCATGTGTCAAGCCTAAGACAAGCGTGTCATAGATAGAATTTCACTTAATCCTCCCAAGAGAGCACAAAGACAGTAAATCTCCCCCCTGAGGAAGTAGAGCTCAGGAAGGAGCAGGGCCAGGATGTGAATGCAGAGCTGTCCTGAGGTTTATAGCTTAGTTTTTGTTGCTCTCCAAGTGAGCAGTGCCTATGGACTCCCTCGCATGACTTTGGGTTCAGGGAGTGTCCTCAGCTTCCCTGTGAGCAGTGTCACTGGGCCACGGGGTCAGCTCAGTGCACTGCTGGAGATTTTCACCAGGCCGAAGAGTACTTGATTGCACTGGTGAGCACTTCTGTTCAGCTGCTGGGTATGGGTGCAAGTCCGAAGCTCATATGAGGGTGAGATGACCGCCCCCACCCCTGTGGCCAGGGCCCCAGACTCAAGCACCTCCTTGGGGTGCCCCCCGGGGGGCAGATCCATAACTTCCCAAATTGCACAGCAGCTGCTCAACTTCATGGAAATGGCTGAGGCTGACCCACTCCTCCCGTTTCCCACTGTGTTCCCAGGGAGCCCGAGGCATGGTTGTGGCTGAGTTAGGGGCCCTGATTGCAGAGTTCACCCCGGCAGAGGCTTGGGGACCCAGGGACACTCCCCGACCCCTTAAAACCTGCCGGGGTCAGCATCGTCAAAGATAGTAGCCAAATGGACAGAGGAGAGTGGCTAAAAGAGAAGACTGCCAGGCAGATGCCAAAGACCTCAAAACCTCGGAAGTCACCGAGTGTTCCACTTCCCAGTCCACTGCACAGGTGGAAAGAGTGAGGCCCTGAATCAGAATGTACAGGAATGTCTATAAGGTCTGCCTTTGGAGACAACATACAGGCAGATCCTGTCCTGTCCTCCCTGGAAGGGAGCCTGAGAGGGCCTGGATACAGCTCATCCTCTCCCTGGCCAGCCTCAAGGCCTGGGCTTGATCTTCCCCTTGGAATCCAAGCCACGTAGCCAGAAGCTGGAACTGGGGCACCAGAAAGCTCTGGGCTCACCTCCCACACGATACTATGTGCTCCTTGTAAAGTGATATTAAATCACTTGTCAGCTTTTCTAAATTTCTTTTATAACAAAGGTAGCACATGCTCTGCTAAATAAATATACACCTACCCTATGACCCAGCAATTCCACTCCTAGGATTTACCCAGACATGAGTGCATAAGGTCATCAAAAGATGTGCCATACATGTTCCCAGCAGCCCTGTTCACCATGGCTCCAAACTGGCAAGAACTAAAGGCCATCTACAGAGACTAGATCAATGAGTTGGGCATTTCTTTTTTTTTTTTTTTTTTGGTAAGATTTTGTTTATTTATTTGAGAGAGAGCATGTGGGGAGCAGTGGGGAGCAGTGGGGAGCACAGAGGGAGAAGGAGAAGCAGACTCCCCACTAAGCAGGGATTCCCAATATGGGGCTTGATCCCAGGACCTGGGGATCATGACCTGAGCTAAAGACAGCTGCTTAACTGACTGAGCCACCCAAGTACCCTGAGTTGGGCATTTCTATGACAATAAGAGCAATAAGAAGGTGATGGACCACCAGAATGTGCAACATTATGGACAAATCACACCTTTATTATGTTGAATCAAGGAAGCCAGACACAAAAGACTACTGACTGTATTATGCCACATATACGAAGTTCAAGAACAGGCAAAACTATTCAAACAATGGAAGACAGGATAGCATTTACCTCTGGGGGCAGATGTAGACTGGGTAGGAGTACTTTCTGGGGTGTTAGAGATGCCTACCCCTTGAGCTGGGTGGTTATGTGGGTATACATACCTATGTAGAAAATTACCAAACCATACACTTAGACACACATTTTACTGCACGTTATGCTACATTCAAAAATAAAGATATTTTATTTTATTTTTATTTTAAGTGTATATGAGCTAAAACCCAAAAGTACATGGAGGCCCCGGCTTGCTCAGTCAGGAGAGCATGTGACTCTTGATCTCAGGGTTGTGATTTTGAGCCCCATGTTGGGTATAGACATGATGACTTACAGAAAAAAAAAAAAAATACATGGTCATTGATAGGAGCTGACAAATCCAGAAGTCTTTAAAGAAATTCCAACTCTCCCATCCCCAACACCAACCACTTCTCCTTGCTGAGTCTTAGATTCATTCTGAGTCCTGGAATCCCTCTGGAGGAACACCCCAAGACAGGGAGAGGAACCAAGGAGTCTTCCCTACCCACAGGAACCCACCACTCATATAATGGAAGCAGGAGACAGAAATTCCAGTCCACCTCCTTATGCCCAGTTTTCTTGGATTGCTGTCCCCCTTCCTGGGGACCTTTCTCCAGGAGCGCTGTTGGAAAGAGGAGCCATTGGGCTTGGCAGGAGCACCACTAGCTACGTGACATGGATCAAGTCTGCCTAAGATCCATGGATCAAGTCTCCTAAGCCATCCAGGGAAGCATTTGGCTACCAAGCAGTTAGCAACAGAGCCTTTACCCTGTCTCTGTCCTCTCTGGGGACCCTGGAGCTTGGAACAAACCAAGAGCCCACCCCTCAAGATAAGATCACTGAAGAGTCCCAAAGAGCTAGCAGAAGAAATAGGAAAGTAAAGGAGTCTCCACCTCCTGCTTTTACAGCTCCCATGATGGGGAGCTTACTACCTCCCAAGGCTGCCTTTCCTCTCCCTAGCTAGCTAAACAAGTCCTTACTTTCAAGGAGAGGGAACTGGTGGCTTAGGGCTCCATTACAAGGTGCCCTGGGTTGGCCAGGACTTTCCCAATTTAGGTGCTGCAAGTCCAGTATCTCAGAGAACCCCTCAATCCAGGAGGTTAGTCACCCCGTTCTTAGCTCCACCAGTTAGAAGACATTGTCTCAGGGCTCCTCTCCCCAGGTACCATAGCCAGGCCAGCCACTGTCACCCCCCACCACCACCCAAGGCCTAGTAATGTAATATTTCTTCATTCACACACTTACTTACAGCCTTCAGAATGGCCTAGGGACTTAGGGCCTGGGCACTGCTTCTGAACAAACCTGGGTTCACATTCTGGCTGTGTGACTTATCACTTGCTACTTAACCTCTCTGAGCTTCTATTTGATCTTCTCAAACTGAAGATAATAGGCATCTACATCACAGGATTTTTGTACATAT
The DNA here is from genome assembly GCF_964662115.1 of Mustela nivalis. Classification (NCBI taxonomy): domain Eukaryota; kingdom Metazoa; phylum Chordata; class Mammalia; order Carnivora; family Mustelidae; genus Mustela; species Mustela nivalis. Next base: position 82,856,248 of record NC_139032.1, on the reverse strand, counting down.
AAAATGAGATCATAAATGGGAAATGCTTAGCATAAGTCCTGGTATCTAGTAACTACACATACATTGTTAGCTTTTATTCTAGTATTCATGCATCCAACAACCATTTATTGTGTATTAAGTCTGTTTGGGTCCTATTTAGGCAATAAAGACACACAAATAACCCAGACATGCCACCCTACAGGCACCAAGCTGCCTACAGGCTGGTATGGAAAGCACAGGAAGACACAGGCAGTTATAGTCCAGCATGAAACAGGCTGTAAGGAGACAAGACAGAGGGAAAGAACTGGGAAGGTTATCAGAAGAGGTGACTTTGTTCTGGGCCTTGTTCCATAGAAGCCAGGGGGAGGGCATTCTATGAAGAGGGCCTAGTTTGGGGCAAGGGCCAGAAAACATGAAATAAAAGAATTTCTCAGGGAATAACAAGTCATTCTGTACTGCAGAGTCTAGCCCACATGTGGAGGGGGCCAGAGAAGGAGGCAGTTTAGAAAGAATTTTCTTTCTTAATAAAAAAGGAAAATATTTAAGGGCAATAGAATCTATTTATTTTAGCCCAAAAGCCAGTATCATGCTTTAAGAGAAATTCTTAAAGGCATTCCAATCTTGATGAAAAATAAGGAAAGTATGTCTATAATCAACACTATTATTTAAAATAGTTCTGGACGTGGGATGCCTGGGCAGCTTCATGGGTTAAGTCTGCCTTCAGCTAAGGTCATGATCCCAGTATCTGGGGATTGAGTCCTGCATCCAGCTCCTTGCTCAGTGAGGAGCCTGCTTCTCCCTCTGCCTGCTGCTCTCCCTGCTTGTACACTGTCTCTCTCTCTCTGACAAAGAAATAAATAAAATCTTTTAAAATAAATAAATAAATAAAAATAGTTCTGGAGGTACTAGCCCTCATGATTAGACAAGAAAACGAAATGAGAAGTATAAAAATCGGAAAGAAGGAAAATTGACCACTCCATACAGAATCGTCAGAAAAACCATTATAAATAGTAAGGGAACTCAGTAAGATGGCTGGGGACAAAATGCATATACATCATAAACGTAAAATGAAAGTTAGAGGAGATAATGAGATGACCAAAGCAAGATGGGAGAGGAGTAGCAGACAGAAATGGCATCAGGTTGCAGGAGTTCAGCTAGATAGGTATCAAACCATTCCAAACACCTACAAACTCAACAGGAAATTGAAAATAAAAAGAGCAGCAATTCTAGGAACAGAAAAGTGACCACTTTCTGAAAGGTAGGACGAGCGGAGAAGTAAATCTGAACCAACAGGAAGATAGACTGTGGGAAAGGGGCCAGCTCCCAGGAAACAGAAGAGCAATGGAACTCATAATCTGAACTTTTAGAAGTCTGCTCCACTGAGGGACATCACTCTAGAGGCTAAGCGGGAGTAGCGCCCTCGTGGGGACAGTGTGGTCTCAGGTCCTGTGGGGTCACAGAAGGATCGGGGATGTCTGAGTGTAGCAGAGCTCCCAGGTATTGGAGCAGAGAAGCTGACTATAGAGACAGAGCCAAGGAGTGAGCTCTCAGCTTGGGGTTACCTTAAACCATGATCCACGGCACAGTGGGGCCACTGCTCTTTGAGCAGAGACCCCATAAGTGGCAGATCCAAGGAGACTCACCTTCTTCCCCTGGAGGCAGGAATCTGCTGGGTTAGGAGACTCCAAATGGGGCTGCGCATCAGAGACAGAAACACTCATTCACAGACCCGGTGAGCTCTGAGCATGGCCAGAAACCAGGGAGACAGGAATGATTGACCCCTTTACTCCAAGGGCACATTGAGGAGTGGGGCCCAAGCTCTCGGCTCCTCCAGCCAGAGATTGGAAGGCCTCCATTTTCATTCTCCTCCCCCAGAGCTCTACAGAAAGTGTTCAGGGAACAAAAACTCCAAGACAGAACCCCAGCAGATTACTGGCAAGGGCAGCACAATTCTGCCTCGGCCAAAGACATTTGAGAATCACTACAACAGGCCCCTCCCCAGAAGATCAGCAAGAACCACCAGCCAAGACCAAGCTCACTGATCAAGGAGAACAGTGGAACTCCAGAGAATTCAGCTTTCTCCCCATGATCCTTTAGTCTTGCAAAGTTAAATTAAATTATTTTTTTTTCTTATTCTATTTTTTTAATTTTTCCTCTTTCCTTTTTCAATGTTTTTAAACTAGTTTATCTAACAATACCTTTCTAAAAATAATCTTTTAAAACCTTCATTATTATAGTCATATTTTATCCTTCATTGTATTTAACCATATTTTTTGTATACATATAGGGTTGTGTTTTTTTTTTTTTTCTAAAAAATTTTGGGACACAATTTCTTCTAATAGATCAAAATATACCCTAAATATAGCACAGGACTTTGTTCTAGTCTCCGGCCTGAGCACATTCTCTCCCTTCTTTTTTTCTTCTTTCTTTTTCCAACCAACTTATCTTATTAATTCCTTTTTTAGAATTTTTAAAAAATTTTTCATCTTTACAGTCATATTGCATCCCTTCATCATGTTTACCTTTATTATATATATATATATGTGTGTGTGTGTGTGTGTGTGTGTGTGTGTGTGTGTTTCTTTAAAATTTTAGAAGGTAGTTTCTTCTAAGAGACTAAAACACACCCAAATCAAGTGGTTGGCTCTGTTCTATTCACCAATCATATATATATGACTGGTGAATATATACATATTTTTTTATTTCTTTTTACTCTCTCTTTTCTCCCCCCAGTTTGGGGGTTTCCTCTGATTTGGTTAGCATACATTTTTCTGGGATCTTTGCCACCCTTTTAGTATTTTATTCTCTCATTCATATATTTTTTTAAAAGATATTGTTGATTTATTTGACAGAGAGAGAGATCATAAGTAGGCAGAGAGGCAGGCAGAGAGAGAGGGAGAAGCAGGCTCTCTGCTGAGCAGAGAGCCCAATGCAGGGCTCGATCCCAGGATCCTGAGATCATGACCTGGACTGAAGGCAGAGGCTTAACCCACTGAGCCACCCAGGTGCCTGCCTCATTCATATATTCTTATCTGGATAAAATGACAAGGCAGAAAAAACTCACCACAAAAAAAAAAAAAAAAAAAAAAAAAAAAAAGAACAAGAGGCAGTACCAAAGACTAGGGACCTAATCAATACAGATATTGGTAATATGTCAGATCTAGAGTTCAGAATGATGATTCTCAAGGTGCTAGTTGGGCTCAAAAAGGGCATGGAAGATATTAGAGAAACCCTATCTGAGAAATAAAAATCCCTTTCTGGAGAAATAAAAGAACTAAAATCTAACCAAGCTGAAATAAATAAAAGAATCAATAAGGTGCAATCAAGAATGGAGGTTCTTACTGCTAGGATAAATGAGTCAGAAGAGAGAGTTAGTGATATAGAAGACCAAACGATGGGGAATAAAAAAGAGAGCAAAAGAGAGACAAACAACTACTGGACCATGAAGGGAGAATTCAAGAGGTAAGTGATACCATAAGATGAAGCAATATTAGAATAATTGGGATTCCAGAAGAAGAAGAAAGAGAGGGGCAAAAGGTATACTGGAGTAAATTATAATAGAGAATTTCCCTAATGTGGGAAAGAGAATAAGCATCAAAATCCAGGAGGCATAGAGAACCCCCCTCAAAATCAATAAAAATAGGTCCACACCCTGTCATCTAATAGGGAAACTTACTAGTCTTAGTGACAAAGAGAAAAATCCTGAAAGCAGCTTGGGACAAGAAGTCTGTAAATACAATGGTAGAAATACTAGATTGGCAGCAGACTTATCCACAGAGACCTGGCAGGCCAGAAAGAACTGGCATGATATATTCAGAGCACTAAATGAGAAAAACATGCAATCAAGAATACTATATCCCGCTAGACTATCATTGAAAATAAAAGGAAAGATAAAAAGCTTCCAGGACAAACAAGAACTAAAGGAATTTGCAAACATCAAACCAGCCCATTTCAACAGGAAATATTGAAAGGGGTCTTCTAAGCAAAGAGAGAGCCTAAAAGTAGTAGCCCAGAAAGGAACAGAGACAATATACAGTAACAGTCACCTTACAGGCAATATAATGGCACTAAATTTATATCTTTCAATAGTTACCCTGAATATAAATGGGCTAAATGCCCCAACCAAAAGACACAGGGTATCAGAATGGATTAAAAAAAAAAAAAACCCAAACCCATCAATATGTTGTCTGCAAGAAACTCGTTTTAGACTGGAAGACACCTCCAGATTTAAAATGAAGGGGTGGAAAACAATTTACATGCTAATGGACATCAAAAGAAAGCTGGGGTGGCAATCCTTATTTCAGATAAATTAGACTTAAGCCAAAGACGATAATAAGTAATGAGGAAGGACACTATATCATACTCAAAGGGTCTGTCCAACAAGAAGATCTAACAATTTTTTTTAGAACTTTTTTTTAAAAGATTTTATTTATTTATTTGACAGACAGAGAGATCACAAGATCACAAGTAGGCAGAGAGGCAGGCAGAGAGAGAGGGAGGAAGCAGGCTCCCTGCTGAGCAGAGAGCCCGACATGGGGCTTGATCCCAGGACCCTGAGACCATGACATGAGCCGAAGGCAGAGGCTTTAACCCAGTGAGCCACCCAGGTGCCCCAAGATCTAACAATTTTCAATATCTATGCCCCTAACATGGGAGCAGCCAACTATATAAACCAATTAATCACAAAATCAAAGAAACACATTGACAATAATACAATAATAGTAGAGGACTTTAACACCCCCTCACTAAAATGGACAGATCATCCAAGTAAAAGATCAACAAGTAAATAAAGGCCTTAAATGACACACTGGACCTGATGGACATCACAGATATATTCAGAACATTCCATCCCAAAGCAACAGAATACACATTCTTCTCTAGTGCACATGGAACATTCTCCAGAATAGATCACATCCTGAGTCACAAATCAGGTCTCAACCAGTAGCAAAAGATTAGGATCATTCCAAGCATATTTTCAGCCCACAGTGCTCTGAAGCTAGAACCACAATCACAAGAGGAAAGTTGGAAATAACTCAAATACATGAATGCTAAAGAACATCCTACTAAAGAATGAATGGGTCAACCAGGAAATTAAAGAAAAATTTTTAAAAATAATGGAAACAAATGAAAATAAAAACAAAACTATTCAAAATCTGTGGGACACAGCAAAGGCGGTCCTGAGAGGAAAGTTTATAGCAATACAAGCCTTCCTCAAAAAAACAAGAAAGGCCTCAAGTACACAACCTCACCCTACACCTAAAGGAGGTGGAGAAAGAACAGCAAGAAAAAGCCTAAACCCAGCAGTATAAGAGAAATAATAAAGACCAGAGCAGAAATCAATGAAATAGAAACCAAAAGGACAGTGGAACAAATCAAGGAAACTAGGAGCTGGTTCTAGAATTAATAAGAATTAATAAGACTGATAAATCCCTGGCCAGACTTATCAAAAAGAAAAGAGAAAGGACTCAAATTAATAAAATCATGAATGAGGAGGAGTCAAGATGGCAGAGAAGTAGCAGGCTGAGACTACTTCTGCTAGCCGGAGATCAGCTAGATAGCTTATCTAAAGATTGCAAACACCTGAAAATCCATCGGCAGATTGAAGAGAAGAAGAACAGCAATTCTGGAAACAGAAAAACAACCACTTTCTGAAAGGTAGAACCGGCAGAGAAGTGAATCCAAAGCGACGGGAAGATAGACCCCGGGGGGAGGGGCCGGCTCCCAGCAAGCGGCGGAGCAACAGCGCACAAAATCAGGACTTTTAAAAGTCTGTTCCGCTGAGGGACATCGCTCCAGAGGCTAAACCGGGGCGAAGGCCACGCGGAGTCAGCGTGGCCTCAGGTCCCGCAGGGTCACAGAAGGACCGGGGGTGTCTGAGTGTCGCAGAGCTTGCGGGTATTGGAACGGGAAAGCCGGCTACAGAGACAGAGCCGACAGTAAGCTCGCAGCTCGGCGTTACCTTGAACCAGTCGCAGGCTCGGTGAGCTCGGAGCGCGGCCGGAGGTCAGGCAGACGGGAGTAACTGGGCGCTGTTCTCTGAGGGCGCACTGAGGAGTGGGGCCCTGGGCTCTCAGCTACTCGGGGCCGGAGACCAGGAGGCCGCCATTTGTATTCCCATCCTCCAGAACTCTACGGAAAGCGCTCAGGGAACAAAAGCTTCTGAAAGCAAACCGGAGCGGATTACTCACCCCGGCCCCTGGTAAGGGCGGTGCAATTCCGCCTGGGGCAAAGACACTTGAGAATCACTACACAAGGCCTCAAGTACACAGAAGATCAACAAGAAATCCAGCCGAGACCAAGTTCACCTACCAAGGAGTGCGGTTTCAATACCAAGGAGAGCAGCAGAATTCCAGAGGAGGAGAAAGCAAAGCACAGAACTCATGGCTTTTTCCCTGTGATTTTTTTTAGTCTTGCAGTTAATTTAATTTTTTTCTTTTTCATTTTTTGGTTTTTTTTCTCGCCTTCTGGTAAATTTTTTTTTAACTTTTACCTTTTTCTTTTTTAACGTTTTTTAACTAGTTTATCTAATATATTATATTTTTTCTTTTTTATATTTTTCTTATTTGTTTTCTTTTTTTTAATTCTTTTCTTTTCTTTTTTTTTCTTTTTTCTTTTTTTTTTTTTCTTTCTTCCTTTTTGAACCTCTTTTTATCCCCTTTATCTCCCCTCACGATTTGGGATCTCTTCTAATTTGGTTAAATCATATTTTCCTGGGGTTGTTGCCACCCTTTTAGTATTTTACTTGCTCCTTCATATACTCTTATCTGGACAAAGTGACAAGACGGAAAAATTCAACACACACAAAAAAAGAACAAGAGGCAGTACCGAAGGCTAGGGACCTAATCAATACAGACATTGGTAATATGTCAGATCTAGAGTTCAGAATGACAATTCTCAAGGTTCTAGCCGGGCTCGAAAAAGGCATGGAAGATATTAGAGAAACCCTCTCGAGAGATATAAAAGCCCTTTCTGGAGAAATAAAAGAACTAAAATCTAACCAAGTTGAAATCAAAAAAGCTATTAATGAGGTGCAATCAAAAATTGAGGCTCTCACTGCTAGGATAAATGAGGCAGAAGAAAGAAGTAGTGATATAGAAGACCAAATGACAGAGAATAAAGAAGCTGAGCAAAAGAGGGACAAACAGCTACTGGACCACGAGGGGAGAATTCGAGAGATAAGTGACACCATAAGATGAAACAACATTAGAATAATTGGGATTCCAGAAGAAGAAGAAAGAGAGAGGGGAGCAGAAGGTATACTGGAGAGAATTATTGGGGAGAATTTCCCCAATATGGCAAAGGGAACGAGCATCAAAATTCAGGAGGTTCAGAGAACGCCCCTCAAAATCAATAAGAACAGGCCCACACCCCGTCACCTAATAGTAAAATTTACAAGTCTCAGTGACAAAGAGAAAATCCTGAAAGCAGCCAGGGAAAAGAAGTCTGTAACATACAATGGTAAAAATATTAGATTGGCAGCTGACTTATCCACAGAGACCTGGCAGGCCAGAAAGAGCTGGCATGATATTTTCAGAGCACTAAACGAGAAAAACATGCAGCCAAGAATACTATATCCAGCTAGGCTATCATTGAAAATAGAAGGAGAGATTAAAAGCTTCCAGGACAAACAAAAACTAAAAGAATTTGCAAACACCAAACCAGCTCTACAGGAAATATTGAAAGGGGTCCTCTAAGCAAAGAGAGAGCCTACAAGTGGTAGATCAGAAAGGAACAGAGACCATATACAGTAACAGTCACCTTACAGGCAATACAATGGCACTAAATTCATCTCTCTCAATAGTTACCCTGAATGTTAATGGGCTAAATGCCCCTGTCAAAAGACACAGGGTATCAGAATGAATAAAAAAACAAAACCCATCTATATGTTGCCTCCAAGAAACTCATTTTAAGCCCGAAGACACCTCCAGATTTAAAGTGAGGGGGTGGAAAAGAATTTACCATGCTAATGGACATCAGAAGAAAGCAGGAGTAGCAATCCTTATATCAGATCAATTAGATTTTAAGCCAAAGACTATAATAAGAGATGAGGAAGGATACTATATCATACTCAAAGGGTCTGTCCAACAAGAAGATCTAACAATTTTAAATATCTATGCCCCCAACGTGGGAGCAGCCAACTATATAAACCAATTAATAACAAAATCAAAGAAACACATAAATAATAATACAATAATAGTAGGGGACTTTAACACTCCCTTCACTGAAATGGACAGATCATCCAAGCAAAAGATCAGCAAGGAAATAAAGGCCTTAAACGACACACTGGACCAGATGGACATCACAGATATATTCAGAACATTTCATCCCAAAGCAACAGAATACACATTCTTCTCTAGTGCACATGGAACATTCTCCAGAATAGATCACATCCTCGGTCCTAAATCAGGACTCAACCAGTATCAAAAGATTGGGATCATTCCCTGCATATTTTCAGACCACAATGTTCTAATGCTAGAACTCAACCACAAAAGGAAGTTTGAAAAGAACCCAAATACATGGAGACTAAACAGCATCCTTCTAAAGAATGAATGGGTCAACCGGGAAATTAAAGAAGAATTGAAAAAAATCATGGAAACAAATGATAATGAAAATACAACAGTTCAAAATCTGTGGGACACAACAAAGGCAGTCCTGAGAGGAAAATATATAGCGGTACAAGCCTTTCTCAAGAAACAAGAAAGGTCTCAGGTACACAACTTAACCCTACACCTAAAGGAGCTGGAGAAAGAACAAGAAAGAAACCCTAAGCCCAGCAGGAGAAGAGAAATCATAAAGATCAGAGCAGAAATCAATGAAATAGAAACCAAAAAAACAATAGAACAAATCAACGAAACTAGGAGCTGGTTCTTTGAAAGAATTAATAAAATTGATAAACCCCTGGCCCGACTTATCAAAAAGAAAAGAGAAAGGACCCAAATAAATAAAATCATGAATGAAAGAGGAGAGATCACAACTAACACCAAAGAAATACAAACTATTATAAGAACATACTATGAGCAACTCTACACCAATAAATTTGACAATCTGGAAGAAATGGATGCATTCCTAGAAACATATAAACTACCACAACTGAACCAGGAAGAAATAGGAAAGCCTGAACAGACCCATAACCAGTAAGGAGATTGAAACCGTCATTTAAAAATCTCCAAACAAACAAAAACCCAGGGCCAGACGGCTTCCTGGGGGAATTCTACCAAACATTTAAAGAAGAACTAATTCCTATTCTCCTGAAACTGTTCCAAAAAATAGAAATGGAAGGAAAACTTCCAAACTCATTTTATGAGGCCAGCATCACCTTGATCCCAAAACCAGACAAGGATCCCATCAAAAAAGAGAGCTATAGACCAATATCCTTGATGAACACAGATGCAAAAATACTCAACAAAATACTAGCCAATAGGATTCAACATACATTAAAAGGATTATTCACCACGACCAAATGGGATTTATTCCAGGGCTGCAAGGTTGGTTCAACATCCGCAAATCAGTCAATGTGATACAACACATCAATAAAAGAAAGAACAAGAACCATATGATACTCTCAATAGATGCTGAAAAAGCATTTGACAAAGTACAGCATCCCTTCCTGATCAAAACTCTTCAAAGTGTAGGGATAGAGGGCACATACCTCAATATCATCAAAGCCATCTATGAAAAACCCACTGCAAATATCATTCTCAATGGAGAAAAACTGAAAGCTTTTCCGCTAAGGTCAGGAACACGGCAGGGATGTCCATTATCACCACTGCTATTCAACATAATACTAGAAGTCCTAGCCTCAGCAATCAGACAACAAAAGGAAATTAAAGGCATCCAAATCAGCAAAGAAGAAGTCAAATTATCACTCTTCACAGATGATATGATACTATATGTGGAAAACCCAAAAGACTCCACTCCAAAACTGCTAGAACTTGTACAGGCATTCAGTAAAGTGTCAGGATATAAAATCAGTGCACAGAAATCAGTTGCATTTCTCTACACCAACAGCAAGACAGAAGAAAGAGAAATTAAGGAGTCAATCCCATTTACAATTGCTCCCAAAACCATAAGATACCTAGGAATAAACCTAAACAAAGAGGCACAGAATCTATACTCAGAAAACTATAAAGTACTCATGAAAGAAATTGAGGAAGACACAAAGAAATGGAAAAATGTTCCATGCTCCTGGATTGGAAGAATAAATATTGTGAAAATGTCTATGCTACCTAAAGCAATCTACACATTTAATGCAATTCCTATGAAAGTACCATCCATCTTTTTTAAAGAAATGGAACAAATAATTCTAAAATTTATATGGAACCAGAAAAGACCTCGAATAGCCAAAGGGATATTGAAAAAGAAAGCCAACGTTGGTGGCATCACAATTCTGGACTTCAAGCTCTATGACAAAGCTGTCATCTTCAAGACATCATGGTACTGGCACAAAAACAGACACATAGATCAATGGAACAGAATAGAGAGCCCAGAAATAGACCCTCAACTCTACAGTCAACTAATCTTCGACAAAGCAGGAAAGAATGTCCAATGGAAAAAAGACAGCCTCTTCAATAAATGGTGCTGGGAAAATTGGACAGCCACATGCAGAAAAATGAAATTGGACCATTTCCTTACACCACACACAAAAGTAGACTCAAAATGGATGAAGGACCTCAATGTGCGAAAGGAATCCATCAAAATCCTTGAGGAGAACACAGGCAGCAACCTCTTCGACCTCAGCTGCAGCAACATCTTCCTAGGAACAACGCCAAAGGCAAGGGAAGCAAGGGCAAAAATGAACTATTGGGACTTCATCAAGATCAAAAGCTTTTGCACAGCAAAGGAAACATTCAACAAAATCAAAAGACAACTGACAGAATGGGAGAAGATATTTGCAAATGACATATCAGATAAAGGACTAGTGTCCAGAATCTATAAAAAACTTAGCAAACTCAACACCCAAAGAACAAATAATCCAATCAAGAAATGGGCAGAGGACATGAACAGACATTTCTGCAAAGAAGACATCCAGATGGCCAACAGACACATGAAAAAGTGCTCCATATCACTCGGCATCAGGGAAATACAAATCAAAACCACAATGAGATATCACCTCACACCAGTCAGAATGGCTAAAATCAACAAGTCAGGAAATGACAGATGCTGGCGAGGATGCGGAGAAAGGGGAACCCTCCTACACTGTTAGTGGGAATGCAAGCTGGTGCAGCCACTCTGGAAAACAGCATGGAGGTTCCTCAAAATGTTGAAAATAGAACTGCCCTATGACCCAGCAATTGCACTATTGGGTATTTACCCTAAAGATACAAGCGTAGTGATCCAAAGGGGCACATGCACCCGAATGTTTATAGCAGCAATGTCCACAATAGCCAAACTATGGAAAGAACCTAGATGTCCATCAACAGATGAATGGATCAAGAAGATGTGGTATATATACACAATGGAATACTATGCAGCCATCAAAAGAAATGAAATCTTGCCATTTGCGACAACATGGATGGAACTAGAGCGTATCATGCTTAGCGAAATAAGTCAAGCAGAGAAAGACAACTATCATATGATCTCCCTGATATGAGGAAGTGGTGATGCAACATGGGGGCTTAAGTGGGTAGGAAAAGAATAAATGAAATAAGATGGGATTGGGAGGGAGACAAACCATAAGTGACTCTTAATCTCACAAAACAGAGGGTTGCTGGGGGGAGGGGATTTGGAAGAAGGGGGTGGGATTATGGACATTGGGGAGGGTATGTGCTTTGGTGAGTGCTGTGAAGTGTGTAAACCTGGTGATTCACAGACCTGTACCCCTGGGGATAAAAATATATGTTTATAAAAAATTAAAAATTAAAAAAAAATCATGAATGAAAGGGGAGAGATCACAACCAACAAGAAATACATTTATAAGCACATATTATGAACAACTATACACCAGCAAATTTGACAATCTGGAAGAAATGGATGCATTCCTAGAGACATATAAACCACCAAAACTGAACCAGGAAGAAATAGAAAACCCGAACAGACCCATAACCAGAAAGGAGATTGAAGCAGTCATCAAAAATCACCCAAAAAACAAGAGCCCAGGACCAGACAGCTTCCCAGTGGAATTCTACCAAACATTTAAAGAAGAATGAATACCTATTTTTCTGAAATTGTTCCAAAAAATAGAAATGGAAGGAAAACTGTCAAACTCATTTTATGAGGCCAGCATTACCTTGACCCCCAAACCAGACAAAGACTCCATCAAAAAAGAGAATTACAGACCAATATTCTTAATGAACACAGATGCGGAAATTCTCACCAAAATCTAGCCAATAGCATCCAACAGTACATTAAAGGGATTATTCACCACAACCAAGTAGGATTTATTCCTGGGCTGCAAGGTTGGTTCAACAACCACAAATCAATCAATGTGATACAATATGTTAATAAAAGAAAGAACAAGAACCATATGATACTCTCAATAAATGCTGAAAAAGCATTTGACAAAGTACAGCATCCTTTCTTGATCAAAACTCTTCAGAGTGTAGGGATAGAGGATACATTCCTCAATATCATCAAAGCCATCTATGAAAAACGCACAGTGAATATCATTCTCAATGGGGAAAAACTGAGAGCTTTTCTGCTAATATCAGGAACACAGCAGGAATGTCCACTATCACCACTGCTATTCAACATAATACTAGAAGTCCTAGCCTCAGCAATCAGACAACAAAAGGAAATTAAAGGCATCTTAATTGGCAAAGAAGAGGTCAAACTCTCACACTTTCCAGATGATATGATACTTTATGTGGAAAACCCAAAAGACTCCACTCCAAAACTGCTAGAACTTGTACAGAAATTCAGTAAAGCATTAGGATATAAAATCAACACACAGAAATCAGTTGCATTTCTATACACCAGCAACAAAAAAGAAGAAAAAGATTATTAAGGAGTCGATCTCATTTACAATTACACCCAAAACAATAAGATACCTAGGAATAAACCAAACCAAAGAGGCAAAGAATCTGTACTCAGAAAACTATAAAGTACTCATGAAAGAAATGGAGGAAGACACAAAGAAAAGGGAAAACGTTCCATGCTCATGGATTGGAAGAACAAATATTGTGAAAATGTCTATGCTACCTAAAGCAATCTACACATTTAATGCAATCCCTATGAAAATACCATCATTTTTTTCAAAAAAATGGGACAAATAATCCTAAAATTTATATGGACCCAGAAAAGATCCCGAATGGCCAGAGAAATGTTGAAAAAGAAAGCCAAAGTTGGTGGCATCAAAATTCCAGACTTCAAGGTTTATTACAAAGCTGTAATCATCAAGACAGTATGGTACTGGCACAAAAACAGACACATAGATCAATGGAACAGAATAGAGAGCCCAGAAATAGACCCTCAACTCTATGGTCAACTAATCTTTGACAAAGCAGGAAAGAATGTCCAATGGAAAAAAGAGAGTCTCCTCAACAAATGGTGTTGGGAAAATTGGACAGCCACATGCAGAAAAATGAAACTGGACCATTTCCTTACATCACACACAAAAATAGACTCAAAATGGATGAAAGACCTCAATGTGAGACAGGAATCCATCAAAATCTTTGAGAAGAACACAGGCAGCAACCTCTTCGACCTCAGCTGCAGCAACTTCTTCCTAGAAACATTGCCAAAGGCAAAGGAAGCAAGGGCAAAAATGAACTATTGGGACTTCATCAAGATCAAAAGCTTTTGCACAGCAAAGGAAACATTCAACAAAACCAAAGGCAACTGACAGGATGGGAGAAAATATTTGCAAATGACATATCAGATAAAGGGCTAGTACCCAGCATATATAAAAAACTTATCAAACTCAACACCCAAAGAACAAATAATGCAATCAAGAAATGACCAGAGGACATGAACAGACATTTCTGCAAAGAAGACATTCAGATGGCCAACAGATACATGAAAAGGTGCTTCACATCACTCGGCATCAGGGAAATACAAATCAAAACCTACAATGAGATACCACCTCACACCAGTCAGGATGGCTAAAATTAACAAGTCAGGAGACGGCAGATGTTGGAGAGGATGCGAAGGGGAACCTCCTACACTATTGGTGGGAATGCAAGCTGGTGCAGCCACTCTGGAAAACAGCATGGAGGTTTCTCAAAAAGTTGAAAATAGAGCTACCCTATGACCCAGCAATTGCATTTCTGGGTATTTACCCTAAAGATACAAATGTAGCGATTTGAAGGGGCACGTGCACCCAAATGCTTATAGCAGCAATGTCCACAATAGCCAAACTATGGAAAGAGCCTAGATGTCCATCAACAGTTGAATGGATAAAGAAGATGTGTTATATATAGATACAATGGAATACTATGCAGCCATCGAAAGAAATGAAATCTTGCCATTTGTAACAATGTGGATGGAACTTGAGGGTATTATGCTGAGCGAAATAAGTCAATCAGAGAAAGCCAATTATCATAAGCGCTCCCTGATATGAGGTATTTGAGAGGCAGAGTGGAGGGTTTGGAGGGTAGGGAAGGGAAAAATGAAATAAGAGGGGATCGGGAGGGAGACAAACCATAAGAGACTCTTAATCTCACAAAACAAACTGAGGGTTGCTGGGGGTAGGGACGGTATGGAGAGGGTGGTTGGGTTATGGACATTGGGGAGGGTATGTGAAATGATGAGTGTGGTGAAGTGTGTAAACCTGACAATTCACAGACCTGTACCCCTGGGGCAAATAATACATTATATGTTTTTGTTTTTTTAATTTTTTATTTTTTACAATCATATAAAATATTTTTATCCCCCGGGGAATACATTATATGTTAATAAAAATAATTAATTAAAATATTTAATTTAATTTAAAAAAAGAAGAGATAATGAAAGAGAAGCCCCTGTGTAAAATAGAATATTTAGAAAGGCTCAGTTGTTAACTGCTTAGTAACAAAATATTATTCTATTTAATAATAGAATATTTAGAAATAACAAAAGTAAAGTATACAAGATTATTAGAAATCTATTTTACACCAGAAACAGATATAACAGTGTATATTAACTCTATTGGAATTAAAATTTTAAAACCTGAATCACTGAATTCTACTCCTGAAACCAATATTGTACTATATGTTAATTAACTAGAATTTAAATAAAAGTTCAGAAAAAAATAAAAATAAAAAATAAAATAAAATAATTTATTAAAAAAAAGGAGGGGCACATGGGTGGCACAGTTAAGCAACCAGCTCTTGGTTTAAGCTCAGGTCATGATCTCAAGGTCATGAGATCAAGCTCCATGTCAGGTTCTGTGCTCAGCACAGAGTCTTCTTGAGATTTCCTCTCCTTCTTCCTCTACCCCTCCCCCCAACACATGCGCCATGTGCCCTCTCTCTTTCTCAAATAAATAAATAAATCTTAAGAAAAAAAAATAAAAAGGAATGAACTTTAATAAATTGCTGAGGGACATAAAAGAGGAGGCCTGAACATGTAGAATAGTTTTAGACCAGATGACTCAACATTATAAATATACCAAATCTCTCCTAGTTTACATATTATATATTTATACATTTTATATATATATATATATATATATATATATATTCTGAATATATGTGTTATGTTCTGAATATATATAACATGTATATTCTGGTAAAATACCAATAGGAAGTTGATTCTAAAGTTCTTATGGCAAAGTAAGTAAAAGGAAATTCTGAAAAATTCTGAAAAGAGAGAATAATGAGTGAGGACCAGACTTAGATATTAGAACATAGTATAAAACTACAATATTTTAAATAGGGTGCTAATCTTTAATGGATGGATCAGTAAAGCAGAATAGTAAATTTGAAAGCTTACCTGTAGTGGGTAAAATTGTGTCTCCCAAAAAAATATAATCAAGTCTTAACCTAGTGAATAAAACTTCATTGGAAATGGGGTCTTTGCAGATGTAATCATGTTAAGATGAGACCATACTGAATTCATGTCATATTGGATTAGACCGTAATCCAATGGCTGGTATCCTTGGGAGAAGAGAGAAATTTGGAACTGGCATAAACTCTGAGAGGACAGGCCATGCGAAGACCAAGGCAGAGATTGGAGTTATAATGCCACAGCCCAAGCAATGGTTCTTGGAAGCCACCAGAAACCAGAACAGTCCAACTGCATGGTTTGACCCACCAGAGTCACCAGAGGGAGCCTGGCCCTGCTAATATCTTGATTTCAGACTTCTCGCCCACAGAACTTTGAAAGAATACATGTCTTTTGTTATAAGCTACCGGATTTGTGCTAATTTATTACAGCAACCCTGGGGAAGTAATATAGTAGCTAAATGCCTATAGGAACTTAGTATAGAACAAAAGTAACACTGCTAATCAATACCAAAAAGATGGATTATTCAATAAATATGTTGAGACAACTAGCTAGTCAACCAAAGTATTGGCTGAACCCCTACCTCACACCTCACACAAAAACAAATTCTAGAGTGAATAAAACCTGAGAGCAATTTCAAAAAAGGTATTTGTAGACTAAGGAAGGCCTTATAAAATGTAAAAAAAATTTTAATGAATCCATAAATAAAAGATTGATAAATTTGGCTACACAAAATTATTTTTAATTCTTTAAGAAAAAATAATGTAAACAAAGTCAGAAAGCACATATTATAGACATATCACATGTTACCAGCAAAGGGCTGATATCCTTGCTATTTTAAGAGCTCCTACATAATTGGGAAGGAAAAAAAAACAACCTAATTAAAAGATAGGCAAAGGATATAAACAAACAGTTCCCAGGAAAGGAAATGTAAATGATTCTTAGTCATATGAATACATGGTCAACCTCCCTTGTAGCAGAAGAAATGAAATTACAGCTAGGAGATATCATTTTCTATCTAACAGATTGACAAAGATCAAAAAGTTTGATAACATGGCGTGTTGGCAAGGCTGTGGGAAACAGGCTCTGTCATTCATTGCAAGTAGGAGGGCAAATTGGTACAACCTCCCTGAAGCGTGATTTGGCAATATCAGAGTAAATTAAAAATCCACATACCCTTTAACCCAGCAATTCCATTTCTAGGAATTTACCATACAGAATACATGCACATGGCAAGTTGATATGGATGTAGATATTTATTGAAGCTTGGAATAATAGTAGATTGGAAATAGCCTAATTTCCCATCAGTAGGAGACTGGTGAAATTAATTATGGAACATCCATTCTGTATAATACTATGGACGATTTTTAACAGAATGGGGGTGGGGGCACGAGGATGGCTCAGTTGTTAAGTATCTGCCTCCGGCTCGGGTCATGATCCCAGGGTCCTGGGATCCAGCCCCACATCAGGCTCCCTGCTCAGCGGGAAGCCTACTTCTCCCTCTTCCACTCCCCCTGCTTGTGTTTCCTTTCTAGCTGTGTCCCTCTCTGTCAAATAAATAAAATCTTTTTTTAAAATAATTAAAAAAAAAAAAAAGCATGAAGGGAACACCTGGGTGGCTCAGTGAGTTAGGCATTTGCCTTTGGCTCAGGTCATGATCCCACCGTCTTGGGTTAGGGGCCCACACCTGGCTCCTTGCTCACCCGGAGCCTGCTTCTCCCTCTGCCTGCGGCTCCTGCTGTTTGTGTGCACGCTCTTTCTCTCTGACAAGTAAAATCTTAAAATAAGTAAGTAAATAAATAAAAAAATAAAAGAATGGAGCAGTTTTATATTTCCAGTGTGGAAAAAAAAAAATCTCTGAAATGTAGTTAAAAGCGGGGGGAAAGCAAAGCTCAGGACAACATGGACAGTAAATCTTACACAAAACCAATTGTGTAAGAACAATTTTATGGAGGGGTGCCTGGGTGGCTCAGGCAGGTGACTCTTGGTTTCCGCTTGGGACTTGATCTCAGGGCTGTGTGTTTGAGACCCATGCTGGGCGAGGAGCCTACTTAAATTAAAAACAAAACAAAAAACTGTTTTATGGACATGTTTTCATAGGCATAGAATGTGTCCACAAAGAAGGTACACAAGAATCACCTTTAATTAAGGAACCAGGCTGGCTGAGTAAGGTACCTGTGTGCTTACAACCTTTATATATTATGTACAAGAACTCATCATTCCAAAAGAAATCAAATATATTAAATTTTAAAAAGAAAGAAAGAAAGCCCAAAAGTAAAAGTATTCATCTGAGATCTGAATTTATATGTGAGCTCTGCCACTTTCTTGGACACGTTTTTTTCAGCTCTTAAACCTTAGTTTCCCCATCTGTAAAGTGGGAGTAATAACCTTGCCCACCTCAAGGACAGGGGATGGCACAGAAGTGGCAAAGGCTAACTGGTCGACCTAGGAAGGCTGCCCAAGAATTCATTGGGTTATTGTGTTATGCCTCTTCTGTAATTTTGAAATTTTTTCCAAGTACAGTTTGTTTTTCTATTGTGGATTCCCGTGTCCCCACCAGACCTGTTAAGTCAGAAGGTCTGGAGGTGAGGCTGGCAAGCCACCTCTTTCTCCCAAGCACCAATGGACCGGCACACAGCTGGGGTGAGGAGCCAGGTGACAGCCTGGGGACTGGGCCACCCCAGCATCTCACACACTTCCCTCAATCCGTGGGGCGCAGGTAAAGAGGGCCATTTTCCTGGCAGGCCCCTGCAGGACAGGCAACTGGGAACAGGGGGTCCGGGGACAGAGACTGGCTCCCCATCGGGAAAGGGGCCCTGCACTTTCTGCCCCCGGATTGGGGGGGCGGAGAAGCAGAGCCGGGAATGCCAAACCCCACCCCCCACCCACCGCCAGGGCTCCCTTCGCGGGGCCTGTGCCGGGACACGCAGGGAACCCCGGCCCTGGCCGAGCCCCCATCAGATAAGGTCTCCTCCCCCGCGCTGGCAGCCCTCTGAGCCGGCGAGGAGTTTACGTAAGCCTGTTGTTGATGGAAAAACAAATGCACCAGCAGGCGTTTCCTGGCCTGCTTGGAGCCGCGGGCCCCAGACGCTGGCTCACCCCAGAGAGGCTCCGTCCCGACAGCTCCCCAGGGGGCTCAGGCGAAACTCTGGGGGTCTCATGTGCTGGAAGGCTGGCTCTCGGGGAGGCCACCCAGAGCCCCACCTCCCAAGCCCAGGCCACCCTGCACTTGAGCCGGGCGCGCAGGAGGCGGTTAATCAGCGTGGGTCTTAACCTCTCTCCCGCTTGCCCGCGCACCAGCCTGGGCCTCCCGGGGAGCCAGCTCTGGCCCCATCCCCGCCCCAGCCCGGAGCCCAGGAGGGGCCGCTCCAGGCATCCGTCAGCAACACCTCGGCGAGCGCCCGCTGCGTGCCCGGCCCTGCTCCCGCGGCGGCGGGGGTGATGGAGGTATGGGAACCAGGAGAGAACGGAGGATGGGCCGGGCCTGGGAGAACAGCGGCGAAACTCCGCTGCGCACGGAGCCGTCTGTCTTGCTTTTAAAACTGAAGGAGAGCTGAAGCCCACCTGCCCCGAGCTGCTGGAGACAGAAAGGAGCCGGCCGAGGGGGTGTGACCCCTGCCCAGCCCAGATGCGTCTTTGTCTGGAGGGAGGCAGATGACCAGGGTTCGGATTCCAGCACTGCCAGCTGCCCGCCCTCCTCACCTTCGGCCCAAGTCTCTTTATCTAGAAAACGAACCTAATTTTTGCACCAACCTCCGGTTTTAAGAATGTAATAATTAAACGTGATAATGAAGATAAAACTCTTAAAGCATGCCTAGCATCATGTCTGGCACAAAATATCACACAGGAACATGTCACCATTGATGGAAACACAGGGAAACCACCTGCTTTTCCATCTGAGCCCAGACCTCTGCCTTTTGGGGTGATCTTTCCTGACCCCTGCCTGTAGGTCAAGTGCCCCAGTTACATTTGCTCCCAAGTCTCTCTTCCTCCACTCCTCCTGGCAGTGCTCCTCGCCCATAACCACCCCAAACCATGTGTGTGTGTCCTCCTCCGTCAGACTGTGCACTCACTGGGTCCCAATAGATTTGGAAATCACTCAGAATGTCATAGAAATTAAAATCATGTGGACACAGTGCTGGCAGGCAGCTGGACACACAGTAGGTACACCCCAACACCTTAATTTCATAACATGATGCTATTTAATCGTGGAAAGACCTGGAATCCAATGATAGCTCTGCCACTTCCTGGCTGTGTGAGCTTCAGCACAGCCCTCTTTCTCTGGGCCTCAATTTCTCCAATTATCAAGGGAGGTACTATTATGAAAGACCCATCATAAGGCTCTGGTGAGATTCAAACAAGTCGACGCCTGTGGAAGCACTTTCTAGAGTCTCAGAGGGTTAACCTTATCAGCTACAAACTATCCTATTAATGCCAGTGGGAGGAATACAGCCGCGGACAAAGCTTTGGTATCAGGACTGGTCTCAGAACACAGTTTGGACACCTTTTTGTTTTGTGTCCTATGGCTGATGGCTCAGCCTCAGTTTCCTCATCTGTAAAGTGGGGATAATGATACCTACTTCCTTGGGTAGTGTGAAGAGACACAAAATCCCAGGAAGAGTTAGTGTTGTTGCATATTTATTCAATGCCAGACAGGGTTTTTAAGTGCTTTTTATATATTAATTCATCTACTGTTATCTTACAGCTGGGAAAACTGAGGCAGAGAGATTTTAAGCAACTTCCCTAAGGTCACATATCCGGGAAGCATTGCCAGGAGGTAATCCAGGCAATCTGGGCAGCGCTGGAGTCCGAGGTCTTGACCCCCCGGCTTCACTACCTCCCCAGAACCCACGTAAAGCACTTAGAAATGGTACAGAGTCTGGCCTCAGCAAACAGTAGCCGTTATTATGATTTTTATTAATATTTGTGTTGATATCATCGTGATCTTAATTACTCATCAATCCCTTCTCAGAGCAGGGCGAGCTCAAGCTCTTCGGCTCTGGGTGGGTGCCAGCCGAGAGCGGGCGCCAGGATCCCAAAATGTGGGCAAAGTTTCATTTCCTGGTCACACCCAGTGAGAGTCAGCCCATGGGGTGAGGGGGGCCAGTAGGTCCAATGCTGCGCTGGCCCCCAAGTGAGCGTGGATGTCACAAGCAGCCATCTTTGCCCGGTCTGTCCCTGGACACCCACCTGGCTCCCAAAGCAGGGCAGGGCCAGGAAGGAGAGGCAGGGACAGACACTGGGCCTTTTGTGTCCTGCTCCCCACGCGGCCCAGCCCCGAAACCCATCCCCACCCCCGCCCCAGGCTGGGCCAAGGGAGTGCAGTGCCCTTCTGGGAGAGGACAAAATGCAGGCTGGAGTCAGGAGTCGGACCAGTGCCGTGGCTGCATAGCTTTCTGATGGAGTGTCCTGGGGTCTGGGTTCCGCATCTCCAAAATGAAGCATAGAGATCTGGGCTCAGGCACAGGTGGATTAGGGAAGGCAGAGGGAAAGAAAGGAGTAGTCCTGAGGAGCCACAGTAAAGGGACAGGACAGGGGCCTGGCCATCCCTCTGGTGGGTGGAAATGTGGTCAGTGTTTCTCAGCTGCTCCGTGGACAGGCCCAGATTACACTTCAACCCCAACACACGCCTTAACCTGCAGTACACAGACTCCACCATGAACACTCGAGGACACCCAAACACACAAATGCACAAACACACACACCTGAACACAGACACACACCTGATCTCAAACACACACACAAAGACAACCTTGATCACAGACACACATAGACACACATGGACACACCTTCCCTGTCATAGACACACATGGACACACACCCTTGAATATAGACACACACACAAACATACACACCTGATCTCAAACACACACACACACACACACACCCTTGATCACAGACACACATAGACACACATGGACACACACCTCTGAATACAGACACACACACATGACCACAGACACACACATCTCAACAAATACATAGACACCCTCAAATCAACACCCACACCAACATGACAACACACAGTGCTACACCGACACAAGAACTCACCCCCCCTCACACCCACCACACCTCAATGCACACTAGGCCTCCCCCCACCCCATCACACACTACACAGGCTCCAATGCTCACCGAGGCCACTGGGGGGCAGAGCGAGCCCCTCGGGGAGCCCAGAATGAGTGCCTGGGAACCGCACCACCTCATACCTTCCCTTGCTTGGGGAGCCCCTCAGGCCTAAGACCAACACCACTGCCCATAGGACATTAGGAATAAGCCCAAAGGAGGGCCATTGCATGGGAGACCTACTGTGTGCCAATCTCTGCTGTGTGCTTCCGTGCCGTCCCAGCCACTAGGGACTCAAAATTATTCCTTCCGTTTTAAAACTGAGGAAAGCGTGCAGAGCCCGGAATAGATCTCGGGGCCCTGACTTCTCTCCCGGGAGTCTCTTTTTAGTTTTTTACTCCCCCACCCCCACCCAGGTGGGCCAGGAGGGGAGGGTGGGAACCCCTGGGGCTATGCCGCGGTGCACCGCCAGGGGGCGCCCGCCGTCCGGCCCCTACGGGGGCTCCGTCGCCTTGCGCCCGGCGTCCTTCTTCCCAGGGCCGCCCTGCCGGGAGCCGCTCCCCTGGGAGCTTCCCTAGGTCCCGGCGGGCGCCCCCGCAGGATGTCTCGGCTCCCCACCCCGCCGGATCCGACCTCGGCTCCGGCCTCCGCCCCCTCCCCGGTCCCCAGGGGCCATCTCCGACAGCTCCAGGCTCGCAACCACCCCCTCTGCCCGGAACCGCCCCAAGCCACCCCCACCCCAGGCTCTGAGAACCTCGGAGGCCATCGCACAGGGGAGCCGCCTGCTTCGCCCCTTCTCCTGGCGCAGAGACTCCTTCGGGTGCCCGACGTGAGAGACCGCACTCCGCAGACCGCCACCGTTCACACCCGTGGGGCGTTCGCAGGGCAATCCGCTCTGCCCTGGGGCTGCGGGAGTTCTGTCACTCCGGCTTGGGTGTTCTCCTTACCCCCGTGTGACAGATTCAAAATGCTAGGAGCTCAGAGGGGAAGTCAGTTCAGGATCCCAGGAGCTTTAAGTGGCCGGACAGGGTCTAGGACCAAAGCTCTAAGGCTGAGCCCCTCAACCACACATAATTCCCTCCAGGATTTAGAAAATATGTGTTAAGGACCCACCACCTACCTGCCAGGCATCCTCTGGGTGTACTGGGGAGACCGCGACACTGGGTCATGGAGCTTACAGTAGCAGGAAAAAGAGCGAAATAGTCCCAGCATATAAACCTGCGGTTCGTCATGAATGGGCTCCCTTATTACCGACCTGCGACAAGGACACCTGTGCTGGCCTTGCTGCCAGCTGGAGGCGAGGGCACTTGTGGGGACACTGAGACCCTTTATCAGCCTCAAACCAGACCTGTGTGGTGAGATGGGCAGAGTTACAGCAGGGTCCGGAGGGGAAGGCTCCAGAAAGGAGGGACATTGGAGCAGGAGTATTTGAAGGGTTGGACCCCCGCCTAGGCAAAGAGGGGCCCACCCGGTATGTAAAGCTTGGATGACTTCAGAGCGTGTGGCTGGATTTAAGCCCAGAAACAGGTGGGTCTCAAGTCCTGCACCAGGTCCCAAGCCCTGCCCCAGGAATGAGCTTGGGACCAAGTCTCAAACACAGCTTAAGAACCAACTTGCTCAGGAGGGATGGGAGACTCAAAAGAAGGGAAGCAATGGATTAATGCCCCAGGGCCTGTTCATGCCTTTCTCTTGTGGCTTGGGGCCCCCAAAGGGAAGAACTGCCAGCACTTTGATGTCTTAAGACATCAAAAACTCAACAAGCTCCAACCCTAAATTCCTAATCATCTCTCCCCATCCTCTTCCCAGTGACTTTTCCCATTGCAGTGAAGGGCCCCACCATCTACCCATTTGTGGCTCTACCCCCTGCTTCCCTCCCCTTCCCCCCTCCCCCATAGCCAGTCAGCCTCCTTTGCTTCCACCTAGTCGGATGCCCCATCATCTGACTGGACTCAAGAGCCTCCTCTCACCCATACCTACCCTCTCCCACTCAGATTCATCATTCCCAACTCCCTGGTGCTCTTGGAGTGAATACCCAAGGATACTGCCAGGACAGTCCATGGCTATGTCTCCAGCTCCACCTCCCACCACTCTGGCCCTTACTCTGAGAGTCCCAGCCATACTGGAGGGGCAGACCTTTTAATGCCTTGAACCACCTTGGCTCAGGGCCTTTGCACACACTGTTACTCCTTTTGCTCCACCTGCCCATCCCACTGGCTGAGTTAATTGCTACTCACTTATCTGATTTCTCCATGATACCTTTCTCCAGGAAGCTGTCCTTTCCCTCACCTGTGTTGTCATGGTCCCACATATGCCTTCTCACAGACATCATTCGGACGTCACTTTTGAGGCTGCTCAACATTTGTATCCCCCACTAGTGTCTGAGTTCTGGGAGGGCAGGGACCATCTCATTCACTGGCATCCCCAGTGACCAACACAGGACCTGGCACTCAATGAGTGTCCTTAGGCAGGATAGACCCAGATCTGCTGCTTCCTGGCTGGGTACCCTTAGCTAAGTTCCTTCCCCCACTCTGAGCTGCTCATCCCTAAAATGAAGGGGCCAGGTGAGTGGTCCCCAACTCAGGTTGCCTATCGGAATCCCCAAGGGACTTTTCCAAACCCCACGGTGATACTCCTTATCGTCACTGAACTGGGAGTGGCCAGTGGGTGAGGTATGGATGTTGTAAGCAAGAGTGAATGTTGATAAGGGTAGAAGATAGACAATGAGTACACGGGAGTTCATTAGATCCTTCTGTTTACTTTGTGTGTGTTTAAACTTTTTCACAACTGGGGTGCCTGGGTGGCTTAGTGGGTTAAAGCCTCTCTCTGCCTTCAGCTCAGGTCATGATCCCAGGGTCCTGGGATTGAGCCCCACATTGGGCTCTCTGCTCAGCAGGGATCTTTCTTTCCCCTCTCTCTCCCTGCCTGCTTCTCTACCTACTTGTGATTTCTGTTTGTCAAATAAATAAATAACATCTTTTTAAAAAAAATAAAATTTTTCATAATAAAAAGCTTTCTGCAAGATAGATGCACGGCCATGGCTCCCCCCAGTGAATGATGGAGAGCCAGGAAGGGTATTTGGAGCCAAATACAGCAGAACCACCTTTGGCCCCACACATTTCTAGGTCAGTTGCCCAATCTTCCAATTCACAAAGTCCCTCAAACATCAATCTATGAGTAGCCTCTTCTGGGTTCCCTCTGCATCTCGAACTCCCACCCCCCTCTACCCTCCTGCCCGGTCTGCTTCTGCAAGACCCTAGGATGCCCAGACTCGTCCAACTGTCCCCAGCACAGTGCCTGGCATGGCAGAGAAATTGATGTGTGCCCACTGGATTGGTTGAATTGCAATAAAGATATCGGCCTCCAAGCCCTGTGATCCTGGGCAAAACATTTCTCCTTGGCTTCTTTCTCAGTGAAATGGAATGATAATTGTCACCTCATAACGCTGTGGGAAGGATTCAATGAGCTCAGGACTCCAAAGGTTTGGCAAGTTGGGTGGGACGTTCACCCCCTGCAGAGCTAGCCTCTCCCTCCTGGATGTTGGGAAGGAGGTTTCTATAACCCCCTGGGATTCCCTCATGCTGGGCAGTAGCTGGCTGTTGGCACGTCTGTCTCCCAGACAGCCCCCGGGGGCCAAAGGGAGGGGTTGTTGGCCAAACATCTGCATGCTCCAAGTCCCCATTGCCCAGCACTGGGCCACGGAGGAAGGGAGGAGCAGAGCCAGAGGAAGGTAGAAATGGATGTAGGAAGGGCCTACTAGCACTCCTAGAGTCCCCAGAGGTCAGAGCGTCCAGGGGACCCCTCCTGGGGCCTCAGCTGCTCCTGCAGCGGACCCACAGGTCACAATGGCAAACCCTTCCTCTCCAGAAAGGTGATTCTGCCATATGGGACTCCAAACGGAGTGCATGGTGGGAAAGGAGCCGGTTCATCCTGCCCCCTGAGAAAGGGGGATGTCAGAGACAGCTCACCCACAACCCCCCAGGATGAAGTTCAAGTTGACGTTCAAGGCTGTCCGTGAGCTGAACTTCACCCACCTGTCCAGGGGCAGCCCCACCATTACATTACTCTCCACTCCCAGCTGTGCTGTGTGCCCTCTTGCCTGGGCTCTGGCCGTTTCCTCAGCCCCAGATGGCCCCTGCTCCCATCGTCCACCCAGTCCCCTTTGGTTTATCGAAGATCCCAGCTCAAATATCATCTCCTTGGAGTCTCTCCCCCCTTCCCAGGACACTTGCTCCCATCTCTGTGGCTCCCCTCGCATTTGGTGGAACCATAAATACAGCATGTACACATTCTCTCAGGGGTCCTGACAGGACCCCCTGGAAGCTGGATATCATTGGCCCATTTTACAGATTAAGACACTGGGGTCCAGAGTGGCTAAGTACCTTGCCAAAATTCTTTCAAGGCAGAGAAGACGGTAGATCTGTCCCCAACCTTCCCACTCTGCGAAAAAGGAGAGTTGGTAGGGTGAGGCAGGATCACAGCGGAGACCTCGGTTCCTGCAGATTGCCCAGGGCAATCTGGGTGTGGGGCCCAAGAACAAAGAGACCCCTCACATTGGTCTCTTCTGTAGCAGCATGCGGGGAGGTGAGGACAATGCCCAGAGCCAGGGGTGGCAGTGGTGAGGACAGCTACTCCCTCAGTCCCACCGCAGGTGGCCCAGCTGGGCTGGCAGCTTCACTCCTTCCCCACCAAGCACCTGCCTTCCTTTGCCTGCCTCTCCCTCAGCCCGAGACTCTATTTCTGTCTCGCTTCCGGTCTCTGAGAGCCTCCCTTTATCAGCCTCCAAGTGCCCATCGCTGCTTCTCAGGCTCTGGCTCTCGGCCTTGGTCTCTCTCAGCCTCTGAGTCTGTCCCAGGATCCCTTGATCTCTGAGGCTTCTCTTCTCAATCTCTGTCTTTGTCATCTCTCCCCTGTGCTTTGACACTCTTATTCTTGGCCCCCATCTTTGTCTGTCTGTCTCTCTACCTCTGCACTACTCTGTTGCTGTTTCTCTCTTTTCAGAAGCCTGTCTGTGGTTGATCCATTTGTCTCTCTGCCTCCTGCCCCCTGCGTCTTTGTCCCTGTCCCTTTCTGTGTGTGCCACTCTTTCTCTGCCTCCCGGACCTGAGACTCTCTCTCTGCCTCCCTCCCTCCCTCCCTCCCTGCCTCTATCACTATCTTTCTGAGTCTCTCACTGTGTGTGTGTGTGTGTGTGTGTGTGTGTGTGTCTCAGTCTCTGACTCTGGGGCAAGTCACGTCTCCTCCACAGCGCCCCCATCCCGGGGCCTGACAGCAGGCTCTTCTCAAGTTGCTCTGGCGCAGGGGGTGGGGGACCCCCGGGCATCATTCCAGGGTCTGCTGCATCTGGGTGGCGGTGCTGACAGGTGAGATAGGGATCGGACTTGGCTCTGTCCGGGCCTGAGCAAGGGGGCACAACCGGGCTATGCGGGGGCGTCTGGGTGCCTGCAAATGTTTGCCTGTGTGCACATCTGGGTTTGTGTGCGGGTCTCCCCGTGGGGGGCGGTCTGGGTGTCTGTCTAGATGTATTTGTGAGTGTCTGGGCCTGTTGATGTCTGTCTGCGAGCATTTGTGTTTGTGTGTCTTTGTGTGGGGCTGTCTGGGCGTAAGCACCTTAGCCCGTGGGTCTAGCTATCCATGGGCGTCTCAAGAGTGTACGTGCCTGCGTGTCTGTGGGCACGTATGTAAGTCCCTGGAAGTAGCTGGCGTGGGATCGGTGCGCTTATCCATGTCCCAGGTCCTCTGTTCCCATCCTCTCCCGCGGCCATCAGTGAGGTACAGACCCTATTACCCTAGCTGACAGGACTCGGGGTCTAGAGACAGACCTCGTTCAAATATTGGCTTCTTCACCACTAGGCTGCCTGACCTCAGGCAAAATGGCTAATCTTGAGCAATCCTGAATTCATTCAGCAAAAATGTATCGATCAAAACAGATAAAACTAATCCGTGGTGCTAGGAGTCAGCACAGGGGCTGTCTTGGGAGGGGTTGACAGGGAGGAGGCCCAAGGGAGCCTTCTGGGTGCTGTCACAGTCCTATATCTTGATTTGGGTGGTGTCTACGTGGTGGTTGTTCATTTGGAAAACATGAATCAAGCTGTTCATTTCAGATGTGTGCACTTTACACACATTCTAGATCAATATAGAAGTTTACAAAAACTATATTGCACTCCTACTATTTTCCAGGCATGAAATAACAGTAACATTAGTAGTGTTGGTGAGTGTGTGGTTTTGACATTTCGGGAAGTGAGTCTGTCCAGGCTTTAAGCACTCCCAGCCCATTCCTCCCCAAGACTGTCCCAATCATGATGGCTCAGAGAGAATGGGAGAGACACCCCAGTCCTGGGCACTCCAGTCCTGGGCTAGACTATTCCCCCGCCCAATCTCTCCTGGCTGTTTTGTCATCAAGGCAACTATGATGTTCCCTCTGGATTTTCAGATTGGCTGGCCACTGAGGGACGTTTTGCTAGGTAACTACTGGCATTCAGTGAAGCTGGTAACAGAGTGCTCTGCAGCAGGGTTCAGAGCAAGAAATCAGGGGTGTAATATACCCCCGCTTAATATACCACCACACCTGCTTGATGTATTCAGCCATGATGGGCGATGCCTTGATACACACATTCCTGCTCTCCACCTGCAACATCGTTATGAGTCACCTGTGACTCAGTAAGACATAGTGAGTCTCCACCATATACCAGGCCCTCCATTGACTCTTTGGCACACCTTGCCTCATTTTCATTAGAACTGTCTGTAAAGGCCATTATCTTCTTCCAGATGAAAAAACGGAGGCTCACAGAAGTGACGTGACTTCCCTTAGCTCTTACTGCAACAGAAGAGATTCCAATCTCATTCTGCCTGCTTCTAATCCTCTGTCCTTCCTGGATGTGTCCTTTCTGTGGGTTTCTGAGGTTGCCTAAAGCTGTAGTAAAGAAACCAAATTCTTTTGCTTTTGCCCTCTTGGGAGATTATTATTTTTTTTTTTTTTTACTTCATTAGAAAAATTAGGTTTAAGCTGCCCTTTTGTGACAGCATTCACTCCTTGGAGGGGCAGCCTTCCTCATTGCCTGACACACCCTCCTAGCCCAAACAAGAGCAGATAAGGCAGGTGTGGTAAGGTTTTTCCCTCCATCACAAGTATTCAGCAGAGCATACTTAATTTAATACTCGAAAGAACAAATGAATGAACTAATGGTACTTCATTGATGTACTCTCCACTTGGCACAGATCATGCAGACCATGTTAAAGTTATCTCTTCTGTGCTTGCCTCCACTCCCCTGATGGCAAGAAATCTCCAGGTTTCAACAGGCAGCCCAAAGCCTGGCACAGATGTGGGGGCCCCACATGTATTATAAATAAATATTAAATAAGAGAAGACCCCGGGGGGCACCTGGGTGGCTTGGTCGTTAAGCGTCTGCCTTCAGCTCAGGTCATGATCCCAGTGTCCTGGGGTCGAGCCCCACATCGGGCTCCCTGCTCAGTGGGAAGCCTGCTTCTCCTTATCCCACTTCCCCTGCTCGTGTTTCCTCTCTC
The DNA here is from genome assembly GCF_964662115.1 of Mustela nivalis. Classification (NCBI taxonomy): domain Eukaryota; kingdom Metazoa; phylum Chordata; class Mammalia; order Carnivora; family Mustelidae; genus Mustela; species Mustela nivalis. Next base: position 82,826,824 of record NC_139032.1, on the reverse strand, counting down.
ACTGTGTCTCTGTCAAATAAATAAAATCTTAAAAAAAAAAAAAAAAGACAGAGAGAGAGAGAGAGAGAGAGAAGACCCTGGGATTTACGTCTGGGCTTCAGTAAGACCCACAAGTCCTGTGAATTTTACACCCCACCAAACAGCAGCAGCACCAACTAGTTTCAATAAGTGGTTTTATTACTGGTTAGATTTTACAAATTCTGATATTCGAACAGACTTCCACCTTAAAATTCTAAAACAACAAAGCGACCGTTGGAGGGGGTTTGATTTTTCGTGTTTTTTTTTTTCTTTTTTTTTCTTTTTAGGACTATTCAAAGTAACAAACTTTTTTTTTTTTTTTTTTTTTTTTTTTTACATTTTTGCTCTGGTCATAAATATACAGAGAGAAAAAGAGGGAGAGAAAAATGAACAAGTCATCCAAAGTATGGAGATAAAACAGTATTCCTAAGGCACGTGGCAGTCTTTGAAAATACAGAAGCTCTAGCCAACTTAAATTATTTGTTGTTTTTCCTCGCTCAGTCCACAAAACTGTACAGTGACACAAATGTTGTGTTGCAGATAGATTTTCCAAGTAATTCCTCAAGTCCACACCGCTGCATTAGCGGGACACACAATTATTTTCTTCCTCTGTTTCCAGGCGAGATCCTAAAATGTGGTTAGTTAGTTGCTCAAAGCCTCTATTTTAAAATACACTTGGAATTCAACTAAAGATAATTTCTTTTTTAAAGAAATTGTGGGGGGGAGGGGAGGGCGTGAGTCACTAGAAAAGGTTGGTGAGAGTCGTTTGTGAGGGGCTATGAGGCTCGTGGCCCTCCAGGTTGCCAGGCACAGAAGTTAAGACGGACGTCACAGTTGGCAGGGCCGGGCTGGTCAAGTCTGTGAGGGTGGTGGGCGTGCTGGAGGGGCTAAGCGAGGCGTTGGAGAGCTCCGAGGCCGGCCCCGATGGCGTCCCAGTCTGCAACGCTGCCTCTGTCGACTTGTCCACACCCGTGTTTTCCTGCCGTAAGAGGTTGCGCCTGAACTTGGCCCTAGCGTTCTGAAACCAGACCTGCGTGGGGCAAGAGAGAGAGAGAAGCACTGGTTAGGAGAAGGGAGGCAGGATCCGGAGAGCAGCAGAGCCTCCTCCTCCCTCTCCCCAACCCCAGATGCCAATCAGGCTTTTGCAGAAAGGGGGATTAAAAAAAGGGTGGGCTGGCATTTTTTTTTTTTAAGATTTTATTTATTCATTTGACAGAGAGAGACCCAGCAAGAGAGGGAACACAAGCAAGGGGAGTGGGAGAGGGAGAAGTAGGCCTCCAGCTGAGCAGGGAGCCTGATGCGGGGCTGGACCTCAGGACCCTGGGATCATGACCTGAGCCAAAAGGCAGACGCCCAATGACTGAGACACCCAGGTGCCCCAGGGCTGGCAATTTTTGCTCTTAATAAAATAAAAATTTCCTTTTCTCTAATGGCTAGTACTGGGTTTCCTTTTCTGTTAGAAGGTTCTAGAGCTGAGCAGCACTCTCCAGTATGGTAGCCACTAGCCACCAGCGGCTACTGAACACTTGAAATGGGACAAGCCACAAAGTGGTCCCTTTGTAGGGGAAGACATGGAAATAGATCTGAAGACTCGGTATGGAGAAAAAGAAGGTAGGCTATCTCAGTATTATTGTTTATGTTGGTTACGTGTTGAAATGATAATATTGTAGATATATTGGGCTAAATAAAACGTGCTCTTAAAATTAATTTTGCTGGTTTCTTTTTGTGTTTGGAATGTGGCTGCTAAAAAACTTAAAATGGAAAATTCCACATGTGGCTCACGTTTCATTTCTATTGGACAGTGCTGTTCCAGAAGGTGTGCACAAACCGAAACATTTTTCACAATGGTTGAGAGATTCTTTTTCCCCCCTTGGCAGTTGCCTTTAAGCAGGCAATAGATCCCGTAAGTTCTCATTGGTACAATTTTGAAAGTGCTTCGTGGTCAGAAAGTGGGAAATACCAGAGTGGTGTCAAGAACACAAAGGAATCAGTCAATAAAGAGTTACTTTGAGGAAGAAAGAGACAGCAGTCCTACTCCCCGCCACCAATCGGGGGAGAAGCCACTGGCTATCCTGGACCCCCAGGGGGTTTTAGGTTTCAGGGTGGGGTGGACAGAGCCCCCTGGATTAAAGCCAGTCCAGGGAGGTGATGACCTGCGAATTCCTTCTCCAAATCGGCCACACCCCAGTATCATTTATGAGAGAGGTGGGTGCGTTGTGCAGTGAGAACTGAGCTTGGAATGCAAAGAATACCAAAAAGAGAGAATATTTACTTTCATTTTTCCATGGCCACAGACACACACATCCCTCTACACCCGCACCTTTGCACATAAGCCTGTACACACTCGGAAAGACATACACAGAAACTCATCTTCATAGCTCAACCCCCCATGCCCCCCACCCCCCAGCTACTGGAGTCCAGTCTAACTGCACAGAGAGATCTAGTGGAACCCAGAGGTCCTCAAAATATTTTGAGCGAGGCCTAGGATATCCGGTTGGGGGGGTGTGGAAGGAGTGGGGATGGGGGGGTAGTCGTATCTCCCAAAGAAAAAAGGCCCAAAGGCAGGGCCCCATCACTTCCCTTTGCATGAGAAAAACACCCGCCAGAAGCCTCCCCATAAAACAAAGGACCTTAGAGAATTCTACAGATTCTAGGGTGTCCAGTTGCATATTTCCAGATGTGCCTGCATCTGCCTGTCTTCCCAGTGTCTCAGGCATGGGTGGGAAGGGCTGAATCCTGGCCCCACCTTCCCTTGAGGACCACCCCCCTATGGGGGTCTGTGGTGTCCAATGAGCCTTTCTGGTGGCCAGATAAGATTTGGGCTCAAATAATAAGCACATTCTGGGGCACCTGGGTGGCTCAGTTGTTAGGCATCTGCCTTCAGCTCAGGTCATGATCCCAGGGTCCTGGGATCAAGCCCTGCCTCGGGCTTCCTGCTTCTCCCACTCCCACTTCTTGCTTGTGTTCCCTCTCTCACCATGTGTCTTTGTCAAATAAATAAATGAAATCTTAAAAAAAAAAAAAAAAAAAGGCACATCCACGAGAATCCTAAGGAGAGACTCAGACACCGTGAGGTCAGGAAACAAAGCTCTTTCCCCCGCATACTGTGTCTTCCAGGAAGAAAGCACATTTTCCCTGGCTTCTGCCCAAAGCGAGCCCATCCCCTCTTCTGGAGGCCTGCAGGTAAGTACAGTGTTTCTAAGACCACTGACAACCTGCTCTTCTTAGGGTAGGGAGGACTTCCCTTCTGCAGGTATGAGACTCTGTCCCTCTGGCTCAGGGAATGGCCAATGGTAAAAATCAACAGAGAGGAAGCAACTCCCCAGTCTCACGTCAGGTCTAACATGGAAGACTGAAGCCTCGGGGCCACCCTCTCCGCTGTCCCGGCCTGTGTGTGTCTCTCCAAGCAGTAGCTGGAGCAGGGAGCCCTGGGGGCGGTACAGGCTCCTAGGTCCAGGGCTCCAAGCCCTGGGGACAGGCTGGAACCAGTTAGCTGCCAGCTGTTAGCTATTTCTCCCGCTGTTGCCCCTAACAGTGGTTTGTAAACAATGACACCATCTTCCCCAACTGCCTTCTCTGCTTTACCCAATCTGAGGCACTGGGAACCTGGCGGATGAAATCAACAAGGCAACCCAAAGCCAGGCTGGGGCGGGGTTTCGTCCTGGGCCTGGTTTTCACCTTCCACAGGGTTTCACCAGAACTCTCTCCCAAAAGTCCCCTCCCAAGTGGCTGTTGGAGCAGGGCCCCTGTCTAAGTCATCTTTGTGTCCCTGGGACATGGCACAGGGACTGGCAAAGGGGAAGAATGAGTAACGTGTGTTGAATTCATAGTAGTAATGACAGAGGGGCGTCTGGGTGGCTCAGTCAGTTGGGTGTCTGCCTGCGGCTCCTGTCCTGGGATGGAGCCCCGAACTGGGCTCCCTGCTCGGCGGGGAGCCTGCTTCTCCCTCTCCTTCTGCCTGCTGCTCCCCCTGCTTGTGCTCTCTCTCTCTGTCAAATTAATAAGTAAATAAAATCTTTTATTTTTAAATAAAATCTTAAAAAAAAAAGTAGTAATGATAGATAACACTGATGGACCTCTGTGCGCCAGGCACTACGCTGCCCTCTAATGTGTGATGTCCCCGGTCAGCTCCGGGAGAAGCCAAGCAGGGGCTACCATCGTCGTCCTCCCTTCATCCAGATTTAAAACCAGAGAGGCTCTGAGAGGTGAAGTCACTTGCCCAGGGTCGCACAGAGGCGGCGCTGAGACTGGAATGTAGGGATATCTGCCATTGAAAAGTCCATGCTCTTCCTACCATGTGATCCTGAGTGAGAAAATAAACACAAAAGCAACTGCGGGGCAGTGGGAAAAGCGCCAAATGCGGCTTCCAGTTCCGGCTCTGCTACTGACCCGCCCAGCGACCTTGTGCTGGTCCCCTACCTCGGGGTCTGCCTCAGTTTCCCTGCCCATACAGTGAGAGGGTAGGATGACAGCGCACCATCTCTATGGCCTCTCAGGGTCCTGACAGGCTGGAGATCCCAGGGCAGACGTCAGAAGATGACCCGTTCCACCTGCCCATCTTCTTAAACTGACAGCCCCCTTCTTCATCTGTGGGGAGTCCTATAGCCTGGTGCCCAGGGGATCCCCAATAAGTCCCGGGTGGATGAAGAGGCTCACACTGCCACATACCCCTTCTCAGACACCCGCTGGCCCTGCAGGCTGTGTTTTGCCTCAAAACTCCCTTCCTGGGTCACTAAGGAAAACAGCCCTAAGATAAAATCTTAGGACAAAGATGTCCTTTCCGCCACTTTTTTTTAAAAAAGATTTTATTTTGGGGAGGGACGAGTGGCTCGGTCAATAGAACATCTGACTCTTGGTTTTGGCTCAGATCATGATCTCAGGATCTTGGAATTGGGTCTCTTGGGGTGTGCTGTGCGCTCAGTGGGGCGTCTGCTGGAGATTCTCTTCCTCTCCTTTGCCCCCTGACACACATGCACGCACATGCTCTCTCTCTCTCTAAAATAAACAATCTTTAAAAAAAATAAAAATAATAAGATTTTATTTAAGTGATCTCTACACCCAACACAGGGCTCAAACCCACAACCCTGAGATCAAGAATCATGCTCTACCGACTGAGTCAGCCAGCATGGTCCCCCTCCTTTTTTTCTTTTATTTAAGATTTCATTTTTACAGGGGCGCCTGGGTGGCTCAGTGGTTAAGCCGCTGCCTTCAGCTCAGGTCATGATCTCAGGGTCCTGGGATCGAGTCCCGCATCGGGCTCTCTGCTCAGCAGGGAGCCTGCTTCCTCCTCTCTCTCTCTCTGCCTGCCTCTCTGCCTACTTGTGATTTCTCTCTGTCAAATAAATAAATAAAATCTTTAAAAAAAAAAAAAAAAAAGATTTCATTTTTACATCATGGCATTTTTAATAACATCAAACCAATGGCCGCATGTAAAGTGTCCGACCAGATGAGGTAAGCGACACAGACACTCCAGGCCATTGCGGGGCTATTGTCTTGTGATGAATGGGATGTGAGGAAAAAAGAATAAAAAGAATATGTCCTGGAGCGCCTGGCTGACTCAGTCGGTTGAGCGCATGACTCTTGATTTTGGAGTTGTGGGTTCAAGCCCCATACTGGATGTAGAGATCATTTAAAAATAAAATCTTAAGGGGCGCCTGGGTGGCTCAGTGGGTTAAAGCCGCTGCCTTCGGCTCAGGTCATGATCCCAGGGTCCTGGGATCGAGCCCCACATCGGGCTCTCTGCTCATCGGGGAGCCTGCTTCCCCTCCTTCTCTCTCTGCCTGCCTCTCTGCCTACTTGTGATCTCTGTCAAATAAGTAAATAAAAATCTAAAAAATAATAATAATAAATAAAATAAAATAAAATCTTAAAAAAAATTAAGAGTATATGTCCAGCAGCCCCATATAGTCATAATAACAAATATTATTCGCTAAGAACCAGGTGTCGTCTCCAGAAGGTTCTAAGCATTTTGCACATAGTAACTCATTAGTGCCTTACAAGGTAAGCACTAACATTATTGCCATTTGTAATTATTTGTTGCACATCTGTCTGCCTTCTGGATCGTAGCTCCTGCTCCAGATCTAGCAGGTCCCACTCATTGTCTGGGTCACACCCCACCCAGAACAAGACAGAAGGTCAGTTATTTGTTGAATAAATGAGTGAATAGAGGACAGCTAGCATTCTCAGTTCCGGTGTGCTCACACAAGTTAGTGACAACTAACCAGTCATCCAAAAACTGTTTGTAAACTGTTGAAGATTAAAAGGTATTTTCTTTCGAAGTCATACCAGGAAACACTACGGATACTTTCACCCATCCAGAGCAATCAGCTCAGCACCCCTGTCCCCAAGCCCAGGGCCTATTCTGCCTTCCCTACCCTTCCCCAGGAAGGAAGACAGACAACTCGAAGAGGCATCTGTGTGTTGAGGAATGGTCTCCAAGCATTTGCAAAGCCTAACGTCTTCATGGACATCTGTACAAGGGTCCATTCTCTCTCCCAGTCACTCTGCTCGTGGGTAGAGAGTGAGAATTGCAGTGGCCATGCTGTTGCTGGTGATAATTTTGAGTACTTTTTCTGCACTTAACGGCTCTACAACAAGATTTCTGCTCTGCTCCCGAGACACAGCCTCTACGACCCACTCCTTTTCTCTCCGTCTCTGCTGCTGCTTTCTACATCTCGATCCAAAGCAGGAAGGTCGCAGTCCCTACACTGTGCTACACCAGAAAGAGCTGTGGAATCAAGACAGATCTGGGCTTGACTCTTGGTTTCATCACTTACTAGCTGTGGGACTGAGAGCAAGGGTCCCTAGTCTCCCTGAACCTCAGTTTCTTCACCTGCAAAATAAAGATAATTAATTTTTTTTAATGAGTGCAAGAGAGGTTGGTTGGCTGAACCCTACTGTGTAAATGGGTGTGAAGTTCATGTGCACTGAGTCCCAAATCCATATTTTATAAAATATACTTGAAGTCATCTTATCTACTCCTTGCAAACACCTAATGAATATTACGATCATCCCCATTTTATAGCCGAGGCCACTGGGGCTCAGAGAGGTTAAGTCACTTGCTCAATATGGCTCAGAGAGTAAGTGGGAGAGCTGGGCCTGGACCTCACATGAGCGGATGCCGAATTCCAGTAGGGGATACGGCAGCCGAGGCCTACCGTATAGGAGGTACTTAAGCATAACAGATTCAGCAACAGCCCAGAACGCCCCTACACAATACACACTGCCTGGGGGACACACACACACACCCTCTATCAATCCCCTTTGAGAACACAGCCTCCATCTCAACCTGCCCCTGCCTACAGACCCTCTCTGAAGGGTGAACCGGGACCACAACCTGCAGGGGGCACCCAAGGCTTAGTGCCACTGAGCTAGCATAGACCAGAACCACTTCCTGGGCACCTACTTTACACCACGCAGCACTTCGCTGGAGGCTTCCTCCAGTCATTGTCTCAATGCTCAAGAATTCTCAAGACGCAAACGATTATTATCTTTGTTCCACAGATAAGGAATCAGGCTCAGAGAGATGGTAAGTGCCCAAATCGCACTGCTTGTTAGTCCCAAAGGACCTGAACCAGTCTGTTACCTTCCAAAGCCACAACACTACCTGCCTGGTCCCCAAAGGCTCCCAATCCCACCTCCCCCAGCTGGCCCATCAGTGGTCAGAACGCCCCTGGGAGAGAGCCCCACCCTGCCAGCGTCTGGCTCCTGTAACCTCCAGCAAATCATATCATCTCACTAGTTCTTAAGCTTCTCATCTGTAAAATGGGCAGGAAAGTACTAAAGTAAGGCAGATGAGAGCTTTGCAAAATGTGGCATAACCATGAGCAGTCGGGCTGTTAGGGGATATTAAAGATCAGTGTGAGAGATCTGGAGATCTAAGAAGAGGAACAGCAGTCATCTGGGCTGCCTTACGGGTGTGACCACTGCCACCCTCAACAACATACAAGCCCATGATGATACTCACAGTCAGAGTCAGTCACTGCTGGGCTGGCTGAGTGGAGAAAGAGCCACATCCATTGCCCAGAGACAGGCTTGGATTTGGATCCAGCTCTGCTACTTATAGCAACGCTTGACTTGGGGCAAGTGGAAATCATCTGGGCCTCAATGTTCTCATCTGTACATTGAGGAGGAGGTTATCAGATGTCTGACAGTGAGAACCCAGTGAGCAAATGTGTTTCACAGACCTTTAAATGTGCCTGACACCCAGTAGTGCTCTCCAACATTTACTGATGTGGAGACACCCCCTAACTGTCAGGGCTTTCCTCCCTCAACTAGTTCCTGGCCTCTGGCTTTTCTGACTTCCCATGGTAGTGGGGCATACAGGTATGAGCAGGCTGGCTCAGGATTCTAGGAGAGGAAGACACAGGGCAAGTGTTTGCCCAGGTCCCTCCAGGGAACCTCCTTACCCAAAGAACAATTAGTTTTCTCTGGTCTCCCCCAGAACCCACCTCCCAACAGATCAGACTAGGGGGAAACTGAATGTAGGTCTGTTTCTAACGTTAAGAGGGTGAATTTCTTCAGCGCTGGGGCTGTGAGTCATTCATCTCTGTGTCCCCAACACCTGGTGCCAATAGATATTTGGTCAGCTGAAAGAATAAGAGACAACTATACTGGGAACCTGATTGTTCCTAAATCAGGGAACCAAGGAAGCCTCCTGCCTCAAAGGCCAACAGAGTATGACTCCTCAACCAGATTCAGACTCAGCTATGAGCATTTACTCATTATCATTGAATCAGGATAACTGGGCGAGGCACATGCCCCAATGGTGCCCATTTTACAGGTAAGAACGCTATGACTCAGAGAGGGTAACTGATCTGTTCAAGAGGCACAGCCAGGGAGCCGAGGGACAGAACTAAAAGCAGGTCCTCCTGAGCTGAGCTCTGCTTCACTCCTGCCCTGGCCTGCTCCCAGGGCTTGTTTCACTGAATGGCCCTCACCAACTTGCCCTAAAGGGTTCCCTACAGGGGAAGGGACAAAGTATCCTACTAACCAGAGAAGAGGCAGATGACCAAATTCGCTCATGAGGAATGGCGGGGGTGCCAAGGAGGGATCTGGGACGTAACCCAAGGACGCAAAGTCTGAGGGAAACGGACAAGGGGGATCCGAGGTCCCGCAGGGCGAGGCAATGCCCTTGCCCCTTGTCAAGGTCAGGACAAAGGGACCCGCAGGCAAAAGGGACCCAAATGGGAAGGGCGGGGCCCACGCAGAGTAGGGGGCGGGCCCAGAGCGGCGCATCAGCGTCCCATTGGCCAGCCCTCGCCTCCTTTACGTCTCAGAGCCCGCCAGAGACCAAGCTGCCCCAGAACCTTGCGCTTTGCGCAGGTGTGCGGGCAGTGGGACCAATGCTGCTCTGGGCCGGGACTCCCAGCTCCCCGGGGATCCACCGACCAGCGCCAGAGTCACAGTCCCATCCCGCCACTGCCAACACGCCCCAAATTCTATCCCCCCCCCCACCCCCGCCACATACTCGCACCTAGGGTGCTCAAGCAGCCCTTGGTGTCTACACCCCTCACGCGCACCCCCTCAGCGTCCCAGTCCCACAGCGCTCAGTCCCCAATGACATGGGGCTGGAGGATAAATCAGACTGGCCTGGACTCGAATCCCAGCACCCCCACTCCTGTCGTGAGATCTCGGTCAGATCTTCATCTCTTGATTTTCTTACCCCAAAATGTACTTTGCTCTCCCTACGACCACACATTGCAAGGACTAAATTGGTTAAACTGTGCTATAAAGAAAGATATCCTCTCCTACCTTATGGTTGTACAGATAGGAAAACTGAAGTCCAGTGACCAGAATAATCATTCATATTGGTTAATACCAGTTAGTTTTTCAATCTAGTTAACGTTACTCTTAGCTATCATCCACTGAGCAGTTAAGGGTCAGTCGCTGTCCTGGGCCCTTCTGTTATCCCGACGGTTTCTCGAATAAGCCGGAGGTATAGATAATTTCTTGTGCCTGTTTTTTACGTATGTGGAAACTGAGACTCAGAGGAGTTTAACGACTTGCCCAGGACGGTGACATGAATAAGAGGAGGAGCTGACCATCTGAGAAGTGGTGGCCCAAATCTCTGCCATGAATTTGGGTCATGCAGGAGCCTGGGACTCCCCAAACTATGTTTCTTAACATCTTTGAGGTACGGACAGACCCTTCGAGAATCTGGTAAAAGCTCTGGGGCCTCTCTATGCAGAAAGCACCCTCACAGGTGCAATTCTGCTCAGTTTCAGAGGGGCCTTCTTCTTCCAGATCCCCCGGACCCCAGGGGGTCGGTCCACATCCCCCCTCCCAAACCTTGCTTCCAGGAGAGTCTAAGAAATAACAAAGAGATGAAAAATCTAGAGAGAGACCCAAAGAGAAACTAGAAAGGACCAGTGAGGGGCATGAAGCAAAAGGAGTACACAGCTGGTGCGATTTTCTGGACCAGCTTCCAGGGATGCTCTGGATTTTTCTGAAATGCTTGAACCTTTTACTCCATGAACACTTTGAGTGTCACCTAAGTAATAAAGGGCAACGAAGAACTGTTTTTATAAGAAAGAAAAGAGGCTAGGTGTGGAGACAGAGAGGACAGAGGGACAGGCATACACAACCTAGAAAAATCTAGACAAAAATGGAAAAAGAGGTAGAGAGGGAAAAGAACCCACAACCCTGAAAACCAGCTAGAGACTGAAGCGATGGAGGAAGAGCAGAGGACAAAGGGAAGTGCACGCAGCGGGGTGGGGGTGGGGGTGGAAGGTCCTTCCAAGGCCACGGGCCACACCGCTGTGAGGTTCCTCTCCACATGTCCCCACCCTCAGCCCCGGCCACGGCCCAGCTGACCTGGAGGACCCGCTTGGTGAGGCCCGTCTTTTGCGCAAGCTGCTTCAAGTCCTTGGCGTCGGGGTTGTGGTTAATGGCAAAGTAAGACTTCATGGTCCGAAGCTGGTGGTGCTTGAAGGAGGTGCGCATGCGCTTTGTCTTCTGGCTGCTCGGGTAGGGCTGGTCGCGGTCCAGGTGCTCCGCGTCGTTCTCATTGCAGCTCAGCGCTGGGGAGGGGACACGCAGAAGGCGGCAGGTGAACCTCCTGACCTGCCCCGCTACACGGCCTGGTCCAGCCCCGCCCCACCTGCCACCAAAAGTTTCTAGCTCCAGGACCACTCGGCATGGCTCGCACCACGCTGAGATGACAATATTATTCCCACTGGATAGATTTATAGGAGAATCTGAGGCTCCCAGAGAGCCACCTGCCTGCCCAGGGTCTCTCAGCCAGTAAATGCCGGATTCAAACCCAGCTCTAAGAGATTCCCCAAAACCATTCTGAGACATCAATAACAACAGCTACAACTTGGTGATGGCTTATTCAAGTCCAGGTGATGTGCTTAAAGACCTCCCCTATTTTCACTGAATCCTTAAAACGACCCTATTAGCCTGGCACTATTTCCTCCTCTTTACAGATGTTGAAACTGAGGCTCAGAAAGGGAAATCGCTTGACTGAGGACCGAGCAGTGCACAGGGCTCCCTGGCCAACACTCTTCCTGGTTCCCCCTGCACTCCCTAAGGAAGGAGGCTGTCCCCAGTCTCCCCCTCCCCCCCAGGGTTTGGAGGGGGGCATCTGAAAGTCCATGACTGACCTCTCTCCACTCAACTTTGATTTCCCCCTCATCAGTTCCCCAGTCCTGAAGTTCTGGCTGACCTCGGGCCATGGGCACTGGGCCAAGGTTGGAAACTCTATTTTGTAGTTTATTCCTCTCCTCCTGCCCTGGGGAAGCACTTGCTTCCCGATTAGACAGACTGGCTGAACGAGGCAGGGAGGTGAAGCGATCTCTAGAAATCTCACAGAGTGGCAGAATTCTAGCCGGAAAGAGAAGGAAGTTGGAGGAAGAAATTAACATGTATCTGACACCTAGGGTATCCTTTTGGCTTTGCATATATCATGGAGCCTTCACTACTGCTCCAAGAGGTGGCTACTGCTATTCATCTCATTTCTGAGATGAGGAAACGAACGCTAAGGGAAATGAAGCCACGTGTACACAGCCTCACCACTGGTAAGGACTGAGCCTAGATTCAACACTGCAGTCCTTGCCCGGTTCCTTCCACTGCACCACAAAGGCAGGCAAAGATGAAGCATGGCTCTTTGGGGGAACCAGTCCCCATCCAGAAGGGGCCCAGCTGGGGCAGGGCTGCCAACGCCTGGAAGGCAATGGGGGTGAGGGACAGGGCTGGAAATCTAAGGCCTCAGAAAGTTACTTGGCAACCTGGTGCCTGATGGGGACATGAAGGACTTCTCTCCAAGATTCCTTCCTCGCAACCCGAGCCATCCTACATGTAAGGTCTTACTTTGGGAAAAATCTCATAAGAGATCAATTCAGTCCCCTAAAGCAGACAGCTAGGAATGTATCTTATGCCCCATCATATGTCCCTAATAGAGCTGCCAGGTTTGGCAAGTAAAAATGCAGGTTGTCCAGTTAAATCTGAATTTCAAATAAACAACGAACAATTTCTTAGTATAAGTATGCCTCTAATTTTGCATGGCACATACCTATACTGACAATTGATTCGTTGTTTACCTAAAATTCAAATATTACAGTGGACATGCTTGCACTAAAAAATTATTTGTTGTTTATTTAAAATTCAAATATTGTATTGGATACACTTACACTAAAAATTTATTTGTTGTTTACTTGCAATTCAAATTTAACTGGGCGTCCTGCGCTTAATCTGGCAAAACCGCTTCAGAAGTATTCCCGATTTCCTGGTGACCTACTCCACCCACTGCTCAGGTGGGGAGCTGTCCCTTATAGAAAGAATTCACAAGATGCTGGTCTTGTCACTAACCTTGAAGCTGTCAGCGAGTGGCTACTAAAGGGTCCATTCCCACATGCACCCAGGCACCCAGGTCCCCCACCAGGGCTGTACTCCCACTGAAAGCACTCAGAGTGAAGAACGCAGTCCAGCAATGTAAAAAGGGATCAGAAAATGACTCCAAATGGAATCCATGGAAACTGCCCTGCCCCCACTGCAGGGAGCGACCCTCATTGTGCCCCCCGTCCCCAGCTCCACGGGGGGTGGGGCAGGCCTCCCCACAGGGGATCTCTGGGCCCATCCCTCTGCCCAGTCCCCGCCTGGGCCTTGCTGCTGTTAATGAGCTCCGTGGGGACCCTGGCGCCCCATGCACCCAAGGGATGTGCCCCAAGTGTGGCCTAGATCTGTGAGGGGGGGTGATTTGGGGGAGGGAGAGAGAAAGGGCACAGAAAGGAGAGAAAGAGACAGAGGTAGAAAGAGAGAGAAGGAAAAGAGAGTAGAGAAGAGGGGGTAGGGAGGGAAGATGGACAGAGCCAGGAAAAAAAGAGAGGAGAGACAGAGGAAAGGGAAGCAGTGGAGATGGGGAAAGAATGGGAGAGAGAGAGGGCTACAAAGACAGAAAGAAATCCAGAGAGACAGAGAGCCTGAGGGGACAGCGAGGCCCGGAAAAGAGGGGAATGTGTGGTGGGGGGTCCAGGTTAAGGAACTGAATTCCGGGTCTCAAAGAAACAAGGTCCCCGCAGGAAAGCCTATTCCGAAGCCGTTACTGGCTGGGGAGTGGCGAAGAGGGGAGAGGGGAAGGAAGGGAGGGAAGAAAAGGAGCCAGCCCAAGCCTGGGAGGCCATGCAGGCCAGTGGCCGGGTGGGGAGCTGCGCCGGGGAAGTGAGGGCGGCCTGGAAGTGGCCGTTGGGCCCAGATTTGTCCGGTACCCCAGGCGCCCTCACTCCTGTCCCCCACGCCCCGGCCGGCCGAGATTCCCCCAGATCGGATCCGGGGAGGAGCGAGGGGCCGAGGGGAGGGGGAGGACCGGGCTTTCTCTCTCCCTTTTTTTTTTTTTTTTTCCTCTCAATTAGGCCGATTCAATGGAGCTAAAGAGCTCGTAAAATCATGAATAATTTACTCGTGATCTGTTATTAACCCATCGGGTTTCGAGCTCTTGTCGCTGGGACTGAACCTGTAATCAAATCTGACTTCGCCTCATTTTACTAAAGACGAGATTGTAGGTTCAATTGTCTAAATAATGGATTGGAATCAAATCAGTAATTACGCCGCCAGGCACACACACAAAAAGCTGGGGCTGGGGGAGGCCCGGGCGTCCGGCCGGTCCGCGCGGGACTCCCGCAGCCGTGGCGGTCAAACCCCCGGCGCAAAGTGCGTGGCCCGGGCCCCTCGCGGGCTCAGAGCGCCTCGTCTGCGCCCCAGGCCGGCGGGCGGCCCCGCTCAGGGGTGGGGGGAGGTTTCAGTTCTGTCGGCCGGGGCTGCGCACCGAGGGGCCGCCAGAGGAGGGCTGCCGTGGCCACCGCCCCGGAAGGACTTTCCGACCCTGCGGCCCCACGGCTTTGGCTGCCCTTCCCTCCGCGGCGGGCTGGGAGCACCGACGGCGGCCCACCCCGTGCTGCCCGAGCCCACCACCCTGGACTGGCCCGCAGAGCCAAGGGCTTTGCAAGGAGGGGTCGGGGTGGCTGGGCCCCTGGGTGTGGGACACGCACACCAATAAGCGCTCGTCCTCATACTCAGAAACGCGCACACACGCACACAGACTCCTGCTCAGACACATCACCCGCAGTCGCACCCTCCACGGCCCCCTTTCCAGCGCCGGCGGCCCCGCGGCCCACACTGAGGCCATTCCTCTCCTGCCGGTGCCGGGAGGGGAGGAAGGAGAACCGGAGCCAGACTTGGGGAGGCCTGGCCCGGGCCCGGGCGCGTCCAGGAAGGCGTCCCCTTTCCCCAACCTGGTCCCGGGATCCCCGAATAAGCGAGCCGCACAGCCACCGCGGGCGCGCGGTGCGTGGTTTCTATCGCCGGAGCCAAGGCTAGAGACGCGCGCGCGCGGCCGAGGAGGAAAAAAAAAAAAAAAAAAAAGACCAAAACAGGGAAACCGAGACACAAAACACACAGAAGGACAGAGAGAGCCAGAAAGGGGGACCGAGAGAGTCGATAGGAAAAAAGAGAGAGGGGTCAGAGAAAAAAAAACAAGGAGATGGCATGGGCGAGCAATGTCTGGTAGAGGCTCCAGGTCCCTTGAAACTCTGTCTCCAGCCACATCTCACTCGGTGCCGCCAGACCTCGCCAGGGAAGGCGGCTGAACAGCAAAAAGCACAAATAAATTTCTGTGCCCTTCTACCTTCCTATTCCAAACCCAGTTGCTGAGCTGCGCGCTAGAAAAACACGATCCCACTCACCATGTGCCCTGGGGCCGAGGCGCCTGCTGCTACCTACTGGGGGCCGGCCCCATTTGACAAATAGACAGGGCTTTGTTTTGGGGGACCTGGCCTGGACTCCGTTTAGTCTATTTTCAGGGTGGTGAGAGATGAGGGGTGGAAATCTTAGAGAGCTGGCATCTCTGGTTGAACCTTCAACAAATCTTTAATCTGCTGCCACAGACCTGCCCGCAGCCACTTCACCACCGACCAGACAGCGGGCTGCATTTTCCTCCCAGCTCCACACACCGAGACACATACGTCCATCTACCTTCCAACAAGCAACTTCGTTGGAGCGAACAGGGGACCCCCACACACACACTCCCACTGAATTTTCCTCCCCAGCCAGCTCAGATTTTTAAAGATCAAAATAATCCTGACTTCCTTCCCGCAGCTGCCCTCTCCCTGCTGTCCTGGGTTTTTGTTTTGTTTTGTTTTCCACTGTGCGTTAGAGGAAGGGGAAAAGGAGGAAGAAAACAAAAACCTTCGAATCCGATTCTGCCGCAAATGAAGGGAAGAAAATAATTGCAAATAAACTCTATCTAGTTCAGAAGCCCGGGGAGTCATAAACCTTTCCTGGCCTTGCAGACGTCGGGCAGATGTTGACGGTTCAATTTGCCGGGCCCCAGAACCTCTGCAGCTGTCCTGAGTGGGGAGGGGCGCCGGAGGGGCAGAGCCTCTCCTGGAATGGCCCGGGGTTCAAAGATGCCGGAAATGTGAAACGAGCCCTCTACCCTACTCCGCGCACACGGCCAGGCCTACTTCGGTCTCATCCCCGGGTGCCGGCTTCCTAAGGTTGCCTCTCTCAAACCAGCGCCTGGAGCTTGGAAGAAGGAACCCGGGGAAAACCAAGACCTGGTGGAGCAGGACGATCGGACCGAGCTCAGCGACCAGCCCTTGTTCCTAAGGGTCCTGGACCCAAGTTTCCGGATCCTACTGCCCTCAGGACATTTCACAGAACCGGGCCAAACGCCAGGCAGAGCCCCTGGTCCCCCAGGACGCCGCCAGTCCTTTCTCTTGGGACCCTTGCTGTCCTGCCCCCAATAGTTCATCCATCGCCCCAGCTCCCGGCCTCGGCCCTGCCAACCCAGTGTGGTGTCTCGGCTCCACCTTGCTTTCTCTGTCATTGCACTTTCTGACCAGCAAAGTGGGGAAAAGGCCCGAACTAAAAGCTGCCTCTGAAAAATTTCTCAGCAACAAGGCTCTGCACCGGGGTCAGTAAGGCTCTAATGCAGCTTCTCCTCCCTCTCCAGCCGAGTATGCACAGGCTGGAGCCGAGGAACCTCGTGTCGCTTCTGCCCGCTCGTCTGGTGCTTAGGCACTGGAGGATCTAAGGACTAGACTGCGCAGAGTGATAGAGATAAATCACACTGAGATTCACTCCAGCTCCACACAGTCCATGCCACACACTTTCTCCCAACCCGATGGGGGCGCTCCGGGCGCCTGGCACTCACCAGCGTTGTAGGCCGCCAGGTCTGCCCCTGGGCCTGGGCTCTTGCGCTTCCTCGGCCGCCCCTTCTGCACCGTGCCCACGCCATTGTAGTAGGGAAGACCCAGCGGGTTGGCCCCGGCCGCGCCCAGCCCTGCGCTCTTGGCTGCGGCTGCTGCAGCCGCGGCCGCCGCCACGTCGGCGTGGTTGAAGTGAGCGGGGTACTCGCCCTGCAGCAGCGCCTCGAAGTGCAAGCGGCAGTAGACCAGGCTGTCCTTCATGCCGAAGTGGTCACCCGTGGTCAGCATCTTGTTACACGTGGTGCAGGTGAAGCAGTTGAGGTGATAAACCAAGTCCCGGGCACGCATCACCATCTCCGAGGCTGAGATGCCCAGGTGGCAGCGGGCGCAGCGCTGCACAGAGAACCGCCTGTAGGGACCATCGAGGGAGGGACTGTGGGGACACACGGTTGGGTACCCCCCAGATCCCTCCTCCAGGTGCCGCTGCTGCCACTGGGGGAAATCGCTTCCTTAAGATGGGGACCAGCCTTAAGTTGGACGATGGAGGAAGAGAGAACTAGATTTTGGCCGAGGTCTTGTCCTACCCTGAAATATAGTTTCCCTTAACCATATTCATG
Organism: Mustela nivalis; assembly: GCF_964662115.1. Classification (NCBI taxonomy): domain Eukaryota; kingdom Metazoa; phylum Chordata; class Mammalia; order Carnivora; family Mustelidae; genus Mustela; species Mustela nivalis. Next base: position 82,809,543 of record NC_139032.1, on the reverse strand, counting down.
TCCACAACTCTTCTCCTTTACCCAGAGCATGAGCAAGCCCCAGGAAAGCCTTTGCTTAGGGACCAGGGAGGGGGGGCTGCCCCCTTAGCCCTTCTCATCCTTCACCCCTGCCCTCCACACCCGTGCCTGAGAATCCTACAGACCTTTGTAATTTGGGAGAAACAAGGAGATGGGGTAAGACAGAGGAAGGGAGACAGAGAGAGAGAAAGAAAGAAAAATAATAATAAACAGACCCTAACCCTAAACCAGAGAGGAGAAACAAACTTGGAGCCTGTTAGTGACTGCGGGTCTTTAACCCTATAGGCAGCTCTCACTCCCAGGTCCACGAAAGACCCGGAAATGCACCCAGCTGCTCCTCCAGCTCTCCTTCCAGCTTTGCCCCCCACCAGCCCAGGCTGCCTGGGTTTAGGGAGGGAGTGTGTGTGTGCCCATTTCTGTTCCATCCACTTGACCCACAAGAAACTTCAAAGGGACAGGGGAGCACAGACCCCCTCCCACCCACCCAAGGCTATTTCTGTGCCTGAGCTCAGACCTGGGCTCTTTTCTCTGGGTCCCTGTACTTCCCAGACCTTTCCAGAGTTCCCTCAAATTTCGAAAAGTTGTCACCCGATGTGTCCTGGCTTGGAAAATGGGGGTGGGGGGGCTAGGAAGGGAGCCCTCCCCTGGAACTGGAGCGGGGTCCAGATTGTGTCTGAGGGTGCTGCAGGGCAGCGCGGGGGAGGGGGTGTCTCCGGGTGGGGGGCTACCTGTAGTAGTCTTCCTTGCAGTAGATGCTTCCGTCCTTGCTGAAACAGGTGAGCTCGGACTCCAGGTTGAGCTTGCACTCGCAGCACTTGAGGCAACGCATGTGCCACTGCTTGTCCACCGCCAGCAGGTAGTAGCGGTCTGAGATCTTGCCCCCGCAGCCGGCACACAGCGCGGCGCGGTCACTGCTGATGGACGGCATGGTCTGCGGAGGGAGGGAGGCGGGAGACCGCGGCGCCTGCGTCAGCCTGCGACTCCGGCCGAGGCTGCCGCTGCGGGGAAACGGGCACCCGCAGCTCCCTCCGAGGCTCCGGCCAGCCCTAAACGCAGAGAGGGCCGCCGGGGAGTGCGGTGCCCTTCCTCCACCCCCAAAAGGCCCATATTCAGGAGGCTCAGAACCCAGGCCCGCCCACACAGGCCGGGCCGGCCAGAGGCCCAGGCCTGGCTGCTGGCCTGGACGGATCTCCCTCCTTAGTTCTCCCCCTTCCTGGCCCCTCTGCCCTTTTCCCAGAAAGGCTTGGGCTGTTTTTGAGGGCTGGGGCAGCAGTGGCTACTCCGGTCAAGCCCTCCAAAAGCTCCCTCAAAAACTGTTTCTTAAAAGAGCCACTCTCTGGGCCCAGGAAAGGGGTAAGATGACCATTAAGTCACCCTCTACACAGACGCCTCTGGGAGATGCATAGAGTTCCCGGCCTGAGCCCCAGTGATCTCTGGATCCTTATGCCAAAGGTTCAAGCCAGGACAGGTCGCAGCCACCCCTGCCCCTCCACCACCTTGCCCCCCCCCCCCCCCGGAGCGGAGGCCCTCTTGTCCTGGGAGATGCTGAGCAAAGTACAGGGGCACCCTCAAAGTCTCTGAGGCCAGGACAGGCTGAGAAAGAAGAGCTCAAAGCTGGAGGCACTGAGGCTGCTGCTCTTGCCTTCCAAGTGGAGAAGCTTGGGCCGTGCTCCCTACCTCCTCAGCCTCTAAAGGTCACTTCTGAGCCCAGCTTGGATAGCATTGCTCGCCGGGCCCCCTGGGAAGTCTGAGGTGAGGAACTGGCTATTTGGGGCTGGGCTGGCAAAGCCAGGTGTGGAGATCCAAACGGACTCTCCTTCCACAAGAGCCAGGCCAGAGCCTGAACTGCGAGCCCTGGCCTGGCCAGGTCAGGCCGGCCAGGAGGCCAGGGACAGGATCAACGAAAAGCGCCCGCCCTGAAGACTTGAACCCCTGAAATTGTGCTGGAGAGGGAACTCCGATTGCCAGGAGGCGGGAGGGGAGCAGCCCATGCCGGCTGAAGCCCCAGTGCTCCCGTTTGGTTCGCCCTTCCCCGCGCCGCAGGCGGCGCCGCCAGCAGCTACAGCCGAGTCGGTGGAGGGGAACGCGGAGCTGGCGACCAGAGGGCCCGGTGCAGTGAGAAGAGAGCCATCCCGGGACACGGGTAGGACTTCGCTCCCACTTCGGGAGAAATGCTCTCTTGCACCCTTGGGGTCTGCAATTTCGGTTTAAACCTTGTTTCCCTTCTCCGCCCCAGCAGCCGGGTTTCCCCCGAGCCGGGAGCTACGGGCCTTGCATCCTGTCCGCGGATCCCCTGCGCCCAGTCCCGTGCGGCACGAAGGACGCTCCCCAAAGTGCCCCCAAACTTCGGAGAGCAGAAGCGCGGACCGACCCGGCCCCGTCCCAGCTTTCAGACCCGACCCCGCAGCCGTGCGCCTACCGTCTCCGTGTCGCCGCGGTCGATGGCGGAGCTGATGGCGGGAGCCTCGCTCTTGGCCCTGCGGTCCATCTCGTCGATGACCCCGTGCACCTCGGGGCCCGACAGACTGTGGAACAGCATCGCGGCGGGACCGGCGGGGCCGGGGGCGCGGCTCCTCCGCGGGAGGGCTTGCCCCCCGCCTCAGCTGCCTGGCGCTCCCGGCGCTAACGGGCCCGGTGCATCGCCACCGCGGCCCCGGCCCCGCCCGAGCTCGGCTGCGCCCCCAGGCCGGGCTCTGGGCCCCGGGCGCCCGCGGGCCAGGACGCCTCCCGCCGAGGCACAGGGGCAGCTACATCGCGGGGCGCCTGGGCGGCGGCGCCAAAGCCAGGGTCACAAGGGCACGGGGCGGAGGGGGGGACGGGAAGGGGGAAGACGGGGGCAGAGGTCGGCGCCCGCCGCGGGCGCTTTCACGCCGCGGGCATCGCCCGCCCGGCTTCAGCGCCCCGGGCGCAAAGCAGGAGCGCAAACTCTGCCCGAGGCGGCGACGGCTGCGGTCGGGTCTCACTCGGGAACGGCTAGGTGCCCGCGGCGGCCCAGCTGCCTGGACCTCTCCCCTCCCTGGGGTGCGCCCCCAGCCCTAGGCGACCCGCTTAGGCGTTGGGTCGGCGACTGTAGTACGGGTTTCTCCGAAGCCAGCGAGCCGAGCCGACACACCGAGAGAATTGAAGAGGAGGAGGAGGAAGAGGAGGAGGAGGAGGAGGTGGAGGAGGAGGTGGAGGAGGAGGAGGTGGAGGAGGAGGTGGAGGAGGAGGAGGAGAAAAAGGAGGAGGAGCAGAGTGGGAGGAGGAGCCGCCGGCCGCGGGCCCAGCCGCGCGCAATGCTCTCCAAGAGCGCGCCGAGCCCAGCCCCGGCTCTGCCGTCCGCGCCAGCCAAGCGTCCGCGCCTTTTCTACAGCCGCGCCTTACATCACGTCCTGCCGCCGCGCCATTGGCCGCCCAGCACCCCGGGTCCTGGCAGCGCGTGCTCCGGGAAGGCGGGAGACCCGAGAGGGAGGGGAGAAGCAGGAGGAGGAGAGGAGCGACGAGATGGTGGGAGCTGGTGGGCAAGGCTGGAGGGAGGGGGCGGAGGAAGGGAGGGAGGAGGGAGAGCGCGGGTTTTGGAGTTTTTAAGCTACGAACAGTTTCCTGCGATTTCTTCGGGATGGAAAAATTAAACCTTCTTTCCCCGCGGTCTCCATCCTAAGAAGGCGCAGCCGGAGGATGCTTGAGGAGCTCTCACTCCGGTCTGCCCTCGGCCCAGACCCGTCACCTCGGGCACCGGCGGGGGGAGGCCTGGGAAGGCAGGCCTGGGGCAGAGCTGCGGGAGCCTTCAGCTGCTTCCCGCGGAGCACGGCCTTCGGCCCAGGCTCAGCGCTGTGGGTTGCGGGCGGCCGCCTAGGCCTCCTGAGGACCCGGCTGAGGCAAGGAGGCTGGAGCTGGCGGGAGCTCTAAGACTCCGGGCGAGGAGGGCCAGCCAGCGTAGCCTCGCTTCCAAGCTAGGGCCCACTTTATGGGAGCGTGCAGCTCCTTCGTGCCCTTCCGGGTCCCTCTACAGCTTGGAAGAGTGGATGCGGGCATGGCTTTAGGCACTAGTAAATGCATAGGTTCGAATCCCCCGTTCTGCCAGTCACATGCACTGTAACCTTAGGCAAGTGACTCAACTCCCTCTAGACTGTTTTTGATCTTTTCACTGAGGGTCGAGCAGGCCCCCTCCATACATGTCATGAACAAAAGATAGCAGGGATTTTAAAGTACCTGGAACAACGTAGGCACTAACCAAATTCGTCCATCACTCCCTCTTTTCCCTCTCCATCTCCTCCTATTAAAAACTTTCCCATTCGGACACAACACTGGGTATCACTGAGGTCCTTAGGGACCGGAGGCCCATCCTCTGCTGTTTGCATCAAGCCGAAGACTGCTGCCTGGCTGCACCAGCTTTCCAGGGATCAACAACCTGGCCTGTGGGTAAATCCCAACTGCCACCCCATCTCCCAGACTTCAGGCTCAACCTAGAGTCCCTTGGGGACACAAGCACCATGCCTAGGTGTGGGGTGAAGCTGGATTTAGGAGATAAAAAGTGACTGTGGGGAAAAACTGAGAGTGAGTCAAGTCAGTAGTAACAGGAGTCCCATTTCCAGGATCTCCTTTGGAGGTGGGTCCTTCTGAAACGACTTGCTTGCCAAAAGGAGGCAAGGGGCTACCTTCTACCTACTGTGCAAAACTTTCAGACACGAACATATGTGTGTTTGTAATGCCCAAGCACGTGCATTCGTGCTCATGTGTGCAAACGCACATGTTCCTCTCTGTTGCCGAAAACATGGCCAGCGGGGATGCAGGGCTAGGATCTACACAGGCACATCGGGTGTAAGCGGCCAGTGCCAGGCAGGAGGATGCGATTGTGCAGGGGTAAATTGCACGTTACACATACAATTAAATGTTCATACAATACGACCTAAATCCCTGCCTGCGCTTCTCCGAGGCCATGTTTTGCATATTTGAAAAAACTCTTGAAGTTCCAAGTACGTGTGTACACGATGCACATGCACAGATGCCCCAACGCGAGGGAAGGACATAAACCCAAAGACGCGCGCGTGCGCGTGTGTTCCCACAGACGTGTGCTTTGGCGCCTGCACACGGGGCCCGCGCCCAGGCACGCGGACGCCTACACGTATACACAGGCATGTTTTACTGACGCATCTGGGGCACTTTCTTTCAAAGGAAGTAAGGAATGAAAATCTAATCTGGGAGTCACCGGGGTTCATCTGGAGGTCGCCCAAAGGGTAGGAAAAAAATTGTAACAGCGCTGGAGAGTTTGTCCTTGGTGCAGCTCCGCGCCTAGGCTAGACGGCTCCAATACGTTTTCGAGAACTCGAGGGGCTGATTTAGGAAGGGGGGGGGGGAGGAGGCGCACTCGGTAACTCTTGCCGCGGGCTGCTCCAGAAACATGGAAAAACACCCTGCGGCTCTTCACTCCCCCCACATATGTAAGTACACGATTTCGTCGCCGCTCTGACCTGCAGTCCACGCCCATCGCTGACCGACCCCAAACTCCCCAGCAGGCAGTCACGATTCCCGCCCGGTGCGCCCGCCTGTGTAGCCCTCGGTGTCAGGCTGGGACCCGCCCGGGTCCGCCGGAGACTCAAACGCGTCTCCCGCCCGGGGGCGGGATCTGGGTGCCCTGGCCCTGGGCTCAGAGGCGGGTAACTTTGCTAATCTTCCCCCAGAGGCGGGGGGACGTCGCACAACCGCTGAGCCCCGTCCGCGAAGACTAAACAAGGAAAGGAACAGGCTGTAAACACACATCCTGACACGTGAGTGACATTTACACGGTGCGAGAAGCCGCAGCCCAGGGGAAGGCAGAGGGTTGGGGGAGCGGGCACCGCAGGTAAAAGTAATCTTCCGAGGCGTCGGGAACGGCGGCCCCTCGACGCCCCTCCCCCAGATAGGGAAAAAGAATCCCGAAGTCCCTCGAACCTGCCTTTTGTGGGAGGTGACAGGTGAGCGGAATTCAGGTCTGGCTACTCTCGCCGCTGCCTACCTCCCCACCATCTGCTTCCTCGCAGACTAGCAGACCCGGCGCATAATGAGGTAGCAGCCTCCAGCCGGCCACCGTGACTAACTCAGAACAAAAGCGCTCCCTCCACGCCTCTTCCAACAAAGGGGCCACCAGCCCCGGCGCTCCCCGAAGGCTGCGGGGCTCCCGGCTGCCGGCTGCGGAGCTGCCGCGCGCAAACTTCCCGGGGCTCCCGGGGCTGCCGGCGCCACGGAGCCTGGGCCGCGGAGGGAGGAAGCACATGCGGCCGGGAGAGAGTGAGGCCGGGCGGGGCGGGGGGAAAGAGGGGGCGGGAGCCGGGGAGCCGCGGAAGGAGGGTGATTGATCAGTGCGCCGTCCCGGCGCTCTGTCCCGTTATTAGAGGCGGCCAAAGCAGGGCCACGCAATAACCTCCGAATCGCCAACTAATTGACGCTGCAGGCAACTACTTCATTGTGCGCGCTGGTTTTATGTCTTCATAGCCGGTGATTGACAAGGTGTAATTAGTCATCTCACTCGGTGATAAACATGGGCACCCTCCTCCCGCGGCATCAGGCCGTGTGTACCAGCAGAGGAAGCGATAGTTGACGCTGATATACCATTAAATCAAAATGAAGACGTTCAGAAGTGTGTGTTTGCTGTGACGCTCTGATGGTTTATTTCTCAAATACGGCACCAACAGATTTACTTGATTTGCAAGTTAACTACAACATTAACTGGTTTTATTTATTTTGCCTCTTCCTTCCTCTTCCTAGGCAGGGATGTTGCTCTTGGAGAATGTGAAGACAGTTTGCTTCTTGACAAGCGAGCGAGCGGGCGCCCAGATTTTTGCAGCCTCTCCGAGTCTCCCCCGAGGGAAAGGCGGGCAGAGAATACGCCGGATTTGGGAGTCGCTAGGGAGGGATTCCGCGCAGAGGGAGCCGCCCTCTTTGGCCCCGGACGGGCCGCCGAGGCCCCCCCTTTGGGCACTGCCAATGGAAGACCTAGAACTCTGAGGGTGGTGTTGGGGATTGGGGTCGGGGAAGCCTCTCGGATCGTAACTGCAAATAAAAAAGAGGCAAAAACAATTTCTCCTCTGCCTGGAAGCGAAGAGGACTGCGTTCTCAAAGCTGCTGGTTGGAGTCACAGGGCCAGTTGCCTGTGTAAAGTGTAATGTCGCGGCTTCTTCCAGTAGCACGGTGCAGCAAATTATATTCCTTGCTCCCCAAAGTGGTTCCTGCCCTGGGAAGTGTGTGTGTGTGTGTGTGTGTGTGTCCCCCTTCACAGTGAGGTGGCTACTAGAAGTGCTGGCTGATCATTCCAGAAACCTGAAGGTTTAAATTTTAAAAGGAGAGGGAGAATTGCTGGTGGGGCTCCCTGGGATCGCTATAGTGTGTCTTGACCCTGATTCTGGTTAGAGAATGGCAGGGACTGAACAAAGCCACCCACATCTGAAAGTCCACTTTGAGGATATCACACTGGCCCCCGGGAGCCCGCCAGTGGGGTAGGCTTCCTGCACTTTTCCCTTCTCTCTAACCTCTGCTTCTTGTTGGTGTGGCAGAGGAACGGGGATTCCTTGCCGCTGCGCAGGAATGTGGGGCTGTGGACATCTTCAATTAAAGATGGGGTGAGGCCAAGTCACAGGGGTGGCAGAAAAGCCCCGGTATCTTCAGCAAGGATCCCCACCCCCCTTCCCAGGCCTGTGGGCCTCCTTCAGCAAACAGGGGGAGTGTTTTATATTGATGTGAGAGGCTGTCAGTCAGCAGCAAATCAGCTCAGGCATGGCTTCCTCTTTACGAAATCAGCTCATTGCCTTGGTCACACCTTACAGAAAATCTGGTGGTCACCACTCTCGGTAATAAAAATTAGTGGGGCCTTACTTGTTTCCGAGAAGAAGCCCATGTCTGTGGATAGATAAATGCCCGTCACAGGCAAAGCAAAGCCCCATTCCTCCTCCCCTTCTCCCTGCAGCGATCTGAACAATTCCGAAACCGCCTCCCTGGGCGTCAGCTGAGCAGGTTGGGGAACTAACCAGGGCCCTCTCTCTAGGGCCCTGTTAAATGCACAGAACTTAAAATGAAACACGAAGTGTGAATTTCAGGTTTGAACATGATGCATCAGGAAACGTGGAGGTTGGCAGCCTTTTCCTCCCTCCTGCATTTCGGTAGGCAGGTATTAATATTGTATTAAATGTTATGAGGAAGTAAGGGCTGTGGAGAGGAATGTGCTCAGATGCAATTTTGTCAAGGTTTTTATCTGTGATTATGATTCCAGATGTAGAAACTCCCGGAGGAGGGAAATGAGGGGTTGCTGGCGTGTGACATGTGTTTTAAGGTGTTTGGCAGTGTTTCTCAAAGTGGTGACAAAATGTTCAATTTTATTACAGCGAATCCATAAAAGAAATACGAATACTAGGTCAGAGATTGTTCACCTCGGCCAAGGATTTACCCTTATTGATTTGGGTGGGGAAAGTTTGTATCTGGGTCCTGCTTAAATCACATTGTCAACAATGCAAATCTGTCACATCAGATTATTCTTAAAGGACAATTGTCACAAAATACACAATAGCTGATTGTATCTCCCCCATCTACTAATTTCCATGCAAAGATGTAAATTGCCTTGGAAGTGCGTGCATCCGCACACATGTGCGAGTGCACAAGCGTGTGCACGCACACACAGACACAGTAAATATTGCAACAAGATGGTCAATTTTTTTTTTCAGCCGGTATAACTACAGCCTTTCCTTGAGGGTAATTTCTTTTTAATCTAACCCAGAATACTACCAGTCCTAAAAGGGCCATTCTGCTAATCTCGCTGCCTTTTAGGTTGAAGCACAAATAACACCAATAAATTTCTTCACACAGGGAACCACATTTTGCTGAAAGCAAAGTCAAGATGATTTTGTGTGAAAAAGGGGGGGGCTGGGGGCGGAAGCAGCTGAACTCTTGACTAGCTGACAACTCCTGTGTCTACATGCACTTGAGATTGGAAATATTTCCTACCACAGTCTTTTCTGAATTTCGAGGCATCTCTGCTACCCCTCTCCAGCAGCAGGACACCCCTCAACTCTTTGTAAGCAAAGGTTTCCTCATAAACCTTTTATGAGCTTCACTAATTGACACGGGTGCCCAGCCAGCACTGACCATACTGCGGATGGGCTTGGTAAACACTTGCACAGAACAAAACCGGGGTGGGGGGTGGGGCTGACGATGCTGGACTTGGCTCCTCCTTGAGTCTCCAGTCATGGAAGGAGAGTCTCTACACACCTGCTGTAGGCATTGCTGTACAGATCACCCCATATCTAGCAGACCTAGTACATTTCTCAGCCCAGTTCATGAAGAAACTCACATGTATTCAGCCCTAGGCTTTCCTTAATTCAGGCTAAAGAATGCTGATTTTGGCTTTCCAGCCACTGGTCCTACTTCACCAACACAAAACATAGGAGGTCCTAGCACAAAATGCATCCTTCTTGGAAGTAAGAACGTTCCTCTCCTATGAGGTTGATGTAGGACATGATACATTTCTGAGGGGAACAGTGAGTTGGCAGAGAAGGGAAAATACTCATCATGGCTACTTCCAGGAGGACCCTTCCCCTACCCCAGCCCAACTTTCCACTGGCCCCATTAGCAAATCTCTTGCTCTTTGGGAAGCTGGCATTGTCTCTTTAGGTGAGGAACAGTCATTTCCCACATAGGTTTCAGCTGAAGCCCAGCCCCCCATGCCCCCCTCCCCAGTTTGTACTCTTTCATTAATTAAAACAACTAATGTCCCATCGATTATCTTTGCACAAATGAAAATCATTATGGGCCCTTGCAGGTTTATGGGAAATTCTGTTTACTTAAGTATTCACACTTTGATTTCCAATAGACTCATTTTCTAGGGCATAAAGAAATTCAAACAAAACAAAACAAAACAAAAACAAAAACAAAAACAAAATCTCCTAACACTCTGCAATAAAGCACGAAGACTGTTAGTAATGAGCTTGTGCCGATCTCTTGCAAGAAGTGTTCAGACGGCCCCGTTTTGGAGCTGAATTATACTATCTGGTAATGGATTCTAGACAGTTAAGGCAAACATTGATAGGTCACCAGACCAGGTCTTGAATTTATGCTTGTGTTGAGTCGGATGAGCTCACCCAAATTTACTTTTACCCTACCTTGTCAGTCCCGAAAGTAAAAAAGGCAGGGAACAATCAGCTGTCTTTGGAATTTCCCAGCTAGTTGGCCATTTCAGCTTGCATCTCCATTTCTGGGGGCTGCCATAATTAGAGCAATCTATTTTGCATTTATTTCTCTTTGCAAGCACTACATTATTCACTCTTTCCTGTGCTTATTAAACAGTGCCACCTGCACCAAATTCAACAAAGCTCTTCCATCAGTCAACCCAGCTAAGGATCCCGGACCATATATTATCATTAATTGAAGCTCAATTGAATAGTTGATGATAGAGGCATGAGTAAAAGCAACACATTTTCTAGGACCTGTTTATAAAAATGTTTAAAGTGCCTCCCCAAAAAACCCCCTCAAAACCCTTCACACATTTATTCCCCAAATTGTTATCTTTTACAAACTCATTTCATTCTCTCTGTACAGTAATTCAAGTAGCAATTAGCAAGTCTTTTAATTAATGAACTATTCCCTGTAAGTCACCAAGGTGCCTCCAGTACAAATGTCTTCCTTCAGAAGGTACTAGCAAGCGCAGTCAATATTTTGTCACCCAAAGCCTTCGAAGCTGACCACCTCGATTGTCCTTATGCTATAAAAAGGATCTGAAGAGCCAGAGACAAGGCTGGGAAGCAGAAGACAATTTTCAGTAAACTAGCCATGGATAGTTTGAATCCAGAGAGAGGGAGTGGCAGAAGAAAGGGGACCATCAGAGAGAAGAGAGGCAGAAAATGAATGTAGGTAGATATCACTGGTTAAAGAAAAGCACAGAAAGTTTCTAGCAAAGAGAGGACCACCTCGGCTCCAGCTATGTTATAACAAACTCTCCATCTAGATTCTGATGATTTACACGTTTTTAAGAGCCTCAAACCTCACTGTGTCTTGTTCTTTAAAAAGCTTCCTGCTTTGTTCAAAATACTGCTTATCTTTGGTATTGTCAACAGCTCTGCATCTGGGAGAGATTAATTAAGTGATAGGTCAGACACAATGAGGTGAAAGGGCACGTCCACCCAATCAGGACTGATTCATCCATTTCTTGGTGGATCAACTTTTTTTTGAGGGATGCCAATTTCAGTTCTATTTCTAGAGAGGATTTATCAATAGGAATGCCTGAGCTCTCCCAGTGAGGGGCTCTTAGCTAGAAAAGATTTTTCTGCAGATAGAAAAATCTAAAATCTACACTCTGTTCTTTTTAAGATGTGAAACCAAAACATAACTATAAATTGTATGCTTAAGTTTCACTGATCTGGGTGAAGGCTGATTTTCTTGAACATGATCCTTCTATAAAATAGCTAATTGGATGATTACAAATAAGATTGCCAAGCAACTCCATTAAAAAAAAAATTAAAAGTTTGCTTTTTCTCTCCTCCCCACTTTCCAACTATTTCTTATTACCCCTTTCTTCCAAAGTCCACTTTTAATTTCTAGGAGGCAAAATGAGAGAAAGAGATGTGAAAAACAGTAGGAGAGGAGAAGGAGGGGAATGAAAGAAAAAGAGGTTTTCTAGGTGTCGACTGAATTTTTCCAGACCAATTAGAGGTTATCTTTAAATCTCCATCCACCCCCCCCCACTCCCTCCACACCTTTCTAAATAGATCCTTAGATTAGTGAGAAATTAGTTAATTGGGAAAATCTTTGTGGCCAGTTCACCCTATTCCTAACCAGAAGGGTTTCAAGGACCTTAGACTCCACTCCCAGAAATGACATTATGACATTCTCCCCATCACTTTAGTAGAATGTCAGTCTGGGACAAAATTGTGGTTATGAGTGTGTGTGTGTGTGTGTGTGCGCGCGCGCGCGATAGAGAGACAGACAAACAGACAGAAACAGAGACAGAGACAAGGAGGGAAGTAAAATCCCAGTCTGAATAAAGCTCAGATAAAGTGACTGTTTTGGGCAGACCCCCAAACAAAACACTTTGAATATTTTTACTCTATTTGCAAAAAGCCTTGCAGATGAAGTTCACGTTTTCCAAGGTATGGGGGGGTGGTAAAAATGGTCTGTGATTTTTGTAACCGACTAGCTATTTCTGGTTCTCCAAAGAAATGTAGAATGCCAATTTCTTAACTATCCAATTCTTTAAATCATCTGGGATCCATCTATATTTATAAAACTGAGCAGAAATACTTAACAGCCTGATCAATAGCCATTGACCGTCAGTGCACCTCACACCCTAACATGCACAGCTTGATCATGTATATTTGATCATCAAAAAATTCAAAGCATCTTGCAGCAGTGTATCAAGCTTCCCATAAAATAGCCTGCCTTTTTCTGTGGTCTTGAAAAGAGTGTGAGCTTCTCTCTCTTCTGCATTCATCTATCCATCCATTTACACACACACACACACACACACACACACACACACACACCTCCCTTCTGGAGAATTTATTGCTCATATATTTGATGAAGAACAAGGTAATTAACTGCAAGGCTGTACATCTGGGCAGCACTTCATATCCATTGCAATAATAAAACACTTTTTTCCCATTTTAGCAGAAGAAAGGCTAGTCCTGCCCACAGATTCAGAGGACCCCAGAGTCTCCGTCTGCAAAGCCTCCTTGTTATAAATCCTGCCTCCCTCTTAAGTGATGGCACGCACAATTGCACCAAGGGGCACTGAGTTTATCTGTGCAAAAAGCATCCTTGGAAAAGCTTGCCCCTTCTCAGAGCTTTAGGATCATCTTGTCAGGGTTTGGGATTGATATGGCTGGCTCCTCTGTCCTCAGTCTGCTTGGCAGCAAACAGGGACAAAAGTCCAAAGGGGCTGTCCTACGAAGGGCCACAAATAGAGGAAGTATATATTGGGACCTCAAAGGCTGTCCCGAGCGTGTGCCACTATGCTCCAGTACCCCCCAAAAGACCTGACTTTGCAGACTTTTCTGATATTCAAGAGTCAGAAGCCTGGTTCTAAGTTTCTCCATAAGGTATGCCGGATCTGTCCAAACTGCTCCAAGGGTCCAGCCAAGGAATACCAGCTGGTAAGCCTGCTCCAAGCCCCCAGCACAATCATTCTAACCCCAAACCCCACAGATCACCCTCACCCTCCCCCAACCAGTACAACAAATTACCTGCAGAACCTCCCATTTCGGGAGTCCCCTGCTCTGTATTCCGAACCCGTGCCCAGGACCAATTTCTCAGGGCCCTTCCTTCTAAAAGCAGCAGCATCTGGGCTGAGGCTCCCTCCTTTATATGGGGGGGAGACTTCATATGATAATACGTGTAATATGATATGGAATGACAGAATGCATGACAGTTGCCCATAATACGGAGAAGTCAGTCAAAGGACAGAGGGGACATTTGGATAATTACCATCCATTGGCTAGTCAATCACGCGAACAGAGAGAAACTGCACAAAACCCACAATGGAGTTGGGAAACAAAAGAGACCCGAGCCAGACTCAGGATTAACCGGTCTAAAGCGATCTAAATGCTTTTGTATCTGAAGAACTGAGGCTCCCCGGTTGCCCCCCCTTCCCAATCCCAGGGAACTAATTGCGGGGATCAGAGTTAAAGCTCTCTCTCTCCTTTCCCCATTCTCTTTGTAGACTGCTCACCACGTAGAAAAAAAAAAATGATTTCTCTCTCTCCTTGTTCATTAAACTATTTTAAAGTTAAAGGGATGGGGGAGGGAGGCTCGATGTGGCCCCTCAGCCCAGAAGCTGGGATTCTTCAGCCCTCCAAAGGGCTGGGACAGTCTCCTTGCCCTCAATTCTTTGTTCCGGGGTAAAGTCTTCTCTCCTTGCCCCTGGAAACAAATGCCCCGTCCACCTGGGAAGCTGCCCTTTGCCTGGAGGCTAACATGGATTGCTGGTACCCTGCTTTGCTGCTTTGGGTGATAAGTCCCCATTACTGGCCCCTGCGCCAGAAAAAACACAAGGTCCACCCCCTCCTTGAAACCTTAGATTGAGTCTGCACACTCAGAATTAAGTGGGGGTAAAGAGGTGACAGAGAAGGGGGTTTAGCCTCCAAAATGGGAGAGTGAGACAGAAGATGGTTGTAAATCGTTAGGAGAGAGAACTTCCTTCTAAGCTGGGGAAAGAGAAAGAGGAAGAAAATCCTTCCAAATTAAAGCAGGGAGAGAATACGCTTAATTGAATGGGCAAGAAATGAGAAAGCTCTTTCTACCCTAGAGAGAGGCAGAGAGTTGAGTCCTCAAAAGAGACACAGGAAAATGGTCCCATAAATTTCTAGAGACTCGGAGTTGAAGGCGAGAGAGGAAGGGAATTGCTTAGAAGATGAACGACAGGGACGGAGATCTCTGTCCCTGAGAGCAAGACCCCCTGGTCCCAGGACCGGCAGACGGGTAACTACCTCACCCACTTCCCACCAGGTCCTCCCTATGCAATTCTAACTCGCCCCGAGCCCTCCCGGCCCCAGCGGGGCTCTCTCGCGTCCCCCGCTCGGTGGCAGCGGCGGTTCCCGGTCCGAGTCCGCGGGTGCCCGGCGGACCCCTGCGCGTGCCCCCAGCGCAGCCCTCAGGCCCCTGGCGGGAGAGCCTCGGCGCCTCCTTACCTTTCCGAGTCCTCCGCAGCGGGTGTGGCCGGCTCTGCGGGCGGCCCCGGGCCGGGGCCGGGGGGCGGGGGGCGGGAGCGCCGGGCTGGGGGGGAGCGGCAGGGTGAGGGCTGGGGGTGTTGGCACGGTGCCCAGGGGGGGCGAGGGGGCAGTTGGCAGCCCCGGGGCCTGGGGACGTGCCCGGCCCAGCCGGAGGAGGTGCGAGATGGGGGCGGGGGGAGTGGGGTGGGTCGGGGAGGGACTCCGGGGCCCGGGCCGGGGGGCGGGGGGCTCCCTCCTCGGGCCGGCGGGGCTCTCCAGCCCGCGGGACCGGCCCGGGGAGCCGGCCGAGGCGCCGGGAGGGAGGCCCGGCGCCCGGGCAGCCTAGGACCCGAAGCGCGGATCAGAGGGTCTGTTTTGTCGCCTCGGCTGACAAATCAATCAGGGCCCGCCGAGCCGGGGGGACTGCCACCTTCTCTGCGGCGCTCGCGGCTCCCCGGCCCGCCCCGCGCCGCCAGCTGCCGGCCGCCTCGAGTCGGCGCGGGCCGCGCGTCTCCGGCTGGGCTGCGGTCATCAGGCTGCGGGTGCTTGCGGCCCAGGGCGGGGGCGGCGGAGGGGGGCGGCGGCGCCGGGAGGAGGCGGCCCCACGGCTCAACCTCCCGGGCCTCCCCCGCCCCCGCCCGCCGCCGTCCCGGGCCCGCTCCGCGCGCTCTTCGCCCCCCACGCCCCGGTCACTGTCACTAGCTCTGGCTGTTGAATCTGTCCGTCTCTGCCGGCCTCCCTCTGTCTCTCTTCATCTCCCGGTCTCTG
Source organism: Mustela nivalis (assembly GCF_964662115.1). Classification (NCBI taxonomy): domain Eukaryota; kingdom Metazoa; phylum Chordata; class Mammalia; order Carnivora; family Mustelidae; genus Mustela; species Mustela nivalis. Next base: position 82,794,115 of record NC_139032.1, on the reverse strand, counting down.
CCGCGTTTCTCTGTCTGCGCTCCTCTCCTGGGCTCTCCCTGGGTCCCCCGCTCTCTTGCTCACTGCGCCTCTCTTTTTCTCTTTGGATCCTGGTGCTGACTGGCTTGCTTACCCCTCTCTCTTCGGTCGCTCTCACCATCTTCTCCCTCTCTCATTTCTTTCTCACTGCCCTCACTCTCCACCCCTTTCTCCCTTTGCTTGGGAGGACTCGCTGTCCCTCCCTCTATCCCTTCTTGGAAGGGCAGCCCAAGGATGGAGCTTAAGTAATTTCTCCGCGGAGACCTCGGACAAGTCACTTCCTCCAGCGGCAGTTCCCTTATCCCTAAAAGGCGATGAGCAGCTCTTGGTGGTGAGGCTGGGAGGGGCACTGGTGGGGGCCACGCAGGAGGGTGTTCAGTGACTCCGGGTTTCCCCTCTTGGAGTTCATACTTACCTGAAGGCAGCAGCCACTGTGGTAGCTGCCTGGAACTAGGGCTCCCTGGGCACCAGCGTGCCCCGTAAAACCCTTGTCGACAGCCTTGGGGGCCAAGAAAAGTACCAGAAAGCCAGTTCAGTGGGGAAAGCCAAGAGCTCTCTGGGGTCCCCAAAGCCCTTCCTAAGAAGTGTCTGTGCCACCTCCCTGGACCTCCCCAGAGCTGGATCCCACATCTCAGGAATCTGCTGTACCTCCCTCACTGACACCAAGCAGAGGGGGGGGAGCGTTCTCCCCTGTCCTTAGATCCAAGCAGGAAAAAGCCTATTCCTCCTCCTACACACACACACACACACACACACACACACACACACACACTCGGCTTTTATGCTTCAAAGATGCTTCCTGGGCGGAGTGTGGTTTCAGTCAGACAGATGAGGGGTCAGGACCACTTACCTAGTGCATGGCCTTGGGCCAGTCACACCTATCTAAGCTTCAGTGTCCTCTTCTGTAAATAAGAACAATAATCACCTCCTTTTTAGGATTATTTGAAGATTATTCGGGTATGTCTAAAGTGTCCAGCCTATAGAAGGTTATGCATCCTGTTCAGCTTTTATTCAACAAATACTTATTAAGTGGTTTTGCTTGGCATGAGGATACAGCGATTCATAAGGCAGGCGTGGTCTCTGCCTCCATGCAATTTGCAGTCTAGGTGGGGAGACAGACTGTGAACAGCAATTCCATAATTATTTCATGACAGTTGTACAAGTGCCATGGGAGAATGGTGAGTGCAGTGAGACCTAAGATCCGGGGAAACTGGCCCAGGCTGGGGGTTCAGGAAGGGTTTTCTCAAGGTGACATAGAAGCTGAGACCTGAAGTCAGGGCTGGGTTGACAGGAAGTGGGAAGGAGCTGCTAAAGGGAGACTTCTTGGCCGGGTGGCCAACATGTGCCAGGGCTGGGAGGCAGCAGGGAGCCTGGCCAGTAGGAAGACCAGTGTGGCAGGATCAGGAAGAAGGAGGGGGTTGAGACTGGAAGGGTGGGCAGAGCCAGGCATGGTGGATGAGGGGCTTGTAGACTGAGGAGAAGTCTGGATCTCAGTACATGGAAACCCCATGGATCCTGATTTCTCCTTTGCAGAAGTAGAAGGAAAACTGAAGCCAGATTCAGTTCTCATATAAGTCCTTTGTGTTTGGTCCTTCTTGGGGGGGTTATCACCTCTTGTCCTCTCCTCTGCTCTGTCCCCACACCATCCACTCCACCGTGCCATTGCCTGCTTTGGTATCTGTATCCCTGCCTGAACTGAGAGCACATACCAAGGCTTGGTTCCTCTCTGGGCCCTTACTGTCAGCCCCACGGGAGGTGGCCCACAGACCAGCATTGGGTGTGTGATTGAACAATCAATAGCCATCGAGTGCTTGATGTAGGGCCAGGCAAACTTTGTGCTGGGCGTTGCCCCTGTTGTCACAGAAGGTGCTCATTTTGTCGGGAGGATGCTTTGGAACACACAGGCCCGGGGTGACCATTAGGAAGGAGTCCCACGGGGACTCGGGGTGTGGGATTGGAGGTTCTTGAGGGCAGGCCCATCCCTGGATTACTCAGACCTGGCATCATCTAAAGGGGGGCTCCGGTGGGTATTCGGTGACATGGGCTAAGAGGGTGAAAAAGAAAAGTGAAGCTGGAATGCAGAAGGATGGAGGACAAGCTGGAGTTAAGTGAGCCCAGTGAGGATGTGGAGACTTGGCGGTGAAGGTCTAGTTAGTAGCAATGCAGACAGAAGGAGATGGGCCATTCTGTAGACAGAGAGGGAGATAATGCTTCCTGAGCTCCTTCTCTGGGCCAGGCAGGGACTGGGCGCTTTTGTGCAGTTACCTTGGCTAACCTTCACCACACCCGTGCCTCATCAACACTACTGCCCGGGCTTTTCTGAGTAAGTGCTGGGGCCCAGAGAGGTTAAGTCGCTGGCCCGAGGTCACACAGCTAGTAAGAGACTGCGTATGCATTTGAACCCGGGTCTGTCTGCTCTTCTTCACTAAAGAAGGAGCAAAAGAGGAGGGAAAAGGGGAGGAAATAGACAACTGAGAACAAAAGAAGAGCGGTGGCAAAGGAGTGAGCTCCACGAGTAATTTTTCCGCTTAAAAACAATTCCCATTTCCCAGCCCTGCAGAGGCTGGCGCAGCGGATCTGAGGCAAGGCCGGCCCTCTGACTCGCAGGAGCCTGCCGAGGGGCCCCGGCAAGCTGCTTCAAAGCCAGCCTCCTCAGCACAAGCGCTTTTAAACTTCACACGGGAAACTTTCCAGAGCTGACTTTTTGCACTTTGTTTCCAAATCAAGAGATGGGGAAGTCCCTCTCAGCCCAGGGGGGAGGAGATCACACTGAGAGACTTGCCCTGGGGTTCCTGGCTTGGCACCAGGCTCCCCCCCCACCTCCCAAGGCAACCTCCATGGGGTGGGGGAGGGAAGTGCCCCCTGCCCTAAGTGGGTTCCCAGGGAGAATGCAAGTGGGTTCTTGCTGGAAGGGTAAGGCCTCTCTTCCTGCTCCCAGGTCTGGTTTCTACCTGGGTTCCTGGTGGCATCTGCTGACAAGGTGTGACTGTCTCCCGAGGCTCATAATATACACCTTCCTCTTCTCTGCACAGCAGCTTCAAAATCGGACCACAGAGTCTGTCATCTTGTAATCACCATTTCCAATGGTGGCGAGGGTCTTTCTAACCCTCAGCTCCCTCTGATTTTTGGAATTCAGAGTTGGGTTTTGGATGTACATCAAGAGGCTGCCTCCATGCATTTTAATTAAGCTGTCTTTTTTCATTTATTACTAATACACTCCTCTTAACTATGATTTATTTGTTAAACAAAGCACCATAAGCCGTCACTTATTCATCTTAATTTCAACAAAATTAAAGTAGTCGCTGTTAGATTGCACCTAATTGCTCTTGCAATGAAAAGAACGGAGATGTTAATCAAAATAAATTGAAGATAAACAATAAAATCATTACATCTTTGCGGCAGTAAGTGTAACTAATCAGTTTTGACTCGAAGCGACCAAACAGGAATAATGAATGTGTCACTGAAGGCGCGCTCATTAAGGGAAGCCGCTGCGACCTGGGTCCTCAGGGCAGCAGACGGCCACCCTGCCCATGTGGCCCGGAGGGTTCCTGCCTCTTGGGTTGGGCAGAGGGGCGTAGAGGCACAGAGACCACAGGGAAGAGGCTCCTGAGCAAGGGACCCTGTGGCTGCCCGGCTACAGAGGGGTTCTCTTACTCTGATGAGAAAGCCAGAAGTCCCAGGCCTGTTTCTGGACATCCCATGTAGCCAAGGATGGGGAGAGAGAGAGAGAGGTCGGGAAGGGGGGGGGAACAGGCAGATATCCCGGAGACACACAAAGCCCGGACACGCACTGGGGATGGAGTGGGGAGGCAGAGCAGAGAAGATTCCAGCAAAAGAGACAAGGGAAAAGAGACATAACCAGGCAGAAAGAGACCAGGGCAGGAGACAAAGGAAAAGGAGCAAGAACAGGGAGAGGACTGGATGGTCATACAGGATAGACAGCTTGCGAGGAAGAGGCAGCTGGGACAGAGTGGGGGAGGAGACACGGAGAACGGGGACGGGGAGACCCAAAAGACAGAACCAGGTTGGTCTGCAGAGGTAGAGGTTTGCTGGTCTTTTTTATTTTATTTTATTTTATTTTAAGATTTTATGCTTGCTGGTCTTAATTAAAGAATCTCTCCTGTGAGGGCAAAACTTTGATACATTTTCATTTCGAGCCAGTAGAAGCTCAGGAGGTTTCAGGTTAGGATTCTAGAGACAAAAGTCATCCTCAGGAGTCTGTTGAGGTAAGTGACCCTCAGGGTGGGACACCTGGACTGGGCTCTTGGAACACAGAGGCGTTCCAGGGGCGCTGAAGTGGGGGAGACAGAAGACCTTCCCCCTGGGTTTCTCCTGGGCTCATCTTCTAATTGCAGGGATTTCCTGGGCCCAGACCCAGATCTTCCTGAGTGGGTCACGGTCACAGGCTTCAGTGACAGCCATTGGGTTGCCAGCCTGGACAGTGGATGCAGGGCCAGCAATGCCCCTTTCCAGGCTGGGAAGACCTAGAATGTGGGCCACGACAGACAACCTGAAAGATATTTTCTGAATACCTATGGTGTTCCTAGCCCTGAGCTGGGCCCAGGAAGTAGAGATGAATCACATATGATCTTCCTACCTGAATTTCTTTATCTTTAAAGTAAGCTTAATAATCGAGCCTCCTTCATGGGTTTAGTATGAGGATGAAGTGCATTAACGTCTGTAAAAAGCTTAGAATGGTGGTTGGCCCTTGGAAAGGGCTTCGTGTGTGTGTTAAATAAAATTAAAACAAATCTCTGCTCTCGTGGAGGACAGAGTTCAGAAGAAGAGATACATTCATTAGCAGTCAAGTTCACTTCAGTGGGGTAAGGGTCAGTCTAGATGGACTTCAGGATGCTTTGGGGGTCCCGAGTAATGGTAAAGGCTCCAGTCGAGCAGTCCTGAAGGAGGAGTAGGCATTGGTCAGAAGAAGAGTGTGAAGAAGGAGGGAGAGAGTTTCTGCGTATAGGGGACCACGTGAACAGGAGCATAAGGGCAAGGCGACGTCAAGTGGCTTGGAACTGAGGTTGGGCTGCAGACCAGGGATCCCGACCTTGATCCGTCTTAGCAGGAACCACTGAATAGCCCCCTGCATGGACATTTCCTGTTCATTTCTCTGGTTTTAGCTCCTCAACATGCATTTGCTATCCTTGGAGTGGAATTTTTCTTTTGGGATTGTATCCCTGCCTTTCCCCCTGTTCTTCCTTTCCAGTGCACCCGGCTCAAGGAGAGGCAACTCCATCAGGATGCCTGTGGAGCAGGCATGTGACCTAGACCTCAGCCAATCAGCACATTCCATTCGTGTGGCCACAGTAATTGGTTGAGGGATGGACAATCAAGCCCAATGGACACCGCCCCAGGGCTCTGGCTTGAGGACCTGGGGGAGGTCTTTGAATCTTTCCGCTGGTCTCTGATCTAACTGGATGCAGGGACTGGGGCTGCTGCCATCTCTTCGCCACGCAGAGCTTGACACCAAAGCCAACAGAGCAGAAGGCGGCAGGGCACAGCAAAACGAGTTCCAGTGACATTGTTTGGCCCTCAAATCCAGCAGAGATGAAGCTAGCCATAGCCCCTGGTCTCTGGTTTCATGAGCCAATAAATTCCTTTTTGTGTAAGCCAGTTTGGGTTGGGTTTTCTGTCACTTGGAACCGATCATTCTAGCTGATAGGCTTTAAACAGAAATGCGACACGAGACTGTGTATTTTAGTAACATCAAGCTGAGGGACTGAAGGGTTTGAACGTGGAGGCAAAAAGGCTAGAGGGGAGGCTAGTGTGGTCATCCCAAAGAGGACTCGTGAGGAAGAGCAGGCAAAGCCAGGGGTTTTGGTCTCCACCGGCGCGTTAGTTTCTTACTGCTGCTGTAACAGATCAGGATGAACTGGTGACTTAAAACAACAAGGATGGATTCTCTCATGGTTCTGAAGCCTGGAAGTCTGAAATTCAGGTGTCAGCAGGGTGGTACTCCCTCTGAAGGCTGTAGGGGAGAATTCTTTTCCTCTTCCAGCTCTGGCTGGCTCCAGATGTTCCTTGGTTGGTCACTGCATATTTCCCATCTCTGCTTCTCTCTTCTGTCTCCTAGAAGGACACCTGTCATTGATTCAAGATTCATTGTAATACAAGATGATCTCATCCCAAAACCCCTAAGATAATTATGATTCCAAAGACTCCCTTTTAAAAACACATTCACATTTGTAGGTTCCAGGAAATGGACGTACCTTTTTGGAGGTCATCAGCTACACTACAACCCACTACAACCAGCAAGGAAAAATGATCACCAAACCCAGAAAGACCTAACTCAATATCGCTGAGTGGAAACAGGAGGCCAGGAAAGATGAGGCAGTGGGGAGAGGGTCTGGGGTTGCGGGGTGGGCACAGAAGTTAAAATCTCCCTGCTGGGAGGAGTTCATTCCAAGGCAACAGGAGAATTTGCACACAGGATTGCCAAGCCACTGTCCTGGTTTCCCAGGGAATTCTCACTATCCTTGAAAGATATCCTAAGCATCCTTGAAGGAACCTAAGAAATGGACAAGGGTGGTTTGCATTTTCAAAATCTGGAAGCCAAGAGATTGTGTTGAGTTTATGGTGAGTTTAATGTCAGTCTGAGCAGTATTTCCAGAAACCTTGGGGCTTGTGAGAGCACCTAAAAGAGAAAACAGTGATTCTAAGGACTGATTCCCTAAGAACGAGTCATGCCAGATCAGCCTGGTTTCTTTTTTCATTAGGGTCAGTGGATGGGTAGATCTGGAGGGGTATGATGGACAGAGTGAGGCCAGCCTCTGATGGTCTCACAAACAGGACAGAGAAGTGTAGGATGGATTCAAAGACGATTGGGAAGTTGACTACCCATAATGAAAGGGTTTCAACAGATCTCTGTTTCATGGGAAAAGACCTCTAGTGGAGTACCCTAGCTCCTCTATACTAGTTCCTGTTCTGTCCATGCAAGTCACATGTGACAATTCCAAACATTGGACAGCCCACTTGTCCCACTGGCAGATGGTTCATGGAAGGAAGAACAAGAGACTGTGTTGAATGATAAAACTTTTTTTTTTCAGGTGTGAAGGGGGGGCCTTCTGTGCCAGGAACTGAACTAGGCTCTGACGGAACAATGGAAGATCAGATAGACACAGACAGGTAACTGTCCTCCTAGAGCTTATTGTTCAGTGGAGGAATCCCATAAGCACGTTCAGCTTAACAAGCATCCAAAATGATTTCAGCAGGATGGGGTTTACAAGATGATAGGAGGCAGGGGAGACTATAAACTCCTGTCCCTGGTTCCAGAACACACCAACAGCGTCAGCTCAGCAGGGAAATGTGGCCAACAGCAGCTCAAGTGAAGCGAAGAGGACAGTGATGTGGGAGGGGGACCTTAGGGGGCTCTTTAACTTCAAGTGGAGCGTTCCTGCTTATATGAAGTAGCATAGGAGGGGGTTTGAATGCAGGGGTGAGGAGTGGTGGACTCTAAGGACAATGGGAGGCAAGAATAGGAAGTTCTGGAATCATCCTGTGTATCATCATGGAAACTGGAAAGCTTCAGGTTGGAGCAGGGATAAGTGGAAAGGAGGCAGTGCAGTGTCCCCCTCCGCTCCCTGACCACGATGCAGCTGACTGTGACTTAGACACCCAGAGCAGCATGTGGGAACAAGAAGGGATGGAGGTGCAGAGCCCCTGACTCTGAGAAAGTTGTCTACACTTAGGCCAAGGGCAGAAGAAATCCTCCTACAATGAGGGGTGGGGTGAGGGAAGAATCTGCTCCCAAGTATCCTCAGCTGGGACCCCAAGGGACCCTGCTCAAAAGTGTCTCACTGTCCCAGCCCCCCTCCATCTGGAAGCTCCTCCTCCTTCAGTCTGATGCCTGACCTTGACTCTGGTCATGAAGGTTCCATTTATGGTACCAGGCAGAGGGCTCAGGAATTTCCATGCATTAGCTCAACTTCCATATTAACAGAGTTTGCGACCCTCTCCTTTTAGAGAAGAGGAAACTGAGTCTCCAAGGGAGAGTGACTTTCTCAAAGTCACACAACCAGCAGCTGCCAGCACTATGTGTCCAGCCCAAATTGTCTGCTCCCAAAGCCCATGATTGTAACTAAGACACTAAGCTTCTTGAGTGCAAACTCTGGAGGGTCAGTGGGGCTGGGAAGATAATGGGGCCTTGGGAATGGAGTCTCTTGGGCTGTCAGCAGGAAGAGGTTATCCTCCTGGTTGGTGGTGGTCCCTGGTGGCTATGGTTCACCTTCATCTAGGGATTTCCATGAAACCAGGAGGTGGCCCCTAAATTCCTCTTTGCAGCAAGAGCAAGAGCAGGAGTTACCCAACAAGGGATGGCTGGATGCGGGGGGCCAGTGGGGGGCCAGGAACACTCCAACTATACTGTCACTGTGGAGGTCAGCATGGCCCAGAGGAACCTTGGGTTGGGTGCCAAAGCCTGGTGCTGGGCAGAGTCTGTATTCACTCTGTGACTACATGGAGAGGGTAAAAAGGAGCTCCCGTTTGGCCATGGGGTCCCTGTTCAAGCAGAAGAAATGGTGACTTGAAAATACACAACATAAAAATGAAACAGAATTACCATACGATCCAGCAGTTCCACTCCTGGGTGTACACCCAAAGGAATGGAAAGCTGAGGCTCAAACAGATGTCTGTACGCCCATGCGCATAGCAGCATCATTGACAATACCCAAAAGGTAAAAGCAACTCATGTGTCCATTGATAGGTAAAAGGATAAACACAATGTGGTCTGTACACACAGTGAAACAGTACTCAGTCTTGAAAAGGAGGGGGCTTCTGACATCTGCCACAACACTGATGACCCTCCAGGACACTGCGCCATCACACAAGGGACAAATACTGTACGACTGCACTCATGTAAGGTCCCTCAAATGGGCCAGCTCCTAGAGATGAGAAACTGAATGGTGGTCACCAGGGATTGGGGGCTGGGGAATGGGGAGTTACTGCCTCACGTGGACAGAGTTTAAGATGAGGAAGATGAAAAAGTGAACATGGATGGTGGTGAGGGTTGCACAACCATATAAATGTGCTTGATGTCGCTGAACTGTACACTTTAAGTGGTTAAAATGATATATTGTACATTATGCCTGTTTTGCCACCATATTAAAAACCAAAGCTGATGTTGTCCCTATTTCTTTTTTTTTTTGAAGATTTTATTTATTTATTTATTGGAGAGAGAGAAGGAGAGAGAGAGAGCTTGAGGTGGGGGGGCGGGGTGCAGACGGAGAAAGAGAGAGAAACTTCAGCAGACTCTACCTCTGAGCTCAGCACTGAGTACGAAGTGGGGCTTGATCTCATAACGAGACCCAAGCTGAAACCAAGGGTCAGACGCTCAACTGACTGCGTCACCCAGACGCCCCTTTCAGATTTTATTTTATTTTATTTTTTATTTTTTATTTTTTAAAATTTTATTTGACAGAGAAGGAGAGGCAGCTAGAGAGGGAATACAAGTGGGGAGTGGGAGAGGGAGAAGCAGGCTCCCTGCTGAGCCAGGAACTTGATGTGGGGCTTGACCCCAGGACGCGGGATCATGACGCGGGATCATGACCTGAGCTGAAGGCAGATGCTTAACAACTGAGCCACTCAGGTGCCCCTCAGATTTTATTTTTAAGTCATCTCTACACCCATCGCGGGGCTTGAAGTCACAACCTCGAGATGGAGAGTTGCATGCTCTTCCCACGGAGCCAGCCAGACGCCCTCCCTCCCTGATTATTAGACTCTAATCAGGAGTCTTCCCAGACAAAAAGGCAAAGACGAGAAACAAGAACTCTGCACTTCATGGTCTTCACTGAGCGCTCACCGTATGCTAGGCGCCATGCCAACTGCATTCTATCCACCGTCTACTTAGTCCTTTGCAACCATCCCAGCGGTAATTATTTCTCCCATTTTCTCCATGAGGAAACTGAGTCTCACAGAGACACACCACAGGCCTTACAGCTAAGAAGGACCCCCCCCCACCCCACCCCTGCACTCCTCACCCTTGTGCTCGCTTGCCCCGTGCAGCGCCGACTAAAGAGGCAGAGTACCCCTTGTCAGACTCCTTTTGGGGTAGAGCCAGAGTGAAAATGCCAAAGCCCTTGGCAGCCTTGACCTCTGGGCAGGGTGGAGAGGCAGCCCAGTGGCTGGCAAAGAGAGTCTGAAAGGCCAGGAGGGAGCCCATCCCTCTGGAGGACACCCTTTCATCTTTGAAAGTCCCTAGGATAGCTTCTCCTCCCTGTGCATTAGTGCCTGCTGGGGGTTGCAAGGAATCAGAGCATGTCCGATAAATGTTTTATTCTATCCTGAGCCGACCCTCTGGGGCAAAATAAGCTCCTTTCTCCAGGAGGAAATAACGGGGCAAGGATTTCTAGGGCACGTACGTGGGGATTTGTCTATTTCACACAGAATAACTTTTGGCTCAGAGAGGTAAAGCAGCTTGCCTAGGCCCACACAGCTGGTCAGCTCCCAAGGTCCAAACCCAACTTCTGCCTTCTGGCCTAGGACCCAACAGACACTCCCCTCCACTCTGGAGCTTTCTGAGAGTGGGGGCTGCCTCCCTCCCAGGCTCTGCATCCCCCCCTCTCCATCTCCCCTCTCCAGTGAAGGAACATGCTGCAGGCCTGGCAGTACAGGAAATCCTCTTGGCATTGAACCTACGGAAATCCTCTGCCCAGCTCTGTAGGGCACTGAACTGATTAAGTCATTAAAAGTCTACGAAAGTGACTTTTCTTGGGATGGCCCTCCATGCTCAGACTCCTGCCTCCTTCTGCTGCCTCATGTCTCAGCAGCCTCTGCCCTCTCTCCTCCCCCATCCCCCAAGTCACTGTGCTCTTTCTCTCTGCAGGCCTTCCCCTCTGCTTCTCCCCTCCCAGAGATGACCCTACGTCCCATCCTTGCTGATCAAATTGCTACTTATTCCTAGGTCTCAGCTTACACATGTTCTTCCAGGAAGCCCTCCCTGATTCTCACCTTAGGCATCATCTGCAGGCTGCACCACACATATGCTTTCCTAGATACTCATACACATACACTCATTCTCACACACATATACACTCACATGCTCCCACACTCATACACACACTCACAGTCACACAGGACTTCTCTAGTGTTCATTGTTGTGTCCCTGGTGCTTCAAACAATCCTTGGCTCAGAGTAGACCCTCAGTGAATTTTGAATGACTGAATCAATATTGAAAGGAATACCTTCAGGCTTAGTTAACAATCAGGTATTTGCCACTAAGCAGCTGGAGAGGCCTTAGGCAAGATGCTCAAGTTCTCTGGGACTTAGTCTTCTCATGGGTAAAATGGGTATGATAGAAGGCTCTTCCTCATAAGTTGTGTGAAGCCAATGAGAGATTCTACAGAAAGTGCTTGGCACGGCCCCTAGGTCATAGCGGGGACTTAATGAATGGTAGATACCATGCCCTGGGTGAATGTGTCCTCACCATAGCCCTCAAGCCTTTGTGGAGGGGAAAATCGCATATGCAAAGATTAATATCTGCTTTAAAAAAATCTATGAGCTCCAGTACCAGAGTTTGAGACATATAAGTACTTTGGTCTTGAAAGACTTTATGGCCCCATGGGGGAGAAAGAGCCCTAACAGACAATGACAGAGCTGTGGTAGGGGGGACCTGGGGAAGGCTCCGAGGATGGCTCCCCCAACCAGGTGATGCGAGAGCTTCACCAGGAGAGAAAAGGCAGAGATTTAAGTGGAGGGATGTCCCGCAGGTAGAGGGAAAAGCATGGGCAAAGACATAGGGGCCCCCACAAAGGAGTGGTGAATCCATCAGAAGGACTGGGCATCTGCTGGGGGCTGCAGGAGGTCATTTGAGGGTGGGCACCGGCCACTGATGGGTGGAGGGAGCCACCATCCTAAGGAAGCTTTGAGTTTTTGGCCAAGGGGCCCATGGCAAGGTTCTAAGAAGACTGAAGGTGAGGATGAGAAGGTGACGTCACCAGATTTACTCTCTGGGAAGAGCATGGATGGGGCTGAACTTGACAGAGGAGATCCCCCAGGAGGCATATAAGACACGATCCCCCTAAGGTCCCAGGAATAGGTCACTGGTTTGCGGTCAGGTTGGCCTTGCTTCCTTTCTGTCTCTTGTCCTTAGAGCTGTGGGACGGGTGGCTGACCCTTTCTGAGCCTTGAGTTCTCACTGAGAGTCAGGGACAGGGAGACTGACCTGCAAGGGACAGATCCTGGATGTGGAAGCACCTGCACCTGGTAGGCCCACACCAAGGCTAGCTCCTTCCTTTTTGGGCCTAAGGGAAAATTGTACCCCAATTAGCCAAAGAACTTGGGTGTGGCCAAAGCTCCAAGTCTGTTTTGTGCTCACATTAACCAGTGTCATTCCAGAAGCAGCCTTCAGGACTTTCGGGAACACACCCAGCATCTCCCACACCCCTTATTAAAGACATCCTTCAAAATGGGTGGGGTGTCATCACTTACTCAGACCTGGCCATCTCAGGGAGGGGCAGGTGGACCTTTGTAGCTACACATCAAAGCTTCCCCTCCCTGGTCCCAGAGGTTATAGCCAGAGTGACACAGACACAAGACCTTGTGCTCAGGGAGAGGTCCCTGATCCAGACCTTCTGTCTACCTCACTGATCTGTGCCCCCCCGCCCAAGACACAGAGAAACGAGGGAACTTCAAGGAGATTTAAGGCATGTTGGAAGCAAGCTATAAGAATCTCAGAAGTTTAGAAAGTAGCCCAGAGTATGTACCATTCCCTCCCCCTCAGCTCTGCACACACATTAAATATCACTCTTGTCCCCCATGATGTCCCACTTCACTAATAATAATCACATCTACCATTGGTTGACCCTTGCTGTGTGCCTGGCACCTTGCTGAGTTCTTTCCTTGGACTAGTCCTCTTTACAGCCTCAAGAGGTAGATACAGTTGTGGGCCCCGCATTACAGATGAAGAAACTGAGGCTTAAGTGAACTGAGATTCACTTGCCAAAGTCGTGCAGCTGGAGACCAGTGGACTGGGGCTTGAATCCGGGTCTGTGGGCTGTAAAGGATCTAGATCTTTACTTATAGCTGTTGATATTTTCTGTTTGTTTAAAAAGCCGCTGTCTAGACCAGGGGAGGACCAAGGCCACAGAGGTGGTCATGGGAGGCCCAAAATGCTGTCCCTGGGAAAGAAGAGAAGCAAAAGGCTGCGGGGGAGGGTAGCACGGCTGGAGGGAGACTCCAGTTCCCTCTGACTGGCTGAATTAGGAGCGAAGCCTCAAGATTCTTTAAGAAATTTTTTTAATGGGCTTCAGGATGAATCATCCTTTGGCAGCTTCCTCACCCTCCTAACTTCTGAAGGGACCTCGTGCCCCTGTCAAGCTCAGAAACCTTCCCTTAGCTCTCCGCCTCACTCCCTTATTGATTCTAGAAGTCAGGATAATAGAGTTCTGCTGCGGTAACAACCACCCCTGATTTTTGGTGGCTCCTCCTGGGTGCACGCTGCGGGGTGGCTGAGGACCTCTTCTCCACATTGTTCTCCCTCGGAGAACCAAGCTGAGGAAGGATCCTTCTCTGGGCTTCTATGGTTGCTGAGGCAGAGAAAAGCCAACGCCACAGATCGCTCACTAGCTCTTAAAGCTTCTGTTCAGAGGTGACTCACGTCATTTCTGCTCATATTTCAATGGCCAAGACAAGTCACAGAACCATACCCAATTTTACATATTGGCAAGGAAGTGTAATCCTAGCACGTGCCTTGAAAGCAGAGAGATGGAAATATTTAGCAAGTAGCGTTAAATACCACCACACCCATCAACCTTTACTGTGCACCTACTATGTGACGCACATGGTAGGAGCCCCAGAACAGGAGGTGGGAAGTGCTCTGTCCCCATGTCACCTCCGAGGTGTCCCTAGGGGCTCCAAGCAGGCGTGGTTATCCCTTCTTCACCCCGTTATTTTGCCAGAAGTCTGCACACACAGCTCCTTCTGCCCTTTCTCTCTTTAGCACTTGGCAAATTCCCATCCTTCCTTCTTCCTTCTCTTCCTCCCTCCCTTCCCTTCTTTCGTTTCATAAATATATACTGAGCACCTCGATGTGCCAGCATGGTGCTTGGTGTTTCAAGATTCAGCTCAAATATATCATGTGTTCTTGGAGATTTTCCCTGATCCTCCCACTTCAGAAACAAATGCTCTCTGATCTGGGCTCCCAGCACCTTGAATACTCCTCTGCTTATTCCTTTGGCCTGTAAGTATCTGTGTTCACACTGTATTCGCCCACTAGGCCCTAAGTTTTGCAAGGGCTAGGACTGTTGTTCATCTCGATATCCTCATTCCCTGTGTAGGTCTTCAGAGAAGGATTGTTAACTGACTAGCCAACCGACTGAATGAATGAACGAGTAAATGAGTCAATGTCCAATCATAAGTTGCGTACAAGGTAGGACATGACTTCCCACCACATTTAAAATAAAATCCAGGGGCGCCTGGCTGGCTCAGTGGGTTAAAGCCTCTGCCTGCGGCTCAGGCCAAGATTCCAGGGTCCTGGGATCGAGCCCTGCATCGGGCTCTCTGCTCAGCGGGGAGCCTGCTTCCACCTCTCTGCCTATTTGTGATCTCTTCCCGTCAAATAAATCAAATCAAATCAAATCCAAGGGCACCTGGCTGGATCAATCAGTAGAGCACACAACTCTTGATCTCAGAGTTGTGAGCTCGAGCCCCACATTGGATAGAGAAATTCCTTAAAAATAAAATATTTTTAAAAATAATATAAAACCCAAGCCCCTTTCCTCAGCCTACGAGGCCCTGCCTGACCTGACCCTGGCCCACCACGTCCCGTTCTCTTCATCCTTCAGACAACCAAAGCAGCAAGTTTATTGGGCTTGGCACCAGTCATGCCCTCTTAGAACCTTTTATTTCCACTTCATCACTGGACTAGTCCCCTCTCCTCATTCTAGCCCCAGCTCAAATGCTACCTCCTCCAGGAGGCCTTCCCTGATCACCTAGTCAGAAGGAACTCTCCACTGCTCTCTTTAGAGCAATCTCTGTTTTATTCTGTTCATGACTGTTTCCATCTGATATTATTTAGCTCACTGATTTGCTGATTCTTCTGTAGTCTGCTCCCTCCTTCTAAAATACAAAGTTTACAAAGCAGAGACCTTATCCAGCCTATTCCTGGTTCCAGGCTGTGCTGCTCCTTGCTATCTGAGCTCCCAGCCCCATGCAACTGTGGTGTAATCCCCGGTTTTATTTATTTATTTGTAATCCCCGGTTTTAAAGCAAGACTAGGTGTTGCTCCTGTTCTTCCTGCAAGGAGAGGGCACAGGGCAGCCATACCCAAGCTGGCAGGACAGACACAGAACTTCAATGTCCGCTGCTTTAACTGCTGGCTTCAGGCATCTGGAGGCCATGGGTACTCGGGTCCAGGGTGGGGGTGACTCCCTTGCGGGGATGCTGAGCCGGTTCATATTTGCTTTCTTCTCTCGGCAACAGGTGAGAGCTTCACAAGAATAGCAAGGAGAAGATTCATCCCCTGGCTTCCCCATTCCCTGGATGGGACTAAGTGAAATAGACTATACTCCTATATCCCCAAAAAGTGTCTTCCTTGCAGTGGGGGGAAACCAGCTCTCTCGGTCCCTCACACTGGTTCACTTTTTCCAGGGGAAAATTTTGTAGCCTATAAACATGCTTTGGAAAGGCATATCCTGGGGCCACCTGGGTGGCTCAGTGGGTTAGAGCCTCTGCCTTCAGTTCAGGTCATGATCCCGGGGTCCTGGGATGGAGCCCCGCGTCGGGCACTCTGCTTGGTAGGAAGCCTGTTTCCTCCTCTCCCTCTCTCTGCCTGCTTGTGATCAAGTAAATAAATAAAAAATCTTAAAAAAAAAAAAAAAAAAGAAAGAAAGAAAGAAAAGGCATATCCTAAGAAATCTTTTTAAAAGGGGGGGTGCTCCTGGGTGCCTAAGTGGGTTAAAGCCTCTGTCTTCTGCTCAGGTCATGGTCTCAGGGTCCTGAGATCCAGTCCTGCATTGGACCCTCTGCTCAGCAGGGAGCCTGCTTCCCCCTCTCTTTCTCTGCCTGCCTCTCTGCCTACTTGTGATCTCTGTCAAATAAATAAATTTTTTAAAATCTTAAAAAAAAAAAAAAAGGCATATTCTGTGACCTGGTATTTCTCCCTAGGAGTGTGCCCTGCGGAAGCCAATGCATTGATCCGTCCGGGAAGTCGTTCCTTCACTTGTTCCTACCAAGTGAACTACTGAGGTTCTAGTATGGGCAAGGCACTGAACTAGGCGCTAAGGATATTTTCATGAACACACAGTCATAATCCCTTAGGATGCCTTAAACATCTCAGAGCTTCACTGGGGAGAGAAACGTTGAAGAACCATTCACAGAAATCCTTAGTTGAGATGATCCCAGGTACCTGAAGTGAGCAGGGCCAGGCAGGGTGGGTCAAGGTGCAAGCAATGATTTTGTGAATGAATAAAGGCAGCAGTCCAAATCTCTACCCCCAGGGTAGTGGGAGGGAAGCCATGGTCCATTCATACTTTGGATTCTCGTGCACCCATGTCTTCGTCCGTTGGGGCTGCTGTAACAGAAATACCACAGACTGAGTGACTTAGCAACAAGAGGCATTTCTTTCCCACAGTTCTGGAGGCTCAGAAGTCCAAGATTAGGGAGCTGGTACATGTGTCTGGCAAGAGTCCTCTTTCCGGTTCACAGAGGACTGTCTTCTTGCTGTGTCGGCAAGTGACATAAAGGGATGAGGGAGCTTTCTGGAGTCCCTTTTATAAGGGCACTAACCCCATTTATTACGGCCCTATCATCATGACCTAATTACCTGTCAAAGGTTCACCTCATGATGGGGATTAGGCTTTGCTCCATGAATTTGGGGGGCATGAATGTACAGTTTACAACAATCTATTAAAAAGAATGAAGCATATTAAGTGAGCTGACAGTGAAAGGTGTTCTTGATATGGTGTTAAATTTTTTTTAAAAAGGTGTATGGTACGGGTAATTTCTGTAATACTAATAATTATTATGTTATTTGTGTGTGTTATTAATATTTGCACGGGAAGAGACTGGGAGAATATGTTCCATATTGTTAACAGCTGTTATTTTGGGGGAGGGAAATACCTGTGACTTTCACGTTTTAAACATTCCGATAGTGTTTGAATTGTTAAAAATAGACACGCATTACCTTGGTAAAAAGACAAAAAATAAAGATTTGGGGGGAAAATCGGATGCTGATCATTCTTGAGACTCTCCAGCGATCCAGAAGCTAGGTTGATTCAGAGAGCGGAATCTTTCTTCTGGAAGGCACATTTCCTCCCACCCGAGCCTAGAATCACAGTACTTAGGAGTGGAAAGGTCCATAAAGTTCAGTATGGTACAGTGAACGGAACGTGAACTTCACAGCTAGAGAGAAGTGTTCTGGGTTTTTTAAAGATTTTATTTATTTATTGGATAGACAGAGATCATAAGTAGACAGAGAGGAAGGCAGGAACAGAGGGAGAGAAGGCTCCCCACTGAGCAGAGAGCCCAACACGGGGCTCAATCCCAGGACCCTGGAATGGACCAGAGCGGAAGGCAAAGGCTTAACCCACTGAGCCACCCATGTGCCCCAAGAAGTGGGCTTTAATCCTGTCTCTGCCATTCTGTAGCTGGCAATCTGTGTGGATCATTGAGTCTCTGTTTTCTCTTCTTGAGGGAGGGATATAACCATCTCTTCCTCCCAGGGTCGTTTGCAGATTAAGTGAAATGCTACATTAGAATTTTCTTGGAAAGCTACTACTCGGTGGTTCTAAATAGAGGGAATGCCTTTGCCAGACCTGGAAGCATCATATGGAATTGTTGGAAGAGGAGAAACAATTTTGCTCTTGGCTCTTCTTGCAAGGAAGTGGAGTTTGCTTACATCACCCACCTAGGGAAATCCAGGAACATGTCTGTATGTTGATAAGAAGTGGTGATTTCGTTGTGCTTCCCTCCGCGTCCGCCTCCACCACAGAGAAGCGATCAGAGTTTGTTGATTGAACAAACGAGTGACCCACTCCAACCTAGAAGTGACTCGTGGCTGTCACCCAATGTGAAAATCCGCCCAACAATTCGCCGAACAAAATCCACATTTCACTCCCCCGATAGTCTTGATTGTGAAATGTCGTAGGCGTAATCCCGTCAGGCACACTTCCACATCCAACACTTTGTTGGAATATATGGAGGCTGCGGGCGGCTTGCGCTCGAACTGGGGCTCAGGGCACCATTCAACGGGTTTTGGTCTCTGCAGCCAGCTTCGAACCAGAGAAAAAGTACAACGCACGTGAGAAACGCGAGTAAGAAGATAATACTGTGAGCTTATTATATACCAGGCACTATTGTAAACTCTTCGCCTGGATTAACTCGTAAGCGCCTAGGATACGTTATACCACTACCAAGGTCCTTCTGTGGTCTGAGTCCAGATGTTGAGGCGTTCCTACCAGGCTGACTCTCAGCCAGCAGATGGGTGGGTAAAAGCTGAGCCTAGGGGGCACCTGGGGCCTCAGAGCTTCCCCCAGATGCATGGGTGAAGGCCAGACTGCTCCTGAGCCCCACCTTCCCAAGGGGCTGGGCTGCCGGCCCCTCCCCCACTACCCCACCCGGATCAGGACAAGTCCTGCAGCCTGGTGGGCTGTGGGCTGAGCCCTGCAGACCAGTGAGCCTGTCTCTGGCACACCCAGTCTGAGGTGGAGACAGAGGCTGAAGGAAGGGGCCCCACAGTCCCCACTGGTGGGGTAGGGGCACCAGAGAGAGCCAGAAGTTCCTCCTTCTCTGCTCACCCTGCCTCCCACCTTGCCCCTTCCCACTCCTCCTGTGCCCTGAAGCTGCGGGGATCTTTTGGAAAGACAGACTTGACTCTACTGCTCTCTGTGAACGGCCTTCAGAATAAAGTAGCAGCTGTTTGGCCTGGCATTCCGGGTCCTCTGACCTGGCCTTTGCCATCTTCTCTAGACTCAGTTCCTACCTTATCCTCCATCCCCATATCCTCCACCCAAACACACACACACACACACACACCCCACTGCCATTCTGAACAGTTTCCTGGAAGCTCTCTTAAGCTTCTATGACTTTCCATCTGCTGCTTCTTTTGCCTCGAATGTTCTGTCCCCCTTCCTCGCCCAGCTAGCTGCTACTTCTCCTTCACACTGACCTTCACAATGCAGCTGGCAACATCTCCAACAAGGCTCCCTGACCCCGAAACAGGGTTAGGTGACCCCCTTGGTGTCTAGTGTTTTCTCCTCCCTCCATCGCGTGTGTATCAGGCTGGATTTGAACACTTTCTCTGTGTGTCTTTTTCTGTGTGTTTCCCCTCTGCCTCCCCTGAGCCCAGCCAGGCCCTGTGGAGGGCAAAGTAGGGTTTGGTCACGGGTTGCTGAGTGAACGAATGCGTAAATAAAGCGGGGACCCGCTGAGGCCCTCTCCCTTCTGTCTCTTTTTCTTGAAGTCTGCGACTGGCAGCAAGAGGGTTAAAGCGTGGAGATGCTCCAACATGTTAGCAGCGTGAGGACCAGGTGAAAACAAATGGTTCCCAGGCTGCCACGCCACATCCGCCAGGCTCTGCTTGTTCCTGGCACCCCATATGGTCTGCACGCCTGCACGCCTGCCCGGGAGAAGGGCTGAGCCGGGAGGGCTCTGGGGGCCGCAGGGCTCAGAACGCGCCTGTGTCAGTGTGTGTGCTTGGTGGGGGGAGGAGGAGAATAGAGGGGAAGCAGGATAGATGAAGGAGGGGGGAAAGCAGGGAGAGAGGGAGAGAGAGTGATGGCGAATGAAAGAAGAAAGAGAAGGTGGATGCAGAGGAGAAGGGGGGAGTGGCGGGAAGTTGTCAACGTTTACCCCACGGAGAAACAGAAATGAGGCCGGGACTTCTCAGGAGCTAGAAAGCAAGGAGCCCAAGAGCTCCGCTGGACAATGGGACTTTCGGGTGACCCAGAATCCAGGGGAAGGTAAGCAGGAGAGAGGAACTGAATTGTGAAGGTTTGATCAGGAAAAGCCTACTGGGGTCCCCTGATCGCACTCTGGTGTGGCAGTACCCGGAACTCTCCTTAGACCCTTCTC
This sequence comes from Mustela nivalis, assembly GCF_964662115.1. Taxonomy (NCBI): domain Eukaryota; kingdom Metazoa; phylum Chordata; class Mammalia; order Carnivora; family Mustelidae; genus Mustela; species Mustela nivalis. Next base: position 82,774,090 of record NC_139032.1, on the reverse strand, counting down.
CGATGTTGTCCTCAAGAGGTCCTTATGCTTTGGAATGCCTTGACATTTTCTAAGTCCCCTTCTGGTGCCTGGCACTGACTAGGCTGGCGGTGTCATCGGCCTAGGATACCCTGAGCTTGAGCTAGAAATTTGTGGACCTTGGAATCCCTTCTCCCCCTTAATCAGAGGCCCAAAGAGATTCAGGTCTTGTGCCAATGTGGGCTGGACAGACTCCGGTTCCAGGAAAGCGCCCAGCAAGCAAATGATTCCTGGTGGCGAATGTGGAATTTTGCAGAATCTTGTGAGATTAGACCACCAAAATGATGCTGACTGGATGATTTTGAGTGACTCCAACTGTTTGTATAGGACCTGCAAAAAATAGACACCTAGAGCTCTGTACACCATCGGGGAATCCGCCGGGTTGGAGTGGGAAAGAAGCATCTTTGAGGGAGAGCAGACTTGGTTTCCCTGCTGAGAAGTTCCTAGCTTAAAATGGGCCGTAGGTGCAGCAGGTGTAGCTGTAATGGTTGCTAGCCCAGCCAGCATCTCCCTCCCCACTTTGTCCACCAACCTGGGTCCCGAGTTTCTTTGCTGACCTGGAGAGGAGGGCATCCTCTCTTTCATCAGCCAGGACAGGATAGGGAGGGGAAGTGATGGAGCATACTGTGGGGGAAAGAGAGGGGAGCTGGGCACAGAGGTGTCAGAAAATTCACATAGGAAAGGAGCTTTTAGTCAGATCTTAAATGTGAAAGATAAAACACTGAAGCTTCTATAGGAAAACAAAGAAGGCTATCTCCATGACCTTGGGTTAGCAAAGATTTTTTTAAACAGGCCACAAAAACTTCCACCATAAAGACAAATATTGACAAATCGATCTTCACTAAAATGAAGAACTTCTGTTCATCAAAACCCATCATGAAGAAAGTAAAAAGCAAGCCACAAACTGAGAGTATTTGCAATGCATTTATCTGACGAAGAACTTCTATCTAGTATACATAAAGAGGTCTACAAATCAATACGAAGAAGACAGATAATCTAGTAGAAAACTGGACCAAAACCTTAACAGGACACTTAACAAAAGCAGAAATCCAAACGGCCAACAAACATATGACAAGATACTCGGCATCATTAGAGATCACGGAGGTGGAGGGGCACATGACTGGCTCAGTCAGGGAAGCTTGCAACTCTTAATCTTGGGGTTGTGAGTTTGAACCCCATGCTGTGCACAGAGGCTACTTAAAAAAAAATTTTTTTAATCTTAAAAAAAAGAAAAAGAAGTCACAGGTGGAAATCACCATCATAGCGAGATACCATCCCATGCCCATTTGAACAACTAAGATTTAAAAATCTGACTCTGTTGGGGCATTGGGTGGCTCAGTCAGTTAAGCATCTGACTCTTGATTTTGGCTGGGATCATGATCTCAGGGTCCTGAGATCGAACCCCATGTGGGGCTCCATGGTCAGTGTGGAGTCTGCTTGAGATTCTCTATCTCTACCCCTCCTTTCCCACAACAGGTGCATTCTCTCTCTCTCAGTCTCTCTAAAATGAATAAATAAATCAATCTTTGTTTATTTTGTTAAGATTTTATTTATGTGTGAGAGCTAGAGAGAGAGTGCATGAGAGGGAGGGGCAGAGGGAGAGGGAGAAGCAGAATCCTCACTGAGCGGGGAGCCCAGTGCAGGACTCTATCCCAGGACCCCAGGATCATGACCTGAGCCATAGGCAGACGCTTAACTGACTGAGCCACCCGGGTACCCCAATAAACAAATCTTTTTTTTTTTTTTTTAAATCTGACACTGTCAAGTCTTGGTGAGGATGTGGAGCAGTGAATTCTTATATTCTGCTGGTGGGAGTATAAATTGGCACAACCATTTTAGAAAACTATTTGGCATGACCTTCAAAAGTTGATCCCATGTACACTTAACACAGCCATTATTAAGTATTTAGTAATAGAAATGTAGGCACATAGGCACCAAGGTATATGTATAAAAATGTTCATAGATTTAGAGACATAAAGTAGAATAATGGTTACCAGGGGCTGGGGAGGTGAGAGTGGGGAGTTTTGTTTGTTTGTTTGTTTTGTTTTGTTTTTTAAAGATTTATTTATTTATTTGACAGATAGAAATCACAAGTAGGCAGAGAGGCAGGCAGAGAGAGAGAGAGGGGAAAGCAGGCTCACGTTGAGCAGAGAGCCCGATACGGGGCTTGATCCCAGGACCCTGGGACCATGACCTGAGCCAAAGGCAGAGGCTTTAACCCACTGAGCCACCCAGGCACCCCTGGGGAGTTATTTTTTAATAAGCTCAGAGTTTTGGTTTGGGAAGAAAAAAAAATTCTGGAAAGGAATAGTATGATGGTTATGCAACCAAGTAAATGTACTTAATGACCCAAACTGTACAATTAAAAGGGGCAAAAATGGTAAACATGTCCATCATGCTACCTTAAGGGAAAAACCATAGCATCTTTTTTCATGTTCACCTGACTCAAAATGACCTAACTATCCTTTAAGAGTCGAAAGCATAAGTAGATTGTGGTAACTCTGTATAAGGAACTACTACAGAGCAACAAGAAAGAATGCATCATTGCTACAAGCAACAACATGAATAAATCTTACAAACAGAATGTTCAGTAAAGCCAGGCTCCATCTGTGTCAAGTTCAAAAATAAGCAAAATGAATCCACAGTGTTAGAAGTCAGGAAAATGGTTGTCTTGGGGGAACAGGTAGAGAGTCAGCCAAGGCTGGCTTAGATGAGGAGAACTGCCCAGCAGACCCATAGACTCATGAGCTGAAAACATTGTTTTAAGTCACTAAGGTTTGGGATAGTTTGTTAGGCAATGGGTACATCCCTGAGGCGCTCTGGGATTCCCCAGAGGGACTGGCTCTCCACCCTTGAGCTCCCAATGCGATATTTCTCGTACCTCAATCTCATGTTACAGTGGCACAGAGATGCGTCTGTCTCTCCTCTTAGACTGTGAGCTCCTTGAAGGCAGGGACTCTGGCTTGATTTCTTTGTCTGACTCCAGGACCCTGAGCAGTCGGGTATGCAAACATGGTTGGTGCATGAATTCCTCATTCACATGTGACACAGCCAGCCAAGGGAGTCTTTGCAAGCTCACAGCATTTCACCATCCTGTGCATAGGGATTTCATTCATTCATTCATAGGCAGAGATGGATCGGCTCCAGTCCCCACCGTGGAGGAACTCCCAGCCAAGTTGGAGAGAGAGACTCATAAAGAATGAATTGCAGCAAAAGGAGATAAGTACCCTGATGGAAAGTTTAGCAATGAACTGCAGTTCTGGATGAGGCTGAGAGTGTGGGCTGTGGCATCAGAAAGGCTGTGAGTTCAAGTCCCGGCTGTTGCACTTACTAGGGCAAGTTACTGAGCCCCTTCATACTTCGTGGGAGGGGGGTGGCCACAAGGATGAGATCGCTTATGTCAGTTGCTTTGCACAATTCTTGATGAATAACAAGTACTTGTGACAGTCCTAAAGATAGTTATCATCACATCGGTGAGAAAAGAGACAGAACCATTATTATCGTCTTCATCGTAGTCATCTTTATCCAGACCCACGATTCAAAAATCCTAAATGCCTCGAGAAACAACACCAACACACCAGCATTTTCTTTCAGGAGTTTAGTGGCAAAACCTTCCCTGACCTGACATGGAGCTATTTAATAGTTCTTTATTTAGCGTGTGAATATCCAAGCAGTTCCTGCAGAAACGTTCATCAGTTTTGTTATGGGGACCAGCTCTGTTTTCTGCTCCAGCTCTTCTGTAAACGGTGGTGTATGAGCTTTAGACATTTTACAAAATATGAAAAATTCTGAATTTCAGGGCACATCCGGCCTGAATGCTTACTGTCCTAAGCGTTTTGTAAGAAGTAACTAAATAAGTTGATGTGTCAATTCTGATTGGGTGGAACAGAAGGGGAGAGGTCTGGGAAGTCTTGTAGGGAAGCAGCGCTGACCTGAGCCTGAAGCAGACGGCAGATTAACCGTGGGAACAAGGCAGAGAAGGGCAGCATTGCAGGGTGCGGTGGTGGAGAGGGGAGGTGCGGGGGGAGGGGGGTAGTGGCAGCCTCAGCGAGATCCTGGAGGAAGGGGAGTAAAGATGTACTGTGGAACTGCGGTGAGTCAGGACAGCAAGGAAGGAGAGAGTAGAGAGAGCACTGGCCTAGGAGGCTGGCAGGTGTGGTAGAGACCAGATCATCGAAGGCTTCACATGCACAGCTGAGGAGATCCCAATCTATCCTATGGGCCCCGTGGAATTGTAGGTGCTAGCAGAGGAGGACCAGGTCAGACTTGTGTTTTAGGGAGGTCGAGGTAGGAAAGACACCCCTCCAAGCGGCTTGCTGAAATCCAGAAGCACTCTGCCTACAGCCTCCCCCAATCCGCCCCGACCACACATGGAAATGAGGCTGCTTTGGCATGGTTTGCCTGGCACAACTCAACTTCTAGAAAACATATCTGTAAGAATCGATCATGTCGTGGCAGGAAACCAACAAGGAAGCAGGCAAGTGTGGCTTGGAGAAGTCGATAAGCAAGGTTCCGTGGGCACCCTCCAGCCAGGATTTCCCCCTGCTGCCCCCTTGGACTATGGTGGCATTGCGGCTGACCTGGCCCTGGGGGACGGGCCCAGCCACCTAAGGGCTCACAGCTCAGCTGCTACTGGTCTCTGCTCCGTGATGGCTGTCACACACGCTCGACAGCACCCATTTGCAGCCCAAACAGACACTGTTCACTTCTCGAGTTGGTTTTAAATTTTGCTCTTTTTGTTCCTGTTTTCCATTTAGATTTTTGGCTGGTTCAAGTTCGACAGGCAATTGCAACACTGAGATGGAGGGGAGAGAACATAGCCTGTAAAAGAGCAGACGGTGTGTGTGTCTTGTGATGTTACTGGTTTTCAAGGGACCCTACAAGGGGACATACGTGAATTGAGTCTGTTCGGCCTTGTGCCTTGATTTATGGCACCCACTGTCTTCATCTAGTATGACCCCCACCCCTAGGTTTTTGGTCCGCTACCCATCATTCATGACCCTGCCCCTCTCCCCAAGGCACCCACATTTGTGTATCTAGCACAGGTTGTCTCAGTCCATCTTTCATATCTTTATTCACACGTATGTAAAGATACAGCATTGCTTTGAGCGTGCTTCTAAAAGTCTATGGAAGTGATATCATAGTCCATCTCCTGCTTCTTTCTTTTTTCTTTTGACATGATCTGTAAGGAGATGGAAGTCGTTCCCTTTGGTATGTAATATTTCATCTCATATATTTCCCGCATTTTCCGTATCCATTTTCCTTACTGACGGACATACAGGTTGCTTCCAATTCTGTCATTTTAAACAATGCTGTGATGAGCATCTTTGTACTTGGCCAGAACAGAGGCGACACTGTCCATCAAACTTGGATGGAGTTCAATTCTGCCACCCACTCAGTGTATGAACTTAAGCCTCAGTTTTAACATCTGTTAAAAAGAAAGGGGGTTAGGGGAGAAAATAGCAACCTTCCCCTGTAGGGCTGCTGTACTCCTGCACGCCCCATGAGGGCAGGCCTCCCTACCCCATCCCCAGGCCTCTCAGAGCCTGGCAGAAAGTAGGTACTCAGTAAATGTGTGTTGACTGAAATGACCCGTTGTAAGGATCACCCGAGATATTGCGTAGGAAAGGCCCTTGGCAATGCTGGATGTACATATACAAATAGAAGTTACTATTCCTCATGGTTATTTAAATGAAATTAACCAGCAGGGTATAATCCCAATAAAATGAAACACATTTAAATGACAACAACACCAGGGCTTATGTCCTGCATGTGCGGTGTGTGTCCCTCTTCTTCCTACCCACCTTTCTTCACATCAGGAAACACTTTCTGAAGATTAATCAGTTGGGCCTGGTTTGGGATTGGGAAATCTGAGGCTGGCCTGCCAGACCGTCCAAAGGCCTCCCCTCGGCCACCTTGGCCTATAAAACCTGGGTAATGCCATGCACCCACCTCACTAAGGTGTTGTGAAGATTAATTATGGCTTGTAAAGGGCTTTGAAGATGAAACGTGCTTGTTATGGAAATAAATGGCTTGAGACGCAAAGCTTTCTTCAAGTCTTCCTTCGTGCCCTTCTCTCTCCCCGTTCTTACCTTTAAAGAGTCCCGGATGAGTTCAGAGGTGAGGGTGACCTCTCCACGACTCCTGTGGGAAGCCAAGGTTGAACGCAGACTTCCCTGAACCACATAAGAGCTATGACCCCTCGCTGCTACTTTCAAATTTAAACCCCTGCTCCATTTCCTTAACTAGCCGAGCTAAGCTGGTTCAAAATACATTAAACAGATTCAGCAATGGGGTGGTGAAATGTATTTCCGATACTGAACTTTCTGCTGCCAGATTTAATTATTCAAATTGGTAATTAAAAAAATGGGTGTCTTCCCCCCCACCTCCCCTACCCCCGTGTCTTCCCAGATTTAGAGGTATTAGAAGTGGAGGAAATGTGAGCCAAATGTCTTCCAGGGGCAAAGTAGAGAAAGCATGTGCATTAGTGTCAGACAGACCCGAGTTCAGATCCTAGCTCATCTCCTTACCTGCTGTGAGCAAGCGAGGTAACATCTTTGAACCTCAGGTTCCTAATGGTCAAATGGGAAGATAATGACCCATATTCGAGTTCTTGTCAGTGTTAATTGAGTGGATGCAGGAAATGTACATAAAGCTCACACACTAGATGTTAGCCATTCATAATAACACAACCAAACCTGGTGGGAACGGTGGTACCACTCCCACTTCACAAAGAAGGAGTCTGAGCTCAGAGGGGCGATGCGTCTTGCCATCATCTTGCAGCGGGAAAGTGGGGTGCCAGGAATCAAACCTTGATCCTCCTGACTCTGAGGTCCTGGGGTCACCCACATGGGACCTCAACTCTGCACGGAAGCTTGTTTTCTAGAGCTGGAACCTGCAGTAACCGCCAGTGCAAGCAGAGAGAGAAAGAGGGAGCCCAACAGAGTGTTGGAGCCTGGAGGGTGGCTGTTCCTGTGCTACTGAGTTGTTTAATCCCACGTTTCTGTATTACATTGGCATTCCATATGTTCACTTCTCATTTCTCACTTCTCCTGTTAACCCTTGCTTACCCAAGAAGGGAGTGCTGGCTAGAAGCATGTTTTCTTCTGCACCAGGGTGGAGCCAAGAGTGTCCTGGGCTTTGAGGGTTTCTGACCCCAGACAGGCGCTTCTGCAGTGAAGAATCTAGAGGTTCCTCTGCCTTTTCCTGGGTCTCGGCTTACAGGCTTCAGCTTAGCTGCTGTGGAAATTAGCGTGGCCAAATCCCTCATGGAAGCCAGGACCTTTACCCACATTCATTCGTGGGCATACAATGCTCTTCACTCTTTTTCTCCACAGACATTCATAGAACTTCTACTGTTTCCGAACACTGCTTCAACACTGGGGTCCTATTCGATATCTCCCATCTGTCAGGCACTGCACTTTCCAGGCCTCACCTGCACGCTCTAGCACTTACAAAAGTGCTTCGAGGTAAATATTAGTAATCGTCACCATGTTGCTGTTGAAGACGAAAGGCTCAGGGCACAAACGAGTGACAGAATAAGGGACAGAATAAAAGACAGAGTTTTTCTGACTCTACCCTCTGTACATTTAATCACGAAAAGATACTTCCTCCTTGAGGGCACATGTGGCATCTCATTCATCTCTTCTCTCCAGGTCCCCAGCACCATATACAGTAGGTGCTCAATAAATGTCTGCTGTTGAGTAGATAAGCAAAGTGCTAGGTAATCACTAACACGTGTGCAGCAAACCGCAGAGTCTGAAGAATGACAGATGCTTGTCTTTGGCCTTAGCAAGGGAGGTCAGTTTCATGATCCCACTTCACAGATGAAGTTCGTGAGGTAAACAACTGAATCGGGGCTGTGGAAAGAACAGGAGGCTGGAGCTTGGGTGAGACTCTGAAATAAACTCACGGTGAAGACACAACATCTGATGACGCAGCAGAGAAGTAACCGTCTGGCTAGAGAATACGGATGTTACAAAGCACTAGAGCTTAAGAAAGAATCATATGTCCAGCACATGTTTTCTGAAAATATTCACATCACTTACGTGGTTGGTGTGAGGTTTCAGATATTAAAATTATGAAAGAGCAAAGCAGGATGTGAAAGGCCGAGATGGAAAGAGAACAAAGTAAAATTCAGCCTTGTCACCACCTTCCAGAAACTTCTCCAGGATCCAAGTTTCTGACCCAAATTCACCTTGAATGGATAGCTTATGGATGGGAATCATGCTATAAATAGACAGGTTTGAAGATTTGAAGCCAGCTTCAAGTCCAGGCTCAGTTACTTTCCAGCTGTGTGACGTTGGACAAGTGTCCTTGACCTCCATGTCTGAGTCTATACAATGGAGATAAATCTCAGCTTGCTAAAATAATGACATGTTTTGCAAGTTACTATGAGTGCTATTCTTTTAAAACTTCCTTTTTAGAATTGTAGGAAGTAAAAATTATAATAGTAATTTAATATAGTAGCTATACAGGTCAGACTTAGCTAGGTTTTGCTACAACAATAAGCAACCCTAAACCCAGTGGCTTTAACACAACGGACGTTTATTTTTCACTCATGCTCCATGTTCATCATGGGTCAACATGGGGATGCTGTTCATTGTGGCCACAAAGGGACTCAGGATAAGGCAGCAGTAGCCATCTTGTTTATGATTATTGTGTCCAAGGGGAAAAGGGGATTTGGGGGGGTCTCCTAAGGTTAATTAACTGTTCTGGCCTAGAAGTGACACATACCACTTTCGAGACACAATTCATTGGCCAGAACATGTCACATGGCCCACCTAATCACCGGGGGGCCAAGGTGAACCTATCATGTGCCCGTTAGGGGAGAGAATCAGAAATATTTGTCAAATGGTGTGTAGCATTCACTGAGTACTGATCACGTGCCTGGCATTGTGCCAAGGGTTTTTCAGATATATCCCCTAATGTCCTCAACAATCCTCGGAGCAGGGACTGTTATCTTCAGTTAATACTTGACCAACCTGACACTCAGAGATAGGAAAGAAAGTAGTTTGTTCCACGCTGCCAATGAGAAAGGAGCCGAATCAGAGTTGACAGCCACGTACGTAAGAGCCCCTGTTCCTTCCCCTGATGTACTCCTACAATGTCAATTGTCCAAGCCAGGGGGTCAAAGATTTTCTTGTTCTGAGCGCTGTTATCAACAGAGTTCTCCTATTAGTCCTTGTACGACCCTCTCAGTTAGACCTGAGAGTTTCATGTCCATGTTAATGATAAAAGATCTGAGGCTTAGAGAGACTAAACAGCTTGCCTCAAAGACGTAGCTCTTGAACTTGAGTCTTTCCAGGTCTAAAGCCTGTGCTCATTTTACACCCACTCTTCCCCGCTCATTAGTATTTATCATCATTTACTATAGTGATGCTAGCTCGGTGGGGTGGGAGGAAGAGAGGGTAAGGGTTAAGGGCATGGGTGGTAGAGCTACACTGTGGCTGTGCTTGGATTTGGGCTCTGCCTTTTCCTGGCTGTATGACCTTGGGTAAGGATTTCACCTCTCCGGTTTCCAAGTCCACAACATGGGCTGATCATAGTACCTACCTCACAGGATTGCTGTGAGGAATAAATGAGACAGTCATCATGGGGATGATAACAACTCCTCTTTTTCAAGAACGTACTGGGGTCAGGCGCTGTGCTCAGGGCTTTATCTGCATTGATTTTTAACTTTTTATTTGCTTTTAAACAATTTTAGGTTGCCAGAAAGTTGCGAGAATAGTACCAAGGGCTCCCATATCGCCTTCACTGGGTTTTCTCCTAATGTTCACACCTTCCCTAACCAAAGCATATTTGTCAAAATAAGTTATTATTGGTGTGACCCCATTCAGTAACCTACCGGCTTTACTCAGATTTCAACAGTTTTCCTACTAATGTCCTTTTGCTGTCCTACAGTTTGATCCAAGACATGACATCACTCTTAATCACATCCCCATAGACTCTGGGAACCTTTACATGTGTTCTTTTATTCTCTTTTTCAGTTGAGGAAACAGAGGGTCCAGTGTCGAAGTCACTAGCCAGGGTCACAGACCAGTAGGCGTGGAGGTAGAATCCCACCCCGGGTCCGTCTCCCTCCAAGCCCAAGTCTTTACCGTTTATAAAGAAATTATTGGAAAGAAATCTAATGTTCCAAATCAGATCAGCACACAGAGAGTGAGAAGCTCAGAGGGAGAAAAAGGACTACATCGTAGAGAACTGGCTTTACAGCTTTAGAATACTAACTCAGCATGATCTACTCAAAACACAGCCAAAGTCCAGGTAATCTGTTCAGTGAGGAAGAGACTCGGGCTGGTGAGTATGCACCTTGGGAGTCATGTAGAGGCGTCAAGCTAAGCTCCAGCTTAGCCACTAGCAGAGGAGGGCCCCCAAAGGGCCGAACTGCTCACTTCCTGGCAGCAATGCCTGTTTGCAGAGCGCCCTGGTAGAGGCAGGACTTCAGTAGGATGAGGGCCAAAGACAGGACCACAGAATTCATTAAGCAGGTGTTCCCAGTGACTCCTGCTGCCCAGAGCACACGACGCAGTGACTGCAACCAAACCACCCATGGCAAATTTGGTCCAATTAATACCTACTATAAATCATCTCTGCTTGTCTGGCATTCTATATGTCTAAGCTCCGGGCAGGGAGGAACCAAAAGAGGGTCCTGGCATTCTGTTTCTTCAAGGAAAGAGAAGGGATCTAATGGATCAGATGGTCAGTGCATGGAAAACCAAGCAGGGGGTGGCCAACCTTTCCTGGACCCCTAACCCCTCAATGTTGAGCTGCTCTAGCACAGAGCTGGGCAAAGAATGGGTACCAGTGACTCCATTTTGAGTGTGCAAGCAAGTGAATTAATTTGCGTGTACTCCCATACCTGGCACGGCACCTACTAGGACCTCAAGAAAAGACGAAATAAATTAATCACTATTTAGATCTGTGCCAACGCGCAGGGCTCTGGCTGGTACTTAGGAAGTCTTTATTTTTATTTTTTTTTTAAAGATTTTATTTATTTATTTGTCAGAGTGAGCACAGGCAGACAGAGTGGCAGGCAGAGGCAGACGGAGAAGCAGGCTCCCGCTGAGCAAGGAGCCCGCTGAGCAAGGAGCCCGATGTGGGACTCGATCCCAGGACACTGGGATCATGACCTGAGCCTAAGGCAGTGGCCCAACCAACTGAGACACCCAGGCGTCCACTTAGGAAGTCTTTAAATATCTGTTGACCCAGTTGGTGGGCTGTGGTTGAGGTCTCCAGGGAGAGACCTTTCCAGCCTGTGGATTGTAATCCATTAGCACAGAGACACTGAATGCCACAGTGGCTGTGAACCTGGGGCTGGGCTTCTTAAGTCCTTCTTAGGTAATTCCTGGATTGTATGACCTTGGGCAGGTCACTTAACCTTATCTGTAATGAGGGTTGAAGATGGTGGTGATATTATCTACTTCGGAGGTTTGATGTTGAAGATTGAATCAAAGCACACGTGTACACAAAAACATGAATATATGTATGTGTGTGTTTTAATCTGTTCATGTACGGTTTAGCTCAATTTTAGAAATGAACCCACAGTAAGCACCTCCCAAGGTTAGTTATTAGAAGACAGCTTCCCAGCCTCCTCTCTCCTGTAGCACCAATTCTGATGTAAACACCTCTCTCAATCTGACTCACGTGTCATCTATTACAGAATCTATTTAAGTTATCTAATGTTGTGCAATCAGTATTTCTTTCAATGCCTAATGAAACAGAAGTTAGAGTGCGTCACACAGAAGAGGGAGAAGCCCTGTTTCGTGTTCCTGCTATAAGACACATGCCCGTTTGTGCTCAGGGTCGCGGTGTTAAAGAAATTTCTTCCAGTGGGTCGCAGTAAAAAGCCAGGGCCTCCAGAGGGAAATACGGGATGGCTTTCCTCAGCAGAGGAGAGGGCCGGCTAGTCCCCAGATGAGCTTTGCTGTCTACCTCTCCCTCATGGCCTCTGTTGCCAAATGACCTCTGGAAAGACACCCCACCCTGTGCTTGCACAGGACCACATAGCTCTCTGGTTTCCACAGAGAATTTACTGAGCACTGCCCGGCGCCTGTCATACACTTGAGCTCGCAGAATCGGCCCCATCGTGCCATGAAAGTGGCTCTCAAAGTGTGGTTTCGGCTCTCCGAAACTCCCCGTGAGCTTGCTAGAAATGCAGCTTCAGGGCCCTGAGTGGCTCAGTTGGTTGAGCCGTCTGACTCTTGGTTTCAGCTCAGGTTATGATCTCACGGTCCTGCGATGGAGCCCTGTGTCTGGCTCTGCACCCAGCAGGGAGTCTGCTGGGGGGGGGGGCAGTTTCCGGCCCCTCCTTCTGCCCCTCCCCACGCTCACTCTCTTGCACCTTTTCTCTCTTTCTCTCAAATAGATCAATCTTTTTTTAAAACCAGTTTTTTAAAAGACTTTATTTATTTGAAAGAGAAAGATCACAAGTAGGCAGAGGCCTGCAGAGAGAGACGGAGAAGCAGGCTCCCTGCCGAAAAGAGAGCTCGATGTGGGGCTCGATCCCAGGATCCTGAGATCGTTGACCTAGCTGAAGGCAGAGGCTTAGCCCCCTGAGCCACCCAGGTGCCCCTCAAATAGATCAATCTTGGAAAAGAAAAGAAAGGGAAGGAAAGGAAAGGGAAGGGAGGGGAGGGGAGGAGAGGGAAGGGGAGGAGAGGGGAGGGGAGGAAAAGAAATGCAAGCCTCAACCTCATCCTCAAGCCTCAGCCCAAATCTACTGAAATAGAAACTCCTGGGGCTCAGCAACCTGCGCTTTCTCTCCAAGTGATTCCAATGTAATCTAAGGTTGGCCAGCCACTGCTCTTTGAGGAGACTGTTTTCTTTTGGGGAAACTGAGGCTCAGAAAAAAGAAGCGACATCCCCAAGACCATGTAGGGAGGAAACAACAGAGCCAGGATTCTAATGCTGTTACCACACAGTAATACAGTCCTTAAGTGCCTATCCCTCCCCTGAGGAGTGGGTCCTTCCGGGCAGAGATCAATGCTGATGTGTTTCTATTTTCCAGTCTTTATGTACGCATGAGCCTGATATACTAGTGTTCTGTGGCCTCTGATGGCTGGAGGAAAAATCACACACATCCTTTAAAAGCCAGCCCAGGTGAATGCTCTCATCGCATTCGAATGGGCATAACCATCCCAGACTGGAAGAGAAGATACACACAGGATGAGGAGTTCTTGATTAGCCAAGGTCCCAAGAGCCCCTCATGCAAGTCAAGGCCCAGAGCAGAGTCATGCCCAATATTGACTCCATTCTCGAAAGTCTATCAGTTCCAAGTGGAGGTGCGTGTCGGGGGGAGGTGGTGGGAGCCAGAAAATGGTTAACAATTTTGATAAAATTTAAAAAAAAAATCCTTTACTGGTTGTGAGACTTTCCAATAATGAGAAGTCAACACAATTAGACAAGGCACTAAATTCTTGTGCAGAATGCCAGCTGTCACTCTTCTTGACTAGCTCAGATCAAAGAAACGCATTTTATCTCCTAAGTTATTAGACATGATGGGGCCATTAAGCGGAGATACTGTCATAAGAAATGTAGGAACATAAGAAATCTGTTGCTTGCTTTGAAAATAAACATCTCACCTTTGCTTCTTTTTCCCTGTGAAAAGCTGAGAGCCATCAAACTATTAACTTGGGCCTTTCCAGCAGGCTTGCATCCTGCCATGTTTTCCGGCAGCCAGACCTGGGGTTTCAGTGCTTCCTCTTCTTCCCGCATGTCTATGACTATGAACTAGGGCCCCTAGAAGGCCGCGGACGGGCCTGATAGCTGTCGTCCACCTCACTTTCACCCGTCATAACAAAATCTTCCAGCGTTCCAGAGCTCTGCTTGCTTTGAAAGGAGTTCATCCTTAAATGTCTTTCCAAGTGCCTAGCCTTAGGCTTTCCTCATCTTGAACTTGGATCCGAAAGAGCTCACTCTTCATTTCTTCAGGTAACACTCACTCTTCATTTCTTCAGGTAACACGGCCACTTGTCTGGACCAAGAATGGGCCTTGAGGTGGTGATGTTCTTACATTCCCTGGTTGCCTGGGAGCTGAGGGGCTCCATGGAAGAGACTCTGCATCCCTCAGGGGCCAAGATGGAGAGAGGGGACATGTTCCAAAGGGAATGCATGAAAAGATCTCAGTGTGAGGGGACTATTTCCTAGGGTGGGCAGGGTTAAGGGATGGTGGAGTTCCTCAGAATGAACCACACCGGGGAGCCATTACTATTCTTTGTGTGAAGAAGCCAGGAGAAGGGGAGGCTACTGGAATTTGTTTTAAAAGATTTTATTTATTTATTTGACAGACAGAGATCACAAGTAGACAGAGAGGCAGGCAGAGAGAGAGAAGGAAGCAGGCTCCCTGCTGAGTAGAGACCCAGATGTGGGGCTTGAACGCAGGACCCTGGGATCATGACCTGAGCCGAAGGCAGAGACTTAACCCACTGAGCCCCCCAGGCACCCAGGTTACTGGAATTTGATGAGAATCACAGCTGAGGATAAATGTCACCAATAGGACCCATGGCCATGGAGACAAGAGGCAACCTCTGCCAAACCACAATGCAGCAGAGAGTCATGCCCCATCCCTCCCCGCTCCCGCTCTCTGGTCTTCTGCTGGCCTTCCCCATTGGCTGGACCCAGCCAGAAACCAGAGGGTAAGGGAGCCTGGCAGACACAGTCTATATGCTCAGTCTCCTGGGCATAGTGCAGAGTGGCAGAGTGGGAGTGGATCTGGGGAGTAAATGGAAAATACCCAGTATGCACTGAACCCCACACATTGCAGAGATTTGGACCTACCCAGACAAGACAGGGTTGGGTGCTGGAGACACTGCAGAAGGTAAAGGGTATGGGTGAGAGCCTAAGAGAATTTAACAACCAGTCATTCGGCATAATGAGTGAGACTCTACAAGGAAGATGAACACAGCACTAATGAAACTCATCCCATTGTGTGCCCCAGGGAGCAAAGGGCTTTGTTCTTGAATTGAAAGAACTTAAATCCTTCACCAGCTTCTGTGACACTTAAGGCTCCAACAGTCCTTGAGCTCCTACAGGGAGCACACAGGGGAATGCGCTCCTTGCCTCACAAGGGTGACAATGGGGGCTTCCAGCTTTCCAGCTCTCTGGTGCCTAGACGGTAGCTCAGGCATAGCTTGGAGGCACCCGGAGTGCCCCACTGTGCAGGTGTGGGTCCTCGTTGGGTCCTAGTCTGTCTACGTGCTCTAGTGGGCAACGTCCAGGTCTGTGATGTGGGCACATAGAGGTGTTCTGGGAATTCCAGAACTGTGGTGCAGCTGTGAAAGGCGGGACTTCTTGACAAGAAAGAGAAAACTTTGGTGTATTGTTCTCAAAGCCAGCAAATCCTAGGACCTTATCCCAACCTTGTAGCTGATCTTCAAGGTAGAAATTCTGGCCCCATTTTTAGAAATGAGGAGTCAAGGACACCTGGGCAGCTCAGTCGGGTAAGTGTCCGACTCTTGATTTCTGCTCAGGTCACGATCTCAGGGTCGAGAGATCCAGTCCCCGAATAGGGCTCTGCGCTCAGCAGGGTGTCTGCTGGAGATTCTCTCTCCCTCTCCCTCTGCTCCTTCCCCTGCTCCCACTGCACATGTGTGTGCACCCCTCCCCCTCCAATAAATAAATAAATAAAATCTTGGTTGGGGGGAATAAAAACCACCACAAAGAAATGAGAATTCGGCCCAGAGAAGACAGCCCAGGCAGGCTACAATCTCTCTTTCTAGAGTCTCTTTGCTTCCTCTGTTTCCACCACAGCAGCCTCCTTGTTTGGCTAGAATTTGCCGATCTCCTCCTTGTTCTGCCACATTTGTCCTCACCCCTCCCCCTGCCTGGAAACTTCTACCCCCCCCCCCCCCATAGCCACATCTTCTACTCCTTCCACTCATTATAAATCTTTGTTAAATGTCACCTCTTCAGAAAGCCAGAGCACGTGACCTAAAGTATCCCCTTTCCAGGTTTTTCTACCTCCTTATTCTGCTTTAGCTTTATCATACATTGCTGTCATCCTGTTTTTGTTTTGTTTTGTTTACTCGTCTGTTGACAGCCTGCCCCAGGCTCCATGGAGGCAGAGATTTGTCTCATTCTTAGAACAAGGCCCTAAATGCCTAAGCCCCTGAAAATCACAGAAGGATTTTATTTTTTGAGGTGAAATTCACATAACACAAAATTAACCATTTTAAAATGCACCATCCAGTGGCATTCAGTACGTTTGCAATGTTACGCAACCTTCACCTTTATCTAGTTCCAAGACATTTTTTTAATCACCCCCCAAAAGTGTACCCCATATCCGCTAAGTAGTTGCTCCCCACTCCCTCCTCCCTTCAGCCCCTGGCAACCACCAGTCTGCTTTCTGTCTCTCTGGGTTTGCGTATTCCAGGCATTTCGTAAGAGATGTAGCCTTTGGGGACTGGTTTCTTTCACTTAGTGTAATGTTTTCAAGGTTCTTCATGTGGTAGCATGTGTTAGTACTTCGTGCCTTTTTATGGCTCAGCAATATTCCATTGTATGGACACGCCACAATACATTTATCCATTTGCCAGATGATGGGTACTTGTGCTGCATCTACTCTGAGGCTATTATGAATAATGCTGTAAAAACACGCACAAGTGTTCGCTCAAATACCTGTTTCCAGTTAGTTTGGTTATGTACCTGGGAGCAGCATTGCTAGGTCTACATATAGGGGGCTTTTCATAAATATTTGTGGAATAAATAAACAAACGAGTGAAAGAAAGAAAGAAAGAGAAAAAAATCCAGGCTTTTCTCCCTCTAATCTGCCACATTACCTTCCCAATGAAAGAATGGGACTGAATGACCTTGGCTACCTTGAGGCCTAATTGACCTTAGGACAGTGTCATACACTGACTGGCATATGTAGGTGCTCAATAAAAAACTGAGCCACAGGGGCACCTGGGTGGCTCAGTGGGTTAAGCCTTTGCCTTTGGCTCAGGTCATGATCCCAGGGTCCTGGGTTCGAGTTCCGCATCGGGCTCTCTGGATCGAGCCCCACATCGGGCTCTCCGCTCAGCAGGGAGCCTGCCTCTCTGCCTACTTGTGATCTCTCTCTGTCAAATAAATAAATAAAATCTTTAAAAAAAATAAGTAAAATCTTAAAAAAAAAAAAAAAAAACCTGAGCCACAAAATAAGAAATAGTGTAGTGACCATTTTCTTGCATTTATTTTGTCTCCAGTATTGATTGTTAATGTCAGATTCTGAGAGAGGAAATTACATCTCAAAGAGCATTAACTTTTAAACATTTTGGACACATACACCAAACTGCTTTCTGAAAAGGCTGAAAACTTATCATTCCAGTCTTAAGAATGTTTAGGCTCATTTGGATTGCTCTACCTGGTGGCTGATTGCCTCCCATTGGAGGAAACTTTTCTGGAACCATCTCTACCATCCTCTCCAGCTGGGTAAACAGTAGCTAGGCTGATTGTTCTTGATGCTTTGCTTTTCCCTACAGTTTCCCCACCTGTATGATGCACTCCAGCCACTGTCTGCTTCTTGGAGTGGATGGTCTTCTTCCTCTTGAACACTGGCCTCTCTTGAGCCCATGATGCACCCAGCCAGTTGGAATTTCTGTACTTGGAGACCTCAGGAATGCAGCCTGCTGGAAATGAGGCTAAATTAGTTCTTCCAAAGAAAATGCCCATTTGGAAAATGACTTCCCATGTCTGTGCAGCCACGGGCTTGCCTTTCCAGGGAGACTTGTCAGAATGCGTTGTGCTTGGCGGCAAATGAAAGCCGAGTGGTTTATTACCACTATTAGTGATTATTTGTATGGGGCCGTAGGTGTACACAGCACCTTACAATGCCCAGAGGAAACTGGAACAGAGGGCAATGTTTCTGCCCTCAAGGGACATCCTGCCTTGGCTGATGGTGAGACTAGGTGCCCACAGGAAGTGGATGGACTGGCACAGAGCAGGACTGTCTGAATGACAGGGAAGAACAAGCTGGGAGAAGGAGCAAAGAAAGATTTCTCACATGCCTCTGTGTGCCCAGTATTTAACAGACATGATCTTGTTTAATCTGCTAAATAATCCTAGGATTTAGGGATTTTATTTCCATTTTCAAGTGAAAGGATCGAAGTTGAGGCTGAATGCTCTTTCTCCCACATTTTCTTAGCATTTCCCCACTGTGTGCAGGTGAAGATACCAGTGTGGATAGATTATTTGGGTGAAAATTGCAGGAGACAATAGAATGGGCAAAAAGGGGGCTACAAAGAAGGGACTGAGGTGTTTTTTTTTTTTTTTTTTTTTTTTTTTAATGGATTCTGTGCTCTTTGCACTAGAATCCTGCCTGACTTGCCAGTTGGGGCGAGCACCTGTGGTTTGGAATCCAGCAGACCTGGGTTCAAGATCTTCTGTAACCCAGGAGCCTGGGATGAGTCATTTCTCTTTCCTGCTGCACATGGGGCAAAGAGCCACTGCGCACTTGGTGGTTCATGTGGGGATTAAAGGAAATAACATACATGCATTGGCTGGTGCAAAGGTGTTGATAATTGTTGACCCACCACCAGAAAGAATTGAGCAGGAATGCAGGGTGGGGGGGGGGGTAAAATGGCTACTGTCATCCACGAAGAAGATTAAAAGGGTTAATACAAGTAACAGACTGGTGCCTGCTATGGGGTAAGCTCTCCATACATTTCTGCTGTTATTATTATCTTATTCCTCTTGACTTTAGGTTGGATCAGGAGGCCATATAAAATGAATCAGTTGGGGCACCTGGGTGGCTCAGTGGGTTAAAGCCTCTGCCTTCGGCTCGGGCCATGATCCCAGGGTCCTGGGATCGAGCCCCACATCGGGCTCTCTGCTTCCCCCTCTCTCTCTGCCTGCCTCTCTGCCTACTTGTGATCTCTCTCTCTGTCAAATAAATAAATAAAATCTTAAAAAAAAAAAAAAAGAATCAGTCATTCATTAGGTGGGTGGGGAAAGTAGAGGCCACAATGAGGAATGCCTGATCCCCTAGTAAGGAGAGGGAAGACCAGTATTTTCTGTTCTACTTTTGGGCACAGGTCGATGACTGGTGTTGCCCATTCTTGAGATAGCACCTGTGTTAAGAACGTGATCTGCCAAGGTGGGGAGTGGGGCAGGAGGGAATTGTGACTTATCATCATGGAAGAACCCTGAATTTGGGATTTCCCTAGCTGTGAAGATTTATCCCAACCTCACTGAGATGTTGTTAGATTGAACCCTAGTGTGTGTGTGTGTATATATATATATATATATATATACAGGTATATGTTAAATAGTATTATTTATTGATTTATTATTAACACTTACAAAAGAGAAGAGGGATAGGCACATATTTAGCCTTTGCACATGCTGTTCCCTGCATGGAATCCCCGACCCCCACCCCAGCCCCTGCTTTTACAATGAACAAATATGTATGTGTGTGTACTATAGGCCCCACACCATGGTGTTGACCGGATCCTTGCCTCCTAGAGTTAACCTCAAATAGTAAGGCAGGTACCATTGACTTCCCAGGTTCTGTGCAAGCTTTCCCTTAAACAGAATAGGAACCCAAAGACTATCCTTGGGGTTTTGATGAAGTCTGAGACCAAATACATAGGTCCATTGCCTCTTGCCACTCCTGGGCTTGATAACTTCTCCTATTAATTGGAGGGTCAACTTGAAGCTCACTTTTCCAGGAAGATGCCTTTGATTGTCCCTGCCAGAGGTCAGGTCCCCTGTTTCCTTAACATCTTGGACTTCTCCCTCTTTCAACTCATCAAGATTTGCAATTATTTGTCATGTCATTTAATAACCACTCCCTTCACTAGATTGCCAAGTCCAAGAGGGCAGGGGCTGTGTCTTTCCTCACTTCCATATCCCTTGGCAACAACTGCATAGCAAGCAGTGAGTCCTCAATAGAACCTTGCTGAATGAGGAAATGAACAGAAAAGAAAGCATTCTGAGGACAATCATTTGAAATAACTGAACATACACATTAATCACCTCATCTTTCTCCCTGCTTGAGCAGCAGAGATGAGAAAGTAGTGCTTTGGCAAACCAGATTGAACTCAGCCTTTTGGGGCCAAACCAAGAAGGGGGATAATTATTTTTTATTTTTCTCATCCGCTTCTTGGTGGTGGAGGTGCCGGAGGCAGCCGAACTGTGGGCTTTGCTGAGTCTACAAGGGAAGCCCCTGAGGGTCTCTCTGCTGGAGGCCCAGCCTCTGCCTGCCAGATCTCTACCTCTGTCTGGAGTTTTATCCACTCTTTCATGTCTGGCTCCTTCCCCTTCACTGGAAAATCTGTCTCCTTGTTTTCTGGAAAGTGCCTTGTTTCTCAGGAGGCCCAGGGCTGTCTCCACTCAGGGGCTGGAGATCTTGGGCTGGACTTGCCAGCGGCCCAGGCCAGGCCCCCTGCCCCTACCCCAGACCCCAGCGTGGCCTGGATTTCTTTCCTCAGAAGCTGTGCTAGCTGGGCTGGGTGGGATCCGGCAACAGTTCCCACCAAACTCCCAAGCTGACTGCAGACATTTGTGCTGTCAACAGAATTGCAAAAAATGCAATTCGTGTTGTTAATGAGCAGCTTGTTTGGGTAAACAAACCAGGTGAGGTGAAAAAAGCGATGCTCTCCAGTAGGAAACACAAGTGAACATTAGCCAGATGGAGAGTCGTGCTTCCACACACTTCCTTTTCGGCAAGGCTCTGGGTGGTTAGAAAGGACATTGCCCACTCTGTTTGGGAGCTGGGACTCCTTACAACTCCTGCCTGGCCTGGATTTCCTTCCGAGGGAGAAGAGCCACCTTGTCCCCGGCTCTACCCTCAGCCTGGCACTGTGCCTCATGCCAGACCTTTATCTGCTTTATTATTCGTTCTCAAGCACCATGGAAGCTGGCTGTTATGAAACCCATTTCACAGCTGGGGAAACTGAGGCTCCAACAGGAGGAAGAGACTTGCCCAAAGTCAGGGTGGTGGACTTGAACCTGGATTACCCTGACTCTTCAAGTCTCTGATCTGCCCTTCTCTCATGTAATTCTCCTTGCCCTCCTCCCCTCCTGCCCAGCCCCTCAGTCTAGTGGAGGTTCCCGTGACTGCCACTCCCTCAGACTGTGAGGCTAAAGAAAGTTTTAGCTTCCCACAGTGAAGGGGCCCCCATCTGTCTAGTCAGGATGGCATGGCTTTCTGAAATTTGTGCAGGTGGATCTCGGACCAGCTTCCCCATGATGAGAAAGAGTGTGAGTGTGTATGAGTGTGCGTGGTGTATGTGTGTGTGTATGTGTGTGTGCACAAGCATGCGGGAATGTGTACATTTACCGACCCATTCCAAGAGGAACTGGCTTGCCCCTGGAAAATCAATAACTTAGGGGTATTCACAGCCCTGTCTTTATAAACTGACTACATATTCTGTTTTGTTAGACTCAGATCATTTAGGAAAACACACACACACACACACACACACACACACAGATATGGCTATATTTTACAAACCTGAATGATCTGGGTGATTGCAGTGGCTCGATCTTTTCCCCATATAGACAGGGCCAGGAAGAGGGAGGTTCAGGGTACAGACTCAAGTCCACATATGTTTTTGAATTTCTCTCTACGTTGCTCAAGGAAAAAAAAACATATTACATTCATATGTTATAATGCCATGAGTTATTTTCTCCTTAGCATTCAAGGGTAAAGAGTCCATTAAGCTGTCATCAGCCACATTACCAGCAGGAGAATTCGGGGCAGACAGTTTGGCTTTAGCTGCCCGGAGCTGCCCCAGGATGCACACTCTGTGGTGTCCGTGTGTGCGTTGCCCTAGAAGCAGAAATCAATTACTTCCACTGCTATTAGAGAGATGATCTGGTTGGGGAGGCTTGCTGTGAATGCAGCCACCGTTCATTACTGAGCTCTTTATACGTATTATATCTTTTTTACTCCAGGAAAACCGAGGTTTGGGGAGAGAAAGAAACTGTAAGAGAACCAGAGCATGGTACATGCTGGGGTCTAAGCCATCCCCTGCTTGGCTGCAGAACCCCCGTACTTAATCACTAGGCTGTCCTGCCTCTTCTGCGAATGCTGTTGATTTACTCCATTCATACTGCCTATGTCACAGAAGCTCTCCGCTTCTGAGGGGCCCCATGTTACATGCCAGGCTCCATGGGTTGTCTCATTTAATCCTCACCAGAATTCTGTAAGGCCAGCGCTCCTATAAGCTCAGCAGAACAGCCCAGGAGACCAGCTCTCAGGGCAGTGGGGAGGGACTTGCAGGAAGTCGACCAGCTCAAATGTGGTGGGAGTGTGTGGATGAGGGGAGTTTGTTTTCCTGCTCTGCTATGCTGCCATCCAGCTAGGGACACAAGCTTAGAAGCAGAAGGGTTTCAACAGGCAGCTCCCTTTTCTGCCTTCCAATGAGTTTTCATGGAAAGAAAGGAGCAGTTCAGCTCCTTCCTTCATATAAGTGGGAGCTTTTTCTTTGAATGAACTGATAACATTCAAAAGGCAAAAAAAAAAAAAAAAAAAAGGTATGCATATTAGCCAATGAGGATGCTGTTCTGGATATTTTTAGCTGAGCTAAGACAGAAAGAGGGTGAGAGAATGGAGCAAGGTTGAAGTTATCTTGGAAGAAGAGGCAGCTTGAGAATCAGAAGGCCCTTGAGCTCTTCTATGAGCTCTCATTGCTTTTGGCTGGGAGACTGTGGGCAAATCACCTTCCCTCCTGGAAAATATGTATTCATAGTACCAGCCTCTCTGGGGTATTACAAAGATTGGGAATGATGTGGTCAGTGGTCACCAATTCTCCCTATGATAATAATAACGCATTTATCAAGTGCTTCTTGTCCCTGGGTCCTCAGTGTTTATGGATGTAATAATTTTATCCTCATCATCATACTGTGAAGCGAATACTAGCAGTATTTTCACTCTCCAGATGAGGAAACTAAGTTAAGGTTACATAATTTGCACTAACAGGGCCAGGATCCAACCCCAGGCAATGTGTGCCCTAACTACCATGTGATGCTCCCGCTATCATTTCTTTCTTTCTTTCCTTTTTTTAAAATTTGACACAGACAGAGAGCACAAGCAGGGAAAGTGGCAGACAGAGAGAGAAAGAGAAGCAGGCTCGCTGCTGAGAAGAGAAACCGATTTGGGCCTCCATCCCAGGACTCCGGGATCATGACCTGAGCTGAAGGCAGATGCTTAACTGACAGAGCCACCCAGGTGCCCCTCCCCCATCACTTCTAAAGAGACAGGATTTTCACTCCTGGGAGCAGAGATCTCAGATTTAGGAGGTAGAATCTCCTTTGAGACCCTCAGAAAGCTACCTACAAATTAAAAACAACACCATCATTGAGCGGAGTCAGAGGATCTCTTCTTCAAGGTCATGGCCATTCTGACCAATGAAAACTCTGGTCAGGCTAAGAGGTTAGAGAACAGGGGTCTTAATCTTTACTCAGATGCTAGGCAGGTCATCACTGTCACTCATTTTGTGTGCCCTGATTTGGGAAATGGGAGGTATTTTGGGATAGAAGCTTAAAAATTCAACTGATTTTCTGCTCACAACCAAAACACTAAAATGATTAGGGGAGGTATTAGTTTAGGTGAAAGGGTAGTTGGTTGAAATAAATAGGGAAAAATAATATACAATATATATAAATGCATATGGGAAAAAAAGTGTTAAATAAAGGAAAACTGGTAAGAGAGTCCAAGAGTACAACTGGGCAGAGTCCTGTAAACTCTCCAGCTCAGTTCAGAAAGCATAGAGGTACATGGTTGCCATCTTCAATATGGAATAGAGGAACAGGGCTGTACCTCTAGAGTTTAGGCCTGAGTCTTGCCAGAAGCCTGGGTCAGTCAGGTGGAAATGGGAGCAGCTCTAGGGCCAAGAGGTCCTAGAAGTCCTGACAAGGAGGATTAACACCCAAACTGGCCTGAGAAGCACCAAGGTCAGGGCTGGGCAGACAATCTACATGTCAAATACTCAAGCTGCAGAGAGGGGGAATGTGGAAGAACACATTGCAAGGTAATGCGCTAGACAGCCCTGAGATTAAAGGACCAGGGGCAAGGCAAGAGTCTTAGAAGCAAGTTCAAGATCACAGAGGTGCTTTTGCAGGTGTCCAGCACGAGATATCAGGAGTAAGCAAGGGGGCTGAGGGGAGCACACCAGGCCAGACTCTGTACTGTGTCTCATCTACTGACTGTCTCGTTTATAGATGTATCCTTAGCACAGGCATGGGGACCACGCACACAGTAAGCTCACTAGGAATGTTTGCTGAATGCTACACTGCAGGGGTGGAGGAGAGGGATGGGTCTCAGCTGGGAGCAGGAAGCAGTCCTTAACACAGGACCTGGCACGTAGGAGGAATTTGGTACATGAGTGAATGGTTTGTTGATGACACCTCCCTTGGGTCTCCAAGTACTAACAAAGCTCAGCCACACACCCTGACTATTTCAGAAAGCCAGCAGGTGGAATGCAGGATCCGGAGCTGGAGGCTGGTGAATCTTGGGAGTGGAGCAGGTGGCCTGCTGGGGCTCTGTCGGTACTAATGGGAATTCAATCCTTATTGGCATCTGGGTAAGGCTTAAATCAGTAGTTCCCTACCTGATTGTGGCTCTACATAACTTGCAGAACTTGTTAAAACGCAGAGCCTCTGATTTCACTTCTGAATGAGAATTTCCCAGACCAGAACTCCGGACTCCTTATTACAAACAAGCATCACAGGTGGTACTGACGCCCATAGCTAATTATAGGAATCAAAGCCTTAAATCATCAGTTCTCTTTGACCTTCCTTAGAATTTGTCTTTTGTTGGGGGTTCGTTATCAAGAAGACAACTATATAACAGCACACACTGAGCCATTACTAAATGCAAGGCTAATCTATGTACTTCACACACATTAAGACATTCAGTTCTCACAATGACCAGAGGAAGAAGGTACTATTATCCCATTTTACAGATGAGGAAACTGAGTCTGAGAGAGGTTAGTGACTTGCTAGTGATTGGTTCCAGGGCCTATATTCTTAGGTTCCACAAGAAAAGACTTAAGCATATCATTTCACATCCATGTAGGCCTACAAGGGGATTATGTGCGCTATTTATTCTTGTCTTTTAAAAAAATTTAAACAATGTTAAGTTATTAATGCCACTAAGAAAAATAATATATTTGATGAATTAATGAATTAATCAATGAAGGAAAACCACAGAAAGATAAAACACTGTATCTTAAGAAATAAATCCGGGCGCCTGGGTGGCTCAGTGGTTAAGCCGCTGCCTTCGGCTCAGGTCATGATCTCAGGGTCCTGGGATCGAGTCCCGCATCGGGCTCTCTGCTCAGCGGGGAGCCTGCTTCCTCCTCTCTCTCTCTCTGCCTGCCTCTCTGCCTACTTGTGATTTCTCTCTGTCAAATAAATAAATAAAATCTTTAAAAAAAAAAAAAAAAAAAAAAAAAAAAAGAAATAAATCCACAAGTGGGAGCTAGGGCAACTGAGCTGAGGTCTGGCTCCACTTTCTAGCTGTTTCATCTCAGCGAAGTTACTTAAGCCAGCTGTGTATCCTCAAGCAAGGACAATGGTTCTCCCTGATTACTGAGCAGTTGGAAAGATATAAACTATTAAGTATTTACAAGGTAGTATTATTAAACTATAGTAAGATAATGCACCATATAATCAGAGAGCAGGTGAGCCTTCTGGCTGAGCTTACTGATACAGGACAGGTTCAAGCACCTTTAGTCCTCAAAAGAAGGTAAAGACCCTAGGATAGCTAGATGGTGCAGGGGGTTAAGCCTCCGACTCTTGATTTTGGCTCAGGTCATGCATGATCTTAGGATCTTGAGATCAAGCCTTCTCTCAGGCTTCACGCTTAAGATTCTCCCTCTCCCTCTGTCCCCTCCCCCCACCTACCACTCACATGCATGCTTGCTGTCTCTCTCAAAAAATTAAATAAAATTTCTAAAAAAAAAAAAAAAGAAGGTAAAGAACTTTACCTTACATCATATATAAAAATGAACTCAAATGGATCAAAGACCTAGATGTAAGAGCTGAAACTATAAAACTCATAGAAAAAAACATAGGAGAAAGCTTTGTGACATTGGTTTGGAAAATAATTTCTCGGATATGACACTAAAGCTACATGCAACAAAAGGAAAAATAGGTAAATTGGACTACATCACAATTTAAAATTTTTCTGCATCAAAGGATACTATCAACAGAGTGAAAAGGCAATCCACAGAACGGGAGACTCTATTTGCAAATCACACATCTGACAAGAGGTTAGAATCCATAATATATAAATAACTCCTATGGCTCAATGATACCAACACAACAAACAACCTGATTTAAAAAATGA
Organism: Mustela nivalis; assembly: GCF_964662115.1. Taxonomy (NCBI): domain Eukaryota; kingdom Metazoa; phylum Chordata; class Mammalia; order Carnivora; family Mustelidae; genus Mustela; species Mustela nivalis. The sequence continues at coordinate 82,747,797 of NC_139032.1, read as the reverse complement.
GCAAAGGACTTGAATCAATGTTTCTCTGAAGAAGATACACACATGGCCAGCCAGTGCACAAAAGGATGTTCAGCATCGCTATCTTTAAGGAAATGCAAATCAAAACCATAACGAGGGGATGCCTGGGTTGCTCAGTTAGTTAAGCATCTGCCTTCAGCTCAGATCTTGATCCCAGGGTCCTGGGATCGAGTCTCACATCAGGGAGCCCACTTCTCCCTCTCTTCTTGCTCTTCCCCCCAGCTCAGGCTCTCTCTCTCTCTGTGCCAAAGAAATAAATTAATTAAAAACAAACAAACAAACAACACCACAATGAGACACCACCTCACACCCATGAGGATGACTACTATGAAGAAATAGAAACAGCAGGTGTTGGTGAGGATGTGGAGAAATTTGAACTCTCCCGCCTGCTGATGGAAGGTAAAATAGCATGGCCATGGGGCACCTGGGTGGCTCAGTGGGTTAAAACCTCTGCTTCAGCTCAGGTCATGATCCCAGGGTTCTGGGATCAAGCCCTGCATCAGGCTCTCTGCTCCACAGGGAGCCCGCTTCCTCCTCTTTCTCTGCCTGCCTCTCTGCCTACTTGTGATCTCTGTCTGTCAAATGAATAAAATCTTTAAAAAAAAAAATAGCATGGCCATAATGGAACAGTACAGCGGCTCCTCAGACAATGAAAAATAGAACTATCCTATGATCTGGCAATTCTACTTCCGGGTATATACTCCAAAGAACTGAAAGCAGGGACTCAAGCAATATTTCTACATCCATGTTTATAGCAGCATTATTCATAACAGCCAAACAGGTGGAAGCAACATGAGGGTCCGTGGACAGATGAACAGAGAGACAAAATGTAGTGTATACATATAGTGGAAAGGAAGGAGGTTGTGACACATACCTCAACAAGGATGAACCTTGGGGCACCTGGCTGACTTAGTAGAGCATGGGACTCTTGGTCCTGGGGTCCTGAGTTCAAACTCCAGGTTAAGCACGGGACCCACTTAAACAAAAGAAAACAAAATAAAACATGGATGAACCTTGGGGACATTATGCTAAATGAAGTAAACCAGTCATAAAAGGATAAATACTGTATGATTCCACTTACACGACGTTCCTAAAGTAGTCTGACTCGTAGTAACAGAAAGCCTCTGGTGGTTGCCAGGGGCTGGCGGGGGGAAGAATGGGGAGTCATTGCTTAATGTGTACAGAGTTTCAGTTTGGGGAGATTTGGAAAAAAGTTCTGGAGTTGGAGGGTGGCAATGGTAGAAAAATATTCTGAATACAGTTAATGCCATTGAATGTATACTTAAACATGGCAACAGTGGTAAGTTTTATGTTATGTGTGTTTTATCACAAGTTTGAAAAGAAAATAGGGGCTCATGGGTGCCTCCTGATTTCAGGGTCCTGGGATGGAGACTTGCATTGGGCTTTCTGCTCAGCTGGGAGCCTGCTTTCTCTCTGCCTGCCTCCCTGCCTACTTGTGATCTCTCTCTCTGTCAAATAAAGAAATAAAATCTTTTAAAAAATAAAAAGAAAATATAAAACATAGGAGGTAAAGAAATTTATTAATTTAATACAATAAGTTCAAATTTAAGGAAGAAAGCATTTCCCAAATCTTGTTCCGCGACTTATTTTTTAAAAAAAAAGATTTTATTTGTTCTTTTTAAAGATTTTCATTTTCTTTTAAAGATCTTATCTATTTATTTGACAGAGAGGGGTTACAAGGGGGAGTGGGAGAGGGAGAAGGAGTCCCCCTGTTAAGTAGGGAGCCTGATGCAGGGCTAGATCCCAGAACCCTGGGATCGTGACCTGAGCCGAAGGCTGACACCTAATGACTGAGTCACCTGGGCATCCCATGTTCTGTGGCTTATTATTTCTAGGAGAGGAGGCTCAAAATGAGGGTTTTGAGGTCATTTATTTATTCCTTCAATAAATTTTTATTGATCCCTGCCTTCCTGCCAGGCTCTGTACTAGATGTTGAGGTTTAGATATGGATAAGCCTGATGTGGTTTCTGTCTTTATCAATCTGACAATTTAGCACAGAAATATTTCCACTTATTGAATTCTAAATGTATACAGCAGGAATCCTACAGTCTTCATTTCATCTTCTTGAGGTGGCTATTATCATCCCCTTATTTAAAATGAGAAAACTGGGCGCCTGGGTGGCTCAGTGGGTTGAGCTGCTGCCTTCGGCTCAGGTCATGATCTCAGGGTCCTGGGATCGAGTCCCGCATCGGGCTCTCTTCTCATCGTGGGGCCTGCTTCTCTCTCTCTCTCTCTCTCTCTGCCTGCCTCTCCATCTACTTGTGATCTCTCTCTGTCAAATAAATAAATAAAATCTTAAAAAAATATATTTTAAAATGAGAAAACTAAGGCCCACAGAGTTTAAGAAACATTCTCCAAATTCACTCCATGAGCACCTTGGATAGGCTTGATTCCACTGTCCATTCACTTACTACTGGGAAGGCGTATGCTCTCTTCCAAGGAGATCTATGGGGCACTTTGCTACATAAATGTCGATCAGATGCTCAGGGGAATAAACCTATCTAACTTTTTTTTTTTTTAAAGGTTTTATCTATTTACCTGACAGATATCACAAGTAGGCCGAGAGGCAGGCAGAGGGTGGGGGGCAGAGCAGGTTCCCAGCTGAGCAGAGAGCCCAATGAGAAGCTCGATCCCAGAACCCCAGGATCATGACCTGAGCCAGAGGCAGAGGCCTTAACCCATACTGAGCCACCCAGGTGCCCCAAACCTATCTGACTTGATGTGATTCTGCATATCCCAAACTTATTTCATTATATAACTCCTCCTTTTTTGGGTAAGGGCAGCAGCACCCCTATTAATGAACTGTGGATTCTTTCCGAAGAACATAACCACAACGCCCAAGAGAATTATAAATGTACTTCCACACAAAAACTTGTATGTGGATGATCAGAGCAACATTATCCATCACAGCCAAAAAATGGAAACAACCTAAGCATCTACCACCAACAAAATGTGGCCCATCCACACAATAGAGTGTTACACAGTAGTCAAAAAGAATGATGTGCTGACAGGTGGTACGACATGAATAAACTTTGAAAACGTTATAATAAGTAAAAGAAAGCAGGCAGAATGGCCACATGAGCATGTGTTTCCTCTTATATGAAATATCCAGAATAGGCAATTGCATAGAGACAGAAAGATACATGGTTGCCAGGGTACAAGGGAGGGGGGGGGGCGATGGACAGAAAAGGTGAGTGAACACTAGTGGATACAGGGTTTCTTTTTGGGGTGATGAAGTGTTACGAAGTTGGTAGTGATGATAGTTGTCCAACTTTGTGACTATATTTACAAGCATTGACTTGCACATGTTAAAATGATGACTTTTATGACATTTGGATTTTATCTCTATTTTAAAAAATATATATATATATGATCATGCCTAAGTGGACCAGGAACAACATACCACTGGCCTGTGGGTCCTGCTGTTTCATACAGTATCGTTAATGAGGTATTAGAGATCTTTGGGGCTGCTATCCTTCCCTCAATAGGTAACAGCTCTCAAAATCCTAAGCAGAAAAACCCAAACAGGTACAGAGAGCAAGGGCAAGCTTGGAAACAGGAGCATGAGTGTCTGCGCGGGTGGTATTGCACACACTGTGGGATTATTTATCGGCTAGGTATGCTTAGCCTATTTTGACAACAGGCCAGAAGGCAAAGTTCCTAAACCCCCCCTCATCACCGGAAGGTTTCAATCCCAACAACTGATTATCCCATGTACTTGGCAGAGATGTCTCCTTTTATTTGAATAACATCTGATTCATCCAGGTTTATAAAATTGAATTATAGAATTTTAGAACTGGAAAGGGCTTCTTTAAAAAAGGTTGTATTTATTGATTTGAGGGGGGAGGGGCTGAGGGAGAAGCAGACTCCCCACTGAGCAGGGAGCCCCCGGCAGGGTAATCTCAGGAGCCTGGGATCATGACCCGAGCCAAAGTCAGACACTAAAGCAACTGAGCCACCCAGGTACCCCTGAAAAGGGATTTGAAGAGGGATCATCTGGCCTGATTCTCTTACTTTATATTTCGGGAGACTGAGACCCAGAGAAATACAGCGGCTTGCCCAAGGTGCTTGGCTGAGACTGCCAGTTGTTTTAAAATATCTTTTCTCCCATTCTTTTTTAAAAAAAGGTTTTATTTATTTATTTGTCGGGGAGAGAGAGCGCACACATGCACAAACAGGGCGAGTGGCAGGCAGAGGCAGAAGCAAGCTCCCTGCTGAGTAAGAACCTCATGTGGGACTCAATCCCAGGACCCTAGGATCATGACCTGAGCCAAAGGCAGACGCTTAACCCACTGAGCCCCCAGGTGTCCCTTTTTTTCTCCCTTTCTTCCCGGGAAATGACCCCCTTCAGCAATGCACATGATCGTCTGAAAAAAGGGCTATACTTCCTTAATGAGATGTGGTTGTATAACTAAGTTCTGGCCAATAGAACGTAAGTGGAAGTGGTGTGAGGAACTCCAGGGAAGTGTATTTAAAGATTAGCAGTTGGGATTGGGCATGACCCTCTTTCTTCCTGCTGGCTGGGTTGCAGATTAGAAGGCTAGAGTTCAAGCAGCTGTTCTGGACCACAAGGTAGAAGCTTATTGGGAGAATAACAGCACGATAACATAGAATTCTGGGCCACCAACACCAAAGAGTCTGATGGAAACAGAAGACAGGTATACTACCACAAAGCCAAATCACCCTCCCTGTCCTGTTTCTGTGCCTTCAAGTCTTATGGTATGATTTACAGAACTGCCATACCAGCTCTGGAACATTCAACTCCAGATCTTATGTGAAAGAGAAACTCTTTTTTTTCCTTTTCAGTGACTGTTTTTTCAGGCTTCTATCATTTACAGCTGAACTAAATTCTGACCCACAATGTAAACAATTACATTCTAGGTTGGAAACTCAGGTCTCCTGAATCTAAGTACAGGACTATTTATTATGAAGATTATTACTATTAATAAGAAAAGCAAAACTGTGCCAAGTTGTGCATATAATAGTTACTGTTAATTTTTGCATGCTTCCTATAAGCAGGTCACTGTTTAAATACTTTTAGGTATCATGTACTCATTGAAGTTTCATGTCAACTCAGTAAGATCTATGACTATAATTTCCATTTTACAGACAGAGAAACTGAGGCACACAGAGAGTGAATAACTTACCCAAGGGCACACACTTAGTCAGAGGTAGAGTTGAGATTCAGCCATGAAGTATGGCTCCCGATCCTGGGCTCTCTTAACTCTTACATTATACCCTCTCTTATGAGGTGAGCTCCTCCCCATCCTCTCTAGCCATTTTAGTGAGGAGGAAACTGGAGCAGGCAAGTTTCTAATCATTTCCTTTAAATTGCTTTGCTAGGCAGTGGTGCAGTTAGCATTAGAAGTCAGTATCCTAACTCCCAGCTCAATGCTCTCTCCCCAGACCACCCTGCAGTCTCAGAGGCCACCTGGACAGATAGATAACCCCCCAAAACCACCTCCAGTCTCCCCCTCCAACACACACACACACACACACACACGCACGCACACACACACCACCCAGCAGGCACCCAGACATTTTTGTGGCCAGGATGGCTACAACCTCCTTTGAAAAGGAGCCAGCTTTGCCCTCCACCAAATAACTTTGTTTTATTTATAGTCTCCTGCTCAGAGCTTTTGAACTGGCTGTTCATTCCAGGGAAGATCTTGATAACAACTGTTCTTTGGAGAGGGTTCATAGAAAACAAGGTGAATAAACACCACAGAGGCCCTGTCTGTCTAGCAGAGCTTTGCTCCTGGGGGTGTTTATAAGTCAGTGTTGGTGTCTGGGTGCAAAAGACTTGGAATTCAAAATGGTGGTTTGGATTTTCAATGTTTTTGCTTTAATTCAATAAGTTCATTCTTTGCTTTCAATAATCTCAAGGCACAGGCAAAGGAGAGAAACTACCTTTATATGGAATGTAACTCCAAAAGAGGCAGTTCTTGTTTTCTTTGCTACCTGCTTAGCAGGGACCTAGGACTAGTTACTATAGTGATTGAGGGGTGGGGAGACATCTCAGGAATTTACAAGAACTAAAATGGCAGAAGGAACGAATGGCTTTTAGAACAGAAAATTGTAAAAGAGGGACACCTGGGTGGCTCAGTAGGTTAAAGCCTCTGCCTTCAGCTCAGGTCATGATCCCAGGGTCCTGGGATCAAGCCCCACATAAGGCTCTCTGCTCTGCAGAGAGCCTGCTTCCTTCTCTCTCTCTGCCTACCTCTCTGCTTACCTGTGATCTCTGTCTGTCAAATAAATAAATAAACTCTTAAACAAAACAAAACAAAAACCACACAACATCCCACTCTGACAACATCCTACTCCACAATGAAGGTGGAATAGACTGGGGTAGAACCATAAGATCCAGTAATCTACACTTAAAAAAAAAAAAAAAGAAAAAAAAGAAAATCGTAAAAGAAGAAGAGGAAGAAGGAGAAGAAAGGATTATTTTCAAAAGTGAACCATGAACCTACTATGTCTTCTGACTTGTGGTCAAAGGTGCCATCCTACAGCGCAACTATGTCACATGTGTTTGGAATTATTCCGCCTGGAAGCTAATCTCTGCTCCAGCAGTTGCAAGTTATGTAACCTTTCCTCTTTGTGAAATTGATGTGTGTGTGTTGGGGTGGGAGGTGGACACACACAAGATGGTTGTGAGGAGTGGTGCTAACCCTGCAGGGGAAATAGTAGAGAACCAGCCGTGCCTGGTTCAGGGATAACACTCACTCACTCAGTGAATGGTGGGTCCTAAGGGCGGCCTTCTTTATTGCTTTCTTTGTGATTCCCCCAGGCCTAGAGGAAATGATATTGGGGTGTTCCTGAAGGTGAGCCCCAGGGAGGGGTGGAGGCAGGTAGCAGGTTGATACTTGACTCAAATTCGCTCATTCACCTTGAGTTACAACTCTCTATCAGGGACTATTACCACGACATGTCCTGTCTGTATTGGAGCCCCCATAATGGCTTATATAGTGAGGCAGAAGTCCTCAAGGGTAGGGCAGGACAGAGCCACTAAGAGGGTAGTACGAAGTCTGCGGTGATGCTCCTGTGGGTAGGAGAGGTCTCCTTAAAGATTTTTATTTTTATTTTTTTAGGTTTTTATTTGTCTATTTCAGAGAGAGCGAATGAGCAGTGCTGAGGGGCAGAGGGAGAGGGAGAGAAGCAGACTCCCTGCTGAGCAGGAAGCCTGATGTGGGGCTCCATCCCAGGACCAGGAGATCATGACTCCAGCCGAAGACAGACACTTACCCAACAGAGCCACCCAGGTGCTCCTCTCCTGAAAGATCTAAGGGAAGAGGAAGGGGCTTCTGTCAAGCACCATGCCGGGGAAGTGTGTAGTGTGATAGAGAAGAGGCTCCCTTAAGCCACAGTGGCTTAACATAAGTGGCTTCCTTACTGGAAAGTATGGATGGCATTTAAAAAGGGGAAAACTTGTGCTTTCCCGGAGGCCTGAGTGGGAGACATCTGAACGCCAAAGCTACTGGGCGGGAGGACTCATAACGTTGGAACGGGTGGAGGTTTCTTCAGGTCGCTCGGGGGCCTCCATAGGATGAGGGTGTATTCCCCACTCTCTGTAGGAAGAGGTACGGGAACACGGTGGGTGGAAGTCCTCGGGAGACCTCGGGAAAACGGTTCGCCCAGCTCCGCGAGTCCCCCGCGGTGCTGAAGAGCCGCTCCTGTCCCCGACAGCCCTCAGGCGGCCCCGCCCCCCCGCGAGCGGACTACACTTCCCGGCAGCCCCCGCGGGTGGCGGCGGCAGCGGCGCGGGCTGAAGGAGGCGGCGGTGTGAGAGGCGGAGGGGGCGGTGCGCGCCGGGTACGCGCGCCGGCGACCATGGCGTTCGCCGGGCTGGAGCTAGTACATTAACCCCGGGAGGCGGCGGCGGCGGCGACGAGGGAGCGAGCCTCGAGCGGGCGGGCCCAGCCTGAGGGAAGGGAGGAAGGGGCGGGGAGAGCGCCGGAGGGAGGCCGGTCGGCCGCGGGCGGGCGGGCTTGCAGCGCAGCGCCGAGCGGGGCCCGCGGGCCCATGAGGAGGCCCGGGGACCATGGGCTCCAGGATCAAGTGAGTGCGGCCGGGCGGAGCCGGGCCGGGCGCGGGGCGGCGAGGCCGGGAGAGGGCTGCAGGCCGCGGGCGGCGCGGGGGACTTGTTGCCGGGGCCTGAGGGGCGCCCCGCGTGCCGGCGTCACGCGGGGAGGGGGTCGGTTGCCATGGCGATCAGGGAGGCGCGGGGGCGGGGAGCGCGCGGGGTGGAAAGCCTCTGGTGGTCAGGTGTCCCCTCCTCACCTGAGGGCGGGAGTCGCAGAGATTCCAAGGTGGCCCCCTCCCCGGGATAACAGAACCTCTGAAAACGCTCACACAACTGTTGGGGGGGAGGGTGAGAAATCTCCGGAAGCAACTCCCCAAATGGGTGTGTTTGGGGCGCCCCTGAGAGTTGGGCAGGTCCTGAGAGGTCTGCTTACGGCCTGCGGTCCCCACAGAAAGTCGCCTGAGGTCCTCGGAGGGGCCACTCCTGGATTTAAGGTCTGGATGGACTGAGGAGGAAGGCCCCTTTCTCTTTCCTCCTTTACCTCTTATCTGTGAAAGTCGCCACACAGCAAGGGCCAAAGGCTATGAAGAAAGATGCCTCTGTGTCGTAATTGAGCACCTGATCTTGATAGTGGCTGGAGAGGCTTTGTAAATCCAGTCTGGCAAATTCCCTCATTCATTCACCTGGGGTCCTCGGTGGGGGATTCGTTTTCTGGGGATGTTGTTGATACATCAAACTTCAGGACCCATTGAAACATTGTTGCCTTGCTTCTAGACCTAGAAGTTGACTTTGGAAAGTGCAACTTTTATGCAGTCCAGTTTGGGTGTGTTGCTTTAGACTATCTCCCCTTCCCGTCAGGTCCTTTTTGGGCCTCTCCCTTCCTCAGCTCCAGAACATGAGATGCCTTATCTCTAATCACTAACAAATGTTCACTTTTCTCTGTGAGTAATAGAATTGTTGAAGGGCACTTAAAAACAAAGTTGACAGCATAGGCTTTTCCCTAAACGGCTTTCATAGGACACTTTAAACCTGCTTACAAGAAAGTCTGTGGAATGTGTTTATTTCAGCACTTTGAGAATAATGCTGGGGAAGTTTGAAAGGGGAAGGGCCCTGAGGACAAACTCTAATAATTATTCAAATGTCTCTCATGTCCAGCCGATGTCCATGCAGCGTGGCCCCTGCCCATCCTTGGTAGTCCCTTGACTGGCTTAGGCTTCTCATTCACTATTGGCTCATATGTGCAGCGGCAGGCCCGAGACATCCACTAAATGAAGCTAGAAAAGTTCGCTTATGATAATGAAAATGGAACAGTCGGATGAGCACCCTGTTCATTCTTGATTTTGTGGAAACAAGGGGAGAGAGTTAGAAGTGTGCTCCAAACAACAGCTTAAGAGGGTTGGGAGGTAAAAAGACATAGTTTGTAAAGCATTGGGATTAAGGAGGTACTCCAAGTTTAGCTCCCGATTCTAAGAAAGAGTCGTAAACTTGAATTTCAATTGCACTTAGAAACACTTTCCAAAAGCCACCTTACAGTTGCGGAGTATGCTTGTGAGGATGCTTACCTTTGTTACAGAGACGTTCAGAAACTTGCCTGATTGACATACGGCTGTCCGTGTCAGAACCAGCATGAAAATCCAACCAGTGGAAGGTCAATTGCCTAGACCTAAGGTCTCTGTCTTGCTTTCGAAGGTTGCAGGTTAACATACATTTCTCAGGTGTGTTTTGTGGAACCCATTACTGTTACTTGGGTGAAGGAACTTACTGAGGTGTGAAATTAGTGTAAAGAATAGCTTTTTTGATCTTCAAACTACCTTGCTCTGAGATAAAAGCTTAGGCTTGGGAAATATGTTTGCTTTATTTGTGGTGGGACTGAAAGAGAACATGAGGAGAAGTTATGAAAAATAGTTGTGATTTATGGTGACTGTTGATTTCTGTCCACAGCTAGGAATGGGGATGGACAGGTGGCTAGGGACCATCTACGTAGATGCTGCCCCCTAGTCTTTGGAGGAAACAGAACTTTGGTCACTAACTATTCTACCCTGGAAGGAAAGAACAGAATTAGCTCAAGGTATTGAACTAAAGAGTTGAAATCTAAGTGTGTAGGCTCTGTTGTGTAGGGACAGCCGTGTGTGTGTGTGTGTGTGTGTGTGTGTGTGTGTGTGTTTGTATTGGGGTGGGGGTGGAACACAGCACTCTGGGGCCCCTCAATAGGAGAGCACTATGGCCGCCAGTGTTTCCTCTTATCTCTGATGCTATGTGGCCCAGTCAGACTGATGATGTGGAATCAGAGCTGGTTCAAATTCCAGCTCTTTTGTGTACTGACTGGAACTTCACACAAACTACCTCTTTCACCCTCAGTTTCCTTGAGGGTATAATGGGGAGGACTATGTCGCAGAGTCATAATGAGCAATAAATGCTGTATCAACATGATTGCTGGGCCTGTATTAAAAATTCAGCAATTGTTAGTTCTCTTTTATACTTTCTCTATCAAAAAACAAGTAAACCCATATATTTTATGCCAGAAATGTCAGAAATGGTATGTTTTAAGAAGTGAAGAAAGTTTTGATCAAGGAATTAGACTGTTAATGTGAAGAGCAGGACTTAACATTCTCTTATGAAATAAAATTTGATTAAAACAATACTGTGTAATTGTACAGCTCGTGTCTGTTGTATGATTAGTAATAAAGTGGTTGCATTGCTAGCACAGGTGTTGAGTTATAGTGCTTGATCAGACTTCAAGCTAAGGCCGGTTGAGCATAATCTCTGTGTCAGGCGTGGTGGTACTGCTTTTTGTGAACCATTTAATCAAATCCCCACAACTGTCCAATGATAGAGGTGCCACCGACCACATTTTTCATGAGAGAAAGGGAGTTTATTTGCCTAAGATTGGTTGCTGTCACCAGGAACCTGTCCTGATCCTGGCTCTGCACTCTTAGCCCCTCCCAGCTCAGCCAGCTGCCCTCATCTGTGCAACCACCCCTAGCCTAGGCCCGGTGCCCCTCATCTGTGGGTCTTCTTTTCAGCCTAGAGCAGGTGACCCTCATCTGTGCACTCCTTCTTCATCCTAGGCCATGTGCCCCTTGTATGTTTCTGTGGCCCCTTGTGTTTATCACTGTTCTAGCACCAAATTCAGTTCCTTGACCATCTTCCATATTAAACTGGAGAGTAAAGTTCTTTTTTTTTTTTTTTTAAAGATTTTTTATTTATTTATTTGACAGACAGATCACAAGTAGGCAGAGAGACAGACACAGAGAGAGAGAGGGAAGCAGGCTCCCTGCTGAGCAGAGAGCCCGATGTGGGGCTCGATCCCAGGACCCTGGGACCACGACCCGAGCCGAAGGCAGAGGCTCAACCCACTGAGCCACCCAGGTGCCCCTGGAGAGTAAACTTCTTGAGAGCAGGACTATCTTATTTGTCCTTGAGTTCCCTGTGTCTAGACCTGGTACCTGACATACAAAATTGTTTAGGAAGAGTTTATGGAATGATTTAAGAAGTGTGGTAGGATCTGAAGATCCTGACTGAGGCTCCAAGGTGAGTTTACATAGAGTTATAAGAACAATTTGCTATCTGTACTCTTGAGAAGAAAGAGGTTTTATGTTTTTAAGTTAATTGCCCTGGTCTGTGCAGAGAATTACTTTTTTCTTTTCTTTTCTTTTCTTTCTTTTTTTTTTTTTTTTAAGAGATTTTGTGTATTTATTCATGAGAGAGAGGCAGAGGGAGAAGCAGGCTCCCCAGGGAGCAGGGAGCTCAATGCAGGAATCAGTCCCGGGACACCAGAACCACATCCTGAGCCAAAGGCAGATGCTTAACCAACTGAGCCACTCGGGTGCCCAATTACTTACTTTTTCTAAAGAGTGCTTTTTTTTTTTTAGTTCATGTTCATCTAAACGAACATTGTCTAGCTTCAAACCAAGCACCTACTTGGCAGGGAAAGAAAAGGTCACCAGTGTGCAGGTAGCACCCTGGAAAGCTCCTGAACTTTAAACCTGAGCAGACCTTTATCTAGAGGGATAAAAGGAGCAGTGGAAACTGGCAATCTTCGACAGGTAGGCTTAAATCTTATTTAGTGTTTGAGTGATCCCAGTGGACTAGAATGTGGTTAATATGAAGCAATTTAACTGATAATGCAGACATACAGCAGGAAACTGTGTGGCAGTTTAATATTGCTTGTGGTGACATCCTAGAAATTGTTTCCAGGCACCAAGGGCAGGAAGTGGATTTTAAGTAATCGAAGGAAGTATTCTAAGTGAGTTTGAGGAAACCTGACATTTATGGATGCAGAGAAGAGCATACTTTAAGATTTGAAGCCATAGAGACTGGACAGGGCAGTTCATTTGGCCTTGTGGTGGTATTAATTCTGCATTAGCCAACATACCTGTCTTCTGTCCCTGTCAGACTGTGACCTCTTTGAGGTTTGTGACCAAGAAATGTATCCATTTATTCATTCACTCGCTCACTGTAGAACTAAGGGTGCGAAGCACATCTTGAGCCCTCAAAAAATATTAGTCATTAAACTGGTATTGTCATGATTAGTATCATGTGCCTGCTAGTGGGCTGTGTGCTAGGGACACAAAAATGAAAAGGTTTTTCTTCACTTTAAGGTTTCCCAAACTCTCTGTAGCAGGACAGAAGTGCAAAACAAAATAAACTCCCTCCAGGTCCCCTCCCCACCAATAAAAACCCAAGTATGATACACTCTAATCAGTGCTATGGTGGAGGTGCAGCTAGTCCTGAATAGGTAAGGAAATGGAGAGACTGTTTTCCCAGGACGGCTCAAGCAAGGAAAGCAGGCTTCATCAAGAAGGTGTTTTAGGGGCGCCTGGGTGGCTCAGTGGGTTAAAGCCTCTGCCTTCAGCTCAGGTTATGATCCCGGGGTCCTGGGATCGAGTCCCACGTCGGGCTCTCTGCTCAGCAGGGAGCCTGTTTTCCCCAGCTTTCCCTCTGCCTGCCTCTCTGCCTACTTGTGATCTCTGTCTGTCAAATAAATAAATAAAAATCTTAAAAAAAAAAAAAAAAGAAGGTGTTTTAGCTGAGACAGGAGAGATGAGTACAGGTGTGAAAAGGGCAAGAGTGGTAGCAGAGGGGAGTGGTGGTGGCGGCGGCAGTAGTCTCAATAGAGGGAGAAGCAGTACGTGTGAAGATGTGGCATATTAGGGAAATAAAATTGTTAATTACCACTTTTAGGCACATGCCAGGAATTGTGTTAGACATTCAGAATTAGGCTAAATAACACATACTTGTTCCTGCTCTCATGGAGCTTAGAGTCTGGTGGACCCAACAGGTTAAAAATAACAGATCAATTCCCATAAAGCCACGTGGATGTGCTAGAAAGGAAAGGAATGCCGAGGGAGAATGCAGGGGCGGCTGTCCTGTTTTAGAACAGGTTTACTGTAGAGCTGACATTTGAGTGGAGACTTTGAGCATGAGAAAACATTTGTCCTGTAAAGGGACTGGGGAAGACTTCATTTCAGTTGGAGTTGAGCATATATATACAAAGGCCTCGAGGTGAGAAAACCCTAGATACATTTCAGGAACTGCTTGAAGGCCAGAGGTTTGAGTAGTGAATGATGGGACAGAGTCTTGAGGTAAGGTCAGACATACAGACAGGGGGCTGAGTAGGGCTTTGTAGGCCATGGCAGTTAGAAAACAACTTAAGGTGTAATTAATATACTGTAAGATTTATTTTTTTTAAATATATAGTTAAGCGATTTTTAGCATACTCACAAAAGTGGGATCAATCACTACTATATCCAATTTAAGAACATTTCATCACCCCCCGAAAGTAACCTTGTACCCATTAGCATTCACTTCCCATTCCCCGAACCTTCTCAACCCTGAGCAGTCACTAATCTGCTTATAGTTGCTGTAGATTTATTCTGGGCATTTCATGTAAATGGAATCATACAATATATAATCCTTTGTCTTCCACTTAATATTGTGGTCCTGAAGTTTATTTCTGTTACAGCATATAAATATTTCATTACTTTTTAATTGGTGAATAATATTTCATTGTATAGATAAAACCACATTTTGTTCATCTATTCATCAGTTGTTAGGTATTTGGGTTGTTTCCACTTTTTCACTGTTATGAATAATGTTGCTGTGAACATTTTGTGTGGACATATGTTTTCTATTTCTCTTGGGTATATACCTAGGAGTGGAATTGCCGGATCATATGGTAACTCTGTTTAAGAAACCGTAAAACTGTTTTCCAAAGCAATTGTACCACTTTGTGTAAAATGGTACCTCATTGTGGTTTTGATTTGGCCCAAATGATAGTGTAGAAAACAAAAAAATCACAGTAGACTGAGAAGTTTCTCAGAAGATGTTGAAACTTGAACTGAAAGAAAGGTGAGACTTGATTAAGGGAGGAGGCATTCCCAGAGGGAGACCAGTGGAAGTTTTATGACTTGGGAGTGGGATAACCCCTTTGCATTGTTTTCTGGTACAGAAAAGCAGCTTTGGCTTCTTAGGATAGCTCTTTTTCAGTCCTATCTTTGGACTGCTCATCATAGGATCCCATTACCAAAATGCACCTTGCTTGTTTTGTAAGGCCTGTTACGTAGCAGAGTTGACCTGTCTCCCTACTGTGGGATAAGACCAGAAGTTGAAACGTGATGTCCTTCATCTAGGGGTTTACCTAACCCCTCTCCTGCCCCCAACTACTGCCTCTTCTCTTTCCTCTCACCATGTGGTGTTCCCCTGCCAGTCCCCGTGGAAGACCATACAAAAACTTGGGGTGGTGGAATGAGAGTCTTGTGGGAGACTGATCTCCCCATTATTAGTGCCCAAAGTCAGTCACTTGAATTTTCATGACTTTTCTGGATAGTGTATTGGTGCAACTCCATTCTAATCTTAGCCATTGCAGTCAACGTGGAGGGCTTTGCACAGCAGCTAGGAAGTTGAAACAGGGAAGGTTAAACCTGGGGTGTTGTAGAAAAATGTGTCTCAGGCTGTCACATCTGTGTGTAAGCTCCCGGCTGGAGTTCTCATTGTGGGTTGTGAAGGCTCAGCCTTTTTCCTGGCCCTAGAGGGAACTAATCTCTGGATTTACAACATCCTTTTTGCTTAAAAGGATTTTGTTGGGAAATGGAAAGATAAACAAGGAAGAAAAATAAACCAAAGAAAACAAAAACAGTTAGTCTCCTTGACTTTTATTGGAATCCATACCCATTCTTTCCAAGTATTTAGGGACTTGAAAAGGAGCCATATAAAGGAAGTAACAAAAGGTATGTTTAAAATATTTGACTTCCTATAGAAAAGATAGGGTATATTCCCAAAGTTCATTTTGTAAATTGGTTACAGTATTTAGAATGTATTTTTTTTTTCTTGGAGATACTGTTAACATAGAAATCCATGGGTGTCAAAGATAAAGAATTTGTAGGCAGAGGGAACTGTGTAAAAGACAGGTATGGCAGAAATACAGGACATGTGAATAAGGGCTAGAGGAGATGGAGTTGAAAAAAGTAAGCTTATGCCACTGGAACATGATGCCTCTGAAAGATTTGAGTTGGGAATGTAATACGATCAGGTTGGGGTTTTTAGGACGATCACTCTGGCAGCATTAGTATAGAACTATGCTAACTCTGGCCTGTAGAAGATGATCCACTGGGGTGTGAAAAAAAATGTTAGAATTTATATTTGTTTTTATATTAATTGTCAAAATTTCTGTTTTTGTGTTTTTGGATACATAAGTATAGGAAGACATTCTCACAGTTTAGAAATATATGTGTATCAGATGTATGCTCAAATTTTTTGATGGGAAGGGATGGATGGAAAAAAACTGGAGACCGCTGGTTTATGGACCTGTGTTTATGCTGTAGAAGATCAAGGCCCGAAGTGGGGTTTTGGTTGTTGAAAGAAAAGGGAAAGATTGGGGAGAGATTTTAGGTAGAATTGACAGGACTTGTGACAAATTACATGTAAGGGGCAAGAGAAGAATCAAAGATGACTTGCCAAGGTTAGCAAAGTTATAAATGAGTGTTTGGAAGGTGAGGGCCAGTCATGTAATGTGTTTGCTTTTTCTGAGGGAAAGTGGAAAGTTATCATTGGGAAAAGGCGTTGTAGTCTACAGTGAGAAAGGAGGAGATCTTTAAGGGCTCCTTGGTGAATGTGTGTACTTCATCCGGTGAGTAAGACTTAAAGTGGGCTGAGCCAGGTTGCTGAAGGGAAATCCGTCCACGTTCGATTTAGAGAGAGAAAAAAAATAAACTTTCGAACTCACTTGAGCCGCAGGAAAGGTTTCAGGGATGTTTCATTGATCTCGCCTAGTCTGTTTGAATAAACAGGAGGAAGGAAACCGGTCTCGAGCAAGATGCTGTTTGACTCCAAGCAAACAGTTCTTGTGCTCAGCGTGTGAGAGGAGCTGGAGATTGTGGGCCTTGGAGACACACGCAGTCCCTGTCCCAGTCCCAAGTTTCTCAGCCTCGGTTTTTTTTTTTTTTTTTTTTTTTTTGTAGAAGGAAGCTGATCAATTGACCTGTAGGATTGTTGTAAGGATTAGAAGCAATTTTGTATCTCACCTTCAGCAGAGAAATGTTTGTGGAGTGAATGGCAGCTGTCATTAACATTGCTTGGCAAGGATGGGCACACTTATTTGAACCCCTGGAATCAAGGTCAAAGCAAGTGTTCCTTTTTATAGCTTTTTTTTTTTTAAAGCCACAGAGAAAGTATTTGCTTCTTCGTGAGTATGTTAGGTGTGATGTGTTGTATATTTTACTGAATTTATTTGAAGTTCTGTGATCCTCATATATGCAAAGAATTATTCCTTTTGCTGGCTTGGAGAAAAGAAGCTTAAAGTCCACTTAGATAAGATGAGTATATGAGTAAGAACAATAGTATTTAACATTTGATGCCTGTCCTCTCAATATCTGAAATTTTTTATTCAGTTCTACATAAGATTTGCATCATTTATATTTCTTTGTTTAGTTGATGGTACTGTTCATTTCTAGTTTTTGTTTTGTTTTAAGATTTTATTTAGGGCGGATGGGAGAGGAAATCTGAAGCAGACCCCCACACTGAGCACAGAGCCTGATACAGGGCTTGATGCCACAACCTGAGATCATGACCTGGGCTGAAACCAAGAGTCGGACATTTAACGAACTGAGCCATCCAGGCATTCCCACTTTTAGTCTTTTTAACCTAACTTCTCATTCCTTTTCCTGGGTGCTTAAAATTATTGTTCTTAAGACATTTTTAAGGGAAATTTTAAACATCTACAAAAGTAGAGAGAATAGTACAATGAGCCCTCAAATGGCCATCAGTGTTAAAACACTTATTAATGTATGGCTTATTTAGTTCCATTTATAGATAACTATAAATGTAACTCCTCCTGTCCTCCAGACTTGGATTATTTTGAAGTGAATTCTGACTATCCTATCTCATTCTTTTTTTGTTCTTTTTGTTTTCAGAGAGAGGGAGAGTAGAGATTTTTTTTTTTAAGGTCGATTATTTATTTGACACATAGAGATAGAGATTGCAAGTAGGTAGAGAGGCAGAGAGGGGGAAGCAGGCTCTCTGCTGAGCAGAGAGCCCTACGTGGGGCTTGATTCCAGGACCCTGAGATCATGACCTGAGCTGAAGGCAGAGGCTTAACCCACTGAGCCACCCAGGCCCTGAGAGTGGAGATCTTTAGAGCAGGAGAGGGAGAATCCTAAGCAGCGCAGAGCCTGACCTGGAGCTCCATCTCAGGATCCTGAGATCATGACCTGAGCCGAAACCAAGTCAGTTGCTCAACTGACTGCACCACCCAGTCGTCCTGTCCTATCTTATTCTTAAATATTGCCATACATGTCTCTAAAAGATAGACTTTCTTTTTAAAAACATAACAACGACATCATACCTAAAAAAAAAATTCCTTTGTATCATCAAATATGTTCAGAGTTTTCTAGTCATGTGTATTTTTAGTGTTGATTTGCTTAAATCAAGTAAGATCATACTTTGCAGTTGGTTGGTAAGTGTCTTTTGTCCTTCTTGCAATTTATTTATTGAGGTGTGTTATTTGTCCTATGTAGTTTACATTGCATCCTCTTTAATATGTCCTGTCCCCTTTTTTTCCTACAAATTGGTAGTTAGATTTAGTTACTTGATCAGATTCAAGTTCTTTTCTTGGCAAGAATACTTAAAATGTAGTGATAGGTATTTTCATCAGTAGGGACATTATATCTGATTATGTCTCTTTCTGTCTTTTTATTAAGGCCTGTAAAATGGTGATTTTCACATTATCATTTCTTCATACTAGCCACAGTATGTCTATACAGGAAAACTTGCCCATATTCGCTATTTGGTTACTGTGAGGTACAGTTCATCCAGGAAAAGTAGGATTAAATATTTGATTCAAACTGAGTTTGCTGGTATTTTCCAAAGATGACTGTATTTTCCCCCCAAGACTTAAACACATAGATTTAAACCTGTTTACTATATTTGAATTACCATAGTTCTCATTGATGTTTAATTTGTCCTATCTTTGTCTAGTGACAGCTTCTTCATGTTAGCTTCTAGAATCCTTTTGACAGGATCCTGATCCCAGTAGTTTTTAAAATAGCTCCCTTGCCTTTTGGTAGGACAAGATGTTCTGAGGTTGTCTTATATTTTTCCTGCTCCAGACCTGTATTCCTCTGTTTCTCTAAGGAGTCTTGCTTCCTTTTGGTGGGAATTGGTATTAGAGATTATAGTCTGGGTTTTGGGACTCTTTTTGTTTAGTTTTTTTTGCTACTAGGTCAGCCATTATTCCAGGGTTTTCCAGGGGTTAGCACTAGGAAATAAGTGTGTGTTTGTTAAAGGTAGACTGTTCGTACTGATATTTCCAATTCAAGACTATAGCATTTCCATTTAACCTCCTCACCCTTGTATCTGAATCTCCTAGTGCTCATCCCAAAAGTGCTGATTTCCCGTGACACCAATAGAAATACCTTTTCTCAGGTAAATGGTGAATGTACTTTTCTCTCCTTCCCTTTTCTCATTTTATAGTTTGTAGAGAGATCACTTCTAGTAGTGTCTGGCGAGCATCCTCATTTCTCTTTAAGGACAGCATAGTTAGTACTCCGATGGATGGATTATGGGTTATTCAAGCAATCTTATACTGATGGCTTCTTAGATTGCCTCCAGTGTTGTTATTACAAATGGTGTTGTAATGAATATTCTTATAAATGTGTCTTTCTATATTTTTACCATTATACCATTGTGATAGATTTTTAGAGGTGGAATTGCTGGATCAGAGAGCAAACTTGTGTGTGATTTTGCTATTGTCCGATTCCCCAACACAGGGATTGTGCCAGTACATAGTCCCACATATGAGAGTGCCTGTTACCTTACAGCTTCACCAATGGAATGTGTTTGTCCGACTTTAAAATTGTTTTAATCAAATTTATAATGCACATGGTAAAATAGTTTGTAAGCACTGATGATGGGAAGCATTGAGTCTATACTCTATCCCCCCCAAGAACCTGTATTAACAATTTTATTTCTAGTTCTTCTAGAATGGTAACCCATAACCCTTAGATAGATCTCACTTAGTATAACTTTAGATAGTATTTATTGACTCCCTGAAGTGAAAGATGATGCGTGCCTTTATAGTTATTCTTTGTATCTTCTAGGGTTTTATATATTTTTAAATATATATACACATATGTATTATATATATTGGTATATATGCTAATATATAGTTTTAATATATTATTTATATGATTTCTAATTTTTAAAAGATATTTTATTTGAGAGATAATGCAAATACAGAGGAGGTACATAGGATGGGGGAGAAGCAAACCCCCCACTGAGCAGGGAGCCCCATGTGGGGCTCCATCCCAGGACCCTGGGATCATGACTTGAGCTGATGGCAGATGCTTAACTGACTGAGCCACCCAGGTGCCTCTGTTATTTCTAAATATTTTTTTAAAATTTTTAATTCTTATAATGGTTTTATTTTGACATTGTTACTTAACCCTTTTTATTCCATTAACCTTCAACAGTGTTTCATTATTCTCCACTCTCTAAAGGAAGGATACTTATTGTTTCTAGTTTCTCTAAGCTGTACTTTTACTTTTATGTGGTGTTTTAGTTCTGATCCATGGCCAGAACCAAGTCCTTTATTTATCCTTAGGTTAAGTCTAAGAATTAAATGTTATTCGGAGTTTTTAAATAAAAGTGTTATTATAAGTATTTAAATACTGCTCAACATAGGCCAAGTAGTGTGCTGGAATAACCTTTTCTTCTTTTTTGGTGTAGTGCCATCCCATTTGAAGGAGAATGTTCTTAACATCAGGGTCATATAAACTTTTTTTCTTATAATCCATCCAGAATTAAAAGCTATATTGTATATTCTAATATATAGATTAGTTTTGCAATTATTTTCACAAAAAAGCACAAGGGGACACCCACCCTGTATAGATAGCAGCTCAAGATGTCACATGAGTCCTTCCATCCTCATGTTGGCAGACAGAAGGCTCTACTTTGCACACTTTGTGGGGATTGGGGCACTTTTCGGAGCATGAGCCTTGGCTTTGACTTTGACCTTGTTAGTAGCCTCAAGACCAGCACAGCCTGGTGCCCTGGCAGTGTTGTCATAAATGTGTCTCTTCAAAAAAAAAAAAAAAACAAAACCCGGACGGGGGGAGGGGAAGCATGTCTCTCAAACTTGAGACATGCCTTTTAGGGCCTTGAATTTGGCAAAAGCCTCGATGATGGCTTTAATTTTATTTTATTGGTCTGCATCTTCTTTAGAGCCTTCTTGCATTTCTTGACGAAAGTTTAAAGTTCCTAGGAACTTAGATTCTACCTCCTTAACCTATCTTTATGATTAGGGCTTACGGATACCATTTTGTGCCATTTAGTACTGTGTGGTGTGTGGTGTGTGGTTCTTGGACTTTGCCATGTCTGCATTGCTGCCTGCGTTCAGAAAGTGCTTGAGACTGGAAAAGAAAGAGCTGTATTTGGATTTTGATTTTTTTAAAATATTAGTCTCATTTTCCCCTTCTCCCTGCATTTCTAATCCTTTTCACCTCTTGCATTATTTGCTTTATCATATCCTTAATTTTTTCCAAACTTAAAATAATACTTGCAGTCTTAAGGCTTTCTCCACCCCCCCCCCCCCACCTTGACGGCTTCCTCCTACTTTCCTGTTCTGATCTGTGCAAAGTTAGCTACATTGTTGTAATCCTGGAATGTCCCTTCATCATGCTCCTATTTCGTTATTTCCTGGCCCCTGTGTTATGTTATTTCATTTGCCGGAGTCCATATTCCAGTTCTTATAGGAGACAGTCACAGCAGTGGACTTGTAGAAAGGTGCATTTGAGTTTTTCCATGTCTGAAAAATGTCTGCTTTCTCAAACCCGGTTGATAATTTGTATGCTGCTGGAGTTCTAGGCTCTAGAATTTGCCCCCAGAACTTTGAAGAAAGTTTCCTACTGTCTTTAGCTGGCTTCCTCCGACCCTGCTTCCAAAGGGGAAGGGAATACTTTGCCCTCTTACTGCCTTTTGGGGTATGTGTGTAGGTTCCTTGTTCAGGCTTCCTTAACACCAGCGTGGGAAATTCCCTTTTATGAGTGGTGGGTGAGAGTTCTGATTCTCTCAGAGGACTCCACTGATAGTTCTCTGGCTGGGTAGAGTAGTGCTTTTTTTTTTTTTGGTAAACATTTATTTATTTATTTTATAGTGCATATGTGCACGCATGTGAGTAGAAGGGAGGGGCAGGGGGAGAAGGAGAGAGGGAATCTTCAAGCAGAATCTCCACTGAGCATAGAGGCCAATGTGGGGCCGGATCCAGGACCCTAGATCATGACTTGAGCTAAATCAAGAGTCCGCTGCCTAACCGACTGAGCTACCCAGGCGCCCCTAGCGTAGTGCCTTTTTGCTGCTCTCGCCACGGCTTCAGTTACTGCCACAGGAGAGTGGAAGTCCAGGTTCTCCACATTCTCCACTGAAACCACAGTGAGGATGTCCTTGTTACTGCTGGCGATGATGAAAGTCCCAGCCCCCTACCTGACTTAATTTCTTTACAGCCTGGCCAAGATAGAAATTTGGTTTCTTCCCTGCTTGTCCTTTGCTGGCTTGAGTGGAAAAACCACACAGGTTTTTCTGTGGTGTGTGGCTGATGTTTGGTGGTTTTCCCCCCCTGAGTTTTCTCACTTGTCAGGGTGTCCCTTTTCTGGCTTTTTGGCTGGCTTTTTTTGGAGGTTTTTTGGTCTGCATTAATTGCTATTTATGGGTTGCCACTTTAGTCATGAATGGAGGTTGAATTTTATCAAATGCTTTTTCTACATCTATTGAGATGATACGATTTTCCCCATTTATTAATGTAAGTGACATTTATTTTCAAATGTTTAACTTTGCATCCCAGGGATAAACCCATTTGGTCATGATATATTATCCTTTTTATCCATATTGCTAGAATCAGTTTCCTGATACTTATTTTATGGTCACATCTATATTCACTGGAGATTGTGGCTGTAATTTTTGTTTCTTGTAATGTTTTTGTCAGATTTTGGTGTCAAGGTCATGCTGGCCTCATAAAAAGGATAGAGGATTGTATTTTAAACTAGAAGTGGTGTGGTTTTTATTATAGAAAGTCATCAGTGATTGCAGCTTTTTGGATGAGTGTGAATTTAGGAAAATTCAGTATTACTCATAAGCAGTGGGAATAGGGAAATGCTTATCAGTGTTTCCCTGTAATGTGAGGGGATAGGTAATCCCTCCTTATACCTCCACCCCATTATCTACTTATATTTATTTTATTTATTTTGGCTGAATAATCTCATGTCAAGTTAAGGCCTCCATGATGTTTTATCTGTTAGTGTTTTAGTGCATATCTCCTAAGGACAATTATATTCTGTATATATAATGAGGATTCTTTTACCACCACCAAGAAATTTCACATTCATACAACATTATCTAACAAACAATCCATATTTAAATTTTCCCAGTTCCTATAATGTCCTTTGCAGCTGTTTGTTTTGAGCCTGGGTCCAATTAGGGATCATATGTTGCATTTAGTTGTCCTGTCTCTTGTTCCCTTTTATCTAGAACTGTTCTTCTGCCCCCCACATTTTGGCTCTGACATTGACTTTTTAAAGCATCCAGACCAGTTGTTTTATAGAATTTCTCACATTTAGAATTTGTCTCATTGTTTTCTCATGCTTAAGTTCATGTTTAAACATTTTGGCAAGGGGCGCATGGGTGGCTCAGTCAGTTAAGTGGCTGCCTTCCGCCCAGGTCATGATCCTGGAGTCCTGGGATCAAGCCCCGTGTTAGGCTCCCTGCTCAGCAGAGAGCCTGCTTCTCCCTCTGCTTGCTGCTCTGCCTATTTGTGCGCGCGCACTCTCTCTGTCAAATAAATAAAGAAAATCTTAAAAACAAAACAAAAAAACATTTTGGCAACAATACCATGGGTAACATGTCTAATGTTATGCATTTTTATTCTCCTTGGAGTTATTCTTTTTTCTTCCATCCTTTTTTTTTTTTTAAGGCTCTTATTTGTTGGCTTTCTTATCCTCTTGTAGCTTTCTGTTCCTGTTTTGTAAAAGTCATGTTTTTTCTGTTCTATTTAAGGATACCAGTTTCCTGAAACATATTTCTTAATCATTTTCAGAGATACATACTTCTAAGAGACGATGTTCCCATTCCTCAATTTGCAGTATTTTTAAAAGGTCTTTTATTTTCTGTATGCCCTTGAGCAAGGTGAGCACTATCTAGATTTGTTGTTTGCCATAAACAAGGCGAATGGGTTACCATGGGCACTGTTCTTTGTGCCCTTGGTGG
Source organism: Mustela nivalis (assembly GCF_964662115.1). Lineage (NCBI taxonomy): Eukaryota > Metazoa > Chordata > Mammalia > Carnivora > Mustelidae > Mustela > Mustela nivalis. The sequence goes on along the minus strand of NC_139032.1, from coordinate 82,723,985 downwards.
CTGTCAGGTCCCCTTCTCAGATCTTGTATCTGAAGGACTAGTTCATATTCACTGTTCCAGTTGTATTCCTAGTGACTAGCAGGCATCTGTGCTACTGAGGTAAAATTTTATTCCCTCACTGCCTGATACTCTCCTATTCTGAACTCTGATCACCTATAGAAGAAATGAAAATTCCAAGTATACTCCACTAGAGTTGTTCTTGTCTCTGTTCTCATTGTGCTTTTTGTGTGTAATTATTATAACCAATATAACTCATTTTAAAAATAATTCAAGAGATTTAGTGGCTCTCCCTATTTAAAATGTGAGTGTAACCAGAATTGAAGCGCACAGTAACTGAAGGCGGGTAGACCAATTAACCTATTATAATAGAAGAGAGGTAATGAGGATTGATATTTGGATGTTTCCTTTTGCTTTGCATCACAATGTCTTTTAAGAATCCAGCTATCAGTGAGAGTTGTTAAGAAGTAGGTATCGGAATATTACAGAGTCTTCACAACCAGATAGATGATGACTCTAGGGTTTGTAGCCAGGGTGACAGAGGCAAAGGTGGCAGTGCTGGCATTAAAAAAGAAGGAAGTAGAGATTTTCTGGGCTCGATTTTTTTTTTCATTGCTTTGATTTGAGTTCTTCTTTTTTTTTTTTTTAAAGATTTTATTTATTTATTTGACAGACTGAGATCACAAGTAGCAGAGAGGCAGGCAGAGACGGTGTGGGGAAGCAGACTCCCTGCTGAGCAGAGAGCCAGAAGTGGGGCTGGATCCCAGGACCCTGGGATCATGACCTGAGCTGAAGGCAGAGGCTTAACCCACTGAGCCACCCAGGTGCCCCTGATTTGGGTTCTATTGAGGATTAGTTTACTATCCATCGGGTACTCTCCAGGGACAGTTGAAATTTTGGACCTGAAGGTCATTGGAGGGGTGGGAGCTAAATATAGTTTGGGAGTCAGTTACAGAGTGGTGAGTAGTGAGAACTAAAGATATTTCATAAATCCTAAGTAGGCAGATGGAGGGCAGGAGGGAGGGAAAGATAAGTAAGATGTTGGAGACATCTCACCTCCTAAATCCAGATATCAAGTCCTGTTTATTCATGTACTCTCCTCCTTATCCACTGCTGTCCTCTTGGTCCAGGCCACCATACTCTCAGCATAATGGCTGTGATGCCTCCCGACTGGGTTCTTTACCACTATTGCTTCTCTCCAGTCCTATATGTACATGTCCAGAATGAGTCTTCCAAAGGGCAGACCTGATCAGGTCAGTTCACTGTTACTCTTCTTGTTTTTCCTGTGGTCTACAAACTTCATGAAATCAGGTACTGTAAAAGCCTTGTTCACTGTTAAACCTTGAGTGACTTACACAGTGTGAGGCACATCGTAGGTACTCAGTTAATACAGACTGAATAATTAAATGAATGTTTAATACAGTGTAGAGGTTTAGTGTTGATTTGGTTTCATTTTTTTTTTAAGATTTTTATTTATTTATTTGACAGATCACAAGTAAGCAGAGAGGCAGGCAGAGAGAAAGAGGAGGAAGCAGGCTCCCCACTGAGCAGAGAGCCGGATGCGGGCTCGATCCCAGGACCCTGGGATTATGACCTGAGCTGAAGGCAGAGGCTTTAACCCACTGAGCCACCCAGGTGCCCCGATTTGGTTTCATCTTAAGAGTATGATCAGGGGCACCTGGGTGGTTCAGTGGGTTAAGCCTCTGCCTTTGGCTCAGGTCATGATCTCAGGGTCCTAGGATCAAGCCCCGCATTGGACTCTTCCTCAGCAGGGAGCCTGCTTCCTCCTCTCTCTCTGCCTGCCTCTCTGACTACTTGTGATATCTTTCCCTCTCTCTCTCTCTTTCTCTCTGTCAAATAAATAAATAAATAAATAAAATCTTAAAAGAGTATAATCAGTAAGTAGTCTTTTCATATATTTAACCCCACTATTTGTGATTGTTCCAAATAACTGATGATCCCCAAATTATGTGGCTTTGGCAGATCCCCTTTGGGATTATAAATATTTGTATTTATTTTCTGAGGCTAATGTTGTTATGCTTTATTCCTGGAGTAAATCCTGAGAGTCAGCAGAGAAAGTCCAGAATGTGGAAGCTGCAGCCTGGGTGTGTCTTACTTGTGGTGACTACAGTATAAAGTCATTTATTTTTATACTGATCACTGAGGAGAAAGTTGTTTCTCCTCTACCTGTAAGACGGCTCTTCTCTTTGGTGCTAGAGGACGGGCAGTCACAGCCTGGAATTAAAAAGGAAGAAATTTATAGAGAGTTCTGATGGCCTACTTCTTAATGTTTTCTCTGGCAAATTGGTCTCACCTTTCCCACCTTGGTCTGACTTCCTCACTGGGAAAGTTTCATATTGAGTAGGAAAGAACAATTTAGCAAGAAAAGGAGTTGCACATTATTAGCTCAGTGGTGCTCAAACCCGTTCAGGTGATGGGGTACCTAAAAGTCATGGTATTGTGTGGAATACTCTGAAATATTTATATATTAAATGTCAAACTACATTTTCCCCCTCAATCAGATACTATTTTATATTATATTTTAGAATAGAATAGGAGTGAGAAAGGCTTAAGAAAAATTTATGGTAGGAAAACTTAGATTACATTATTTTTTCATGCAAATTGGGAAGTGGCCATTTTTGGCACTTCAGCCTGGTTCCTAAACCTGCAGTGTTTTAAGTAGCATAACTGGAGAACTATTAAATTAATTGAATATGGGGGAGAGCAGAGGAAGTAAAGTAAAAGGTGACAATATCAAAGTTTTCAGTCTGGGAGCATCAAAACCTCATGAACAGAAACTGGTGAGTCAGGAGAACTAGGAGGGAGGTCACGAAGAGTGGCTTTGGTTGACTCGAAACTAATGATAGGGCCAAGGAGAAGAATGCAACAGGCAGTTAGAATGTAGGCTTAGTGCCTGTCATAGAGTAAGGCCATCAGTAAATATCGGGGGCCACTGTTACTGGGAAGAGGGCATAGAGATTTGGAAATCATTGGTGCGAATGAAGAAAATGAAGCTGTGAGAGTTGTTTTCAGGCTGAATATAGCAAAGCGCGGTTCAAGGTTTGAACTTGGGGGAGAGAAGAGACTTAGATAGTGTAGAGTGCTGCGGGAATGTCAGTAGAAATGGGAATCCAGAGGAGACAGTTTGGTTTAACAATGAGTTGCAGATGTCCTTTGAGAAAATGGTCTCAGTATTATATGCATTAATTCATTCACGCAAGACAGAAATCTGGGAATTCTCTTCAATATCTCCCCTATTACTTGTCCCTTCAGTATTAGGATGAAGAGCTGTCAAATTTACCTTCGTAAGTAGGACACAAAAGTGAAACTATACAAGAGTAATGGATACATTAGGCTTTATCACAATGAAATCTTTTGCTCATCCAAAGACACTCTTTAGGGAAATGACAAGTCAAGGCACTGAGTTCTAAAAACTCAATTTATAAACTCTTACAACTCAGTAAGACAGTCTAATAAAGAAAAATGGGCTAAAGATTTGAACGCTTTATCAAAGGAGATATACAGATGGCAAATAAGCTTATGAAAAGATGCTTAACATCATTAGTCATTGGGAAAATGCAAATTAAAACTACCTTGAGAAAGCCCTGACACATCCCGTAGAATGGCTAAAATTAAAGAGACTTACATTAGGAAGTGTTAGGAAGAATGTGGAGCACTTGGCACCCTCATGCCTTCCTGATAGACTCAGAGATGGGCCATGGTGTTCAAAACCAAGTTTATGGGGTCATGTTCCTGAGCTTCCCTCCTCCTATTATCTCCCCAGTTCCCTGGGGCTCCCTGTCAGTTCTGCTGGCCAGAAAACTGGGGCTTTATTTATCCTGTTCTGCTGTGTACCTCCCACGACTACATCTGTGGTCCAGACCTAGCAGTGGGAGGGCACAGAGGGCAAATAAGTAATTGGTATTTGCCCCATTCTCTTCGGGTTACACTACTGGTTGGAAAGGAAGGTTCTTCACTCACTGCTTTAGGTGTCTGTAGATCCTCCCACTTTTCCATTCCTTGAGCCTGAAATAGAGTGCTTTTCCTGGAACTCTGTCTATGCTGTTGTCAACTTCCAGTTTTTATGCCGCCGTATGTCCATGCTGAGTGATACCAGAGGAAAGGAAATGGTAAAGGTATGGTTTACCGCTGATTTGGTGAAATTTCGAATTCTGATCTTCTGCCCCAGTCCATGTGCTATTATTTATCTTTTTTGATCCCTCACATAGGTGCTCCTTGAATTTGACCCTGGGTGTATAGAAGTATTTTATAGCTGTGAGAGACAAGGTGGAGTATGCCGACTATATTTTACTTGGAACCAGAACTTCCAGATTTCTTTTTTATTTATCCTTCTCTGCATTCATTGGACTCCTTGAATGTGTGAATATGTATCTCTTGTCAGTTTTGGAAAATTTTCAGCTCTTTTCATACCAAGAACTAAGTGAAGATGGGAATCCAAAAAGGGTACATAGAGCCTTGAAACCAGCTTGGGTTGTGCCCCATTCTCTTTACCTCTTCTGGAATATTGATTAGTCTTAGAATTTGTGGGTTTATCTTTGTCTTTTGCTTTTTTATATTTATTTAGTTATCAAAAGATTTTATTTATTTACTTGTCAGCCAGAGAGCACAAGCAGGGGGAGCAGCAGGGAGAAGGAGAAGCAGGCTCCCCACTGAGCAGGGAACTGATGTGAGACTCAATCCCGGGGCCTTGGCATCATGACCTGAGCTGAAAACAGATGCTTAACCAACTGAGCCATCCGGGTATCCCTATCTTCTGCCTCTTTTTTTTTTTTTTAAATAATTTCTGTCTCTTAACACTCTTCTGTCTAATTTCTGTAGGTTCACTAATTCACTTTGGTTGTATCTCTAATTTGTGTTGATTGTGACCTTTCTGCTCTTAGCCAACCGTTATTTTTTTCTTATTTTGAGAAATACTTTTTTCTTTTTCAGTTGTGCTTGATCATGTCATAGTTTTACTCTACTCATTTTCAGTCTTTTATTTCTTTAAGCTTATTGAGCATTCCATGTCCTGTAACTCCTAATTCTAGTATCTGAAGTCTTCAAAAGTCCGATTCCGTCATCTTCTATTTCTCAGGTTCTTATTTATGGGCTTTGTTTCCCGGAGGGATGTAATTTTTGCCCACAAACTATTTCTTGGAACTGTGTGTGTATATGTGTATGTTTAGGCTAAGGTTGAAGTGAATTTTTCCGGAGATGATTTACATATTTCTTGTTAGAGCTCTGTGGTCGCTTTCAGTTTGTGACCATTTCAACTTGCATTCCTGGGTTGAGGTTTTTGACCATTCAGTAGCAATCCCTTGTGAGGGCCAGGTTGTGGTTGAACTTGCAGGAAGATTGCCAAGTTTTGAGAGTAATTGTTTTCATTTTAGTTCCTGAGATGTGTGTGTATGTGGATGGGTTTCTATCTTGAGCACCTTTGTAGTCCCAGTTTAAATTAGGAGGGAGGAGCATATGTTATAATTTCTCTCTCAGGCTGGATGTTACTTTTGCCTTGTAATCCTTGAGCCTCATTTAATTGGGAGAATGAAATCTTGCATTGGGTGGTGTAAATAAATGCCTTCGAGGGGAAAGCTAGTTTTTGTGTTTTGCTTTTTACCCTGTTGGGTTCTTAGTTTCATTCAGTTCTTCATCTGAATCTTCCTTATTTGCTTCCAAGCTCATCACTGTATTTAGTTGAGAAGATAAAAACATCCATTATTTATAATTGTTCCAGTGGAGAATCAGAAGTATACTTAGCTTATCATATTGCCAGAAATGGAATTTACAGCTGCAGTTTTTCCAAGTTTCAACCCGAGTTAGTTACTATTCTTCAGACTTTATTTGAACACTTAGCACCTCTGTATTTTTATCAGGCCGTTTCCCCTGCTTCAAATCTCCTGTCCTCCCAACCCAGCCAAATCCTGTTCACTCTGCAAGGTTCACTTCAAGTTCTCCCTCTTCAAGAGAGGCATCGCAGAGTGTCCTTGCTCAGTAGTTTCCAGATGTTTGGAATTTTACACCACTAAAATCTTAAAAACAAGGTTTGTGGAACCACAAAGCAATGATCATCGCCCATCATCATCATTTTTGAAAAGAAATTACATTTTTACAGCGAAGAGCAGGAAGAACATGTCAGATTAAGGGTGGTTTTAAAAACTACGTACTTTTATATGGAAAACACACTGCGCTGTCCCCTTGTTGTCCCCCTCATTTTGCTATTGACTGTCAAGGGCCTCACTGTAGACTGTCCACAGGTAATCAGACCCATGGCCTGCAGCCAGGAGGAGGTCTTCAACTTGCAAGCCCATAGCGTTTTGTTTTAGCAATGGTGTGGCACCTAGTCTTGTATTTCCTCATGGCAGCTCACGTCTTACTCTTTACCTTTACGTTTTATTATGTTTTATCTCCTTGACTAGACTGTAAGCTCCTTAAGAGCCATTCTATGTGTGTATTTAGATTACTCATAAATATGTGTTGAATGAGTTAAATTTAGATGCCTCTGATGATAGTTGAAACCTAAAAATATTTATAGAACACACATTTGAGTATATCACAGCTTTGAATGTTGTTTATTTCTTGAGGAAAAAGAAGTTTTAATATGAATCATGAGTCTCTTATTCATCTCCTTTCTCCTCAGGGAAATTCGTTCCGTTAACAAACTTACCGAGTGCTTGTTAAAAGCCAGGCCTTTTGTTAGAGGCTGAGGATACAAAGATGAAGTGAAACAAAGTTCCAGTCTAGTGGGTTCTATGTACATATAACTAGAAAGAATGGACTAGCTCCTGGGAAGCCGTACAGTAGAGCTTTGAAACAAGTCTTGTGACAATGTAGAGAGAGCAACTGTGTTTTGTGAGGGAGTCAGAGAGGCCTCCAGCGGAGAGGAGGCATTCTTTCATTTTGTCATTGATTCGGCACATATCTCCAGTGCCTACTATTTGCCAAGCCCTGTTGTAGATGCATCTTGAGTGAGTATGATGCTTGGTGATAGAGCATGTTTTAGGAAGGAAATTGTGCTCAGGAACATACCTTATGAAGTCACAGCAGACCTGGGTTTGAGTTCATACACTGCTCTTTACTAGATATTTGCCCTTGGGGCAAGCTATTTAATTTCTTTAAGACTATTTTGTAAAATCCTCCAAGACTCCCTTACCTCACAGGATTGTCATGTAGATAAAAGGAGGTGTGGTGTATAAAACGCTCTGCACAGTTCCCAGCCCTTCGGAATTAGCTCAACACATGGTAAATATACCTACAAGGCATTAGGTGATTGAGGCCTGATGAGAAGGTCAATGTGACTGTCACATGGGGACTCTGTGTGTGTGTTGGTAGCTGGTCGTGGCAGAAGCTGAAGGGTCTAGGGAGGCTCAGTTGCAAACAACATTGCTTCTCATGCTAATTAGTATCTTTATTACTGAATGCATTTGGGAGTCTCAGAGATTCATGTTAGAGTTTTGTCTTCATTTTCTAAACTGTGTTGTGCCATGTAGAGCTTAGCATAGTAGTTAGGAACATGGACTTTGGAGCCAAAATGCCTGGGTTCTGGTCCCAGCTTCATTTCCTAAATGTGTGAGCTCAGACAAGTACTTGAACAGTCTGCACTTCGTTGGTTTCTTCACTGGTACACTGGGTAATAAACATAGCTGTCTTACATGTTTGTTTTGTTTGCAAACATGCTTTTAGAGTTTTATTTTCTTTTTCTTTCTTTTTTAAGGTGTGGAACTCTGTGTCAGAGGAGACTTATGTAAAATTTAGAGGTAAAACAGTAAAAGTAGGGGTGCCTCGGTGGCTCAGGTTGAGTCTGAGTCTTGGGTTCAGCTCAGATCATGAGCTCAGGTTCCCTGGATCAAACCCAGTGTGGGGCTCCCTGCTGGGTAGGGAGTGTGCATCCCTCCCCATGTTCCTTCCCCAGCTTGCTCCCTGCTCCTCCTCCCCCAACCCTCACCACATGCACCCTGGGGCATGGCTCACTCTCTCTCTCTCAAATAAAGAAATCTTCAAAAAAACCCATAAAAGTAGATCTATGTGATGGATCTCTTTCATTCTCTTCCCTTTCCCCCTAAGGCCTCTGATACATCTCTGGTCTACATTAAAAATCACTGCCTTAGAAAAGTGAATGTTGGGGCTCGTGGGTGGCTGAGTGAAGGATCCAACTCTTGATTTCCAATCAGGTGATGATCTCAGGGTTGTAAGAGTGAGCCCCACATCAGGCTCCCTGTGCAATGGGGAGTCAGTTGCTCTCCCTCTCCTTCTACTCCTCCCCTAAAGTAAATAAATAAATCTTTAAAAAAAAAAAGGGGGGTCTTTCTCTTAAGTATTTGTCTAATTGATAATCAGGACAAAGAACTTTTATAAGTTGGGAAATTAGCATTTGTAGTAGTCTACATCAGTGTATATATTTCAAGGTTTACTTATTTTAGAGTGTAGGGGCAGAGGAAGAGAGTCCTTCAAGTAGACTCCCTGCTGGGGTAGGAGCTGTTGTGGGGCTCCATCGCGTGACCCTTGACCCATAAGATCAGGACCTGAGCTGAAACCAAGAGTCAGAGGCTCAACCGACTGAGCCAATCAGGCACCCCTGAATCAATATTTTGATATAAATATCATGAGCCTTTGTATTAACAACTAAAATAGGACTTTGTATTTTGCAAAAAAAAAAAAAAAAAAAAGATTTTGCAAATCTCTTTGATTTAGAATGCTAGAGCTACAAGATGTCAGAACAGGAATAGATCTTTCTTAGTGATCTGCTCATAGAGGGAAAATTGGATCCTACAGAGGGAAGTCTTTAAAGCTATGCTACAGCCAGTCCCCACATGCTCATGTTTTAGACCTCCTGGCTCTCATTTCTTGCTCCAAGCTGCACAGCTAGTTCATTGCCAGAACCAGGGCAAGCAGATAGTTTTCACCATTCTAGGACTTCTGCTTCTTTCACCTCTTGCTGTTTTACAGTATGTATTCTTGGCTTTAATGTCGACTTTGCTCTGAAGCATTACTTGGTGAGTCTATGGATCGTTTTTTGTTCCTCCGGTTGGTCTTGGAGTTCTCAGAGAGTAAGGGCCTGTGGACTTGGGCTCATTAGGTATTCCAAGATGCCTTTCCTTATATTGGTAAGTTTAAGTGTCTGACTAATTACCATCTATCTGTAAATCTAGAAAAGAGGTAAACCATGAAAAATAATGATGTCCTAAATTAAAAACGGATATTATTTACCTCAGTGAGTAAGCAGACCTACCATCGCTGAAAATCATTAGGAAAATTAAAGTTGTTTTCCACTATGTTAATGCCCTTGATGTTAAGGAAATGGCAGACATTTGAATGGGTGTCCGTGACTGGTCACACAGAGCCTGCACACTCCCGACCACTTACTCAGGAGCTAATAAAGTACCATATTTAGGCCTTTAAAGCACTCCCACAACCTTTAGGGTCTTCTAGTCTGTCAGGGACCATACAGACTCTTGCATTGGATTCTCTGCCTCCCTCTGTCTTTCAGTTTTAAGCATTGTTATTTAAGTGGGTCCTAAACCTCGCTGGCTATTCAACAGAATCACCTGGGGAACTTAAAAAAATTTTGGGGACTTCACTCTAGAACCTCTGAACTAGACTCTTGGGGACCCGGGAATCTATGTTTTCATAAAGTTTCCTCAGGTGGTTTTGTTGAAACAGTGGACGGACCTAAGTTCTAGAACAAGTGGTAAAGCTGATGCCAGCTGTGAGAGTCAGTTCTGGATTCTTAGCAGAGAGAATCTGACTCAACTTGTTTTTAATTCAGGTCCCTTTATGTTCTTAGGGAATATTCCTGTATTTTTCTTCTTTTTTTTTTTTTTTTAAATATTTTATTTATTTATTTGAGAGAGAGACAGTGAGAGAGAGCATGAGCAAGGAGAAGGTCAGAGAGAGAAGCAGACTCCCCATGGAGCTGGGAGCCCGATGCGGGACTAGATCCCAGGAATCTAGGATCATGACCTGAACCGAAGGCAGTCGTCCAACCAACTGAGCCACCCAGGCATCCCCTGTATTTTGCTTCTTAGTGGTGGATCAATTCATAGCAGTTTTTAAGCCCTGTTCCCATAGAACTTTGGTGTTCCATGAGTTGCTGTTAAAATTGAATGATGCTGGATATTTTCCCATAGGTCTCTGTCTTTGTCTCTGTCTGTCTCTCTCTCACACAAACACACCCCTAAATGGACAGAATATTTCCATTTTAAGTAAAAATTCCTTTTTTGAACAGAGATTCTTAATTGTGATGTAATCAAACCCATTAGTTTTTCACATTATGGTTTGTGCTTGTTGAAGATTTTATTTATTTATTTCATAGAGAGAGAGAGAGATCACAAGTAGGCTGAGCAGAGAGCCCTATGCGGGGCTCCATCCCAGGACTCTGAGATCATGACTTGAGCTAAAGGCAGAGGCTTAACCCACTGAGCGTGCCAGGCGCCCCCTCTCCCTTTTAAAAAAGCTTTTATTTATTTATGGTTTGTGCTTTTTAAAAGTTTATTATTTTTAGTAATCTCTACATCCCACATGGACTCAAACTCACAACCCTGAGTTCAAGAGTCCCATGCTTTTCCAATTGAGCCAGCCAGGCGCCCCTGGTTTTTGCTTTTGAAGTCTTATATCCTTAGCTATCTAAATCTATGGTTTTGATTTTGAACACCATCAGAGGAGTGCATGGAGAAAGCCTTAGAAGGTGGTTAGATGAAAATGGAAAAATTGTAGATAGAAGAGAATGAAATTATCTCAATATCAATTCAAAACTCTTTTCTACATAGATGGTCATGTCTGCAAATAGGAAAAAATTGATTGCTTCCTTTTCAGCCCATGTGCCTTTTGTTTTTCTTGCCTTATTGCCCTGGCTTAACTGTTCAGTGTAATGGCTAAGTGATGAGGGTGGATATCCTTGTTTTATTTCTAATCCTAGAAGGAAGGTATTCAGTCTTTCACCATTAAGTATAATGTTAACTGTAAGTTTTTCATAGAGGTCCTTTATTAGCTTGAGGAAGATCCCCTCTATCCCTAGTTTTCTGATTTTATTTATTTTTTTTTTAGATTTTATTTATTTATTTGACAGAGATCACAAATAGGCAGAGAGGCAGGCAGAGAGAAGGGGGAAGCAGGCTCCCCGCCGAGCAGAGAGCCTGATGCGGGGCTCGATTCCAGGACCCCGGGACCATGACCTGAGCCGAAGGCAGAGGCTTCAACCGACTGAGCCACCCAGGCGCCCCTAGTTTTCTGAATTTTTATCATGAATATGTTTTGAATTTTATGAACTGCTTTTTCTGTGATTAATATAATTTTGATTTTTCTTTTTTAGCTTATTAAGATGGCATAGACTCTATTGATTGATTTTCAATATTAAGTCAGCCTTGCATCCCTGGAATAAATTCCACTTGGTCATGGTGTATCTTGTTGAATTCTGTTTACTAATTTTTTGGTAAGGATTTTTGTGGCTAAAAGGGTATTGATCTACTGTGTGTGTGTGTGTGTGTGTGTGTGTGTGTGTGTATAATTTATATTTTTGGTACTGTCTTTGTCTGGTTTTGGTATTAGAGTAATACTGGTCTTGTATAATGAGTTGAAATGTTTTATCCTCTTCTGTTTTCTGGAAGATATTGTATAGAATTTGGTATTCTTTTTTTTTTTAATTGAAATATTTTTATTTTATGTACAGGGAGTTAGCATTAGGGTAGGTATCTTGGCTATCTTCAGTAGGTCTCTTGCATCCAAGCAATCCTTGACCCATTCAAGGAAGTTTATTTAATCCAACTTAATGAAGCCTTTATCCCTTGAGTACTGGTAGAAACACTGGCAGTACGTATTGAGGGTGTGTATCTGGATCAGACCATGTGGGTTTGAGCAGACACAACAAGAACCCTGGCCACATTTCCTCAGATGGCTCCAGTAGAACTGCTGGTGACCCATCTTTCCCATCCCCATCAGATGCAAAAGGCACAAGGTATAATTGATATTAATTCTTTCATTGTTTCTTAGAATTCTCCAGGGGAACCGTCTGCATCTAATGAGATGATCATTTGACTTATTTAGTTCACGTAGTTACCATTTATGATGCTCCTTATTTCTTGGTACAGGTCCTTATTTCCGTATTTCCGTTATTTCTTTCTGCCTGAAGGACTTCTAACATTTCTTGTAGTGCAGGTCTGCTGGTGATGAATTCTTTCAGCATCCGTAATGTCTGAAAAAAATCTTTATTTTGTCTTCACTTTTGAAATATTCTCTGGGAATAGAATTCAAGGTTGTCAGTTTCTTTCGGTACTTAAGAGATGCTGCTCTGCTGTTCACTCATTTGCCTAGTTTCTGACAAGAAATCTGTCATTCTAATCTTTGTTCCCGTGAATATAACATGTGTTTTTGTTCCACTTTTAAGATTTTCTCTTTAATACTGATTTTGAGCAATTTGGTTATGATGTGCTTTAGATTTCTTCATGTTTTTTGTGCTTGAAGTTTGTTGAGATTTCTGGATTTGTGCATTTATTGTTTTCATCAAATTTAGAAAGTTTTTGATCATTATTTAGTTTTTCTGCATCCTTCTGTCTTTGGGGATTCCAGTCACTGATATATTTAGGCAGTGTAAAGTTGTTCCATAGGTCAGTGATGCTTTGGGTTTCTTTGAATTTTTTCCCTTTGTATGTTTCATGTCTTCAAGTTCATTAATTTTTTCTTCAGTGTTTATTCTGTAGTTAACCTCATTTGGTAGATTTTTCATTGTCATTTTATCTCTACAAATTCAGTTGGTTCTTTTTTGAATCTTGTCTCTTAATTTTGTAAACACTTGGAATATAGTTAGAACTACTATTTGAATGTCCTGTCTTCTAATTCTAACATCTGTGTAAGTTTCAGATTGGCTTTTCTTGTTATGGGTTGTATTTTCCTAATTCTTTGCGTGTCTGGTAATCTTTTTATTGACTGCCAAACACTGTGTATTTAATATTGTTGGGTGTGGGGTATTTTTGTGTTCCTACGAATATTCTTGGACTTCTGGCAGTAATCTGAGGCAATCGAAAGCTCTTCTCATTTGTTTTCCATCTCTCAAGAAATTGCTGTGCTTTGCTGCCTGACATCTTGAAAACCATTGTTTCATATATTTCACAAGTTGAGTATGAAAGAGTTCGATCCTCTGGGTTTTGATTTTAAGATTTGTTAGGTAGGACTAAAGCAGTACTCAGCCTAGGATTAATTATTCCCCATTGCTAAGGTAATACCCTGTTCTATCCAGTGCACTGTAAATAATATAAAGAACTTTAAAAAACAAAACAATTTCAAGTGAGGTGTTGATCTGATGCCTCATAACTCCTGAATACTTCAGTGGGCTTTCTGACAAATATAAAACCACAATCAAACATCAAAATCAGGAAATTAATGTTGATGCATTACTACATTTAAGCCTTAGATCCTATTCAAATTTCAGTAGTCCCTAGTAACATTTTTTTATTATAGCAAAAAGATCCAGTTCAGAATCATACATTGTGTGCAGTTGTCATGTCTCTTTGGTTTCCTTCAATCTGGAAGAGCTCTTTAGTCTTTCCTTGATTTCTATGACCTGACACTTTTTATTTATTTATTTATTTATTTATTTGACAGAGAGAGATCACAGTAGGAGAGAGAAAGGGAAGAGATCACAGAGAGAGAGGAAGGGAAGCAGGCCCCCCGCCGAGCAGAGAGCCCGATGTGGGACTCGATCCCAGGACCCTGAGATCATGACCTGAGCCGAAGGCAGCAGCCTAACCCACTGAGCCACCCAGGCGCCCTGACCTGACACTTTTAAAGATTACAGGCCAGATATTTTTTTAGATGACTCTCAATTTAAATTTGTCTGATTGTCCGATGTTTCTTAAGATTAGATTGTGGTGAAGCATCTTTGACAGAAATGTCCTGGAAATGATGCCGTTTTCCCATTGCATACTAACAATTTGTTTCATTACATACGTTGATCACTTTAATGAGTTGATTAAGGTAGTTTTTTGCTAAACTTCTACACTAAAAAGTTACTCTTTTCCCTCTTGCAATTAGTAAGTATTTTGTGGGAAGGTACTTTGAAACCATGTAAATGGTCCATTTCTCATTCAGTTTTCAATTCTCTTATTTATATCAATGTGGACTCATGGTTTCCTGTTTTATTTGATGAGTTAATAATCTGTTAATGTCCTTATTGAGCTTGATGCTTAAATTTCCCCAGATCTGGCCAGTGGGAGTCTTTTCAAGCTGGTCTTTTGACAGTTCCTGTCATTCTTTGAGCACTTCTTTGCTTTCTGACACAATAAGATGTTCCAGCTCATTTTGTACTTTCTCTGCCCCAGCCCTGGAATCAGCTCTTTCCCCGAGGAGCTCTAGTTCCTGTTAGAGAAGAGTTGTATTAGGAACCCAACGTCTGGGTACTAGATATGCTCATTACTAGTGGGGGTTTTGCTGCTACTAGGCCCTGTCAGTAGACAGAGCCTGGAAATATGCGTATGTTTAAAAGTCAGGTTGCATTTATGTTTTATTTCCTTATCTATATATTTATTGAAAACCTTGAGTTCACACTAATACCTCCAATTCAAACCCAACTCTATAGCATTCATTCTGGTTTCTTGTTTACTTCATCTGTGAGAAAGCAGGCCCTCTGTACTGGTCTTGGGCCCCTTCATTCCTACCCTATATGGATGGTCTCCTCTTTCATCTTGTTTTCCTAGGATCATCATACCTACTCCTGTAGTTCAATGGACCCCTGCCCTCTCCACTGCCTTGTGGGTACCATGCTCAGACTCTGACTCTCCATCATGCTGAGCAAGCCTGCCCCAAACCCATCTGGCCAAACTCTTCATACCGACCCAGGCTTCCACACTGTACTCTAGGGTGCCCTTGTGCTTGGACATGCTCCTCACCCTCTTGGCCTCTGACAGCCTTGTACCTCTGGGGGTCACTTTCTTCTCCCCACTCATGTTTCAGGCCTGGCCATCCGTGTGTTTGGACACATTTCTCATTCCACTCAAGTTCTGGCTCCCCTTGCCTGGCTGCTCCCCCTGAATGAATGCCTTCCTTATCTACTTGGATCTGGGATTGTATTGCCAGGCCACCCCTTTGTATGGATATCCTCCTACCCTGCTCATGCTCTGACATCCCTTGGCAGGGACCTTGAGGGATACTTTCCTCAGCCTGCTCAGGCTCTGACAGTGCGCACTGGGCCATTGCCCACGTGAACATCTACCTTGCTTTGCCTAGGTAATAACTTTGGGACTCAATTGTTCAGAAAGAACGGAGGAAAAGTTAGGGAAGGGGAGGCTTTTAAATATTTCTTAAGCACAAAAATGTTAATGAAATAGACATGATCTTTGCAAATGTTATTAATATGGTTGAAGAGTCTATATTTTACACGGTAGCTCAGGAGAATTTCTTTAAACAGTATGGAGTATTGGGGCGCTCGGGTAGCTCAGTTGGTTAGGTCCCAACTCTTGATTTCACTCAGGTCGTGATCTCAGGGTCTTGCCTTCTTCGAGCCCTGCATCAAGGCTGTGCTCAGTGGGTGAGTCAGAGACTCCCTCACCCTCTCCCACTGCCCCTCCGCCTGTTCTCACAGGCACACATTCTTTTTTTCTCTCTCTCTGTCTCAAATAAATACATCTTAAAAAAAAAATGTATGGAGTATTTCGCATTGCTGAGGGGTATGCAGGCACTGTTTTTATTCTTGGAACTCAGCTAAATTTCTTCCATTAGCTTGCTTTACACAGGGTGGCACGAGAATCTTTCCTATATGAAAAGGTGAAACTTTGCAACTCCTCGCACAGCAGGATCTGTGTATCTTTATTAATCTGATCCTGAGAGCATTATTAGAAATGAAAAGTTAAGTGTAAAACCTTGAAACGACTTGTTTGTATAATTACACAACTAAGTTAATCATTTTCTAACAAGTCTTAACAATGACTGCATTCTTCTATGGAGGTGTTAACTTGTTATGGGTTAGAAAGCACCCTTTGATACAGCATTTTCAGCCTGGAAAAAACGGCTTTAATTTCAGAGTTCACTGGAACAAATGGAGACTTGTTGGAAATATTAACACTACCCTTTTGCTTGTTTGTCTGGCTTAAAGGAATCAATGTTTAGTAGGTGATGTTCGCTAGCATGTGCTGAAGTGTATACAATTTTGAGTGACTTTGTTGTCAACTTAAGACAGTTTAACTGGTATGAAGTTTGAAATAAACTGCTCGCTCTCTGCTCCCTTAGTATGTAAATTTGTAACCAAAGAAACAGTGTGGTGAAGTCAGATCATTAGTCTATAGAGAATAGGTTGCTGTTTTGCTTGATAGATATTATCTGGTTTGAAGATTTGATGGCTGTGAAATGAGTAAGGGGTCCTAACACGGTGTGTTTAAATCTGTAGCTCTAAAACACTTAAAGGGATGAGGGCCTAGCATTGTAGCATGGTTACCATATGCAGGGAAGATTCATTTTATGAGGAGTTAGTGTTATATTTTTCTCCTAATCTCGTAATATGTTGTAATTGAGGAAAAGTAGATCCTAATTGAAAGCTGATGATCCAGCGGAGTGATCAATAGCATGATACTCTAAAACAACAACAACAAAAAAACCCATTAAGCTTTCCTGCTGCCTGAATATTGTCAAAGCCTTTGTCTGTTTCATGACTTCAAGCTGAGTGTACTTAATCATTTTGAGAACATGGCCCTGAGCACTGAGCATGGCCCTTCCAGTGAATCACTGAGAATTGTGTTCAGAAGAGTGGTATTGAATAGAAATGCTCTCTTGGCTTATTTTCAGGCTTCATTCTCCCAGAAGCAAGAACTGAACAGACCTCCCTTCTTTCAAACACATTTTAGCTGTTTGTGTGTCATTTTTCTGCATTTAAGAGCCAAGGCTGTTGTCAGCAGGTGTGACTTATTGATACCTTTGACTCCAAAGGAAGAGATCTTTAAAGAGTCATGTGTAAGCAGTGTGTATCCAGTAAATTACCTCTTGTCAGGGAGAAGCAGTTACTAGGAGCTGGAAACCACATGTCAGATGTTGGAGGAAGACTCATTCATCAGACACTTACTATGCCAGGTGTCAGACCAGGGCTATGAGAAGACTGTCAGTGCCCTCAAGAAGCTGCCAGTCTAGAGGGGAAGGTGGATATTTAATCAAAGGGACGTGGGTGGTTCTCCACTGGAATAAGTTGGGAGGGGGGAGCTTTAAACAAATACTGGTGCCTGGAGATTCTGATTTAGTTGTTCTGGGGGTGTGGCCTGGGTATTAGGATTTTTAAAAGCCCCTTGGGTAATTGTAATTGCGTCAGGGTTGAATGTGGTAAGAACAGCAAGAGTGGGGGAAGCACAGGGTGCCCTAGGAATGTAGAGGAGGGGTACTTAACCCTATCTGTGCTGTGGCTACGTGGGATTGAGAAAGGCTTTCCAGAAAGGAGGGCGTGCCTGAGCTGAGGCTTGATGAATGAGATTGTCAAGTGCAAAAGACTGGAAAGACTGTTCCTTGCAGAAGCGCATCTGAATAATGTCAGTAATGTCAAATGGTAAAGTGGTTAGAGCTGTTGGATGATTCTTGTTGATTCTGCTACTCCTTTGCTTTGACTTTGGCTAGTTTATCCTGAGTTTCAGTGTTGTCCTCTCTCTTTTTTTTTTTTAATAGCCATTTAAAAAAAAGATTTTATTTGTCAGAGAGCGCACAAGCAGGGGGAGCAGCAGGCAGAGGGAGAAGCAGGCTCCCTGCTGAGCAAGGAACCTGATTCGGGACTTGATCCCAGGACCCTGGGATCATGACCTGAGCTGAAGGCAGACACTTAACCGACTGAGCCATCCAGGTGTCCCAGGTCCTCCTCTTTAGATGGGGGTAAACACACATAGGGTGGTTGAAGATGAACTGAGATAATGCATGTAAAGTGCTTAGCATTGTGCCTGGCACACGGAAGCAGTCCATAGTGGAAGTAGAACAGTAACGGTGTTCCTGGTGAACCAGAGCATGGTTTGTTGAGTGGGCTACAGCTAGTTCTGTACAGCTGGATGTTAGGGTACAGGACTGCAGGAGGTAAGGGTGGGTGGCAAAAACAAAAGTTGTTTGGCAGGTAGGCAGGGTTCCAGATCATTAAGGTATAGAGACGTAAGGCAATTAATAGTGGGATATGGTGGCAGTACCAGGACATTACCATGGTAATATGTTAAGCTATATCATGAAGTGTTCTGGGAAAACTTGGGTCCATATTGGAAAATTGGCTCTGAATATGGTATTCTCAGCATCATTACGTGTACTGAATTAGCAGTGAGTGTTAATAGGACAGAAATAGGTTTTTCGGTTCCTTTAGCCAAGTAGTTAAAAATATTGAGCATCTTGAGAGGAGTAATGGAGGAAATAAGCAGTCTCAAGGTAGTCTCGGGGACTTTGTGGAAATTGTTAGTCTTCATTGTTTATAGGCTTAATGAAAATATTAAGAGTCTCTTGGCCATTTGCATTTAGAAGAGGCACTTTTAAATTTATTTTTTGATTTGCAAAGAAATAGAAAATGCTTCCATCTGCATTGGGTTCACTGGCCCTTAAAATAACTTATGTATATTTGTTGGTATGTTACATAACTTGTCATAACATTAGTCACCACCTCTTCCATAAGGCAACATGTAAGTGATCATGGATAAGCATGACTATAACTTATAATTATAGTCCAATTTGTTCTTAGTGTTTTAGTCAGCTTTTTTGCCTTTTTTTTTTTTAAGTAATTGTCCTAATCTTCAGCTCCATGTAATAGAACTCTGGCAGGTATTTGAACTGAGTGAAAAACTTAGGTAGTTTTAAAGTTATTATTTTATTTATTTATTTTAAAAATATTTTATTTATTTATTTGACAGGGAGGTAGAGCACAAGTAGGCAGAGTGCTGCAGGCAGAGGGAGAAGCAGGCTCTCTGCTGAGTGGAGAGCCTGATGCAGGGCTCGATCCCAGGACCCTTGGGATCATGACCTGAGCCCAAGGCAGCTGCCCAACCAATTGAGCCACCCAGGTGCCCCAGGTAGTTTTATTCTTCTCATTAGAAGAATGAGACAGTAACTAAGGATAGCGATAGAAGAGGAATAAGCTTCTGTCCTACAAATGCTGTTTTTCTTTGAAATCTGTTTTATTGCAAAAGCTCTGTTGATAGATTATTAAGTGTACCTTAAGTTTGTTTTGTGTACTAAATTATTTGGAGGAAGAATTGCATTTAACTTGATCAGTGTTCTTTTTTTTTTTTTTAATTTTATTTATTTATTTGGCAGAGAGAGAGAGAGATCACAAGTAGGCAGAGAGGCAGGCAGAGAGAGAGAGAGAAGGAGACTCCCTGCTGAGCAGAGAGCCCAATGCAAGGCTCTATCCCAGGACCCTGAGATCATGACTTGAGCCAAAGACAGAGGCTTTAACCCACTGAGCCACTCAGGCGCCCCTCAGTGGTTCATTCTTGAAGTGTGATCATTAGTGCAGCTGCATCAGTATTACCTGTTAGTAGACAAGTATTTGGCTACAAGTTAGAAATGCTAATTCTTGGGCTTTCCCTGCCTCCTTCCCCCCAGACTTTGAAGTAGGGCTGAAATCTCTCTTTTCACATGCTGAAATTTGAGAATCGTGGGAGTCTATAATCACTCCTATCATTTATTGAAATCTTTCAGACCCTAGAAAAGGCTGGTCTGTACTTCCTTTATTCCTTCTTTTCTGCTCAGTGTTTGATTCTGATTGTGTCCCAGGCACTGTTTAGGTACCTGGGAAGCACTAGTGGGTATGATTGACAAAATCCTTCTCCTGCAAGTTTACATTCATAGGAGGGAAATTGACAATGATCAAGATTGTGATGGGTATGCTGTAGAAAATTAAAATGAGGTGGCAGAGAGTGTATTGGGGAAGGTCTTTCTGAGTTGAAATAGAAGCTGAGTTTTGAATGACAGGAAGGGCTACCTTTATGAAGATGGATGCAAAGGTCTGTTATATAGGAAAGAATTTGGTGTGTTTAAGGAGCTGAAGGAAGGCCAGTGTGCCTCGAGTGCAGTGAGCAAGGGGAAAAAGGTATGAAATGAAGTTGGAGAGAGAGGGAGAGGCCAGATCATGTAGACCTTGTAAGGACTTTTTCCCCTCATCCTCAGTTTTTTGTGTTGTTGTTGTTTTTTTTTAATTGTAAAATACATGTGAAATTTACAATCTTAACCATTTTTGGCAGTATACAGTTCAGGGGTACTAAGCTGTGCCCTCTGTGGTACAGCCATGCCCGTCATCCATCTCTAGAACCAAGACTTTGACTTTGGGTGATGGGGGACATGTCAGGGAGGTTTTAGGTGAAGGACTGACCTAAACTGACCTTTCCAATAAAAAGATGACTGACCAGAGTTGAAATCTGATCAAAGGAGGGCAAGAGAGGAAGCAGCAAGATCAGTCAGGAGAGTGTTGCAGTCGTCAAGGTGAGGTTGTGATCTGGCAAGGACCGTAGGGTTGGGGATGCTGAGAAGCATTCAGATTCTGGATGTATTTTGATGATCAAATCGACAGAATCTACTGAGTGTGACATGTAAATGACTGTGGCATATATATAAAAGAGGGGTCAAAGATGATACCAAGTTGTTGTTGTTTTTTTAAATCTAAATAATTGGTGGAATTCAAGGGACGCAGGTTTGAGGAAGAAGAGTGCCGTTTGCTAAATTAGAAATGCTTCTTGAATACCCAAGCAGGGATGTTGAGTAGGCAGTTGGATAAGGGAATCTGGAGTCGGGGAAGAAGTCAGGTTGGAGACATGATTTTGGGGCTTGTCAGCATTTGCATGGTAATTAAAGCCATGAGGCTGAATGAGATCATCTAAGTAATGAGTGGGGAGAGGGAGAGGTCCAGGACTAAATTTGAGGGTAGGAGAGGTTACATGAGAACGATTTAACAAAGGGAGCAGCCAGTAAGGTAGGAAGAGAACCAACAGAGAACGATGTTCTGCAATATAGAAGAAAGTGTTTCAGGGAGGGAAAAGTCTGTCAATTGTGTCAAATGCTGCTGAGATATTGAGTAAGACGAGCCCTGAGAATTGGCCATTTTATTTATTTATTTATTTATTTATACTGTGTTATGTTAGTCACCATTCAGTGCATCATTAGTGTTTGATGTAGTGTTTCATGATTCACTATTTGTGTATAACATCCAGTGCTCCATGCAATTTGGGCCCTCCTTAATACCCATTACCAGGCTCTCCTCCCTTCTAAAACCTTCAGTTTGTTTCCTGGAGTCCATAATTTCTCATGGATCATCTCCCACTCCCAATTTCTCTCCCTTCATTTTTCCCTTCCTTCTACTGTCCTCTGTGCTATTCCTTATGTTCCACGAATAAGTGAAACCATATGATAATTGACTTTCTGTTTGACTTATTTCACTTAACTTAGTCTCCTCCAGTCGCATCCATGTTGATGCAAAAGTTGGGTATTCATTCTTTCTGATGTCTGAGTACTCTTCCATTGTGTATTCGGACCACATCTTCTCTATCCATTTGTCTGTTGAAGGGTATCTCAGCTCCTTCCACAATCTGGCTGTTGTGGACATTGCTGCTATGAACATTGGGGTGCATATGGCCCTTCTTTTCACTACATCTGTATCTTTGGGGTGAATACCCAGTAGCGTAATTGCTGTGTCATAGGGGAGCTCTGTTTTTAATTTTTTGAGGAACCTCCACACTGTTTTCCAGAGTGGCTGTACCAACTTGCTTTCCCACCAGCCATGTGAGAGGGTTCCCCTTTCTCCACAGCTTCTCCAACATTTGTTCTTTCTTGCCCTGTCGATTTTTGCCATTCTGACTGGTGTAAGATGGTATCTCATTGTGATTTTGATTTGAATTTCCCTGATGGCTAATGATGATGAACACTTTATGTGTCTGTTAGGAGAGTTGGCCATTTTAGTATATTTTAGCAATGCGGTTGTTGGTAAATATGACAAGGTTGTTTCAGTGCTGTGGTGGGTTCAGAAGCCTGGTTGAAGTGTGTTAGAGAAAGTGAGTATAGACCATGTGAGGCCAGTCTTCACTTAGAGATATAGCAGGTCTGTACAAAATGCCTTAACCTAATGGCACAGGTTAATTTATCAGAGCTCCAGTGTTAAAAAACAAACAAACAAACAACAACAAAAAAAAACACTTGTTATGTAACATCTTTGTATGTGAGTGTTTGTTATTTCAATTTTCCAAATGAAATTTTGAGATGAAATTCAGCCAGTTGAAAAATGAGGCTAAGAAAGCTATGTTGATTTAAAAAGTTTTTAAAAATTTTTAAAAAAGATTTTGTGAGAGAGAAGCAGGGGGACTGGCAGGCAGAGGGAGAAGCAGACTTCCTGCTAAGCAAGGAGTCTGACATGACCTGAGCCAAACGAAGATGCTTAGCCAGCTGAGCCACCCAGGTGTCCCAAAGTTTTCTTTTAAAAACTGATTTATTTTGGAGCAAGGAAGTGCAAGTTTAGGGGGAAGGGCAGAGGGAGAGAAAGAGAGAGGGAGAGAGAGAGAAAGAGTGAGTCCGAAGCAGACTGTGTGCTCAGCTCAGAGCCCAATGTGGAGCTCAATTCCATGACCCTGAAATCATGATCTGAGCTGAAACCAAGAGTTGGTCACTCAACCAACTGCGCCACCTAGGCACCTGAAGAAGGCTGTGTTTAGATTTCAGAAGGAGTCTTTCTGATGCTCTTTAAATAGCCTTAGAACATTCCTGTCTTCAATCGAACACTCTATTTTGAGATCATCTGAACGAAAGGGGTGTTTCCATAAGACATTTTCCACAATGTTTGGTGACCAAAGGAGGCTAACTTGATAGACCTTTTTGTATCATCCTGCAGGGAAAACACACAAAAATTTTAAGGCTTTTTTAAAACTTCAATTTACTTTGTTTTATTTAGCCTATTAAGTAAAACATTCTACTTTATTGTCTGATTTTCTTTTTAAAAGGTTTTATTTAGGGCGCCTGGGTGGCTCAGGGTTAAGCCTCTGCCTTCGGCTCAGGACATGATCCCAGGGTCCTGGGATCGAGCCCCATGTCGGACTCTGCTCAACGGGGAGCCTGTTTCCTCCTCTCTCTCTCTCTACTTGCCTCTCTGCCTACTTGTGATCTCTGTCTGGGAAATAAATAAATAAGATCTTTAAATAAAAAGAAAAAATGTTTTATTTATTTATTGACAGGGAACACAAGCAGGTGGTGTGGGAGAGGGAGAAGCAGGCTTCCCACTGAGCAGGGAGCCCGATGTGGGGCTTGGTCCCAGGACCCTGGGATCATGACCTGAGCCGAAGGCAGAAGCTTAACGACTGAGCCCCCCAGGCGCCCCTATTGTCTGATTTTTAAAATTATATTTGACAAGGTGTATGTAAATACCTTGAACTTTAGAGCAGTCAACTCTTTTCACTTAAAGCAAAAGCTTAAGTTTCTCTTCAGGGAAGGAATGATGATCCTTCACAAGAGAAATGGATTCCTGATTGACAAGGACACATTTTTCTTCTCCTAAGGAAGTAGAAGGAATATTAACCTATTTATTGAATCTCAGATGCCATTATTTGTAAAATGTATCATTATGTATATTACTATCAAGGAAAAAAAAATGCTGCTATTTAGCATTGTCAGATGCAATAGATTGTAAGAGATGTGGGAATGTGGGGGAAAAAGTTCATCTTAGAATCAATGAAGCACAGAATTTGAGCCCCAGGAGGGTGAATTCTGGTTGTAGCTGTGTTTGTTTCTAACTAGCTGTGGCACCGCCGCCAAGTCACATAGAATCTCTTTGCCTCAGGTTCCTCACCTGTATGGTGAGAATAATAACCTATCTACCTGTCCTCATAGGATTATGAGGACGAAATGAGATGAATGATTTATTTTGAGAAGTGGAATCTGCTGGGCAAATTCAGGGTATTTATTTGATTGAAAGTAACCGTTAGATCTGTTCGGGTGACTCAAAGTTTCTGAGCCTTGTTGTCAGGTTTAAAATAGAATTCCGTTACAGACCTTTGAAAGTATAACATTTTCTTCTAAACCATTTTCAGTCAATCTGGAAATACCTTTTTATTGTAGTTTCAGAATCAAAGAGAAAACTCAAAGCTAATATAACCCGATGTTCTCATCATTCAGAATTAACAACTGTTAATGTTCTGTTAGTGCTGTGATCTTTTTCAGGCTTATTATGAAATATTTATGGCATAAAGAGGTAAAAGGATATAATAATGAAGTGTCATATACTTGCCATTGCCAGTACCCATGAAGCCCCCTGTGTGGAAACGGTATCTTGTATTTAGATTAGCATCCTGTCTTTGTAATAGCCTAGTGGTTTAGGATATTGTTTCTCTGTTTCAGTCTTTAAAACTTGTAAATAAGCAAGCCGACTGCATCATGTGTTTTATCCTGGACTATGGGGGAGAAGCTACTTTGTGCTAATGCTAATGTTGCCTTGGTTTGAGTTTCCTCAGAATTCTGCTTATGGCTTTGGAGGTACAGCTGTGTAAATTCAAAACCTGACTCCTGTGAAATCATAATCACGGCTATAGCCCATTATTTGTCAGCCATTATACCTGGACAGTTTTTCTGTTTTAAGTTTCACGGTAATTCTTCTGGTTAGGTGTTTTCTTTTTTTTTTTTTCTTAAGTGTTTTTGTTTATTTGAGTGAAGAGAGAGGGAGCACAATTGGTGGCGGGTTTGGGGGGTGTTGTACAGGCAGAGGGAGAGGGAGAAGCAGACTCCCCACTGAGTAGGGAGCCCAACAAGGAGCTTGATCCCAGGACCCTGAGATATGACCTGAGCAAAAGGCAGATGCTTAACTGACGGGGTGTTTTCATCTTATAGATTAGGTAGGCATGGCTCAGAGAAGTTGAGTAACTTGGCCAAAGCTCCGCAGCTATTAAGTTGTGGAGCCAAGGATTTTAAGTAAGGTCTGCCTTATACCACAGCCCCATGTTCTATACCACACTGCCTCTATCCTTGTCAGTAATCACAGTCTGTTTCTTTTGTAGGCAGAACCCAGAGACCACGTTTGAAGTCTATGTTGAAGTGGCCTATCCGAGGACGGGTGGCACTCTTTCAGGTATTTGCATGTTTTGTTATGATGTGTATTTATTGTATGATATAGCTGTGCAGGACATTGCCTCTTGGCCTTTTGGCTAAGATCAGGTGGAGAGAGCTGTGCACATGGGATGTGTGAATATTCTAAACAGTGATTTATCTTTAAGTATATTTAATTGTCTTCCCCTTTTATTCCACATCATCCTAAGGAATGGAGAATAAGTGCAGCAAACAATTCAAGTCACTACTATATCAGGCTTGAAGTATGGTTCTATTCACTGTAATCATTGGGTTTGGTTTGTATCTGAAAGCCAGCTGCTTAGTATGACATATTGTCACCTTGCTAATGAGGAAGGCTTAAAATTAGGTTACAAAATAATATAAAGGGAAAACTCTGACACTCAACTGGAAGAAGATGTTTGAAATGGATTTAGTGTAGTAAATTTTATGTCTGCTGGTAAAAGTTGGAAGCTAGTTCAAGGAAAAGCCTCCTCTGGCTTTAGCTTTTGGACTGATTTAGACATGTATTGTAGGACAACAGGGTCTTAGTTAAGGTTAGAGTATCTTGAAAAGACTGAGTATATTCTCAACTAAAATCCTTCTTGGTTAATAAGAAAAAAAATAACCTTATAACGTAGTATTCTTTTTCTTGTTAACTAGGAGTGATGCATTTACCAGAAGTATGTCAGGAGCCGCTGTTGGTCCACACACACAAACAGTTGTGCCTATTACTTGGTGTTTAGGGAAAGTGAATTTACTTGGATTAGAAACTTGGAGTAATCAGGATTCCAGTGATAGTTATGCTCTCAGCTGACTGTGCAACATTTTCTGTTTCATTATGTTAGACTGTAAAACTCATAAAATAGCTACTTTTATGGAGTATCTATTCTGTTGTCCTAGGTGTTGGACATTTTATCCTTACAATACAACCTTTTAAAGATAGTTGGGTGACATCTCCATTATACCTATGAGAAAATAGAATCTCTGGTCAAATTATTTACCGGAATCGCATGGCCACTGTGTGGAATAACTAAGATTTTTGGTTCAAGTCTTCTTTACTCTGCTAAGTTGTCGCCTCTAGGGCTGTGACCGTGTTGGGCACATCTCTCCTTGTCATCCACAGGGCTTTGCATGATGCCACTAATATTTGTTAAATGAATGAATCTCTCTCTCTCTCTCTCTTTTTTTTTTTTCCAAAGATTTTATCTATTTATTTGACAGAGATCACAAGTAGGCAGAGGCCAGCGGGCGGGGGGGGGGGGGCGGGGGGCGGGTAACAGGCTCCCTGCTGAGCAGAAAGCCCGATGTGGGGCTTGATCCCAGGACCCTGGGGTCATGACCTGAGCCAAAGACAGGCTTTAACCCACTGAGTCACCCAGGTGCCCCTGAATGAATTTCTCTTAATAGTGAAAGTGAGATAACTGTGTGTGCCACTTTCTGCGTTATCTAACGAAGATTATAAATTTATGGTCATTCTAGATGTGGAACGTTAGCACCTGTGTTACGTTATCCCTCTTACTCTGTAAACTGTTGCCTTGGGAAGCCTCTGTTCTTAGGTGCATACCGGCAGCAGCCCCTCTGAGGGCCTACTTTACAGAGTAACCATTTGATGATGGCTATGATTTGACAAATTCAGGGACAGAATTTTTCTTTTTTTACGGTTGCTACCTCTTTCAGTGTTCGAGGATATTTTTTCCTCCCAAAGTTAAAAGGAATTTTTTTGGGAAAAAGAACAAAATTAGAAAAGTACAAATAAGGTGGGGCACCTGGCTGGCTCAGTGGGTTGGGCATCTGCCTTTGGTACTGATTATGATCCTAGAGTCCCGGGATCAAGCCCTGCGTCAGGCTCCCTGCTCAGCAGGGAGTCTGCTTCTCTTTCTCCCACTCCGCTCTCTGTTCATGCGCTGTCTCTCAAATACATAAATAAAATCTTAAAAAAAAAAATTACAAATAAGATGGAAGAGTGAACAAAATGCTAAGTCTTAGTATCTTACCCCAGTCATCTAATTCATCTGCTCTTTAGACAACTTCTTTCTTGTATAACCCTTTAGTATATTATAAAAACTTTTTATTTTGAAAATATTTTAAAAGATGAAAATTATAAGAATGGTCAAGTGCATATGCCCTTACCTTAGGTTCATCAGTTGTTACCCTTTTTTGCCATACATGCTTTATTATTCTGTATGTATATACATATTTTTTGAGTCGTCTGAGAATAAATTGCAGACATATCGACCCTTCACCGCTACATATTTCAGAATATATCTCCTAAGAATTTTTTCTTTTTTTAAAAATATATATTTTTAAAAATTTATTTGACAAACAGATAGAGATCATAAGTAGGCAGAGAGATAAGCAGAGAGAGAGAGGGGTGAAGTAGGCTCCCTGGTGAGCAGAGAGCCTGATGTGGGGCTTGATCCCAGGGCCCTGAGATCATGACTTGAGCCAAAGGCAGAGGCTTAACCCACTGAGCCACCCAAGTGCCCCCCCCCCAAGAATTTTCATATGTAACTCTAGTACAGTTATTGAAAGGAGAGAATTTAATGTTGATATAATGTCAGTTGTTCTGTTTAAATTCAATCAGTTTTGCCAATAGTATCCTTTACAGCATTTTCCTTTCTGATCCATCAGGATCACGCAGTCCATTCAGCTTCATATGTATTTAGTTTCTTTCACTAAGTAATAGTTTTGCAGCCATTCTTTACCTTTTATCACAGACATGTTTTGAAGAATTTAGGTCTGTTGTTTTGCAGAAGGTCTCTAGATTTGGATCTGATCATACCCTCATGATTAGATTTGGGTTATGAAATGTTGGCAGGTGTCTCTCTGTTACTGTGTATCATACAAACAGGCACGTGATGTCTATCCCTTATTTGTGCAAAAAAAAAAAAAAAATACATGGAACTTACATTTATAGTTTAGCAAATAATGATCATGTACCCATGTTACTGCTCTCCAGACTAGGAAATACAATGTTGCCTGGATGTAAGGAAATACTGTTACTGCAGGAAGGGTCCCTCCCCTGGCCCTGTGCTTTAGTGGGCCCTGCTTTGGCCCTCTTCCATGGTGCAGAGTCTGTGGGACCTGTGGGACATGCCTGCTTAGAGTCTGAACCTTTCCATGGTAGACCATACTTTAAAAACCTAGGATCTCAGAATTTCCTGCCCGAAGGGCCCTGAGCTTGTTTCCAGAGCCTGTGTGAGTCCCTTTCCTGGGGCCCATACTTCTGAGGGTGGGCATGGCTGCTGGTCTATACAAGGGATGGCCTAAGTGTGGTTGTGTGTGGAGAGTAGGATATGGAATGGAGCTTGGACTTGTGAGTGGAGGTGACTGCATGCTTGTGTGTGAGGTCCTTGGCTGTGTGGGATGGAGAAGAGGACGATGGGAGATGGACCAGTGGCCAGTTCTCCCTGGACCACCATGTTTCTGCATGGAACTCTGGGGAATCCCAGAATTCCCTGTATGAATCTGGCTTTCCAGGCAATTATAAAGGTATGTTTTTCATGATAGGAGGATAGAAGATATTTATATTTTGTAAGCTTGTTTCATATCTGTTATGTATTAACACACATGGAATGAGGGCCTCTATGTGTACTCTTTCTGAGGCCCTGTAAGTGTTGGAGTTGGGTTTGGTTGGCACCCCAGAGTTCGCCTTTTTCCTTTCCCGAGAGGGAACTACTATCCTGACTTTTATGATAATCATTTGTTTTTCTTTATAGTTTTATGACCTAAGCTTACCTCCTTGAAAAATACAATATAGTGCTTGCTTCTGAATTTTACAGAAACAGAATTATTTTTTGTGTACTTTTGCTATTTTTTTTGCTCAAGATTATGTTTGTAAGGGTTCTTCATGTTGTGTGTAGCTGTAGTCATTCATTTTCATTACTGTGTAATACACTAGGATTATATCACAATTTATCCATTCTGTTGAAAACACTTGAAGTTGTTTGCAGTTTTGGGCTATTACAAGCAATGCCACCGTAATCATTCTTCATACGTGAATCCTGGCGCACTTAAACGTATTTTCCTTAGGATAGTACCATACTTGATTACTGGATCATGATAAGCTATTTTTCAAAATTGTGCTTGTCTACACTCCCTCCAGCAGTGTTTGATAGTCCTTACTGCTGTACAGTTTCATCAGTCCTTGGTACAGTTAGATGTGTTGATTTTTGTCAACCTGATGGTTATATAGGAGTATGTCCTTGTTTTTATTTGCATTTTCCTGATAACTAATGAGACCAAGCACCTTCTGCTTATTGGCCTCTTGAATGGCTTGTTTTTTAAAGTGATTTTCAAGTCTCTTGGCTCATTTTTCTTATTGAGTTTTCTACCTTTTTTTTACCCCCTCATTGATTTGTAAGCTTATATTATGGATACTGATTATCTTATTGTATGTATTACAAATGTCTTCTTCCACTCTGTGGTTTGTCTTTTACCCTCTTTATGTTAACTTTGATCATAACTTCTCAATTATGATATAGTACAATGGACCAGCATTTTCTTACCCCACAGTTATGAAGATAATTTCCTCTAAGAAATGTATAGCTTTGCCTTTCACATTTAGGTCTTTAATCTAGTAAGGATTCTAGTTTTCATTTAGATGATTAGCTAATTTAAAAAATTGGGAAACTAATTGGGGGCACCTGATGGGCTCAGTCTGTAGAACATGCAACTCTTGATCTCAGGGTTGTGAGTTCAAGCCTCCCTTGGGTATGGAGCCTACTTGAAAAAAACCAAAACCAAAACCCAAACCAAGGAAACAGTTGGGAAACTAAATCTGAATTACTGGGGTCTGCTACTCCTTTACTTAAAATGCTTTCAGAAAATGATCAGGTACTCCTAGGAGCACCTGACTGGGTCATTTGGTAGAGTATGTGACTCTTGATCTCTGAGTTCTAAGTTCAAGCCCCATGCCGGGTGTATTGGTTACTTAAAAAATGAAGTCTTAGAAAAAAATAAAACAATCAGGTACTTTTAAATCATACAAAAAAAAAAAAAAGTCACCTCACAAAAAGATGACAGATGTGAAACAGGCCAGTGAGAAGTATTACTAGACTGTAGGAGTGCCTGGGTGGCTCTGTTGGTTAAGCTTCTGCCTTCAGCTCGGGTCATGATCCAAGAGTCCTGGGATCGAGCCCCCGCATCTGCTTGCTGCTCAGTGGGGAGCCTGCTTCCCCCTCTCCCTCTGCTCCTACCCCTGCTTGTTCTCTCTTGTTCTCTTTCAAATAAATAAGTAAAATCTTAAAAAAAAATTACTAGATGTTAGAAATATTTTTCCCTCAATTGCTTTTAATGTCTCCCTTACTGAAGACATGTATTATAAGTGCACTGTGTACTTACTGTACTTGAGAACATTCTGTGACCTCCCTGGAAGGGATATGTGATCTGTCAGCTCCACTTAGTGCATCAGGACCTTGGACACATTTGAATGGGACACCTTAGAAACATCTTGCCAGTAAGATTTGGGTACACAAATAACTTGCGGTGCCTCTGGTTTTCTTTGGGAGTTTCGGAGATTTCTGAGTTACCAGGGAATAAGCTGTCACTTAGTGTTTGATTTTAGGTATCTTTTGTCTACTTCTACAACCTTCTTGTTTTTAATAAAACTTATTATATTTGCCTTTTTTTGGCTATTATTGAATACATTATTTTTGTCTTTTTAAATGATTGCAAGGAATCTGTCTTAAGATTAGTCTTTGTTCCTTGGATCTGCATCTCTGATCCCTGACAAAGTATCTGAGCAAACTTAGGTATAAACCTTACACTATACAGTACTAGTGTCTGGGCATAATCTTCTCTTTGAAGTTGGTTTGCATCCCCCTGAAGGATTAATTCCCTGCTGTGAGAAGGTGGGTTAGAAAGCACTGAAACTACTTTACGGGTCTTTAATTGGAGGATTTAGTATACATTTTGTTCTATAAACTTCTGTGGGAGTTTCATTCTTACAATTTTTCTTATACTGTGGTGTGTTATATTCTCATTGTACATTTAAAAAAAAAACTAAATTTTCTCAAGTTATTTGAGTACATATTGACAAATTATCCTGGTTTGTGTTTTTGTTTTTTTTCCTATTTAAATTTTTAGTACCTTGTTTTGAGTATGTATACAATTTAAAAGTTTTTGAAAAATTACAAAGAGAAAAATCATCACTTGGTGATACACTATTAATATTTTGGTATATTTATTTCCTTGTAGTTTTTTGTGTGTCAGTGTGTGAAAATAAAGCATTTATATAAATATATATGTAAATATAAACATACTTTTCCCTGAACTTGTGCTCTATGTATGTTTTCCTTGCTGGTCTCCCCCAAATCATTAAGCTTTTCCAAAAATTATTATACAGCTTTGTGAAAATAATTTCATTTGCTATGAATTATTACATCATATTTATGATATTTATATGATATTTACTTACAGTCGGATCTTTAAATTGTTTCCAGAGTTCTCCTATTGTAAATAATGCCGGCTAACATCACTGTGTATAGTACTTGTTACTTCGGTATGTGATTTTTATAAAGAAGTTGTAACATTTCAAGCAGATACTTGACCTACTTTGTTCTTAACTTTTATGCTTTTTGGCCACATTCCATTTTGTGTGCTCTGATTTATGTCTTTGCTCAAGAACCCACCTTTACTTGGGGACCCCAGAAAACGAAGAAGGTCGTCTTGAGTTGGGAAAGCTCCCAGAGCTGAGTTTAGCCTGTCTGACTGAAGGTCTTGGAAGAGGGTGCTCTCACAAGGTCAATGAGCGTGCTGGTCCTGTGATCAGATGGTACTGGCCATGCTGAAATTCTGGAATGCATTTGCAGCACAAGGGTGTCATTATAGCTGGCATCTCGGAGCCTGCGTGGGCTCCCTGCTTGGGCAGCTGTGTAGCTGACCAAGAGAGTGGCTAGCAGCATCAGGGTCTTGAGGCCGTTCTGCCTACCTGCTTTCTCCGGTGTCCGTTCCCTGCCCAGTGTTCTACTGCCATAGCCAGTGGCCACTTGGTAGCAAGAAGTGGATAGTCCAGTGAAGAATCTGTTGTGAGAGCTCTGGAAGGAATGCTTATGACATGATGCTTCAGTTAGCTGTGGTTTTCAGCTATGATCAGTAACTTAAGCACGCAAACACCCTGGCTTTCAAATCTCTCTTAAATAGCCGTTCACATTTCTGGATCCACAGTATCATGAAGAAAAGCAAGTCTCAGCCAAAATGGATGGGATTGAGAGCCAGATCTGTTATATTCTGAATCTGAGCTTTCACTTTGCAGGTCTCTAATTCTATGAACGTTACTTGGATCTGTGACCACAGTGGATAGTCAGTGTGACTAGATAGTTTTAAAACATTGATCTAGCATGCCTGGGTGGCTCAGCGTGTTAAGCCTCTGCCTTTAGCTCAGGTCATGATCCCAGGGTCCTGGGATCAAGGCCCGCATTGGGCTCTCTGCTCCACGGGGAGCCTGCTTCCCCCCCACTCCCCGCTCTCTGCCTGCCTCTCTGCCTACTTGTGATCTTTGTCAAATAAATAAAATCTTAAAAAAAAATAAAACATTGGTCTAAAAATAAAAACAGCATGCCTGGGTGGCTGCCTTTGGCTCAGGTCATGATCTCAGTCTCTGCTCAGTGTGGAGTCTGCTTCTTCCTCTGTACTTCCCCCCCATCTTGTGCTCCCTTCTACTCTCTCTCTCTCTCAAATAAGATCTTAAAAATTTTAAAAAAATGTATGCTGTTTCTTTAGAAGTTGGGATGGAGGGTGGGGGGAAGTCCTTTGAGAGTTGTTTTACTTCGGATTAAAATATTAGAGGTATTAACCAAATTTATTATCTTCTTTTCAGTAATATAGTCACAGCAAACTCTTGAAGAATGGTGATAAAGTGGCTAACTTTTATTGAGTCCTTATTATATTTCAGTCACTTTTCTTAATATTGTTACACTTTCCTTAGTATTGTTCTCATATTGTTAATGTATGGCCCTTTTAAAATGGGTCATATTTTTGAGGAACCTGAGGCTCGAAAAGGTTCATTTGTTTGCCCAGATGGTACAACCATTGAGTTGTTGATTCAGGATTTTAACTTCATTCTTATGGCATCATCCTGAAAAGTACTGGCTAATATTACCTGCACATGCAGTAGTTAGAAAAATCAGACATTGTGAGGGAAGAAAAATCAGGCTTATGTAGAAAATCAGGGGAGAGGCAGTTTTCATTCATGAACAGTACAAGGATTTCTTATAGGTTTTTTTTTTTTTTCCTTTTAAATGAGTCAGCATGATACTTTAGCTTTTCTTTATTTTTCTTCTTTTACATCCTTGGATTTTTCTAGTGAAAGTGAATCCACTTTATGGAGTATTAAGGTATGAACATAATTTGCAGTAGTGTAGGGACAAATTACCACTCACTCAAAAGACATGGATTACTTAAAAATTAATTTTTCCTGACTCTGAGTACTTGACATGGCCACTTGAAAATCACTTATTTGGAATAGAGGCATGAAACCTCATTTTTTTTTTTTTTTAAGATTTTTATGTATTTGAGAGTGAGTGAGTGAGTGAGCCTGAGCAGGGTCAGGGGAAAGGCAAGGGGAGAGGGACAAGCAGACTCCCCACTGAATGTGGAGCCTGACACTGGGCTTGATCCCAGGACCCTGAGATCATGACCTGAGCCGAAGTCAGCTGTTTAATGACTGAGCCACCCAGGTTCCCCTCACTGAACTTTTTAAGCTTTTAAGCTTTTGAGAATTGTAATGTGCCTTATGTTGTAGGATTGTTAGAGCATTTCTTTAAACTATAGTTAAGCCCAAGGAAAGCTCATTGTAATAAAGCCTTTGCTCATCACCTAATGAAGTAAGAGGTAGTGGGCTCAGTTATCTAGGTAAGAAAAACAGGGTTCCACTAAGGTAGAAATGACCTCTTTCTTGTGCCTGAAATTCCAGCAGCTAGAACAGTACCTGGCATACTGTAGGCCCTCAATGAGTATGAGTGATCAAAGCTTAGAGATGGGAAACAACTCGCCCAAAGGCAGAGTTGGGATTTGAGGTCTACTCTGACTATATTCTTTAAAACAGTTTATGAAACTATAACACAAATTATATGTGTATGCACCGCTTAAAGAATAAACGAAAATGCACATACGCACTACTCAACTTAGGAAATAGAACATTTTGTGTCTTTGAAGTCCCTCTGTATTCCTACAGAGATCACATTTTGAATTTTACCTTAATTGCGTATCTTTCCTTGAAGCTTGTGCTTTTTATTACACTATGCTGATGCTCTAAATTGGTTATGTAGAATGACTTCGAATTGCTGTTCTTAAAAAGTAACAGAAAGTGAGCCATATATTTTCTTCATGTTTAGTTATTTGAAGCTGATTCCAGATTTCTTCCTGAAGTGTGCAATTTAGGGGCCATCTGGGTATAAATTACAATATAGGAGAGTCTCATGATTTTTGGTAATTCATGGCAGTGTGGTGGTTCTTGCTGTATTTGTGGTTCATGGTGTTTTTAAGGCCCTAACCCTCCAGGTAGACCAGCAATTCACTGACTCACTAAACCATAAAATTCGTGTGAGCAGTGAGTTTGTTGATCTGTATTTTAGTTCCCTCAGAATGACAATTTGAGTCTCATTCTGTCAACTATAAAATGGAGTCCTTAATAGTATCTCCTTCATTTAGTTGATAGATTACATAGTAATGCAGAGTGCATGGGACATGGAAAGTTCCTAGTAAGTGGGAGCTGTTACTTGTCATTTTTTTAAAAAGATATTTTAGAGAAGATTCAGGTTCACTGCAAAATAGAGAGGAACATACAGAGATTTCCCATATATATGCTTTTGCTCCAGGCATGCACAGCCTCACCCAGTGTCAACATGCCTAACCAGAGGGCACACTTGTTAATATCAGTGACCCTGTGCTGACACATCATAACCACCCAGAGTCCACTGTTTATGTCGTGGTGTTGTGTGTCCTTTGGTTTTAGACAAACGTATGATAACATGTATCCATTTATAGTATTATATAGAATATTTTTCAGTGCCCCAAAGAGCCTCTGTGTTCTGCCTGTTTATCCCTTCATTCACCCCCAGCCCCCTGGCAACCACTGATCTTTTTATTGTCTCCATGATTTTGCCTTTTCCAGAGTGTCATGTAGCTGGTATCCTACAGTATCTAGCCTTCTCAAGTGGGCTGTTTTTCCTCAGCAGTATGCATTTATGGTTTTGTGTGTGTATGTGTGTTTGGTTATTCCTTGTCTTTTCATGGCTCATTTCTTTTTAGTTCTTAAACATACTGCATTATCCGGATGTACGAGTTTGCCCATTCACCTACTGAAAGGCATCTTGGTTCCTTCCAGGTTTTGGCAATTACGAGTAAAGCTGCTGTAAACATCCATGGGCAGGTGTTTGGTGGATCTAAGTTTTTAGCTCCTTTGGGTAAATACTGAGGATGTGATTGCCGGATGGCAAGAGTATGTTTAGTTTTTTGAGAAACTGCCAGCTGTCTTCCAGAGTAGCCCTGCCATTTTATATTCCTGCTAGCAGTGAGTGAGAGTTCCTGCAGCTCCATATCCTCACCAGCATTTGGTGTTCTAAGTGTTCGGGATTTCGGTCATTCTAATATGTATGTAGGGGCATCTCGTTTTAATTTGCATCTCCCTGATGACATATGTGGAACATTTTTTTCATATTCTGATTTGCCATCTGTATATCTCGTTTGGGGAGGTGTCAAGATCTTTGGCCCATTTTTTTTTTTTTTTTTAATTGGGTTGTTTTCTTATTGAGCTTTAAGAGTTCATTGTATAGTTTGGGTAGCAGTCCTTTATCAAACGTGTCTTTTGCAAATATTTGCTCCCAGTTTGTAGCCTGTCCTCTCATTCTCTTGACACTGTCTCTGATAGATCAGAAGTATTTATTTATTTGTTTGTTTTAAAAAGATTTTATTTATTTAGTTGACAGAGAGTGTGAGCTCAAGCAGGGGGAGCAGCAGTCTGAGGGAGAGGGAGAGGCAAACTCCCCACTGAGCAGGGAGCCTGATGCAGGACTCCATCCCAGGACCCTGGGTTCATGACCCGAGCTGAAGGCAGATGCTTATCAACTACTGAGCCACCCAGGCACCCTGAAGTTTTTATTTTTAATAGAAGTCCAGATTGTCGGTTCTTTCTTGGATCGTATGTGTGGTGGTGTATCTAAAGACATTTCCATGCCAGGGTCATCTCTAGGAGTTTTATACTTTTATGTTTTATATTTTGATCTATGATCTGTTATGATTTTGGTGAAGGGTATAAGGAAGGTCTGTGTGTACATTCGCTTGACTGCATATGGGTGTTCGGTTATTCCAGCAGCATTTGTTACAAAGACTGTCTTGCTCTTGGGCAAAGATCAGTTACTAACTACATAGGGGTCTGTTATTGGATTTGCTAACTGTCTGTTCTTTCACCAGGATGGTCCTGGGTTGGTTACTGTAGCTTTATAGTCAGTTTTGAAGTCAGTGTCCTTCCACGTTTGTTCTTCCTAATACTGTGTTCATTCTTCTGGGTCTTTTGCCCTCCATATGCTTTAGAGTCCGTTTGTCAATATCCACAACATAACTTGCTGACGTTTTGGATGTGATTGTATTGTGTCTATAGATCAACTTACAAAGCACTGTCATCTTGACATTACGGAGTGTCCTTATTTATGGATATGTAATATTTCTCCTTTTCTTTTTTTTAAAGATTTATTATTTTAGAGGCATAGAGCAAGAGAGAACATGAGCAGGATGGGCAGAGGTAGAGGGAGAGAGAATCTCAGGTCGACTCCATACTGAGCATGGAGCCTGATGCGGAGCTCGATCTCATGACCCTGAGATCATGATCTGGGATGAAACCAAGAGTTGGGTGCTCAACCCACTGTGTCATCCAGGGCCTCTGTATTTCTCCATTTATTTAGTTCTTTATTTTATTTTATTTTAGAGGCAGAGTGAGAGACAGAATATGAGCGGGGTGAGGGGCAGAGGGAGCAGCAGACTCAACAGGGAGCCTGATGTGGGAGCTCGATACGGAACTCCCAGATCGTGACTTGAGCCGACGGCAGATGCTGAAGTGAGTGAGCCACTCAGGTGCCCCTTATTTAGTTCTTTGATTTCATTCATCTGAGTTTTGTAGTTTTTCTCTTGTAGTTCTTGTACATTTTTTGGGTTAGGTTTGTACTTAAGGAGCTGTTATTTTAAATTATATTATTTTTGTTTAAGTCAAGAGTTCATGTCTGCCCAGAAGTCTGCTGCTCAGCAGTTGTTATTGATCTAACACAGCTGAAAAATGGGAAGTAAAAGTAACTAGCCAAAGTAGATTTCTCAGAATCCATGCATTTAAACTTAACATCTTTTATTCCTGGGAAAGCCTTTGGCTTATGCCCTGTGTGCTTTGGTTTGCTCTGAGGATTTAAAAAAAAATTTTTTTTATTACATTGTTCAGCATGCTTAGTGATCGTGTTGGTGACATTGTTTTATTAGGATTCTTTTTATCCTAAATGGCAGAAGCCCAATGAAATCTGGCTTGAAATCTCGCAATAGAGGGGACTTATTGCTTCTCAATACTGAGAAGTGTAGTGGTAATATGGGCTTTTGGTTTTGCTGAGTCTAGGTGTTCTACTTACCTTTTCAGAAATTTGTTGTCTCTTTTGTCTCTTGGTTTTGTGTCTCCTATGTTGGGTTCAGGTGCTTCCTATACAATGGCAACCATGGCTGCTGACAACCCAAGTTTATAGTCTACCAATTTAGTCACCCAAATGAAAAAAAAAAGAGGGTCTTACATTATTTTGAGTAGTAGTCACAGGGCTGGTTGCACTAGGCCCAGTTTGGGTCATGACTGATCTATGAATCAGTCACCAAGATTTTTAGAGGGAGGGGGTTGCTCTGAGATGTTGATTGGGTGATGAGGGGGTATGTATGTGTGTGCGGGCCTGTTCCGTGCCACCTGGATTCTATAGCCTGAGAGTGGGGCCGGGTAGCTTTTGCAGAGAAAATCTGGTGCTGTTAGCAGAAGAAGGGAGAATGGATGCTAGGCAGCCAAAACAGATGTCCATTGCAGTCATCAAGAAAATGTTTTATTCAAAATATTCTTTTCAAAAAAGCAGTGAGATGTATAATCTAGTTTGGAAAGATTTACAACCAAAATGTTTCAGTGCTTAAAAGTATAGGTCTTCAGCTTCCTTAAAAATTGCCATATAAGCCTGATTCCTCAGGAGTCTGTGAATGAGATCTTATTATCATACATCTAATTTTTAGAGCTTCTTAATCACTTATTCTCTGAGCACTTGCATTAGGTTCAGCACTCTGCTAAACTCTCTAGAAAGTGGAGTGTAAGCTCTGTAAACCGGGGACTACACCACGTATTTTAAATGCTTAGGAGACTTTTTTTTTTTAACCTTTAGAAAATTGTATTCTAGCTTTTGAACTTCTTTTGGTATTATTTCACAACACATTTTGCATTTCCTTCTTTATGTTACATTGAAAGCATGCAGTGTGCTCAAAGGCTTTCATTAGAAAAAGAAAGCTTTACTGAAGATTTCACTATGAGCTTGCTTTGCCCAGCAGGAAACTGTAATAAGTTGCTTGATTTAAAGACAGTTTTCTTACCTTTAATGTGTTCATAGGCATTAGAATTTTATGCTATCACAAAGCCTTATTTGAAGAGAAAATAGATGCAGATGAGTTGCTGTCTAGATTATAACAATGTCATTAAGTATCTTCATGGATAATTTGTAATAAAAACAACCTAATGGAAAGACTGTAGGCTTTGAAATCAGATTTCTTCTGCCACGCAGTAATTGTTTGACCTTGGGGAAGTTATTAAACTGAGATCTAACGTGGCACTGTTTAAGTGGGACTTATCTATTTGGCAGGTTGTTTTTTAAGTTAGAGGCAATATGTATTTAAATGCCTAACACAGAAACCAGTGCACATGAGGCGTTCTTGTGGTGACGTAGTTCAACATTATCCTTAAGTGAAAAACAAACCCAAACTCCAAACCAAAACCCAGACAAGGAAACTTCCTGTAATTGTGATTTTGTTAAGAGATGAAATCTTCTTTCTGAAAGAAATAAATTCTTATTTGAAAGGGTCCAAATACCAGAATAATAATGAGATGAAGGTTGAAACTTAATGAAAATTGATTGATCAATATTCTCTTTCAGAAACTAGGATTAGTTCTGTGTTTCCAGAAGAGTATACTTGGGATACGTGGATAATTTTAAATGATCAACTTACATATGTATATGTTTTTCCTCTACTTACCTGTTACAGTTAAACTTTAACAAAAACAAGGATCAATCGTCAGTTACCAGAGTATCTTTTATTTAAACAGTCTTCTTGTGAGAAGAGCCAGATACCAAGAAAATAAGCCGGTATCAGGGACCTGATAATTTGGTAATGCTTTGACGAACATACCAATTCTATGTCTAGAACAATGCTGATTTCCATGCATTCTCGATTTTTAACTTATAAAATACTACATACTGTATCAAAGGAAACTCTGAACTGTGTATATTTTACATTCTGTTTGAAATTCTTCTATAAATAACTTGGAGTGTCAAAAAAAAAAAAAGTATTAAAGCAGCCCATTTCTGGAATATGATGTATAAGTTAGCTTATCTTTAGCCCAGTTCTCTGTCCTCAGCAGTAATCACTACTGATACTCAGAATGATGGAACTGATTTCTAAAACATGAAAGTTTTATTAGTTTGTTAGATTGTTTTTATATGAAAGGAATATTGACAAAAGTATTTGAGAAAGATTTTCTACAAAGACTGAAATGAAAAATCTTTTCATTATGGCTGACAATGAAGTAGAAAATCAGCTAAGCAAAACATTATTCCCTCTTCCTACTAAATATTTTGGTTAATTGGAGTTCCTCCCACTATCTCCCCCGCTCCCCCCCAGATTTCAAGCATATAATTAGCAAAATCTGGCTTAGAGCATAGTTTCTAGAATCAGGTCTTCTGGATTCACGTTTTCACTCTACCACTTATGATTTATATCCCTGTGTGATTTTGGGCAAATTACTTAATCTCTCTCCTTTGCTTCTTAAACCGTAAAATGGTGAAGGTCATAATAGTATCTCAATGTTATTGTACAGATTAGAGAGAAAGGAGAAATTAGTTCAACATGGGACATGGCAGAGTGCCTCTCAGCTTGAACTTTCATTAAAGAAAAATAAGTTGGATTTGTTTTGATTTTTCACACTAGAAGTTCAGCATTGTTGAGGGAGGACATTAGGACCAGGTCTAAGGTACTCCTAGGCTCGGGGTCTTTGGGAGGCTTGAAGTTTGGGAGGTTTCTTTTTTGCCTTCAGCAGCAGCCCTGGCAAGTCTGATGTAGGTTTTTAAAAAGTTTTTAATCCCTGGGGTGGACCCTGGAACAAGCTGACCTAATTTCTCTTGTGTTTGTGGAATGGAGATTGAATTGACTCAGGTTTTATTTGAGCTTCTCTGGATCTGATGCAGCATTAAAGCTCAGGTCTAGACCAATTTAAGTTGAGATTTTAGGGCTGACCACTGCTGTGTTTCCTCCTTTTTGTTTAGGAAGATATTTTTACATCACACTTCATCCCTCTGGCAATATTTATGACAAGCCTGGTATGTGATAGGTGCTTGGGTGGGAGGGGGGCAGCACGGGGAGGGGATTCCGGACAGAAGGCAAAGCTTAGCTATGGAGGAATATAAAAAATGTGATTTGTAGTTTGATTATGATCAGTTTGAAGGGATCCTTTACAATCAATCACGCTCAGCCTGACAGTTCTGCAAGGGCAGAGATCTTTGTTTACTTGGTTCACGGATCTGTCCCCAGCACCTAGAACAGTGAATGGTGCATAATAGTAAATATATTTGTTAGACAGATTTTTTGGACAAATAAATTGACACAGTTCTAATTGATTGCAATGAACCTTGATATTTTGATTAGTCTCTGAGGTTTTCTTGTAGACTAATACCTCATTTCCAGTAGGTTAATGACTGTTCATTTCACTATATTCTGTTTTTTTAATGGAAATTTCTTGGCTAGAACTGGTGGGGGGGCATTTATGTTAGAAGCAAGAGGTACCTTATAGTTTCTCCAGCAGTTTTTCTGAGCAGATGTGCTCAGGATGAAAAGTTTAAAGGAGGACTCACTCACATTTGGCTCACTGGGCGCGGAATGCCTTTTCCTCTTCATTTAGTGAGTGTCCATCAGACTTCCCAGAGTACAATGAGGCATTTACCCAAGGCCTCAGCGGCAGCCCATACTTTCTGCATTTTAGGCTTTTTCTGCCACCCCTGGGAAACTGCCTGGTGGTCTGGCATCATAGGAATTTGTCTCACTAAAAACTCTTTCCCCACCCTTTCCTTCAGGAGAAGCGGTGGGTATAGTGGCAGGAGCTCTGGCCTTGGTGTCTGAATTTTGGCCACAAGTAATAGCAGTCTGGCCTTCGGGAAGTTCTTCATCCTTTTTGCTGAGTTTTCTCAGTTGCAAATGTGAGTTTCATAATTGTAAGGGTTGTTGTGAAGACTGAATAAAATTCTAGCAACAAAAAATTAAACAGTGCCTTGTTAGTTTCTTTCTTCTGTCACGTCAAATCACTGTTTTTCACTCTTATCCTTCTGACACAAAAGGACACCTATGTTATTTTTCATAACTCAGAGAACTATAGAGTCTTTGATAATGGTTTTCTCTCTCTCTCTCTCTCTCTGTGTGTGTTGAAGCAATGTGGAGTTTTACGAATGTATTTTTAAAAACATGGAAAAGCTACATTAAAAAAACCCAAACATCTCATACTTAATTTAAAAGTTTTT
This sequence comes from Mustela nivalis, assembly GCF_964662115.1. Taxonomy (NCBI): domain Eukaryota; kingdom Metazoa; phylum Chordata; class Mammalia; order Carnivora; family Mustelidae; genus Mustela; species Mustela nivalis. The sequence goes on along the minus strand of NC_139032.1, from coordinate 82,682,220 downwards.
CAGAATATGACCTTTAAAGTAAAGATCTTCCAAGACCATTCCTCTGCCCATACTCTGCTTCCAAAAGAGGACATAGCATGTTTTTGTGTTTACATGTTGGTGAGTGAGCGAGCGAGCATGTGTATGTGAAGGAGAAGGAAAGAATGAAAATATGTGTGGTGGAAAAGATATTTTAGCCTGCTTTTGTAACTTTAGCTCTCTGTGCAATGTGCCAAAAGTTATTTCTCCCTAGGGAGTGTCTCTTTCAACAGTTTTTGAAGGCAGCATAAATTCTCACTTGGTGTTCAAGGAAGATGGTAATACAATTTAGTACAGGCAGAGTATTTTCTTTAACTTGTTAGAAACCAAAATGTGATTGCAGTGGCGAAGTTGTCAGCGCACTCAAGTTTAACAAGTGTTCGAAGGATTAGTAAAGGAAATGTAGTTTACTCTGCAGCTTTTATGGCAAAGAATTTAAAAGGTTTTGCTTTAAGCCCCTCCATGTGTTTCTTCCTTTTCTCCAAAACATACCTCTAAGTTGAAAAGAGAGATGAATCTCTTAGGCAGAAACTATTAACTCTGAGGGAGTTTATCATTGTTTGAGAGGAAGCAGAACATTTACATTTGAATCAGCTCTGAGTGTAGCTTGTGCCCTAATCTCATTCCTCCTAGAAGTTGGTGAAGAGTTTAAGTACTTCCTACTTTGTGTTCTGGTCCTTGTAGTGCCATCCTAATTTTCTCCGGGATCATAAATTTCCTAATTCAAAGTAAGCAAACTCCTGAGACAATGTGCGTTGGCTTTGCTTGGAAACGCTTTGTACAGTTGTCACAGTCATCTGAGCAGGGCCACTGGCCAGAATTATCTCATTTTCGAAGCACTGATTACCATAGAAGAAAATAGCATAAAAAAGACAAAATATTTCAGGAAGTGTGAAATAGAGCAGATAAAATCACCTCTATCACAATCCCACTTTAAAGTTTTGAATATTCCCGTTGGACACAATTGCAATTGGTGTATAGTTTTAAATGAGAAAGTAACACCATGTTTGTGATAAGCAATTCGATCAACTTTTGAAGGCTCTATCACAGTCTTATAGTGTGATTTACCAGTTCCCTATTATTACACATACAAATTCTTTTTAAAATAAAAACCACAGTACTCACAAGTTTATGGACTTTTGTGAGAAAATCTTAAGTATTGCCTCCCCCCCCCCCCCCGCACCCCCTTGTGGGGACAGGGAGAGTTTGGGGAGGTGGAGAGGCAGGTGGAGGAACAGAGAGGGCTGAGGAGGGCTTTGTCAAAGATAAACTGTTAGAGATGGTAATGTTTTTCTAAGTCTACAATTTTTTTTTTTTAAAGAGTTTACTCATTTTTATTATTTGAGAGAGAGTGCACAAGATTGAGAGAGAGCACGAGCTGGGTGAAGGGCAGAGGGAGAAGCACACTCCCTACTGAGCGAGGAGCCCGATGTGGGACTTGATCCTGGGACTCAGGGATCATGACCTGAGCTGAAGACAGGTGCTCAACCCACTGAGCTACCCAGGTGCCCTTACGTCTGTAATTTGTAAGAAGCTTGAAATTGAGCCATTTTCTGAGATTACAAAAAAAGTATTATGATAGTATTTTCTACCATGAATATTAAATTAAAAAATTTGGATTTTAGGGATTCTTGGGTTCTTAATGCATACTTATGTCATTGATTTTTACTTTCTTATCTTGAGGGCCATGGATAGTTTTAGGTCATTTTAGCTTAAAGAGAATAGAAACAATCTACCTAAAAGACCGGTTGGTGGGAGAAATTCTTCATATTTGCTCTTCTGCCTTGCTAAGACAGCTGTGTCCTAGACTGGAGTTAGCTTTTATAGCAGCTGTGAAGTCCTCACCTTACAGAAAATGTTCCCAGTGAATGTTTGTTCCCGTGACTTGGAGCTGTCATTCAAACCCACCCCAAAGAAATAGGGTATGTACAATACTTCATGGGTGTCAGATGAAGAAATATTATTGGAACTATGGTTTAATTAAAGCCAGCAGCCTATTTTATTTTTATGTTATTTTCTTAAAGGAATTAGTAAGTTAGGATTTGGGGAGGTGTAGCCTGTGTTCATTCCTTAGAGATTGGGACAAGAATTTTGCCTTTGCAGAAAGAGCTTGTGTAGTTAAGGACTAGCCTGAAATGCTTTGCCTGGCAATTGCACTGGGCATATTTGGAAAGGAAAGCCTCTTTGCATTGTGCATTTAGAAAAGTGTCTGTAAGCGTGCTTAGAAAATGGCAGCTTTTGCTGGTCTTGGCTGTCAATGTCTTGCTGCTACTGACTGTGTTTAACCAGAAAGGGAAACTCAGAGTAGAAAAAGTCTCACTCCCAAGACTTTACAAGAAAACCCCTCTTTGTTGATTTATATATATATATTTTAAAGGAGCTTGACATCTTCATCAAGTTCACAGTGGGCTTGCTTTGTTTGCTTTCTCTTGAATGCTTGATAAGATTTTTCTTCTATTGTTTTGTGCAGCAAGAACAGATCTTTCCATGGCTGGGGTGGGTTTTTTGTAAATCCACAATATGGTCATTGTCTGGTGGTGAATAATTGTGGCTGCTTTTTGTACAACCAGAACTAAGGCTTTGGCTGTGAACAGATTCCTTCTTAGCGTGAAAAGGGACTAATCCATGTAAATACAGCCCCAAAATAAAGCTTTACAGAAAAAGGGGAAGGCCGCTAAGCAGGAGGGCACAGGTCAGCAATTTAACCTTTAACCTAACAAATAAGAAGCATGAAAGTTCCAGAATTGGTTTACAAAAGAAAGCTCCTGTGATCTGTCAGTTTTTCTTTTCAGGAGGGAGCTGGGTGAGAGATCTGACTGACAGCTAGTGCCTTTTAACTGCAGACTGAAATTAACTGCCAAATCGAAACTTGAATATGTGAAGGAGATTTTTTTCCTAAATAAATTGAGGTGGTAGAATAGGCTACATTAGCATTGGTCAGGCAGGGTCTCGCATGAGGTTTCCACCCTTGAAGCGGGGGGCATAGGCATTTGACTGGACTACCTTTTTAAGATCCCTTCCAAGTTTAAAAAAGAGTCTGGGGCCTGACTCTTACCAAAGTAGACATGAACTTAGCAGTTTAAGGCCAGATGAAAACTCCTTCTTCTTTTGTTACTATCACTGATACCCTTTGTAGACTTTTCATGGTTCCATAAATTAATTGCGGCCTTTACTAAAGATTTGTTAAGAGCTTTCTGTAAATATAATGAATGCATTGGCCGCAAAATAGCCATCTAGCAATTTCATAATATGTACAACTTTTACGACCTGATGCACTTTAGAAACTCCGTTGTGCCACGTGAGCACCGTAAAGCAGAGGACACAGGCTCTCTTTCATGTGCTGCTGCTTTGTTCAACATGCTTAGGCATTATTAGCAGATACAATTGAGGAAGTTAAAGCTGCGGAGATTGAAATAGAGGTGTTTATTGGGCAATGCACGGGGTGGGGAATGGGAAGCTGCGAAAAGTGAGGGATTGCCCTGTTTCCTACGTGTGCTTGAAGAGTTAACAAAATAAGGTCTGTGCTAAGTGGGAAGTTTTACTTTTATGCTGTTGTACTCATTTACAAACTTTGTAAACAGTTTGTATTTATTTAATCACAACAGGTAATCTTGTTAATGAGTGTTAGTTTTTGCTTAAAGCATAATACATCTGAAGTCAGCTGTTCTATTTCACTATAGAGAATTCTCTAACTGATAAAAACTTTAATTAATGAGAATCATTCAGATTAAAAAGAAACAATGAACTAATGACTTTAAAGTAGGCTCCCTGTAGATTAATAAGAATAGTAATTATACTGTGCAACTCCATCGTGGAAACAAAGTCCCAGGGACGATTGTTTTAGTTTTTTAGGTGTCCATAGTATGATTGTATAAGTTGTTTAAAACTTACTCTTTCCAAGGGCCTGGGGGCCTGCCTCAGTTTCCCTAAGGGCTTTAGAGACCAGAGAAACATAATGTTGCTTAGTTAGTTATGCTAACTAAAATTAGCATAAAGTTAAGTGGCCACCTTCAGTTACAAGCTTAGGCATCCACTCTCTTTTTCACTAGCTGGTTACGAGAGCCTCATCACTGGCCTTTATGCTTTCTTTCACATCCATGTTTATTGCTGTCATCCGAGGCATCTTTCAAAAGCACAGCTGAGACCGCAGGACATCCCTTCTTATACCTGTGTCCTCTGATCCCCACAAGCTCAAGTCAGGCTCATTAGCAGGGCCAACGAGGTCTTCTGTGATCTATTCCCTGCCTGTCTCAGCATCATCTTAGTTCAGTTCATTCCCTCCTAAATATGCATCTTCCAGTATGTCCCAACTGACACTGACTCCGACACAGCAAGGGAGGGAACACAAGCAGTGGGAGAGGGAGAAGCAGGCCTCCTGATGAGCAGGGAGCTCGATGTGGGGAGCTCGATGTGGGGCTTGATCCCAGGACCCTGGGATCATGACCTGAGCTGAAGGCAGACACTTAACCGACTGAGCCACCCAGGTGCCCCACGAAAGGCTGATATGTTTAAAAGAGGATTTAATGTGGATGTTTTGAGAAAAGCTAATGCGTATAGGCTTCACACTGTAAATGGTCCCATGCTCTTCTGTTTGATCTTCACTCCAACAATACAGAATGGGCCACGTTTTCTGAGAGGTACTTAGTATTTGAACGGATGGATGAATAAATAAATGAATGAGTGGACTGTGGAGTCTGAAAGCAGGGGTTAGAGTCTAAATTCTTCCAGTTATTAGCCATGTAATTTCAGGTAAGTAACTTAACCTCTCAACCTACTTGCTAACCTGTAAAACAAGCTCTGTACTAGCCTTGCTTGTCCCATTAGATGGTAGGAGGACTGAGTGAAGTAATGTACAGTAAATAAAAATGCTTTTCAAACTGTAAACCCCCATGCAAATGTTGGTTTCTGCTGTGAATATTCTTAATGTATTCCAGGTCCTATAAATGAAGAGAAAGCATTCATGGATATAGATAGATTTGTGTTTTAATGACTGAAAGAACATCAGAACTGTTTTATTCATATCGTGTTAAAATATAAGCCCGCTTTGATAGCAAACAGAAGACAGTATACCCTTGTTTTTCTTTCATAAAGAAAATGTCAGGTTTATACTGTTGGTAAATGCTAACTAACAAAGGAAGCACATACTGTATGGGGAACGGGTGTTCAAATGCAGTGTTTAGAGGCTTGTCTTCGCTATGCATTCTCCTTGGGTTGCCTCTCAAGAACCTTAGAGCCATATTTGCCTTCTAGCTCTGTGAACTACATAACAACTTTTTCAGTAAGCTATTATTTTTGTGTGCGTTTTTCTTTCTTTCTTTCGTTCTTTTTTTTTTTTTGGTGTATAGATTTTTCTGATATTCATTTCTGTATGCTATTATTATCTCTGGCTTTGTTTGTCCTCCGTTTATTTTATTTTCCTTTTATTCTTACTCAGGTTACATGTGTATTTTTTGTCCTTTGAACTATATATATTTCTTTTTTTTTTTTTTAAGATTTTATTTATTTATTTGACAGAGAGAAATCACAAGTAGTCGGAGAGGCAGGCAGAGAGAGAGAGAGGGAAGCAGGCTCCCCGCCGAGCAGAGAGCCCGATGCCGGACTCGATCCCAGGACCCCGAGATCATGACCCGAGCCGAAGGCAGCGGCCCAACCCACCGAGCCACCCAGGCGCCCCTGAACTATATATATTTCTGTAAGACATCTCAAACTGTTCCTGGGATGTGTTGGAGTGTAGTGTGATCTTAGTCCTACCTTGGTTTCTCCAGTCACCTACAGACTGATAGTTCCTCAGTCTGTGTTTTTGGCTCAGATTCCCGAGTGCCAGGCTTGGATCCCCCTGCCAATGCTGCTTCTGGATGTGCCACAAGTTCTCCAAATTGAATTTAACACCCTCCAACACAGACACATCTGTTTCTTCAATCTTCTACCCCTACCCTCTGGCCCCCACCACCCATTGCTGGCTACCCAGGAAAACAAAACTGAAAAGCCAGTCCTAAACTGTTCCTTCTATTACAGGGCCTTGGTCAATGGCATTAGTACCCATTCACTTGCTCATACCAGAAACCTGAAAATCATCCTGGATTCACCCCACATCTAATTAAACTTCAGTATTTCTTTTCTTATTAAAAAAGCTTTAAAAATATTTTAAACAATCATCAGAGTCACAGAAAAATTTTAATTATACTGCGGGAACTTGTTTTCCCTTGCACTATTTGTGAATAAGTTGCAGACTTCCCCTTCAAATAATTGAGTCTTTGCTGCAAACAAGGAGATTCTCCTGCATTATGCCCAGCAAAATGAGGAAATTATTATTAATACAGTACTGGCATCTAATTCTCAGAGTTTCGCTAGTTGTCCCGGTAATGTTCTGTAAAGCAGAAGGACTCTGTTCGGGACCACAGACTGAATTTAGTTTTATGTCTCTTTAGTCTCCCTCAGTCTGTAACACTTCTCAGGCTTTCTTTAACTCTCACAACCTTGACATCTGCAGATTGCAGGCCTCCATTTTTTTGGTCTGATGTTTCCCTGTGGTTACCCATAGGTTAAGCATCTTCGGTAGGAAAATCGTAGAAGTGATGTTGTGCTGTTCTCATTGTATCTTATCAGAGAATGCAGGATTTCAACTTGTCCCCTTCCTGATGGTGATCACATGATTTTTAAAAAAGATTTTATTTATTTGAGAGAGAGCGAGAGTGAGAGAGAGCGAGCACACAAGCAGGAGACGGGGAGAGGGAGAAGCAGACTCGATGCGGGACTCGATCCTGGGACCTGAGCTGAAGACAGAAACTTAACCAATTGAGCCACCCAAGGGTTCCACCACTTTGTAATGAACAGATGTTTTGGGGAGAGTACTTTGAAATTCTACAAATATTCTGCTACACTTTCAGTTTGTTTGTTTGGCTTTGGACTCACCATTTCCTTTTTTATTGAAGGCTGTTATTGAATTACTCAGATTATTATGTGACTAAATTGCATTATTCAGTCTTTTCCAGTTTTGATCAGTAGGAGCCAGCATGAAGGAGCTCTTATGTTCTTTTGACATGTCCTCCTCATTTCTCTGAGCTCTTCTTTGCTTTCTAGCATAAGATGTTCCATGCTCATGTTTACTTTCCTTTTCTTTGGCCTAAAAGCTGCCGTTTCTCCGATGAATCCTGGTTCCTCCTAGTGGAGAGTGCTATTTAAAATCTGGATGGTGGATGTGCTCATTGCTCTTTGGGTATCACTATCTCTGGGCCTTTTTAGTAGACAGAGCTGGAGAGTATGTGCTGTGCATGTGCACATATGTTTACATCTGTATGTATTTCTGTATCCATCTGTGTATATTGAAAAGCATGAAATTTTCAGTTTCAATCTAACACCACAGGAGTCTTCTAGCTTCCTCCCGGGCACATTTGTAACTTCCTTCTTTGGCAGCAAGCAGCCAGCTTCCCATTATACTTAATATGTTTGCTTATTAATCTCAGGTGTATGACCATTCTCTCATCATGGCTGTCGCCACGCCCTTCCTAGTATGGATGCCCTTCCCCAGCAGGGTTCTGATACCATATGCCACTCTGCCTCGGCTACTTGGATGCCCGCCTCATCCAGCTTGGGCTTTGACAACCCATGACAGGCTGGCCTTTCATTATGCATGTTTGCTTCTTCTCAGGTTTTGACACTCCATACATGACTGCCACTTCCCTCCACGTTGTCCTCATCCTGCTCGGGATTTGACACCCTGTACTAAGTGGCCTCTGCATGGATGTCCCTTTAGCCTCTCAGGTGTTCTGACATCTCACTTCAGGCACCTGCTCCCTGTTCCTTTCTCCCTGCTTGTGCTCTGACTTCTGACACTGGGCAGCTCCCCCTGTGTGGACCCCCTTGTCACTCTTCCTGGGTTCTGACGCCCTGTGCTGGATTGCTTCTTACAGCATTTGACACTGCCCCTCCCCCATACTGCTTGGACTCTGTCTCCCCATGTTGGGTGCCTTCTTTAGCAGTATCATCCTTCACCTGCTCTAGACCACTGTGGCTACTTCTTGCCAAGTGGGGACATGTTCCTTGGCCTTAGAATTAAATTATTAAAGGGGAACCCTCTTACACTGTTGGTGGGAATGCAAGTTGGTACAGCCACTTTGGAAAACAGTGTGGAGATTCCTCAAGAAATTAAAAATAGAGCTTCCCTATGACCCTGCAGTCGCACTACGGGGTATTTACCCCAAAGATACAGATGTAGTGAAAAGAAGGGCCATCTGTACCCCAATGTTTATAGCAACAATGGCCATAGTCACCAAACTGTGAAAAGAACCAAGATGCCCTTCAACGGACGAATGGATAAGGAAGATGTGGTCCATATACACTATGGAGTATTATGCCTCCATCAGAAAGGATGAATACCCAACTTTTGTAGCAACATGGACGGGACTGGAAGAGATTATGTTGAGTGAAATAAGTCAAGCAGAGAGAGTCAATTATCATATGGATTCACTTATTTGTGGAGCATGACAAATAGCATGGAGGACAAGGGGAGATGGAGAGGAGAAGGGAATTGAGGGATATTGGAAGGGGAGGTGAACCATGAGAGACTATGGACTCTGAAAAACAATCTGAGGGTTTTGAAGGGGCAGGGGGTGGGAGGTTGGGGGAATCAAGTGGTGGGTATTAGAGAGGGCATGTTTTGCATGGAGCAAAAACAATGAATACTGTTTCACTGAAAAGAAATAAAAAATTAAAAAAAAGAATTAAATTATTAACTAGGAAGAGGGGAAGAGAAAGGGGAAGTTTAATTTCTTTTCTTTTTTTTTTTTTTAAGTTTAATTTCTTGAACTCTTTCCTATCTTCTTTTTTTGTCATCCAATTTCATTGTCTTTGTCCTAGTTCTGGCCCTCCTTATTCTTTCCTGGATTATTGCCACTTATTGGCTTCTTTGGTTGGAGTCTTTCCCCTTCCTATCCTTCCATCCTGCTGCCAGTGAGATATGTCTAGTAAACAGATGTACTTGATCATGCCTGTCCCTTGCTTTATCCCTAAACTCATTACCCGTAGGGTAATATAGAAATCCCAGGCGTGGCATACCAAGACCTTCATGACTTGACAGACCTCTCCTCCCTCATCTCTCACCAACCCCTGTCATTGACCTTGTGCTCTAGCTAAATCACTTTAATCTCTTCTGCTTCCATGCCTTAGGACTTGGTCTTTTCCTTTTCTGTACCATCTGCTTTCTGCTTATTTTCCTGGTGAACTTGCATTGTCCTTTAGGACTTCCGATCTGGTACCCCGTCTTCTAGAAGGCTGCCTTTAGTCATTCCAGAAGGCTGCCTTTAGTCATTCCTTTTCTCTGTCCACCCTTACTTCCCCCTCCCTTACCCCATGTAGACTTCGTAAGAAGACTTTCCTCTTGGTACCCTGTATATTGTATTATAACTGTCTTTTCCTGTTATACCTGAGGGCAGGAACCGTGTTGCCTACCTTCTTTGCCAAAGGATTACCCTCTTCAGTAGGTAGCTTGCTAAGTGAAGAGACATTTAAAAATATTTCTGTCTTAGAGTTTTTCTGAGTTAGCGAGATTTGTTTTGTCCAAATAAGCACAGCAATATTAGTATTAGTTGTTTATGAGGCTTTTGAAATAGCCCCATTTACATAGGACAGGACGTTATAATTGTATCTTTTTTTAGAGTGGGATTTTACCTATAGTTATATTTACTTCTAGGATATCTCCAGGGATTTATCCTTGTTTCTCCTAGCACAGTGAAAAAGAGATTTAGAGCGTATCAAGGATTGGTTCATTATCTTCTCGTTCCCATGCTCTGCACTTATTACCACTATGCATGCAGTAGCGACTCTCTTAGATAGCTGATAAAGATATGCTTGACAGAGAGACAGGAGAGGGGCGACAGACATGTCTCCCAATACATGGGTTGTTAACCATTTGCTAATTGATGAAATCACTCAATTCATTTGTTTTTTGGTTCACTTTGCTTTCTGAATCAGTTGGAATTGAATTTTTTGATCAGAGGCAAAGTTGTAACCTCAAGGGTCCTATAACATGTGGTAGTTCTGTAGAAAGGTTGTGATTGAGGTCAAGGGAATAGGCTCAGGTTCCTGGGCAGGAGAGCCAGCCCAGGGCTGTAAAGAACGTTCACTACTTATGCCATTTTTTGTTACAAGACACCAGGAGGTCTGATTATTAGACGAAAGGTACTAAGCATGATCAGGCTTAAAATGAGGTAACATAACAAATTCAAAACTCATTTGTAAATCCTTTCGCCTTGCCCCAGCTGTCGCTGCCCTATACTTGTGTCACCTGGGGTTTTCCTTTTCCTGCAAATTGTCTGCTCACATAGTACAAGTAACCTTGTGAAGGTGAAGGTGTATACTTTCTTTTCGAAGTAGCTCATTTGGGTGTATTATAAAAAAGTATCTAAAAGAGGTGCTTCTTAATCTGAGAAATTTTCCAGCCTAGTGAGAGAGACAGTAGTCTTGTGGAGAAGCAGGCATCTGCAGACAGAAAGCTGTGTCTGAGGGCTGCCCTGGAGTGATACCGAGTGGTTTCTTTACTCTGTCATTGAGCCCTTCTTGTGTCAAAAAAGAAATCGCTTAGAAGCCCTCACAGAAGGATCTATTCCCGAAAACTCTAGTGTTAGCTGAGTCAACTAGCTAGAACTCCTAATTTCAGTGTCTTCCATTCAGGGCCTTTTACAAGTGTTCTAGATGAAGGATTTTCGCCTTCCACCCCTCTCTCTTCTTTTACACAACAGCTGGGGAGCCAGCTCTACCCTGCCCTGAGCATAACCTATCACTGGTTATTTACAGTCAGATTTAAAATGAAGAAAATCATCTTTGGGAGGTTTTTTCCCTTCACCAGTTGTACTCTAATCAGACAATGCTTTTGAGTATGTCAGTCTATTAAAGTACGGTTTATATATAGGGCGGGCGGTGTTTTTAGGATGTTCCTCAGATTCAGTCCTACTTTCCAGTGTTCCGTGTGCTGTTGTGGTCCATAAAGGGACTATTCTTGTTTGTTTTGTTTGAGAGAACACAAGCGGGGGGTGGAAGGGTTGCGGAGGAAGGGGCAGAGGGAGAGAGGATCCCAAGCAGGTTCCACGCTCAGTGCAGAGCCCGATGTGGGGCTCTATCTCATGACCCTGAGATCATGTCCTGAGCCAAAACTGACTTTTTTTTTTTTTTTTAAGATTTTAATTAATCATTTGATGACAGAGCACAAGCAGGTGGGGAAGCAGGCAGAGGCAAAGGTAGAAGCAGACTCCCCACTGAGCAGGAAGCCTGATGCAGGGCTCCATCCCAGGACCCTGGGATCATGACCTGAGCCAAGGACAGACGCTTAACCAACTGAGACACCCAGGTGGCCCTGTAATGGCAGGATTAGCTTAAGATGTTTGCTGTAGACATTTTTCTTCTAAAAAAGAGGAAGGCACATATCACACAAAAGGTCCTGCTCCATAGCAGTTCTGAAATAAGGCTTCTTGATGGAGACTCAGTCCTACTCCTGAGAATGATTCTCCATGGCTCTTAGTTCCATCTTCTAGGCTTTTGGATTCTGAGTTTTCTTTTTATTTATTTATTTTTAAAATAAAAGTTAAAAAAAAAATTTTTTTTTTTAAACTCAGTAGTTTTTGCAGCCTGTTTCTGGCCTATAGAATTTGGTGTTTCCAATGCCTGTTTTTGTTTTGTTTTGTTTTGGTTTTGTTCTTCATTTTGTCTCTGTCACTTTTAGCTGGTAGTGTTTTTCCCAGCACAGGTCTGTAAAGTCCTTGGTTCTTCTATGGATCTTTTGGAATTTGCTCCTTCACATTACATTCATATCCACAAATGTCTTTGAGATTAGCCCCTTTCTACTTTGGGTTTCTGATGAGGCTACTGAGGGAATTATACTCTTAAGCTTATTAAAGCCCTGTTGTTTGACTGAATGGTTCTCTATAATACCACCTTGGATCTTTCACTGGTCTTACAAAGACTTTTAAAAATTTTACTTTCGGCTTCATCTTTAGACAGTGTTATCCTAGGAACGCTCTGGATTTGACCTTTACCCAGAGGCCATTTCTTAATTTTATCATCATTTGCCCTCTGGAGGGGCTAGAAATGGATAAAGAAATCCAGTTACATGCATGCAATAGAATACTAGTAAGTAATAAAAAGGAACAAAGTATTGACACACTCATCAACATGAGTAGATCTCAACATGGTGATGCTGAGTGAAAGAAGGCAGAACCCCCCCAAAAAAGTATATACTGTCTGCATTTATATAACCTCATAGAAAACACAATAAATCTACAGTGACAGAAACCACATCAGTGGTCTTGTAGGGATGGATGGTGGGCAGTGGCGGGAAGGGGTAGATTACAAAGGAGCAGGAGGAAATTTTGGGAAGTGGTTGGTTGTGGTCATGGTTTCATCAGTGAAAAACTAGGCTAAAACTCATCAAATTATACAATTCCATCCTTTCATTTTCTTATTTTTTCCATCTTAATGTTGCAATGTGTCTCTTATAAGTAACATTTTAGCTGGATCTTCTAAAATCCAGTCTGATTATTCATATCTTTCACTGGGAAAGCTGCTTATATGCTTTTTCATATATATATTTTTTTTCCTTTTTGCTTTCTTCTGGATTAATCAGGCATTTTTATTGTTCCATTTATATTCTCTTGTAATTTGAACATAAGTAGTATTTCTATGTTTTTTTAATAGTTACACTAAAAATAATAGTGGCTACGACTTAATGTAAGGTTTGCTATGTACTAATTACTGTTCTGGATGATTTACATATAGCTCATTTAATCCTCACAAACCCCGTGTGAGATAGATACTATTATTGTCTCAGTTTGACAGGTGGGGAAACAGGTGGCATGGGGAGGTTATGTAATCTGCACAATGGCACACAGCTATGAAGTAGTAGATCTGTTCTAGTCCTGCATTACCCACATAGTGGGCCTTTAGAATTCACAATGTTAACTAGAACAAATATGTAGTCTCTCAGAACCTGCTTATGTAATTTAGCAAGTTAATTGGCATCTTTATCCTCCTTCTGAAAGATATAAGGACCTTATATTGTTTAAACTTTGATCACTCCTCTTCCAGCTTGTATGCTTTTATTGTTGTATATTTTACTTTAAACCTATATGGTGTTAATTTTTAGATAGCCAGTTATTTAAATTAACCTATTTTCTGTTTTATTTTTTTCTTCTTGTCTCCTTGCATCTCAGATATTTTTCTGCCTGGGATAATTTTATTATAGCTTGAATAATATCTCTTTGTTGCTAACAAATCTCTGTTTTTGTTTATCTGAAAAGTATGTTGTTGTTTTTTTCTCCCCCCCACCCCCCGATTGACAGTTCCTTTCTTTAAGCACATTTGAACTATCATTTAAGTGTTTTCTGGCTTCTGTTGGTGCTGTTGAAGTCACCTTGCATACTAGTTATCATTTTTGTGTAGATAATTTGTCTTGTTCTCCAGTTTAGCAATCACATGTGCCTAGCAGTGGGTTTTTCTTATGTATCTTGGCTAGGATTTAACTCTGTGACTCTGAGGATTGGGATCTTTCTTCTTTACATCTCTAATTCTCATTTCTTCTCTCCACACTCTCCTTCCTCCTCACTTTTTCCTTTACAGTTTTAAACCATATTATTTTGTGTTTTCAGACTGTTTCTCTCTGTTGCATTTCAATCACTTCAAGTCTTTTTTCCAGTTTCCTAGTTCTCTTTGTGGCTGTGTCTAATTGCTGTTAAAGCCATCAGTTCAGTGTTTAATTTTAGTTGTTTATTTACGTATGTATGTATGTATTTATTTAAGTAGGCTTTACTAGAGCCCATTGTGGGGCTTGAACTCACAACCCCGAGAACAAGACCTAAGCTGAGATCAAAAGTTGGATGCTTAACTGACTGAGCCACCCAGGTGCCCCTAATTTTAATTATTTAACAGCTTTATTGGGATATATAATTCATTTACCATTCAGTTCTCCTGTTTAGAGAGTAAAGTTCGATGGTGTTTGATATATTACATTAATTTATTTAAACTGTGGCAATGTGTCTACATTATAAAATTTGTCATGTCAGCCATCTTAATTGTACAATTCAGTAGCATTAATTGCATTCACACTACTATGTAACCATCTTCACTATCTATTACCAAAACCATTTCATCACTCCCAATAGAAACTCTGTAATCGTTCAGCAGTAACTCTCCATCTTCCCTCTGACCTACTGGTAACCTCTGATCTACTTCCTGTCTCTGAATTTGCTTTTTCAGATTATTCATTTGAGTGGACTCACACAATATTTATCCTTTGTGGCTGGCTTATTTAATTAAGTGTGATGTTTTCAAGGTTTTCTGTGTTGTAGCAGGTAATGGATCTTCTTTTTCTTTGTTTTTGGCTGAATAATATTCCATTGTGTATATGTTGCTTATCCACATGTTGCTTATCCATTCATTTGTCGATGGACACTTGGGAAGGTTGTGAGTCATGCTGCAATGAACAATGACATACAGGCATTTGTTTGCATCCCTGCTTTCAATTCCTTTGGGTACATACCTACAAGCTGGATTGCATGGATTATATGGTAATTATATTTTTAGCCTTTTGAGGAACTGCCACACTTTTCCAAAAGCAGGTGCACCATTTTCCATTCTGTGAAATAATAAGAAGTAATGTATATTGGTCTTTGCCTCTAGTCCCTGACACAGGGCTCCTAAAATCTTTGTAAGGAGGTGCTAGGAGAATCTTTTGTTCTAACATTTTTTTTTTTATAAGATTTTATTTATTTATCTGAGAGAGTGGAGAGTGTGAGAGAGAGTGCATGCAAGCAATGGGGTGGAGAGGGAGAAGCAGATTCCCCGCTGAGCAGGGAGCCCAGTGTGGGCTCAGTTGCAGCCCCCTGAGATCATCTAACACTTCATCTTTGATCACAGTTCTCAGCACAGACATCCTACAACCTTTGTAATTTCCCAAGTCCTAAGAGCACTAGGAGCATCTTTTGTTCTACTGTTTGGATTTGACCACAGTTTCTGACACTGGGCTTTTAAATCCCTTGAAATTTCCTATGGGGTAGGAGTGTCTTTTATTTTAATGAGGTGACTCTGAGTGGGTTCCTCAGTGGCTCCTAGATGGAGGCTGGTCTCCAGAAAGACCAAGCCATGATTAGAAGCTTAGAATTTTCAGGCCCAACCTCCATTCTCTAGAGAGAAGAAAGAAGCTGGACAGGGAGTTAGTAATTGATCAAGCTGACATAGTGAAAGCTCCATAAAAGTAGTATGGGAGCCTCCAAGTTGATGAAGACATCCATTCGCTGACATGGTTACATACCCTAACTCCGTGTGCTTGGGACTGTCTCAGGCCTGGGCCCTGTGTGTCTATTTATCATCTGTGTCCTTTATCATATCTTTTATCATATTAATAAACCAGTACACATAAGTGTTTCCCAGAGTTCTTTGAGCTCTTCTGGCAGATAAACCAGTCCAAGGGAAAGGAAGTCAAGGGAACCTCTGCTTTGTTTTTGTTTTGAACCTCTGCTTTATAGCCAAGCCAGACAGAAGTTACGGGTAACCTGGGGACTACTCCCCCCTCCCATCCCCCACCTTCCTTCTGGTAACCATTAGTTCTCCATAGTTAAGAGTTTGTTTCTTGGTTTTTCTTTTTTCTCCTTAGTAAAGTTTTGTTTCTTAAATTTCAGTTATGAGTGACATTGTATGGTATTTGTCTGTGTCTGACTTTTTTCACTTAGCATTATACTCTCTAGCTCCATTCATCCATGTTGTTGCAAATGGCAGTATTTTATTCTTTATGGCTGAGTAATATTCCTGTGTGTGTGTGTGTGTGTGTATAAACATACATATATACATGCATATTTATGCACACACACATATACACACATACATCTTCTTTATCCATTTATCTATTGAAGTACTTGGGCTGATCTCATAATTTGGCTATTGCAAATCATGCTGCAACAACCAAACATCGGGGTGCATATATCCTTTCAAATTAGTGTTTTTGTATTCTTTGGATAAATACCCAGGAGTGTGATTATTGGATCATAGAGTAGTTCTATTCTTAACTTTTTGAGGAACTTCCACAGTATTTTCTATAGTGGCTGCACCAGTTTGCATTCCCACCAGAAGTGCAAGAGGGTTCCCCTTTTTCTGCACCCTTGTCAACACCTGTTGTTTGTTCTGTTTTTGATTTTAGCCATTCTGACAGGTGTGAGGTGATATCTTATTGTGGTTTTGATTTGTGTTTCCCTGATGATGAGTGGTGTTGAGTAACTTTTCATGTGTCTGTTGGCCATATGTCATCTTTGGAGAAATGTCTGTGTTTTCTGTGCCCATTTTTAATTGGATTATTATTATTTTTTTGGATGTTGAGTTGTATATCTTTTTTTATATATTTTGGATACTAACCCTTTATCACATATGTCACTTGCCAAGAAGTTGTGGGCAACTTGGGGACCACTTCTTGGGATGGTCATCTGAAATGGGGGCAATCTTGTGGGACTAAGCCCTTAAGCTGTCAGATCTGACACTGTCTCCAGGTAGGTAGGAGGAGGCCCAGCTGAAAAAACCCTTACATATCTGGTGTCAGAAGTATTGTGAGTATGGTAGTAGTGTGAGAGTAAAGGATAGACCCATAGGAAGACTGGGTTTTTACATTCCCACAGCAAGGTACAAGAGTTTCAAGTTTTTTACCTCCTTGTTAGCACTTGCTATTGTTCATCATCTTTTTATAGCCATCCTAGTGGGTGTGAAGTAGTATCTTACTGTGGTTTTGGTTTATATTTGTCTAATGACTGATGATGATAAGCACCTTTTTTGTGCTTATTGTACATTTGTATATCTTCTTTGGAGAAATATATATTTAGATCTTCTATTTATTAATTGGGTTATTTATCTTTTTAATATTGAGTTGTAAGAGCTCTTTATATATTCTAGATACAAGTCCCTTATCAGATACATGATTTGCAAGTACTTTTTTATTTTGTAGGTTAACTTTCCCTTTTTTGATCATGTCCTCTGAACCACAAAAGTTTTGAATTTTGATGAAGTCTTATTTATCTATTTTTTGTTTTATTGTTTGTGCTTTGGTGTTCTAGGAAACCATTTTCCATCCTAAGATTACAAAGATTTATTTCTATGTTTTCTTCTAAAGTTTTTATAGTTATATATCTCATATTTGAGTCTATATTCCATTTCAGTTGATTTTTGTGTATGATGTAGGGAGGAAGTCTAACTTCATTCTTTTGCAAGTGGATATCCAGTTGTCCCAGAACTATTTGTTGAAAAGCTGTTGTTTCCTCTATTGAATTGTCTTGACCCCTTTGTTAAAAATTGACAGTTGTGGGGTGTCTGGGTGGCTCAGTAGGTTAAGCCTCTGCCTTCAGCCCAGGTTATGATCTTGGGGTCCTGGGATCGAGCCCCTCATCAGGCTCTCTGCTCAGGAGGGAGCCTGCTTCCCCCTCTCTCTCTGCCTGCCTCTCTACCTACTTGTGATCTCTCTCTCTCTGTCAAATAAATAAAATCTTTAAAAAAAATTGGCAATTGTAAATATTTATTTTTAGACTTTTCTGTTCATATCCTTATGTAAATATTACACTATCTTGATTTTCCTACCTTTGGAGTGAATTTTGAAATTAAGAAGTATGAATCTTCCAAGTTTGTTCTTTTCCAAGGTTGTTTTGGCTTTTCTGGGTTCCCTGCATTTCCATACACATTTTAGGATCAGCCTATCAATTTCTGCAGAAAAACCCCCAAATCCCCCAAATCCCCAACAAACCCAGCTGGGTTTTTGATAGGGATTAATTAGATCCATTTGGTGAGCATCACGATCTCAACATTGTTGAGATTCCATTGTTCATTCCATGAACATGGAATGTCTTTCAATTTATTTTGGTAATCTTGCTGCAATTTTGCTGAACTAGTCTACTAGCTCTAATAGATTTTGGTGGATTTCTTAGGATCTTTATGTAAGATCCTGTCATCTGCAAATAGAGATAATTTTACTTCTTCCTTTCCAATCTTGATGGCATCTATTTCTTTTTCTTCCCTAATTGCCCTGGCTAAAACCTCCAATACAGAGTTGAGTAAAAGTTGCAGGAGTGAATATCATTGTCTTTTTTTTTTTTAAAGGAAACATTCAGTCTTTTACCCTAAGGTATGATATTAACTGTAAATTTTTTTTGTAGATGCCCTTTATCAGGTTAGCTCCATTGAAGATCTGGTCCCCTTCTAGTGAGCAACACATTTTTTAAAAAATCCAGTTCTGTAGGCTAGAAACCTACTAGCTTTGTCCTTGTCACATACCTTCTCACTCATCCTCCATATTCAATATATCAGAATATTTGGTTGATTTATCTGAATGTCTTTAAAAACTAGGTATTTCTTTCTGTCTCAACTATCATTATCTTGAAATTCTCACACCCCCCCCACTAGGTAACTCCCATTCCTCCAGATCATACTTCATATATTCTATCTTCAGGGAAACCTTTACAAATCACCAAAGTAAACTTGTTCCTTACACTGTACGCTCTTGTAGCATTTATCATAGCTTGCAATAACTACAAGTCTGTTAGGGTAGGATTACCTGCTGTTTTCTCTACTGCTATATGGCCAGTGCTCAATACTAAGAAGATTTAATAAATATTTATGGAATGAATGAACCAGTGAAAATGAGATAATTTATGTGGAAATGCTTTTAAAATGAAAATTGCTAGAGAAACATTTTGATCTCAACATTTAGAGTAACTGTGATTAGTTTATTGAATTTACAATTTTTTGCCTGGGTGTAGAGAAGTTCTAAGTTCTGGTGGTATTTAAGTGTGGATCACCTTGGATAGACTTACTTATTACTGATTAGGTTTTGTTTACTTGGATTATGGAATTAGTATAACAATAACAAAGTATATGGTAAGATCTTTCTAGAAAGCACTATAATCCTTCCTAAATGACACCTTCTTGGTAATTATCACATTTGGTTTAAGATTTCACTTAGCACAGAACGGGTTGCAGAAAGCCAGACCCTCGGATATATTCAAGTAAAGGTGATGACTTTCTTCACAATAGAGCAGAGATGAAATAGCTCCCACATTTGTTATTCTGAATGGAGCCTTGGGATGAAATTCCAAGCAGCAGAATGCCACTTAACATTCTGCATGCTAGTTTGCTCTTTAGTAGTATAATTGTAAAATGAGGCAATAAAACCAGAGAGGATATAATATTTATACCTGTGCAGGCACTTCACATGATAAAATGTCACACGGGACTGTTTACTCCATGCTGGTTATTTGGATAATGCCCCACCTGCCTGGTGACAGGAGGTGCTGAGTCTTGCATAAATCTTGAAAAGAAGGTTAGGGTTAATATAGTGAATTTTTCAGCAGGAAAAAAGAATACATCTTATGGGATAATAGTAATGGCTATTCTTTGAGCACTGTTTTTGTGTCAGCACCGTACTGGGTCCTTGGGGACGGAGAGGGACAAAAGAGGAGAGAATTAATAACAGGGAGTAGCTTCCACGTGTCAGTTACTCTGCTACACGCTGTACTTACAATATATCTAAACCTTATAACAACTCTGCCAGGTAGGTGGTGTTATTCCCATGTATATGTGACTGACTCTTATTTATCTCATAAAAAAAATTCTAATGACCTCATTGGAGTTCTGTTATAATTATCATGTTTAAACTTCGTGTGTGTGTGTGTGTATAATTTTTTTTTTTTTTTTTTAGTTTAAATAGCCTTTTTTTTTTTTTGAGACAAAAAAAAATTAATGAGAAGAGACAAAGAAACATCAAAGAGCTTTTTCCTCTGATTGCTGTGTTAGAACTTTTGCCTGAAAATAGGTTACATTCCTTCTGTTTTCAGCTGAATCCTCATTAACTTTACATTTTAATGATGTCCAGGGCAAATTACACCATTTATGGTCAGTGCCTTAAAGGGATGCTTAAAGGGGACTTAAAAAAAATTTTTTTTTCTTAAAATGGTGGATGCATTTACTCAGAATATAAATTGATGTGGAATTCTTTAAATAACAACTCTGTTGGATTTCCATTTCCAGCTATTATAACAACTTAATTCAGAGGAAATTATTTTCAGCTTAAAGTAAATTAATCATTGAAGAGAGTTTTTATAATATTTGGAAGTATGTAACTGAAACTAACGTCCTACATTTAGGTTTGAAAATAGTTTCAGTTTCTCATTTACTTGGATTTAAATTCAATTTTACTGCTTAGCTTTAGAAATAATTCATAGGTGGTAGATGCTCAATAGGAATAAATGAAGACAGCTTCTCCCAGTTATGAAAAAAGCAAGGGTGATTGAAATGCTAATATGTTGATAGACAGATTGTATTTGCACAAGAATGAGGGGATATGCTGTAAGGTGGAACTCTTCACAGGATTCCAAATTATTCAATTTAAAAGAACAATATGAACTACAGAGCTGTGCTTTCATTGTAAGCTTTGAATGCTTAATTATTATTAGATGATAAATTAGAATAAAGTGTCATGTTGTGTCAAATACTGTTTATTTCCTTAACAGTAATTTGATAAGTGGATTAAGGGAAATTGGCCTATCTGTTGAGAGAACTGTAATTATAGGAATGCCCATCAGACGTCAGGTATTTTGTAAGGTTTGTACTCCTGTTTTCTTAAATGTGTTTAATTGAATCCCTTCTGTGTGCTAGGCAATGGGCTCGTGTCCCTCTTAAGGCTTTTTTGAACGCAAGGAGAGGAATTTCACTAAAACTGCCTCACGGAGGGCAGGGATGGAAGTGGAAGATCAGGAAGCAAAGTGCAGCTGGGGCTCCTGAGGACAAACTAGAAATGGAAAGTAATGGCTTCTGTGACTCTGTCTCTTTCATTGTAACTTTGCTCATTCTGCCCGCCACCCCCTCCCCAGGCTCCCTTGGTTCACTACTTATATCTTGATACGGTTCACATTGATGTCTTCAGCCTATATGATCTTTCAAACCTGGATTCCCATGGCTAACAGACATTTCTGTGTTTGTTAACAGCACAGAGCATGTGGCTCAGCCCAGACCTTGGATGATCCCTGCGGTCACCCAGGTGTTGCGTTGCACTGCCTTTTCTGGGGGGCCTGGGGTGAATGGAGAGTGGAATGTAACCGAGTGGATAAGACATGCCCTTTGCTTGTGTATATCCTTTCGTGAAGATAATGCACATAAAAATGCTAATTTCTACTTAATGTGCAGAGGACTTCCCTGTAAATAAAAATGTCTGAACTGTCTTAGTCATCTGCAGTGTTTGGAAACTGAGGAAGTGGAGAGAGGTTTTGGGGGATATCATTGAGGGTAGATGGCATGATTTTCTTTTGGAATGGTATTTCTGAGGTAGGATTCCCTAAGGGTCCTAATCATTAGTTGGATCCTTCTTGCAACTATGAAGGAAACCAAGTTTACAAAGAAAAATAAAACTTGTTAGTGTGTAGCACTGAATGCTTGGCAGAAATATTTAATATAGTTTGAGGAAGTTTTGCAGTGTTTGAGTTTGGTCCATTGTGGCTAATGACTCATGCTTGTCAGCATTTCAATTTTCTATTTTTTAAAGATTTTATTTATTTATTTGACAGAGACACAGCAAGAGAAGGAACACAAGCAGGGGGAATGGAAGAGGGAGAAGCAGGCTTCCCGCTGAGCAGGCAGCCTGCTGTGGGGCTTGATCCCAGGACCCTGGGATCATGACCTGAGCCAAAGGCAGATGCTTAACTACCGATCCACCCAGACGCCCCAACATTTCAATTTTCTAGTGACCTCATTAAAATACTAGTAGATTCTGCATTTGCTCCTAAATGCTATCATCATCATCATCATCATCTTGCTTCTTTTGTAACTTAGCATGGAAATGGAGCAAACTCCAGGGGTAGATAAGAGTGTGGATAGGACATCTGTTGAGTTTCTAGTTGCTTTATACACACACACACACACACACACACACACACGTATGCACGTGTGGTATTTTATTCTTCTTAGAGCCCATAAGATAAGAATTATTGTCTCTGTTTTACAGCTGTTGCAACGTAAGGGACAGAGTGATGAAGTAAGTAACTTGCCCTAAGGTGATAGAGCTACTAGTAGTGGATCAGTGATGTGATTCTGGCCTGTTTCCTTCCACTGTACTGTGCTGCCTCCAAACACACGCCTGTGCTTGTGATATCTGTTCAAGGATCGTGGTTGCCTTGTGTTCTGGGATGTTCAGCTTCTCCGATGGAACAAGGTTTTGGGTCTGTGTGGTTATAAAAGCGTAAGTTTAGGTACAGCCATTTATAAGCTGTGTGATGATGGGCTGTGTGAGTTAGCTCTTTATTTTTTAACTTGTACTATGGGGCTGTCGTAGGGGCTTGGTATGAAGAATAAAGGAGCTAGTACAGTTTTTGTCACATGTGTTTCTGTAATGCAGATTCACTTGTAGCCAACTGGTAAAGAGAGGAAGGGTGTCCAATAATGTAGAAGTTGCATTGGTTTGTCTATACCCCCAAGTTACATTAGATGAATTCAAAGTAGATTAACACTGTTTTTCTTGATCTTTATCTTTGAGTATATTTTCAACTTTAAGTTTTGTCTTTTTTTTTTGGAAGATCTTCAGAAAGAGAGATATTGATTTTGAGGTTTGGAAGGAGATTGGCATTGATAGGCTAAAGACTCCTGAAATCATGCTTGCAGACTGTTTTTTTTTTTAATAGAAATTACATAACTTTGAAAAATAATTTTAAAATAATATTTCAGTTTTCAGAAAAGATACATATGTATGTATGTTTCTATCCATATTTTTACCCCTAGATAGAAGAATATGGTTGCTTCTGGATTGTGGTGATCCAATAAGACTATTTTGAAGTTGTGTTCTCTCCTCCTTTAACTTGACCTGGTTTGTTGAAAATGCTCAGTCCTTTTAGAAGCAAGCAAGGGTGGCTAATGGAGTATCTCTGTTGAGTGTTGAGGCACTTGTGTCTGTGCATGCATTGGGGTAGTTTATCACTTTGATTATTTTAATTACAGAAAATATAGTAATAGGGGAAGAAAACAGCATGCATAATATGAGAACTACAGGCTCGATACTGAGTTTGGACTTTAAATCCTGGCCCATCAATGGCCAATAAACTGACTTGAGCAGGGCAGTAATTTTTTTGGATCTCTGTTTTTCTCACCAATGATGCAGAATTATCCCCATCTGCCTCACAGGGTTCTTTTGAGAATTTGATGGCATTCAAAATTTAATGATAGAAGTATCCTGAGTGTCTCCCTCATAGTAGCTTTTTAATAAATGTTTAGTAAGGGAACCAGAGAAGTTCACAGAAATGCAGTTTAACCTGTTTTGTGGCATTAATACTCCAAATAATTTTATATTGTTACTGTTTTTTAAGAGGTAGATTTATTTATCTTAGAGCACGAGCAGGAGGGGCCGAGGGAGAGAGAATCCCAAGCCGACTGTGCCGTGCCACCCAGGTGCCGCATGTTGTTTCTTCTTTTGTAATACATCACTGTCACATGAGACAGAAATGGAACTTCTTCTAAGAAAAAGTCTGGTGAATTTTGTAATGTGAATAACTACTTTTAAGACAGCATTTATTATTGAAAAAGGAGTGTACACATTTATGTAAAATTTTGTTATAATGCAGTAGTATTTTATCATTTTCTCAAATTTGAAATGAATAGTGTGTTATACTGTCAGTTCAAAAACTCCTATTATATGAAATATTTAAAAAACTTAGACCAAAAATACAATATATTTTACCTGCCTATTTAGCTTTTGGGCCACTTTTCTTTGGAAATAATATTTTATATCCTCTCCTTTTAATTAAAAAGAAACTGTATTAGCTCTTTTTTTTTTTTTAAACCATGTTTTTCCTCTTTATAATTTTATTTGAAAAAATAAATTTGCTTACTTTTTTCCTCTCACAGGCGGCCAAGACTAGTGAGTAAAACACCCATAGCTAATTTGCATGAGCTTGGTTACACTGTTAATGCCCAGATTTCCTTTAGTCCTGTTAATTCGTATGTGAACCCAGGGGCATTATTGCCCATTAGTCTTTCCTCAGTTATTTTGTGAAAGTCGGAATTGATGTGTAAGTGTTGTGCACTCTTTGGAGACCCAGTGCCTTGGACATACAGGGGTGAATTTTGTTCACAGCTGGCATAAAACAAAGTATCATAATCTTCCAGTGCCTTGTTTATGTAATTGTCTGTAAAATTTCTGGTTCAGCAAAGACTTTTTATTATCCTCGAAACTTAACCTACAATGTGCCAAGAGTCAAGAAGAAATAATAGTAAATGCTATACACCTACTGTGTGTCAGACACGCTGCTGGGTACTTTATAAATAGGAACTTTAATCCTTGTAACTCTGCATAATGGAGCGTATTGGTCATTTATTTGATGGAGGCTGGGAAGACTGCCCCAGTCGCATGGCTTTTTCCAGGCTTCATAGCTGGACCTCTCCCCACTTTTTTATTCTGTATTCATGCAATCCCAATGGCTCTAGTGGAAGTCAGAATGTATTTTGATAGAAAGTTAGTGATTGCCTTCTTTCTACCTAGGTCCCCCCCACCCCCGCCCCGCAACAGGAATAAATGAAGTGTGTTGTAGAGGAGTGGCAGAAAGATACTTAGATTTTCTTCAATGTTTCATGAAAATTAAGAGGAGAATTCAGAAATATCCACGACAAAGAGTGAGGGTAGTTAGTAGTTTGTGGGCAGAGTTTAGGTTAATCAGATCTCTGGAAGGACCACAGGATTTTTGAGTTTATTATTGTGAGTGGATATTTGTGTGTGGTGGAGGTGGGGGAGTGGTGATATGTGTGCTTGGCTCTCATAAAACTAGAGGGACAACAGATTTCTTTTCCCCCTCCATGACTGTATAGTTGAAAGCTTTCTTTTATCATTTTGCTGCCATATGTGTTTGTGAAATCAGTTGCGTTGTAAAATTCTTACTTCCTGGAAACCAGAAACCCATTCAGTAAGTGTCCCTGCCTTGACCACTTCCTCTTCGTTATTTCTAAATGATAGTGCTGCTCTTGTAGCATTCCAGACGTTCATCTAGCTAGGATTCCTTTTTCACATTTGCTCTTTGGTGCATTTTCTCCTGTTTTATTTTGTTTCTTTGTCCTGATTAGTTCACCAAGTATAATAGAGGAGACATTTGCTTTGTTGTTTTTCTTTTTTCTTTTCTCTAAAGCAAGTTATTTTAGAGGGAGAGTTTACTAGTGATAAGAGCTGTTTATGTCCTAAGCGATTGATTTGTAATTAATGTTGCCTGGGCTCTCACATGTTGGCAGAATTGGTAACAGCTTGCAGAATTTTTTTAATTCACTTTTCTTTTTGGTATTTTGACAATGTCATTCATATCTCATGAAAAAGTACCTCAGACAGGTTAAATGTGTTAAAACATGGAATGAAAAGGATGGAAGGAGACCCAGTGCTGCCTAGAAACCTTGATCTTTTGCCAAAGTATTTAAACAATTTAGTGTTTTGGTTTCCTAGCTCCAAGCTGCTTCTCAAATCCCTTGCTAATTAATCCAGTTAATGCTTTGTAGACTTACTATATGCAGTGCTTTGGCCTGCTCGTCTACCATTGAGAGGTCCGTTTTGTTTCTTGGGGCAAACCTCAGCTCTGTTCGGGTGCAGTGATACGCAGGGGACTTGCTGACGTGAGTACGCTTTTTCGTCTTTCAAACCTTTGTTAGTTTAAGTGTATGTGCATGTTCCCTGCTCTACATTGTACTTAGGCTTAAAATTTCAAGGTAAAAAAATTGACACAAAATAGAAATATAACTAGAAAACACTGTTTATACCAAACTAAAGAACTGATTAACTGGGTGAATGATGTTATTCAGTTCTCTAAGCCTCAGTTTTCTCATCTGTAAAATGGGGAAAATAATCTTTCTGGCATTGTTGTTGTTGTTATAATAAAATGACTCTCTTGAGTGCTTAGCAAGTGCCCAGCGCTTGGTAAAACTCAAGAAATGATGACTTGCTTTTATTATTGTGTTAGGATGTTGAATAAATTCTTTGGGTACTTGCTAAAATTTGGAGGAGGCAGATTCCTTTCATCAGGTTTTCTTTTGGCAAAGGAGTTTCAAATGCCTTAATTTGTGTCCAGGATATAAAAATCAAGCACTCATTCTTTAACAGAGATAATAAGAAACACACAGCTGTATTCTGCTTCAAACTGTGGTTTGAAGACCCATAGATGTGAATTATCAATACAGATAAAAAAAAATTTTTTTTTTTTTAAGTTGAAAGGTAAATTTCTCTCAATTTGCTCACTTGAAAGCTTAGGTACAAAAAAAATACATGGGCTGTCCACCCACCCCTCTCTACCCCACCCTGACAGTTAAATAAAACATGGATGCAAGTTCAGGAAGTCCTCACTGCTGGTAAAACTGATGATGACTTTTTGCTATCCCATTTCTGAAATCATACATTAAGCCTTTTAACCTCTGAGTATGACATAGTGATTCAGAATTAATAGGGTCCTCATTTGATCATTAAGGGAAATATCATCGCCTCCCTCCTGCCCAAGGATTTCAGAGAAGAAAATTGGCTGACAAACTATGTTACATTCTAAGTTTTCCCCCTACATACATTGATGAACTATCACAAAGTTAAAACATCCATGTAATTCCCACCCAGGTCAAGAAATGGAACATTAGTAGTATCTTATTAGTAGATATCTTATGTCTTATATATCTTGTAGTATCTTACTTGTCTTTCCAGTGATCACCCCCTCCTTTCTCCCTAAAGAGAACCATTATCTTCTAACAGAATTGACCATTTTTGCCCGGTTTTGAACACATGTAAGTGGAATCATATAAATAATTATGAGGGTATTTGGGTTTTTTTTCTTTTTTTTTTTTTTGCTAAACACTAAATTTATGAGATTATCTTTGTTGTGTGGTCCCGTGATTTGCTGGTTTCATTCATTGCTGTACAGTGTTCCATTCCCTGACTATGCCATCATCCATTCATTCTTTTGTCGATAGACATTAATGTTTCCCCCTTGTTTCAGCTATTTTGAATGATGTGGCTGTATGTCAATATTGAGACTCTGTCTGGTGCTTACATACTCACATTTCTGTTCTGTTAATATAATTAGGAGTGAAATGCTAGGTCACAGTATATGTTTAACGTTAACATAAAATGCCAAGCAGTTTTACAGTGTGGTCGATCCTTTTGCCTTCCATCGACGTGTGAGAATTCTGTTGCTGTGTCTTCACCAACACTTAATGTAAAACATCTCTCCAATTTTTGCCTTTCCCGGTGTTTGTGTGGTGTATTTCATTTGGGTTTTAGTTTGCATTTTCCTGATTACTAATGAAATTGAATATCTTTTAGTATATTTATTATTTGGTTATCATTTTTCTTATTTGTTCTTTGCGTATTTAAAGCCCTTTGGTAGTTATATCTATATTCTGTTCTCTGGTTTATCTTTTCCACTTTGACGGAGTCTTCTGCTGAACAGAAATTTTTACTTTTCATGTAGGTCAATTTATTAATTTTCTTTATGCTTAGTCCTTTTTGTGTTCTGTTTTAAAGCTCCCTATTCCAGGGATTTAAAAGATTTTCTCCTATATTTTAGAGGATTTTTTAAATTTTACCTTTCACATATAGTGAATTCACCTGGAGTTGCAATTCACCTGGAATTGATATTTTATTTTTATTTATTTATTTATTTTTAAAAGATTTTATTTATTTATTTGTCAAAGAGAGAATACACACAGGCCCCCATAGTGGCAGGCAGAAGCAGCGAAAGAAGCTCCCTGCGGAGCAAGGAGCCTGATGCGGGACTCGATCCCAGGACACTGGGATCATGACCTGAGCTGAAGGCAGTGGCTTAACCAACTGAGCCACCCAGGTGTCCCTTTTTTTTTTTTTAAATGCAGTGAGGTATAGGGTGGCAGTGCCCCCCCCCCAAAAAAAGTTGCTGACTCTTTGCTGTATATGATTTTTAATTCTTTGAAATTTGTTGGGTCTTGATTTTTGACCCAGAATTTGGTCAGTTTTTGTAAATATTCCATGTGTATTTTAAGTCAAGTATATCGTGTGGTTATGGCTATAGTGTTCTATGTCAGGTTGATATTTTCCATTCATCTGTGCCCTTACCAATTTTTTGTCTTCTTGTTGTTTTACTTGCAGAAGAAATATATATTAAAATTTCATTCTATGATTATGGCTTTTTTTTCCTTTATCCTCATAGTTATGTCACCTTCTAAAAATAATTTTTGTGGCTTTATTATGGTTGCAAACTAATTTGGAATGATTTCTTCCTGGTAAATTGAACCTTTTATTATGAAATGACTTTTTATATTTAGTAATGATTTTTGTCTTAAAGTTTACCTCAACTGATATTTTAAAAATTTGAGATATAATTTATATACCATAAAATTCACCATTTTATTTATTTATTTATTATTTTTTTTAAAGATTTTATTTATTTATTTGATAGAGATCACAAGCAGGCAGAGAGGCAGGCAGAGAGAGAGGAGGAAGCAGGCTCCCCTCTGAGCAGAGAGCCCGATGCGGGGCTCCATCCCAGGACCCTGGGACCATGACCTGAGCCAAAAGCAGAGGCTTCAACCCACTGAGCCACCCAGGCGCCCAAATTCACTATTTTAAAGTATACTAGTACGTGGTTTTGTAGAATATTCACAGGGTTATACAATCATCACCACTACCTAATTTGAGAACATTTTTATCCTTTAAAAAGAAACCCTATGTCTATTAGCAGTCTCTACCCTTTCTCTTTCTCCCCATCCCTTGGCAGCTATTAATCTACTTTCTGTCTTTATGGATTTGCCTATTCTGGACATTTCATACAAATTGTATCATACAATATCTCATGGGGTTTGTTTACTTTCACATATCATAATGTTTTTGAGGTTTATCCATGTTATAGCATGTATTACCGCATTCCTTCTTAGGGCTGAAGAACACTTCATATGGCCTCCCCTGATCTCAACTCCTTTCTTCTCTTAATCACCACCCTAAGTTTATAGTGATCACTTTCTATTTTTCTTTATCATTTTATCACTCAGACGTGTCTCCTAGCCACCATCACTTAGTCTTGCCCATTTAAAAAATTTTAATGTGTCACTTTAAATTATTTATTTTAAAGATTTTATTTTATTTTTAGAGAAAGTGTGTGAGCAGGGAGAGGGGCAGAGGGGGAGAATGTCAAGCAGACTCTACTGAGCACAGAGCCCAAAGCCGGGATTGAGCCCACTGCCCTGAGATCATGGCCTGAGCCAAAACCAAGAGTGGGACCCTTACCCGATAGCCACCCAGGTGCCCCTAGATTTCTTTTAAACTAGAAGCTTACCTTCCATCACTTTCTTTTCATTGAACTTTATCTGTTGAAGAACACCAGGCATGTGACTTGTAGAGGTTCCCATAGTCCATATTTTGCTGATTGTGTACTCAGTGTGCACTTTATCGTGTTCCTCTTTCCTTTGTATTTTCTGCAGATTGGTTTTTGGGTCCAAAGACTTGACTGGAATCATGTTTGATCTCTTTGTCAGGACATAGGTGGTATGTTTTTTTCATGTGGAGGCATCTAATGTCTAGTTACCTCTGTTTTTATGTTAACAGCTATTGTCACTAACTGTCTAAATCTGTTAGTAGGACTGCTTGTACAAGGAGACACTCTCCCTTGTTTACTATTTGGTAAATGTGTTACTGGTCTTGGGTAAAGGCAGGGGAAATGGTTGTTTCTTTCCCTTTATTTGCCAGTTTTCAGGATAATGAATTAATTTGTGTTTTGCTGCTGCTTTGCATGCCTGGTAATCTTTAATTGGATGCCAGAAATAGTGAACTTACCTTGTTGGGTGCTGGATATTTTTGTATTCCTATAAATATTAGTGAGCTTTGTTCTGGGACACAGTTAATTTACTTGGAAACAATTTGATCCTTTTGGGTTGTGCTTTTAAGATTTGTTAGGGCCAAAGCAGCATTAATCTGGGACTAATTACTCCCTACTACTAAGGCCAGACCCTTCTTTGTACTCTATCTGGTGCCCAGTGAATCATGAGTGTTTTTCCAGGCTAGCTGGAAGAAACAGTCACTATTCTTGGCCATATATGAGTGTGGGCACTGTTCCCTTCAATTCTTTTGGATGATTCTATCCGCATCCTTGGGTAGTTTCCTCACATGCACGTGCAGATCAGCACTGTCCTGATTATTCAGGGGAGGCTCTGAAGGTTTACCAGAGGTGTCTGGGCAGCTGTTTTCTTTCTGGTTTCTTCCCTGCTAACTCAAGTCACTTTGAGTTCCCTTTACCCCCTTACCTGTGTCTCTTCAATTCAAGGAGTCTGTTGGGATCCTCCGGGCTTCACCCTCCTGTGCTCTGGCCTGGGGACTTGCAGTAGGCAGTAAGCTGGTGCAGTTGTAGGCGTACTTCATTTGTTTTTCCTTCTCAGGGACCACTGTTGTTCATTTCCTGATGTCCAGTGTCTTGAAAACTTTGTTTCATGGTTGTTTGTGTTTTTTGTTGTTGTTGTTCAGGTGGGAAGTAAATCCTGTCTCTGTTACTATTCCATTTTGACCCAAAGCCAGGTGATTTTATTAGACGATGCGATGGTTGGATGTTCTGGGTCTGTATTCTCTGGTGCTAGGTGTGCTTTTTCAATATGTGATTTCAAGTCTTTTTTTTTTTTTTAATTTTGAAAGTTTTCTTGAATTATTTTAGTATTTCCTTGCATTTGTTTTCTTCTTTTTGTCTCTTATGCATCTGTTTGATTTTCTTTGCTTCTCTTTAGTATTTGCTACTTTATTTAGAATTCTTTTTATCTATTTCCTCACTTTTGGAAATGACTCCCCTCTTCCCCCTTACCTTCTGTTTCTCTTCAGGCATTATCTGTTGTGTTTGGTTTTTGTGTTTCCTCTAATTAGTTTTCATATACTTTTTTCCTTTTAATTCTGATTCTTCCCTGAGTTCTTTACCTCATTTGTACATTTTTATAATTCTGTCTTATGTTCTTTCATGTCTATACAATTTTCTTAATGTATTTTAGCTATTTTGAAATAGAAAGTATAGTTTTGGTTATTATGTGGTCCTGTCTTTCTGGCTGTAGGGATATTAGTCTGATTCTTACTCTGATTTATCTTATTGTAACTTTCTGTGGGATTTTCTTTTCGTTTTTTGAAATGATCTTTATTTAGAGAGGGAGAGAGAGCGGGGGGAGGGGGCAGAGGGAGAGAGAGAATCTTTTTTTAAAAAGATACTTATTTTTTTGAGCGAAAATGCATGTGAGCGAGGGGGAAGGTTGAGGAGAGAGGGAGGGGGAAGGGGAAAGAATCTCACAGACAGCGCTGACCACAGAGCCTGCCACAGGGCTCAATTTATGACCTTGAGATGATGACCTGAGCCAAAACCAAGAGTCAGATACTTAACCACCTGGGCACCCTAGGGAGAGAGAGAATCTTAAGTAGACTCCACATCCACAGCAGGGCTTGATCTCATAGCCCGGATACCATGACCTGAGCTGAACCTATGGGATTTTCTCTTAACACATTTCTGTTGCTCATTTTTATGTGAAATTAATTCTCCTGTAATGTTATGAGGAGAAGCAGTTAGGTGGTTTTATAACTTCACTGGACTCTTTCTACTGTTATTTCATGTGGTGGTTAAAAGTATATGATGGTTTGCTGTGTAATTTCCCTGGCTCTGTCCTCTTCTCTCACTTTCATCTGAACCTTCTCTTTGCGTTGCTTCCTCTCTGTTTTCTGTCAGTTTTGGTTCCACTCCCAGTAGGTTCCCTTTACTGGAGGCCCTTATCCCTTACAGGAAGATTTGGAGTTTCAAAAACTGTGCGGCTGTCCACGAGACTTCTCCGCAGCATATCCTCTTCATCTTTGATATTTTCATTGGGTATAAAAATCTAGTTATCTTACCTGCAGTCATTTCCCCCCCACCAAATCTGAAAGCTGTTATCTCTTTGTCTTCTGGCTTCTATTGTTTGTACTGGAAAATCAGCCATATGTCTCATTGTTGTTCCTTCAGTGGTAATTTTCTTTCTTTTTTTTCCCGGCTCCTTTGAAGGTTTTCCTCGTCATCGTTTGTTTTCAACAGTTGTGGTATGTTGTGTTGCTTTGCATTTGTCCTGCTTAAAGTCTGGGGTACTGCTCGAAAATAGGATTTGATTTTTGCCATTAATTTTGGGTAATTCTCACCATTATTTACCTAACTATTGCTTGTAATCCTAGTCCGCCCCCTGTTTAAACAATGTTATTTTAGTGTCTGTGTGTTTTAACACCATTATTTGAATCTCTTTTGGGTCTGTTTATCTTGCCTGTGGGACCCTGTAGTTTTCAGTCACTTTACTTTTATTTCTGTTTTCTTGGTTATTTTGTTTTGTTTTGTTTTTTTGAGTGCCTGTTATTATATATTCAAAACTGTAGAGCTATTTTAAGGCCTAGAATAAGGATTTACATTTATTGTTGGGATTCAGGCTAGGAGCACTAGCAGTCTCCCATCCCTTTACCCCATCCTTCCTTCTTTCCCAGTCAAGGATTTAGATGATTTGAAGATGTGCTTCAGTCTCTGTGAGGATTCATCTGTTTCCTTTTCGCTTTTCTCATGAGAAGTTCTAATTATCTGGGGTCCCAACCCAAAGCCTGAGGTGCTTCCTGGGGCCTCCTCCCTTTTATAGGCCCTGAATTCCAGTTTTGTCCTCTTAACCTGTTGGTGATTTGAAAACTCTGATCAGCTTTTAGCCTCTTACTTGCTTCTCCTGGAATCAGCACATGTCTTTAGGAGAAATGTGGCCTCAAATGCTATAATAATTTTTTTTTTTGAAGATTTCTTCTCCTGGATCTTGGCTCAGTGTAATTTGATACTTTTTTGGTAATTCTTTGATGCCTTTGAACAGTTGCTCTTTTTTATATTTTATTCATCTGTTCTATTTTTT
Source organism: Mustela nivalis (assembly GCF_964662115.1). NCBI lineage: Eukaryota > Metazoa > Chordata > Mammalia > Carnivora > Mustelidae > Mustela > Mustela nivalis. The sequence goes on along the minus strand of NC_139032.1, from coordinate 82,649,307 downwards.
TCTGAATAGGAACATTGATCTAAATCCTAATTCACCTTAACTGGAGTGGAAATCCAGCTAGCTTTTTTATAAGGGAGCCCTTTATTCAGGCAGTGGTTTAAGTTTGTTGTAATGTATCCTAATCCTAACATTTGCTCTTCGAGGCAGATGGTATCATTCCCATTTTCCTTACAAGGAAACTGATGCCTAAATAGGTTAATGAAGTTGTCCAAGGTCAAAAAATCTTTACCTTAAGGCACTAAGTAATTCCATTCCAGGAGACCTTCTCTTTCAGGCTTTGGACTTTAGGATAACAAGTACCTTGTTATATTATATGGTAGGTACACAAGAAATCTCAGTGATAGAGGAACGAGTCCAAAGAGGATGAGTGTTCTGTGGGTGTATATATATGGAATATAGACTCTAGAAAAACCTATAATTAATTTTGTGTGCATGAATAATTGGGTGTGAATCCTCCCACACAATCAGTTAAGTTGTATTTAGCTATTTTTCAATGTAAAAATCATCTTCCAAGTATTTGTCATACATCACAAGCTTTGACTTCTTGTTGAATCTTTGTATATAATTTTCCATCCATACTGTGTGATTAATCATGTATTTTTTAGAATTACAGAAATTATTTCCCAGCTTTAAGTTGCATTTAATTTACTTTAGAGTTGTACTTTATAGTTTGTTATCTGTTTCAATACTGCTTGGGATCATATTGAGTTTGAGAGAGGAGTTTTTAAAGCATTTTATGGTAGATCTCCCAACTAAAAGAATCTAGTTGTTGTTTGAACCTTAGAGCTGATGCAGAGTCACCTACATTCACTTTGGCCACTACTTCCATGGAGAAGGCCACTGCAAGCTGTGTGGCAACAGACAGGGGTTTAGAATTCTCTTCAGGAAGGAGCAGTGAAAAATTGGGTACAGAATTACAGCCAACCACATCTTCCTTTCCAGATGAGACTTTCATGTGATAAGTGTTTCTAATCTTGTAGGATTTGAGCTAGTTTACCTTATTGATTCTAGGACACATTTTCTCCCATAGTTTAATGTCTGATGTCATGATGTATCTGCAATAGATGAGATCTTGTAATCACTGCAAGCCACGCAGCTGTTCTGATGTCATTGCCCAGGCATGGAAGAACTTGGCTGTGAGTCCCGGTGGTACGTTGGGACACCTGCAGCTATGGACATTTCAGGATCATTTGAGAAAGTAATTTGAGGCATGATTTTAATCTGAAAACTTTCTGTTGACCTCTTCTTGCAAGATCAGCATCTATTACAGACTGGGTGTCGGCAGCTTGGGAAAAGTCTCGGAGGCAGTAACAAAAGGTTTAATTTTGTTTTGGAAAAGCCGCATTATTAAGCGCTCCTCGTAGCTCAATGGGTGATACTGTGTGCAAAACCTGGATTGAGGACTCTGAGCTGAAAAGCGATTCAGAAGAGTTGCTTTCTTTTGTGAAAAAATTACAGGAATACTTTGACTAATTTATTGTGCATGTATTTTATGTTTTATGTATGCACAGTGGTGTCGGATTAAAAAAGTCTGTTCCAAACGAGTAAGTTAATTTTACATAAAAAACCATTGTACTGTAATTTAATTTTCCCTCCTTTTTTTTGGGTGGGGGGATAGTAATAGCCTAGTGCATCTTATTCTCAGTGGTTTCTTAGATTCAGTGAAGAATGATAACTTGCTTCTTGCATACTTAAAAGATGTTCAGTATATATTGGGTAAACAGAGCCAGGGTTTCTTTCTTAGAAGACTTTCTTATAGTGCACATCTTGATATTAATTTTGAACTAAGTTTATTCATTCTAGTTTTAAATAAGATTTATAGAAGATGGGTTAGTAATATTTGTGTTCTTGAACTGAATTTTCATCATTTCACCATTGTTTGGTAGCACACAGTGAAGTTAACCTTTTTCTCTAAAAGGATAATCTTTTGGTAAGAAGATGACTTTTATTTTCTAATTTAATCTTATTTTGGGAGTAGATGGCTAAACCTCCTCTCTTAAAACAACAGTTTGTAGTGGTAGATTGGGAAGTAGGCTGGTGTCAGGAAACGGTTGGCTGATACATATATAAGAACACACATGGACATCTTTTTTTTTCCTCTTTGTGGCCCTCTCGGTCTTGAAGTTACTTACATGATTTTTTTTTTTTTAAAGGATTTTATTTATTTGAGAGTAAAACACTAGAGAGAGCATGAACTAGGGTTGGGGGCAGCAGGAGAGGAACAAGCAGACTCCCCACTGAGCAGGGAGCCTGATGCAGGGCTGCATTCCAGGACACTGAGATCATGACCTGAGCCAAAGGCAGAGGCTTAACCAACTGAGCCACAGAAGTGTCCTGAAGTTACCTGTGTGTATTGAATTTAAATTATATGCATTATTTAAAAAGTTAAGTGATATACAGTCTCTAAGTGATCTTCCAAATCTAAACCTTGACAATAGCAAATCGAGAACACGCCTTCTTCACATTCTGTGCAGCGAACTATAATGATGCATTATGGTAGAATTTACAGAGATGAGTTGAGCAACTCCTCTGCCTTCAGAGAACTTGAAATCTCATGTTGGCAGGTGGCTGAGAGTTAAACGTATTGGTATCCCCACTCTGGATTTGAGTGGCATTGTGTTTTAGAGGTCAATGGCATAACTGTTGGAGGCTGTCTAGATCTGAGTTTGAATCCTGATGTTCTCCTTTGTCAGCTTCTGCAAGGTACTTTCCCTCTCCAAGTACAGCTTCTTCAGTAGGGTGGTGGTTTTGAGCACCCAGCACGTTGTAGAAGCTCAGTAACTGTTAGTTGATGCTGTATCGTATTCCTCGTTCTCACCGTCATAATTCTCATCTGCATTTCAGTGTCATGAAAGAACTTTGATGTCAAATAGGCCTGGCAGGATTCCAGTCTGTCTCTGATATTTAGTTAGGTGTGTGGTATCACACTGTCTGCTTGAAGGCTCCTCTCGAATTTCTTTCTTTCTTTTTTTTTAAAGGTTTTATTTATTTATTTGATAGAGCTCACAAGTAGGCAGAGAGAGAGGAGGAAGCAGGCTCCCTGTGGAGCAGAGAGCCCGATGTGGGGCTCGATCCCAAGACCCTGGAATCATGACCCAAACCAAAGGCAGAGGCTTTAACCCACTGAGCCACCCAGGTGCCCTCGAGTTTCTTCTTATGGATATTGTAGACTGAACCTGGGCTCTTGCTCTCCAACTTGGCTCCTTCTATAGCTTTCCCATCTTAGAGTTGTTTGTATCAGAAACTTGGGAGTCATTCTCTCTGTCTTTGTCTCTCCTCTCCCTCATTCATCTTTCTTGTCTAGTTCTGTCTCTTGCTTCAGTCTTCTAGCTTCACTTCCATTGCCATCAAAGCCTGTACCATTTCTCACTCAGACAATTGCTGGAGCTGCCTACCTGAACTTCTATTAGGCTTTGCCTAATTACAGTCCATTCTCCATGGAACAGCTAGAGTAATCTTTGGAAAAACGTATCTGATCCTCTTCCCTCCCTCCCACTCCTTCTCATTCAGAAATTTTCAGTGGCTTCCTTTTACACCTGAATAAAGTCCAGAGTCCTTCATGTACCTGTGAGAACTGACATGGGTTGGCACCAGAGTCTTCTGGCTTCGTTTCCCTTGTGTTCAGTGGTTGTTACGCTGGCCTTCTTTGATTTCTTCTTTTGACCCAAATTCTTTCCTGTTTCAAGTGTGCTTCTAGTCCATGCTCTTCCTGCCCTCCACCCATACCACTTTCCCCACTTTTGTCTAATTCCTTTGCATCCTTGAAGTCTATGCTCATGTGATACTTCTTTTGGAAACCTAAAAACCTCTCAGTCTAAGTTGAATCTCTCTTTTATGTGCTGTCATAGCATGCCGGCTTTTTCTCTGTAGCGCTTACCTCCCATTTAAGATCTTCTTTCCATAGAGGGGTGCATGGGTGGCTCAGTGGGTTAAAGCCTCTGTCTTTGGCTCAGGTCATGATCCCAGGGTCCTGGGATCAAGCCCCGCATTGGGCTCTCTGCTCAGTGGGGAGCCTGCTTGCTCCTCTCTTTCTGCCTGCCTCTCTGCCTGCTTGTGATCTCTGTCTGTCAAATCAATAAATAAAAATCTTTAAAAAAGATCTTCTTTCCATAGAATCTAGTTTTTTGAGGGCATAGACTATATGGGTTTTGTCCACTGCTCAGTTGTCCCCAGAGTTTTAGCCCTGGTCCCTAACACATTGTAAGTGCTCAATCAACATTTGTTGCAAGGATGATACTTTTATTGAAATGAGTGAAGATTACCTGCCCAGTAGGGTTGGTATAAAAATGAGGACACAAATGGTATCTCACTGTATGTTATGTGGCACATAGTGGGTCTGTGATACTGTTCTTTTTTCCCCTTCATTCTAAAAATTAAGAAGGGTCTACCAGTTTTCAAGTGATAGGTTGTGACCCACTCGTGGGCAATGAAATTAATTCAGTGGGTCTTACAGTGAATTAAAAAAAAATGGAATAGAATAACAATTATTAGAGAAAATAACATCTAGTAAGAACAAGTATTGTTTCCTGAAACTTTTGTTCTGTGGGTGTCATGTATGTACCAATGGAGATATAAGCTATTTCTTAACGTGGGTAATTGATGGGAAAAAGAAATTTGAAAGCTATGATTGTAGCTATAACACAGTGTAGTATGTATATAGCTTCTAAGCAACATGGTGTTTAAGTTAGGGCAGCTAAATGCAGATGTAGCCAATTCTTTTTTGTTTGTTTGTTTTTAAAAGATTTTATTTACTTATTTGACAGAGACACAGTGAGAGAGGGAACACAAGCAGGGGGAAAGGGAGAAGGAGGCTTCCCATGGAGCAGGGAGCCCAATACGGGGGCTCAGTCCCAGAACCCTGGGATCACGACCTGAGCTGAGGCATACATTTAACAACTGAGCCACCCAGGTGCCCCCGGATATATCCAGTTCTTAAATGTAATTCCATATACCCTTGCTGACTTGTTACATTACTCAAGGGCCGAGAATCTTCTTTAGGCATCAATGTCATCACCAAAACTTGTGAGATCCCTAGTTTTTCCTTTTATATAGAGTCTATAATTATCTGTTTCTAACTTGTGTATTTTTTGAAAGTAACCTTCACTTCCATACGTTATATACCATGGCCTTTTCCAGGGTATTGAAAAGATCTCTCTAATACTGTTAGTATTTATTAGGGTGACATCTGTCTTATATAAACTGTATAGTGATGATGTTAACTTTGTGTTATAATGGTGTTCTCTAATAGCTCCAAGTACTGCCCTTATTAAATTTTATTGCTCTGGTGACTTTATAGGCTAGTATTATTAGTTTGATAAAATCAAGGTTATACAGATTTTATATATATATATATATATATATATATATTTTTTTTTTTTTTTTCATAGAAAGACCCAGACAAAAGCAGAGCATTTAAGGATTAAGACCATGATAGGTATGACTGTGGTAGCTTGGTAAATGATTTCATTTTTCAATGCATTTTTTAAAAATACAGGTTTGATAAGCATTTGTGTAACTAAACAATGATTTTCTTCTTTAAGGCCAGTGGTCACTTCCAAACCTTTGATGCTGTTGACTTCCTCAGCATTAATCATTGTTTTATACTCCAGTCTCCAAGGATGCATAAATTATGATAATGGAAGCAAGAGGAGGGCTGGAGCTTGTGGTCGCTGCTGCATTATTGTGTCCACTGGGATGGTATTTTGTGTGCTTGTCCTCTACAGATTGTTGGGCTGAGAACTGGATCCCATTCCCTGCAAAGCTGGAGACAACAATGAATTTTAAAAGGCATGAGAGCAGTCCTGTTAAGTGGTCTGATTGGAACTGTTACAGACTTGATGGAACAAAATTATTCTGGGGATCTTACAAAATCTCATGCAAGCATGGAGTGTCTCCTTACTCACAGTTAATTTGTTTTGTGGATATTCGTGGCAAATGCTCAAATAATTCAAATTGTTACCTCCAACCCACCGTAAGGAAAGACTGCGGTCAAGTCACAGAGTTTAGTTTTTCAGGTTTTCTCATGACTGATTTCTGTCAGCCATTGCAGACTGGTGAGCTAGACGCTGTTTCATTCTAAGAGAAGGAACTAAACAATGGTTCCTTGTTTATTTATATTCTTTTCATTTTAGAAGTGCGACACTTATTTTGGAAAATTTGGGAAATAAAATATTTAAAATGCAATATAAAAATTTCCCAACCCTCAGGTAAATTCTTGTTATTTTATTTGTATACTTTACAGTCTATTGTCTGTTTACACATGAAAGAATACTGCATGTGTTTTTTTTTCTGATGAATTTGAGATGAAATGAGTGTTTTTCAGGGAAAATAAATTACTAAAGTAGATGAAGAAGAAGTAGGACACTTAGCCTGGAATGATGTTCTTGGAGGAATTTGAAAAAGTTGTCAAAACACTATTCATAAAAAGTTGCTAGTTCTAGATGGTTTAGCTAGTCAGTATTCACATCTTTGTAGACAATGCCTATGCTACTTAAACTGTTCTAAATTACTTTTTTCAGTGTCATGCTTCTTCATTTTGCTAGGTTGTTATAACCCAAATACAAAAATGCTGGCCAAAAAGATAAGATTGGTCTGTACTTTTCTTTTTTGTCTCATTTATGACAAGGAAACTGATGTTGGATCATCAGTGATCGTGTGTGTTGCTGCACCAGCTGTTTTTTCGAATCCTACAAGAGAATAAACTCTGTATATTTTGAGTATAAAATGCTATTATTCACTTGAGATACAAATAACTTAATATTCAAGTTTTCATCCTACAAAAGATGATTTGTCATATATAAGATATTGAAAATAGCAATACAAATTTATTTTCAGTTCTCTATCACTGCCTATAAAGATCACCTCAAAACTGGACACAGTACTGATTTCTTATTTTTCGTGCTTCTGTGAATTGGCTGGGCTTACCTTGGCAGTTCTGCTCCGAGTTGTTGGCTAGAGCCACTCATTCAGCTTAGATCTCAGATGTCCAAGACGGCTTCTCTCATGTGTTTCCCATTTCACCTGGGTGGCTGGAACAGCTGGGTCCTGCCTGGGTCTTTCTCTGTCTCTGTGGCCCCTCTTCATTCAGGAGTTCAGCCTGAGATACGTGGCAGCCGGATCCCAAAAGGATGAAGGCAGAGCTGCCAAGCTTCTAAAGACCTAGGTCCAGAAGCAGCTCAGTGTAATTTCTGCGGCTTGTTCTATTGTTCAAAGAAAGTCACTAAGTCAGCCTGATGGAAGGAGGGGGAAACAGAATCCATGGCTTGGTGAGAGAAGTGGCATATGCCCGAGGTGACATCTTTGAAGACAGTCTACCATATTAGTTTAAACAGAACATTGCTAAGGTCTTGAAGCCCTCTGTGTGCTCCTCCCCTGAGTCTGCCCTCCTCCTGTGCCTTACTCCCATCCCTAGATAATCACTGCTCCTTCCCCCATTTTTTTTTCATTTTCTTGCTTTTTATGAACATTTCACCATATATGTAGGTATCTCTAAATAAAGTCTTCTTTAGTTTGCATGGTTGATATGTATTTGTTTCTTTAATAATCCTAAGTTTCAACTTAGAATACCTATACTGAAGATTATTTACAAAACTCAGCAATGCAAAGATAGAAAAAACGAAAATAGCTTCTACTCCTAATTCTTAGGTATAATCATTGGTAACATTCTGGTATTTGTTAACACATGCACACACTCCCCAATTTCTATCCACTATCTCTTGTTTCCTGAATCTATTTCTTGAGTTTGAGTGCTAAGCGCTTCTACTTTATCTGAGTCTATAATAATTGGTTCCTGCATTTTGGATGACATATGGCAAGAACTTGGGTATGTGAGAGATTCATTTAAACATTATTTGGGGCGCCTGGGTGGCTCAGTGGTTTGGGCTGCTGCCTTTGGCTTGGGTCGTGATCTCAGGGTCCTGGGATCGAGCCCCGCATCGGGCTCCCTGCTCCGCAGGAAGCCTGCTTCCCTCTCTCTCTCTCTCTGCCTGACTCTCTGCCTACTTGTGATCTCCGTCTTTCAAATAAATAAATAAAATCTTTAAAAAAAAAAAAAAAAAAACATTATTTGACTCTGTTTGGATGGTTAGAGTTTGCACAGTGAAGGATAGCTACGCGCACACGTGTGTGTGTGTGTGTGTGTGTGTGTGTACATATGTATACTAAGTGATAATTCTGTTGGCCCAGGGACCACACTTTGAGAACTTCTGTTCTTTAATATGATTTTTAATGGATATATTACAGCTAATCACATAAATATATTCTACTTTAGTCAATCTCTTTTAAGTCATGTTGTCTAGTGTTGCTGTTTCAAGCAATATGATAACGATGGTCACGTACATTTATTAGCATTTCCTTTTAATATATATCTAAAAGTTGAATTACCTGGTCAAAAGGTTGGCGTGTTCTTAACGCCTTTGTTTTATTTTATTTTTAAATTTTATTTATTTGACAGAGAGAGAGATCACAAGTAAGCAGAGAGGCAGGCAGAGAGAGGGGGAAGCAGGATCCCTGCTGAGAGAGAGCCTGATGCTGGGCTTGATCCCAGGATCCTGAGATCATGACCTGAGCTGAAGGCAGGGGCTTAACCCATTGAGCCACCCAGGTGCCCTTCTTAATGCCTTTAGTATGTGATGCCTAATCATATCCCAGAAGACTGTATTCATTATACTACCAACTAGGAAAATATGAGAAATCTAAATGAACATTCCAAAGTGTCTGAGGGAATTTTCAAAGGGGACTCTCAAAATAATTTAACATTGAAATAAGTGTATTGCCTTTGTAAGGTTATTATTTTGTGAGGTTGATACTCCTTTGGATGTAAAAATTCTAATATATTAAAAAATTGATCAATTTATGTGACTGTTTTACCTTGCACGTGGTGATTAGCATTTTTAAGTGTATGTTATCAGATAAAAGGGTCTCTTCTTCCTCAAACCTCCCAACATGTGGACCAACATGCTGTTGTTTATCATTTATAATGTCCCTACAGTGAAATCTCTGTAATTTTGCATTTCCTGCTGTAATTTGGCATAAAGATGAGTTCTCTTTCAAAGCCGTTCTAGGGAGGGTGATAGTTTCTAATCTTGAAGGCCAGAGATGGGACCTGAATCTTGTGTCTGCTACTTACTTTGTGACCTCATTAATAATCTAAGCTCTAGTTGTCATTTCTAAAAAGATAGTAACACCGGGAGTTGTTTATGTAGAGATTGGGTATTTCTAGAAACAGGGCCGTATTCTCTTGCTGTAGCCCATGGAGTTCTGACTGAAGTGACCTTGCTTGAGCCTGGAGAGAGGATCACAAGTGAGAGACAGTCAATGGACTGCTGCACTTTCTGTCCCAGTGGCCAGGTTTTTGCCTTGAGAAGGTGTGGGGATAGTAGTAGCTAAGGACTGAGGAGTATTCTTCTTTGTGTTTAGAGTACCTCTCTTTATTTTCCTCTTTATGTATCCATTGTATAACTTTTCCACTGGATTCTTTTGAGGATTTTATGAATGCTAAAGCACGTGAAAGCGCTTTGAAAACTGTATAGTCTTTTTGGAACTCAAAGCAATATGATGTTTGGCTCTATTCAGAGACTAAATGAATTCGTATCAGAGAGCCAGGTCATTATTTATATTCCTCTAAATTGTTTTCTGATATTTTTTACAGATTTTTGTTACAGGTGTTTGTCATGGATTTTTGATGTATCAAATGTTCCCAGCTTAGGAGGGGTTCATTTAAATAAGTTTATAAAATACTTATTTAGAATTATAAACCTCCTTAGGCACAACTTCATTCATAGCATTTTTCTCAGGCCCAGTCCATGAAGCCCATTTCATCTACCTCCTCGTGTGTGTGTGTGTGTGTGTGTGTGTGTGTGTGTGTGTGTGTGTAGTGTGGGGTGTAGAAGTTGGTGTAGATGATAGGTTAGACTTTGGAGTAGTACAGAGTTTAGGCTAAATCTTGGCTTTGTCCCTTAGTAGCCTTGTCACCTTGGGAAAATCAGTTAACATCTGAGATTTGTTCTCTTCTTCTGTAAAGAATATTGTGCCTCTTTCGTAGGATGGCTGTGAAGACTAAAAAAGAAAATGTCAGTTTGGGGCCCATCGGCAAACAAGTTCTCAATAATTGTTTCCTTTCTGCTTACCCTCTGAATATATTGTTGAAGTTTTCCTGTTCTCTTAAATCACTCCACTAGTTTTGTTTTGTTTTCATACAGATTGCTAAATTGTCTTAAAAGATGAAATTATAGATATGTTTTTGCCTCTTTGTATTGTTAGATGTTATGTAATGAAGAGGAATAATAGAGTCAGTGCAGAAAATCAGATAGTCATAATAATGTGTATCTTTAGGAATTCTCTTAGAAAATATGCTGTCAATAAATGAAAACAGTTCTCTGATTTTAGGGATTAGATGTGATTCCTGATCTGCGACACAACGGCTATTTGCAATAATTGACTTTTTGATGCTTTTTGAATTAGATTGGTTCAGTATGTACAGTTGTTTATAGTCGTTTGAATTTATTGAAGCATTTCTGTGGTCAAATGCGTATGGGGGGTGTCAGACTATACACATTTGCTGATTATCTAGTTAGGAATATTGCTTATGCTGGTCAGTGGTTCCTGCTGATTTAAAAACAGAAGGTGCATCTGTAGACAGTGCTTAGATTGTATAAAATTGGTTGTATTAGCATCTGACACTGCAGGAGAGCAAATTATATCTTGAACGAATAATTTTAAAGAATACAGCCGTTTGTGATATCTTTGTAACGAAGGTACCATTTTATCTCCATCATCTTAATTTCAGTAAGATCTAATTTCCTACCTAGCCACATCTCTTCTTTTCTAGTGGGATTTAGTCTTTATAGGTTGAGTCGTTTTTAGTTTTATGTTTTTAATGAAGAAGATTGTCAGCAGTAGGATTTCCTGTAAGGAATTTTAATTCATTTTGTTTCAGCTGAAGTTGGAATCATTGCTAAGCTCGTGAAAATATCATTCAGTGAATAAGATCTTAACAGTTTAAAAAAATACTGTATTTATATTATTCCAGTTATTGCATCTTTAGTTTTTCATGTTTGAATATTTTTTAGGTAGCATCACTTGGGCACAGGAAACTAATGTGCATTGTTCTATTAATAAAGAAGTGGTTGTTCTCTGATTTGATTGTTTGAATTGTGTGAATTGGAGAGTAATGTTTTTTTAGCATGACACTTTGGGAACTGCTACTTGGTTAGGATACTTTTGTTCCAAGGTCTCTTTGAGTCAGTTCCTATTAAAAGTGAAATGTGACAACCTGTATAACAATGAGAATATTTGAACAATACAAACTTGTATTATTATTGTATGGCTTTGAGGAAAACCTCATACTGTGTCTAATTGAATTTATTATGCTTAATGAATATTTAAACCAAAGAGTACCTTTTTTGTTTCCTTGACCATTGAGTTTACATTTTTAAGTGTATGTAAAATATACTATAAAGTACGTAGAATGCTGAAAATTTGCAGCCTAAGAGATAATTATACAGCAGTTGCATTATAGCATTCATTTCCAAAGAAATACTGTTAAAAAATTGTATTCTCAATAAGTTCTAATAGATGGCAGAAGAAGGAAGGGGTAAAAAATATTAAATTAACATTTGCTGTCATTAATAGTTCCTGTGAATTTTTATAAAGGAAGTGATCACAGTGAATTTATTTGGTAAATTATCAATCTCCATATTATACACCTTCTTAAGAATGCCTTGGAGTGTCCTATTCAGAAACATATCATTAACTTAAAATGGTGTTCTTTCCCTTTTTCAAGAGAACAAGGAATTCACATTTAACTGCTTGATACTAGCTATATTATGTAAATTATTATGGTTTAAGTGTAATATTATATAAAAACCTCCCAAGTAGTTACAAAGTAGTAGTAGTTATATGAGGATTTATATCCAGTGAAATAATTTTTTGTTAGTTTATTCAAGAATATCACTATGAATGAAATTTAGTGATGATTACAGTAGTACCAAGGTACAGCATTTCTCTTAACATTGTAACTATTAAGATACATTACCTGAGTGACCCTTTTCTAAAGTTAAGCTTTGGAAAGGAGAGGGAAGTGTGAGAGTATGGATTTTGAGGGCTATATAAAAGTTTGGATTTGTGTCCCCATGAAACTCTTAAAATTTGGCATTTTGTGACGGTAAAAGAAAGCTCGCAGGAATGCCTGACTACTTTGCTGTTGCCCAGTGTTTTCACTTGCTAGGTAGTTAAGTATCTGTTTGGATTCTTATCCTTTTGTTGGATAAAGCTGACTGGGTCTTTTTCCTTGCATCTAAGACAAATTGACCCAGTATATTCTGGTTTGTTCTGTCCTACCAAATGTTTTTAGCTATGACTTATTATGTTTAAGGGATATTAAGAATATCCTTATCTTAAATGTCTTTTTCAGATGAGGAGGACTTTGCCAGCTGCCATGAGGAGTTAGGAGTGAATGGCCGTGTCAGGGGGCTCTGCTATTTTGAGAGACAGTTGACTATCTGGTTGAAAACAGTTGCCTGCTGATAGCATTCATAAAAATAAATTTCAGGTGGATTAGAGATCTACATTAAAAAAGAAAAAGTTGGGCGCCTGGGTGGCTCAGTGGGTTAAGCCGCTGCCTTCGGCTCAGGTCACGATCTCAGGGTCCTGGGATCGAGTCCCGCATCGGGCTCTCTGCTCAGCAGGGAGCCTGCTTCCTCCTCTCTCTCTGCCTACTTGTGATCTCTCTCTGTCAAATAAATAAAATAAATAAAAATCTTTAAAAAAAAAAAAGAAAAAGTTAATAATATTTGAAGAAAATGTGAGGATAGTTTTAGAGATCTGGATAGAAAATAATTTCTTCAGTAAGCTGTGAGAAAGCACAAACCTTGATGGAAAGGACTAGATTTAACCACACTAAAATTTGCAATCTGGGCAAAAGAAACTGTAAACAAAATAAAAATTTCAGATTGAAGGGCGATTTTTTGCAAGCTTGGGATCTGGATACGTAAGGAACATGAAAGAAGGAAACAGGAAAACAGACAAAATACTAGGTCACGAAAGAAGAGACCCAAATGGTTAATAATCATATAGAAAGATTACATCATTAAAAATCAAGGAAATACAAATCCAAGCTGTGAGATATTGCTACTTCTGTGAGAGTGGTAGAATATTTTAAAAGTTGAATAAATGCCAAGTATTGGTAAAAATGTAGGACCACAAAAACTCAACTCTTTTGGCAACACCTAGTAAAGAAAAGGGTACTCATAGCCTGGGAACCAACAGTTTCACTTTTAAGTAGATGATATAGAGAGATTCTTACGTGTGCACAAGGAGACAGAATCAAGAATGTTCATAGCAACATTCTTTTTTTGTAATAGAGAAATACTGAAAACCTAAATGACCATCCCTGGAGGAAATGGATAAATTAGGAGTTACTTATAATCGAAGAACTGTATAGCAATTAAAATGAAATCTCATCTACTTAACACAAATTGGATAAATCTCAAAAATATAATTATGAGTAAAAAACAAGTTGAAAAAGCAGTATACAGATACATAAATGTTAAAATTATGAAACTTTTGTCATGTGTGCATTCATGTGTATTAACAGTATAGAAGCATGGAGGGGAAGGCTTACTAACTTCAAGACTGGTGATTCTTTGGAAGGAGGAGAAGGATGAGATGAGGGTGGAAGGTGGTGCTTTAAGCTGTATTTGTAAATAGGAATGTTGCAGAAGTTTATTTCTGCCCATCAGTTGGTGAATTAATAGATAAAATGTGGTATATTCATTTAATGGAAAACTATTCAGGTATAAAAAGAAACTACTGGTATACGCTTTGGGCATACTTCAGAAATATTATGCTTGGGGCGCCTGGGTGGCTCAGTGGGTTAAGCCGCTGCCTTCGGCTCAGGTCATGATCTCAGGTCCTGGGATCGAGTCCCGCATCGGGCTCTCTGCTCGGCAGGGAGCCTGCTTCCTCCTCTCTCTCTGCCTACCTCTCTGCCTACTTGTGATCTCTCTCTGTCAAATAAAAAAAAATAAAAATAAAAAAAAAATCTTTAAAAAAAAAAAAAGAAATATTATGCTAAGTGAAAGAAGCAAGACACAAGACACCATATATTGTATGATCACATTTATTGAATGTCCAGGAGAAGCACATTTAGAGGGATAGAATAGATTAATGGAGTAGATTAATAGTAAAGGGGCACGAGGAATTTCACTGGGATAATGAATGTGTTCTAAAACTGATTTATGGTGACAGTTGCACAAGTTGGCAAATTTACTAATAATCATTGGAGTATACAATTGAGATGGGTGAATATATATAAAATTTATCAAATGAAGTTATAAAAAGTTAATATTTTTTATGTCTGTATGGTAGTCAATATAAAAGTGTTTCAGGGGTCCTGTTAAAAATTATTAAATAGGACACCTTTTCATATCATTTATAGTTCCAAATCACTTTATTACTTTTAAAAATGTATTGAGATTTAGAAGGAGGTAAATCCACAAAGTGTGTAGCTTCATGAATGTATATAGTTGTGTAGCCCTTACCCAGATCAAGATCAGGTATATTACAGTAATGTGATTATAGTTAACAATGCTGAATTGTATACTTGAAATATGCTAAGGGAGTACATTTTAAATAAGTGTTCCCATCACACGTGAAAAAGGTAACTGTGTGAGGTGATGGGTATATTATGTAGCTGGGTCGTCCTGACTATTTAACAATGTATATGTATATCAAAACATACTTAAATTATACCTAAATAAAGCTGGAGTAAAATATCCTATATGGCACTCTAGAAGGCTCCATTGTGTTTCCTCATAGCCTCCTCCCTTTTCTTGCCTCCTACTGTTTCATTATCATTAAGTGTTAGTCTTGTTTTTGAACTTCATAGAAATAGGATCATATAGTTCCTTTGGTTTAAAAATATGTCTGAGATTCGTCCAGGTTGTTGCATGTAGTCCATTCTTAAAGATTTATTTTTTTAAAATTTATTTTATTTTTAAAAATTTTATTTATTTACCTGACAGAGAGAGAGATCACAAGTAGACAGAGAGGCAGGCAGGGAGGGGGGCGGGAAGCAGGTTTTCTGCTGAGCCGAGAGCCCGATACGGGGCTCGATTCCAGGACCCTGAGACCATGACCCAAGCCGAAGGCAGAGGCTTAACCCACTGAGCCACCCAGGCGCTCCAAAGATTTATTTGTTTTAGAGAGCGAGTGCATGAATGGGGGAAGGGGGAGAAGGAGAGAATCTCAAGCAGACACCCAGCTGAGCATGGAGCCTCACACAGGGCTCGATCTCATGACTCTGAGATCATGACCTGAGCCAGTATCACCAGTCGGACACTTAATCGACTGAGCCACTTATTTGCCCCTAGTTCATCCTTTCTGATTGCTGTACAGTTTTCCATGGTAGATATACCGCAGCTTTGTTCATCCTCCCATTGATTGACACTTGTGTTTTACTCTTAGCAACAAAGCTGCAATGAATATTTTTGTACATGTCTTTTGGTAAACGTACCCACTTGTTTCTCTTGGTTATATATCTAAGTAGAATTACTGGGTCATGAGTTGGGTGTATGCTGAGTTTCACTAAATACTGTCAAATTTCTAAAGTACTTGTGCCAGTTTCTTCCCCTCTAGCGGTCCTTGAGAGTTCCAGTTGCTCCACATCCCACTGCATGGCTCTGTGGCATGGGTTACCACACTTTATTTAGCCATTGCTCTACTGACCGATATTTAGGTGGTTTCATATTTTCAGTACTTTGAATAAAACTCTCATGAACATTTTTGTAGAAACAGTGCTTCGATGAGTTCCATAAATGCTTTCCTAGAAATAAAATTGGTGACTTAAAAGGCATGGACATTTATTTATTTATTTGACAGATCACAAGTAGGCAGAGAGGCAGGCAGAGAACAGGCTCCCTGCTGAAGACAGAGCCTGATGCGGGACTCGATGCCAGGACCCTGGGATCATGACCCGAGCCAAAGGCCGAAACCTTAACTCACTGAGCCACCCAGGTGCCCCAAGGCATGGACATTTAAAATGGATTTTGTTTGTGTTGCTAAAAAATTACACTCAATTGTTTTCCATCCAACCACATTCTCAGTTACCAAGGTTATGAGAGTTGCTTGTTTCCCCAGATGCTTCAGTCTCTGTATGTTTCCCATACTTTTAACCTTTCCTAAACTGATAAGGGGAAGAAAACAACAGAAGTTAGGGAACCATAACACTTCAGCACTTTGCAACCCTTTTCTGGCATCTTTCAGGTGGTAAGGTAAGGGATCTAGTGTCCCATCTCCTTTGAAAATGCTTTCAGTTTTGCAGGCTCTGAGGGGAAGGAGAGGCCGGGTTGGTCTCTTAATGGGATCTAATCAAGGCTTCATGCAAGAAGGATGAGAGAATTCAAGCTTGAATCAAAATGTTGGCTACCTAGATAACACGCGGACTATGTTGGTAAGGGATGGAGGAGCAGATACAATTCCTTGACAGAGGCTACTGCCTTTCTTACCTCATTTGATGAGGTATAAGAGTCCTTAATTTACCTGTTCACCCTTCCTTTCAAAACTGTCCTAATTTCTGTTGTACCTGAGCAACTTCAGGAGAGCATTTGTGTGCCTCTTATGAGGGAGAGACCGCAGATCATGTGTCTTAATGCCCTCTTCGTGCCTAACATGCTACTAGTAGTGCGCATGTAAATTCCGTGAATGACTCACTAGGACCCCCCCCCCCCCACTTTGGAAGGGAAATGTCAGAAGAGTATGACAATGTCCTATTACTGCTCCTCAAGATTGGACCTTCCTGGAGAGGGCCAGAGGAGAGCAACAGTGGACAAGGACTGGCAAGGAGCCCGGCATGAGTTAAGGCTCCTCTCTGGCTGAACCAGGATAACAGGACAGCAGCGCTGGCAAGGAAAGGCCAGCATTTTTAAGTCCAGCTCAGACATAGAGCTGTGGTGAGGACTCCAATTATACATAAGCAGAGGCTCATGGAGAGGAATGGAAGCGCTGGTTACTGCGGAAGTGGTTGCGGTCTTCGTATGCCTCCTCCTTCACGGTGGCTAAGCATTTGCTAGGTGCCAGCTACCTTTCAAAGTGCTTCACTTCCGTTATTAACCCTGAAAAATTCTGTGAGGCAGACATTATTATGCCCCATTTACAGATCAGGGCAGTGGGGCTCAGAAAAACTGATTTGTCCAGGTTCACACGGCTGATAAGTAGTGGAACTGAGATTCTGATTTAGGAATGACTTCAGTGCTGGGGCTTCTGGGTGGCTCAGTTGGTTAGGTGGCTGCCTTTGGCTCAGGTCGTGATCCCAGGACCCTGGGATGGAGCCCCGCATTGGGCTCCCTGCTCAGCGGGGAGCCTGCTTCTCCCTCTCCCACTGCAGCTCCTCCTCTTGTCCTCCCTCGCTCTCTCACTCTCTCTCAAATAAATAAAATCTTTAAAAAAGGAAATGGGAAGGACTTCAGTCCTCACTCTCTTCACTTGCCACACTATTATGAAAAAAACATTAAAAATAATATAATGTCTAAAATAGGCTGATCGCTTACCACATGCCAGGCACTAATTCGGCTTCTTTAAGTGCATTATTTCATTTACTACGCTATAAAATAGATGCTCTCTTAATGCCCACTTTACAGATGAGGAAACTAAGCAGAGGAGGTTTAAATAACCTTCATTAGGTCACACAGCTAATTCCTGGAAGAGTCCATATTGAAATCCAGTCCACACCACCTTCTTGGGTCATAGTCTGGAATGATCTTGCCCGGATGGTTTCTAAGCACCTTCGTTAGCCTTGAGAGTCTTCAGCCTTCTCCTCTCAGGCACAGGGATCATCTTATGGTTTACTGTTCTTATAATCCTGCAGGTGCCAGAGGCTTCCAGAAGGTGTATAACTAAACTTGCTGTGTGAGTTAAGCTACTGTGGCAGCATATGGGTTTTTTACCATCAGGTGAGGTACTGGAGGTAGCAGTGCTGCTTGGATTACATAGTCCTAGTGTAGGGCCATGGCCCCACACAGTGGATTCCAGAGCAGGTTTGTCCTGGCGAGGATGCAGAGCGAGAAGGGCCTGATCAGTGCCCTGAGAGAGCCCTCTGTAGTCTGAGCTTGCGGCCTCCTGGGAATCCAGTTGTCCATCCCCACCCCCAGTTGCAGCTGGGAAGACCCAACCCTGACAAAGTCCCATTCCTGTTCTCCAGGATGGGTTGCTTGTTTGTTCAAAGATATCTGTGTGAGGCACGGTGCGAGCAAGTCTAAGAAGAGAATCTTTGCCAAACCTTTATCTCAGTGCTCCCTGAGCACAGACGAATTCTCTGAGAATCCTAGTTTAATCTGTCTTGAGGAGCTTGAAATTACTGGAATTTCAACAGTGGTTAGCTTCAGAGGCACTGTAGGGTTTGGGTTGTTTTTCTCTTTGTCTTGTGTAACAGCCTTCTACTGCCCTCTTGACTGTTCCCTTCTATGCCCCCAACAGCCCATATTTCCTGTGTGTCCTGTTTCTCAAGGCCTGGCCCCTTACCTGGCTCCAGGGAGCCTGCCCTCACTTGTTGTTGGCATGGATGCGCAGTCCAGAGGCTGAGGAAACCTTGCTGATTTTCACCTTCCTTAGGAGAGGGTTGTGTTTTTAAGACTATTGAAGAAATGCAAATTGAGGAGAGCTCTTGTAGCATTATTCCAAGCTAAGAATCCTTCTGTTATCTCCTATATATAAGGTTTTATTGGTTCAGTTTCAACCAGTTTCAACCATTTCAACCAAATGGAGGAGGGGGCTTCATAGAATACAAGTTTTATGGTAATGGCAGGAGGGAGGAAACCCCTCTAGAGGATGAAGCGAAACCATGGGAGTAAAGTCATCGAGCCAAACGGAGAGGATGAAAGGAGGCTTTACAATTCTCATTGTTATGTCAAGTGTATCAGTCTAGTTTAGAACAATTACTCAGTTACTGAGCTAATTGCTTCTTAATGGAAAATATATATTTCAATGTTCAGACTTCCTAAATCCTTAATTTAAAAAAGGCATATATGGAATGGTATTTAAGTATTGGCCACTGCTGCTTAAATTTAGAATTTTACTTCATTGAAAGGGCTTTGTTTTGTTTTCTTTTGTGAGAGTCTTAACTCTGTAGGATGGTTGGCCACAGGGAAAACCAGAAAGAAGTGCTTTCCTTAGGGCTATTTTCTTTTAAAGGATACTTGTAGCTATGGACATTTTACCAAAGCAGTGAGTTGTCTGAGGATTTTTAGATCATAGAATGACAGAATTTTAGAGTCCAAAGAATTCTTTTAGTCAACACTTTCAGTTTATATTTGAGAGAATTTATATTCAAAGACTTTTTATGATCACATAGTGGCAGAATCTAGGCCTGCTGATTCCCAATCTGATACTTTAATATTCATGCTAAATCTTATGTTGTAATGTTATTGTGACTGTCTGAAAGCCTACTGAAAATGATTGCATGTAAAAAGTCAGATATTATTCAGGTGTAGGAGACACAATGCTAAATAAAAGTGGTTCAACTACCAAGAAGGCTTGGACTAAGGTAGGGAAGGTCAGCAAGTAGATGGAACATTGTCCAGTGTGATACAAGATGTGTGTCAGTCAAGGTCTAGTTGAAGAAGAGAGAGACCACTCCATCAGAAAAGGAGTGAGTACAGAGAATTCCGTCTTAGAGAATCATTGGAAAGAGTGGAGGAATATGCTTCAGGCTAAATCTCCAGGAATGACTTTCAGAATCACTCTGCAGAAGTAGCACACCAAAAGATTGGCCACGGCTGCTGTGTCAGGAAGCTGAGGGATTCTGGAAGCTGCTATCCCAAGTGTTAAATCCAGGTCAGCCCTTTGACCACTTGGGCTTAGGAAGTCTCCATCAAATTTGTTGCCTCCAGAGCCATCATGCCATTCCTACAAGTCCTGAATCAGAGAATTGGGTTCTTTGTGTTACCTCCCGGCTCTCTTCTTGGCGGTGCTCTGATTTCAGGCCTCACCAAGTGGATCTAATTGGTGGAACCAAAATCATACCCAAGATGAAGTTATTGGAATTTTGTTATTGAACTTTCCGAGTTCAAATCTTGGCTTTTACATTTACCCATCTGTGTGTTGATGAGCCTGTGGGGTAACGGTACTTACCCTGTAGAGTTGTCAAACTTAAGTGACATGACGGGGCATATGGCTCGCATAGTATGTGACACCCAGCATAGGCATTTTGTGAAGTCTTTTGGAGGAGACTTGACCAGAAGCACCCCTAAATTAATTTATCTTGGGAAATGTTCAAAGGCATTTCAGAGTAGAGTTCAAATCAGAAAGCTTTTATGGAAGGCAGCCTGCTCTGTGCTCAGCACTGTGTTTGAATGCTGGGGCGCCTTGATTCTTGGGAGGAGTGCAGATGGTGGGGAGATATGGGTCCTGGCCTTGGGAGCTGCTTATTTTATTTATTAAGAAGACAAGTACTTACAGAAGTAACCGTCTAAGATAGTAAATGATTAGATGTGCAAGCAGGTGTTAATAATTTGATGCTATCAAAACAGTAAATATTACAGAAGCTCAGAGGAAATCAGTCAATGTGGGCTAAAGTAGTCAGGGGTAGGTTCCCAGAGAGGCAGATGGGGACATTATATGCTGTTGTACGCCATTTAAATCAAATTTCTCAGGAACATATTTCTTTATTTACAAAGGTTTTTTTGGTGTGTGTGTGTGTGTGTGTGTGTGTGTGTGTGTATGTATTTAAATTATGAGCCTTGTTTAAAAATGTGGAAGATTCAGGAAATAAGGAAAATTCCTATAATTTCACAACTGAGGCACTCATAGCTAGAAGTTTCATTGGGTTTCTATTTAGTGTTTTTTGAAAAACTTAAAAGTAATTGCTGTTACAGTGTGATAAATCTTTACATTTTGAGTTAATTCTTCCTAATGCAATGATGTTAGTATTTTCCCACGTTATTACAGACACAACCTAATTTTAATGGTCGCATAGGTGGTGGGTCACTTGAGCTTATTAATGCTCCTAGTGTTTGAAATGAAGTTTGAAACAAACATAAAAATAATTATATTTTCAATTATTTCCTTGGGACAGATTCTGAGAAGTGGAATTACTAGGATGTGGATTGTGGACATTCTTAGTGCTTTGGAAATGTATTGCCAAATTATTTGCTGGAAGGAGTGGTCGAATATATGCTCCCTTTCTTTCTTCATTCTTTTAGACTCATTCGGTACTTATGTGCTAGGCCCAGTTCCAGGCTGTAGGGATATAGTAGTGAACAAAATAGGCAAAAATCCCTGCCATCATAAAGCCATCTATACTAGTAGGGGAAAACAGATAATAAGAGAGTGTATAGTATGTTGGGTGATAAAATGTGCTAAGGAGAAAACACAGGAAAAGAGAATAAAGAATGGTGGGGATAGGGAAATTTTAAATAAGGTGACTGGGGAAGGCAGCACTAGGAAAGTAACTTGTGGATGAAGACAGCACATGCGTCATTCCTTGGTATTTATCCCACAGAATGAACAGCAAGGGAAAGGGCCATGAAGTGGAAGCATGGCTTGCAGGTTTGAGGAACAGCAAGTAGACCCAGGTGGCTGGAACAGGGAGTCAGGAGGGCAGAGTCATAGGAAATGAGGTCAGAGAGTTGCTGGTAAAGTAGGACCTGACTTAAGTAAGTAACAGGATTACTCTGGCTGCTGTTTTGAGAACAGCCTGTAGGGAATCAGAGGCAGAAACAGAGATATCTGTTAGGTGACTGTTGTAGTGGAAATGATGGTGACTTAGACCAGAGTGGTAGTGTGGAGAAGGAGAGAAATGGTCAGAACTTGAATTTGTTTTGAAGATTTAGTTGACAGATTGGCTGACAGATTGGATCTGAAATGTGGGAGAAGGATCAGGAGATCAGTTTGGGACATGTTCAATTTGAGATGTCCGCTAGGCATCCAAGTGGAGATGTTGAGCAGACAATTAGATATAGGAGTCTGGAGTTGGAAGAAATAAATGTGAGGTTGACAGTGCATATTCGTATTTGAAGTGGTGAGACTGAAAAAGGCCAGCAAAAGAGGACATCAAGAAAGAAAAGTGAAGTCCAAGAACAGGTCTGGGACAGACCTGTGGAAGCCACATAAACAGAGAAAGTGGAACCCATCCAGGATGTCAAATGGTACTTATAGGTCAAGTAAGATGAGGATTGAGGATAGATAATTGATGTTAGGAGTAAGAAGTGAGTTAGAGTGGTCATTAGTGCGTGAGCAGTTTCACAGCAGTGGTGGGGTAGAAGCTTGATTGACACGGGTTCAAGAGAGTGAAGAGAGGAACTGGTAAGGTGGGAACAGACATCCTTTTGAGGAATCTAGCTTTGAAGACAGTGAAAGAAATGGGGTGGCAGCTAGTGGGGGCTTGACCTTTTAAAGAAGATTTGCAGAAATAACAGTATGTTTGCATGCTGATGGGAAGACTCCAGTAGAGAGGTAAAATTAATAACACGGGAGAATTGGTAGAGAAATGTTTTAGTTGGTGGGAGGGGATGGGCTCCTAGTCACAAGTGGAGGAAGAGCCTTTGCAAGGGGGCACGGGTAGTTCTTTATGGTGGTAGGATGAAGGCAGCGTCTGTGGGTCAGTGATAATAAGTGGGTAGATGTAGTAGTGGAGGCTTGTGGGAGGACTCTTCTGATTGGCTTTCTCAGTGAAGGGGCAAATGAGTCAATTAGTGGCATTTGAGGTTGGAGAAGGTTTGAAGGGAGAGAGGAGAGTATGACATAGTCACCGAGGAGAACAAGAGAGTGAACGAATTAAGGAAAATATGTTACAATTAGTCAAGCTCACTTACAGAAAGTAATCCAAATTTAAAGCTAGTATTTTAGTATTTTAAGCACAGTAGGGTGATTTTCTCCACCTGGTACAGGAGTGTAGGTGGATCTCTGGATTTAACAAGGATGGTTGGACTTTTGCCAAGTGAGGTTGATAAAGTAAGAGAAGCACAAAGATGTTGAAGATGTATGGAAAAGAATGGTTATAAATAGAATTAAAGCTGGGCGAGGAGGATAGGGTGGACCTCAGGTGGATCAAGGACACTGAAAATGTTGATAATAGTGTTCCTGTGGGATTGAAGAATGAAGACAGAATATTGTAGGGACTGAACTAGAAGGGCAGGAGGTAAGTCATGGTTGGAGGCTGAGGTGTTTAAAACTCAGGGAGTTTCAGTTATTGGTAACTGTATAAAGTTTGGATGTAACCATGAGAGTGAGTAGCTTGAGACTGGGTAGAAAACCTTGGCAGGGAGAAGCCCAAGGAACCAAGAATTCTGGGATTTTGAAGGATTGGCTGTGTGTAAACTTGAAATCGCTAAGATTGTGGTAGAAGTACTGGTAGAGTGAGGGGCAGTACACCAAGATCCATGTGACTCAGGAATGAGGAATAACCCTAGGATTAGTAGATGACAGCATGGCAGAGTAGGGGTGGGGAGTGTAGGCTGGTGAGCTCAGGTTAAAATCCAGGATGTTGGAAAATGAGGGAGAAAGGTCTTGAAGTGGAAACAAGGAGCAGAGGCTGCTTACCCTACCTCCAGACCAGTGGGAGGGGTGGAGAGGAAACACTGACCACTTGAGAGGCCTACAGAGGAAGCCAGCATTAGGTCAGAGGAAGAATGTAAGAATGAGAATCTCAGTCTCTTAGAGAATTGTGCTGATCACTGACCAGGAGTGCCAGAAGGCAAGTGAAGGAGTTTCAGCGAGTGTGCCAGTTTTGTTGTTCCTTTGCCAGCTATGCTTAAAATTCACTGTACTTGTGATGGATGACATGGTTCTTTGTCTTTTTAATTTTTTAAACTGCTAGTGTAATTGAATGTTAATTCATAGAGGAATATACAATTGGCCACGTTTATAAATTGTGATGCCTAAGAGCATGTTTTGGAAGGGTCTGATTTGGATGAGTGAAGAGGAGAAAGATGAGCAAAACATGTCAAGTTTTGTGGGAAAGTGGATTGATCAGCCTGGCTAGATTTGGGAATTCATTTTTTTTAATGATTATTATGTTATGTTAGTCACCGTACAGTACATCATTAGTTCTTGATGTAGTGTTCCATGATTTGTTGTTTGTGTAGAACACCCAGAGCTCCATGCAATATGAACCTCCCTTAATACCCATTGCTGGGCTAACCCTTCCCCCCACTCCCCTCCCCTCTAAAACCCTCAGTTTGTTTCTCGGAGTCCATAGTCTCTCATGGTTCATCTTCCCTCCGATCCCGCCCCTTCATTTTCCCCTTCCTTCTCCTAATATCCTCCATGCTATTCCTTATGTTCCACAAACAAGTGAAACCATATGACAATTGACTTTCTCTGTTTGACTTATTTCACTTAGCTTAATCTCCTCCAGTCCCATCCATGTTGATGCAAAAGTTGGGTATGCATCCTTTCTGATGGCTGAGTACTATTCTATTGTGTATATCTTCTCTATCCATTCATCTTGAAACATGTTAAAAGTAGGATAGGTCCTCAAAAAAAATTAATCATAGAATTGCCATATGATTCAGCAATTCCCATTCTGGACATATATCGTGAAGAAGTGAAAATAGGGACTTGCACAAATATTTATACACTCATGTTCATGGCAGCAGCATTATTTTTTAAAAATATTTTATTTGTTTATTTGAGATAGCAAACAAGAGAGCAAGAACAGGTGAGCAAAGGGAGAGGAGAAGCAGGTCC
This sequence comes from Mustela nivalis, assembly GCF_964662115.1. Classification (NCBI taxonomy): domain Eukaryota; kingdom Metazoa; phylum Chordata; class Mammalia; order Carnivora; family Mustelidae; genus Mustela; species Mustela nivalis. Next base: position 82,624,626 of record NC_139032.1, on the reverse strand, counting down.
CCACTGAGCAGGGATCCCAACATGGGGCTCCATCCCAGGACCCTGGGATCATAACCTGAGCCAAAGGCAGACACTTACTCGACTGAGCCACCCAGGTATCCCTCATAGCAGCATTATTTATGATAGCCAAAGATGAAAGAAGCTCAGGTGTCCATAGATGAATGGATAAATAAAATGTGGTCTTCTTACAATGGAGTATTATTCAGCCTTAAAAAGGAGGGAAGTTCTGACACAGGCTACAACATGGATGAGCCTTGAAGACATTGTGCTGAGTGAAATAAGCCGGGCAGGCAGGACAGGTATTGCATGATTCCATTCATATGAGGTACCTAGGGTAGTTAAAATCATAGAGACAGAAAGTAGAATGGTGGTTGCCAAGGGCTATGGGGAAGGGAAAATTGGAAGTTATTTAATGGGTTCAGAGTTTTAGTTGGAGAAGTTTTAGAGATAGATATAGTGATGGTTGTATAATAATGTGAATGGACTTAGTGCCACTGAGTTGTATATTTAAAAATGTTAAAATGGCAAATTTTATGTATATTTTACTTCCTGCTCCCCCCAGCACCCCCCCCCCCAAGTGGTATAGGGTATATAGGTATCATATAGGATACATGGTACAGATATGGACTAGGCAGCAATGGCTTGTTTCCAGGGAAAGAGAGGCAGAATTTTGTTGACGAGAAAGTCTTCTGGTTGACAGGCATAGTATGTTTCCCTTGCTGGCGTGTCAGCTTTGTGTATACTGTATGTGGTAGTTTGGCCTTGGCATTGGGGTTCTCAGTATGGCTTAGAGGTACTTGGGAAATACATTTTCTAAGTAGGAAAACATTTCTCTACATTCTCATCCATTCTGTGTAGCAAAAAAATTTCTTTTTCATAGATTATCCAAGGATACCCTCTAGTCTTCAGAATTATTCTAAGTTGTTAATAGGAATTCATTTTTTCATTATCATGTTTGCTAGTTGAATTGAGTGCTGGTTACTCTGGAGTCATTTTATTTATATCCTGAACTTGGCAAAGAAGTTTAAATAGAGAAATTGGAAAGCTCTCATTCATAGTCTGCTAAGGCCTATTTCATGACAACATGTTTTGGTTATTTGTCCAGATGTATTCTTATTGTTGAGTCACAATAATAACTAGAAGACAGATCAACAGGAGGACATACATAAATAAAGCCAAAAAAGAAAGCCACTGTTGGATTCTTGGGAGTCTGATGGATCCAGGCTGAATCCCAGCTCTGTTGCTTAATTGAATTTGTTCTTAGTGAGCTTCACTCTTATTTTTAAAACAGGGGTGCATCTCCTTACCTGGCAGAGTTTTGTTATGATTAAGATAATAAAATAAACCACCTTTGGCAACTACTGGTATACATAGGCATTCAGTAAATGGTAGCTGGTAGTATTCTAATTATTACTGCAAAAATGCTTAATGGAACTCTGTTTCTGAAACCCAGAATGCAAACTTAGAAAGCAAAGAAATTAGCAGAAAGGTCCTTCAATTTATACAGAGATTCACCTCAGGGTTTCTGTAAATCTGGGAGAGTCCCTAGTGCATTTGATGTTTACAGATCATTAGCAAACAGATGCCAGGAGGCAAATAAACTGTAGCTTAAGGATTTTCGAACCGCTGACGATGAAGAGAAAATCAGTTTCTGATAAAGTTATAACATTTCTAGGTAAGTAATGGCAGGCAATGGGAAAGTTTTAATTGGGTTTATAAAAGTTTATTTCAGGAACACATGTATTTCCAATTTGAGGCATACCTATACATCTGTAGCCATCTAATTTATGGTGCCTGCTTATTTCTCCACTGGGGTTAATAATAAAACAACAACTAATATTTATTGTGTGCTTACTTATATGCCATTGTGTCTTTAGGAGGGAAGCCTATATATAGCATTCAGAGGCTTGTTCTCAATTGGATGTTTTGAAATTGGCCTTTTCTCCATTTTGAGAGACAGGTATTTAATGAGTTTTTTCTCTTACGCCAAAATATTTGTTGAGCCTTTGTAACCGAGAAGACCTTCTGTAGCAGACAAAGCTAAGTAGAACAAGGGCCCTGGCCTCAACAGATACTGACTTCCTGTCCATTGGTCTGTTCGAAGGTGGCTGTGGTAGCATGAGATGAACCATGGTCTAGTCCTAGCCTCTGCATCTGGCCACTTACTCCCTCAACGCTTTTTCTGCCCTGGTCGGAATTAGGTTTGATGCCCCCCTGCTCATCCTAGCACAGCACTTTGTGAAACTCTGTGGTGAATTAATTCTGCGGGTTCTCCATTAGGGTCACACTGTAAACTCTTTGACAGCAAGGACTGGCTTTTTCATCACCTGCACCACTCACACCAGTATATTTGTGTCATGAGTAAATATTAATTTTCTAACTTTGGACAAATAGTAAACTATTGCTTTCTTTAACGATGATACACTTAACGATAGTCCCAATATCAGTGTTGTCATGAAGATTAAATTAGAAATTGTGTATAAAATGCCTGTCCTGGTGCCTGACACGTAGTGGGTCTGCAATCAGTAGTTGCATTTGAGTAAATAATGAAGTTATCTCTTTCCACCAGATTTGACAGTTGTGATATATCTATTTATGAAGACCATATGCAGTGATGTCATGTTTGTAGTACATAAAGGGCACAGCTGTCATTTACGTGAAGTCTGAAGTAATTATTCACATTGGAATAAAAATTGGACACTTACGATGTTCATTCAAAAAGAAGGGCTAAAATGAACCCTAACTCTCAGGGAAATTAAACGGAAACCTGAGATTATAGCTATTAAAAAAAAGGGTCTTCATCAATATTTATCAATTTGATAGATTTTAGGAATAGTTCCAAACCCTGAACTAATTTTTAAAAACCTAAATATTTAAATAATAATAATGAAAGTTAAAAGCTAGGATATTCAGGCAAAAAGGAAAGTATAAGTGAATCTAGTCTCTGGATTTTTTCTTCTCTCCAGCACACTCTCTCTTTCCATTTTAAAGCTCCCTTTGGAATTCGACTTATGTTTGATTTTTGGGTTAAGTGGCATAAGTTTGGTTGAGAATCAGATTTATATACCTTTTGTAGATGGAATGAGTTATGGAAAGTATTTCTAATTATCGGTAAGTAGTGGCATTGGCTGGTCAAAAATCTATCACCATTCTCTAGAAAGAGACGTAACTCCCAAGATTTTACTGCATAATGTCAGTGGACTCTTTATTTGTAGAACAGCTGATGCATTTAAGACTCGTTGATTCACTTAATTGATAACTGTACTACATTCATAACTCCCAACAGCTGAAAACAATAGGTCAGTGTCTGCTGTTTATGCATAGAGAGTCACATCAGAGCAGGATATGTCTGAAAGGCAGAATCTGTTAGTTCGAGGAGGAATCTGGCACGTGAGTGGTCCCATTGCTTGCCATACTGAGGTGGGCTGTGTTCCCCTTCCCTAAATAATGCTGTTTGGGTTTTCTTTATAGGTGTAGATGGTGCACTGGTCCTGTGTTATCAGGCCAGCTGCTGTGAAGTGTAATATTTGAGTGTGTTTCTGCCAGTGTTGAAAGGAAAGGCTGGAATAGAAACACAGTTTTAAAATTAGTGATGACTAAAGTTTTTGTGTCTAAGGGTCTTCATGTTTTAGATCAAGAAGTTAATACCTGGAATAATTTTTAGGAAATTCCAGTTGTGGGGCACTGGGTGGTTTAGTTGTTAAAGCGTCTGCCTTTGGCTTGTCATGATCTCGGGGTCCTGGGATCAAGGCCCTCGTCAGGCTCCCTGCTCAGCGGGAAGCCTGCTTCTCCCTCTTCCGCTTCCCCTGCTTGTGTTCCCTCTCTTTGCTGTGTTTTCTCTCTGTCAAATAAATAAATAAAATCTTAAAATAAAAAGAAAAGAAAAGAAATTCCAGTTGTACGTGGAAACCGAAGGTTCATTTAAAGTACTTGGAAATGATTTTTTTTTTTTGGAATTAGTGAAGTATACTCTTCTGTAATTACAGGATACAATCTGCAGCAATTTTTGTTTGAAGCAAGTAACTTTTAATTTAAAAACATTTTTAAAGCAATGACAACATAAACTATTTTGTTTCATTGTTAAGGAAAAGGAAATCATGTTTATAGTTTTTTTTTCCTATGTAAAACATTTGAAACATTCCTTTCAGAAATATATTTTTAATTAAATTTTAACTATCATAAGTGGAATAGTTTACTAGAATAATTGTATTGAGTTAAAATGCTAAACAAATGATGCAGGTATTTTATAATATAAAGTAAGTAAAGCTGATTCATTAGAGCAGCAGTGAGTTTAATAGGGAGTTTCCTTTAAGCTTTTTTTTTTAGTGGAGTCCATCTTGTAATCACAGTGTCAAGCAACTTTTTATTTCTACATTATACAAAAAAAAAACAAAACTTTTCTTCTTGAAGATGAGAAGAAAAAGGTTATTTCTGAGTGTGTTTTGGAGAAGATTGAGCTCGTCCTCAAAATGTATAACTTCTCAGACTACTCGCTGAGTGTATACATTTTCAGCGTATAAAATTTGAACATGGCATTAGGGAAAGAGCAGTGTAATGGACTCTCCCTCATTTGCAGCATATTCCCATCTTCTCATCTGGAAAATTAAATCTGATTACAACTTGGATTAACATTTACAGTTGTGGGGGAGAGGAGGATAATCTCTTAAACTATATGGAATTAAACAATGAGGTGATACCATTTTATGGCTAATTTTTAAGTCTTTTAAAGAGGAGGTTTTTTTTTTTTTTAATAATTATAAGCTTTAAATATGTTCAATATTTTGTTACTGACTGAAATATCCTAGGGATAATGACTGAATAAATTTTTAGTGGGCCTTAAATGTAATTTTTTCTGCCTTGATACCTGCCACATTAAAAGTGAAAGCAGCGTAGGTTCCCATGTTAGCGGCTACAGTTGCCTGCAGTCTCTCTTAAATTTCCTAAAAGAGCTTCAGTTATGGAAGATGGTAACATTTGGTTCGTGTGTAGTTGTCCCACATTTCATAGAAAATGAAGTCAGTGTGTTTTTCAATAAAGAGTTAAAGTGTCGTGCCTTGACCCTTCATATGGAGTCATTGGTATGACAGAGGAAAACAGGAAAATAATTTGGTAAGAGGTGTGTGTGTGTGTGTGTGTACGTACACATACTAGTTACTGATCTACAAATGAGCCCTCATACATAACCACAGTACTTTTATGAATTATTTTGCATTTCTGTTGTAAAAGATCTGTCTACCACGTTTTCTAGGAACTTTAAGCCTAAGGCAGAACTCAAGGTTTTGGAGCCTGTGTAAAATAATTTATAGCACTGTTCCAGCAAGTCTTGCCCAAACTCTAATTCTATTAATTAAACATCCTGTGGCAATCTGGTATATCTTAAAGACTTAAAGTATGTTACAGTAGGATACTAGAAAACATGAACAATTGAGGTCGAAGAAAATTAACCTTTCTTAAAAAAAAAAAATCAAGACATTGTTGTTCTGAGACTTCCCCCTCACCCTTGCCGAGCCCCGCAAGGACCTAGCCTCTTAAGCATGGGTCATGTTCTGTGCCTGAATCAGATCAGGAGTCCTGTGCTGTGAAATGTCTGTGTTAAGTATAGAAATGCTTCTTGTGGCCTCCAGTGGAAAAGCGGTGGTGCACACGTGTCTTTGTGGAGACCTCCTTTTGTGTGGCTGTGGTGCTAGAAGAACATAGTGGCCCATCACGTTGACACAATGTGAAGCTTTATTCCAGAGCCAGGTGCCTCTTTTCGGCTTACGTGATTGAGAGATCCATGGACTCTACCATACCATACATCTTGTGGCAAGATATTTTAAATACGTTATGTTCGTATTTTCCTAGGAGATGATGAAATTGATTTTTAATTTTAAGAATCTACTACTTAAATCTGGAGGAAGTTGCTGAGAGAGAAGGAAAACGAATGTTCTTAATTTTCTGTCAGAGGGACAATTCTTAGAGAAAAAGCTTGACATATGCCCATGACTCTGTTCTTACTGCCAATTGCCTGAGCAAATTGTTGCTTTTTTCCTTGGTAGTTCTCTGATCTGCAGATTTTTGTGTTGAAAGTTAGCTGTTTGGTGACACTGCACTTGGCGGTGAGGGTATGAATGTGAGAAGGTGTTTTGGAACATTAGCAATTATAGTATTGGATGGTGGATAAAGAAATAGATACATAAATATTAGACTGATGCACACTTTTCCAGTGTACATTATTTTCCATATAAAGATATAGAACATTTCATAAAATGTTCCCAGACCATTTAAAACTCAAAGAAATGCAGCTGATGCAATGAAATACATAGAGTACTTGTAAAAACATACAGACACGCAAGTGGATTGCTGCCAGACAGAAAATTTAAAGGCGGTTTGCTCAACTGCAGGGGTGCGAGGTTTTGTACATGTGCCATGCTGAAACTGTTAGTAAGGCGGGTGTTGTGTTGCTTGAGAAAAGCAGATTGTATTTGGACCTTTTAAACTCAGATGTTTCCAATGTCGATATTTTGGTGACATTATGGCATTGTGATCGACTCAAAGTGAAAAGAGAGGATTTCAACCCACTGTGTGAAATAGACATTTTTAAGAAAACTCCAATTCTTTTCAGTTTTTTGGTTAGTTTTTACAAAATGGCTTTCATAGCTTTATAAACTATCAGATTGGATGTTTGAGCTAAGTAAGTGGAACTTTGTAGATTGGAATTTGGTTTCTAAAAAACATCGTGCGTGTGCCCCCCCCCCCATTTTAAAATATTGCTTTAGAGAGTGTTAAGAACCCATGAAGTTTGCTTTTGTAAACCTCAGGGCCTTAAATCACAAGCTTTATGCTTGGATCATAGTAAATAATAATCCATGTATTATCTTGGAACACGATTTTGCAAAAATCTGGGAATCTCACTCTGGGCTGTTGTAGGATAGTTGAAGGAATTTGGTTGATGACAATTTTCGTGCCTGCCACTGAGGCAGTGTTTAGGATACCATGATTTGTGTGCCTCCCATCTTGGCATTCCATGGTCTTTACCTTCAGTATATTAAAATAAGTAGATTTTTAAAAATCTATGTTTCCTTCTCTTCTTAAAATGTTGCTATATTGTGTATATTAATAAAATACATGTTTATAATAAGTTAGTTATTCATATAGTTTCTTATTAACATAATTGACAAAAGGTACAAAAACTTTCCTTCTCCCACCTATAAACAAGAATCTTTTTTAAATTGAAGAACGTATCATACATTTTCGTTTCTGACATTCATCCCCTCACAAAATGGTGATAAAAAAAAAATTCGTCTTTGGTTTCATTCCGTCTTGGTTTCCATCAGTATTTGTGGTTCCTAAGAAGCACAAACTACTGCAAGAAGACATGATATTAAAAATTTATGTCGAGTCATTTCTATAAAAGTTTTCTCGTTGAAGAGTAAGAGTTAACCACGTGATAGTTGGAAGAAAAAGAATAAGCCTTATTTTGTGGCTTTCCCAACTTCTATTTTACTGCGTCCCTCAGTGGCTTACAAGTACATTTTTTTTTTTTCTGTCTTGGGACCAAATTTTAAATCCTAAAATATCAGTTTTTTTCTGTGCAGGGTGATTTACCTATGTTTTAGGAATTTTAACTGCTACCCTCTTATTTAGACTTCCCCTTCTCCCCAACCTAGCAGCAAGCACCGTTTTAGAGGTGTGTCTGGTTGTCCCTTTGCATCCTGCTCATTCTTCCCTCTAGGCCTGGTGCTTTTCATGTCACGCCATTAGCGCCCTCTGGCCTCCTGTCTCAAGTGGGCCAACTCCTTGCATGATTTCAGCCCTTCCAGCCAGAGAGAAGCAATAGCATCTTCCTCTGGCCCACTAGCAGCCCTGCACAGAGGGGATCACTCCAGCATTCTGCTGGTCATAGTCTAGATAGGTCCTTTGTCCCATTGAGTGTTTGCAGATGAGGGTAAGGAAAGGAATTGATCTCCAGTTTTTAAGTCAACCAGAAGATACCTCAAGAGTGGAAATGGTCTATAGATAGTTTCCCCTCTTTTGCACCACCTGTTTTTGGAAGCTTTGCATTTTTGGTATGCCCTTTTGAATACTCCTGTTTTTGTTATTAGCCTTGAGTTTTGAAAAATAACATCCACTGACTTTAATGACTTGAAAACTGGTATTTCTAGGATTTAAATGTAGTATGTGAATAGGCCCTTAGTTTTTTGCCTTTTTGATTCTCCACTACAGCAAGATTAACTGCATTTTTGTTTTGTGATTTGGAGGGTTTTAACTTTTATGTGGATTCACTCTCACAGAGAAGTAAATTGATATTTTAAAAGATAGCTAAGAAAACATGGTATATTTTGTGATCAGTGTGTGAGGGGACCCTCAAATACTGTGTTTTTCCATATACCTTTTGCATTGATATGTGATTTCTCAAATACATATTATTCTTATCATTCCCCATAATGTGTCTCTGAGGAACCAAATGTCTTTCTTTTATTAGTAAAGATTGAATGTTTTCCTAATCAATAGCAAATGGAGTGCTAATAGCATTTAATTAGTACACTTCTGTATTGACTTAGAGACGATGGTATTGGATTATCTTGCAATTATGATGGAAAAATCAAGTGACCCCTTTAGTAATTCTGTTTTAAACAGATGGTAACAAAAGGTGTTTTCACCTATGTATTTTTATAGTTGCTGTGCAAGTCTAATTATGTTAGGTAGAACATAATATCTCATGATATTTTGTACTGACAAGCCAAAAGTGTATCATTTGGTTCTGTTTTTGAAGAGAACTTCATCTGGTTTTATCTGTATTTTCAGGAGTTCATAAGTATTTTGGTAAGGATACATTTTATTTTTAAAAGCAAAGAGTTTTGTATTTGTTCCTTGAAAGAATTCTTCTCTCACTCCCCCACCATCCTGCCAGCAGGTGCACTCACACACAGACGCGTGCGCACACGGGCGTGCGCATGCACACACACACACACACACACACAATCTGAAACTGGTGTTTAAGGTGGTTTGTCAAGCCCACATCTGTAACTATGAAAAGGAGGCTTCTGATTAGAGAAAAAGAGTCAAGCCAGGTTTAGGACTCATTTTCTCTGGAAAAATATATTGAGGGCAATTTGCAGTCGGCAAGATTTTTGCATTAGGTAATAGTCTAAAGTTAACAGTAGCATCAGGTCTTCAAAATTTTTCTTTTTTATTTTTCTGGAGGAGGGTAATGGGAGTGCCTTGCTGAGTCCTTCCTTGTGCTCATCAACATAGCAGCCCCAGCTGCCCCCCTTGGATCCCCTGCCAGGGCTGCTATCATCTTCTGATCAAATATTAATGTGTGATCCTCTGCTTGCTCACTAATCCAAAGCCAATTAATATTATCTGTCAATTATTTACAGATCCTGAGGTGCAGAGGCAATTCCCGGAGGACTACAGTGACCAGGTTCGGAATGCGTAATTAATTTTTTACATGACAAAATTTATTTCAGAGTTGTTCAACATATTATTACTGTTCTTTTTACTGAGAGAGATAAATGAATTTTTAGAGGGAAGAGAAATAGCAATTAGGAACCCAAGACAAAAAATAAAAACAAATGGAGATCAGATTGAAAATACTATGCTAGGTTTGGGGTGTTACCTTCAGGGAAAAAAAGCACAGAAAGTAAGGAAGAAATCTATCACAAATTTTACGTTTTACTTTGAGGTATGCTGTAGTCTGCAGTTCATTAGGCAATCCTTTTGTGGATTGCCTGTGACTTTTTTTTTTTTTTTAAATGCCATTTAAGCAGTCAAGAACCAGTGTAACAAAAAAGGGAGGAGGAGGAGGAGGAAGGAAGTTTATAACATTTCCTGGAATTTGAAATAGATTATGAAATTATGTGTAATGGTAGTATTCCAAGGAGAAGCTACACATTGAGGAATGGTCTTCTGGGTGAGGTTCTAATGATGGTAGAGAAAGTTGAGGTTGGCCGGTTGGCCCTGCCATCTCAAATTTCCTGTATCTTCCAAGCATGGAATGGGATGGAAGGAACTATTTTAATCACAAAAATAGTACTGAAGTTCTGGTGCTGCTCTACTCTTGAAAATTAGATCCAGGTTATGCATTCTAGATTCCAGTGTTTGTCTTAAGAAATATTAGAGATGTTTTATAGCTTTCTGTGGGTCGTCATGCACTTTTAGTTCAAATAGGCAATTTGCTGTGCTTTTTAAAAAAACTGTTTCAAGATAGAAGCATTCTTGATTACACTGAATAAAACAACTTTATAAAGCCATCCATTGAATTTTGTCTGTGAAAAAAAATGTCCTTGAATGGAATAGAAATATGCAATACAGTAGTAGTTACACCTTTGCAATGTAGCCTGTTGTATGAGGGCAAGGTATCTGAGACATCTTTATGAATCCTGGGGACATAATGTGACCAGGAATATAACTGGATAATCAGTATAATGAGATGCTTTGTAATGAGGTTTTATTGTACAAGAACCCAAGAGAACTGGTATGGCTTGCTTTGTGTGTGATCTCAAGACTTTTAAATGAGATTTTAAAAATACTAATCTTCTCTAACCCTTGCTTCATCTTCCAACAGGAGAGTTAAATTTTTATCTTGCCCTGAATTGCTATGTGATTGAGCCCATTGGATTTAAACTACACAATCCAGAGATTATAGGACCTCTTTATTAATAATTTTTTTCTCATTAAACAGTGTCTAGAGGGTAGAAAATTTTAAAGTGCTGTTTTGAGTAGACTTGAAGCCAATAGCTCTTAAGAAAATCATTATTCTAAAGTTTTGTGGCTAGGTAAATAAACTTTGTGGTCCCAGGTTCTGAATTACCCAACAAGAGAAAATTTTGTTGGACAAAACTGAAAATGGTTGAAAATAACCATGGTTAACATCTGGTTCTAGTCCTTTAAATTTAGTTTCTTACTATATCTGACACTTTTTGATCTTTTCTTTTTTGGGAGGGGTATAAATCACATGGGTAATAGCCACATGGGTAATATGTTTATGACAAAATATTTAGGAAATATAGATAGAAATAAATTTTTTTTTTAAAGATTTTATTTATTTATTTGACAGACAGAGATGACAAGTAGATGGAGAGGCAGGCAGAGAGAGAGAGAGAGAGAGAGGGAAGCAGGCTCCCTGCTGAGCAGAGCCCGATGCGGGACTCGATCCCAGGACCCTGAGACCATGACCTGAGCCGAAGGCAGCGGCTTTAACCCACTGAGCCACCCAGGCGCCCCAAGATAGAAATAAATTTTTAAAAGAATGCAAAGAAAAATACAAGTCATCTATAATTTTACTACTCAAAGATAACTACTATGAAAATTTCATTTTTTTTTTCATGTTTATGTGACTATGTTTGTGTTTGGGGTGGAATATATGTGTATATATTTGGGTACTGTACATCCATATGCATATATAGTACATGTGTGTACAGAGAGAGAAATACAGGCTATTATCCATTCTGTTGTTGCATATGGAACCTTGTTTACAGATTAAATGTTATGTTATGAACTTTGTTCTCTTTACTTGGGTTAATGGATGATATTACATCTATTTCATATACTGAAGTTGGAATAATTTAAAATTACAGTAAGAACCTAAAAAATATGGAGCACTGGGTGTGGTGCATAAACAAAGAATTTTGGAACACTGAAAAAAAAAAATAAAAAGAACCTAAAAAACGATAGCCTTCAGCTATCTTAAAGGGCTCACAGGATAGTTAACTTGTTTCCTTTGTTTAGATCGGGGACACAATTTTAAAATTTGGAGGATGATATTCACGGGCTAGATGTAAACTTATGAGAGTTTTTTTATTCAACATCTCTTCCAACCTGGCAAAGGTAGTTTCCCTTCTTTATCACAGGTAGCTCAAGAATGGTAGGTGAATGAAAGGTCTACTTTATTTTTTGAGAAGTTACCTCCAAATTCCCAGAAGTTGATTTGACACTTGATCTGTTGGTAAAGGGAATGGGACCTGCATATTTTTTGTTTCCCTTTTTACCATTTGGGTTCTGATCTTAGGTTTTTTTTTTTTTCTTTTCAGCATTTGTTGGATTAAACCAAATTATCTTTCCCCTCAGTTGTACTATTTTAAGGAATTCTTAGAAATATTTCTATTACCTACAAACTGTAAATGTTGAATATGCACTTAACCTAGACGACATTTCTAGTATTAAAACATTTATGATGTAATCCATAAGGAATATTTGAACTAATTCACCATAAAGTATACTGCTTGTTATTACGCACACGCACATGCGCGCGCGCACACACACACACACACACACCCTCTGATTTTCCTCCTCGTTCGCCTAAACTACCAGTGGTTGTTTTTACATATAGTGTGTTTCCCATGTACCAGCACACTTGATCAGAGACACTTGCTGCTGCTAGATGTTTTATTCTGTGTGTTCTTTGTACCTTACAGTAAAAGAATCTGTCACAAATTATTGTGGCTCACTGCTTTAGAAACTGAGAAAAAAGGGAGGTTAGATTGACATCTGTGACTGAATAATGATGACCAGCCTTTTGGCTCTCCTTGAGCCACAAAGCTAGCACTGCCTTTAGAGTGGAAAAAGAAGTAAGAAGAAAGGGGAGGGATAAAAGAGAGTTACAAATCTGTGGTCCCGGAGATGTATTACTGTTGGACCAGTTGTCTGCGTGGTATGATAATCCATTTTGATCTTCTCTGTCTTAATTGTCTGCTAAAGACAAATGGGCAGTAAAAGTTCATCAGTTTCATCTTTTTTGCTTCTCGTTTAGAAGCAGAATAAATGATCCATCACTACAGAAGTAGCCTTTCTTTCTGACACGGAAGTAATGCAGACCCAACACGTTTTATTAAAATGTTTTCCCCTCATTATTTCGCTCCTCTCAGCTCTGATAGATCTTACTGTTTCATAAAAAATGTAATCTGAAATGTAAATAAGGGTCTTGATTCAGAAGGAAGAAGTAATGAGCAGCCTGAGCCACATCTTAGGACTCTTGATTGTAATTACTGACAAAGTGATTTCTCTGTGCCCCATTTTTTTTTTTTTTCTTCCTTAAGTTGTCTGTGACACCCCTGGACCTCAATGACATCTATGGTTTAAAACCGTTAAATCACTGTAGCACCCAATATTTCATTTCAAATCCGGTAAGCCTGCTATCCTTAAACCTGTAAGTATAGGCTTTGTTAATTTCTGAAAGACCTGCAATGCCTGTGTTTTTTTTGAAAATAGAGAAACAAACCAAAAAGGCAAAAGCAAGGTCTTTTCAGAGTTCACATTATTTATTCATCACCTTTTGTTTAAAGCTTAGCTAGTTTAAATACTAAAACATCAACATTCATAGGGTCCTGACTTGAATCCTGCATTAAAAAAAATCTAGCAATTTACATAAGAAATTTTAAAAATGGTTTGTCCTCTAAGCATAATATGAAGTAGTCTAAATTTTTGGGGGGGAGGGTGGTGAAGATTCAATATTTTAGATACAATTTGTGAGTTACTTTGGTTTTGGTAGCTTAAGCCAGATTCTTTTCAGTCTCTCATACACATTTAGAGAGTGAAGTTCTTGATAAAGCCTGTACGATAGAAAAATTTTGTTAAAAAACAGAATCACAACGAGTTTTTTTTTAATTTCTAGAAATGGTTCTCAAAGATATCAGCATGTCAATCTAGCATTAAAAATAAAATACAAAACATGAATATCTTTTTCTGCTGGAAATAGCCTGTAGTTAATTAAGTAGATTTATAATTATTCTGTTTACTGTGTTCATTCATAATTATGGAAATAATTGGTAAAACTTTACTCATTGTGATTAGTGCAATTTTAATGAATACTAATTGAATTAAGGGAGAAAAGGATAGTTAAATTAACATGTTAGCAAATTATGGTTACCATTCTCATCAAACTCTCATCTTTGGTTTCAAAACATTATATGATTTTTCAGATTAAAAAGAGCCTTTAGTAATTACAATATGTACTGTGGGCTAATGTGGAGTAAAGCTGTGGTAACTTATCAGAGAGAAGATTTCCATAAATAGCCTTGTAATATGTCAAGTATAATAGGCATTACACATACCATTTTAAAACATATTAGTTATAAGACGATTACCTCTTGTACTAAAATATGTAGAATTAATAATTTGTTCTCACAATTGCACTTTTTATAGCCTGTTTGTTCCAAGAGTGGTGCTTAGGGGTGAGTGTGCTAGAAGTTGCTTCTCCGGTACGCTTATGCATATTTTGGTGAAATATAGCTAGTGTCTTAGAGCTTTTTGAATAGAGGTCTGAGCACACTTACTTACTCTATATATATAGTTCGCTGTTTAGAGTTGCAGGTAATTTTTCTTTCCACTGGCACTGAAACAGAGGTTATAATGAAACCAACAATCTTTATGCATTTATAGAAACTATAAAAATTTTATGGAAATCTTTATATAGAAACTAACAGTGTTGCTTGTACAAGCTCTATAAGCAATGTAGAAACATGGTACATTGGGAAAAATAAAAAGGTACCCTTTCTTTTATGGTTTTATATGGTCTATGTGATTTTAAAATTTCACTATAGGCAGTTAAGCAAATTATAAAAACATGCATCACCTATATACTAAAAAGGAACAAAAATATGTTGCATAACTTAGGCTAATTGTGATGGAAATTGGCATTTGTGAGTTGCGTGTAATTGCTTAAATATGGAGTTTTCATCTGTTCATACTTCAGGTATGCTCTAAAGAAAACATTTCTTAGGCTCACAATTATTCATAGTTTAACCTATGTAAATGGATTGGAAGATTCTGGTTAGAAAGACAACAGAGATAATATTTAATCAAGACTTGCTGCTTGTATTCTGGTGATTGCCTCGTTCTTTTGGTGTGCTCTTGTGTTTGAAAACTTTCATGTTATTTTCCTCTAAATCTCGATAAACCAGAGACTAAACATTTTAATTCAAAACTTGTTCATGCCCTGATTCATTGAAAGAAATAAATTTTCTGTTACCGTGAAAGGACGTCTCATACTGGCATTGTATAATGTGACATACATTTGTAATAGTCACACAAAATTTAAAAGAAATGATAAAATCTGATTTTTCTCATTGTCATTAGGCATTAGAAAACCATACGCAGCCGTGTACCTGGTTTTTATAAACTGTGACTTTGATTCCCGAAAGATTCTGCTAGTCTTTCTTTAGAGACTTGTTGAAACTGTAGGATCTTCAAGTTGGAACTGAGACTTTGGGTTTGTGGTCCTTTGGGCCTTGCATTCACCAAGCTCACGAAGAATGGAGTCAGACCTGGGTGTATCCCATTTCCCTTAGAAATTTTGAGCTTTCTTTTTTTCCCACATTCTTCTCCAAAGTGTGGGTGCTGTCATGCTTCCAGTCTGCTCATACAAACTGCTCAGATTTGATCCACTTGAAATGGTGAGGTCAAGTTTGGTTCTGGAAACTTTTTTTTGACACCATATACATGGGACAGAATTTATTGATTCATTTAAGTCTCATTGAGAGGATTTACTTATAGAAGCATCAAGTGGATCATGCTTTTGAAATGACTCTACAACCTGGTCTTAAGAAGACTAACTTATAAGTGTCTGCATTTTCTGATCTTTTCTTCGTCGCCTTAGTGTGTGTTTTTGGGTGGCAGAAACTGGGAGAGTAGATTTGATTTTATTAATTTTTTAAATTTTTAATTTAATTTTTTTTAATTCATTAATTGAATGAGAGACTATTAAGTGTAGTGTCTGCAGAATGTGAGCCAGGCACCATGCTAAGTAAAGAGGAGAGAAGAAGTAGATTCTACTCTTCCCTGAAGGACCTTACTGTCTCGTAGGCTATAAGCGTAATGCACGTTCAGGTCATTTTGTCGGTTTGTAGCACAGTGGCATGACCAGAATTGGGGGTGTCTCCAAAAATTAATGGTAGTGATGCCACCATGTAATCACATTCCTACAATTTCTTGTCCTTTATGTTATGAAGCCTTAGAAGATAGTAGAGTTAAAGTGGTACAGAGAAACCCAAGTGGGAAAGTCTTGAAGCTGCCCTTACAGAAGATCATCTTTTAGGTTTGTTTTGGATGTGATTTTCCCGAGAGTCACTGTTGATTTTTGGATTTTTCCACCTCTTGCTCGGAAAGGTCAGTTTCCATAATTCTTAGCAATTTGGCAGTCTGGGATTGTAGATAGAAATGTAATTTTCTCATCCACAGATATAAACATTCAAACTCTTCAGACCCTAGGAGCTGATTGTTTAACATAACAGCAACAAAGCACCCTGCAGAAGCAGCTTTCTTCAGGAAGTGCACCAGTCCCCACAAATGCCATGAGATGTAGCCATTTTGATGGACCACAGTGCAAATTTTGAAAAGATTCATTGATAGAATGCAGATGGACAAATGCATCCCAGATTAAACATCAGCTTCCTTGTATGTGTTTAAAAGTGTTCTGTTCTTGATGATTGGCTTGGTTTTAATTTATTTTTTTTTTTCAAGTATAGGTTCATGGATGGTTAAACAGTAATCCTAAAAAATCTGTCACATGTCGCTTCTTATTTTTCCTTGTATTGTTACAAGTCAGATTTATCATCTTGGACAAATGTCAGAGTTGATGCTTTTTAAAGTGTTTGCTAAAGAGAAACCACCTTGTAGATAAATGCTGCTACTCTACCGTATCGATATCATGAGTTCCCCCCAACTTCCATTTCCAGAAAAGGGTGAATTTAAGAATGGAATGGGGTTGGACGGGCTTTTTAATGAAAACTGTATTTCAAAACCTTAAACATTTAACTAAACCCAATTGAAAAATTGATACATTTTCTGACTTAAGGCTTTTCTTTCAAGTTGAAGATTTCTTCCCAATTTGGTCACTCCCCAGCTGTTACAGTTATATAGAAGGAACTCATTAAAAAGACAAATTCTTTTTGAGCTATTCTTTCTGAAAGCACGCCAAGCTATGCAGCTACGTTGTACTACTACTTACTTGAATCTAACGCCAGGAAATGGTAATTATGCAATTCTTACTTACACATTCTTATTAGAAGTGTTCTCCTGGTCTTATTCTGGCTCCAAAAAAGCTCCACTAGATTTTAGACATCTGTGAATACTATTGGATGGTCTTGTTTCTTTTGAGTTTACTCAATGGTTATAACTAGGTGGATGGAGGGCTGTTTCTGAGCATGGTAGTCTGAGCCTTAACTTTAGTTTCGTGTAACCAGTGTCAGTTGATCAGGCAAGTCTTGTTTATTATCCTTCCCAAGTTGCTCCCCAGTCTTATTTCCCTCTGCATTCAACTCTTAGTTTCTCTCCTGTGAACTCTTCCTAATGGCTTACAGCCCAGTGCCCTTTTAATCACTTCCCTCTGCAAGACGGCCAGAGATAACTTTCTAAAACGTATTTCGAATCCCACCATTTCTCTTTAGTCAGAACTCTTGCTTGTCCCCTGGTGCCTTCAAGATTGACTCCAAATTTCTTAAAACTTGGATTTCAGGCCCTTCGCAGTCTGAGCTGACTCAACTTGCAGCCTAGTTTCCTACACCTCACTCGTGCTCGCTTCGGCAGCACATATACTAAAATCCTACTCCTCACTCTATAAGCAGTCCAAGAACACCTCACCATTTCCCAGCATGCTTTGCTTTCTCCCACCTCTGTTCTTGCCCAAGCTGTTTTTATGGTTGAGATCCTTCCTCAAGCTCCCTCCTGCTCCCCAGGTATACTTCTGTTCAGCATTAACTGTCCTGCTCATATCACTTCCCCTGTGAAACTGGCCGTGACAGAGTTAGTCACTCTGTCTCAGCACTTGGAGAGCTCTTGGAACATTGACTTCTTACACTGTATTATTTGTCTATCAGTCTGAACTCTTTAAGTACAGGAATGACTATAATCCGTGTTAGAGGCTCTTCTCAGCAGCGAAGATAAATTACGGGCCAGTGAATAATTGTGAATATGAAGTACGTCTTACACAGACATAATTGTTAAGGAGTTCAGATTCCAGAAAGCAGAGTACAGAGGCGTGAATGATAGCAGTGATGAAGAACATGGACTTCGGAGCCAGACTGCTTGGGTTTGAATCCCAACTCTGTCATTTACTGGACTTACCTCTTCAGGATTTCATTTCCACATCTGTAAGCTAGAGGTAATCATAGTAAAGACCTCCTAGGGTCTTTGTGGGGGTTAAGTGATTTGAAGTGTGTAAGAGGGCTCAGAATCATTCATGGCATCTAATAACCAGTAGTTATGTAGTGGCTCCCCTGTCTAGGGACGGATTTAAGGCAGCAGGGTAATCCAGTGCGGTGCTTTTGTTTTGTTGGGTATTAGGGTTATATGTGATAGCCGTTGCCTCCAGAATTTGGCAGAACCTAAGAATTCTGGAAAACCTTTCCTTTCTGAGCCTGTGCTGTTCCAGAGCAAAATTTAGAGAAGTTGCAAGAGGAAGAGAGAGTACTTTGTCCAGTAAAGATGAAGAGATATAATCAGAAACAGTTCTTGAATATGTTCGAAAATATACTGAAAATATGGAAACTCTTTAAATGGTGATGAAGGGGTTTCATATAGCTAATTATTTTTAATTTATTTCAGTTGTGAAATCTGCACATTGAGACTTTGCGTGTTCAAAATCTTAGAAATTTAGTAATGTGCCCCCATTGTCCTTGTAAGTTAGCCCTTTTGGTCGCCTATAGTGCTTTGTACTATTGTGTTAGCTTTTGTTTTTTTCAATACACACAGTAGAGTTGAGAGTCCTGTGGCTACTGTAATTACAAACTGTGTAACTTTGGTCAATTTCAGATTTCAAATGTGAAATAGGATGAAACCCATACCGTGGACTAGTCTGTACTGTGTGTACGTGGGTATATAGCAGGTGGGGGTCCGTGGGTAGAAAATGAAAAGGTATTTATAAAAGAATTAAGATGATCTTTTAAAGAACATTGAGCTTAACAAAGCTCATGTGCTTATATACCAGCCTTGTGAAATATGTGATAAAATATTTTTTCACGTTGCTTTTATTCCTGGAATATTCTTATCTAGCAGTTTGTCTAGTAAATACTCATCTCTCAAAAGTCAGGTCGCATGTCACCACCTCTGAGGGGTCTTTCACATCCCCCCGGTAGAACTCTCCATACCTTCCTTTCTCTATGACATCTGTCGGAAAACCGAAAACACTTTATTGCATGTTGTTGTTTATGTATCCTCTCCCTCCCCCCAAGCAGGAGGTCAGGGTTTCTTGCTTGCTTTGTGTCCATATCTCTAGCACCTGGTACTGTGCTTGGATATTAGTAGTCCAGATATTTGATATGTAATAATAAAAGCTTATTAGAATAGCTTTCACACTATGATTTCTGAGCTCAGAATTTGAACGAGGTAGGACAAACGAAGACATACATTTTATTAAATCCTATCTTACCTACCAGACGCTTTTAAGATTCTTACATTCGAAAATATTCAAACATGATGCCTCTTCAGTAACATCTGATTTTAGAAGTGTAAACTGTAAATTGTTGAGAACATTATTTTTAACAGAGAACTCTTCCAACCTTCCAGATACTTACCATTTCTAGAGATCTAAACTGCTAGTAAATTGAGAAGTATTTCTGAATTTCTAAAATATATCTGTTATAATAAACAGATTTAATGGCAGCTAAAATCTTTGCATTATTCATGTCTCACTTATTTCTTAACAATTATCATCCCCCCCCTACAAATTTTAACTGCTTTTCTTTCTTCTCCTCCTCCTCCTCTTCTTCTTTCTTCTTTTTCCTTTTCTTCTTTTTTGGTATGTTTGGCCTAAAGAAAAATAGTAGAAGGTAGATATCTCCACGTTGTAGGAGATCTGGCTTTGGAAAGGCCCTTTGGGCAAAGGCTTTACTTTTTCAGCCTCATTTTTTTTTTTTTCATCTGTAAAACAAGAAGTAATACTAATTTTGTAGAACTGGCAGGAGATGTGGGTGTGATGTATACACAATACCCAGATTAGCCTAGTTGGATAATTGTTTTCTGATGTAGCATGAGGAAAATGAAGCAAAGGGAAGATTTTGCTGTTTCCATGTAGTTCATGATGTGTCTGGTATTGCATTAAGTACTAGAATGTAGGTAAGTCTTTAATGTGGATAAATAAAGAGCCTGGGGTCAAGTGATAAAACCTTTTTAACATCACTCCCCAGTTTCCCATCACAAGGCAGATAGAACAGCTCTTTGTTCTTTCAGGACCTTCCAGACACGCCATGGTTTTCCAAGAGTCTGAAGACCATAGCAGCCAATCTAGAACACTTTGAAGAGTGAAACGGGCACCATGATTATACAAACTGAGCAAACCAGGATGTCCTGGGCAAGCCGGCACATGAGGCTCCCCTAACCGAAGACCCTGTGTTAACACAAGCCTTGCAGTCAGTCCACTGCTGTAGTTGGAGAGTGAGGTGGGAGAGAGGCGTTAGCTTCCTTCAGCATGGAGGGCTACTACCGCAAAGTTGGAGCTGTCTGAGTGTTTATAACTGTGGTGACAGAATCCTAATCCAGCAGGAGCCAAGAATGAGACTCTGATTTGTAGTCAACAAAGCAGTAAGCTGAGGACTGTGGAAAGAACTTAAGCTCCAGGGATAGATGAACTTGGATTTAAATGTTAGCTTTTCCATTCACTGTCTACTTCCAGTTAGGCAAGCTACTTCACTGTTCTATCTGATTAATTTTACTCCACTTTTAAGGTTCAGTTCACGCATAAGAGGTTGATAATCTTTATGATACACAAGATTACTGGCAGGATCGTTGAGCATATGTAAAACTTCTAGCATAGAGCATGACCCGTTTCGGCTTCCTTCTGCTTGTCACTTTACCCCCTCCAGAGAGCAGATGACCATTGGTATATGAGCGACACAATGAAGGCTGAATCAGAACAAGTTATATAGTTACATAGGTCAATTAGATACCTTAAATTTTGTACATAATTCTTATATTTATTAAGCATAAATAGTAAATTTTTGACAGAAATGGCTTATACCACATTTATACAAACTTTAATAGTTTCTTCCATTCCTTTTCTTTCTTATATCAGGAATAAATATTGGGACACCTGGCTGGCTCAGTCGGCAGACCATGTGACTCTTGGTTGTGAGTTCAAGCTCCACACAGCACATGGAGCCTACTTAAAAAAAAAAAAAAAAAGAATAAATATTGTTTCTCTGATAAATTCAGTTCTCCTTTGGCCCGTGTGGCCTCACTGTTTCCTATGGAGATTAAACAATACAACCTATAGACTCTTAGCACAGTGCTTGGCAATAGTAAATGCTCAGTTAATGCTCTTATTTTTGCATCTAAATCTCCAGATTGTTATCCAGCCATCTTGCAGCACCACCTTTCACTGGGTGTTTCCTCTGTGCTGGGTACCCCACTAGACACTGACTGTGGATATAATCCCCACCATTCTTAACTCAGTCAAGTGGGAAATATATTCGATTTTTCACTTTTTAACCTCTCTGAAATTGGGATGCATCTTACCGTTGATGGTGTATCATTCAAAGCTTTTTTCCCCCTAGTAGTACTGAAAAATAATAGTCTTATAACCAATGGCTTCTGAAATGCAATGATAGATAACACGTTACTGCAATAAAAAGTCCTGCTTTCTTCGTATACAGGAAAATGGACTTTGGGGTCTCAGAAGGAACACCAGATTATCAGGAGCATGTTCTGAAGAGAGATTTAAGCTGATCCTGTTCAAATTTGTTACACTTCCTTTGTTGTTCTCTTCAACCATAATCCCTTTCCGTGCTGCTGCGTTATTATTAAGGCTCCTGTGTGAGGTTCCCCTTCCTTCTCTCAGGAATCGGAGGCCTGACAGGCACCTGGGTGTGTGTCTTTATTCTCCTGTGGAAATGTAGGGTCCTGAGATGATGGTCCGTTGAATGCTAGGAATGATGGCTGCAGGACTGGCGTGGGAGCTCAGGTGAAGAGCTCGATGAGAATAGCGCTTGAACCCCTTGCAATCTGGAAGACGTGGGGGTTACGGCAAAGTCAGAAAGTGACATGCAAAGTGATGTAAAGGACTCAAACCCTGCTCGTGACTTCAGTGCACTAGAATAAAGCCCAGGCTCCGTAGCATGCCCTATAAGGCCCCTTATGATTTGGCCCCTGACACCCTGTGCAACCTGATCTTTTTTATTTATTTATTTTTTAAGATTTAAAATTAAAAAAAAATTTTATTTAAATTTAAAATTTTAAAAATTTATTTGACAGAGTGAGCAAGAGAGCCCAAGTGGAGGGTGGGCATTAGAGGGAGAGGCGGAAGCAGGCTCCTTGCTGAGTAGGGAGCCTGAAGCCAGACTCATCCTAGGACCCTGGGATCATGACCTGAACCGAAGGCAGATGCTTAACCAACCGAGTCACCCTGGCAATCCCCAGCTTCTTCTTGCCCTGCTCTGTTTCAGCATGCCAGGCTGATTTCAGTTCTTTGAGTGTGTCAAGGGTTCTTGTTCAGTGGCTTTTGCTCATGTTCTTACTTTTTTTTTGGCCTTTCTCTTCCTATTCCTCTAACAGTCTTTGGTGAACCCTTACTCATTCCCAAAATCTCAGCTCAAGATGCCACTTCCTGAGATCTTTCATGACCCTTCCATCTAATTTCACCCCCCATCATTCTGTCAGAAGACCCTCTTCTTTCAAAGCTCCCTTCACGTCCAATTCTACATTCATGTATTCATTTGCAAAGCATCTGTCTTTCTAACTAGATCAGAAGCTCCGTGCAGACAGGGGCCGTAGCACATTGGTTCTAAGATATTATCTTGCTTAGGGAAATATACACATTTCCTTTTCTAAGATGACTGAAATACGCTTCATTCCAGGGTCTCCTTTCTGTCTGCCTTTTTGTTTATTAACTTTTGGGAAGCTTTTAAGGAACCAGAAGCTTTTCTTCAGAGAGTTATTTTAAAATTCAACAACCAATTGGCCAGTACTTGAATCTAAGTCACTCAAGTGGATCGTGTCTCCCGCTGCCCCCATCCCCAAACAAGTAATAGTGGTTGTCTGAGCTCCTTTCTTGTTTTGATGGAGTGAAAGAGCTTAGTGAGCCCCAGTGTTCCAGGAACCTAGATGATGCATCTGGATTTTCAACATGCTAAGCTTAAAGTACTTACGGGACACGAGAAAAAAGACAGAACAGAGCCTGGTGTTAGACATAATCTAAGGTGAAGATTCGAATTTAAGACCTTTACATAATGATAATTAAAGTGTAAATAGACTATTAACAGAGGAGAATGTGGAGTGAGAAAAAGGAAGAGAAAATCCTGGGAAACACACTTCAGGGGAAGAGGTTGAAAGAAGGGCCAGAAATTCAGTAGTTTGAAGGCTCTTCCATGTTCTGTGTCGAGCAGAACGTTGGGTATGTAGCTTGTGTTGTTTGTGGGAGTGGTGAGTAAAACTTTCTTCTCTTTTAGTACTTTTTATGACATTATGGACAAAGTAACTATTGAAGAGCTGTCCGTGATCCAAAGAGTGTCAATCATTTTATTTGTTAAGAAAACCCCTGAACCTCACCTGTGATAATAGTGAGCTGTTAAGAAAGAATTGTTTCTCTGAAGAGTTTATGCCACAAGACCGTTGTGAATGTTGAGTGGTGGAAATAGGTTTGATTTGTAATTCTTTGTTTCTGTTTTGTTGTTGTTGTTGTATTTTAAATAATTTTCCAAAAAGAGAACATGTTTGTATGCAGTAGACAATTAGCCATTTAGCGATAATCAGGTGAGAACTATTGAATCACCCTAGAGTCAGTATGATTGGCCTGGTCATTTCACCTTTCAGAAATTTCAGAATTTGAGTGTTGATAAGTTTGGGTTCTGTTGTATGATGAGGCTCCTGGACAGTCTAGATCAGGGGCTGGCAAACTAGAGTCAGCTGGCCAAGTATTGCCTAGTGGAGGTTTATGTGTGGCCTTTGAGCGAAGGTGGTTTTACCTTTAAAAACAAACAAACAAAACAGAAGAATCCGTGACTGAGTCCATCAGTGCCCTGCAGAGCCTCAAATATTTACCGTCTGGCCCTTTAGAGAAAAAGTTTGCTGCCTCCTTCTTTAGTTTGTAAGTTGTAACTGAAATGAACCATAAATTCCATAGGAAAACCTCAAATTGATGATTACCGTTCCAGAATGTCTTGCACGTCATTAAGTTTTTCTTTTAAATAGTGGCTTAGCTGTTCAGTTATGAGAACATTTTTTTGTTGGTGAATCAGTGAACTCTTGATTGATTGATGTCTGCCTTGTGCGACTTGATGGTGTCGTCAGAGGGTAGAGGGCTCTCAGGTCCATATGGTGTCTCATAGCATAGTTCTGGAAAGTGTTGACATCTATTCTGATACTATTGTTGTGTGTATAGTTTATCCCAGCCTTGGGTAAACATTGGGACGCACACGTAAAGAGCACGGTGTATAAAGTAAAATAAAACATACATGTGGAATTGAATTATTTTCTTTGTTTACACTTTGCCGGCCCTCTGAAGAGACACTTTCTAGTTGCAAGAGTGAAATCCTTGAGTATTAGATTTCGGAAAACTATTTAAATTGTATAATTTTAAAAATTTCACTGCTGTTTTGTAGCATCTGCCTTTTGTCTTTATAATGAGATGTCATTGATCTTTTCTGAGTATAAATTTCCTCAGTGCTTGAGTCCTCCCGATAGCGTTTTATTAGAATCTGTAACTTGTGGGGAAATAAAAGTTGATTGGAAGCAGTTCTGTAATTGGAGGTGACTGTTCAGTGGGGCCCCGTCTAATCAATTGCTGAATAATTCTCTCTCAAAAGCGGATTTGATTTTTACAGTTTGATCTTCATAGTGTGTTCCCAGTGTTTGTTGATGGTGTCTGACATCTCCTGCCACTGGATAAATAAAGCCTATTATTTCTTTTTCAACATTTTAAGCGATTACTCTCATACAAGAGCTGAGAAGCAGAAGGTTAGCTATATTATCAAACTATGATCCTGTCTCTCCGAAGAAGCTGGGAACCTTGATTAATATGCCTTGTTAACTGATGATTTCAGTTCCATACTGGTAGTGCTAGAATAATTTGTATAAACCAAGCAGTACAGATTCCTTATTTTAGCACTAAGACTTACAAAGGCTTCTTTTAGCAGCCTTTAATTTTGTACTTATGTATGTGACATAGCCTGTGGCTGTGATAGCTACTGTGAATCTCCAGTTGTTTGGGGATGAAAGGCGGAGGCAGCTGGAAACTCGGTAGCTACATCTAGCTGTCTACCTAGAGAAGGCCTTGATTTCAAGTTTATCTAAACAAGCTCGACTAATCCCAACTATCTAGGGGGATCCACTGTCAAAACAAGCAGCGTGGCCCTGAGGCAAACACAGCTATACAGAAATGAAGGCTGGGGCTTCCAATACTCCGATGACTGCATACTGGAGGCTTTTTTCCCCCCTGAAAGAGGGTAAGAGAGGTAGAATTTGCATAATGCCTTTTCATTGGAAACTTTTGGAAAGCTGACAGACCTCCAGCTTATAGATCTGTAGCCACAATACAGAGTCTATAGGAGAATCCTTGAATGACCTAACCATATTGAAAGAAAATATAAAAGCGGCCAAGTATAGCCAAGTGAGAGAGGGAAAGAGGCTGATGCATTGTCTAACATCTGCTGTACTTCTCGTTAGTTTTGTTCTTTGCTATTCTGTGTGGACTTTGGAGAAGCCTAAGACAGCCTAACATGAATCCTATAATCTTCCTTCTGAATATTTATGTAGCGTGCCGGCTTCTAAGCTGTCCTTTGCGTTTTCCTTCTCCCCCCTCATTTTCATGCTCTCAAATGAGGCCAACATTTCAAAAGCTAAATAAATGTTTGTGAATGTTTATAAAAGATTTGCATAAATTTGTCCTTGTCTGACAAAGATCACTTTTTTCTTAGGCCAGTTCTGAAAAAAATTTTTTTGTAAGGTTTTGGTGCTTGTCTTGACAACAGAGTCCTGCATCCCAGAACAATGATTGCTGATTAAGTGGGTATGCAGTTGTGACTGAATAGGCTTTCAAGATACTGGGTAACAAGACCTATCATCTGAAGGCTGAATTATAGAATTTAGAAAATGTTATCAGAAGTACACATTTAAATCTATTTTTTGGTACCATATCATTAGGTAAGACAAAGAGTTCTTACGAGTTAAAAGTATCACCACCCACGGTTTTAAAAATTCTTCTGTATAAATTTTAATAATTAGAATGTTTCAGTAACTCAGAATATCACTTTTCTTTCCTGTGGTTGAACATATTTAAAAATAATTTTTCGACCCGTAGGCACTCTTTGGAACCTGGAAGTCTACCAGTCATATGTGTTAATATGGTTACTGGGGTGGTGATCAGAGGAAATAAACCAGGCACTCGTTCAAGACCTCTGAATGCACAATCATACCTTGAGAAAATCTAAACTACATGAAATACGTGTTAGGGCTTAATTATAGGACACACACACAGACACACACACACACACACACAGACACACAGACACCACACACACACACACACACACACACACAGAGCCCAGACACTTGTGCCACCGATGTGTTTGCTGAATTCATTTGTCTTTTAAAATTAGAATGGATTTTGTGGGGTGGCAGGGGATGCTGTGGGTAGAGGTGCTAATTCAGTTCAGAGATATTCAAAGATTGGCAGGAGAGAGAGGTAACAGCCAGTTCTGTTAGTCCTTTGGTTGTATTGGTTTAGAGGCTTAAGTTGTCATTAAGGCACAAACTAGAGCCACTTCTCTGACACAGTTTTTATCACATCTGCTAGGCTTGTGTCCCAAGAGGAGACGTGGAGAGCAGTGAATTCAGCATGGGCCCATTATCGACTGCTTTTTCGTGTGTTGTAAAAGGAGTGAGACCTCAGGGAGGCTTGGAGCCTCCTCCCGTGTAATGTCCAAGTCAGATTTGAAGGACTGGTGGCAGGAAAGCTTTGGCCTTTGGGTGTGAATTCTAAGAAATAGAGGCACAATTAAGTTTAAAAAATTCAAGGACTTTGAGCTTGATAATGAAAGATTTTTTTTTCTAGACTAATGTGAGCAGAAAAGTTGCCCATCTGTGCACATTTTTGTGTGCATTTAAAATATTTAAAAGCTGACAGCTTTTAATATGCTTACAAAATACGATTTCTATCAGTGCTCTTTTTTTTTTTTTTTCTAAGTAGTATCTTCCTGAGGGCAAGTTGCTTCTTCAGTGAAATCATGTTTGCACTTTTACTTTTGGGACCCTGTTCCTTTGGTATGTGCTGACTTGTGTTTCCCCCTCCCCCGTTTCCCCTAATCTTTCTTCCTTTTAAATATATTGATAATATAAATGTTCAGATAACAGGGTTTAAAATATTTAAGGAAATGAACAAGGCAAAATATCTTACAGTAGTAATATTAAGTCCAAGGAATTCCATTACTGACGCCACCAAATGCTAATCGTAAGAGATTCCAACCAAATCATTTGTTCATTTTGTAAGTATGTGAAACAAATGTCAAGAAGTTTACTGATCTTAAAAATGTAGCTCTCTCATTTCACCTCTTTGCTATAAGCTTTCAAGTTAATCAAATGAAATCTCAGAATAGAGGATGTGATAATACTGTAATTTGGGAATGACTTAGTTTTAAGTAATTTTTTGAAGATACGGAGAGATACAAAAGGGAAAAAGTGATTTTGTTAAGATTTTTTTCTGTAAGATCCAGTATTTTTACATTAGACTTCCAAGGTCATGAAGATCTGTCCTTAAAAATAGTGAAACTACTGAAGAGGTGGTTCTTCAGCTGTTGTTAAGCATTCCACCAACCTACTTAATTTAGATATAAAATTTATATGATACATGTTATAGAACATAAAGAATTTCTATAGTTTTTTGTAATTTTATCTTTGAATTACATTGTGTATATTAGGCATTATACAAATTAACATGATGGTAACATATACATGACTCAAAATTAACTAACATTTGTAAGGGGAAAAAAAAAAGGTAAACTGGGAGTAAATATTGAAATATACCAAAGAAAGGAAACAGATTCTGTAGCATTTGAGCAGCATTGTTAGAAATTTGACCCAGCTTTTATGTTTAGGTGTTGAAAGGCCTTTCTGTAAAATTCCCTTTTTCAAAGACTTTTCTTTTTTTAAAAAACTTTATCTGTAACTCTGTTATGGATCTTGGATGTAATCTGACATTTATAGGGATAGAGAAAAGTTTGTGTTTCCCATTTTCATATTTAGAAATTTCTGATCAACATTCTTGAACTTGGTGCTAATTAAGCTTCTAAAAACTTACCATTCTGTTTTACCCTTCTTGATCATAAGCATTAAAACCTCTGGTAGCTTTCCCTTGGAGTCCCTGGTTTTAAGTTGAAATGGCTTAGAGTAGAAATTTTGTTAGCTTTCTGTGTGTTTGGATTTTGTGTGTGTCCTGTTTTTAACTTTCAGCTTGAGTTTTAAGATCATCAATCAAAGGCTTTTCTTTCAAGTCAGTGGCACTGATCTCAATGGCAGGACTTAGACAGTCAGCATTTCCCTCATGCTATTAAAAAAATTTGAGCATTGAAATAGAATATTTTAGGAATTTTTGCTCCCCTGATCTTTTCATCACACATTTACATTTTGAAATTAACAAATAAATTAGATATAAAAAAACTCAGGAAATGTTCTCCCACTGTTTTCCTGTCTCTCCCTCCTTCACTCTTTTTGGACAAGGGTAAATTATCTACTGCTGTCCTAGCTTTCAGCAAGCTGCAAAGTGGCTGATTATAGCTCTCTGTGTTTTAAAATACATTCATTTACTCAGGCTATCTCTTTCCTTTATTTAAATGTTTTCCTGCAAACATTTTCTTTTTCCCTTTGAACTCTTGAAAATGTGTCTCATCTCCCCACATTCTGTAACCCCAGAGGATATTATAATCAGCCTGTGCTTTTGTCTTTCAGATGGCATTTATTTGTGGGGTGTATATGTCAGTGTCTGACTGTGGGTTGTTTTCATCTGCTGAATACAACTGATTTTCATTTATGGGTCTCAGTGAAGCAATGGAAACAAAGTATGGTCCTCCAAACTGATGGTTGTAGGATCTTGTACACCTCCCTACCCACACCCCAAATTTAGAGCAAATTGGTTTAGCCTTATTAATAATCTGTTAACTGCGTCAAATTGAGTCTTCCAAGTTTTGCTCCCAAATAGGATTCTATGATGGATACTATTGTAAATGTAAAACTTTACCAGGTTTTTAAGAGAACGCCTCAATTTCAGCAGAACAAAATCTGCTTTCTCCAGATTGGAGCGAGTCCCCTTAATGGGGACTTCCGTCCAGAGGAGAATTCACATTGGATGAAATGAATCCAAAGGAGACTGAAATGTATCTTGAGTTCATTTCTGAGTTTCATTTGCAAGTGAATCCAGTGTTAGGTGTGTGGATTTCATGTTTGCTTCAAACTCTGAGGCTTGTGTCTATCTCCTTGTGGGCTGAGCTTTGTAGATGTTGTTGCTTTTCTACTACACTGTGCAATCTGCTGTTTGATATATGCATGACTAAAAGGTTTGTGCAACTGTCTGTCCTCCACGAGGCTCCCCACCCCCCCGCCTTGCTTTTATTTCTTCCCATATGAAGTATCGTTGATTTTGTTAGGAAGAAAAGCCCTTTTAGAAATTGCCTATTTCATAAATTGTCTAGTGACACTAGGGGTTGAATGCTGAATTCTTGTCTCATTTATTTTGAAAACTTTGCTACTGAACTCACCTTAATCAATGAGCTCAGTGTTGTCTCCAATAAGTTATGTGTTGGATATATTGATTGGGAAGGATTTTAGAAAACCCGTCTGGGGTTTATAATGTCAGCAGTGTTTTGATTATGAAAAGAGTTGGAACCTGGGGACATGGAACCAGGTGGCGAATGTCCTAAAGCCAGTGGTGACATGGTGGACTGGTTCCCTCCTGGGATCTAGTTCATGCCCTGCACTTTAACTGTGGTGACCGGCTACTATAGATTCACTTTTTTGCTCATTAAAATGTTAAAAAATCAAACTGTACATAAAAAGATTTGTGAAAATATAAACTTGGGAATTGATCTGGGGAGCTGGCACGATTTCCCCCACCCCCTGCCTTAGCAATGAGGTCATTTACATTTCATCAGCCGTACTGCATCTTGAAGATCTGATTTATGTTGTAGTAGTAGTGGTTGTACTGAGGCTGGTTGTCTGAAAGAGCTTGTGTAGGCAAGAGGAAAAGGGGAGAAAACAGGAACATTACCATTTTCAAAGAAAGTTCCTTAGCCAAAGACACAGATCCCGGAGAGGAAAAAAGGGGTTGCTAACTACTTAGTGACTTTTTCCAGTAAAGTTAATGTTGAAAGACACTCTTTCATAAATATAATGCTCAAATTATATTTAAATCAGGGTTTTGGAGTCCCCTCTCTTGGGGAGTGGTACTTTTCGTCTTCAGGTAATTGTATTTTTCTTTGGAATAGAGGATAAAGTAGTTAAGTGTGTGTGTGTGTGTGTGTGTGTGTGTAGGCAAAAATCAGTAGTAAGAAAATTGGTTTGTTTCAGCAGTTTTTGTTTAGAAGAAACACTGCTTGTTTTTCCCTGTCTTCTGCTTATCAAACTAAGAAGATTTTTCAGTTCTGATTGAGATAATGTGTGAATATGCCTAACACAGAGTAGATGTTCATTTCTGTTTTCTCCTCTGACAGCACACCACTGGCTTGTTTGACTTAAATTGGAATATCAAGCTCTTGTAATATCACAAACATGAAGAAACATATTGTAAGGCACAAACATGTGCCTACATTTGCCTCTATTCCCTTCCCTCCTCCCCTCCTCCTGCCCCATTGCTTAATTAGACTTATCACTGCTTTCTTGGTTAAAAGGAAAGCTCTTGGGAGGTGGACTATACCCAGCCTACACTAGGTATTTTGATATTTGTTCTAATATTATCTGACAGACAAGTTCACGGTTGGTTATTACTCTCGACATTAGAAAGTGGTAAGTAGTTTCTATATTGTAGTGAGTAATAAGTTGGGCATATTAGATTCCTTTGACTCTGCTGTAGAGCACAATGCTTCCTCAGAGCCATGGGGGTTCTTTCTTTCAAAAATCTTGAGGCCTTTTGGCAGCTCTTCTCCAGCATACAGTAGAGAAACACTTCTGCACCTGTCACTTCTGAGGGCAAAGGATAACTGTCTTTGTAGCTGATGTTGGCAGTGAGTGAGCACTAGGTACTGAGTGTTAAAGGATGCTCAGTACATACACTGAAGTCAGGAGATGCTTTGTGGCATCTGAAACCTGATGTGAAAGGAAATTTGTAAGGATTTTTTGTGTGTGTGCATGTAAATCATAAGAGTTGAGCGTATGTGGGTTAGAGTATGTTTTAGACTGCAGACATTGAACTGATTTCTATGACCTTTTCCCCAATATTTGCCTGATGTTAACATTATTGCTCTGAGACATGGCTCATTTTTCTGATTCTTGATGAGCTTTCGCAATTTACTTAAACATAATTAGTTTTAAAACAACATGTACAGACTTCTAGATGCCACATGATGGAATTAACTGGTGTAGCAATAATGCCTCAGAGAATGTGCTGAAATATTGTTACCTGCTCTTTTTCATTTTTTAGTTTCGTCTGCCTTTACTCTTTCATGACATGCCTTAACAGTGCTGTGATATACATAGTACCAGGCCAAGATGATATTAAAAAATAGGATATGCTCAATTGAATTATGTAGGCGGAACATGCTCTGGCAGAGCAAGTCAATGTGCTTTCTGCTTCATTGAGTGGGTTATTAGATTGATGTGGTTTATTTCTTGAATGATAGAACTGGTTTTAAAAATAAATGAAGCGAGAAGCATCAATTCAGTTAGCATTGATAATTCATTATTATTGGTTAGAAAAGTGCTACATTTGTAAACTGATCTATAATTTATCACTTGGATTAGGATTTGCAATGGGCAGGTTTGTTTTAATTTGAACCAGCTTCTCAATGACCGAACAATGTATTCTTCATTTTGTCTTGAAGTTGGGATTTTCAAATAGTTAAAAAGCAAATCAAATGCATGAAAGGAATACTTTTTTAAAATTTATAACGTTGGTCTGTGAACTTATGATAAGCACCAACTGTGGGCTGTCCAAGTCTGTTGTTAAATTAAGTCAAGCTAGAGAAAATTTTATGAAGGAAGTAATAATTAATTACTTGTATATGTGTTTAGTTATGTGTATATATGCCGTATACGTGGAAATGTGTCTCTTGGGAAAAAGACACATGTGCGTGCGCGCGCGCGCGCACACACACACACACACACACACACTGTGTATTGTGTCTCTTATTGTGCTGTTCTTAATGCAAGAAGCTTCCCTTTTATGAATAAGAAATGTTGCTCTGCTTTTTGCTTCCTTTTTGTGCACTTCCCCTAAATGATGGATTTGGTCTTATTACCTACATATTTGTAGAAAGATATTTAATTGCTTTGGATTTTCACAAATTATAAGCAGGTAAGTGTGTCCACTTACAATGACATTTACTGAAAATAGTGCATACTTAAAATTATTATCGTTTGATTACAAAATTTATTTATGCCAGAGATGGCAACTTCTTTATAAAGTAAGGAAATGAAGTTTTAAACTCTAAAAAAAATGTAGTTGACAACATTCAGGGACAATTATCTTCAAGTTGGCTTTCTATTCTGCTTGGGATTTGGCCTATTGATGTAGGAAAGCGTTGTCTAATCCTGGCCCCCTCTGTTCCTAGGTAACAGGCAAAAACGGTGCCAGCAACAGCGGCCCTGCCAGGCCAAACCCATGTGGCTCGGTGTTATTCACTCTGATCCATATGGTCAGGCTGGAGATGGTCCCTGGAGGGGTGTTAACACTCAGCAACCCAACCGCCTCCCTCCCTTCAGAGCTTTCCTGCGTGGCTCCTGCTGCTTGCCCATGTGTGATTCTTGATTAATTTTTCATTTTTAATGAAGTTTGATCATGTTTATTATTTCTCATGATTGACTGCCTGTACTCCTCCCATGTAATTGATAAAGCCCATATTTCTTCATCTGTCTCCTCTTTCTTTAGGGTAAAGTTGCTAGATTGTGTGCCGTGGTTAATGCTAGATTTATTGGTCCCATTAGATGTATAAATTATCTCTCTTTCTCTCCACAGGAAGTTCTACAGACTTTGACCAAGTTTTGTTTCCCCTTCTATGTGGACAGGTAGTGTCAGATTTTCAAACTTTACTAGAAAAAAAAAAGTGTCAATAAACCTGCTATGGAAAATAAAAACCATACCATTCTTAACATTCCGTCTGTTTAACCAAGATTTAAAACGTCTATGTTTGAAGGGGAGTTGCAGTGTTCTCCTTTCCCGGGGATTTTATGGACACTATCAAAAAGTTTAAAGCTTGGAGCTTTGCGTTGGTTGGTCTCTGAGGTGGATTTTGCATGACATTAAATTTTTGATTTTGGTTATCAGACTTGAACCATGATTAAGAATGGTTGGTATTTATTCCAATGCTACTTCATTCTTATTTAAGTGTGAACATATTTAACTTAGGTAATGTGGCATTATTCCATGGCCTTATGAGTATTACATGGACTTTGTTTTTCTTTGATTCAACGTAAAATTTAGATTGCCACGGGCCTATATTGTTTAAAGGTGTTCAGCTATTTAAAAGGCATGTTGTTTCATAGTATCTTGCATTTTAGGTGGCTAAGAATGGTATCTCTGGGGAACTAAGCATTTTCTATAGGTTCTATAGAAAAATTGAACATTTTCTTAAGATTTTGCAGTACGGTAAACTCTTGGAAAGGTGTCAGTATAAGAACTCTAAGATAGTTAAAATAGTCTAGTGGATTTAAAAAAAAAAAAAAAACCCACTGGTTAATGGTAACAATTTTGGAAGAGCTTCTTCTTCTTTTTTTTTTTTTTTAACTGTATAAAACTGTAACTCACTAACAGTATTAATAAAATGTCAAAGCGGTCCTCTTAATCTTCTTTTCAAGAAATGTCTACTATGTGTTTCATTACATTTTAAATGACATTTCAAGCATATTATTTGTGCAGCCATTTGCCCGCCATTTACTCTTTTAAATTTTCTCTTAGAGAATTGAGCTATGAACTGTGCCTACAGTATGTCTTAAAAAGTCCACTTCTAGTGACAGAAGTTTTAGAAAATATCCTAAGTAATAACTGCCATAATAATGTTCTGAGAAAGCTAGAAAATGGCCCGTCTTCAGGAAGAGTCTGTCTTGGATTTCAGAGTACCGAACCCGGCAGGCCTGAAGGATGTCAGTGGTTTCGAGTGCACGTGGGTAGTGTGCTGCTTGGTCTTTTCTACACTTTGTGGGAGTGGTGTCCTGCTTTGTTTGGCACAAACCTAAAAATGGTGTGAGATGAGAATTGGTAGCCAAAGGAGTTTAAAAGAGTACTAAAAAGCAGCACTGGAATGTTGCCAACCACTTATAATCACTGTTTTCCCTGGTTCTAACATGTTATTTTTAAGCCAATCAGCCATTGTAGTATTCCCAGACTTGGGCCTTTTTAAATCCTGGGATCAGGGTTGTTTTAGTAGTTAGTGGGTTGATGCTCAAAACAGAATAGCCTTAATTTTAAGGGGGTCAGTCTTTGTAATGAGAGTCCTCTTGTCTCTTCTTTATCCTATTCCTTCTAAAAATAGCAAGGAAGTAGGGTTTTGTTTAGAGACGTTTAATGCAAACTTCACATTTATATGTATGAATTAGCGATGCATGAAATTTCCTCCAGTCACTTATAAAATGTCTTACAAATTATGGCAAGGGCATATTTATATAAATTAATAAAGCTGAAATGTTTTTAAAATGTGGTTAGGTATCTAACAAAGAAAAATAAGAGAATATATTTTTACATGACTTCTTGTAAGAGTGGTGATCTGTTTTGGATAGATATTCTTTAATTAACTTTGTCAACTAATATTGAAAGAAATGCGCAATGAGATTAAATCCACCCCCAACACACAAACCTCTCTCTTCCTCTCTCAACAACCACACTGCTCTACTTACCTACCTGTTTGGGTGATTACATTCTTAAATGGAAAAAAAAAAAAAGCAGAGTCCTTAAATAGTTCTAAAATCTTTTTCTTGTCACCAATGTCCTGATGCCTTTTTGTTGTTAGAAGAATATTTTTCTTCTAAAAACATTTCTGTCTAGATCACCCTCCCCTAATCATGTTTCTCCTATTTTTTCACAAAATGATTTGGGACAGAAATGTCTCTTTATGGATCTACTTTAATCCTTGCTTTGTTACAGTGGTTCTGTCTTATATTTTGTTATATTCCACAACCTATAGGTGTTGATAACTTTTATTGATAACAAAAAATTCCACTTTATTTGAGGATTATATTTTTTCTCTTCTCTTTCCCCACTTTTAACCTTTGCAGACTTTCATGTAGAAGAGATAATGATAAGTTTACTTACAATAAACACAAAGGTTTTAATGTTACCATTTTTTTTTAATTACTTTGCATTAGCACTGTTGAATGGCTATGCCCAGATTCTGGGGCCCACAGAGCCCCCCCCCAGATGTATTCTTGATACTGTTTGCCTTAAAAAAAAATACATCAGCATGGGAGATGAGTAATGCCCTAGGTGATTATGTTCAAAAAAGAAAGCTTCCTAATCTTTTCTGTATCTGTGCTTTTCTATCCCAAGGAACAGTAATACAACTTTCTAACATTTCTAGTCTATATCAAGAGTGGGATTTTCACAGTCATCATCAAATCACCCGTTAACATTGACATCTTACTGTCTCTTGTGTTGTTTTAAGATTTTTCTTTCTGAAACTAGGACTTATGAAAAATAATAATGCCAGTATCTCTTCAAAAGAAAGTGCTTTCTCATGTATCGCCTGACTTTATCCTCCTATCCTAAGAGATGAGAACAGGTGTTGTTATCTTCATTTGAAAAAAGTCTAGGCTGCAGAGAAATTAGAGTTTACCCTAGGTTCTTATTAGGCTGCTAACATAACATAGATGTTCATCTCCCACATTAATGAATACATTTTTCTGTAGAACATGTTGTGGGAAGATCAGTCACCAAACAGTGCAGAGAGGATGGAAATTTACATTCGAGTGATGCTAGTCAGAGTGCTGGCCATTTTCACATTAGTACTTCATTTCTTTTCCCCTGCAACTCTGAAAGATAGACGGTGGTGGTAGCTCTTTTACAAAAGAGCAAAGGAAGGTTCCAAATGTGTAGCATTATGTTGGGTGATATGGAAATGGTATTAGACTTGGAGTTCTGCCCTCCATGTGTTTCTCAGTCTACTTCAGGAAGTATTATAAATACACATCAAACAGTATCTCTCCAAAAGGATAGTGAGGTTAGGGAAGACTGAGATGGTCAGAGAAAACTTCTCACAGTGGGAGAGACTTGTGTTGAGTCTGCAAGGACCGTAAGAAGCGGGTAAGTGGAAGGGAGAGCCTAACACCCCATATGCCTGAGGAGCAAAGCAGAGGAGAAACCACGAGTGAGCCTAGAGATTGTTCAGCCTGAGCAGATGGAGCCTGCTGGGGAGAGGGTGACGTGTACTGTGAGAGCTTGGGCTCTGGCTACAGGAGGCCTTGCAAATGTGTGAGAATAAGACGAAATTTGTCTGGTTCAAACATCCCATTTTACAGAAGGGAAACCAAGATTTGTAGAGGTGAAATGCTTGGCTTACGGTCACAACTACGTAATAACAGAGCTGGGAAAGAAACCCATACTCTTACTCCCAGTCCAGAGTTTGTTCCCTCCCTCCCTTCATGCCTTTCTCTCTCCTTCTCTCCTTCTTTCTGTCCTTCCTTTCAATTATTTGCTAGAGAGAGGAGGGCGAGCACGAGCGCGCGCACCCAAGCAGGGGGAGTGGCGGGCAGAGGGAGAAGCCGGCTCCCTGAGGAACAAGGAGCCTGATGTTGGACTTGATCTTGGGATCATGACCTGAGCTGAGGGCAGATGCTTAACCGACTGAGCCACCCAGGTGTCCCTAGCGCAGAGTTATTTCTACCTTAGGCTGTTTCTGAGGCTCTTGGCAGAGAGGAGTCTTGAAACGACAGCAGTGAGAAATGTTATCACTCTCAAAAACTTGTCCTTGTTAGACAAGGACAAGGAAAGCTGTTTCTTAAAGGAAGGAAAAGAGAGATTTGTATACCATTTTGTACTGCGGTGCTACTTGGTAGCTGGCAACTGCTTCAGTCAGAGCACAGAGCACTCACTGGAGGATGGAAAAGCTCTTCCTTCCCAGGTTTGTGCTTATCCTCATTCGGAACCCAGTGAGTCGGCTGTCATTCAGGTGCTCTGTAAATCCTTCTGCACACAGATGACACAAGCACAAAATGAAATGACATAATCTTTTAAGGGTCAAAGGAAGGCATAGTTTCGTGATTTTGGATGTAACCACAGATGCAAATGTGATTCACATGCTATTTGCTCTTTCATAAGTCTGTTATGTGCCGGGCGTTGTGCTGTGTTCTCCTGCTCTACAGACGTACACATTTGCAACTTGCTATTACCATAATGCCATGTATGGGGAGAAGGACTCAGAGAAGTTCAGTAACTTCCCCAAGGCCCCACTCCCAGTAAGCGGTAGAGCTGCTTTTGGAACCCGCATTTATCTGACTTCCAATTCCGCCTTCCTTTTTCTACTTTATCGTTCTACTTTATCATTAGGTCCATCAGACCATAACTAAAGTAACCAAAAGAACTTTCAAATTTTCTCTTTTTAAAAAAGATTTTATTTATTTATTTGAGAGAGAGCTTGAGAGCACACGAGTAGGGGGAGGAGAAGCGAGGGAGAAGCAGGCTCCCCACTGAGCAGGGAGCCGGACCCAGGGCTTGATCCTAGGACCTGAGCTGAAGATGGCTGCCTAACCGACTGAGCCACCCAGGTGCCCCTCAATTTCTTTCAAAAGCAATGTATGTTTATTGTAGAAAAGTAGCAAATTCTGGTAACTGAATAAGAAACCGAGCAGAGACTGAAACTGATGTGCTGGCTAGTGTGCTCGTCTGTATCTGCCCAGACCTTCGCACTTGTTCCACATCCACACATTCATCCTGCTCTGCTTTGCAAAACTGAATTCCTTTGGCCCACTTGTATCTCCTGTGTTTCATCCTTGGTTTAGTTCCTTGGTTTGGTCCCATGGGTGAAGCTGCTCCCTGTGATCGTTTTCTATGACATTTGATAACAATGAAGCATGTAGGCCTCACTGGACATTGGGAGTAGCAACCTGGAGGACCAGGTTTTCGTCTTTGTTCTGCCATTGACTTGCTCTGTGCTGTGAGCCAAGTGATGTCTCCCCTCAAGGGCCTTAGTTTCTTCATGGGTAAACTGAGGGGATTGGATTAGACCTTTGCTATTCCTTCTGGTTTTGCTACTTTTTGGTTTCCTACTTATGATTCATTTGTGTTTTGTCAGGCTCATGTAGACGAGGGAGTCTAGTATTCTCTGATAAGTTTCTTGAGCAGATAGGCATGTCTCTGGCAGTATGTGACCTACTCTTGGTCCCCAGACATCTTGGGTCAGTGTCATTCTTGCCACTTGGATCTTTGAGCTTGGAATGTGAGGAACTTGAGTCTCAGTCAGATGAAAGCTTTATGGAAGAAAACTTTGAGGCTCATGTAACTTAAGGTTGAGATGGGGTAGTTTGATAAAACGTGATTCCTGCCTGATACCCTGCATGCACAGGTGGAAAGGAAAAGCAGCTTTTAGGGTGCCCTGCAGTAGGGCCCAACAGGTAATTATCAGTAAGCTGTACTACATCGAGGATCACAGAATGTTTGAGTTCCAGCTCTCGAATTTTGTAGTTTCAGGACAGTAATTTTCACCTTGTATCCATTATATGCTACTTCGTATACATTATTTATAATTCTCACTGAAAAACCGCTCTGCAAAGTTTTATTTTCATTTTGTAGGCGAGGCTCAGAGAGGCATGATAACTTGCCTGTGCTCACAGAGCCAACGTGTAGCATATCTGGGCTTGGAATCTAAACACCTAAGCTTCTGTGCTCGCTTCGGCAGCACATATACTAAACACCTAAGCTTCTTCTCCCTCCTGCGTCATGACTCTGCCCCTCCAGAGTCTTCTCCAGCGGCCAGCAGCAAACTCTCTCTCCCTTTCATTCCCACTCAACCACTCCCTCATTGTCTCTTCTTGGAAGAGTTAGCTGCACAGGTGTTTATCCCTCAGCCCTCTCCAGTCTGTCTTCTGCTTCTGTCATTCAGTTCGAGCTTTTCTTACCAAGGTCCTCTGCAACCTCGATACCGCTCAGTTCACTAGCCACTTTTCCTCTCTCATCCTGATTCGTGGGTACAGTTGACCAGTCCCTCCTGCTCGTTCTCCGTTTTTCCTTTGATGTTCTTTTCTCCCTGCGTCTCTAAATCGGTGCTTCTCTAACGTCGTCCTGGATCCTCTTCTGTTTTTCCGAATGCTCTCCCTAAGTGATCTTGTTCTTTACCATGGTGTTAAATTACGTCTGTGTGTAGATGACTTCAATTTATAGCTCCGGCCCAAACTTTTTCTCTGATTTTCTAAGAAGTATGTTCAGCCACGTACTTGACATTTCTATTTTAAGGTTTCTCAGGCTTAACATATCCCGAATGGAACTCTTAGATCTCCCCGCAAACTTGTCTTTTCTATCATGAAATGGTAATTTGCTGTCTTTTTACTCTCAGTACATCTGCAAGCCTGTCATTTACACCGGCTAGAACTAGGAACTGGTTCTAGCTAGTTCACTAGCTATTACACTGGCTAGAACTGGGAACTGTCCGCTCAGCTCCATTTTCCCTCCCCCTCCGTGAAGTTCGGTTCCATCCAGTCTCACCTGCGCTCGTACACCAGCTTCCTCATTGCTTTCTTTGCTTCCGCTTCTTCCAAACTGTTCTCCACGTAACATTTCCCGTTGTACACTAGACTGTTTTTCTCTTAAAGAAAACCACTCAGTGGCTTTCCCTCACCTTTACAAAAAAATCCTAAATCTCTTTTCCTAAATCCTAAATCACCTTTACAAAAAAATCCCAAACCTGTGAGGCCTTGTGTATAATCTAGCTGTTGCTTAGTGTAGCCCCTTCACATCATGCCTCTTTGCCTTTAGCTCCCGATGTTAGCTGCGGTGGTGTCCTGGTGTCCGTTGAGTTCCTTGAACATGCCTTGTTTTTTCCAGCCGGAGGCCCTCTGCCTAGCTCCTTCTTCTGCCTGAAACACTCAGGCCCCTTTCTGAAGGGGTTGCTCTGCCTCATCCTTCAGGGTCAGGGTCATTGTCACCTTTGAAAAACTGTCTCTAACCTTGTTAGCTGAGTACGGCTTTGCCTTCTCCATTTGCTTTTATCTTTGTTCCGGCTTTGGTTTCTTAAAACACTGGCGCATACAGCTGTATGCTGTGTGGTACACTTGTTTGTTATTCCTCTCTAGCTAGTGGGATATCTCCATAGCAGGACAGGTGGCCAGTCCTTGTCCTGGTGCCCAGTGTAGTAGTTGCTCAATTTACAAAGGGGACAAGAAAACCCAAAGGCTGATAATATGGAGAATCGCATCTCTCCCTGGAAGATTGGAACCACACCGCCTGTTGACATGCTTCATGCCGTGTATACACTCAGTGTGTAAATAACTTGGAGATTAAGCAGAATGCTGCTGGAGGAGCCTTGAATGGCTCACAGGCATTTAAAAGTCAGCATGAATGTTAAAGTCTGGTTTGAGTATTTGTTCCTTTTTGCCCTGGTTTTCCATATTCATCTAGTCCTGGGAAGCATAGCTAAGGGTGGTCTTGGCCCTGGTCTCCTGGGCATATATCTGGAAATACTCAAATTTGGTTTCTCTTGCTTAGTGGGAAGTGGTGTGTTTGATAAGACAATTATCTGGATTCCCACATACTTGAGTTCCTTTAACAGGGTTGCAAGCTGCAGGTGAGGCAAGGGTTTCCTTGTATTTAGTGTAGCCTGGCAGAATGGAGAGGACTTTGAACCTGAATTGGGCTTGGAATTCTGTGTTAGTCCTGATACTTTGAAAACAGCAAACAAAACCAAAAACAGCCCTGTGTCTCCATTTTCCCATCTTAAAGCGAGATGCTTTTTGCGGTTCCTCCCAGTTTTAAACATCGTGAGATCTCTGATTCCTGTTAAAAAGTTACGGATTCTAATACTGGAGGTAAACACGAAGCCTGTAGCCTTTAACGAAGCAGACCCTTTCCCCAAAGTCATTTTTTATGGAGAAAGCTTGCACACTGTCCCAGAGCGCTGCAGCAGAGAGGGAATGACAGATTCCTTGGAGGTTTCGAAGTCTTCAAGTTAACCTCTGACCATCCTTGCCTGGCTTGTACTTGATTGGAAATTGTCCAAGGAGAAAAGATTTAGGGTTTGTTGGTTTGGGCCCCCTTTGTTTGTTTGTGTGTTTGTTTAAATGGCTTATACTTCACCCTATTAGGAATTAGAAAGGTGAGTCAGCTGAGAATAACAAGTGCTCCCTCCTAAGCTGCGACCCCTCCCCCGCCCACGCCAAGAGAATTTTGTTCACTTTACTGAGTGCAGGAGCAGCTCCCTTGGTCACCCAGAGGACTGTCCTTTACAGAAAATACAGAACAGAGAAGAGAGAAAGGCCAACTTCCTTTCTCTGCTCATATAAGGGTTACAAGTATGAGTCAGTGGGGAAGATTCTGAGCAAATGCATGATTTCAATATGAATTTTTGTTTTCCTTTAGATGGTAACTTAACAGCTTGCATCTCTTCTATTAATTATTTTGTATTATGGACTGGCCTTTATTGTAAATGCTGATCTCACTTATTTCCGAAACCTCCTTTGGGTTGGGTAGTAGTTTCGCATTGTTATTCCAGGTGAAGAGACTGCAGTGCTTAGAGGTTAAGTCACTTGCTAAATGAAGGCCCAGTTAACAAGTGATTGAGTTGGGATTTGAACCAAGTAAATGAGTAATGAATCTTTCTTTGAGCCTAGGATGTCGCTAAAAGCATTTTCAGCATTTTTAATGGTAGTGAAAAGATAATGGGGAAATTAATGACACTCAATTCACAAACGAGTTGTGTTCATTCTGTGTCCTTTTCGTAGAGATTCAGAGTGTTTTCTTTCAGTCCTATCAATACCCTTTCCTTCTAGGATGTTTTATTTCAAACATTCTAGAAGGGAAATCAGACTCTGAGTTAAAATAATGAACAGTCATATTTTATATGCTCACATAATAATATTTCACAAAAGCATGACCTTATTTGCAACTTAGAATCATTGTGACCGGTTGCTTTAAATATTTTAATAATTCAAGTTTTTCACCTCCCCCAGTGAGGCCCACTTTTCTCCCCAATCACTTTAATTATGTGAGCTAGAAACCTGTTTCTCACACATCTTCAGTTCTCAACCTTGTTAAAATTAATCATATAATCCCCCTTTAAAACATAGTATTAAATCACCATAGTAACACAGTATCCAAGCTTTATTGATAAAGCATAACAGCCATAAGAAGGTAGAGTTTGGTGTCCCCTGGACAGCTCTATAACTTTTATAGAAATGTGTTCCTTCTTCTGGCTTGTGTATGGTGGAGGGATAGCATTACTTACACCTGTTTTATTACCACACTGCTTTTAAATTGCCACCTTGTTTTCGCTCACCTTCCTAGTTAAACAAGGAGAGTGGAACACTTTCTTTTCTTTCTGAATTATTTTCTTGCACTCTCTAACCACTCTCTAGGGGATGGAATTGTTTCCTTAAACATGACCAGGTAAGGTCCATTGACCTTTTTTGTGCTGGGATACCTTGAAAGTCTCCTTAATTTTCTTTTGCTTATGTGGTTTCTATAAGGGAGTTTTAGAAAGGAAGGCGATCCATATTTGAAAAACTAATTCATATTGTATCCAAAGACTCCATAAGTCTGCCTTTGGAAAAGGCCTGGTGAATGATTTTCATTTCTGCTGGCAACTTAGAAAGTAAATTATAGGTGAGAGCACTGATTTGAATATTTTGTCAATTTGAGAATATTTTGTAAAATACAATGTACGTAAAATACAATATAGGTTAATGAGTTCCTTTGAATAATTCAATGTCAAATTTCAAAATACTATGTTAGCATAAATTTATGTATCAGGATTTGGAATAGTTAAGTTTTTAGAAAGAAATCCAAGCTAAGTGGTAAGCTGATTTTAGAAAGTGGTCTTTAAAACATTTTGCACCTGCAAACCTAGTTTCTAGGTTAATCTGATTAGTAGTATGCTTTTTTATTGCTTGAAACATATTTCCTACTTTATGTCACTCTTATCTGTGGCATTTTAACGGAATTTTGCATTCATGTGGGAACTTTTAGCTTTTTTCTCCTTATTCTTTCTTTAAAGCCCGTTTCCATTTCTAAGCACCTCACCTTAAGACTTTGGGTATTTCGGGGTGGCTGGGTGGCTCAGTCATTAGACGTCTGCCTTTGGCTCGGGTCATGATCCTGGGGTCCTGGGATCGAGCCCCACATCTGGCTCCCCGCTCGTCAGGAAGCCTGCTTCTCCCTCTCCCACTCCCTCTGCTTGTGTTTCTGCTCTCTCTCTCCCTGTCTCTCTGTCAAATAAATAAATAAAATCATAAAAAAGACATTGGGCATTTCTGTCCTGTAAAATGTATGTTCCTCATAAATTCAAAAATTCTGCAAGACACAGGAATGTAGGAAAGTAGTAGCTAACCTTGCTCTCCGGAATGCATTATCTCTCCTTAGAAGCTCTGAGAGTAGGATGCAGTTACCTACCTGGTCAGTCTTCCATTTCCTTTTCTGTAAAATGGGAACATCATCTAACTTCTGGGGTTAATATGAGTAAGGGAGATGCTATTTATCAAGTGTGTAACTTGATGCC
Organism: Mustela nivalis; assembly: GCF_964662115.1. Lineage (NCBI taxonomy): Eukaryota > Metazoa > Chordata > Mammalia > Carnivora > Mustelidae > Mustela > Mustela nivalis. The sequence continues at coordinate 82,580,887 of NC_139032.1, read as the reverse complement.
TGGCACGAAGTGGACACTTAAATGCTGTTGTCATTACTGCTCCCCGACGAGGCAAATAGCTGGGGAGAACCGTTAGCGGCAAGCTGGCAGAGTAGGCTTTGGCATCATAGAGGCCTGGTCTCAAACACAGCTTTTTGCAGCTTCCCAGCTGGCACCTTAGGCAGTGCTGCTCCCGGCTATTTCCTCGTCTATAAAATGAGGTTAATAGAATGCTCCTTTCAGGATGTGGGGGGATGATTAGCAGGGCTACCTGCCTGAACTCAGTAAGCAGGTTTGGTAGCTGCTTGGGTAGGGAGGTGGTCACTAGAATGGGCTGCTTGCTGTCTTTCTTTTCTTCTTCTTCTTCTTCTTCTTTTTTTTTTTTTAAACTAGCTCAGTCTGTTTCCTCGAAGTGTGTAAATTTCGAGTTCATTTACAAAGAGTTCCACTGAGAAAGGAAATGTTACAGGTTCAACGACTTGTCATGATCAGATGCTTTATCAAGAAACTTACTGCACATTCATTTTTCCCCCTTTGTCCTGTCTTTGCTGCAGCCTCACAGTGAGCCAAGTTGGCCAGAACTTCACGTTCGTGCTCACTGACATTGACAGCAAACAGAGATTCGGGTTCTGCCGCTTATCTTCAGGAGCGAAGAGCTGCTTCTGTATCTTAAGGTAAGGGAGAGTGGCTTTGGCTATTGGCTAGTTCTGTGAAACAGTGTCGGCCTTTGCGTCGTTCCTCTGTCATTAAATTTCCCAGCTGTTCTTCCCATTTTCCTATCTGTCTCCCACAAGTCACTGCACTTGGGGAGAAGGACTTCGCCGTGTTGTTCTTGCACTTTAAGTTCTGCAGATAATCGTATTTATTTATTTGCATCACATCCCTTGGGTGGGAAAGGGATCATTGCTTCTGTGGAGTATGTGGAAGCTGGGGAGTCAGCATGGCTTCAGTTCCTCCTGCTGTTATCTGGAGCTGTCAGAAATTAGCCTGTTAGGCTTTCCCTTGGACATTTTGTGTATGTAAGATTATTAATAAAGTATGTGTCTGTAGCTCAGGACGTCTTGCAGACACTGATTGCGTCCTCCTCAAAGTAACACCCTTGCCCTCTGTGGGTCAGTGAGGGAGGAACTGTTTCCCAATTTGGCTACTTCTCTAGAGGTTTGGAAAAAGTACAGAATCCTGGAAGAAGGCTTCTTTAGGTCTTCTAAAGCCCCCTCACACACCAGAGCCACACTTGCTTAATGCTCTGTTTCCTCCTGCCAGAGGGGCAAGGTGTGTTCTGGGACCGGAGGACGTGTGGAAATCCGATTTTGGAGCTGCTGGCTCTGGGGGCTCCTGCTGGGCGCCTCCTCTGGGGGAAGTAAAGGCATCCCACACACTCTCCTCTCCGTCTGCCTCGGTTAAGTAGGTGTCAGAGGGGCCTGCCTCCTGTCTCTCTCTGCTCATGTGGAGCAGCCCAGGGCAGGCCAGCAGGGAGGCGCCCCTGACAAAACCCGGGTCCCCAATCTTGGGCTTGTGCCCAGGGATAAAAGGCCAGGCTCTGTGAATTCCAGAAAGAGTGGTTCTCTGGTACATTCATTTTTGGACTTTCTTCTTCTCCTCACCAAGAAAAGACCTCCCACCCCAGCCCCCAAAGACAGACACACACACACACACTCACACTGCAGGAGAAAGAGGGGCTTTTGAGGTGCCTCTGCTGAGTAACTGTCAGTCTGGGCTATTACGTTTGCGTTTCTCTACACGAATCTTCTTGTTAATCAGCAAAGTCAGCTCTCTTCTTCACCAGGCTTCACATCTGTAATTCAGGCCCTCGAGGGCAACTGCTGGAAAGACTACAGGAAGGAGGGACAGCCCAGATGGTCTGTGAGGTTAAGTGGTGCAGCTGCTCTCAAGCTTACCTCAGGAGCCCAGGCCCAGGGCTTACCTGCCCAGAGTATCAGAGTCAGATGTAAACGATTTATTTTTTTGATTCAACAATGTTGAATTTTTGTTTTCTCTTTTTAAATAGAATTTTCTCTTCCATTTTTTGTTCGGTTTCAGCCTTGGCCAGGGCACTGTGTATTTATATGGTCATTTAGAGGAGAGGAAGGTTTAAGACAAGTTGTTCAAGTTTTGCAGAAAGGTTTTTGTTTGTTTTCTCAGAATATTTGGGTTTACAGTGTTTCTTCCTTTCAAAGCTGGGACGTACTCTGAACTGACACTATCAGAGTCATTCAAATTTCTGGGACTGGAAAACTGTTTACTTAAAAATTCAAATTTAAAAATTGCTCTTCTCTGATTCCAGTATTTGACTGCGTGTGTCTGCATGGAGGTCATGGGTGTCGTGCTTACAAAAAGCTGGTTGCTTAGCATTCCTGTTGCCATCATTTAGAATGAAAAATAGCAGCCATTGGTGTGTTTTCTATCCGTTATACTAGCTTGGAACTGCGGGAAAAGGGGGTGGGTTAATTCACTCATTTGTTTGTCAGCTCTTAATTGAGTGCCTACTGTTAGCTAGTCTCTGCCCTTGAGGAGGTCCCAAGCCTAACTGGGGAGACTGATGTCGCTGCAGAATGCTATATATAATGCACAGGGCAATTCCATGGCACTATGGCTTCTTACTATTGATATTCTAATGCCAGAGGATAGTGACTGTGGTTAAAAATAGAGTCCAGATAAATTCTGGGCCATGAGTGGGTCGGGGGGACTCACTTTATCTCTTCCAGCTTGTGCGTATGTGGAAGGTATGCCCAGGGGCACTTTCCCTGTGGCTTGGATTGGGAACACTGGTGAATTGAGACTGGCGTATGAATGGAAGGGTCTGCTCTTAACCTTGAGTGACTTGGCAGCGTGTTCACTGGAGAGGTCTGCCGGGAGAACGCAGGTGTGATTTGGGTCAGGGTTCTGTTAGCACTGTTGGTCTCCTTGCCATTTGGAAATGCTTGGACCCTCTGCTCCCCCCCACCCCCCTGATGCATTTCCATTAGTTAACCAGTGCCTTGAGGTCCAGTCACTGTTCTTGATGTGCCCAGTCCTCTAACTCATCTGCTCCTAAGCCACCTCTGCTTTTGCTTTCCATTTCTTCCCATGGGAGGCATAACTTCCGGTGATGGTGTCTGTGCAGACATAGCTTCCCCAGTTTCAGGATTTAGCTTCTTAGGATCACTTCTTCTCGGACTGCTCTCCCAGGCTCCTATGAGCTTCCCGGCCCATATGAGCTGTTGGACCTTTCTGCTTTCACACACTTATCCATCCACCCACGGCAGCGTTCTTCAGGCAGAGGTAATCATCCTCTCCTCTGGGTGCACCCAGCATGCTCTGCGAACTTCAGTCACACACTCACAAACCTTGAGCTTCTTTTTACCTCTTCCTCCTGTTACTCTGAAATTAACTCTTTAAGGATAAAGACTGTGTCTTGCACAACTTTGTATCTCCAGCACTTAGTGCAGTGCTTGGCCAAGATACTGTGTGCGTGGCTTTCAGAGACGGGATGTATTCCATTTGAATGGAAGAACAGGACACTGAGTGAGAGGACAGGCTTTGTGGGACACCAGTTCAAGAGAAAATGTGAAATACAGTTATTTATAGGGAGATGTGGTTCATATTCTCAAACTTATGTCTGTTAGTTGTAAGAGGTGTACTACCTTTGAATCTCACCAAGGAGATCTAGCTGTTGAGTGACAGCCATTGTGCCCATAAAGAATTGGCCCATGTTTGAAAATGCAAACTTCATGTTGCAATGAAAGGTTCGTAGACATCCTTTATACAGTGTACGCTTGGGTTCATTGTAAGAAGCATTGTCTTTTCCTTCCCCCTAGAATGTAACGTCCATGAAGCCTGGGAAGTCTTATCTGTTGTGTTCCCAAATATACCCAAAGTATATTGAGGAATGTCTATGCCCAGTAGGCACTTAGTAATCCTTGTTTTATGAAGGAAAGAATTCCTGATCCATAGCCCAGTGTTTAAACGTCTTTTAAAAATTGGTTTGAATTCTATCACCAGCTAACTCTGACAGAAAGGTAGTTGTGCTAGAGTATAAACAAGTCTCATGAACACAAATACCACGGTGTGTAAAGTCAAATGCGTTAGGTGTTCCCACAGTTGACTAGTTCTTTGTAAAATGTTTTACTTTTCCTTGCGATTGGCCATAATATTATTTAATTCTGTGCTGCATGGTAGTCAATACGGGATTAAGAGCACAGCTAGGAGAACAACAGTTATGGGTAGGTCCTTCCTCATTACCTTCCTCTCATCCAGGAGCGTGTGTGAGTGTGGTGGCATGTGCCACTAGCACCAGCTGAGTCTGATGTGTGGTATAAGCATTTACCTCTGAAGTCTTTCAAAGAGCATAAAGTGACCTAGAACCATAATTTTTTTTCACAGCTTCTGATTTGTTCGAATGACCCATGTTCCATCAAGGCTAAAACTGTAATGAAATACGTTATTTATAGCCATCTTCTGGTTTTGGGGGAAGAGGAAGAGCCTAAGAGTTCAAAGTCCTAACTCTGTTGTTTGTGGGCAGTGGACTATGGGAGAGATGTCATACAAGAACTAAATTTGTTTACTCTTTATAAAGGAACTTTAAAAATAATTATGTTTTACAATTTTCTCCTTTATGTGTAAGAATCTTATTTAAATCTTGAGGAAGTCTTATCTGTTGTGTTCCCAAATATACCTAAAGTATATTGAGGAATACTGTCTTTATACCCATATAAAGAGGTGTTGGGTAGCTCATTTGGTTAAGCATCTGCCTCCCCCTCAGGTCATGGTTCTGGGTCCTAGGATCGAGCCCCGAAACAGGCTCCCTGCTGAGCAGGGAACCTGCTTCTCCCTCTCCCTTTGCCTCTCTCCCTGCTTGTGCTTGCTCACTCTCTGTCTCTCAAGTAACTAAATAAAATATTAAAAATATGTTATATGTATACCCATATAAAACTGTTCAGGACCTGTTACACATTTTGGGAAGAAATAACTTGTTACATCAAAACAATATCTAAGATTTTTTTAGTTTGATGTTTTAACTGTTACTTAGTTAGGAGGTACCTTAGTACCTTCTACATGCCAGGAATGAGCAGTTGTAACATTTGGTCTTTAGCCTTTGTTTATCCCAAAATAGGCAGTAGGTTCCCCCATGAGAACTGAATCAGATATCCTGTTCATTTCAAGATTTTGATGAGCTGAACTTTTTAAACTTGGTCTTACCAACTGAAAACAATACATACTTTTGTTTCTTTACCAAATTTAAAATTTAATGTGCTTCTGAGCGCACCATCCCCTGGACACCTCAGATTTTGATACCCACCTCCTCTATCTGTTTCCCTTTGGCCATCCTTTGTCTCAGGAGCCACCGTGAGAGTCTTTGGGAAGGGACTAAGTAAAGAAGCAAAATATACTGTGATAAGTCCTTTCTTTAAAAAAAATATGCTTTGTGCAAGTTTCCTTGGGGTCACCGGTTTGGCACTGCCCCTTCCTGGCTTGAAGAATCAGGGAAGTGTTGCTGATGGTTTCCAGTTAAACTGGATCTTAAGGAACCACTGGGGGTTTAACCGGAGAACTGGAGGAGAATTTTGTAGGCAGTGAGCACTGTCTTGTTAAGGCCTGGAGAATGAAAGATTGGGCGAGACGGAACACCAACGTGATGGCGGCTGGAGCTGATGCCATAAATGTCTTGGAGTTGGGACAGGTTGGGAAGACCCTTGTGGGACATGCTCAAGAATTTGGATTTACCTCATAGCAAATAAGCATCATCAGATGATAGAGCAGGCACTGGAAACATTGATGTTTGTAGACCAAAGGGAAAATGGCTTTTTGAACCTGCAATTGCCATCTGCACCTGCTTGGGATTTTCTGGCCATTGTTAGAGGGACGCTGCCCAGCACGTTGGGGGTACCACTCTGATTTCGATTGGAATTTTCAAGCCTCAACTTTAGGTTTGTTTGTTGTCATTGTTGTTCTAACAATGAAATATGTTCCTGGGACCCTGTTGGAGAATTTTTGTCCTCCTTTCCATGCAAGTTGGCATATGGGCTTGTGTTTAGACATTAATTGTGTTAAGTGATAACCATCTTCCTTCTGGAACACTTTCTGACTTAATGGCAGACACAACTATTACGTCCTTTTTCATCCGCATGGTACTCATTTCTACTATAAACACAGAAAAGCTCAGTTTTCACAGAGGAAAAAAAAGAAACTAGAAGTAATAAAAGAGTCTGGTTTTAAGAACCTCGGTTTCTCTAACTGGTCCAGTGTTTTTAAAACAACGCATACAGTTCAGGAGAAAAATCAAAGGGCTCTTTCCTTAGGCAGGTGCAGTGGCAGAAGCCCTTTTGGATGGATTGTGTGTTAGCTCCTTTGGTTTAAAATAAGTGTGTGGGGGGATGGGGAAGGGAGTTGGGAAGGAAGGCTGTGGGGACAGCTCCCAGATTTTTACCTTGAAAGCAGGTGCTGCTGAAATATTCCAGAAACAGATGGAATCTCCTATTCTTGTTTTAAGCTATTTATGGTTGTCTCGCCTGAGGGTACCCTGCTATACAAAACGGCACAGCCTGATGTTTGAGGGCAGTTTGGGCATCAAAGCTGGGGCCCCTCTGGGAGAAATCAGCCTTTCTTCCCCAATGCCTTAAGCACCATTTGGAAAACCTGGATCTTTCATATTATTTAACGGAAGACTTTCTTCTGCTTTTTGAATATTTCCATCTCTCTGGAGCTGTTTGATTTCTTCTTAATGCCTCCCTGTAAAAGTAGGGTGGGAACGGTGTTGTCTTCTGAATGGTCAGCTGGGAGAAGGCCCCATTGCTATGGCAGATTATAGTTCTGCCCGTTGTGGATCTGTCAGCGGCTGAACCCGTGGGAGTGGGTCTGTGGAGGCTCTGGGTTTACGGTTTAGGGTTTAAGACCCTTTTGGAGATCTTTAGTATTTTGGAAGGTTTGCATGGGAAGTGTGCTCATCACATCCCTTGGTGGGAGGTGATAACTTTTTTTTTTTCTTAATTAAAAAAAATGTACTGGTTGGGGAATGTTGAATGTTTTATTGCCATGCAGATGCCTTCATGCTTAGAAACGTATAATCCTCTGGGGAGCCACAACTCAACAATAGTAACAAGCCGTCCAGTTTTTAAAAAATCACCTTTGAAGAGTAGAAAGGGAAATAAATGAAACTGTCCTTGCTCTCCTAGCAGCCTGCTGTTTGAGGGCTGGGAAGCTGGACAGTTGGAAAGACAGGTGTGTCTTCTGTGGCAGCAGCCAGCCTCAGGGCTGCCTTCCTCAGGAGGAAACTTCTTTCCTCCTCCTGGTCCTTTTCAAAGGACACCAGCGTAGAGCAGCCTTCCCTTAAGCGATCTGAGCCCAGCATTATGGATGTGGGAAACTTCAAGACTTTGGCCAAAAGAAATTCTTTATTTTGAGACTGAATGAGTTGTAGATTACAAGAGACCATGATATTTTCTTGGTTTGTTTTGAGAACAGAGGATTTCCTTGTCTTAAGGCTCATGAAGCTTACTACAGAGCAACAGGTGAAACCACCGTAGGAACTCCAGGAGGGCACTTTGGTTCTCTCCCCACCTCCCTACCCCCATACACCACTCCTCTTGTCACCTCTAGCAACTACCGCTGTTGGTTAATGTTGTTATTCCATTTTGTAGATGGGTAGACTGAGTCAGGACAACTCATTACAGAGGATTTGGAAAGGAGGGGGGAATGATCATTCATTAGCGTTTGATCTGCCCGGTGGCTTACATAATTCTCATTTAATCTTATTGTGACCTTATGAAATTATCTCCATTTATAGATAAGTCAGGGCTTGAGACTGAGGGCAATAGGGTGACTTGTTTGAGATCTCACCAGGCGTAGGGGAGGGACTTTGGTTCGGAACCCCAAATCCAAGCCAAAGCTCATGCTCTCAACAGCTTTGGGCATATTTCTAGTAACTTACTTTTGGCCCTGATTCAGAACTCAAATTTTATTTTCTTGCCACCAAAGCAGCCATTACAAGTTTCAAAAGTTTTTTCATCTCTCTGTATATATTTAGTTAAAGGAGCCTTGATGGGTAGTTTGCCACTGCACAATGATTTCAGAGGTGAGCTGTCAAAAAGAGTTCTTAGAAATAATATACCACAGCCCACCCTCGTTTTATAAATCATGAAATCGAGACCTGAAAAGAGATTTTTGTCCCAAATTCTTTAGCTGGCTAATAGTGGTCTTTTTGACCCCCCAGTCCAGAGTTTGTCCAGGATATGGCAATGATCCTTTCAGCTCAGGAGAATAAGGCCAAGGCCACCTGGATCTAAGGGTTTTCTAAACTCAGTAACCTCCAGTTAGCATCAAGGGCAGCGTCATTGCAGCCTCTGTGAACTATCCAACCATATCATTAAAAAGAAAATGATCAGTTCTGTTTAAATCTGAAGCAAAGTATGTTTGAATGGAAAACCAGTAAAACTGAGCTTGCCTTCTGAAAAAGTCTTAAGAATTCCTCCTGAGGAACCTTTTTTGGGAGATGGAAAACATTCTACAAGAGAAGCCAGTTGATGCTTTTTAGTGGAGTTTGAGCGTCAGCAAATATTTTGGGACCCTCCCCCTGCCTTCCCCTAAGCAAGCCACTTTCCTATAACAGCAACAACAAGCAGAAGGCATTCATTTGAGCCTTATCTTTGCTTTTCACTGGGCAGGAGGTAGAAAGAAAATAACTCAATATGCTTCACACCTAAACTTGCCCTTTGGATCTAAGCTGCACTCTTATTTTAAGAGCAAGTTAGATTTGTGAATACAAAGAAGAGTCTGAATTTAGGTTGTCTGGCCCTTCCAGTGATCAGTTTAGAAGCAGTGGGAAGCCTAGCATTTGTCCCTCATGGAGAAGCTCCAGGAGACTGAGGTAATTGTGTACCTCTTTACATCATGTCAAACAAAAATCATTATGCCATCTAACGTTGGAAGATCCTAGAGTTCTCATAACCAATTATGAACCACTTCTTTTCAGGATGTCATTTTATGAGATTATGAAGATACACTTTCTCATTAGAGGAATTTAGAAAACTTGAGAAAAGAGAAGCGATGATTTAACACCCCATGGCTCTAATAGTGACTAGAGGAGTTTTCTCCCTTGAATGGGATCATGCTGTAGGTATAGTTGTGTATCTAGCCTTTTCATGTAGTATAGTGTAAGCATCTTTGCATGTCATTAAATATTCTTTCCTGAGAATGTTTTTGACTGTGTGATTTATAAGAGAAGAAAGCTCTTAGGAAAATCTGAGAAAGTATTTTTTGCTGAAACTTAGATTCTTTTAAAAAATGCATTTGCCGTAGTGACTTTGTCATTTGGCTAATTACTTTGGTAATTTTGTTTAAGCACACACACACACACACACACACACACACAACCAAAACCCCTCATCTACTTTCTATCTTAAGGCATGAGCTATTACCAGTTTCTTGACGAGGAGGAATAGTTATTAACTTCTGAAAACAGTGAACATAAAATATGGAAATAGTATCAAAAGTCTTCATTAAATCGAGTGGTAAATAAAGTACTTAGTTTACTTTTCCTCTCCATATTTACATCTTTAATTTCTTTTCATCAGTATGAGTTATACATGGCAAAAACAGTAACGTAGCATAGAGGGAATACTTTTAAAGTTAAATCGCAATATACATTTTTGATTTTTGAATAATTACATTCTGAATGGGAACAAATTACACATATCTTAAAACTTTATGTACAGGAAAATATCAGTAATCTTCAGCACAACCAAGGGAAGTTGCCCTTTAACTCAGTTCACAGGTGTTAGGCTCCGCTGCGGAGATTTTTAACCCCTTATCTATAACATAAAGCAATATTTATTATAAAATTAATTCTGAGAGGCATCGTTTATGGTTTCTAATCTATTCTATTTCAAATGCCTTTGAAGTAAAGTGGGCGGAGCTTTGTATGTGGGGTTAATTGTCCCATTGTTCATTTATTCAGTCTGGTATTTTAACTAGCTCTTTATGTGTATTAATGAGCCCAAAATGCAGCAAAAAGCCCTTGCTCTAAAAAACTTAACATTAAGAAAAAAAAAAACCTTTAAAAAAGTGATGGAAAACGAAGTTGGGTGAAATTTAGTGCCCTGTACTTTTTTGCCTGAGCTCTTAATGACTGGTTTCTTCTCTCTCTCTCTCTCTCTTTTTTTTTTTTTTTTTTAATTTTAACCCCATAGGAAAGCAAGAAGTCTTTGGGGGACTGAAAAACAAAAAAACAAAAAGCCACTGCAAACAAAAACAATCCCAAGCCAAAAGACTTAAGGAAATATATTTGCTAGGGTCTAGTTTCCTGCTCAGTTAGAAATTTTATGGTCACCTCTGTTTAGAAGAACTCTAGTTTTGGAAACCAGCTTTAGAGAAATTTTTAGTTTGTACTTTTTTATTAGTATATGAAAGTATACTAAATATTGATCATCCTCATTAAAGATAACCAGTGTTTTCTGACCACTGGAGACAATACTTATTTTTATATATATCTTATTCTTTCTTTTTTTTTTTTTAACTTTTCATTAAAATTCCTCAGATACTATAATTCTAGATCTTTATATTTGAAGAGTTAGTTAACTTTCATATAGTGGAGATCCTCCCTGAACTCACCCTTTCCTCAGATTCAGTACTTGTAATAAAAAGAACACTTGTGCCATATTTGATTTTTCTTTTAAATCTTAAAAATTGCCTTTATAATAAAAATGTTTTCGCTTATCCATCGTTTATCTTTGTTTCAGTTACTTCAGTGGTGGATTGATGATAATACTAATTCAGAATATTGTAGTGAAGATTAATTAAAACAGTGAAGACTTGATAAATAAAGTTCTTTGATTATTGTCTGCTATGTAAATATTTAATTACAACCCTGTGCCTGTCTTTTGCAAATTGTGAAATAAAATCTGCAAATAGAAAAGTACATGGAGTTAAACCACATACACATACACATGTATGTATACATGAGTATATAAAGATGTACATATATGTGCACTCATATGTAAATAGAAGTACACATTACTAATTATATAGCAAATACCTATGTAAGAAATCTCATGCACCCCGGAATAATTTTTGTCACATGTGTATATATCCCTAAGTAATGTGATACCGTTTTCTCTGGTTTTGAGCTCTGTTTGGATTGAATTATACAATCTGGATTTAAATCTTATTTCTTTTCCTGAACACTGGAGATTCAACCATGCTTTTGCTTAGAGTTGTTTGTTTTCTTTGCTCTGTAGCATTCCACATTGTATGACTATACTATAATTTGCTGAAGCATTCAACTGTAGGTAGCCATTTGGGCTGTTTCTAGTTCATGGCTTTTATGAACATTCCTGAAGAGGTAGCCTGGTGTACATAGGCACTAGGTTTTTGGCATATAAACCTAGGAATTGAATGGCTGGGTCGTAGGACTTGTTTCTCTTCAGTTTTATTGGATAATGCCAAATTGCTTTTTAAAGTGGCAGTGCCATTTTCTGGTTCCGCCAGCTGTGTTGAGCAGTGCCGTAGTCCCACAGTGCTACTGCTTATTCCTTGCTTCTTGGAGAAGACATGAGACCTGCTCTCTTCTTTCTCAAAGCCCATGAGATCTAGGTATTGTCCTCCTTCGCTGAGCTCATTCTCTAAAGAGGCATTGCTGGGTAAAAAGGCAGCCCATGGGGAGGTGGGAGGAAGGCTGAGCATCTTTGGAACGGTAGGATGAACTCGGAGGTAGCATGTCCTGGAGAGCACGGTCACAGTCAAGGAAGGGGTTGAATCCTATGTGCTGCCAATGTGGACATGTGCTTTTTGCTGCTCTATTTACTCTTTTTGAGCCTTAATTTTTTCCTATCTACTTTTTTAGTGAGGATTAGAGATAATATAAGCAAAGATCCTGGCAGGGTGGTCATTGGCACCTTACAACATTACACAGTGCTGGAGTTATTGCTAGAAGGACAGACCAGTTTGGAACATCATGTCCTTGCATAGGTGTGATTTGTGTGGGCATTACGTAACCAAGTCTGCATGAACATGGTCATGTCAGCTTAAAGATGACTCTTGATGGCCATGTACACACAGTTGGTAAGGGAGGGTGTAAATGGTTTGACATTCCTCAAAAACAATTGGCAATATATACTCAAAACCCTTAAATTATTCCCACTTTTGGGAATCTGTTCTAAGGAAAACTCAGGAATGAATATATATATATATATATATATATGCATATGAGGATGTTTTTTGTAGCATATGGAATAAAAAATTAAAAACCTTTTGTGGAGGGAGAGAGCTAAAACTCTGATACCGATTCACCATTAAAATGATGTTTTTGTTGATCCTTTAATGTTACCAGGAACATTTAGGACATACTGTTATACAGAAGAAGCAAGAGAGGAATTATGATATGATCTGTATTTGTAAAAAATTCATAGAAAAAACGATGGGTTGCTTAGATAACAAAGTATTAACAATAAGAATAATTAGGTAATGGGATTATGGGCATTTCTAATTTTCTTCTTTCTACATCTTTTTTTTTTTTTGAAGTTTTTACTTATTTGAGAGAGAGAGAGAGCACAAATGGGGAGGAAGGGGAGAGGCAGACTCCCCCCCTGAGCAAGGAGCCTGAGGAGGGGCTCAATCCCAGGACCTTGGGATCATGACCCGAGCTGAAGGCAGACCCTTAACCGACTGAGCCACCCAGATGCCCCTTTTTATGTCTTTAATGAGTAGTTCTTCTGGCAGTTTTATCCTCTCATGAACAATCCAAATATTCATTGTACCACAATTTATGTATTTTTTTAGCTTGGAAAATGGTAGCTACCTTCATATAACACATGATTCCAAATATATAGAAGTTACAAACAACACGCTTTAACTACCAAACTGATGACTGATACTCTAGTGGGTCTGTGTTATTCTCCCCCTCCCCCCCATTTGTGGTATAGATTTGAGCTCTGGGAATATCTGTGTTTTGAGCCCTGGGAAGATCTGTGTTCAAATTATCCTTCTACCACTTGCTTCCTTTAGGAATGTAAGCAGGTCATATCACTTTTCTGAGTCCGTGTCCTCATCCGTAAAATAGAAGATACTTCCCAAGGTAGCCTTGAGGATTAAGTGAGATTTTTGATACTCAGCTCAAAGTCATTATTCCTGTGTTGCCTTGCAAGATTTAAAATAACACCATCAGTTGTGAAATGCACCATTGACGTGAAAATGGCTTTTCACAGGGGGGAGAAGAGGGCTGTGTTAAGTTTTCAGATTGATTTCAGGAAGCATCTTGATTTTGAAAATATTAAAAGTGAGTTAGAGTTTATCTTAATTGAGAAATGTTTGTATTAATTTCTGTCCTATCGATTATAGCTGTTCTCTACTCACCTAGCTGACCTTTTAATATTCTCAGAAATTTTCTATCTTATTTGTGTAAGGGGACTAGGAATCTATTCCCAGTGCGTGCCTCAAACCTGCTTTTTATGGCCTCAGGATCTCTGTCATAACCCGTTTTATTCTTTCACAAACTGAGCCCCTGGGGAGCTGTCTGCACTTTTCCGTGTGATCCAGCTGAATTCCTTCCCTTCTCCACTCGAGCTCTTTGATTTGCCAGGTTTTTGTTCATCTACCCTAAGGATGGACTGAGATCGCTGAGCTCGGCCTCTCTTGTGGTGCAAAGTGAGAATTGTTTTTAATTGGGCAGAAACATGTGGAAGGATCAGGAATATCTCAAGGGATTACAGAGAAATTCCAAATTTGTACTACTTACAGCTTGTGTTTAGAACAGGGTCTGCTGGGAATAAATGTTAGTTAGTGTGGCCTGTGACCTTAAAAACTGTTGACATGGACTTCAGCCAGAAACTAGCCACAGACCTCCTTTGTTAAACTCATTCATAGCTCCTTGAAAACTCTAGTCAGTGAAAGTTGCCAGCTCCAATCTAAGCAGAGCGCCCTTTTTTTTTTTTCCCATGCTTTGGAAACAGAGGACGCCCCTTAACCAGCAAGGCTTCTTTAATAGGACTACATGGCCTTAAACGCAATTGGAATTGACAACTTCCTGGCTTGGGTTTGCCAACTGGCAGGGCTCTGAGGCCGAGGGGACAAACAGCGTTGGGGCGCTGTGCACTTGTGTTTGTGTATGTGCGGGGGAGACTGAACTCCAGAGCATTGCGATACCCCTTCACTCCAAAAGCCACACTCTGGCCTGAATTGCACACGTCTTCCTAGTGTTCTGGCTGGGACAATTCAGAATTCTGTCTCAATATAAGGGGGGGGAAAAAAAGCTGCCCTTTCTTTTCAGTAGTGTTGAGCCTGGCTTCTCCCTTCTCCCCTCAAAACCCTTCATTTAATCTTTTCATTGGTGTTATGTTGACTCAGATATAAAGTAAGAACTTGCAACTGAGATAGGGGAATTGTTGGTTTTGAATGGTACTCAGCACCCACCCACTCAGGAGCTTCATGTGACAGATTTTAGTTTCTCTCAAGCTGAAGAAACAGCCGTGGTGTCTCCTCCTTGTATCTGTTGAGGAAACTGAGGCATGAAGAAGTGAAGCAGTTTCTTATCTCCTGCTATGAAAAAGAATCTTAAGGCCTTAGACGATTTGCTGCCTCTGTAAACCAGCATCTTAATTGAGACAAGAAACAAGTATCTTCCCTAGTTTTTGTCTTTAATCCAAAGGCTACATTATCTGAATTTAAAGACAAGGAGGCAAATAGAATGTTTGGAAAAATGAGTAAGATAATCATACTAAAAAGAGGAAGCAGTTATTCTGCTTACAAAGTTTATTTATTTTAATACTGTAACATGTTGATGGTGGGTAGGAAATCTATCTTAGTTATCAACTGTCATCCCAGGATACACAATCCTATCTGTCCATCTCTCTCCCTAACCATTTATTAAATTTTGGTTGTTGGAAAATAATATTTAGTTTCAGTTATGCTGTTAAAATAGTTATTTTTAACATAAATACTCTAGCAAAGCCATCTCTGAGGGTTGGCGTGATTTCAACCAGGCATGTGTGAGGGAAAGAAAAGGAATGTCATGTTGGCCTAGGAATTGATGGCAGATAGGCCCTAGGAACATGGAAACTCTGGGAAGAGAAATTATATAATTTCCTAGAGGCTTCATGAGATTGTCAGTGTAATTAAGAGAGAACATCTATGAGTTCTCTCACCTGATCTGTAGGTGCTCCATAAGTATTTGTTGAATGAATAAAACTGGTGAAATATCCCAGTCGCAATTGTCTTTCTTCAACCCTTACAGCATTTATTCCTCCCACAGAAGGTAGATGATGCCTTCATGCTGAGTCACTTCAAGTTCTAAAGTAAAGCTCTTAGGTTTAGTCAGAACTAGATTCAAGTTCTGACTTATTAGTCATGGGACAAATGAAAACACATGACTTCTGATCCTCATTTCCCACATCTATAAAATAATGAGACCTACTTTGTAAAGTTGTTAATATACGGGTAAAAATGTTATATAATGCATCGAATTTGGGAGTTAGTAACAGAATTTCTTTCCCCCCAGGAAGGAACTTATATTTTCATCATGTGCTTCGCTTTTCCTTCTATCAAAAGGAAATCCTATGAAAAGGTCTCAGATGCTTTGCTGCCTCTATGACTCTTCACTACTCATTCAGGGAATGTAGTTACTCTGTAGACCAGCTAAGAGTGATTGAAAATGTCCCAGAGTCTGCATAGAAAATCTTTATAGAGCCTCCTTTCATTACTGATTATATCTTTGTCTATATTTAATACTTTGTATTGGAAATTTTAAATGCTACAGATTTGTGTGGATTTCTAATGCCAAGGACAAAAGTAAATATTTTTTCTCCCGTAGACTTTCTTGCCTTATGTAGCTGCTGTGTAATATGGTGAATTAGAGTGGTATTTTACTTTGTGATATTTTACGAATATGTCAATATGGTTAATAGTTACTGTTTGCATTAAATTGAAAAAAAAAAAAAAACCTTCAGTGGCCCATGGAAATTGTTTAGTGGTAGCATTCTGAACACTGAACTAAGAATGGATTGTTAGAAAATATATTTAGATAGATTAAATAGGTGATTAAAAAAGCCATATTCTCCTTTGGCTTGCTTTTTGACAAAAAGGAAATGCTCATAATCTCAGAACATGAAGCAGTACAGGGAATTTTCTAGAATTCTTCAAATTTGTGTTAAGAGTTCCCCTTCGTACAGGATTTCACGATACATCCTCTCCTCCTTAAAAACACTTACTCAGGGGCGCCTGGGTGGCTCAGTGGGTTAATCCTCTGCCTTCAGCTCAGGTCATGATCTCAGGGTTCTGGGATCGAGCTCTGCATCGGGCTCTCTGCTCAGCGGGGAGCCTGCTTCCTCCTCTCTCTGCCTGCCTCTCTGCCTGCTTGTGATCTCTCTCTCTGTCAAACAAATAAATAAAATCTTTAAAAGCAAACAAACACTTACTTAGAAGAATTAATTCTAAAACTTCTCTATATGAGCTGATGAATTTCTTGGGTTTCCTAACCCATGTATTTATTGTGTGAGCCTCACTGTTGGTGTTTAGTATGAATAGCAAATTCTGGGAAGCCCGCTTTCTGTCCCCTGCCTATTGGGGGTTAAGAATGCACTCTGGACGAGGTGGAGAAGGGTGAAGAATTTGGGTGTGTAGTAAAGGGAAGAAGATGATTTGTCAGATTTCATTTTACTGGACTGTTTCTCCCCCCAGAGTTCACAAGATGAGAGCATGGCAATTCTTTTCCTAAATATCTCCCCCTCTGATGCTACCTCATTTTCTAAACTTTCATGAATAGCTCTTTGCAGCTGAAGCAAATATTTTAGATCTTTCTTGTACTCTCCTCCAGCTGGGAGTGTCTTTCACACATCAAAGACAGATATGAGCCTCTCATTAAAAATGATAGTATGAGGGGCGTCTGGGTGGCTCAGTGGGTTAAAGCCTCTGCCTTCGGCTCAGGTCATGATCCCAGGGTCCTGGGATCGAGCCCCTCATTGGGTTCTCTGCTCAGCAGGGATCCTGCTTCCTTTCCTCTCTCTCTGCCTACCTGTGATCTCTGTCAGATAAATAAATAAAATCTTAAAAAAAAATGATAGTATGAGTTCATCATCTCAGAAGAGGAGAACCTGAGAAGTTGAGCTAACTTAGCTACAAGTCAGATCTAAGCCGGACTGAGATTTTTCTGTGGGTCACCACATTTCTTTTCTCAATTTGTCACTCCAGATGCTACAAAGTCTGCCTTTCCCCCATAGTTTTATTATATCTGAAGATTATCTTTATTTGGGATAGGAAGTTAGTTGTAGAGCTTAGAAAAATAAATGCTTGAAAATTTATTCTTAATAAGAAGATAAGGAATGCTGAAGCTTAGGAAGAAAGCCCAGGGTATGCTTGTTCTTGTCTCTCCCTCTTCTCCACACGTTCTGTGTTAGGACTTCTTACTCCCTAACTGCACTGCCTGGTCTAGGATCTATAAGATAATTATTTAAAACTTCTGAAATTGTCTCCGAAAATTCACAAATTCCCTTTTTCCTACCTTTTGCTAATGAAAAGCAGCACTGAAATCGGAGTGGTTAAACAGATTCTTTTGAGAGTATGGAAGGACAACTGGTTATGTCCTTCAGACTTTATTTTTGAAAACAGTTGTAGATTGGGGTGAAGGTTGGAATGTTGTATTCTAGCTAAAAGCCACACTAATTATTTTTAGCTGCTTTTATATATATGTGCATGTGCATGCACGCACATGCACAAGTGTGCTATAACAAAGTATTACGGGTTCCATCATTTGCGTAATAGCTCCAGCAAATCCAGATTAAGTCTTTCCCGTAGTATTTACTTTCCTTACTTTGGTCAATTTCAAGCTCTGTGTTCGTATTTTCTAGCCAAAGATGAAGGTTGTCCCCAGATAAATATTAGGATGGCCTGCCAGCCAAATCCCAGGCAACCCACTGAATTGCTCTCTTTGATAGTAGAAAGGTCCAGTTCAAGTTGCTCTGAATGGCATTTAACTATAAAACAATAGCCTTAACAAAAGTTACTGGTGTCCTTCAAATGGTTTCTGTGCTAGTAGCCAATTCTTTTGGCATTTTAGCATATGAGGCTTGTTCCATAATAATTCAAAGTGCAAGTTCAGAGCATTACGTAGCCAATGAATGGTTGCAGGGTGGGGGTTGGAGGGGGAGAGAAAAGTACATCGACGTATTACAAATGGGTGAAGTAAAAAATGAAAAGCAAGCAAACAAAAACACCCCTCCCATACACACACACACACACACACACACACACACGCAAACCCAGAAGCTGTTGACTCGGCAGTTTTTCATTCTTTATGGCTCTAGGGACAGGTTTAAATTGGGAAAAAAATTTTTATTCTCTTGCGCTATTTGAACAGAAATGCAGTGTTTGATGTAATCTGACCCAGATGTCAGCAGTGTGCGTCTTTGGGATGATTATTTATCTTCAGGTTTTTACTTTGTAAAAGGAGAATCCGCAAACAGTTGTTTAGGGTTGTAAGTTATATTTAGTGACTATTTTCGAGATCTGTGTGTGTAACAAACATATAGGGTAGTAAATATATGTATTAAGTCTCATCTTATTTTAGCTATTAATCTTAAAGTCCTTTTTAACAAATGCTGGTTACAAGTCCCCTGATAAATGTTAATATGTTCGGTTGCTTTTCATTCTGGGTATTGTTCCTCTTATTTCCATTTCTCATTCTTATAGGAAGTTTTCTCAGCTAAGATCGTTAAACTAGTGGGCCTTTTTACATGGTCTTCGAAAGAATTTTCTCATGTAAATTTCCCAGAAGGATATTTGTATTTTTTGGTTACATAACAGCTTCGAATGTAAATGGCAAATTTGGGTAACAGTTGCCAAATGGTGGTCCATTTATGTACTTGGAATTGAGGTGTATTTGTTTTAAAAGAGTATTGTTTTCAAAGTATTTTCAGAGGATGGGAGTCACTCATAATTTACAGCAATCCACTGTTTGCCCCCTTTGAAGTGCCCTGGATGGCTGCTAAGTCCCTCAAAGAGAATGGAGAGTTAGAAGTTTATTTTCAGAGGTGGGAGAGGGGGTGTCCTGTTGTCATACAATCCTATTTTAGAGATCAAGGGATGCACACAAAAATCTTTGCTTTTGTTACATTTTTTCCAGACACATCTAGATTTCCTTAGTAAATTTAATTCAGACTAGTCAATTACTTGGTGAGCTGCCCTTTCAGGACTGAGTTCAATTCAAAGTTAAATTTAAACATTTTTGAATGTTTTCCATATTATATGCCAACAGTGATTCCCACCTAATATAACCCTAACTCAGGTAGTATTAACTAGTCTACTGCTTTAGCTCATCTCATTGGATTTAATGAAATTGTCTTAAAAATGCTGACTAAATTACATTGACTTTCTGTAGCTTTAAGTGCCAATGTGAGGCTACTGATCTTAATCAATTGAGGCAGCCTTCATTGGCAGCAGTGTTAGTATGTACAGAATAGAACAGTTTTAGGACCCAGGTTCAAGCTTCATACATGTACCACTAATAGGCCAGTGACATCTGACCAGGTGCCTGATGTGGATAATCCTCAAATGTAAAATGAGAGAGTTGAATGAGATAGTCGTCATCATCCCATAAGACTCAAATATTCTGTGATTTTTAAAAAATCATACCAACTTCTTAAGTTCCAGTGAGCTCATTAGGGCTTTATTGCTAAAGTTCTTGTTTCCCGGATGTTTTTTCCCTTATTCCCATGAATGTGTTTGAGATGCATGATCAGAGGGATTATACAAGTTTCAGTACAGTCTTGTAAATGCACGGCAGTATTTAAACATTTTTTTAAATTGCATTTGATTATTAGCACTTATTGTCACTTTTAGATGGAAAACATTAAATATATGCCCTCGTCCATTTTTTTTAAAGTAGGTAGGGACAGTGGGTCTCTGCTGTTGTCATCTTTTCCCCTGATATCTCTGCCTGGGGAAGCTAAGACAGCAAGGGACGTTTTCCTTGCAACATGGTAACATGACCCAGCCTGGAACCCTGATGTAGAATTGGATTAGGACAGTAAAGGCCTTTGATCTCGACTCTGCTTAGACTTATGGGCTATATGACTTTTTGGGTAAGATGCTGTTTTTTTTCTCCCTCTGTAAAATGGAAATGATCATGTTAGCTCTTCTGAACTCACAATATATTTCATCTCTTATAGGTTATCTGTTTGCAAACACTTTTGAAGACCTTTTTCTCATTTGTTTGTGCTTTTAGCCTCAGTTAAGACAACACTGCTATTGGCGTGTATAATTATTGTGAGGAATGTTGCTTCTCATCAGAACCATGTGTCTAGATAGTATCTATAGAGAAGGTGTAGTCTGTCTTTAATCGAAAGGTGGATGTTGCTTTGGCAATTCTGAATTCTTGGTTAATAATAAAAACTTCCTAGAAGGAACTATATATTCCAAGACTCATTATTTCGAAAGGATAATTTCTGGATGTCCAGGTGAATACTGAGTGCTATGTATGAAGTGAAGGTGATCTGAAGAAATCATGAAGCTGGCTTCTTTGGAAATTTAAAAATCGTTGGAATATCATAAAGCTTCTGGAAGCGAGCACTGTGATATAAGGGGAAGAACAGGAGCTTTGGGATAAGACAGGTTTGGTTTTGACTCTGAGCTTCCACTTGCCAGCTTATGATCTTTGTTATCTAAATTCTAGAAACCATTTCTCCCCCATCTCTGAAATTCAGACATAAGGATTTGGCCCGAGGTATTGTTGTTTGAGAGAGTATTTGGAAATCAGCAAGGTGCCTAGTAAATAGTAGGGACTCTGAATGGTAACTATGTATTCCTCCTTGAATGGAGACATTTAGAGCATTTAGAAGTGATCATAATAGAAACTGGAGTATTTTAGTGTTCATCAACTGGTTGGTACTCAGGAGGTCACCGAGCCTTTAGATGAGGTGTGTCCTTTGATTTGTTCCTTGATCCTCCTAGGGGAGAAAGCCCAGAATGTAAACTCAGAAGGTTCAAGTCCTAGCTTTTTTTTTTTTTTTTTTTTGTCTTTTGTCTTTTAATCTACATTTCCGTAAGCGTGACTTCACTCTTCTTGACTTCTTTTCTCCATCTATATAATGGGATAGTCATAAGTCCTTCAAAGGATTGTTACGAGTATCAAAAAATAACATGTTACTAC
Organism: Mustela nivalis; assembly: GCF_964662115.1. Taxonomy (NCBI): domain Eukaryota; kingdom Metazoa; phylum Chordata; class Mammalia; order Carnivora; family Mustelidae; genus Mustela; species Mustela nivalis. The sequence goes on along the minus strand of NC_139032.1, from coordinate 82,559,802 downwards.
TTGGTAGTACTGATCTCCATACAAGTTCTACCTGGTAACCAACTGAAACTCTAATATGGTTTTTAATTTTTATTATTTTTGAAATTTTCCCAGTCCCCTCTTGGGGTGTGTTAATATAAGAGAATGAGGCAGGAATTTGCCATGGTAGAAGCCACTGTGTTCAGGGAGCTGACTGTCAGTACGTTCCATTCAGCAATGGAATGTTCGCAAGAATCAGCAAGGGAAACATTATTTTCATCTTATGGAAGAGGAAAAGGAGCCTTGGACATTAGTTATTAACCAATATTGTCACCTGATTCTAAAACCCATATGCTTTCCACTCTTTTTTGCTGCCCCCATCCTGTACTTTCTGCCTTGTCTAATATAGGTTAAGGAGACAATTATTGGGTGTCTATAGGTCTGGATCTTCCCCTGTAGGCACTGGGGATGCAGCAATATAAGACATACACATTTCCCATCTTCACATGGCTCAGGGGTCTAAAGATAGACACATAACTAAACAATCAGTTGTAATATTGAACCCTCCTAAGAAAAGCATAGGATAGTAGCTAACTGTGTAAATGGTTAGTCATTCTATATTTCAAACAATTTCCTCTGAAGAGTGGATCTCTGTTGGTTTCAGGTATCACATTATAATCTTATAATCTTAAAGTAGTTCTGGTTTTTGAGTGAATGTAATGTCCTTTATTTCCATAACTTAAAAAAAACCTTGCTAAAATATGCTTACAAATTCAATAACAGCTCATATTTATTAAATGCTTACTATTTGCTGAATGCTTTCCATTTCTCATTTAATCCTCACAATGACCTTAGGAGAGGCCACTGTGGTCCCCATTGTATAGATGCGGAAACCGAGGATCAGAGAGATGAAGTGGCTTGCCTAAAGTGATACAACTAAAGTGATATTGTTGATACAACTAAAAAAAAAATGACAGGATTCTTCTGATCCCAAGCCTGCATTTCTAAACAGATTCAATCAAAAAAGTTCGTTAGAGAAATAAAATCTATTTCTTTTTTACAAAATTAAGAGATACTCTGACTTATTAATTATACTTTTTCAGTTTCCAATTTACATAGTCCCGTATCTACTGCTGCAACCAAGATAAGGACAGTTCCATAACTCCCCCCGAATTTCCTTGTGCTGCTGGTTGTAGCCAAACCCTCCTCCCATTGCTAACCCCTGACAATGACTGGTCTTTGTCCCATCCCAAGTTTTGCCTTTTCTGAAGTGCCATTAAAATGTAATCATATCTGGGGCGCCTGGGTGGCTCAGTGGGTTAAGGCCTCTGCCTTCAGCTCAGGTCATGATCTCAGGGTCCTGGGATCGAGCCCCGCATCGGGCTCTCTGCTCGGCAGCGAGCCTGCTTCTTCCCTCTCTCTCTGCCTGCCTCTCTGCCTACTTGTGATCTCTCTCTATCAAATAAATAAATAAAATATTTTTAAAAAATGTAATCATATCTGTTTCTTTGAGGGACTGGACTCTTTCACATAGCAAAATGCATTTGAGATCCATCTGTGTCGAATGTATCAGTGACTTCTTTCTTTTCCTTGTGGAGTAGGCATTCTGTCATATAGGTACAACCACAGTTTGTTTCTTCATCCATTAGTGAAGACATTTTGGGTTGTATCTAGCTTTTGTGATTATTGAATAAGACTGTTATAAACATTTGCATACAGATTTTTGTGTGAACACAAGTTTTTGTCTCTCTTGGGTAAATGTCAGGGAGTGCAATCTCTAGGTTGTGTGCTGAGCGTACGTTCAACTTCACGGGAAGCTGCCAAACTTTCCAGTGGCTGTATCATTTTGCATTTCTCTTAGCAATATCTGAGAGTTCTAGTTGCTCTACATCTTCGCCAGCATTTGGTATTGTCACCGTTTTCTTAGTTTTTATTCTGTTAAGTGTTAGTGGAATCTGTTATGGTTTCAATTTGCATTTCCTTAATGACTCGTGATTTTTCGCATCTACTCATGGCCTTTTTACCAACCGTGTTCCATTTTTTGGTAGTGTCTATTCAGATCTCTTAACTCTTTAAAAAATTTGGTTTGTTCATTTCTTTATTGTTGAATTTTAAGGTTTTTTTTTTTTTAAAGATTCATTTATTTATTTGAGAGAGAGTGCACAGGAGTGTGAGCGGGGATGGGGGATGGTGGAGGGAAAGGAGAGAAGCAGACTCTCCGCTGAGCATGAAGCCCCACACAGGACTTAGTCTGATGACCCTGAGATCATGACCTGAGCCGAAATCAAGAGCTGGACATTCAACCAACTGAACCACCCAGGTGCCCCAAAGTTTTAAGAGTTTTTAAAGTATTGATACAAATCCTTTGTCAGTTACGATTTGCAGATGTTTTCTCCCTGTCTATGGCTTGTCTATTCATTCTCGGAGCAGTGTTTCTTCATAAAGCGAAAGGTTATAATTTTGATAAAGTTTAATATGTCTTTTATGGATCATACTCTTAGTGTCCTATCTAAGAACCATTTGCCTAACCCCAGGGCCACAAAGATTTTCTCCTGTTTTCTTTTGGAAGTTTATATTTTACATTTAGGTCTGTGATTGATTTTGACTTAAATTTTTTTTTAAGGTATGAGGTTGAGAGTTGTTTTTTTTTTTCTTTGCATGTTGATGTCTAGTTGTTCCAGCACCATTTCTTGAAAAGTCCCATCTTAAATGGATTACCTTGGTACCTTTTTAAAAACCTGACTGTATTTGGGTGGGTCTTTTTCTGGACTCTGTTCTGTTTCACCGGTCTGTGAGTCTATCACTACCATACTGTCTTGATTACTGTAGCTTTATAGTAAGTCAGTTGCATGATTCTTCTAGCTGTGTTTTTTTTTTTTTTTTTCAAAATTGTCCTTGCTATTCTGGGTCCTTTGCTTTACTGCATAAATCCTACTGGGATTTGGATTAATGTTGAGCTGAATTTATAAGTCAGTTTGGAGAAGTTGACATTTTAACATTTGAGTCTTTCAATCCATAAGCATGGTGCATCTCCCCATCTATTTAGGACTTCCTTAGTTTCTTTCTTTGGTGTTTTGAGGTTTTCAGCATCCATCTCCCATTCATACTTTCTTAGATTTAAACTTAAGTGTGTCTTTTCCTGTTTGTTGTTGTTCTTGGGAGGAGGTGCTAATGTGCATACAGTTAAAAAAATTAAATACTGTGGACTCTGAAACACCATCTGAGGGGTTTGAAGGGGTGGAGGGTGGGAAGTTGGGTGAGCCTGGTATTGGGTATTGTGGAGGGCACATATTGCATGGAGCACTGGGTGTGGTGCTCCATGAATTCTGGAACACTGAAAAGAAATAAAAAAAAATTTTTTTTTAAAGAAAAATTAAATACTAATTTTTTCATTAATTTCACTCTAATTTATAATCTTTGGTTTCTGAAGATATTTGCCTATCATTTAAGGTCTTCAGCAGTAAAAGATTATTTTTTGATATTTGTTCTTGGAGTCTTCTTCATCTGTTTGTGATCCGTGGCCCTTACGCCATTTTGTAATTAAGATATCAAAACAGCTTCAAAGGATATATCTGGGAGGGATCTGCAAGGGTTCCCTGTACAGGTGGAGAGGTTTTGAGACAGAATCCATGTTTCCTTCTTTCATTCGGCGTCACAGGGATTTTTGAATTTCTTTTGTCTTGCTTCACATACGAGAATACAGTTCAGCTTCTTTTACCTCAAAATCTAGTCTGAAGTATGGATATTAACTTTTAGCTTGATTTAAAATGAGGCTTTGTGGTATACACTCTGGAAAAAAGGATGTTTTCTGGGTATTTACTCTTGGTCGACTAAGTGAGAACAGTTTCAGGGAAAATCACAGCAGCTATCACCTTCATTATATTTCCTCAGTGCTTCTCTACCATCTCCTGTTCATGGCTTATTGTTGTCTACCATACACAATCGGCGGGCAGCCAGGTAGAGAGTAGGTATCATGACTTAATACCCTTTTTAAAAAAATACTTTATTTGAGAGAAAAAGAGAAAGAGAGGGAGAGGGAAAGAGAGAACCTGAAGTCGACTCTGCACTGGGCACAGAGCCTGACATGGGGCTCAATCTCAGAACCCCGGGAGCATGACCTGAGCTGAAAGCAAGAGCTGGCTGCTTATCTGACTGAGCCACCCAGGTGCCCCCATGCCTTAATACTTTTAACATTCGCCATCCAGTTTAGGTCCTGTGACAACCATGTAAATTACAGATGACAGCACTGTCCTTCAGAGTGATAGTGGCCTGACCAATGTTGAGTGGCTGCTCAGAGAGTATGACTTGAATACAGGCTCCCCGACCACCAGAGTCCCTGGTGTTTCCCACTCTGCTCTCCCAGATGGTCTTCTCCGATTTTAATACTTCATGGAGTTGACCTTTTGGGTGATGGGAATCCTTTGAAAATCTGCTGAAAGCTCCAGGAACTATCTCCAAAAACGTGTCTTTGGATGTCCTTCTAAAGTTTTCCAGAGTGTTTCCAGAACCCCTTCTATGCTCTCTGAATCCTAGAATAAAAAATCCATGTTCAATTTCTTCTTTAGGCACGGATTTATTTTTTTCCAGTTATCAGGAACCACCCAAGCACTATATTCTCTTCTATGACGCTTGGATGCTAATTCAACACTACCTATCATGGCTGCTTTCATATGGGTAAGGGGGAAACGCCTGAGGCTCTTCTTTCTACTCTTCACTTCCTTCTCGCTCCATTCATTTTTCATTCGTTCATGCTCTGCTCTGGGTCCTGGGGATTTTGCTGTGAATAAAACTCTATCCCTGTCCTCAAGGGCTTCATGGTCTAGTGCACTTTGGAAATAGTCATGGTTGGAATGGCTAAAGTTTGTTCAAATGATGTGGAGAGGCAGCATGGGGGAGTGGAAGAATCTGGATTTGCAGTCAGCCCTGGATTAAATTTTAGGCAAGGTATTAAGTATTCTAGGCCATTGTGTAAAGGAAATTGTGGATGTCACTTACCTTATATCATTTCTAAATGAGAGCTTTTCTTGATTTTAAAAAAAATGACTTTTTCCAGAAATTTAATATACCCAAGACTTCAGAAGCTTCAGAAGAAACTAAAAGACTTCAGCTTTTAATAATGTTTAGCCATTATTAGCAATTGAAACTTTTTATTCAAAACATATTTGAGGGTGAGTCAGTGCTGTGCATCAGGACCTGTTACTAGAGATGAGCATATGAAGAAATGTCCTAGTGCAAAACAAACTTCCGCATTTAAGATCTGTATTTGCTAATACCCAGCAAGATTATACTGAAAATGGTTTTAAATAGTGTGTTGACGTCCTATCGGGCTGTGCAGTTTTTCTTGCTTGCTGAAAGCTGCGTTTGGTTTTCCTTTTGTTGTGTGGTGTTTACCTGTGAGAATCCAGTTTCCCAGTGACCACACAGGTATTTCCTCAAGAGGAAAACTGTCTCAGGATTTCCATGGCATAATTTGTGACAGGATTAAGTTATGCCACCTTTGAAGTCAGTCACAGCCTGAGAGCACAAGAAGTTGTTTACAAAGGAGCCCATCGATTCTCCCTCTTTCTCTGGAAGCATCCGAGCAGTGAGACTCGCACAGTCTGTTTGGCACAGTGGCCGCTCTCAGCTGGCCTGGGGCCCTCCTGCTGCTGGGCAGAGAGAGGATGCGCCAGAGCAATGCTTGTGGCTGAGCAGAGCCCGCCTGCAGGTCTGCTCGCGCTTCACTGGGGCCTGGCAACTGTGGGCTGCAGCCTGCTGGTTTCGCTGCCGTATCTTTTCCTTAATATTTTCCATCTGGCCAGCGATGACCTATAAAGACAGACACAAACCAGGATTTGAATTATGAGGAGTGTGATGCTAAAATGCTTCCTAGTCACACTCTAGAACTTGTAGTCATGGGCGGCTGCCTTTGCACACTGGAGAGAAGGAAACTTTTCTCAAGTTGGTTTGCAAAGCATTCAGTCACATCAAAGCCCTGAGCCATTCAGCTTTTAAGTGTCTTAAAAGGCTTTGTAAATTCTGTCTCTGAGTGCCATTGAATTTTAGCATTTAACTCACAATTATGCACTAATATTGAAACTTTTGGGGCAAAAATATAATGAGGGTCATAAGCAAGTTTCATATGCAACTTCTAAATTTCTAGCTATATCCAAAGCTTTAACAATTAGTGAGGCTTGGGACAGAATTGGTATCATTGCACCCTGAATGACATTCCAGTTGCAGAGACGGTATACTATAAACTTAGAACTCATTGAAAACGAGATTTCAGAAATGAGTAAGAGTTGCCTTTGAGTTTCTTTTTGCTGAGAACTTTCCTGAAGATGCATTTGTTAATGTGTTTTGAGCCAGATTGAAATAGTCCACAATCAAGCCAGTTTCATGTTTTTGAGCCATTAGAAACCGAATTAGAATATTAGTCTAAATTAGAACGCAAGTCCACATTTTTCACAATTTTGTATCCACTATCAAAACATTTGAGGATAATTTGTGTTTTTTACAGCTTGATTCTCTTAGGAATTGCTAATCATCTTAGTCGTTTTATTCTTAGACCACCCTATAGACGAACACCCTATAGACTAACAAAGACAAAGGTGAGCTGCTCTTCCTTGTGCTCAGAGAGGTTATGATCTGGCCTCTGTGGCCAGGCCTTGACAGAGAGGCTGAAGAGGCCTGGCCAGGCATTTTGACGCTCAGACCTCAAGTCCATGCTGCCACCTCCTGTCTGTATCCTAGCGTTCATTTGAAATCAACCCGGCTTTTCTTCTGAAGTTCGCTCAATGAATATTTTTGCCATTTTGTGCTCCTCTTGTCTTGTCTTCACTTTCTCTCTTCTCCTCCCCTCTCCTCCCCCTCACTCCAGGTGGTTAACTCTCAGTGCCAGAGTTGAAGACAGATTTGGCCTGGAGCCAGCACGGAGAATACAGTGTTTATTTTGCAGTACCACTAAAGGACGAAATTCAGACTAACATCTTAGGAAGGAAGTTTAGGCGTGTGTGGTTTTAGAAGTTGATTAGATGCTCCACCTGTGTGACCCGGACCCTCCCTCTCTTCAGTCCCCTCTGATGAGTGGTGCTTGTTTTATAATTGTGGTTCTCAGTTTCCAGCTCTAGGGGTTAGGATGAGAAATGCAGGTTAATTGGAGCAAGTCAATTGACTTTAAAAATGGGAGTGAGCACCAACTGCTGAGACTGCAAAGGTTAGACTAGTTCCGTGCCTTTGAGAGGAAGGAAGGGAGGAAAATTTGGAATTTTCTTTTTTAACAATCAGAGTAGCAAGCGAAGATCGTCCCAGAGTATGGCTAGTGTTAGTTGTGGTCCGTTCCTTCATTTAGGAAACATTTACTGTGTTCTACACGAGGCAGGCAATGCAGGGATGAGGTGTTCTTGTGGGAGACTGTGGGCAAGCCAACGGTTTCAACGTGGTAAGTGTGTGAAGGAGGAAAGCCCTGGGTGGGGGAAGGTAGGAAGTAAAATGAGACTGACCGGGCAAGTGCAGGTGTTAACCCAGGGAGCTGGGGAGCTGGGGTGTAGGAATGGGCAGTAGGGAATCACACGGGCGGAGGCCCAGCAGCAAGGCAGCATGGTGCTTGCCTAACCACAAGGCCTTTCCTGTGCCTGGAGCAGACTGCCTCTGGTGGGAGGGAAGAGCCTGAGAGCAAGGACCTCATAGGCCATGTTGTTGCTTTGGGACTTGAACCTGAAGTCCATGGAAAGTGACCTGGAGAATCTTAAGGAAGGGAGTGACATGATCACATTTGTGTGTGAGAAAAATCCTTTTCACTCCAGTGTGGAGGAGCTGATGTGGGTCCCAGATCTCTCCTGACCCGTGTTAGGGCAGAAGGGTAGAAGGAGGGGTTGAGGTGGGTGGATAGTGAGCGAGTGAGCAAAATTGCTGTCTAAGGCAAGAACAGACCCTCGCTTACGTACTTGGAAGGAGTATCATTTATGATCGAAAAGTGATGACTTTTATACTTGAATTCCTAGCATTTTGTCCTTGAAATGCTCATGGGGTGTTTGTTGAATGAATGAATTGCCATTTCTTAAGGGCAAAGGTGGCTATTTAGTCCTCTCATTCCATTTTGCTTAAACTCTCATTTTTTGTGTATCCCGAATGTACACGCACAAAGCACAGGACTGAGATAGCCCACACATAGACTGGGTGGCAGCGGGAAGCCAGTCTTGGATTTTGAACCTTGCCAGTGATAAGCAAGAACCAGTTGTAAATAATCATGGGCCAAACCATAAAAAAAATGATGAAGTTAATTCTGCTACGATGAGTCTGAAAATAGTTTGAATGTGTTTTGAATAGCCCTGATAGTCAGAAAGGTGGACATTTGTACTAGTTGCTGGGCCTAGTAAAAAGACCGTATTTTGCTGAATGAAAGGATCGGAGGGGCAATTCTTCTGATCTTTTGCTAGACTGCACTGGCTCCTCTATTTTGATGACATTTGAAGTTGCAGGCCCATTAATGAGAACACTTTAGCTGGTCTCAGACCAATCTTTCTTCCTCTTCTCTTCACCTTTGTTCATCTGGGGTCCCTCCCCCCCTCCCCCGCCCGCCGCTTTGGCCCCTCAGCATGGGCAGACCTTCTTCCGCTAAAGAATAAGAGCAGTTTCCCTTGGAGCTCAGGCCATCTGAGACAGCTGCCTTCTCTCACCCCCCAGGCCCTCTTGTTTTCTGTTTTCTTTAAGACTTAGCTGAGGGTTGGGGTGAAGAAAACCTTTTTTCCTCTTTTGCCAATCCATTACACTGTTCCTGGGGACCTTCCCCTATTTGAATACATGGAGATTCTGAGCTACATTTTGATGTAGAAGGTACAGTCCATAAAGAAAAGTTCACATATTTAATTGATGATCATGGCTTGGAGGGAACAGAGTAATTGAGTATATTGTCCATTTTCAGGACGGAAATTAACTTAGAGCCAGCCTTTAATTAAGTGTTGCAGTCGTGACTGAGGCAGTGAGGCGCAGTGAAAAGGGGGAAGGGCTTTGAATCCACAGACTTGAGTTCAAGTGTTGGTTTCCTCATGGGCCAGATTTGTGACGTTGGGCAAATATTTAACTGGACTTCATTTTCCTTCTCTTTAAAATGGGATTTAATAACACCAGCAGAATCTCTGTTGTTTCGAGGATGAAGGTCATATAAACTAATAGATATTGAGTACCAGCTCTTTTTTCTTCTCTCTGGAGGGCAGTTGTCATCATGATTGGTCATCCACAGCAGTGGCAGAATGTTGTGCTGTAGAGAAAATGGACCTGGGAGTCAGGCCAGGGCATCCACTAACCCTGAAACCTCATTCTAAAAGGGCATGTGGTACTTGGCCTCACAGAGCTTTAGCTTATGCAATGAGGGCAGTGATTTCCTGCCTCACGGGGCTGTGGAGACTGAGAAGGTGAATGCGAAGCACTGATTCAGACCTTGGCAAGTCATAGGTGACCCTGAATTTAGGCCTTTGTTGTTGTCATCTGGGCTGTCCTTTGAAAAAAAAAATTTTTTTTTTCCAAAGCCCCTAGTTCTGGTTCAGTTTTGGCCTCAAATTTTGATTGCTCTTAATGTTGCTGCAACAGAAGAATACCCAGAAAATAATCATTCCAGTGTTGCTCTAGACCTGGAGTGGATGAGGAATCAAATGCAAACATATAATCCTCCGCATGAATCTTTGTAGGAGACTCTTGTTTCAACTGCCTCGAGAAATTGCACTGGGTAGGGAAAGGATGTCAGAACTTTAGCCAGAGCTGCAACTGTAATCACATTATTTTGCTGCTGCTCAGTGGAGCTAAGAAAGCTTAAGAGTATTACCATCTGGGCAAAACCAACCAATGGTGAACTGTGAACTGCTTACCAACTTAACAGAAACTCTTGCTACCTCATTCATTAATTAGGCCTTTATGGCACACCTTCTCTTGGTTGCCTGGCAACCATAATAGCAGTCATTAAATTCTGTCATTTTGTATTAACCCTTTGGCCCTAGGTGGATTGGGAGCCCCCACCTTAACACTAATGCATTTTACATTAGTACATCTACCTGGGAAATCCCATTCCCTTGACACATAAGCTGTAAAGAGCAAATAGCCAGAGTCCAAAAACAGAAAAATTCCCCTTTTTTCCTTCACATTAGTGTGTGTGCTTTTAAGGCTTTACAAAATGTATCTGTCAGGATGGAGGCCATTTCCCAATTTGCTGACAGACAGACATAACATACACCCAGCAAGATGAAAAGACTGCTAGTTTCCCAGAAAACAGGAGCTGACGGTGACTTCTGTGGGCTTATGGAGGAAGGAGCCCGTGTGAAAACCAGATGGGAGAGCTGTTAAGAGTTGTATGTTTCCAAAATTGCCTTTGTAGCTGCTTTACAAAAATTTGGACCGTGCATGCTGGAGGGATAGGGGCCATTCCAACAACACACTGCTTGGCATCTCAGAAATGGATTAGAATGGCAGGGAATAAACTATGTACTCTGGCAAAAGCTGTGAGGAAAAGGAGTGGCTAACGGGCAACCTCCAGGAGCTCATGGGCTCCTGCAATGCTTCGTGCACTATTATTCAAAATTCCATACATGGAAACAGGCTGTGAACGCCCTAAATTAAAGTAGGGTTTGGGAATTAAAAATGCTATATGGTCTCTTTTCTTGAATGGATGAAAATGATTTGGAACATGTGCAGTATACATAAAATAACATAATTCAATTTCAAAGAAATACTTATTTTTCTTTTAGCAAAAGAGAGTTAGGTTTGGGGGGGGTCGGCAAACTGGGGATCAAATCCCCTGTCTGCCCAGTAGCTGTGTGATCTTGCACAGCTGGCTTGTTTGCTTTTTGAGCTCCCTTTCCTTATCTATCAGGAAATTTACAGCCACATTTGGTATCTGAGCCCCTTTGTTCCTCAGTTTACCAGTAAGGCCCAGAGAAGGTGTTAACATGCCAAGGTTATTTGGCCAGATCTGAGAGAAGTATCTGGGCCACCTGATAATCCGGTGGCTTCTCAGTTTTGTAAAAAGTAAAAAGTAGCCACATTCATTCACTTGCCAACTCCAAGTTCTTTCATCGGACTTAACAACTAGATCACCCGTTTGCATCTGTGGTTCATATGACAGTGAGGTAGCCCTGGCTTAAAATTGTTGGCGTGGTTTATTGAGTTTACCTAAAAATGTATTCCTCCATCCCACCAAGAACGTATGTGATACTGAGAGCATCTGGGATCTTAAGTGGCTACTGTTTGTTAACAAAGCAGTAACTTCCTTGAAGGAGTTTTGTGAGTTGGGAGAACTCACAGAGGCAATTAATTTTGTTCTTCGGAGCAGTGCCTCCCCTGCATTCGTTTGGACTCCGTGCAAGCTCCAATTATAACCCAGGAGCCAGTCGTACCATGATCCGATTTGATATTTAGTTTTGATTTTATTAGTAGTTGTCTTTAATAGATGTCTTGTCATGTAGGTTTCCTGATTATTAGTAATTTAAATTGACTCTGAGAATGAAAGGAAACCGCAGGCAAGAAACTGATGGGCTGTGACCACAGCGGTCTTCCAGCTCTCACAGCAGCTGTGACGCCTCAACACCCCCCTCCCACCCCCCGACACACACCCCTTTCAAGCCTTTGAACAGTCTTTCGGCTAATGCCGAAAATGAGAGCTTAATACCGTCACTGTATGGGAACCTGTAAAAGCAAATGGGCTTCGTAAGTGTTCTTTCCTCTTTGAAGGTAAGTGTTGTCCATGGGTCCCCTCTCTACCTGATCAGATCTAATTTGACCCAGGAGTAGCGATCTGGGAGGATGCTAACTGAAAAACAATGATTGCAGGAGAGGTAATTTCTCTTGTTCTTATGCAGGGCCTTTCCACCACTCTCTGGAATTGCTCACATTGTCTTTGTGAAGGGAATGGATGAACATTTGCTGTTCTCTGCTGTGCTTTAGGTAGTGGCCAAATTCACATAAATGCTCAAAGAGGCTGTTCTCTGGAATGGTCCTGGGCCGTGCAAGTCATGCCCTTCAGGGACATTTCCTGGGGGCTTTAAGATCTAGGGCTTCAGCACTGATTTCCCCGACCTCCACTCCTACAGCTGATGACCCTGGAATCTGGTACCTGAGGTTGGATTTAGCTTAGTTTCTGTGCAGAGATTTTACGGCCGACTCTACGTCATTTGCTAAATAATTGTACTTACTCATTAACCAAGTGTGTACTAAGTACCTCCTTATTCAGGCATTTGAGTGAAGGAAGCAGGGAAGAAAGTTCCTTGGATGGATGAATGAATGAATGAACCATCCTTTCTGTCTTCAGGTAGCTCCCAGTCTCTTTTAGGATGGTCTGACCAAGGCAGTTTTTAGACAAGTTTTCAAACTTTATGCTGATGGGATGTGCTCCTAGCCCAGGGTGTCTAAGTCACAGAGTTACTTTTTGCGACAATTTTGTATTCTCATTTCTCTTGCTAATCCAGAAAAGTTAAATTGTGAGCAAAATATATTTTAGAAGTGAGTGAAAAAAGAATTTTTAGGAAGTCAGTAAAATCTGTTGCTGAGAAATGTTTGTTCCTGGCAACCAACCTGAAGACTTTTATTATGGAGAGAGAGCCTATAAGGGAATCCATTTTCAATTTCTCTGTCCCCCTGCCCGCAGCCCAATTTTCACCGTTATTATGGTTGTGGTAACGTATAGGCATGGGGGAGTGGTATGAGACTGTGTTGCTTTTCTCGTGCCACAGCCCTCATGGCTCTCTCTCCAAGAGGGCCGGCTTGGAAAGGTTTTGTCCTTCCAGCCTGGTGAGCCAAGGTGGCCTGGGGGATGCCATCTGCACAGCCTCCCACACTGCTGGGGTTCCTGTGACTGAAGCAGGCTCAGCTGAAAGTCAAGAGGACAAGCCCACCAGGATGACTTTTGGACTGTTTGAGGATGAGGACTGGTTACCACTATCCAGGCTGATCCCGCTCCTGTTTATTCTCCAGCAGATAATGCTGCTTACTTTGTCTTGTCTTTACTTGATCAACTCTTTTTTTTTTTTTTAAGATTTTATTTATTTATTTGGCCAAGAGAGATAACAATGAGAGAGGGAATACAAGCAGGGGGTGTAGGAGAGGGAGAAGCAGGCTTCCCACTGAGCAGGGAGCCCGACTCAGGGCTCGATCCCAGCACCCTGGAACCATGACCTGAGCTGAAGGCAGACGCTTAACGACCGAGCCACCCAGGCGCCCCTTTACTTGATCAGTTCTAACGTGCCTGCTAGCCAAGACTGCTTCTAATTATACACACTAGTTTTAAAGTAATTTCAGAAGTAAATTCCGGTTTCTAGATAGCTTTTGTGTGTAAGCCACTGGTCTAGCTTTAAAGAGTGACATCGTTTTAGGATTTATTTTTAACCTCCTCTCCCTGTTTGAAAAAGTAGAATGGCAGAGTCCTGTCTTAGAGTCAAATCTCAGCCAGTCTTTTATGAACTATATGTCCCTGGGCAAAACAGTTCACTTCCAAACTTCAGTTTAAAGATAATAACATTAATTTATCAATCAGCAAATTACTACCCTCTCGTTGTTGTTGCTAGAATTAAATATAATGCATACAGGAATTATTGGCAGATTGTGATGTTTTAGGTTAGTCCAGGCTTTTCATGTTTTTACTCTTTCTCTTTAGTTCAGATTTTAAAATTTATTCATTGTATTTACTGCGATTTGTGGGAAAACTGTATAGTTTGAAATGCCATAATAAGGAGTTTGTGCAAAGCTATGATGAAAAGCCCGAAGTCCCATTGCCCTACTCCTATGAACAGTTGCTGTGAAGAAATGGAAATGTTATTCTGAATTGACCTAAACCAGTGGTCCTGTGCTCTAATCTCTGATTCCCAGATGATAACAGATGTCTCTTAAGTGATTCCAGGTGTTCTGAACATAGTGAAATCTCTTATCTGCCACCTCCACAGTTACTCCTTAAAGTTCTTTTATATTGCCTCTTTAATAGTATTTGAAGGATCGGGGTTCCTTGACAGCTGTTGGAACTCTAACTCCCTACTTGAAGGGACGCTGCTTTTAGTCCTCAGGTGATCTCCAGACTTTCATGCTGTACTGTTTGATTCGAGCCCACATGCCAAATAGTTTTAATATGTTCTCCTTTTTTATTAAACAGATTTTGTCATGTCCAGGAGATTTCCTGCCGGTAGCAGCTCTAACTTTTTCTCACCATCAAGGCTTTCCCTGCCCCTTGTTAACTCTCGGCCAGGGATTTTCTGCATACTTCTGTTCACAGTATTCCCGTTGGCATCCTATAGGCTAGGAAACCTTCCCTGACCACCTTCAGCATTCAGTCCTCCCTCTTCCGTAATTTAGAGTATTTTATGCATACTTGTAGGTGCGGGCCTTTCAAAGCCCACATTTAACTTTGGGGGAAGTTCTCATGTGTCAAATCTGAGCTTCACTTCTGTAGCAGAAGTTGAGGTATTTCGTTAGAATATTCTGTCGAATTAAATATGTTGGAGATTCAGAAGGCAGAATGATGTAGTGACAGAGCGGGACTTGATGTCTAAGTTCAGCTCTATGTTTTAACAGCTTTTTGACCTTGGGCCCATACTTTGCCTTCAAGTCTTCTCACATTAGGCCGTATTGGTTTTGGTTTCATCCTCTCAAACCCAGTTAAAAGAAGGGAAGTGAAATAAGTTATTGGCTTGAGATGGAGGAGACATGGACATTTCCTATGTTTGGACAGAAGAGGAAGAGGAAGAGATGGGCATACATAGTGGTAGTAATAGCTGGCATTTATGGTAAGCTTACTATGTGCCATACACCATTCTTAATACTCCAAATATATTATTTAATTTCCATACAATCCTGTGAGGTTGGTGCCACTCTTATCCCCAATTTAGAAAGGAACAAATAGAAGCACAAAGACGTTAAGGAACTCACCCGAAGGACAGGGTGAAGATAAGGACCTAACTGATCTAGTTCCAGAGCCCAGTCATCCAGTGGTGGTTAATATTTATTGAATGAATGTGTTTTTGGAAAGTTGAGGCAGTTCCTGTCTGTTAGCTTCTATTTTCTTTATGAAGTAGGTGGTGAGATCAGACACTGAGAAGGAAGAAGAGCGTGTGTGGAGATGAGATGTTTGAGTGGAGAATGGAGAAGATGTAAAACAGTTATGTAGGCTGACTAGTGAAAACAGAATTGCTGGATGGCGCTGAAGGCTTAGTTGATGCTGTAGATTCTATAAATGTAGGATTTTTAGAGATTCAATATGTCTGGGGGGACTTCTTTGCCCAGCCATGCATATCAGCCTAAATGTAGGCCCCTAAATGTAGGGGTTTTCCATGCACGTGTGATGAGAGGGAGAGAAATGTGGACCTTCCATGATGGACCACAGAACTAAGCCAGATAAGGCAGCAGTGAAGAACGAAAGGTCTAGAAAATGGGCAGGTATCGTATAGTAGGAGTTGTGAGATGAGCAAACACCAAGGGTAGAAAACTAGTTTCCAAAGTGGGGATTCTGCATTAGTGATTTCAGAGGCAGAGCAGTTTCAGCAGCGGCAAGGTCAAGGAGAGACTAAATAAAGGAGAAGGTGGCTAAGGTTCAGTAAAGAAGGTGGTCAGAAAGATGACCCATCCCCGAAGGCTGACCACCCCTGATGAATGTGTGCCTCTGCTTTCAGGTAGTGTTATACACAAACATTGATGTATGTTTGTTTATTCCTTTCTGTGTAGACATTTTCAGGTGCACATTGCTTATCCAAGTAGATTGGGGGTGGGGGAGAGATGAATTGAAGCAATTTCTTCCAAGATTTTTTCATTATATTATAATTTAAAGGGGGTGTCAAGTGTCCCTAGCAACATCTAAAAATTATTAGTTTTTTTAAAAATGCAAGCCAAATTTATATGATGCTGTGGTTTTTTTGTTTGTTTGTTTTTGTATTTTTTTTTTTTAAATTAAGATAAGCCACCTTTAGATGATTCAACAGAGCAGCTGCACTATGGGGTTCTTTTTCTCTGGCTGGGGAGTGACTGGGAAGGATTCCATGGGGTGATAGTTCTGTTGAACTCAGGCTTGCAGACTTGGCATTCAAACTCTGATACTGACTTCCCAGTTGTTTGTTTCCTGTAACTGAACAGAAGGCCCTCAAAACTCATAATGCCTGCACCTTGTTACAGAATTTGGTTGGTGATATAAAAAACAGAACAAAACAAGCCAAAATCTCTTGTATCAAAGTGGCTTGCAATTACTTTATCTTAGTCTTTGTAACTTTAAATGCATGTATTTTAATTAACAAAGATAGATGTTTATGAATCTGAGTAGTATTTACATGGCTAGGTAAGGAATTGGAAGTGCTTTGGTAGCTCCTCAGTATGTTGGAAGTTTGACTATCAGCATGGTTTGATAAAAAGAGCATTAACCTAAAAAGGGGAGGCCATTAATCTGAAATCAGAAAGACCAGGGTTGAAAACTTGTTCTACCAAGTGCTACCAATTCTCCATCTTAGCCATTTTGGTGGGGGGTGGTTGGAGCACAGGGGCAAGGTGGAAGAGGGACAGAGGGAAGGAGAGAGAAAGAATCTTAAGCAGGCTCCATGCCCAGTGTGGAGCTTGAGGGTGGGACTTGATCTCAACCTGAGATCATGTCCTGAGCCAAAATCAAGAGTTGGTCACTTAACCGACTGAGCCACCCATGTGCCCCCCTGCAGTGGTAATTCTTAATAAGTTGAGTTGTGGCAAAGATTAAATAGTTGTGTGGGTAAATGTCTGGCACATAGTAGTTGCTTAAGAAATGTTAATTTTCCCTTTCTAAGACCCCTTTCCCCTCTACTCTAGTTAATTCTAGATCATTGGCTTGAGGAAACCTTGGTTTTTCAAGTTCATTAGAAATTCTAAGTGGAGAGTTTGTCATACATTTTCCAGCCTTCATGAGCATAGCTAAAGTTTAGGAGAGGTAGGTACTATCAGAAATGCAGTTCATAATATAGATATATTTGCCAGTATTGGCACCTGCAGAGATTGGCATATATGGGTGGATAGTAGCCATTGTTGAGCAGGCCATGCACCAAGAAGGTAGGAAGCCTTGATGCTAGAGGACTGTGGGTATTTGCAGAATACTTAATTAACAGGACATGGGGAAGTGCCCATGGGAGGGGCACAGGGAGTAAGAGGCCTCCGGCATTTGTTCTCCGAGGTCAAGTTTGGAAGTAACAAAGCAGAATCAGTGCCAGGCCAGGCATAGAGACCCAAGGGAAATCACTTTGGGGAGAATAAGACAGGGAAGGCTTTAGAGCAGAGTTCATCCCAATGTGAGTCCGTTCTTGATCATTACAACAATTCCATCCAGAAGGCATGAGAACAAAGACCATACCTTCTCACCTGGAAACTGGGGCACTGGTGCTCAGAGAGGGGCCAGGGGGGGGCAGGGTTGGGAAAGAGAAGTCCTTGGAATTAGGAGACCCCATACAGAGGGGCCGCTGAGCTGACAGGAGACTTGTCTACTCTGCTTAGGCCTTCCCTCTGATAGGGTTGCATAATGCTTGGCATCTCCACTTTTAGACAGAGAACAGACCTGACCATTTTCCATCCTGCTGGGTTGTGGAGCGACAGCTCTTAATATGCTGACCAGCTGCTTCCAGGTTGATTCCAGAGGAACAGTAGGGGACTTCGTGATAGCCAAAAGGGGTTCAGACAGGAGTAGTTGTCCCCAAACTGTAAATGAAATCCAAGTCATATGTTTAACCCAGGTCACCTATTTATTATGTAATACTGAAAATAAAGTGTCAACACCAGTGACATCACAAGGAAATCAAGTAATCATTTATTAAGAGATTAGAATCCAGTTAAAAACAAAATTCAGTTAGGGGAATGTTAAAAGAGGTGGAGAGCAGAAAGCTCGAGGAGTTTCGTTTTGATTTTATTCCCAGTTATATAATCAGTGCACGCTCATTGCTCATCTTGCTCCCTACCAAACAGAAGGTGCTGTAGGAAAATAGGAGAAGGAGCACCTGGGTGGTGTACTCGGTTGAGCGTCTTTAACTCTTGGTTTTGGCTCACATCTTGGTCTCGGGGTCATGGGATCAAGCCCCCTGGGGGTTCCGCTCTGAGGGTGGGGTCTGCTTGGGATTCTCTCTCTCCTGTTCCTTCTATCCCTCCCCCTGCTTGTGTATTCTCTCTCTCTTAAAATAAATATTAAAAAAAAAAAATAGAAGAAAGAAACCCATACAACCCAACCATCTGCGTGCAACAATTATGACACATTCTTTTAGTGTTTTTCATATAATATTTTATGTATCACTAAAATTTATTTTTTCAGGTATGAATATGTTTAGGCTCTAACATAAATGTACATCACATCAAAATTGAAGAAAATGACCCATAATGCCATCTACCCAGAGAACTTATGTGTCCAAGTAGTTATGTAAGCAATGTCTGAGTATTTTCTTCGTAAATAGTTAATATGTAAATACATAATTAAAATAATAAAGGTATAAGGTAAGGGTAAAATTAATCATCCTTCAATTCCAGTTTTCTATGTGTGTTATCACTTTTATGCATAGTTATCAATATGTTATTGGATGCATATGAAATAACATACATATGATAAAATGAATATTTGAGAATCCACTGCCCTCCCAGAAAACATGACATTAAAACTATTCCTGCTGAATATGTGGACCATTTCCAGTTGTTTTTCATTTGTTGTTGTTTTGCTATAACAAACAGCCCTGTTAATGAACAATCAGAGGAGAAATTTTGTAAGTTGCTGCTACCACATCCTATGACCCACCTGCAAGTTTGCCCATATATTCTACTTTTTCTCCCATTGTCATGGAGGTACTGGCCCGATTCTTAGCAAGAGGAAAACCCTGCATCTGTACACAAGATCCATCCTCTCTCTTGGATTCCAGATTGATTTCAGCAACTCTCCCTTTTCTATTCAGGATTATTATCCCTCCCCGCCCCATCCCCTCGTCGTACAGGCATGTGGCTATCTTTCCCATCTTAGATGGGGAGGTGGGAAATCACTCTGTTAAATCATGTTTTGATACCTTTCATCATGTGACCTCCGGGGACCCCTACTTCCCTGTTTTCTTGCTACCTCCTGGGCTTTTCTGTCTCCTTTGCTGATTCTTAGATGGCCCCCCAGATCCTTTAATGGTTATGTGCTCCAGGACCCAGTCCTTAGACAGACTGACTTTTCTCCTTTAAATATATTTAATCCCTTGATTACATCTAGTGTCATTTGATGGCTATAAGTACCATGTGACAGCTCTTAAAATTAAACATCAATCTCAAGCCTGGACTTTTTTGTGAACTCCAGCTGTCTGCGCCTTTGCTTGGCTGTCTGTTCAAAATCCAGCTCCTGCTTTTCTCAGTCTTCCCTGTTTTAGTTAATAGTAATGTCATCTTTCCATGTGATCATGCCAGAAACCTTGGAGCTGTCCTAGACTTCTCTCTTTGGCTCACACATTCTGTATCCAGTTCACTGGCGAATTTGGCTTTAGCTTATAATCCAGTATATCTAGGATGTCCTCACTTCTCTCCACCTTACTGCTACCACCTTGGCCCAAGCCACCACCATTTCTTTATGGAATACTATAACTGGTTTCCTGGTTTTTCAGTCTTAACCTCTTAGATGCAACTTTTCTCAAACAGCATTTCTCATCTAATCCCAGAATGCAGAGAAGGATTCAAATGACTATTTTCTCAATTCTCTCAATGAGGGAACATAAATAGTATCATTCTTGATAGATAAAAGAGTAATTAAATCACCTACAAAGGAATACTTAAGGCATTAAGTACCACCTACTCCCTCCCCAGGTTTATTGAGATATATTTGACATTTGACATTGTATTAAGTGTAATGATCTGATACATACATGTATTATAAAATGATTAGCACAATGCATTAAGACTTAATTTTTTCATTAGAACTTTGAGAAAAGAATGACAGTGTCTATAATTAGCACCTAGAGGGACTTTTTTTTTTTTTTTTTTTTTTTTTAAATTGTCAGACCACTCCTTGGTCCCAAGTTTGCCAGTGGTTTCCTTTTAGAGGAAAAGTCTTTACAGTGCAAGGCCCAAGGTCATGTGCCCCCCCCCGCCCCACCAACCTACCTCTTCTTATTTCGTTTCCATTACTCTGCATCTCACTCCCTCTGCTCCAACCGTTCTGGTCCCTCTGTTGTTTCATCTGGGCCTTATTCTTACAGATAACGACACGATTTGCTCTCATCTCTTCTTCACTTCTTTATTCAGATGTCACCTGTGCAGTGTGGCCTTCTGTGGCCCCTCAACTTAAAATCACCCCTAAAGCCCCCTTCCTTGATTTGTTTCCTGCTCTTTCCATTCTCTTTTTCTCATCCTTCCATTTGCTCTCATTATCCTTAGGAAATTTGATTTCCCTGTTACCACTTCCCTCTTCATTTTGTGCTTTTTTTCTTCAATATTTAACATTCATATATTCATCACCTAGATTTTAAAATTAACATTTTACTATACTTGCTCTACCACATGTCTATCTATCCATCAATACATCTTTTTTATGCATTTCAAAGTAAGTTGCAGACATTGGTACACTTCACCTCCAAACACTTCTGCTTATGTATTATTAACTAGCATCCAACATTTATTTATCTTTCTTGCCCCCCCTTCCAAGAGAAAAGTTATGTACAATGAAATGTATAAATCTTAGATAAATTATTTGGTGAGTTTAGACAAACGCGTACACCTATGTGGTCCAAGCACTTACCAAATGTGGAACGTTACCATCACCGCAGAAAGTTCCCTCATGGTCTTTCACAGTCAAACCCTGTGCCTGTCCCTCAAAGGAAGCCACTTTTATGATTTTCATAGGAGAGTTTTCCCTGTTCTAGAACTTCATATAAATGAAATCATATATGCTCTTCCATGTAAGGCTTCTTTCACTCAGCATGATACTTTTGAGATTCATGGGTGTTGTTTCTTTTATCAACAGTTCTTTGCTTTCTGTTGCTGAGCATTTGTCCATTGGATGATTATATAACACCTTGTTGCTTCTCCTGTCGATGGACATCCGGGCCATTCCAGTGTTCGTCTATTACAAACAAAGTTGCTGTGAACTTTGTTATACAAGTCTTTCTGTGATCACATATTTTCATTTCCCGTGGGAAATACTGGTGTAAAAGTGTTGGATGACAAGATAGTTGTATATTTAGTTTCATGAGAAATTGCCAGACCTTTTCTTAAAGAGGCTGTACCATTTTTGCTTTGCAACCAATAATGTATGAGAGCTCTAGTTCTGCATCTGTACCGATACCCCGTACTGTCAGTCTCTTTATTTTTAGTCGTTCTGGTGGGTGTATGTCATTGCGGTTTTAATTTGCACTTCCCTGGTGACTAATATGCACTTAATATGTTTATTGGCACATGAAAAAAGTAGTTAAATCTTTGACTTTTTCTTTACTGGGTTGTAGGAATTCTTTATATATTTTAATACTGATCCTTTGTCAGACATATATGTTGTACAGATATCTTCTCCCAGTCTAGAGCTTGTCAGTGCATTTATTTTTCTTTTAAAGATTTTATTTATTTGACAGAGAGACAGGGAACACAAGCAAGGGGAGCGGGAGAGGGAGAAATACGCTTCCCGCAGAGCAGGGTGCTCGATGCGGGGGATGTGGGGGTCGATCTCAGGACGCCAGGATCATGACCTGAGCCAAAAGGCAGACACCTAACGACTGAGCCACCCAGGTGCCCCCATTGCCTATTCATTTTCTTAGTTGTCTCTTTGACAAGGAGGTTTTTTATGTTGATGAAGCTTATTATTACTTTCCCTTTATGGCTTATGTTTTCTCTGCTCTAAGAAACTTATGCTTACCCCTAAGTCATGCTGTTATGTTTTCTCTTGTGTTCTCATCTAGAAACTTTATAATTTAACTTTTGTGTTTACATCCATGGTTCATCTTAAGTTGATTTTTGTACCTGGAATGAAGTGGGGGGTTCAGTGTTCATTTTTTTTCTTCCCATCTGTTTATCCAGGCTTTCAACGTCGTTTCTTGTGAAGCCTATTTTCCTTGTTGGATTACTTAGGTGCCTTTGCAGTGATTGTATAAGTGTGAGTTTCTACTGTGCCATTTTATTTTTAATTATCTTTATGCCATACTGTCTTGAGTATTGTAGCTTTGGAGTGAATATTGAAGATTGGTAGTACATATGCTCCAACTGTGGCCTTTTTCTAGATTGCTTTATATTTGTATTTCCATGTATGTTTTAGAATCAGCTTGCCAGTTTCTACAAAAACATCTGATTGGAATTGTACTGAATCGATAGCTCAACTTAGAAGATGACATAACAATATTCAATCTTTTAATCCGTAAACATGGCATATCTCTGTCTTTAATTTCTCTCAGCGGTATTATTACTTTTCAATTTAAAGGTCTTACATGTCTTTTGTTACATTTATTTCTAGGTTTTTTTTTTTTTTTTACAATGCTATAAACAGAATTGGTTGTTTATTTTATTGTATTTGCCAATTGTTTGCTATATAAATATATACACACCCACAATTGATTTTTTTGTATGTTGACACTGTATCCTGTGACCTTGTTAATTTCAGTTATTAGCTGTTAGAGTACTTTATTAGATTCTCTAGGTAACGTAAACAATCTTGTCCTCTGCACACAGACAGTTTTACTTCTTCCTTTTGGATTTTTATGCCTTCCATTTCTGTTTCCTTCCTCATTGCATCAGGTGGGACCTCCAGTGCCATGTAGAATATTGAACACAAGCAGTGAGAGCGAGTATCTCTGTCTTGTTCTCAATGTTTTACTATAAAGTATAATAAGAACTGCAGATTTTTTTTAGAGATGCCCTTAAAGTGGGGAAGTTTCCTTGTATTCCTGGTTAACTGAGAGTTTTTATCATGGATGGGTGTTGAATTTTGCTGCTTATTCTGCATCTATCACTGTGAACATCTGGCTTTCTCTTATATTCTTTTAAAATGGTGAATTATAATCGGTTGATTATAGATGTTCTACCAACCCACTTGGTAATGATATTTTATCCTTTTTACATATTACTGGACTTTGTTGGATATTTAGTATAGAATTTTTGTCTGTGTTCATGAGTGATATTAGGTTGTGTGTATTTACAGCTTCAGTATTGTTATTGGGGCTATTTTTCTTCTAGATGTTTGAAGTTTCTGCTTCAGATCCAACTGAAGATAGTCCACCTGGAATTATTTTTTATGGATATAATACAGTTGGGTTCCAGTTTCATTTTTTTTTTCCCTCCATTTGGAAATCCAGTTGCCCCTAACATGTTTTGAATATTCGTTCTTTCCTCTAGGGCTTTGCAGTGCTGACTTTGTCATACATCAGGTTTTCCTATATCTTCAGGTCTTATTTCTGGCTTTTCATTCTGTTCTATTAGTTAATTTGCATATCCTTATGCTAATATTTTGTTGCACTGTTAAGGATAGTTTTAATATCTGTCAGTAATTTCCTCACCATCTTTTCTTCAAAAATGTTTTGCTTTTCTTGGTTCCCTACCCTTCCAAATAAATTTTAGACTTGTATTACAAAGTTTCGTCAAAACCATGTTGAGATTTTTATTAGACTTTGATCTAATATATGGATAGGTTCTGTGGTGAATTGACATCTCTATGTTAACAAGTCTTTACAACTTTGAACATGTTAGTTTATTTAGGTCTTACTTTAATATCTTTAAAAATATCTTCCATAATGGTCCTGTGCATCTTTGGATCATTTATTCCCTAAGAACTTACTTTGTTGTGGTAAAAGATGAGTATCTTTAATTTTCTGTTGTGTTGTTTGACAGTTCAGTTATTAAAGTATTGATCTTTTGCCCATGTATATAATTAATTCTAGTATATATGTTCTTTTGTGTTTCAGATACAAAATCATGTAGCTTATTAATGACTATTTTATCTTTTTTCCCTTTTCTTTATAACCTTTACTGCCTCTTGTCAATTGTGCTGCTCCACATGTCCAGTACAGTGTTGAGTAGAATTAAAGATAGCGATTTTTTTTTTTTATTGTGTCTGCTTCTAAAGAGTATTTTAACATTCCTCCAATAGGATAGATCTCAATTAGTTATTTATTAGATTAAAGAGGTTCTTTTGTGTTTCTAATTTGCTTTTACTTATTTACTTGCCGCAAATGAATGTGTCTAATTGTTGCTCTTAAATGAATTCACTATCTGTCTTCCTGTTTTGTCTTTGGAGTTGTACAATTTCAAAAGTGTTTTGTCTCTGATACAGATTTATTTAACTTGCTTGGGATTTCTGGATCAGCAATTCTGGAATGTTATCAGCCATTATTTCTTTGACTGTTGCCTCTACTTAATGTTTTTTTTAAAGATTTTATTTATTTATTTGTGAGAGAGTGAGCACAAGCGGGGGAGCAGCAGGCAGAGGGAGAAGGAGGCTCCTCACTGAGCAGGGGGCTCCTCACTGAGCAGGGGGCTCCACACAGGACTCAATCCCAGGACACTGGGATTGTGACCTGAGCCGCAGGCAGACACTTAACCATCTGAGCCACCCAGGCATCTCAAGATTTTAATTACTTGACAGAGAGAGAGAGCACAAGCAGGGGGAGTGACAGGCAGAGGGAGAGGGAAACAAACTCCCCACTCTTAGGAGCCCCACGCAGGGCTGCATCCCAGGACGCTGTGATCATGACCTGAACTGAAAGCAGACACTTAACTGACTGAGCCACTCGGGCACCTCTCCATTCTTTTCATTACATTCTTTTAGAAATCTGTTTAGAATGATTAGACATTTTCACTATCTTTTATGTTGCTTATCTTTTTCCAGTTGGAAGAAAGGTGGTATGGCTGTAGATGATCTTCTTTTTCCTAAGGTTTTTTTTTTTTTTTTCCTCATTGTCTATTTAGACCACAGTATGGATAATGTATCTGGGTTTATTCTTCAGTTCACTAATTTTACCTTTACATGTGTCTAATCTTTTCATTTTGTGAAGTTCCATCTAATTCTTTTATAGATCTGCTTGGTTTTTTTATAGTCTTTTTTGTTTTCTCTTCATTTTCAATCTTTATTTTTTAAACATATTGAATAGTTTTTTAATTTTCCATTCCTCATTATTTTAGTTGTCTATAAAGCTGTATTTGTAGGAAATTTTTGAAGCCTTGGTTAAATTTTGAGTTCCTCTTCATTAGATCTGTATTTCACTTATGCTGCCGTCCCCTAGAGGTACTGATAATGATGCTGTTCTGTAGATTTTCTGTTTGCCATTTTATCAGACCATAGTAGGTAAATTTGGGTTACAAATCTATGTGAGAGCATACTTCTAATTAGAAATTGTCGGGGAGATATTTGTTTCCACCCTGCAGTAGCATCAAGAATAGAACATTTCTGCTGGCAGAGTTTATGCAAATTTTTAAATTTTTACACTAAAGATGTAGCCGTGAAGCACCTAAATTTAGGTTGTAGTATACTTAGGAGGTTTTAGGCTTTACCTCCTTTCACTTCTGCCTTGTAGCTCCATCATTTGGGAATTCACAGTGCCCATAGTCCGGCAAAGAGCTGCAGGGTAAAAGCTAGCTTTATTGCTAATTTACCGTTCGGAGTTCAGTTTCCATTTCATCTTCTCCCTGAAGTGTTTACTTCCTGCTGGATGAGCAGTATGTTTTTCAAAGTATCTAATTTTCCAGTATGCCAGAATGGAAGATCTAATCTCACACACACACATTCTCTCTCTCTCTCTCTCTCTTTCACCAATTTTAAGTGTACAGTTTAGCAGATTTGACAAATGTATACTACTACTATAGTCAAGGTAACTACTACTATAGTCAAGATACACAACATTTCTGTTACCCCAAAAAGTTCCTTGTTCCTCTTTTCAGTCACCCTTTGCAGCCTTGGCCCTAGGCAACTACAGATCTGTTTTCCTTCATTAAGGTTAGCTTTGTCTTTCCTAGGATTTCACGTGAATGGGATCATCTTTATGGACTCCCATGTCTGTCTTCTTTGGCTCAGCGTAACTTCTTTAGTGATTCGTCTGTATTGTTCTGTGTATGAATAGTTTATTCCTTTTTTATGGCTGAGTAGTATTTTGGTGTATGGATGTATCCCACTTTATTCCCTTGTTGGTGGACATCTGGGTTATTTCTAGGTTTTGGTTATGGTAAATAAAACTGATCCGAACATTCATGTTTAAACTTTTGTATGGACCTATGGTTGCTGGGTCTTATGATTTAATAACTTTATAGGAAACTGTGAGTTTTTCAACAATATACGATGCACTTGCTCCTCGTCTCCACCAACTGTTGATAGTGTCTTTTTCATTTTAGTCTTTCCCTTAAAATCATGGCACTGTCTCATTGTGGTTTTAATTTGCATTTTCCTAATGACATAAAATGTGGAAAATCTTTTCATGTGCTTATTTATTAGAAGATACTGTATTACGTATCTCCTTTGGTGAAATGTCTGTTCAAATCTATTGACCATGTAGTAATTGGGTTCTTTGTCTTATTGCTAAAATGTAGGGGTTCTTTACAAATTTCAGATACAAATCTTTTATTAGCTATATGCTTTGCAAACATTTTCTCCCCATCTGAGGCTTTCCTTTTAATTTTCTTTTTTTTTTTTAAGATTTTATTTATTTGACAGAGATCATAAGTAGGCAGAGAGGCAGTCAGAGAGACAGAGAGTGGGAGAGGGAGGCTCCCTGCTGAGCAGAGAGCCCGATGTGGGGCTCAATCTCAGGATCCTGAGACCATGACCTGAGCTGAAGCAGAGGCTTAACCCACTGAGGCACCCAGGCACCCCTCCTTTTCATTTTCTTAACAGTGTCTTTGCATATCATAAAGTTTTAACTTCAAAATCCAGTTTTTCCAATTTTTTCTTTAATGGTTCCCATTTTTTGTGTTTTATGAAATCTTTGCGGAACTCTAGAGCCCAAAGATATTTCTCCTGTATTATGGACATTTCACAGGTTTTTCTCCTATATTTAGGAATCCATTTCTATTACTTCTGTATATGATATGAGGTAAGGAAATTGATATTAAGGTGATAAATTGGGGGCGCCTGGGTGGCTCAGTCGTTAAGCGTCTGCCTTCGGCTCGGGTCATGATCCCAGGGTCCTGGAATCGAGCCCTGCATCGGGCTCCCCGCTCAGCGGGAAGCCTGCTTCTCCCTCTCCCACTCCCCTGGCTTGTGTTCCTTCTCTCACTGTGTCTCTCTCTTCAAACAAATAAATAAAGTCTTTAAAAATAAAAGGTGATAAATTGAAATTAATAAGGAATTTGTTTATAATAGCATTAAAATATGAAATACTTACCCCTAAAATTACTGTTCTATGTCAACTGTACTTCATTTTAATAAAATGAAATGCCTAGGTATAAATTGATCAAATACTTAGGTGTAATTGATCTTTGCATTACCAAGATGTAAAACATTTCTGAGAAATGTTAAAAGATCTAAGTGAGGGGTGCCTGGGTAGCTCAGTGGGTTAAGCCTCTGCCTTCGGCTCAGGTCATGATCTCAGGGTCCTGGGATCGAGACCCGCATTGGGCTCTCTACTCAGTAGGGAGCCTGCTTCCCTCTCTCTCTGCCTGCCTCTCTGCCTACTTGTAATTTCTCTTTCTCTGTCAAATAAAATAAAATAAAATGAAATGAAGATCTAAATGAGATACGCCATGCTCATGGATTCAAGAACTCAGTGATGTAAGGATGTTGTGGTGGTTAATTGTACGTGCCCGTTAGCTGCTCTGTGGTGCCCAGTTGGGTCAAACATTAGGTGGTGCTGGGCCGCCTGGGTGGCTCAGTCGTTAAGTGTCTGCCTTGGGCTTAGGTCATGATCCCAGGACCCTGGGATCATGGGATGGAGCCTGTATCGTGCTCCCTGCTCGGGGGGGAGACCTGCTTCTCCTACTCCCACTCCCCCTGCTTGTGTTTCTTCTCTCGCTATGTCTCTCTGTGTCAAATAAATAAGTGAAATCTTTATCAAAACAAACAAACAAACAAACAAACTTTAGGTGGTGCTGTGATTAATATTTATAATCCATTCACTTAAAATAAAGGAGATAACCCTCCAGTGTATGGTTGGGCTTCATTCAGTTAAAGTCCTTAAGAACAAAAACTGAGCTTTCTATGAAAAGAAAGAATTTTGCCTCAGAATGATACATAGAAATCCTCTCTGAGCTTACAGCCTGCTGGCCTACCCTACACATTTTGGACTCAAGAATGCAATATCACCTCTCACCTGAATTTCCAGCCTGTTGCCTGCCCTATAGATTTTGTACTTGTTCAAACCAATTCCTTAGAATAAATCTCTCCCTCGATGTGTCTGTGTGTACATACATGTCCCCTACTGGTACTGTTTTCTCTGGAGTACTGTTACAAAGATGTCAGTTTTCCCAGACTGACCTATAGAGTACAATGCAATACTGCTAGGCTTTTTTCTAGAATTCAATAAGGTGATTCTAAAATTTGTATGGAGATTTATATGGCAAAGGACTTAGCTAAAATAAGTTTGAAAAAGAAGAATAGGGCACCTGGATGGTTCAGTACGTTAAGTGTCTGCCTTCAGCTCAGGTCATGATCCTGGGGTCCTGGGATTGAGCCCTGCATTGGGCTTCCTGCCCATTGGGAAACCTGCTTCTCCCTCTCCTTCTGCTACTCCCTCCGCTCATGCTTGTTCTCTCTCTCTCTCTCTCGTAAAAATAATTAAATAAAAATACTTTTTAAAAAAAGAAAAAAATAAAGTTGGAGGAACCACATTACCTGCTTTTAGGTCTTAATATAAAGCTATAGTAATCAAAACATTGTGGTAGTGGCATAAAGATGGGCGTGTGTATCAGTGGAACAGAATCAATCAAATTTTTTTGTTTTTTGTTTTTCGAGAATGGTGACAGGGTTATTCGTGGTGGGGGAGGGGAATGGATAATCTATTAAAAAAAAAATGTTGATGGAACAATTGGATATCCACAGAGGAAAAAATATGTGAAACTGACTTTTGAATGAATATACTTTTTTCAATATAGAAGAAAAAAATAAACACCATCCCAAACCAGAAGTAGTGGTGGATGCCCATTATTCCTTTTCTAATGCTATATGTAATATACATATAGTAACATGCACACATTTTACAGTTTACATATTTGAGATCATGTACCTTTTTTAACTGAATTGTTATCTTTTTACATATTTTTATAACATTAAAATGTCCTTCAGAGAGCCACATAATGCTAAATCATGGTGTTCCATATCTTTCCTAATGATCCTTTACTGTTGGAATTAGTAATAGTAGCTGCCATTTATTGGTTACTTTCTACCTAGGGACTGTTAAGCATGTTCCATGAATTATATTACTGAATCTTTAACAACAACTTTGAGATATTTAGCACATTTTAAAGAAAAGGAAACCAAGGGTTAAGGAACTTGCCTATCTCTAATGTGTGAAGCTTGGGTTTATAATCAAATGTCTTTTATTTTAGTCCCTGAGAAAAATAGACTGCCAATTTTTTTTAGCCTCTTTACAATTTTTTGCTATCCTAAGAAGCTCAGAGCTGGATATATATTTGTGTATAAATCGTTGTCTACATTTCAGACATCTGAACTTCTTTTCTTCTGTTACTCCTTCATATATTTTATCCACCCTCATCTAATGGGATATTTTCGGAGCCAGCATGGTTGTCCAGCATAGCACGTAGGGCAGAGCAGTATATGAACCGCAGAGCTGCCCTCGTGGTTCATGAAGCAGCAGTCAGGGCAGGCAATTCTGTAGGAATCCAAGTCTGCGGAGGAACGATTCTAAGGGAGTTCTGTGGAGCTGACCCTTCAGTGATGACTCATCCTTGTAGTAGTCTGTCCCCTAGAACATTGAGTCCCACTTTATTATGAAGTTTTTAATTTTAATTCCAGTATAGTTAACATACAGTGTTCCATTAGTTTCAGCTGTGCAACATAGTAACTCAACAGTACTACTCTCCATTACTTGGTGCTGATCATGATACATCTACCATTGAGTCCCACTTTCAAAATGGAATTATGTAATGTTGGTCAGGTCATCTAACTCTTCTCTGCCTTGTTTTCTTCATCTAGAGAGAAGGTCACTAAGTTAGAGCTGGATAGCCAAGTGAAATGTCTTAAGGAGGCAGAGTATTTCCCAGTGAGCAGAATCTTACCTATTCATGATTTGGAAGAGACCGGGGAGGTAACATGGTGTTGTGGCTTTGGATCCAGAGAGACCTGGGTTCAAATCTAGCTCTAACATTTATCGGGTGATCTCACACACAATTCCTGAGTCTTTTTGAGCCCTACTTTTCTAATTTTTCAGAATGTAGAAAACACACATACTGATCTTTTAAACAAAGGGATCTCAAGAGTCCTTCGTTTGTTTTCCTCTCTGTACACTGCCAGCCCTCTCCCCCTGGACCCCACAATTAGGATACAAGAAGCAGGGTAATCCACACACTTTCGTGTGACCCAAGTCTTCCTTCCTCCAAGGAGTCCTCAGTTCAGCCTCTTCTATAATGACATGGTAACAGGAGAGTTAAATCTTCTTGGTCCTTGACTTCTGTTACCTGCAGTTCTGCCTAGCCTTTGCATTCTCTTAACCTGTTGTTTGAGAGCACAGAGGACCTGAGTGAGATCTGAGGCCATGTCTAAGTTTGTGGAAGAATTGTTTTTAAGCAGCCTAAAGGTTGTGTTTACATTTAGAATATCCTTTCCTTTCCATTTCCAAGTTCAAGGCTTAAGTACACTCGGTGTTAGGGGAAGAAAAAGATAAGACAGCTCTAACAGTCTCTCCGTTATACCTTGTATAAGACTATAACTGCTTCCAGTGTTCCTGGTTTTTGCACTGAGGCTCCAGGAATCCTGGAAACCCACCACAGAAGAGGAGGAGGAGGAGGAGGAGAGTGATAAAAGCCGAAGAAAGCTAGCAAGTGGGTAGAATAGTGCCCATCCACTTGCACTCCCCTCTGCTGATGGGCAGATGTACCTTTCAATTTTCTGTCTGCATTGATAGAGGCATAGTGATTTTTTGCTTGGAGAAACCTTTGTTAAAAATGATTTTTAAAAAATTAACATATAATGTATCATTTGCCCCAGGGGTGCAGGTCTGTGAATCCTCAGTCTTACACAATTCACAGCACTCACCAGTGTCCATCACCCAGCCACACTATCCCTCCTCCCCACCCCCCAGGGACCCTCCACCCTCCCTCCCTCCCTCCCTCCCTCCATTTTTTTTTCTGAGATTAAGAGTCTCTTATGGTTTGTCTCCCTCCCGATCCCATCTTGTTTCAAAAAATGATTGTTTTTAAGTGTTAAAAAAAAAAAAGAGTATGGAACCTAGGTGGAGGCAAAATAAATATGCATGTGCGCATCTTTATAAATATGCCTGCTTTTTCCCTTTTCTTAAAATGGCAAGAAGGATATCTAGGGAGCAGAATGTACTCTACAAGCAGATCTTCACCTTGTTGGAATTAGGGGGTTCCTCCTAATGCAAAAGGCATGCCTCTTTCATTGTTTGTGTAGCTCAGATTTAAATTTAATGGGCACTAGTTATGGCAGGTATTTGGTAAGATGGGACTGTTACATAGCATCTTTAAAGGCATCGGGAGTGAGCCACAAAGGGTCCTGGTGAGCTTGGCGTTTTTTATTTTTTGTTTTCATATGCCTTAAGTAACCTTAAGAGGACATGATAGGGATAAAATAGCCATCATAATTTAGAAAGGAATGTGCTCGATCTCTGTCTCTTCTCTGTCTAATGAGTTCATGTAAAAAATATATCAAAAGAAATACTCATAGCAGAATCCTCACATTTCAAAGGGGAGTCTATTTATTATAAGAACCGCTGATTCATTAGGAATGCTTCCTAATTCGAACAGCAACAGCTGCTTCTGCTTAGGATAAACTCTATCTCTTTTGTGCCCTGTCTCTCCAAGGGGATGTGAAATTTTGGTTGATGATTCTTCTCCTTCTTTAGCTTTTTCACTCTCTTCCTCACTCTTTCCTCTGGTAGGATGCTTGATCCTTTTCAGTGCTCACACGATTTGAACAACCCACCATACTCACCCCCCATCTTTAGAAATGACTTTCGTTAAGGTTACAAATGCTAACAAAACTCTTCTGATAATGTGTTTTGTTTGCATTCACAGTGGCAGTGGAGTGTATTGTGCAGCAGTAAAGAAAAAAGTTGAGACACGTTGTAGTCATGAATTCTAAGTGCAATAATTTAAAATACAGGGAGCATTTGAGAAACTGCCATTGTCCATTAAATGAAACCACTGTATTAACGTATCATAGCATGCTGTTCTAATCACTTTTCTCCAAATACCAGCTTTTGAAAGAAACATGGCTGTATTTCTTATACAAAATCTGAAATCGTGTAATTGAATGGCTTGGCAGAATAGGTAAATGAATGTAGCAACATGCATTCAAATGTATCTCTTTGGTTTGTAATGAGCTGATTGAAGTTCACAGTTGTAAGACTTGCCATTTTATATCCTGATTTTACATTCTGGACCCAGACAAAGGTGCCAGTTTTTTGTATTGACGGAAAAAGGAAGAAGAAGAAAATTGTTCCTAAGACTCAAGTAAGCTCTTTTTGGGGATCACTATTGGATTCTGTGCTCTAGTAGCTTTTACTCAACTGTCCTTCTTATTAATAAAGAATCTTCTAATGTGACCATTTCTGTTTAATTTTAGAATTATTAACAACCCCTCTTAGGGCTTAAAGAAATTCTGTCACATCTGATGGAGTTGGTCGTCTGCCATGGGTGTGCGTGCTCATTTGAGAGAGGTAATTGGTGCCCGTGCGTACTTCTCTCATAGTGCTTATCTTAGTAATTACACTTGTTGATTTATGCATCTGATTCCCCCTCTGGACACTGAGCTCCTTAAAATTATAGACGGTGCCCGGTTCACCTGTTAGCTCCAGGAGCCAGCAAAGAGCCTCCTCCTCAGTAAATGTTTGATGACCAAATAAACCAAAGAACACTAGAGCCAAATGGGCGTCAGCGTAGATACCAAAATACACAGTAGGTAGAAAGATCATACAGTTTGGAGCTGAATGGACATTATTTTACATCCTGGTTGGTAAGGGATTATGGGAATTCCATGTGGAATCCAATTAAAATTTTGATGTTTCAGGACAATTTCAAGTATTGAGGACCACAACTGCTATACATTCTTTCAGACCAGAGAATCCATGTTTTTGTTTGTTTGTTTGTTTGTTTTGTTTTGTTTTGCACCCTGCTTGTTAGGAGGTACAGCAGAAAAAGAGAGTAATACTGAGGGAGTGCAGAGCCATTGATGGGACAGAGATGTGTACTTCTGGGTTTGTCCATCTCTCCTCTGTGCTGTGCAAATGCATGGCTTTGCATCAGTTTCTTCCACTGTTTCGACTACTGTTCCTGCTACAAAATAAAAGGGTTCAACAGTTGAGAGCAGCTGGCTGCTTGTACACCTCCTTTGGCTCACCTGGGTGGGCTAGGTGATGGAGAATTTGGGTTCTGCTTTTCCCGGTCATGGGGCAACCTCTTGCCACCACCCACAGTATTATGGTCAAACCTCTGGGCATAGCTTCTTAACTAGGAGAAAGCATGCAATAATGCAGAGATATAATCTACTACAACCCCAGTGTAGACAGACTGGTTTAGCTTATTCACCTGTGAGGTGCATCTCACGTACTCTGTTAGTATTAAATTACACAGCTAATGAAGTATGTGAATGATAAGCTGTTTTAGTATGTTAGGTGGACTGAAGGTATTCCTTTAATATCCCCTCCCTTGGGACAGAGTGACAGAGTGACAGCTTCACATAGTGTGGTAGGACCTAGGATTATACATTAATAGACACCCCATAAGGGGTGAGAGGGATTGACTTAGATGGGGCACAAGGGAGCATTTGGGGGTCCTGGAAATGTTACATATATTGATTGTGGTGGTGGTCACACAGCTGTGTGCAGTTTCACAACTCCTTTCATGGGTTTTATTGTATGTACACTGCATGTACACCATGTAAACCAATGATGCGTTTTATTGTATGTACCTGTATATACCCATGATTCAGAGTTGACTGATCAAGACAGGACCATGAGCTCTGGAACCAGACCCTACTTCAAATCCCGTTGCCCTCCACTAGCTTGGTGACCGCCGCACATCTTTGAACCTTTGTTTCCTCATCTGTCTGTTGTAGCTGAAGATAACCCATGTCCTGTAGCTGAGGTGAGGAGAGAGAATGGCCTTGAACTGCTTGGTCCGATGCCTGACACGGCTGAGGTGTACAACATAGTTTCATTCCCATCCCATTAATGGCTCAGTGTGCTGAACTGGTCTTTAGCTGAAGCTGCTCTGTTTTAGCCCCATAAAAGTTAAATTCAGACATTTGTGAAAGGTAAAGAAGATAGCGTCCATATGTTTGCTTAATGATAGCTCTTAGAGTCTTACTACTGTTGCTATCTTTTCTATCACTCTAGCATATTAAGTCTTCTAGGGTTAGATCTTATTTAATTAGTTAGGAACAATATGGGAAAGCACAAGGTGCTCTTTGCAGTGTTATTTTGAAAAGAGTCATTCATTGAAGAATGATCGGAAAAAAAAATACTGGTGATACATTTATGATTCCTATTTTTTATTTCCTTTGTTTTCATTCTGTCCTTGAAATGAAATCTTTTTCTTGTGTCAAGTGGGGAAATAGTAATAAGATCCGCATTGACCCTAGTCCACTCTTCTGTGACAAGTACAATCTTAAAAGTAACTGTAAAGGGTATACATATGCTTGTGGTTCTTAGCATTTTAAAGGCATTTAAAACGATCCAGAATATGGTGTAGAACCACTCTGTCACCTGAGAGATCAAGTAGACCTTTCTAACAATTGTGACAACGGATACCTATTTTTGAGTACTCGCTACAATCTGTGAACTGTTGTGGGCACTAGGTATTATTTGCAT
Source organism: Mustela nivalis (assembly GCF_964662115.1). Lineage (NCBI taxonomy): Eukaryota > Metazoa > Chordata > Mammalia > Carnivora > Mustelidae > Mustela > Mustela nivalis. The sequence goes on along the minus strand of NC_139032.1, from coordinate 82,524,985 downwards.
TAAACTGTTATTTAATTGATTAATTTGTTCCATGCCATAGCCTTGTTGGGTCGATAGGAAGTGATATCCTTTTGCAGAGAAAGTAAGCTTGGAGAGGTAAGCAATAGCTTGGAGGGTCCCTTTGATAAGATGGGGTGGATCACATCTGTTGCTTCCGCTGTCCAGCCCAACCTTCTCTCCCACCATGTCACACAGCGATGTTGCTTCAGAAGGGAGCTCACCTTCAGGCCATCCTTTGCCTACCAGGAACCCATTTTTAAGCTCTACTTCTAGAGTAAATTCAGTAATTTAATTAAAAGGGCACTGACAAAAGCCTTCACTTTTAGAATCTCCTTCCTTGAGGACTTAGGCCAACTACATGGGTCTGAAGACCTTTGAATTTATCTGTTTCCCTCTTCCTCTTCCAATTCATCTTCCACTCTGTTGAAGTGAGTGATATTCTAAAAAGGTAAGTCTGATTAAATCCCTCCTCAGCTTAAAACTCTGCTTTCAGGAGAGGAGCTAAACTCCCTAGTCTTGCGCATAAAACTCACAAGCTGGTCACTTTGGACTGCTCTAGTATCATCTTCTGCCAGAATTTCCCTTCCCCAGCCCCCTCTCCTCAAAATATTACATAGAGAAACCTCTTGCCCCACCTTTAGGTGGGATCCAACGATCTCAGGCCATTTATTGTTCCTTGTCTCTCTGTCTCTGGAAAATTTTGTTCTCTCCAGATGGAAGCACTCCTTGATTTGATCTGACTTTTCTTCCTCATTTAGCTGACATCCTGGTCTAGTCAAGATGCTCTCTCCTTCCATGTTCCTATGGTGCTTAGTGCCTCAACCCCCACCCACCCATCACAGAATCCTCACGTTGCCTTATGAAGAGCTGTTTACATGTCCGTCTTCCCCCAAGAGATCTGGGTTCCTTGAGGACAGGCAGCACTGTGTCTTGTTCTCGTATTTATCCTGGCTATCTGGCACAGGACTGGCATGTACTGATGCTTACTAAATGTTTACAGAAATGACCCAGGCTTAAATAGTTGGCCTCAAAAACCTAACAGGGAAAAATAGATTCTGACCCCTTTTCTTTCCCCTCTCAACTTAGGATGGCCTTAGATAAGTGAGGGTGTCTCACTTTCTGAGGCCCACTAGAGTTTATTGAGGCTGACTGTTTCCACATTAAGGAAGGTCACTGAAAACCTTATTAGCCAATCACCCTTGCCCTTGAACTGAGATCCATGATAAGCATGGTGCAGCGAAAGAGCATGAGACTCTGGTGTGACCAGGTTGTCAAAGACTGCTACCTTCCATCTCGTCCAGAGAGCCTGCTGGGGAACTGGGTCATCACAGTTATGAAGCACACTTAAGGAAACGAGCAGGTAGGCTTGTGATTCCATTCTCTCCAACCATGAATCCTCCCAGCCACCAAGCAACGTGACTTGGACGTTGGTAGGCAGGGAGGAATTACACACGTGGCTATTTTTTAATTTAAAAGTTAATAAAAGTACATGTATTGATTGTAGAAAGTTTGGAGAATATAGAAAAACACAAAAATGAAAGGTTATTTGTACATATTACAGAGCTTGCTTTTTTTTTTTTTTTTAAACATTTATTTGTTTGAGAGAGAGTGTGCTTGTGCATGTTGTGGGGGGGGGGCGGCAGGAAGGGGCAGAAAGAGAGTGAGAGACTCTGAAGCAGACTTCACACTGAGTGGGAAGCCTGACCTGGGGCTCCATCTCACAATCATGAGATCATGGCCTGAGCCAAAATCAAGAGTTGGACACTTAACCAACTGAGACCCAGGCATCCCTAGAACCTGTCCCCCGCTTTTTAAAAAAAGTTTTGTTTATATGAGAGACAGGGACAGAGAGCGTGAGCACGAGTAGGGGGAGGGACAGAGGGAGAAGCAGACTCCGCACTGAGCGTGGAGGCCCAAATCAGGGCTTGATCCCAGAACCCCCAAATCATGACCTGAACTGAAGTCAGATACTTAACTGACTGAACAACCCAGGCCCCCTCCCCAGAACCTGCCTTTATATCTAAATACATTGTAAGTATTTAGTAGTATTTAAAGTATTTTTCCATAGTCTGATTTTAATGAGTATATAATACTCCATCATTCTGGTAGCTCATAATTTATTGTGAACTATTGTACATTTAGCTTGCCTCCAAGTATTTGCACTTAATAAATTACACAGAGTACTTAAGAACAACTTCCTCTGATTTTTAAGATGCGTCATGCTCAGTACATAAGCCGTAGGAAATGCAGAAAAGAACGTAAAAGGAAGCAAAGTTTATTTACAAATTCCATAACCTAGAAATAACCACTGTTAATTTTTTATCTTCTAGCCGTCCTATATGATTCCCTACAATACCTAGCTGTGATTATTGCTTCTTTTCAATCTCTGTCATTTCATGGACATTTTCCTATCATTAAAAATATTTTAAAACCTAATTTTCTTATTTCCTGGAGTTAACATAATTAATTTAATCATTCTCTTAGTACATGTTTAGGTGTGTGTATATATGTATTGCTATTATACATAATAAATAACTACCATTTAAAATATATTCCCCTCAAATTAGTCACAACATTTAATGCTAGTGAAAACGTAGTAAAAATAGTTCATGTATATGTTTTCTGACCTTCATTTTAATGTTCTGCTTTTAGTAGTTAAACTCATTGAAAGTCAGCTTTCCTGCTGTCTTTCATACTATGTGAATTTAAGAACTTATATCGGAGAAACCTATTTCTACTCCAGGTTTGCTGTTTGAATCTCCTTTCTCTAAAGATTAGTTTTTTAGGGAGGTGCCTGAGTGGCTCAGTGGGGTAAGCCTCTGCCTTTGGCTCAAGTCATGATCTCAGGGTGCTGGGATCGAGCCCTGCATCAGGCTCTCTGCTCAGTGGGGAGCCTGCTTCCTGCCGCCACCCTGCCTGCTGCTCTGCCTACTTGTCATATCTATCTGTCAAATGAATAAAAATAAAATCTTTAAAAAAAAGGAAGATGGTTTTTAGGGTTTCTTTTGAGGGAGACACACAGGTGGTAGTGTCACTGGGAATATAAGGTTTACGGCTTAATTTATCAAATACTTCACCTTCCTCTAAGCTACTATACTTTGAGGGAGTTTAATACACCAGTTTTGGGCTTTTGTAACATCGTGGGCTGCTTTTTTAGATTTATAATAAAGCGGTAAGTTGTAAGGACCAATATTATTTAAAAAATAAGGAGTGACTGAGAGATGTAGGGGTTTGGTTTGGTTTTAAATCAGGGCAGCAGAACAGAGAGTGACTAATGGCGTGGTGTTTCAACTGATCTCCCTGTTGGTGGCTCCCCAGCTCCTCATTGCTCAGGACCCGACCCGCCCTTCCTGTGGAAGGGCCCGCTTGAGGGAACGGTTTCCTCCCATGGTGGTGTTCTGTGGTTATGGTTCAGAGGGACTGCAGACCTCACCTCCTCTCCAGAGGTCCAGCTGCTACTGCTCATATTTTTCAAGTTGTGTTTTTAGATCATTCCTAATGCTGTAATGCTTTCACCTACCAATCGAAACGAGGGACCTACTTTTGTGGAGGGTGTGCCTTATTTTCCTCCACCCAGTGCTTGGCTTACGTGAGGCATTGAGTGCATGAATGCTAGCTACAAAACAAATGAGTGTAATGGTTGTTCTGTTTTGACCGTTTGAAAACACTGAATCAGATGCCAAGTGTATGTGCTGTGTAATGGGCCCTGCATTGATCCCCTGGCCTGAGAGAGTTTTTTCAGAGAAGAGTCTGTCTGTGTAGCAGGTTGCACAGACCTGAAGTTAACCCTGCTCTACCTTGTGGCTGTGTGACTCTGAGCAAGTTACTTACTGTCTGTGCTTCAGTTTTCTCATTTGTTATCTGGGGCTATGATGGTACCTATTTAATAGAATTATGATGAGGGGTGAATAAGCCAGGGCATGGAGAGTTCCGGACATGTGGTAATTCCACAATGAATGGTGGTCTTTCCTGTTACTATTTTCATGTTCAGTGCGTGACGAGTAGCACAGTGGTAAAGGTACTTGGCTCTAGATGGGTCTTGTAGTAGGGCGGATTATACTGTCCTGTTCAGCAGGGTGACTGTGTCTCTGTGTGATCAATGTCGTGCAGAGAAATCTGCTTCCTTCACCCTGGACCAGGTGTGCTACAGAATGACATAGCAGTAGAGGTTTTCTCCAGGGTCCGAGAATCTGGTGGGGAAGACAGATGCCTGTGGCAGAATGAAGCAGGGGAAGGGCTGCCGGACTTGGACAAATTCCTGTGTTTCCTTCCCTTGGAAACTTCAATCTCATTTCCAGGAGCATTTTGGGAGAAGCCTCTTGGTGAGAGAGTTGCTCTGTCACAAAAGGTAACTTGAGAGCAGTTTCCTGTCTGTCCTTATGGCCAGCTTTTAGTAAGGTCTGCTTTGTACCCCAAGGAGGCTTTGAACATCAGCTGTCTTGAACAATCTCTGGTCTTATCACTTATTTTAATGTTCGCTGCACGGGTCACTCCTGGATGTGGTGCTCTGGGCAGTCTCACCCCAGAATGCTTCCCTTCCTTTATTTAACCTCTGACCTGTGAAAACAAGAGTTAATCAAGAGTTCTAAGGTAGCTAAGAGGAAGGGGAAGTGTTTGGTTACAAATTAAATATGAACAAGTCATAAGTCATAAATCCCCACCAGCGCTACCAGTTGTGTGTCTCGAGTTGCATATGGTACAGGGTGTTTGGGTTATAAATTCAAGTTCAGGGCCCTGTGATTGCTTGGGGTTAGGTGCTAGGTTAGTTTTCTTTTGGTCTAAAAAAAAAAAAAAACCTCTTGGCCTTTTAAAACATTACTTTTATTAGACCAGCTACCTTCATATCCTACTTTCTCTCTGTGCGCCTGTCTGTCCTTCTTCCTTTCTTTGCCTGCCTGCCTGCTTGCGGTGATTGGTGTGCTGTTCTGTGAATGGAGACAGAACTGCTTCCCTGAAAGAAGTTAAGCATATGGAAAAAGTTGCTGAGGAAAGGCACTGAAGCATAGAGCGTAAATGGGTTTAAGAGACAGCCAGACACTTTTATAGAGAGATTTGCGATTGAATGATAGAGCATTCGAACAGAGATCTGGGGTAGAAATGAACTTAAATGAGTGCTGTTCGCGGAAAACCGATGCCCTGTCTAATCTAGTATTTCCTTAATTGTCACCCTAAGCATACATTCAAAGCTTTATATTTTAAATTTTAAAAGGCAGCACAGTCTGTTTAAGAATGTATGACACAGGCGGTGATCTTTCTAGATAAGTTCTTAAAAATAGGTAGCCGAAGCGTTGGGTCTTGATAGGAAGCACTGGAAAGTTAAAAACCAAAAAACATCAAACATTTTAAATCAAACCATTAATACCTGTGTTTCTGAATCTAACATGTACACTAATACCTAAAGCAAGAAAGAGCTGACACATGGCTAATGTCCTGGGGCTGGCAAAGTAAGAAAACACGCTGAATGCTTGGGAGGCAGCCAAAGTCAGCTTGCTCTGAACACTTGGAGCTGACGGACTTTTGGAGGCAAGCTTTCATTTTTCAGGGCATTACGGTGAGAACCGCGAGGTAAGAATTTTAAATCCTAATTTCAGGATGGATCATTACCCTTGATCGTGTTGTGCAACTAGTGACGTGTTGCACGGAGCGAGGAGGCTAGAAATCGTACGGAACCAGTTTTGTGTCTGAGCTGTGCTTGGCCCAGGTACATCACTTGACATCTCCAAGACTCAGTTTTCTCACCTATAAAATGGGATGATGACTCACCTTCTAGAGTTGTTGTAAAGACTAATATTTCAGAGCACCGGAAACTTGGTCAATGTTTTTTTTCCCTTCCTCCATTTGCTTTCACTTGTTAGCTCTAAAATGAGAATAGCATCAAATGGTGTCTCAGTGGGTTCATTAATTTTGTTGTTTACTCCTGAAAGTAGGACAGACAGGATTTCTGGTGCAGCTGTTTCTTCCCCTTGTTGTGTTTTTTTTTCAGCAGAGACCATGTATTTCTCTTTTAGTCTATGAAAGGTTGTGTAAGGTGGGCCTTAGTTAGAACCTCACTAACCCATTATATTATATTACAGTAATAATTTGAACCCTAGAATAAGATACTCTGAATGGGGAAAAACTTGCAGGTGTGTGAATACAGGAGTGGGAAGCATCATAAACTCTCTTAGGAAAATGATGAAAGGCCTATGTGCTCGCCCTCTCTGGGCTCAATGGAAAATATCTGAGAATTACACTCAATTGTCAGTGCAGGTGTCATTACTCCAAAGATCTTCTGTTACCAACACTTCACCGGTGATAACAGAAAAGTGCCTCTGTGCTTTCCTCCTGAGCAATCTCCCTCAATCACAGTAACGCTGTCATAGAAAAGAAGACGGCAGATCTGCTCTCTAAAAGCAACAATTATTGAATACCCATCAAGAGAGAAAAGAGCCTTGTTACCAAAATCAAATCCAAGTGTGTGTTTGGGTAGATTTATATAAGCACAGATGTTTTATGGGAACTTTTTGGGGTTTTTTTCCTAATGCAAATTAATATTTCTACTCATTCGGTGCATGCAATACATTTTCCTGCATAGATGTAATAGGTTTCACAATGGGATGCTAATTATGGACATAAATCAGAGGTTTTTGAGCTTAACTGGCTACCATAATAAATTTACAAGTTGAGATCAGCAGCTGTGAGCCAAGCAGACTGCTCAGATAGAGTGAGACTGACTTTGATCTCCCAAAGGGGTTTGTTTGTTCTCCTATTTTAGGTTCCTCTGACGTTTGATCTTCCTAGCACCAAGAGTGTGATCTTCTCAGGGAAAAACAGTGTTTACTCTGTTCCAGGCACAGTGGTAGGTGCACTCACCTAGGTCACCTTCACAACAGTTGCATGAGAATACATACAAATGGCTCACACCCAGGAATAGAAACTGATACCCAAACCCAGGTGGGTCTTCTGACTGCACTCGGTGGAAAGTTGATCAACAAAGTGTCATTTTGTTCCTTTTATGCACCTCTATCATAACACAGACGCTGTGTTGCTGACATCGTCTGCCTATGTGTCTGCTTCCCTCGTTAGACTGTGTGCTCTCCAAATGCTGGGCCCTTGCTCTCATTCCCCACATACCTCACACAATGCCAGGCATATACTGGATGGGTCTTAATAAGTGTGGAGAAATATGTGGTTTGATGGATGATTGACTGCAACGTTTGCAGAACGAATGATCTAGAAATGTGTGATGTTTGGACTGTAAACGTCACTTCAGTTTTAAGTTCCAGAAAGCATTTATTGACATTTAATGTGGTTAGCTCAGGAGGATGGGGTGCTCCTTTATTAGGAGGAGGAATGCTTGCACCTTGGTGCTAAGGCTGTAGTTTGAAAACTGTGGACCACCACACATGGGTGTTTTGTTGTGCTTATGGATGGAGTGCTCATTGGCTGGCTATAATGGGAGAGAAGATAGGTCTTACAGAGGGCAAGGTGGTTGACATCTAGGGTCTTCTCTACTTCCCACCTCCAGTTAGGAGGAAAAGGGGACAACATGAGAGGTCTAGAAGTGGAAGAGCTTTTCTCATCAGGAGGTTTGGAAACAAGAATATCTTCTGGAGAGCAGGAGGAAAGGGTAGAGACGGGAGACGAAGGAAAACTTTGGAGCAAACCCTCTGGGGAACTTGGCCTGATGTGCACTGATAGAGGATTCTTGAAGAATTTTAAAGATTTTTATTTATTTATTTTGATAGAGAGAGATCACAAGTAGGCAGAGAGGCAGGCAGGGGGGGGGGAAGCAGGCTCCCCGCTGAGTGGAGAGCCCGATGTGGGGCTTGATCCCAGGACCCTGAGATCATGACCTGAACTGAAGACAGAGGCTTAAACCACTGAGCCACCCAGGCGCCCCTCTTGAAGAATTTTAAACATTCACCAGTGCTTGAAAAACTAAGATGACAAATGAAAATAATCAGCTGGGTTTTGTGACATTTTTCCATAGAACTTGAAGTAGGAACACAAAAAGTAGATGGTGGTGTTTACTTGTGTTGGAGAGATAGGCAAGGGGCAAGAAGCCTCAACTTTGTATGTCCTTCATGGTCTGCTTTGACTGCTCACTCGGTTCTCATTATTTGTCACAGACTCCAGCATTCCATTGGCAGGGATCATTTTTGGTTCTGGATCATTTGCCTACCAAAGTGCCCTGCCTTCCAATGAGATTGGTTGACTGTTACCCCAGTGGCAGTGGACTTAGTAGGAAATACAGGCATGAGTTACAGCTGTCAAGGGAACTTACTATGTGTCTAACTTGCGCCAGGCACACATTAGAGACCGAACAGTCAGCACCCAGCCATGATCCCTGCTCTCATGGAGTTGACACTACTGGAGAAGACAAAAAAAAAAGAAGCATGCATTATAAACTATGGTGAGTCTGCATGTAGGCTCAGACCAGAAGGGCCTCACATTCTGGGAGTAAAATGTGTCTATTTAACTGGGGGCCAAAATTTTATAGTAAAAATGAGGGGAAACTTTATTTAGGATTTTTAATCTGGGAAAAAAAATGAAACTCAACGTTTGGAAATCAGATTTCAGCAAAATCTAGCTTTTATTCCAATAATTCATTCTTTTTGGGATAGAATAAAGTATGAGACAATTTTTTTTTAGGGGAGCGATTATGGTTTTTCTGATGTAATAACACTTTATGTTTGACTTTCTCAGCATAATCATAAAAAGAGTAATTAACTGAAAAATATTTGAGGGCTTAATCAATTTCCCCCAGGCCTCTCCAAATCCTTTGATATTGAATTCATTTCCTTTTGATGTGACTATTGTGCCACCATCCTTGTTTGTTTTGAATTTTCTCTTTGTCCCTTGTTACTCAGTCTGAGGCCACCAGGTCCTCATTTGTTGGCCACTTGGCCGCACACCTGAGCAGGTGTCCAGCATCTCCAACAAGGGCTTTGTGAAATCCTGAATCCTTTGCCATGGTTGTAGTTTTATTTACATTTTCTTGTAGATGTTTGGCCAACAAGACACTGGCGGAGCAGGGAGAGATGCTAGGTCAAACCAGAAGGGCTGGGTGGGAACTTACTGGTTTAAGTGGACACATCATTCATGAGCAGTTTCCTCTTGTAATGGCTCGTGCTTTCCTATTCGCTCTGGTGACTGCAGGGTGGGAGGAATTCCTGGACAGCTTTCTAAAGATACCTCTGAGCCAGAAGGAGCCTGTCAGAGCTGAGATCCACAAGAATGTTAGGCAGAGAGGGGTGGGAGGAGCAGTCCAGGAGGAGTCCAGGCACCGGACTGGGTGTGTCTGCCTACCTCAGGGACATTAGTGAGGTGGTGGACGTCTTCCAGAAGAGGAAACTGAGTCTTTGCAAGATTGCTTTCCTGAGGTGTCACACAGCTAGAACCAGAACTGAGATTCACCTACAGTTCTTCGACACAAGTCCATGTTGTCTCCAGCATATGCCATGCTGCTCTGCTTTTCTTTCTTTCTTTTCTTTCTTTCTTTTTTTTTTTTTTTTAATTTTTTGGGGTTTTTGTTTTTTGAAAACTTTAAATACTGAATGCCAGGTAGCCTTCACCAAGGGATGCCTTGTCATCTGATGAATCTCGGCAAAATCTGACAGGGGATGAGAGATGAAAGGATTACCTCTCTTGGAGTACCCAGGATGGAGTTTTAAGAGCTCCTCAGGCAGCGGAAATCGCTGAGAAAAATTGAAAGACCTTATTCTGTGTCACTCTCCTTAGCTTTAAACTCATTCCAGACCTAAGTTAAAAGCAGCTCTACAGTACCCAGGGAGAAACTACTTCGTTATATCTCTAATACAATGGTGTCTGAGTGTTTCCATGTTAAAATGTTGTTATAAATTACTTTTCTTTTTATTATTTCTAGTAGAACCAGAACTTACCTTGATCTCTTTAAATATTATGGATAGAACTAGATTATCTAAGATTTTTCTCTTTAGGGTAACACAAAGTGGACATGTTCTGTCCAGGCTGAGATCTGCTGGACTGTGCCGAGGGGGAAATGATCACTTTATACCTAGTTCTAAATACTGGTCCTCAGAATAGAACAGCTCTTGAACCAGCCCTTCAGTCCCCCAGTGATGACAGAATAAAAGGGGAGGCCCATCAGTTTGGCATATGACAGGCCCCTGAGGTCTGGCTTTTTCGACCCCTACCTGGCCTTCTGTCCTACAGCCCGCGTACCCTTCTTTCTGGCTATTCCAGCTGCACACAGTTCTCAGATCAGGCCCAGCAGGCCAAGCCTGCTAGTCAGTGCTCGCAAGATTTCTTTTCTGTCCTTAATGTACTTTATCCCCACCCCTTCCAGCCTTCCTCCCATACACTGAGAACAACCTCTTTGAGGACGTAGCTGATGCTCGGCCTTCTCTGTGCAGGGACTATTGACTCCCACCGTTGCAACCCGCCCTTCTCTCTGTTGCATGCCCCTCCCTAGAGCCATGGCTTAAAATTCAAAATTTTCTTTTCCCAGCTCATGTTCTTATTCTGTATACTCAAACTGCTCTACTTATGATGTTTTTGATGAAATGAAAGACCCTTTAGATCCTCTTCTCTCCCATTTTATTTCAGTTTTGAAACAATAACAAACATATAAAAGGGACACCTGAGTGGCTCAATTGGTTAAGCGTCTGCCTTCAGCTCAGGTCATTATCCCAGGGTCCTGGGATCAAGCCCCCTGTCAGTCTCCCTGTCCAACGGGGAATCTGCTTCTCCTTCTCCCTCTGCCCTTCCCCCTACTCATGCTCTCTTTCTCTCTCAAATAAATAAAATCTTTAAAGATAGATACACAGAAAAGTTGTGGGTATAATACAAATGCCCATTTGGGAGATGTTGCCAAATAATACCCAGTAACCCCCAAATACTTTAGTGTGTATTTTTTTTTAAAGGAAATATTCTTGGGGCACCTCCCTAGCTCCGTAGAGCACATGACTCTGACTCTTAGTGTAGTGTGTTGAAGCCCCCACGCTGGGCATGGAGCCTACTTAAAGTAAGAAGGGAGAGAGAGGGAGGGAGGAAGGGAGAGGAAGGAAGGAAGATTGTTTTCCATAACTACATGCAATTGTCAAAATCAGAAAGTTGCTGTTAACATAATACTTTTGTATAGTACTTGGACCTCGTATATATAGGGGGGCAAGCTGTAGTGTAGAATCACATGTTGGATTAGTTGTCCTGTCTCTCTTATTGTCTTATTCTGGAGTAGATTCTCAACATTCCCTACACTTCTATGAACTTGACATTGGCTGTTAATTTGTAGAAAGTCTCTTATCCTCAGGATTGGGTTCTGGGTCTGTGGCTGGAATATGATGGACGTATTTTGTATTGTTTTACCATATCCGTCAGTTGGCACACTTTCAGCTTGTTGCATTACTTAAGGTTGTGTCTCCCAGGTTTCTCCCTTCTTTTTCCCTTTATAATTAAAAAGTGTATTCTCAGTGTCCTCATTTTATCCTCGTCAGACTTAACGATTCATTTATTTACATTAGCACAGAATTGTGATTTCCTATTTTATTTATTTTTACATATTCTCTTTCTATCATTATTGGATTTATGCTCAGATTGTCACAGATTTTTGTCAGCAGGAGACCCTCCACACTGGCTTTTCTGTCCTGTTGACCTGTCCTAATCTTAGGTGTTGAACCTGCCTTTTTTCTAGCACAAGATATTTCCCAGCCCCAGCTCTGGAATCAGAATTTTCTTCAAGGAGCTCTGGTACTTAGAAACCAAGATCTGGACACTTAAGTATGCTTATTATAATTGGGGTGTCTCTTCCTCCAGGGTCTCTCAGTGGCTAAAGCCAGAGTATCTATGCTATATAATGTACATATACACATCAGTATGCACATACATACATTTGCATTTCTAGTTCTTTCATTTGTCTCCATGATTTCACACAGTTATCTCTAATTCCAATACGACACCATAGGTTCATTCCTGTTTTATCCTGGTCCATATTTGTAACTCTCTTCTCTGATAGTAGTAATTCCATTATATGTTTACATGCTTGATCAGTCTCGATCAGACTCTTGCTGCTGTAGTGCCTTTCCTCTGTGGCCGGCCTATTCCCCACACTTGGATTTGACCTCTTAGGCACTGCCTTCTCTTCCTACCTTCTCAACTGCTTGGGCTCTGTCTCGCCACCCTTCGTGGAAGCCCTTTACCTACTTAGGCTCTGACATAACACATGGAACTGCCTTCCAGATGCTCTGGGTTTTTTTTGACACCAGTCTAGTCAACCTCTTTCTCTAGACATAGATGCTTTCTTACCCAGCATCAGGCCTTGCCCCTACTTAGACACCACTTCCCCCCCTTCTTGAGTTCTGACCCTCCAAGCCAGGCCACCTTCTGTGTTTTTACTCTCCTGATCTTGCTGGAGCCCTGACTTTTCCTCACGAGGAAACCCGTCTTACCCCATTCAGACTCCAAAACTCTGAGGCCTGGTGGCCCCTACAGGAGGATTTCCTCCTCTCTGTGCTTGAACTCTGACATCTGCTCACAGCTGGTGTTCTGTCAAGGGACACTTTCCTCAGTTTGGTCAGGGTCTGCCTCCATTGCTCCCCCTCACACACACACCCCTGTCTTGCTTGGGCTCATCTGATGGCTTTGAACTCAACTATTAGCAAGAGATGTGGGAGAGCTTTTTAAAATTTGTAATGGGTTTCTATCTAAGTACTTACAACACTGGAGTGGGATCCTATCACATGTACACTCGTACAAGGTCACTTACACACATGCGTGTATACACAAAACAGTGGGAATGATTATCCTGACAGTCCATTCAGTGGAGCGAGATTAGAAATGTAAGTCATCTGTCCTCAGTCGGACTCAGTTCCTGAGTTCAGCTGGAGGGTAAGCAGCTCAGTAAGCTGACAGATTGGAGCATAGACAGTTTTCATTCAGTATGGGCCCCCGCAAACTCAGGCCAGCTACTCTGTGTCTCTAAAACCACATCTGCTCTATGTGGGGAGCAACCGAAGGGCCTTTTACAGGTGATTTTTTTCCATGGGCTGTTTGACTCTTAAGTATTATGTCTCGAGCCTGCCCGGCACATCTTACAAGGGCCTGTGACAGCCCGTAGCAGTGCAGCCATGTGTGTAGGAATCCACAGATGCTGCCGGAGTTCTTCTCAAGTTTAAGACTCTGTATTGCCTCACACAAAACAAAAGCGTTCTCCATTTGACTCTTAGGCCAGGGACTGATGGCAGAGCCTGGGACAGAGTTATCCGAGACACACTTTGGTGAGAGAAGTGTGGATCGTGGCCAGTGCCTGGGAAGCAGGCTTGTCCCACCTTGGCTTTTCCCCCCATCAAGGAAGGCTCTGCTGATTGGCTATGGTAATTTTACAACTTGATCCAAATCCTGAGCTAAACCAGACCCTTGGAAAAGAGTTCCAGCTCCCCCTCACACAAACTATTTCACCATCCATGTCTCTTTTCCCCACCAGGACCATGGCCCTCCTGAAGGCAGGGACCCTCTGTTGTTTGTCATTGGGGCCCGAGCCTCGGACTGAGCCCACTGCACGGTGGTGCTCGCACGGAGGCAAGTAGAGCAGGCCCAGAGACGTTTGCGACCCCTGTAGATGTCCAGGGACAAGCAGGGTAATGGAGTGTTTGTATCCTGTCTCTGGCCCAGGAAGTAGTGTTTGCTGCATGATGACAGACACGCGCAGAATGGAGTGGAAGGCTCCCCGGCCTCACCTGCAGCCCCGCAGGCGGGCAGAGCCCTTGTGCCAGCACTAATGAAGCGGTACAGGAAACGCCACTGGATAAGGTTCAGCTGTGAACCCTGGCCTCCCAACAGGGAAAAAGAGGGATCCTTTGAAGAAGAAGACAGCTGGGTTTTGGTTTCAAGACCTTAACGCTGCCATCCCTGGATATTCATCTGTCAGTGCACAGGGGACAACATGTGGGGAACAGTTGCGTCCGGTCAGGCCACAGGGAGAAAGGAATAGCTGATCTCCAGGGTAACTGCGAAACCTCCCGTGGCTGAGGGTTCTGCTTCGTGGAGCCAAAAAGAATCGATTTGGTGAGGGTGAGGCCGCGGGTGAGAAGCTGGGCGCCCTGCTGTGAGCCGGGCGGCCCTACCAGGCCACCTTCCCTCCACCCCCTGGCTACGGAGGACACGGGAGACTTGGGCTTAGGGCCCGAGCTGGTGGGCCAGTTTGACGTCATGGCAGAAACGACATCCATGTATCCCCTAGTCCCGAATTACCAGAGAGTCCGGCCTGCCCCACAGCTCCTCATCTAGGATTCCTGAAATGACTTCAGCTTTTCTCTCATTTCCTTCAGGCCGGGATTTCCTTGCAAGAAAATATTTTCTCATCTTCCACCCGCTCCCCTTCCCTGCCTCTGCCCCACCCCCCTTCCTGACTTTGAGTCGCTGGATTTAACTAGTGGTATTTTCTCTTTTGGGTATTGGGAGGGGGGAGGGATTTGTAATCCTTGGTTGAATTTGTTTACTAAGAGTCCTCTAATCTGGGCAAGAGTTTTCGTCTGAGGGGATTTATTGTTCCCACTATAATGGCTTTTAACTCAGCCGAGGTTTATTTAGCAGAATAGGAAGGGAGAAACTTATCTCCTCCCTAATCCCTCTTGAATGTTTACATTGCTCTGCCAAAGTAAATGCTGTGGAAAGTGGCAGCAGGCATTTGCTGTGTAATAGTCAATATGCAGCTGCCAGGGCTGATTGAAACATATTAACATAAGTGATAATACTGTCATAGAAGTGAAAAGTTAAGTTGCTTATCAGTATATTTTGATAAGCTACTTAAATTTTACAGTAGCATGTGCTGGCTTCAGACGGTCGTTCCTGATGGAGAACTGTGCACTTTATCTGTCCTCTGGATTGCCTCTCACTTCATCTGTTACCCTCGGCAGTACAGCTGGGAGTCAGGGCCGGGTGCTGAGCTCCCCCCGCCCGGTGGGATCAGCGCTCCGCTGCCCGTCCAGCTCTCCCAGGAGCGGACCCTGTGAGCGCAGCAGGGCAGATGCGAGCGGGACAGCAGGGGTTTGGTGCGACAGCCTCCTCGTCTGACCACTTGTCACTTTGGAAAAGTTTCTTACTGGAGAATAAAGCCATTTACATTATGTGACAGAACTTCTGGGTGGAGGGGGTTGGGGGTGGGAGATAGTTCAGCAACAATTCTGTAACCTTAACATGCCTTTGCTCTCAGCCTTTGTTGAGTTGTGTTTGCTCCGTCAACGCTGAGCACTAGTGGTGTGCTGGGCTCCTTGCTTGGCCCCTGGAAGAGAGAGTGAAGAAAGATGAGATCCTTCCTTCTCGGCGCACAGTCTGTTACCAGAACAGACACACCATTGAGTGCCACGTGGTGTGTGGAATGTTATAACGCGAGTATGCATGTGACCTGGGCAGCACAGAGAAGAGGGAATTAGGGCATGAGGGGTGGGGATGGGGAGCGTGCGGGGGACCGTTAGGAGGATGCGTGGAAATCAGCTCGCCTGGACCATGAAGGTCAGAGGGAGAAAAGGGCCAAGTGTATGAAAGCTCAGGCAGGCTTGAGGATGCCTGGCCATTCTCGGAAAGAGGCTGCTGTGAGAGGAGAGTGCACGTGGGGAAGTAGAGCGGGTAGCCAGTCAGGGATTGACAACGAAGAGCCTCCACCGCCGTCTTCAGAGTCCACTGGTGATGGCATCACTGCAGGAACTGGATCCGTGGGCCACTTAGTTGTGCATTTCAGAAAGAATATTCTTGAAGCCCCATGGAGGGTAGAGTGAGGTCAGGACCAGACTGTCCTCAGAGTGAAGGGGCACTATGGTCAGGACCCAGTAGGGGGCAGTGGGGACAGAGAGAGCTTGTCCCGAAGTCAGTTTAGAGGGGGTGCGGTACGGATAGGAAGTTTGGTTTGATGCCACAGTATGATTGGTTTCAGGCTCATGGGGCCTTTGGGACACCTTGCAGGCAGCAGCAGGGGAAGTGTTGTATGTATGAGTGCGTGGCTGTGTGTGTCCAATCATGCGGAACTTGCACAGAAGCTTCCTGGAAAGGGTGGGTGTGGTGGGAGAGGCCTGGAGGGTGATGCAGAGATGGTTCCTGATTGCAGAGTCTGCTTTGAATTTCTTCTCTATGAGCCTGTTCTAGCTCTGAGGCATGGGAATAATTTATAATGGACATTCAATCCTCCACCTTACACAGGCAATTTTTTAAAATCCCAGAAATAATTAGCATTCTACCAGTCTGTGTTTTCAGCAGCCTATAACAGGAAGACTCTTTAGGATGTAGAGGAAAAACTGAAATGTAACAGTCTTGAATCAGCTCCTGGTTCAAGTTTTTGACCTGCATACTAATATGTCATGTTTCTCCTCTTCTTTCCCCAGCTATCTTCCCTGGTTCGAAGTATTTTATAAGCTGCTTAACATCTTGGCGGATTATACAACAAAAGGCCAGGTATTTACCTTGTATTTTTCTTTTTAGCAAGTAACTTCAACTTCGTTTATTAAAATAATATGTGTCTTATATATCACCAGAAGGTTTACCAGAAAAGTAGTGCATGCCCATTATAGAAAGTCTGGGGAATTTGGAAATAGAGAAGAAGAGAAAAATCACTCCTGATGTGTTCCCTCCTTCCCACCTGAACATAACAATCACTAGAATTTTGGTGTGTTTTCTTCCTTTACTTTTTGAGTTAAAGGAATAATAGATAGACCCTTAGCATTCAGAGTTAATCTTCTGATAGATGATAGCTGATACTCCCAAGCAGCCCTGGAAGTTAATGACATTTATTAAATTATAATTTTGCTGAGGCACGAATTTGAACTGCTCACGTCATGCCGCAAAGCTCGATTTGTGTGTAAGACACTTAACTGGCAAGAGACCTGGCCACCTGTGCCAAGTTCCCCTTCCAGTAAGGCTTTATTGTGCACTTCCGGTAATTTTTTTAAGGGTCTGGAAAAGTACTTAAAAAGTTAGCTCTACTTTACTGTACTTCCGGAAGAAATGATATGTGGAAGTGTCTCCCATGGATGTCAGAAGTCTACTGGAGCTGTATTTAGACTTTCATAGCTCAGATTTTTCACGTGCTGTGGTAACAGAAGCACTTCCCCCAGGCTAGTAAAAAGACTGAATATTTTTCTTGGGTGCATAGCATTTTATTACAGACCTTAGAAACATTTCCCTGTTGTTGGAGGTTTTTTGTTTTTTTTGTTTAAAAGTGTATTTATGTTAGAGAGCACGTGCACACGGATGCATGCACAGAGCGGGGAGGGGCAGAGGGAGAGAGAAGGGGAGAGAAGCAGACTCCCCACCAAGTGTGGAGCCCAACCCGGATGCAAGGCTTAGTCTCACAGCCCGGAGACCATGACCCAAGCTGAAATCAAGAGTTGGGCACTTAACTGACTGTGCCACCCAGGAACACCTGGTGGGTTTTTTTTTTGGTGGGGGGAGGATTTTTTGGGGGGGGAGGGGGCACTGTTTAAATGTAGCTATTAGCATCATTGAACATAAAGCATCTTCTTCATTTTGGATATTTTCCTTAAGAGGAAAATCTCAGAGGGGCCATTTTTTAGGGCAGCGGACATAAATATTTAAAAGAATTTGCCAAACTGTTTTCCAAAAGAATTGTACTGTTTTCTTAAAAGACGCCCTTCCCTAGGAATGTACGGGAGCGCTTGGCTGACCATGCTCTCACCAGTATCATTTGTTGAATCTGTTGTTTATTTGACAAGTGAATAGTCTCATTGTTTTAATTACATTTCTTTGATTGCTAATGAGTTGAATATTTGTCCCTATATCTAACTTATTAAATTGTCCTTTTTGTAAATGACCTAAGATCTTTAATTGATGATACATTATTATTAAATGTTTCAGAGGTTTTTTTGTCCTCATACTTTCTACAGAACATTAGGTCCATTAAAAAAAGGAGGGGGTATAGTTCAGTAACCTTGGGTTTGGAGAGAGGGAAAGCTGTATTTCGTTTTTGTCTCCTTAAGATTCTTTTCCTGGTGGCGCTGAGAAGGTCCTGCCGTGGAGAAATGTGTGTTCCTTAGTGCTTACCGTCTTATTTGGTCCCAAGCCCTTTTTATTCCACGACAAATATTAAAATTCTGAGATACTAATGTTTCCTAGAACATACTTGAGGAAATGCTGCTTTGGAGAAAAAGTGGAAAATGTGTGTATAATGGAGACATCTTTCCTTCAAGTAAGATTTACTCACTAGCAGTGTATTCCAGAGGCCACAGTAAATGGAAGGAATAACTAATAGAAATGGCTCCCTAGGTCACTACACTCACTCTGAAAGGATGCTTAGATATAAGGGAATTGTGTCATGAAGGAGGTGATTTATTCTTTGAACTGATTTATTCTTTGATGAATGAATTCAGAGGCTACCTTGGGTCTGTTCATCGATTGATGTTCACAATTCACTTTAGTCAAACATTCAGGTTTTCACTCAAATTTGAAAGATATCTTTAGTAAATAGAATTGTATCACATGTAGGCTCTTAACAGTCTTGGAATTGGAGATTGGCTCACATATTTTTTTCTTCCATATTAATGCTCCAGTCAAAACACATTAGACTTTTAAACACTTGTCTTGTGGTATAGAAAAGGTTGGGTTTGTACACCCAGTGCATAGGGGAGATAGGATTATTGCCCTGGGAAATTGGTGTACCAGTCCTCTGGGCCATTGCCCCAGGAAGGACCCTGCCTCTTGAAGTGTTGAGTTGTAATCAGTGATGTGTTTTAGTGGAGTCTGTTTCCACTGTCCCCAGTACTCTTTCTATTAAATTTTTTTCTGGTTAAAGGAATTATGGCACTAATGATAGGAAATCTGTCTACAATTGGCTTACTTGTTGGCAAGGTGTGAGTCATTAGATTAGAACAATAAAAGCTCTGTTTTTATTTTTCTGTTGTTTATATAAAAGCTTTTATTAAACAGAATCCCCTCCCCAAGTCCAAAAGTCTTTGGGCATGGTAGGCTTCAACTGGGGGGCTTGGGGGTGGATAGTGACCATGACAGCTCAGAGTGGAGTGTTGGAGCCTAAGACACAGGATGGGGGTGTCTGTTTGGGTCATTGATCTACCACGGTTATCAGACCCTAGATCGGGCATTGAGGGCATCCCTGTGAAAGAGTTGGCAGGGGTTGAGGAGGGCATCCGAGCTGGAGAGCAGCCTGGCTGAGGGTGTCAGAGCCCAAGAGGACGAAGTGGTCGTTCATGTGCGTGCAGTAGTAGTGGCAGTGGCTTGGCAGCAAATATCTAAACCCTAGGAGGACCTAGAAGGATCCACACGGGAGAGGGGGAAGCAGCGGTCCAGCACTGGGGTGTTGGATCCTAGGGTAGAAAGGGCATTCTTGTTGGAGAGGAGTAGACTGTAGCAGCCTGGCATTGAATATCTGTTCTCAGGCAGGGCAAGGAGGGCCCCTGAGTGGATAGGGGCCCTATTGGTATATAACCAATAAAAGATTGGTTACATACAAATAAATAAATATATTAAGAAAATAGGATTGATTGTCATTTCTATAGAATTTAGTTACAAATATGAAAAGGTAGGAAACTAGAAGGATTCCTATATTGGATTGGAATTAGAGCCATCAGTATGACCTGGTGACTTTCCAAATATGTGATATAGAAATCAATAAAAATGCATATATTGTGGGTCTCTGTATGCATAGTATGTTTTCTGGTTCTAACCACTAAAAGAGTCTGGGGTTAGCCATACCCACGTAGCAATGAATGTACCTAGTACGCACATTGTGGTTTCTAAATAACATTCTCCATTAAAAGGAGCCGGGGCTCTCTGAAGAAATGTCTAATTCTAGGGCCATTGCAGGGAAAGTATAAAATGAGCCTGCAATATCTTTTTGTGTCAAAAAATGCTCAGAAGAAGTGCTCAAAGCATGTCGGGGACATGTCAGAAAGACACAGAAATGGATAAGGGGTTCCCACTGGTCCAATCTGGGACAATTTGAGCATTAAAACAAATAATGATAGCAAAGATTTATAATCATTGAATAAAACCGGAAACCATATGTGCTTACCAATATAAATAAATAAATAAGTTCAAAGTTTTGATGAGGAAGGGGATGTTTACATAAAGTATCACTCCACAAAATGCTTGCTAAACACAAAGGGAGAATGAGTACCTTCCCAGTAGAGACTTCAGAAGAATTAATCAAATGATCAAAGTGAACATCACGAGTAATGGAAAGAATTGAAGTCTGAATCAATAGAAGACATCAGACAATTGGGAATTATTCAACAAAATGGCTGGTCTCACTGTCAAGTACCTACAAATCTGGGAAAGACTCGGGACCTTTTCCAGACTGATGAAGACCAGAGAATCGTAACTAAAGGCAACATGCGCTTCTGAGCCTGGATGGTTTTGCTCTCCAAGGACATTATGGGCACAGTGGATAAAACTTGAAGGGATCTGAGGATTTGATGGTAATGTTCTGTCAATGTTAATTTCCAGATTTTTTGATGATTAGTTGTGGGTTGTACTGGAGATGGTCCTTTGTATTTATGGATGGTGGAACGTAATGTCAGCAACTCACTTTTAAGTAGTTCGGGAAATACAGAATTGCTTCCTGTAATTGTGTGGCAAAATTAAACGTGTGCACATGCACACACGTTCATTTCCCTGTGAGAAGATCGAATGATGAGAGTTCAGACTGAAGCAGGTTTTTAATCTGGGCTCATTGACTCTTTTTGCCTTTCTTTTAAATCCACTACCCGCAACTGTTGTGGAGCAGTGGAGAGTTCTCTGGGCTTGAACACAGCGAACCCGCATGTAGCTTCTGGCTGTGCAACTTACTAACTGGCTGATCTGAGCCAAGTTGTTTCACCCTTTGGAGCCTCAGTTTTCAATCTGTGAAGTGGGGTAGTTGTGAGGATCAGACAGATAACAAATGGAAACCCATGGAAGCTCAATGCTGTTCTGTTAGCACAGACCATTCCGCAGGGTGGAGAAATGGCTTTTGCATAATTCTGTAAGCAGCGCTCTTTTGAGCATTTTAAAAGTGAATCTGTTTTCAATCGAATAGTTTGTACTGCTTTGTATTTCATTCTGTGGCTCCATTTCACTAATTAAAATGCACAGCCACCATACTGTATTGCATACTGTTGTGTGTAGTTCATTTTAACTTTCCATAATTGGATGCTGCTGTGTGTATCCAGTGAACACTCAATAAAATTAATTGAGGGTAATGATGATGAAGACAAGATCTATAGTGTCATCCTTATTTCTCCCAACCGCCCCCGCCCCGTGAGCTAGGACTGCTTGCATTTAAAAGTTGTTGCTATGGAGTTGAGAGGATAGGTTTGCTGAGAGCTTATGGTATATGAGCCATAAAAGGCGGTCATGGTAGGTGTCTCACTCCGTAGAAAATGTCAGACTTGGTGTGGGAGGATCTAGTTGGCTTTTATATTGAGCCATAAGCAGTGTCTTTTGTCCAACCCTGCTTGAATATCAAGCCTATTTCTGTACAGGGGCCAGCACCTCCCCAGCCCCCTCAGTCATGGGGGCCTCCGGCTTACCGTGTGCCCAGACCTCCCTGCAGGCCTCTCACGGAAGGGCTCAGCCTTGCTTTTGTTACTTAGGCCTTTTATTTCTTTCAGGAGAATCAGTGGAATGAGCTTCTTGAAACTCTGCACAAACTTCCCATTCCCGATCCAGGAGTGTCTGTTCATCTCAGCGTGGTAAGTGGGGTCAGAAAATTAGCGATCACCAAGAAACCATTTCATTATTAGCAAGGAGGCAGAGTTAGCGGAACAAGATTGTCTTTTGTTGTCTGCACCTTCCCCAGCCCTCCCTCTGAATACTCTGAAACCTCTGGACTCAAGACAGGCCAGGGAGTTCAATTTCTTTCTTTCTCTGGGATTCCATAAGGAATGGGTCCCAAACGTCCCCAGGCTCCCTTCTTCCTGGTTGTCATCCCATCACAAGCATCTCCTAGATGGCAGGTGCTTGGCTTGGAATGGCCCCTATCTGCCTCATCTGCCCCCATTCTGGGCCTCCTGCCTCCTGTTTTACCCCCCAGCACTGCTGTGTGTGCCTCTTTGCCCATCCTGTTACCCCGAACCTTCAACACCACTTCTCTCCTCTTTACCAAGCCGGCCTACATTCATCCTTCAGAACTCACCTTGGATTTATTTCCAGAGAAATCCTCCCCTTGACCCCCTTCCCCAAGGCTTAGTCAAGGTTTTCTTCTTTGCCCCAAGCATCTTGTACACTTTGCAGTGCTTAGTCATACCACATCTGTTTTCCTCTCTTAGCCACTGGGCTGTACATCCCTCAAGGACAGGGATGGGGAGAGCCTAGCATAGATCCTGGTCTGTAGTAATAATTGTTTCTTTAGACATACATGCTATGTGATATATAGTATGCTGAGTGGAAAATCCTGTGACTGTGAAGCTTCAGTCCTAGCTGTAGTTTTGTCAGTGACCTGAGTGATCTTAATTAAAACCTTTAACCCTGTGGACCTTGAGTTCCTCATTGACGGGATAAGGCATCAAAAGAGGTGTAGGGGATCTTTTTCATATTTCGGGTTCCTGGAATTCTCTAATTCTCTAGGTCAAGCCCTTGTCGCCACCTTCATCAGAATTCTCAGGTGGATACCCTTGGGCCAGCTCTTGATTACCAGGGGCTGTTTTCCCCATGTTGTGGGATCTGAATGTTTTAAAAGTTGCCTTTTTTTTTTTTTTTTTTAAGATTTTTTTTTTTTCTTTTGGGCGCCTGGGTGGCTCAGTGGGTTAAGCCTCTGCCTTTGGCTCAGGTCATGATCTCAGGGTCCTGGGATCGAGTCCTGCATCTGGCTCTCTGCTCAGCGGGGAGCCTGCTCCCCCCCCTTCTCTGCCTGCCTCTCTGCCTGCTTGTGATCACTCTCTGTCAAATAAATACAATCTTAAAAAATAAAAAAGATTTTATTTGAGAGAGAGACTGCACAAGTGCAGGGTGTAGGGAGGGCCAAGGGTGGGGACAGAGAGAGAGAATCTCAAGCAGACTCCATAGTCAGCATGGAGCCCAGTGAGGGCTTGGTCTCAAGACCCTGAGACCAAGAGTCAGATGCTTAACCCACTGAGCCAGCCAGGCTCCCTCTGAATGTTTAAAAAGTTTTACTGGATGTGAGGGCAGTCTGTGACATCTGTCACCCCGTTGTTCTGGCTGATCTGGCTCCCTAGGCAGGTGTCTCCTTCCTCCCTCACCACTCTGTGTCTGTCCCTCCTGAAGCTATGTGCTCGGTCAAAGAGGACAACCTTCTCCGACAGAGGAGGACTGTTTTTCAGTCAAGGGTATGTGAGTAGCTGTGCTCCCCAGCTAGAACCTGCAGACAAGCTCTCAAGGTCTAGTCGTAGGAGAACGTAGGGCAGTCAAGTTTCCAAGACTCTAGACACATCCAAATGAAGTGTTGAATGTGGCAGTCTGCTTTTTGATAGATAGATAGAGAGAGAGAGAGAGAGAGAGATGGTTGGTTGGTTAGATAGATGGAAGGATGGATGGATAGACAGATTTTTAAAATAATAGCAAGTTTTGTCTTTCATTTCACTAGAACCAGGTACAGTGTTGATATTTAGTGATTAGTATCTTGGTATTTAGCCACATAGAAAATGAACATATCTTACAGCATTTTTTTTTATGATGAGCAAATTGAAAGCAGTATTACTACTAATAACTAATAATAGATCTTCTATTTATTGAGTTCTTAATTTCTGCCAAGTATGCATCCCCTAACGCTCAAAAGACCTCTACAAAACAGGTAGTAGTGTTCTCGTCTTACAGAAGAGGCTGAGAGAGGAAAAGGTACTTGTTCACCCAAGGCTATGTGGCTAATAAGGGAGAAGTTTGGGGTTTTCAAACCCAGGGCTCGCTTCCCAGCCTGTGTTCTTTCCACTAGGCCATGAGTGTTGAAAGAAAGGGGACAAAGAAGGAACTGGTAGAGGTTTTTGCTCATTTCAATAGAGCCTAGGTCGGAAAAGATTCTTGTTGGAGATCTGCTCATAGGGAAGACTGCCTAGGAAAGATGAAGAAATGAACTTTAAACCTGCCCGGGTCATGGCCAGATAACTAAACAACCTTGCCTTTGTCTCTGTCCCTTTTCCTAAATCAGCTTGATCTCTCTGCTTCAGCCTGTAATGACATCCGACAGGTAGCTGCGGAGTAGCCTGGCTGGGTCACCAGCTGCTAGGGAGGAAGGGCCACTCCTTCCCCTGAGTGGCTGCCAGGCCTCAAGGACAAGCCATCCCAGGGGCAGGAGGAGAAACTGTTGGGGGGAGGAGGTGCAGCCGTTTCGTGCCAGTGGTTCCTAGGAATGTTTCTGACCTCCTCTGGTCCCAGCATTTCATGGGTGATGGAGCAAGACAGAATCTCAAAGGACAGCCTGGGGACGACTTGGTTTTGGAATTGTGATGCCTCACTATTTACAACCCATTGCATCTGTAAAGGCAGATATTTGTTTCTTTCCAATTCGAGAGGAATTCTCTCCATGTTGCATTTCTGATTTTGAAGGCTGAGTCTCATCTAGTTTATAAAGCCTGAAATGTGGAAAGATGGCAGTCCTTGACTTCGTGTCTTCAGAACAGAATATGTCTGTATGTCTGATGTAGGTGATTGAGAAAAACGGAAATGTGTAAACTAGGAGCCGAGCAATAATAATAATTTTCTATTAAAAGATTTTCTATCAAAAGATTATTATTAAAATAATAATTTTCTATTATTAAAAATAATTTCTATTAAAAGATTTAATTTTCAATTAAAAGATTCTATTAAAAGTGCATGTTAGGCATTTCATGTATGTAATATTATTCTTTATAACAGTTTTGAGGTAGATATTTATGATTCTCATTTACAATTTCAAAAACTGAGCCTCTGAGCTGTTAAGTGAAGTTACCCGAGATCACGTAGCTAGGAAGTGGTAACTGATCCTTGTGTTTTCTTCCTCACTGTCCCAGCCATTACATTGTCACTCTGTCACCCATGGATGTCCATTACCGAACATTTCCTGGGACTCCCTTCTAGCCATTTCATATAGCAGTTGGTATCTCATGGCATCACATTTAACCTTGTATTTTACTTTTGCTATTTTAATCGCCATTGTTGAATTGAATGGGTTGGTAACCAGTTTTCATGCCCCATAATCTCTGCTGTAATATTTCATGGGTGACATTGGGCACAGACCCACAGCTTTTTGGAATGATGCTTTGCAGAGGATTGTGTTTTTTTTTGTGTTTTTTTTTAAAGTGGTCTTTTCATAATTTTTTTTTTGTTCTTACTTTTTAGTTTATTTCAGTTGACGTGGCTTTAACTATAGCTTGTTCATAAAAAGCGTAGGTATAGCAATCTGTTACAGTGGGAAGAGCATAGCTGTAGTTCTACAGAACCTGCTTTCAGTTCCTGTCACCTTCAGTTCCTGTGACCTCAGCATCTTAAGTCTTAATTTATCCATTTGTAATATGGAGATAATATGTATCCTAAAATTTGTTAGGGAAATTAAAGATAATACTGATACAGATACCTGGCATAAAGCCTTCCATTAGCAGGGCGGTATCTGTTGAATATTAGGCAAGTAGCCTACACTATCGTTGTTATTGTCATTACCGCAGGTGTCCCCAGCTTTTCATTTCAAGAAGTCTATACAACTCATTCTTCTTGAGACCTACTTATTTTGCAATTATCTAAGAACGGAGGGGAGGGACTTCCTGAAATGTCACTTGGGGGTCCAGGTTTGAACTTAGGCCACAGCTAAGCTGACCTTCTCTGCTGCGACCTTTCCTGCCCTTTGCACAATCCCATCTTTAATTGGCCAGCACCAGACTCTTCACTCCCGCTTGCCATTGTCCTCCGAGTCTTCAGTAGCTCCGAGGAGGTGTCATCAGTCCAGCCTGTTGTCATTTAACTTCAGGACATATGCTCGTTACATACATGGGGATGCCTCCTTGAAAGTTCTTTGAACAGGTCAGGTTTTCAGCTCCACTGAGTCTCCTGTTCTCTTCACTGGAGATGACGTTGGAAGTCAGGAGGCTTCTTTTCAGAGCATGCTTAGGGGACAGAATTCTCCACTCTTAACCATCTGTAATGGTCTTGGTGCAGCAGTCCTTCAGCTGGAGCTGTCCTTAACATCACCTGGGCCTTTGGGGCAGATATTGCCTGCAGCTTGTATGGATATAATCTCAGATGCTAAAATGAAATGGCAGGTTTGGTTGGTAAGACCACTGCCGAGCGAACCTAGTGATACTTGGTCCCTCGAGGCCACTTGCCTCATTGAACAATAAATTATGAAGCCTGCAGCTTTCATGTGTTCAGAAGTGTGCAAACATTGTAGGGGAATTTAGCCTTTAACCTCTTTGAGCTGTTCATTTATATCTCCCAAAGAAGTTCATCTCTCATAGAAAAGAATTCCGTCTACCGAACTGGTGATTTAATGTGTCTGGCTGTAACCCAGCATTAGCCAAAGAAAATACTCTGTAGTCATTTCCTGTGAGTGAAACTCTGTTCCTCATCTGAGTGAGGAACTACCTTCAGATCATTTACCTGATTTCTGAATAATATGCTTGTTGCATATTTTTGCAAAAGTAAATAACATTTGCTTTTCTTTTCCAGCATTCTTATTTTACTGTGCCTGACACTAGAGAACTTCCCAGCATACCTGAGAATGTGAGTACTTGCTGGGGGTGGTGGTGGGGGGGATTAAATTTTTATTCTTCTTTGTCTTTATTTACTTTTAAAAGAAAATAAAAGGATGTATTTTCCCATAGTAAAAATAATGCATTGCAAAAGCAAAAACAAATAGAGAATCTTTGAAAAGCAGAGAAACTCTAAAGATAAAGAAGGATCATTACTTCTCAAAGGTAATCACCTATTAACATGTTGATGTCTCATGTTAGTCTTTTTTAAATGTATTTTTTTACATAGTTAAAATCACTGATCACACATGCATTTTTCCATCTCATTCATAGAATCCTGTTTGTTGGCTGTGTAATAGTAACATTTGCTGTGTAGTTGACTTAGCTCTCCCTTCACTGTTGTGCATTTAGGTGGTTTTTAGTTTTTGCTGTTGTAAATAAAATGTTTCTATGTAAAAAACTTCCCTATAAAGATTTATTAGGTTAGATTTACTCAAGGAATTACACTGCATTTCTATATCTACTTTGAAGAGCGTAAAAGAAAGTATTTTGGGGTATAAGTGTGAGGACTGCACCCTCCTCCCCAAAGATTTAAGAGTAAGGAGCATGAGTCTAAGGGAGCAGAGGGTAAGGTTTGGCTTCTGAACAAGCTGAATTGCATATCTGGCCTTAAGACAGATATGGGTTAAAGCCTCTGCCTTCGGCTCTGGTCATGATCCCAGGGTTCTGAGATCGAGCCCCACATTGGGCTCTCTGCTCGACGGGAAGCCTGCTTCCTCCTTTCTCTCTCTGCCTTCCTCTCTGCCTGCTTGTGATCTCTGTCAAATAAATAAATAAGATCTTAAAAAAAAAAAAAGACATATTTTTAAGATGTTTTACTCAGAATATAAGTAGTGCTATGCAGAATTAAATATAGACTCAGCACCATGGAGGCCCTGTTTACTTTTTTAAAATTGTGGCAAAATATATATAGCATCGAATTTACCATTTTAACCGTCTTTTTTTTTTTTAATTATTTATTTATTTGACAGATAGAGAGTACAAGTAGGCAGAGCAGTAGGCAGAGGGAGAAGCAGACTCCCCGCTGAGCAGGGAGTCCAATGTGGGGCTCGATCCCAGGACCCTGGGATCATGACCCAAGCCGAAAGCATTCGCTTAACAGACTGAGCCATCCAGGCGCCCCACCATTTTAACCGTCTTTAAATGCACATTTCATTGGTGTAAATATATTCACGTTGCTGTGCAATCATCATCAGCATTCATCTGCAGGACTTTCTCATCTTTCCCAACGGAAACTCTGTTACCTGTTAAAAAACAACTCCCTGTATGTCCCCTCCTCCCATCCCCTGACAACTGCTGTTCTTTCCGAGACTCTCTCTATAAATTTGATTAGGTACCTACTCTAAGTACAGCCATACAATATTTGTCCTTCTGTGTCTTGCTTATTTAATTTAGCATCATGCCTTTGTTCATCCCATGTTATAGCACATGTCAGAATTTCCTCTTTAAGATGAAGTAATATTTTGTTGTGTGCATACAATATACTCCATTTTGTTTATCCACTGATGGACACATGAATTGTTTCTACACTTTGGCTGTTGTGAATAATGTTGATATGAAAATTGGTGTACAAACATCTGTTCAAGTCCCTGCTTTTAATTCTTTGGGGTATATACCTGATTATTTTTTTAAAGTACTGGAGTAAGTGGTATATTTTTTTGTAACCATTACAGACTCATAGAAAGGAAATTCTTTTATAACTTGTCTATAGTCAGACAAATTATGAGTGTCAAGTAATCATGTGTTATTAATGAAGTTAGACTACTGAGTTATTGCTAGAGAACCATCTTAGTTGGGATTGTAAGATATATCCATAATCTTTATGATCAGGCTCTGGTGGAAAACACTGCTTCCTTTTTGTTTACATTAAGTAATAAAAACTTTGGACCATAGTTCCTATTTCAGCCACAATAGCTAATGCTACTATGTGATATGGTGAATTCAGTGAGTGAGCATTTTCTCTTTTAACAAGCTTAGCTGGTTACTATGGTAATTATTATTTTATATCTGGAAACAGGCCCCAAGAACTCAAGTAACATATTCAAGGTCCTACCACAAAGATGTAATAGAATTAGAATTCAGATATTGGTCTTTCTGATTTTAGAGACTGAGCTCTCACACACTATGCTATACTTTGAGCCCATTATTTTGCCCTTCATCTCCAAAATATTCCTTGGAAATGACAAAAGAACTATAAAATTAAGGAGAAGGATGTCCGTGGAATTCCATAAGGAGCTGCCATGAGCCAGAAAATTTGAGGGATTTCCACAACTTAAAAGAGATGGTTACTGATACTTAACAGTCAATAAATAGTAGATAATGGAGGAACCCAAAAAGAATTAGAAAAATCCTCTGGGAGAGTAGAAGTAGGGGCAAAGCATGGATAAATAGCAAAAGGCTGTTTGTTGAAGGATTATTTTCAAATGCCGTGGAACAATCATAAAATTGGCTATGTATCAGATCACACTGAAAATTTTAAAATAGAAAAACTCAGAGTCTGTCAGATCAGTCTCTTCATGGCAACGAAATAAGACTAGAAATTAATGATAAAAATTTTTAAAATATCCATCTACTTGAAATAGTGGAGGGGTCAAAGGGGATAAAACATTGAAATTGTGTATTATTTAGATATTAATGACAACAAGAATACTAAACAACAAAAACCTAAGGGATGCGCCAAAACTATACTCAGGGGGAAACTGATAGCTTCTAATGCTTTTATTATAAGTAAGAACGTGAGAAAATAATGAACTTGACTTTCAGTTTAAGAAGCTGGAAAATGAGGGGTGCCTGGGTGACTCATTCAGTTAGGCATCTGATTCGATTTCAGCTCAGGTCGTGATCTCAGGGTCATGGACTTGAGCCCCATATCAGGCTTAAAGCTCAGTGCCCCCTTGTGTGCGCTGTGTCTCTAAATAAATAAATACAATCCTAGGAAAAAAACCTGGAAATTTAATAGCAACCAAAAAGCCAAAACTAGAAGCATTTAATTATAATTTTACTTAGAAAATATTGTTAAAGTAGAACTGAAAAATAAGACTTTTAAAAAACCAAATATTTGAAAAGAATAATAAAATAATCTTAAAATTATGCAATAAATTTGATAGAAGATAAAATTTTCCAGAAAAATATAAGTGATTGAAGTCAGCCTAAGAAATAGGAAATATAAATATAGAACCATAACTTGAAAAGATTAATGAAGCTTTTTTAACCATGTCTGCACCTTGCTGCTATAAGTATATGAGGTTTGGGTGGTTATATAGGCATGGTAAGGAACAGATTATTATGTAAAGTGTTCCAAATTGTAGAAGAGGCATGTGTGTGTATGTATTAAACAACAGCAAAAGAAAAACCACTTGTAATTCCGTATGTCAGAGAAAGTCACGTTCCAAGTTTTTCTTTATGATAATAGTTATTTCTACACTGTGTGGCCTAGAGCCGTGAGGTTGCCGTAGGACCCTGGATGGCCTGGGGGAGATGGATGGTGGCTGACCAGAGCATGGGGTCCTTGCTCTGGCTTTATTCATTGCCGGTTCATTCCTGTCCGCTTAAATTGGGAACTTGGTAATATTTTGTTTGAGATAAAAGAGTCCTTTTGATTTAAAAAAAAAAAAAGAAAGAAATTTAGAAACTGCATCTTAAAAAACACAATGGAGATCATACCAAGTACATACATACCTTTCTATCAGTGCTTTTTCAATGACAACATATAATGGATGTTTACTGGTGTCATTAAAATTCATTACAAAATATCTTTGTTGTAAAAAACATTAAATAACAAGTACGTATAGAAAAAACTGAAATACTTCCCTGATGCCGAGTGATATGGAGCACTTTTTGCCATTTACGACAACATGGATGGAACTAGAGCGTATCATGCTTAGTAAAATAAGTCAAGCAGAGAAAGACAACTATCATATGATCTTCCTGATATGAGGAAGTGGTGATGCAACATGGGGGCTTAAGTGGGTAGGAGAAGAATCAATGAAACAAGATGGGATTGGGAGGGAGACAAACCATAAGTGACTCTTAATCTCACAAAACAAACTGAGGGTTGCTGGGGGGAGGGGGTTTGGGAGAAGGGGGTGGGATTATGGACATTGGGGAGGGTATGTGCTTTGGTGAGTGCTGTGAAGTGTGCAAACCTGGTGATTCACAGACCTGTACCCCTGGGGATAAAAATATATGTTTATAAAAAATAAAAAATTAAAAAAAAAAAAAAAGAAAAAACTGAAATACTGTCATCCCTTCCCCACCCCGGTCCCATTCTCCCTCCAGTTTGCATGTCCTTCTAGACCTTTCTCTGTGTATTTACAGTATTATATGTGTGAGTACCTGTGTATGTTGTAGACATTTCCTTAGACATAAATGTGATACTTTTCCTACTGTTTTACAACTCACTTTAAAATGTATCCTAAAACCTGTCCATACTGATTTACTTCATCCCTTTTAAATGATTTTTAATTTAATGGTATTACTATTCTTATGAAAGTAATACATATTAATGGCTTTTAAAAAATCATATAGTACCACATAATTGTTGATGAAAATTTCAGCTTCTCCTTACTTTCCACCTCCCAGAGGCAGTTACTTTCAAGATTTTAGCAGTTGAGTATTTCTTTCCATGTTTTAAACTAATATGCACATATCACTATATCTTAACTTTTTTTTTTTTTTTAAGATTTTATTTATTTATTTGACAGAGGGAGACAGTGAGAGAGGGAACACAAGCAGGGGGAGAGGGAAAGGGAGAAGAAGCAGGCTTCCCGCTGAGCAGGGAGCCCAATGCGGGATTTGATCCTAGGCCCCTGGGATCATGACCTGAGCCGAAGGCAGATGCTTAACGACTGAGCTGCCCAGGTGCTCGTAGTATTTCTTTTTCAAATATCGCCTATTGATTTTCCTGTGGAAGTTGAGAGTTTAGACCTTTTATCATCTCTGAGCCTCTCTCCCTGTAGAAGATAACTTCTCAGTCACATGTTTTCCTTCCCCCGTTTTTCCTCTATCTTTAGAAAAATTTTAAATCCATAATGTTTATAATTCAATGAGCGTGCAGAATGAGACAATCAATTATGATTGCATTTTCTTTCTTGTACAACTTTTTGTCCAATAGGAGTTCCTTGATTTCACATCTTCTTGTTTATTCCCTCATTCTGGTGAAACATTCCAGTAGTTTCCTGAAAAAGTATTGTGTTGGAGGCAACATGGTCAGACCTTGCATCACTGAAAATGACTGTTCTCCTCTGGGTAGGATTGGAAATTGCCTTCATAATTTTGAAGACCTAGTTCTGTTGACTCATAAGCCATCCTGATTGCTGATTTATTTTTTAGAATCCTTAATATGTCTTTGGTATCTGAAATTGTCCTTTTCATCTGCTATGCTGGGCATTTGGTGGCTCAACCAATCTTGGTGGCTATAAACTCATGTCCTTTATAGCTGGGAAATGGTGTCACCTTATTTCTTTGAAAAGATTCTTTATTTTTTCCCTTTTCTCTAGGGCTTTGATGGTAGGATCCTATGTTGATCCCTTAATGTTCTCTGTTTTCTATCTTTCTTTTTCAGTCTTCTCTCTGCTTTCTTCAACAAATTGTTTCACCCTTTTGAAATTCTTCTGCTATCATTGTTTATATACCTAAGAGCTTTTTGGTGTTGTTTAATAAATTATGTTTTAATGGCATCTTGTTTCATGAATGTAGAATTTTTTCTTGTCTCTTCGAGACTCATTCTTAGGCCTAAAAATTGTTCTTTCTGCATGTTTTCTTCCTAAATGTTTCCTTTCTCCTGTTTTGTTTCACTCTGTATCTACAATAGTAGAGGCTTTCCTCAAGCACCTGTCCTGCCCTATTTAAGATGGAGGGCACTGAAAACCTAAGTGGAAGCTATGTGTTTATGAATGGGGCTTGTTACCTTGTGGCCTTTATTGGAGATGATGGCTCAGAGGCCTGGTTACTTAGAGGGGTGTATGTAGGGGGCTCTCAAATGTCAGTATAAGAATCTTGTCTTTGGAACTAATCAGTTATTTTTTTGTCTTGTTTTGGTTTTGGTTTTGGTTTTGGTTTTGGTTTTTTTTTTTTTTTTGCCAATGATCATACACTTCATGTACCATCGTCCTGGAAGCTGAATGTGGTGGCGAGTTATGGGATATCAACATTTAGCATGCAGTCTTTCAACCTCCCCTCCAGGTTTTTACTTCATGACTTGTCCCCTGTCCTTAGGTATACCTGGTGTCCCCACACCTTTCTGGTTCGGTTCCTCTAGAAAGTAAACACTTCTGCTGGAGGAGTATCAGAAGGCCAGCTAACTAGCAGAGAGAGCTAGGAGAGAAGAGTTTTGTTTTTATTGGCCACCTTCCTCCAGCCTTCAAAGCTTCTGGGTGTCTCCACTTCCTGAACCTTTTTGGAGTTGCGTGATATGAGTTGGGTTCGAGTGTGTATCCTATCCCTCTATTCCAGCTTTCGTGTTCCGCCCTTTGTGGACTGCCAAGTTGTCTTCCTTTAGTTTCTCAACCTCAGTTGGCATTGTTGACCTGTTGGGGCAGATCATTCTCTGTCGTGTGGGACTGTCTTTTACGTTGTGGGATGTTAGCATTCCTGGGATCCACTCACTACAGGATGGCAGCACACCCCCTCCCAGCTGTGACAACCCAGAATGTCTCCAGACATTGCCACATGTCCTCCTGAGGGTGAATGACCCAGGTTGAGAACCCTTTCTTTAGTAACTTCTGCTTTCTGGCTTCTAAAAATTTGACATCTCTCTTTCAGTAATGTCTTTTTCCCTGTTTCTTTGGGAATTATGTCTTTTAAAATTCTTTCACTGTGACTTTCCTTGGGGGCTTCTTGGGGAGGGACAGTATCACAGAGAAAAGATAAATATGTGTGTTTAATCTACCCTATTTTACTAGAAATCCCTACAGGTTTTAACTATGCCTCACCTACTCATAGACATTTAGATTGTTTCTGATGTTTTGCTATTATAAATAATGTTATAACAATTATTGCCTAGGTTAGTTTCATCATTTAAAATTTTTTTTTTTTCAATTTGAAGGACTGAGAATTCCTTAGGAACTTAAAATGAGATACCTGCAAGTTCTGATAATTTCTTAATTTTCAGAACTGCCACAACGGAGGTTAGAAATAGTTTGGGGGTGGGGGAGAACTCTCTTCTTCATAGCCCCAGCTCCAGTTCCTGTCAGCACTGCCCCCACCATTAAAGAAAATTTGCATTCCCTTTGCTGGTTTTGCCACTAATGAACCAATTCCCTGTGTATGACCCATTGTCCCCTAAATCCTCCTTTGCAAATCGGTAAAAGGCTGGCCTTGTTTGTTTCTAAGCGGGAATGATAAAAACAATCTGTCAGACTCCTAACATACATGGCTCCATTTAAATCCTTACAGCTCCTCTGTGAGAGGTAGACGTGAGCCCCATTTTCTATATAGGGACCCAGGTTACCAGCCCAAGGTCTGCACCAAAGTGGGGTGTAGTGACTCAGGTTGGTGAGGAACCAAAGCATTTTGTTTTCATTATACCCGCCTGCCTCCCTGCAGTTGACTTTTGATATTCATGAGGAAAGAGGCAAAAAATTATTTTTCATATCTCAGATATGAAGTGAAGCAGGAAAGCTTTTCCTCTAAGGAGAATCTGAACTTTTGTAGGACCAATTTGTGTGATTTTTGACATAGAATCAGTCTTGAGCTCCAGCCCTGTTGAAATTTGCATTTTAATCTCTTGGTGATTTTTCAAGGATTAATTTAAAATGACTAAATTGCTGCATTGCAAATTGAAACAAGCAATAACCATGGGGTTGTTAATATGATAGAGTCTGCTGTAGTGGAAAGAACATGAGTTTTGGAGACAGCCAGGCACTGGGCTCTACCACTCGGGGACCTTGGACTACTTATAATCTCTGAGTCTCAGTGTCCTTATGTAATAAAGAAAAATGGGAGAAACAAATGAAGAACTAAATGTAAAGTTCCACCTTCAGTGCTTGGTGCAAGCGAGATGCTGCTTTTGATGGTCCTTCTCTTTCCCTTCTCTTGGCTTTCCTACAGTTCTAGTCTTAACCTCTTTTGAGGTCTGAGTTGTGGCTCAGGCCTAGGGCACATTATTGCAAGGAGCTTGTCTTTTCTGGGTTTTTGCTAACATTCTTGGTTGTGAACATCAGTATTTGTCCTTTCGTGGACTGTATATTTGACCACACAAGTCTCTTAGCAGGTACCGTTGACATCAGAATTTCTGGAAGCTTGGAAATGGTGCAGAGAATGGAGCCCAGGATTCCGGTGCCTGTCATGTGGGAAGTTCTGTAAACATTTATTGATTATCTCCTCTAAGAGACATGTTAAACTTTAGAGGATAGGCAAAGAAGACCGTAAAAGGACTTCTTTTATTTTTTTTAAAGGAATTTTTAAAAGATTTTATTTATTTATTAGACAGAGAGAGAGAGAGAGCACAAGCAGGCAGACCAGCAAAGGGAGAGGGAGAAGCAGGCTCCCCACTGAGCAGAGAGCCCAATGAGGGACTCAATCCCAGGACTCTGGGATCATGACCTGAGCCAAAGCAGAGGCTTAACCATCTGAGCCACCCAGGACAAAGTCTGTGAAAGGACTTTGGCACATGGAATTTCATTCTGTCACCAAAGAATCAGGTTGTTCTGGACAGCATCGGAGAATGGTTAATGTAAGAAAGTGAGAAAGGAACTAGTATCAGGCACTATTTGCCATATCATGGAATTTTTACAGCAGCCTGGTTATTATCCCTGCTCTGAAGAGGTAATGAAGCCCAGAGACCTGAAGTAACTTGCCCCAGTCAGCTAGCCAGTAAATGCAAAAACCAGGAGTCACACTCAGGTCAGTCTGATCCTGGCACTGAGATGCTGCTGGGTCTTGCGCCTCTGGCTCCATGGTTTCCCACACCATTCTAAGAAATTGCCCATCGTCAGTTTAAGTTCTGTAATTAATTTTGTGAACTTCTTTAGTGTCATTTCTCCTTCCATAATGAGATTATTCCATGATGAGATGAATATTTCTTCATCACTGCTTCTCTATCATTAGCACTATACCCAGAACATAGGAGAGTGTCAGAATGTATTTGTGGAATGACTGAATGATTAGGTGAATGAATGAATGAATGAGCAAAGCAGCCTCCCCCAGGAAAAGGGAAAATAGCAGTTCTTTTCAGTTGGCTTTTCAGCCAGTATGTCTGCAAGACATTAATGAAAAGCAAATGTAGACGATCTTTTTGCTTTCAGATGGCTGTTGAAGTTAATTCTCATTATTTTTACAATTTTTGCGTAAAAATATTTTCTTTCTTTTCACTGAAAAACTGTCACTATGTAATTGTTCATCAGGGTTTTCTCTATGAAGATAACACACATAGGAGTGAATTTTATACAGGCAATAGTTAAATGAGCATAAATCTTTATGAATTTTAAACAGTTGACCTGCCTTAAAAAAGAAATCACAGATCAGGAAAGATACGTACTAATAATTACATTGTTAACTGGTATAGAAGGGAATCTTTTTTAGCAGCCAGGTTTTGAAGTTTACTTTTGATTAATGGATAATCATATAGACCTTCATTTGGAATATTAAACAAACCTGTCTTAATTATCTGGTCAGTGTCATACTAAGTGGTTAATGACGCGAGGAAAGCATTTAGAATGGCCAGTTACATATAACATTGCCCAGACTCCACTTTGTCAAAAGATGTACCATGATATAGAAAAGATTTATGAACTCATCGTGACTTTCAAAAATAAACAAAGTTGAGGTGGTGGTAGAAGACCTATTATCGAGTTCTGAGATTGTAGAGAATTCCATTGTTGCTCTTAAGAGCTGTCAGGTAATTGTTTATTCTAATGGTTTTTCCATTCACACGGAGGGATAAAAGTTGACCTCCGGGTAAACCCTGCCTTCTTTCCTATAATATACTTCTCTGATGTGATTGCTTAAGTGAGTTTGTGGAATTCTTTCTCAGACAGATTATTTTAGAATGCAAATTTATAATTCCCTTTTAAGAATCCCACACAGCTAAAGTAACCTAAATTCTTAAAAAAAAAAAAAATCAATTGAGGATTTTAAAGGTTTACATTATGATAAAATAATCTAAGCAGGAGTTATTTCAGGAAATAAGACCCACTGGCAAAACCAAGCCTCTCGCCTTAGAAGCCTCCTCCAGACACAGTACAGTAAGTCTTTATCATCTGTACTGTGTATGAAGCTGAAAGTCACAAAGACTAATAAAATGACAGACCGTGGGGCGGACTAGCATCTGTTTCGAGGGCTCCAAGGAGTACCCAGCTTAGAGTCGGTTCTTTGGTTTGGGGATTATCTCATTTCCCTAAGGAACTGAACCTAAGACGCTTTTTCTCTAAGCCCCACTATATCTCCTCCCATCCTTGGCCCATCCCCCCCGCCCCCCACCTGCTTCCTCACCCCGGGCATGGATCACAGTGAGCCCAAGGTCCCCAGCCACCTGGATTGGCACAAGAGCCAGCAGGGACAGCTAGAAGCAAGCAGCCATTATGGGGCTTCTCCTGGGGGAAATGAGGCTTGCCAGGTGCCTTCCCCTCTTCTTTGTCTGGATTTAGAGCCACAGAGGGTTAGATCTGGAAGGGACCTTCACCGTCATTTCTTTGTAGAGATGAGATGAATGGGGAGCCTGGAGAGGCTAAGAAGCTCGTGTGGCACAACCTTTTCCCAAACTCAGCTTCCAGGCTGTCCTGACCCTGTTCACTAGAGCCCTTCTTTGGACTTGAGCCCTGTCCAGCCTGGGTAGTGGTCAGTTTCATATCCCTGTCACCCAGCCCTGCAGAGAGCCCGCAGTGAAAGCTAGGCAGATAGGAGAATGCTCACGGGCACGTAATCGGTATGTGACTGAAAGAATGCTTGAGCTCTGGGACTAGAAACGGAATGTCCTCAAGCCTAAAAACATGCTGGCACTGAGGAAACTGAGCCCTTCTGAGCACGGACATTGGAAATAGTCTCTTTGAGCAAGATTTTCCTTCCCAGTAGGTGAGTCACACAGAGAAGTAATTGTCAGGGAGTGAAGGGGGTAGAGATTTAGACTGAGCCATGGTGGCGTTACCCCAGGACACCAGGCCCAAGACTAGGGGTGCAGCAACACCATGTTTACGGGATTTATGGCTCCTGAGAAGGAGGACTGATTCCCTTATTAAATGAGTAGGCTCCATTTAAAAAAAAAATAAACAAAACCTGAGCAGGTGGATAAGTGTGGTGCTCAGTAACCTGGAAGCCTGGGTGTTGGCTCTGATCCTTCCTCCCCTTCCACAATCAGGTCTGATTCATCATCAGGTCCTGTGATTCCAGAAATCTGTCACATCCAGAGTCAAAGCTTTCATCTCCGTAGTTTATTTCTTGTAATCGTTCTTTCCCAGAATATGGCAGTAAGTAGCCTGTTAACGGATTGCCCTGCCCCCCTGCTTGCCGTCTCCTGGGCATCCTCCATAGGACCTCTAGGAAGAGCTTTCTGAAACACATGTGTGACTGTATCATGATTCTGCAGCAGCTCCTCCTTCCCCATGGGGAAGGTCTAAGTTCCCACCGAGTCTGAACCCAGCTCCCGGGCCCTGTATCCTCCTCTTCACTCTACTGACCTGCTGGAGCTCCTCTCTCCTCCTGCTTCTGTCTCCGTGTGAAATACGCTTCTCCCCCGTCCACTGAAGCCCTGCTGGGAGGCCCGCATCCGCTATCTTCTCCTCCGTCAAGCCTTCCCCAGCTTTGCCGCCGTATCTTATCCACCAAAGTTGAACATGCCCTGTTCGGGCAGTAGCCTGGACCATGGGACTTTGCACACCAATCTGATGCCATTCCCACCCCCAGGCTACACTCCTGGAAGATGGGGATCATCGTTACCTAATCTCTGCAGGCCCAGCTCCCAGGGTGGTACTAAATACATGGTAGCAGTTAAATAAGTGGTTGTTGATTGGGCTGCTTACAGGTGACAGAAACGGGAGGTTGGAGACTTAGTCCCACTGAAGCAAAGTGCTAGGAGAGTGGTAGACCTTGTGTCCCTTAGAAATACAAGTTCACAGTATGTTCTGGCTTCAGTCTTGGCCTAGGACAGCGTGCCATGGAGCCCCTCTCTCTGCCCCTTATTCCTCATTCCCTACACTTGTGTCTTACCTGTAAGACCTGTGATGACCGGACTTGTGAAATGAATATCTGCTTCTGTATGCAGCCCCCTCCCTATCATCTGATGAACAAACCACCTATTTCTTCATACTTTTATTTTTTTTAGAGAGAGGGAGAGAGAGAGAG
The DNA here is from genome assembly GCF_964662115.1 of Mustela nivalis. Classification (NCBI taxonomy): domain Eukaryota; kingdom Metazoa; phylum Chordata; class Mammalia; order Carnivora; family Mustelidae; genus Mustela; species Mustela nivalis. The sequence goes on along the minus strand of NC_139032.1, from coordinate 82,486,079 downwards.
AGAGAGAGCATGCATGGGGGTGGGGAGGAGAGGGCCAGAGGCCAGAGGTGGGGAGGGAAAGATGGAGGGAGAGGCAGAGCTGGGGAGGGGAGGGAAATTCCCAGGCAGGTCTGAGATCAGAACCTGAGCCAGAATCCAGAGTTGGGTGCCCAACCGACTGAGCCACCCCGGTGCCCTTCTTTATACTTTTAATAAATGGAGCCACAAATACTTTAAACAGCAACCCCCCAGCCCCCCAGCTGTTTTACCTGACACTGTGAATTGCCAGTGTCAGTTCTTTTTCCATGAGCCCTTCACCATTACTGAGTAACCCATCACTTCATCCAGCCTAGACCCGGGTTTTCTGATGTCAAATGCTGTGTTCTTCCTACTACACTGCATTGTCTTGTAGGCTGGTGCATTTCTCTTGGGCTGCACAGCTCAAACTCCAGCTACAGAGCTGAGGTCTTCAGTCATCACTCTATTTACTGGTTCCTTCTTTTATCAGACTGCTAGATGATGGGCTGTATCCAGAGGGACCTCAATCTAGTGACAGAAACACGCTTGTCAATGAGTGGCTATAGGCTAGAAACAAATCACCATGCCAGCACAAAGTGTAGGAGCTTGACAAACATGGAATCGAGGAAGCCTTCTAGGAGGAGGTGGCATTTTACCTGGGTCTTGAAACGTGACTGGGTGTCCTCAAGGAAGAGAAGAGCATTCCAGGAGGAGGCAACAACAGAAGTAAAGGCCTGAAGGTATGAAAAGTTACGGCAGCTTTGAAAAATTGAGGGTTGCTGTAGCTTAAGCCACCGGATGCTTAAGGTACAAGGGAGGAGACCCCTTTTTCAAGGGGTTTTCTTCAGAGATGAAGCTTGGTGGAATCTGCAAAAGCTCCCTACAGCTGCTCCCAAGCCCTGCTCTGCCCCACAGGTGCTCCCACGGCTGAGCGAAGTTCCCAGGGCTGTCGCCACTCCCACCCACTCCCACCCGCCTAGGCGGGTGGCATCCCAGAAGGAAAGAGGCAGGGGAGGAAGCAGATAAGAAAGACAGCTTCTGTTTAGACACAAATATCTTGGTAATCAGCACAGATGGGATGAGAAATACCAAAAAAAGTACATGACAGTTTAGAGAGAATTTGGCTAAATGTTACATATTTTTAACATACCTGTATAGAGTTTTTGGAACAAGCACCTGAATCTCTCAGAGCCTGATTGGGCCTGGGGGTTATGCCTCAACCAAGTGGTGTTTTGATTTCAGAAATGTTTCCTTCCCCATCCACAAAAGTATCCTTGTGATGATTTTTTTTTTTTCTCCCACCAAAATAAGGTGCAGGATTTGTCTCTGACGCTGTGTCTCCTTATTTGGACGGCAAGCTGTGTAACATATTTCTACCCAGCGTGAAGCTTCTTGGCAGACTCTTGAGGCCACGTTTTGGTGGCTTCAGAGTTATCTTTGGATCTGTCAAAAGTGCTAATGGGCTTTCTGGCCTTCTTTAAGCTCCTCATTTCTATTTTCTTTTTACTTCCATCCTCTCCTAAAAGAAAAATTTATGTAATTCATCAGCAGTTAAGCATTTTACTGAAATGCTCAGCTGAGGGCCTTGTATTTTTGTTTGCGAGAATAGCTCTGCCATGTCACGGTCTTCAGAACGAACCCCACCCTGACATCATTAGCTCAGCACTCCTCAGTCCACTGGGCAAGGGACCCACTCGTTGACTGATTCACGCTGCCTTGCTTGTTCATCTTCTGTTTTTCAAGTTTGTTAGGAGGCAGGTTGGTGTGGTGGTTAGAACAAAGGCCGTGGGTTCGGGGGACCTGGTTTTCAAACTGGGCTCTGCCCTCTCTAGCTGGGTGACCTTCGGAGCCTACCTACCCTTCCTGGGCCTGGGTTTCTTCATGTATAAAATGGAGATGATAAGGCCTTTTCCAGGGTTGTTGAGAAGATTGGAGAGAACCCCGGTAGAGTACCTATTGTCTAGCATGGAAGGATTACTCAGTAAATGGGATAACAATTCTTAAGAGTGACACTTTTTCTCTTTCAGTATTTTGAGTCTGCTTTGTTCCGATGCTATGCTTTCTTTCTCGAATCCAACTTTCACCTCCTGTTTGCACTGATATAAACAAAGAGCACAGGTTTAGAGCCAAACTCACCCAAGACTGAAGATCCACGTCGCATATAACTTTGGTCCTATTTGTTTTCTCTCTTGCCTCTGTTTTCCTGTCCGTACAGATGATAATACCTGTTCAAGGAGTGGCTTCAAGATTAAGTGAAATAATGTATGTAAAGCTTTGTATATTGTAGGTGTTTAAAAATACTTAAGTGGGACAATGTAATGTAAGGGAAAGTGTATGGGCTCTGAAGTTGGATCTGAGTCCAGATTCTGACTCCACTGGTTATCGACTCTCTGCCAGACTTTATCTGGATATTGGAGAGAGAATGCCTCCTTGGAGTTTTGTGAGAACTGCCTAAGATTACACATACGAAGAACCTGATAGGGTACCTGGTACTTGGTAGGTAGTATGTGGAGCTATTTAGTTCACTCACTGTTCATAAAGGTCGATGGTTAACCTGGTATTCCAGCCAAGCAACAATAAATCATAAGATAAGTGCCCATTCTTATTCCCAACCCATAATATTGTTGAAAAGCCCTTTATGCTATTTTGCATGTAAAATCCACCTGGTTTACTTGAATTTATGGGTTTATAGCTCTTTCATCATTATAAACCACAACCCCCGGCAAGTAGTGTTCCTTCCCTCCCTGACCCCCTTCATTTTCAGAGGATTATATTGTGAGGCATTGAAAAGCTGTAACATTGAAGAAATTAACATATTCATGTGTATTATTAAAGTCAGGTGGGTATAGAAAGGGTTGCAGAAATGAAACACATTATGTTTTTTTCTGAAATCTGAAGAGTACCAATCTATAGTACTAATTAAAGATACGATGCCCTGGCTATTAGACAAAAGCTAGTTAAAACACTGCTTTGTCACCACTTCCTGCTGCTTGTCTGCAGTTATTTTTCGTTTGTTGTTGTTGGTTTTTTTTTTCCTTTTGAATGAAATACCTGGAAATTGTAAATCTTCAAAATTGCTCTAATTCCAGCCGAGCCCTTTTAGAGAATGTCAGTGGTGGAGGAGGGGGACACCAGCAGCGATGACAAGAGAGGAGCGTGCCCAGCCTTTGGGGGTGGGATCTCTGGGACAGAAATGGGCTCTGTGCCAAAAGCATTTTGTCCCTGGGTCCTTTCTCTTGCCTAGATGTTCTGGTACGGCACATGGGGAAAGTTCTAAGATCCCGGCTCAGAACATCTGAGCTACAGCCCTGTCTTTATCGCTATGAGACTTTTTGGTCTTGGCATCCCTCTCTGAGGCTTGGTTTTCTCATTTGTAAGATTGCAGGCTCCTGTCCTGCTCACCTTTCGGAACCGACAGGCACGGCAGTGCGGTGCCACCGGTGACCTCCCACAAACTGTAATCACCACACACAAGTGCTTCATATCTGAGGTCTCTTCCAACTTGGCATTTCATGATTTTACACGAGCGTGGAATTCGGTCTCCCAGGTGGGAAGAATAGGACGGGGGCAGAGGAGAGCATGATTTCCGATGATCTTCTGTTTCTCCTCCTTTTTTTTAGAAACCACTTGTAATAAGAACAAATGAAATAAGCCACAAATCTCCCATTCTTGTTTCTCCTAGAGAAATCTGACAGAATATTTTGTAGCCGTGGATGTAAACAACATGTTACATCTGTATGCCAGTATGCTGTATGAACGCCGGATTCTCATCGTCTGCAGCAAACTCAGCACTGTGAGTAGACAGTCTTGAGATGGGCTTTTATAATTATTTTATTTTAATTGAAAGATGTATCAGGAAGATGAAAGACAATTTTAGAAAAAGAAATCAGCCACAATCCCCCTCAACATGTCATTTTCCTTAATTATTCATATTTCTTTACAGTGCCAGTGCCCGTTTTCATTGATTCCTATAGCTTCAGGATCAATTATAAATCATTTTCCATTTGGTCTCATTATGAACACTTCGCGTATTTTCATATATGCTTCCATCATTGTCATTTTTTACATGTCTGTATCATATTCCATTGTACTGATATGTTGTCATTTACTAAAGCTTTCTTCTCTTGGTGGCCATTTAGGTGGTTCGTAACTTCATCCTTCAGTAGATAATACTGCACTGAACATCTTTTGGCTGCTTTTGGTGAAGGAGGTTCACAGTCTAATGACTTAGGACCATCAGGTCAAAGGACCTCCTGAGCACTGTGATTTGGGGACTGCCAGACGGCTTCCCAAACACGCTGTGCTTGTTTATACCGAATGCTGCCAGCTGTATACGAGTTTCCATTTTTCCTGCAGCCTTGCCAGAATTGCGTGTGTGTTCATGCATATGTGTTTTAATTTTGCTAATAAAATAGGCATAAAATGGCATAGCAGGTTTGCTTTATTTTTTTCTTTGGTTAGAGGTTACTGAATATTTTCCATGGGTTTATTTCCCATTTATATTTTGTCAATGTCTTCCCGTTTATCTTATCTTATATATCTTATCTTATATCTTTTTTTTGTTTGTTTTTTTCATTAATTGGAATGAGGTCTTTTATATTTTAACAACTATTACTATATGGATAATAGAAATATTTTTCGTATTCTATTTATTTTCGTTTTTTTTTAACTTGCCAGGTATATGAGTTTATATCTTTCCCTGGATTCTATTATGAAATTTCTCAAACACAGAAAGCTGAAATCATTTTACAGTAAATACCCATATAAGCCGATCTAGATTCTGATCACTTGACTGTGCTTGCCTAGACACATATTTATTCATCTGCCCATCCCACGTGCTATCCATCAAGCCATCGTATTTTTTGATGACGTTTTAAAGTAAGTCACAGACATCAGTATACTTCCGCCTAAATAATTGAGTATGTGTGTTATTAACTGAAGTTCAATATCCGTTTATAGTAGTATTTTTCCTTCGAGGTTAAGCTTGCAAACAGAAATTGACTGGGAGTGGAATGCCTAACAGGTACCTCTCTGTTAGAGAGGGTAGAAAGACCTTCTTATAGTGAGCATTTCCCTAATGAAGTCTGTGGATAAAATCAGTTGTGTGTTCACCCACGAATGCGAGGTGCCTAATAATGAAGACTTTGTGAAGCTGTTAGTGTTTTTTATGGTTTTCATTGTAACTTCAGTATTTTATAATTTCTTCGGTATTGTTTGCTTCTCAAGAACTCACAATTTTTTGATTGTGCCAGGCTCAGAGCACGTAGGGGTGATAAAAGCGTGGCCCTTGCCATCGAGGGGAAAACATCCCAGCGTAGACCTCTTGCTTTGTTTTGGCATTCTATTTTAAACTAGAATTGCAGTTCATAATCTCAGGGCTTGAACACCCAGGGAGTTTGAGAATGAGAAGATTGCCATCCAGATTTATCACTGCATCTTTATGAGGCCAGTCAGAAAACAAAGTACAAGTTGAGGAGCACCTGGCTGTCTCAGCCAGAGGAATGTGTGACTCTTGTTGTCAGGGTTGTGAGTTCAAGCCCCACATTTGGTGTAGAGATTACTTAAATAAAATTAAAAAAAAAAAAATAAAACTACAATTGAAAGAATCTAGTCTACAACCAGTTACTGTTGCACTGGAGTATTAAACTTCAGTAGAACAAAAAAGAGACATCATATTAAGTGTAATTTGAATTCCCTATAATATGATCATGATGTTTTTGAGCTCCTAATACATACCAGGCACTGTGCTAAGCACTTTGCATCTATTACCTCATTTAATCTTCACTCTATCAGGGTGTAGGAAGTTCTCTTATCACTGCCTCCTTATAGATAAGGAAGAATATAGCTTCTGTGTAATTTCTTTTGTTTAGATATAGTGGATTAAACACATAAAGTTATTTCTGCTCTTTTCCAAAACTAAAATGAACTAAAGAATAAATCAACAAGCACAAAGAGCAGATGCAGCAGAGATTTTTTTTGTAGCAAAGATTTTTAAAAATAGTAAGAAATTACTATTACTGTTATGCCAGTATTTAAAAACTAAGATGAAATGGACAGTAAATTATAACTTACTAAAATTTGAATCAAAAAAGAGAAAAATTGAGTAGGTCATTTAATTTATAGAGATTGAATTAATACATATTTTCCCCCATTCAGCTCAGATAGTTTTACAGATATGTTTTATCAAACATCTCAAGAAACAGATCATTTCAGTCTTAGACAAATGTCTTCTTGGGAGTCTAGGGAGAAAAAAAGAATACACTCCATCTTTTCTTGTGATGATCAAATAACCTTGACATTCAACCACACAAGGAGGAGACATTACAAGAAAGTTTGTCAGCCAATCTTGCTTATAAATCTAGCTGTATACGTTTTAAACAAAATAGTAGCAAATATGTTAAAAAATGTGATTCATAACTAAGTTGGATTTATTCCAGAAATGTAAGGTTGATAATACTAGAAAAATCTATTACTATAATCCACCACATTAATGTATTAAAAGGGAAAATTCATGAGGCACCTGGATGACTTGGTCACTTGAATGTCCCACTCTTGGTTTCAGCTCAGGTTGTAATCTCAGGGTCCTTAGGTTGAGCCCTGCTTTGGGCTCCATGCTCAGTGGGAATCTGCTTGAAATTCTCTCTCCCTCTGCCCCTCCCCCTGCTCACTCTTGCGTGTGCTTTCTCTCTCTCTTCCTCTGAAATAAATAAATACATGTTTATAAATAAATAAATAAATAAATAAATAAAAGGGAAAATTCATATGATCACCAGTAGTTGGAGAGAAAGCATGACTATGTTCATGAACAGGAAGACTCAATGTATTGAAGATGTCTTTTTGCTCTAGAACAATCTATAGACTGCATGCAGTTCCATTCAACATTCCGTTAGGATTTTACACGGTACTTGGCAAACTGATTCTGAAGTTAATGCAGGAAGGTCCCAAGGAAGGCCAAGACATACCTGAAGAAAAAGAATGAGTTGTGGAAGCTTGCTTTACCAGAATCGAAACTTTTTATAGAGCCGTAGTAATTAAGATGCTAGTAATGGCATAGGAATACACAAATAGTCTTGATGGAACAGGATAGACATTGCAGAAACAGGCCATGTGGTGGGCTCTTTATATGCAACAGAGGTGGCACTGTAAAATCTGGGAGAATGGATGGATTTTTCAATAACTGATTATCTACAAGGGGAAGAAAAGGGAGACAAGTTTCTACCTTATACTGTATGAAAACTGAATTCCAAATGGATTGAGGACTTAAATGCGAAGGACAGAATTTTAAAACTTTGGGAAGACAAAATGGATAATGTCTGTGATCTCAGAGTAGGGGAGGATTTAATCAAATAATCCAAAATATACATTGTATATAGGAAAAGATTAGAATTGTAAATATTTGTTCATTAAAAAATACCATTCAGAGAATGAAAAGACACGTCGCAAGCTGGAGTTGAGATATTTGCCATATGTAACACCGACAGGATTAATATCTGAAATATATAACGAACTACTGCAGTTAAAAAAGCAGAAGACAAATCTATCAATAGAAACATTGGCCAAAAGCACAAATAGGCTTTGACAGAAGAAACACGAAATGGCTAATAAATATGTGGAAAGATGCTCAACTACATTAGTAATCCTAGACAAGCAAATTAAAACATACAGTGATTAAAACAGTAGGTTTGCAAAGACTTGATATCTACAAAGTCTAGTGTTATATTGAATTGTACTGGAGAATCCACATACTATGCTGAAAAGTATTTGGCACAAAACTATTTGCATACACTCACAATTCAGCTATCCCATCCTTGGATAGAATAGTGTGTGCGTGCCGGCTTGTGTGTACATATACACACTCATTGGTCATTTGTAGTGGGATATATGAACATCATGATCATAGCAGCATTGGGTTTTTTGCTTTTTGTTTTTTAAACCTGGACAGAGCCTGTGTGACTACCAGCAGAGAACCCCTAAATTATGGTATGTACATCCAATGGAGTACTATATCTGTAAAAAAGAACTGACCCACCAACATGATTAGGTCTCTAATGAAAGAAGCGACAGAAGAATATACAGCACGGTTTCATTCACATAAAATTCAAGTGAGAAAAATTAAATGGTGTATGATTTAGGGGTACATACAAACTGCATGGGGCATGAAAGGAAATGATTAACACAAAATTCAAGTAGTAGTTTCCTCAAAGGGAGTGAAAATGGTATAATTGGGAAGAGGCATATAAGGGACATCAAAAATACTGCTTTCTCTCTTGAGGGTGGTTAGGGAACCAGCAGACTACTCTGTAAAGGGTCCAGTAGAAAATATGGCTTTGTAAGCCATACAGTCTTACAATTAGGGGACTGCAACCTTGTAGTTTACAGTCCGTAAACTGGTGGGTGTGGCTGTGTTCCAACAAAACTCTATTTACACAAATAGGCAGGCCAGACTTGGCCTTCAGGCTGTGGCTTGCCAACCATGAAGTTAGGGTGCTGGGTTTTGGATTCTTAAGTTTTTTTCTTTTGAAAGTTGATTATGTAATGTACATACTTTTATATGTATAGATATTTCAAAATTTTTGAAAAGTTAAAAAAAAAAGAAGATACCAAGCCCCTTCATCCTCAAATTTGACAACATAGGGGTAGAGGCAGAGGAGTTCTTGTGGGTAGGTTAAGAATTAAAATTGCACGAGATTTGGCAGTGGCAGTTCTTGAAACCAGAAGACGGTGAAATAGCATCTTGAACTTCTAGGGGAAAATGACCTTTCCTGAAATTCCATACATATCTAGTGGACGCCCTCAGAAGAGAGTGGTGCGGCCCCTACCCTACCTGTCACCTGCAGGAGGTCGCTGCTCCTCCACTCCGCTTCTCTGTTGTGGATGCACCGTCTGTCCTCTCCACGCCAACCACTCTGCTTATCCAGCTGACTCCATTCAACCAGTATTTTTCATGGCACTGTCTTAGGCACTGGGGTTACAACAGTGAACAGATAGGCCAAACTCCCTGTCCTGAAGCCTACATTCTAATTCTAGTAGGTAGGCCTTCCATAAACTAGGTAAGATAAATACTGTGGTACAGTAGCTAATGATGAGTACTAAGGAGTGTTAATAAAAGGAAGAAGGAGACCGAATGGGGAGGGTGAGGTGGCAGGCATTGTGGTTTTAGATCGATGGCCAAGGAATGCCTTATTGAGACGGTGACGCTTCAGTTTCCTTCTTGCTGCCATCAGGGAGTTCCTCCAGCCGTGAGCTCCTCTCTGCTGCATCACTGTTTTCTTCCCTACTGGCCATTCTTTTTTTGTTTTTGTTTTTTAAGATTTTATTTATTTATTTGACAGACAGAGATCACAAGTAGGCAGAGAGGCAGGCAGAGAGAGAGAGGAGGAGGAAGCAGGCTCCCTGCTGAGCAGAGAGCCTGATGCGGGGCTTGATCCCAGGACCCCCGGGATCAGGACCTGAGCCAAAGGCAGAGGCTTTAACCCACTGAGCCACCCAGGTGCCCCCCTACTGGCCATTCTTACAAGCTTGCTTACACGGTATAATATCTCCCAGACTTAAAAACAAAACTTCCACATCCCCCTTTATCCCATTTTTATTCTCCCTTTTAGAACACAGTGTCTCAAGAGTTCTCTTTATTTACTGTCTAATTGCTCCCCTCCCCTCTCCCGCGTCTTCTGTCAGGATTTAGCCCCGTCCTCTCCACTGAAACAGCTTTTGTTCAGGTCACCAATGACCTCCTATCAAGTAAAATTAAAGTGAGTTAGTTCTTATAAAACTCTTAGAACAGAGTCTGGCATAGTGTGTGTGGGTATGTGTATTTATAATAAGTTACTAGCACGTGTAATGGGAAGTCAAATATTGTTTAAAATTTAAAATCAAGAAATTTTTTTCTCGTTACTTGTTATTTAGAAATAAGGAGATAGTTGCTGTGTTGAATGAATCCAGGTTAAGGACTGCCGCCATGTATCCCTTTGACTTAAACTTTTTTAAAAAAACAATTGATTTTTAATTGTGTTCTGCGTTTTACTGATTGATGGTAGAAACCTTTTTAGGAAGGGGCAGGGGTCTCCTTATATCTCACATGTGATCAGCACCCCAATGTGTCATTTCTCTGGGGATTAAGTAGCTGAGCAGACTTCAGTTTTATCCAAGCCTTTCTCCAATTTCAGAATCGAAAGTTTTCTAATTATTGCCTTTTATTTTCTCAGTAGTGGCTTTTTTAAATCTTTTCAATGGGCGGGGAGACATAAAGGTTATTTTAATAGCCTGAGGTTTCTGATGACCCTCTCCTGACGAACCCAGATATGGCCTATCATACTTTGGCAAACCCCATTTTTCTCAATTTTCTTTGATAAGATGTGGGCTTGATGCTCCTCAGGACCATCAAGCATCTGAAAGATAAAAGCTGTCAAACACTCCAGAGTGCCATTTTCTATAAAGATGACTATGTCAATAGAGACAAGCCCAGCAGTATTTAGTTCAGAGTCAGGTAATATTCATTTCACGCTTTCTTGGTCAATAATATGATATTCTGTATAAGAAAAATGTGAGTTTTTGTTCTCTTTGCTCAGTTAATGTATATTGATTGTTTTTCCTTTATAAATGATAAATAGGGGAGGCTTAACTAAATCTTGTTCTCTCATGTAAATACTTCACTGTGATCTCTTCTAGCACAAAAGCCCCATTTTTCTTCCAGATTTTTATAACTGAGTTTAACTCATGTTGCTTTTTGCTAACTCTTTTGGGTAGCAGATAGGTCTAAAATAAGACCTTTATGGAGATGATCTCTTAGAATTCCAAGAGCAGTCCTAGATGGTCAATATTATCCCCATTTTGCAGAATAGCTCATCTACGATGAGAGACGGAATAAGCTGACAAAGGTCATGTCCTAGTTGGGAGAGGCAATTGTGCAAGTGGGTCACTGTGATGCAGTGTGGCTTCAGGAAGAAACCACCGGGAAAATTACATATACAGACGAAACATAGCCCCTCCAAAGTGCTTGCCTTGGGGATCAAATTTTGTGTGTTGGGTGTCACCTCAAACTATTGTCAGAACCCGTGCGTGGGAACTGTCAAAGTAGAAGCACATGGTTAAGAATATCCATCCCACTGAGGGAGTCTGTGAATTCTCTTAGCCAAAAAGATAGTCTGAGCCAAGTCTGGAGGATAAGGAGCCTGATGGAGCTGAGTAATACTGGTTTGAGTCCTGATGATATAGTGCTTAGAGGAACTTCTTGGGTAGCTTGTAAATAGTTCCAAGACTTGCCAAAGAGGTGTATTGACCACACCCGTGGACTAAGTATGTGGGGTGCCCTCATTTTGATGCATAGCCTGTATTTTATATGGTCCCCAGTTCTCCCTCACACCCTGTTAAAATTATTTTAAGTTAACCTTTTTGAACTACCTACTATGTGCCCGGCTTTGTGCTAATCATATATGTAGGTGTTCATTACTGCTCGCAGCAACCCCGGGAGCTGGTTGACTTTATCCTCCTTTTGTAGATGAGAATATTTGGCACTGAGAGAGCTTAAGTGCCTTGTCAAAGATGGGATTAAAACCCATTGCCTTTGAATGCACATTCAAAGCTTTTTATTTTGGGTTTCGTGAGCACTTATTCTGTGCCCGGCACCACTTGGCACCAGGGGAACAGAAGGCTTAGATCGGAATTTCTCACTGACACACTCACCCTATTAGGCAAAGCCCTGTTTCCATGAGCACTGCTCAGATTCAGCCCACTCTGACTGCAGGTGGTTAGATCTGCCTCTCCAGGAGCCTCACCCCTGCCATTCGCTTGCCATGAGCACAACCTTAGTGGGTCCCTGGGGCATAGCTTTCCTAACTCTTTGTGGCTTCCGGGCTCATGTACTGCAGTTCCTTCCAGCCCCTGGGCATCTTGGCCCTAATCGCTCCTTTTATAATTTCGGAGTAGTGCAAGAGGTTCTGTAAACTGAGAATATCCCGCATATGATGACAAAGGCATATTTACTTGCCAAGAGAGTGGATATTTGTTTTAGTTAGTGGATGCTTTTTAAAAACATGTTCTGAGGAAGGAGGCACAGTTTAGTGACAAGACCACTACCGAATTAATTGAGCTCCCACACCTAATTATTGATGTAGTACCCATAACTGTGAAAAGAACTGTGATAGTACCTCATTTAGGGAAGGGGAAAAAACAAAAAACAAAAAACCCAACGAATACCTTCTCCCTGACACTTTCTTCCTAAGTATTAGTCCCAGACAACGTGGGTGACACCTAGTGTGGGTGTGAGGGATGGGGATGGGTGCCCTGCCAACCTCACCCCACCCCGGTCCCACCCACTCCCACTAAGAGCCTGCATTATCTCCCACCACCTGGTCTTGTCACCTAAGAAGGGCCCGGTAGTGCACTATGCGGGTTTTCAGATTTGGTTTCATTTTCACTTCTTTCCTGATGAACTCCACCTGTTCATGCCTATGCCAGCCTGTGTCATAGGAAGTGCACCCAAATGACGGGTGTCAAGCTTTCCCAGCTCTTCTGGACTAGAAATAACTAATCCCGTTTTGCTTATCTGCCGCCCTCAAAGCAGAGATGAGAGCCGGCAGTTTAAGAAGGTTGGAAATCCTGGACCGGAGCCAGGGCCTCTGCCTGCACACTCCACTCTGCATGTTCCAGCCGTAGGAACAAACTGCATTATTTTGTTTCAAACTGTGCTCAAGGGAAGCCAAGACCTTGTAACTGGAAACTTACCAAACAGAGAATTCTAAGACTAAATTTAGTGTTCTATTTAAAAAAAAATAAAATAAATCGAACATTTTGTTTGTTCATCTTTTATATGTTAAAAAAGAGAGATTAACCTAGTTCACACTAACAACCCAAGAGGAGTATTCAAAGAAGTGAGAAGAAAACTAATCCTCTTGGTGAAGAGGGAAATCCTTAACAAAATGTAATGAAGGGGCGTGAAAGACAGACTCTGCAGCCAAACTTTCCAACTTTCAAATAGGGTAGCCTCTCTGATCTTCATCACCTAAAATTTTATTGTGGCTCAGAGAGTATTAAAAACTTAGGGATGAAAGGAGCTTCCATTGGCAGGAAATAGGAGAAAAGACTGGAAGGTTTTTCTCTGGTTTTGGAGTATAAATACAATTAACTGCTTTTTGAACGATGTTCTTCATTTGATTATGTGTGAGTTCGTTTTCTCCTGTTTGTGTTGATCTGCATCTAGAATGAAGAGCCTTGAGATGTTATAGAGGCTCTGTAATATAGACAGCATCAACAGTTTAACTGGAAATATTTTGAAAATTGTGATTTCAACCAGCCAAGGTATCCCTAACTAGTTCTTGTTCTTCCTCTCCTGCTTCTGCTCCCTTTGCTTCAGTGAGCATTAATAAGTACCTGTTTTGGACTAGACACGGGATTCAGACTGCTGGTGATCCCCAAATGCTGGTCCATGGGCTATCTGTGTTAGGATGACCCAGAGAACTTGTTAAAAATCCAGGTTTGGGGGTGTCACCTCCAGACTTTTCTGGTTCAAAAGGTCTAGCATGAAAACCACAAAAAGTCTATTTTTTTAAGGTTCCTTAAATGATTAATCTACACCCAGATTCAGAAACAGTGAATAAACTGTTCTGTAAGACAAAAACAATTATTTCTTCTTTGATTACTGTTATTTTGCATCATTAGACTAATTTTCATTTTGAGACTACATAATGGAGCCTGATTAAGTTTGTTTGGAAGACAGGACCACAGGCTAGCACTACAAAATGCTTTGACTCCATGTTTCTCTTTAGGAGAGTTTTGATTTTGGCACTGGCTAGTCGGGGATCAGGCAGAGCTAAGTATAATCTGGGTAAGCTGTCAATAATTTTGGTTGCTGATGCGGTGCACCGTTGTAATTCAGGATGCATGGGTATAAAGAGAACGAGGTGACGGTTCTTTTCAGTCATTGCACTGAGAATGTGGTCAAGAATCTTACGTATTATTTTAGTGGTGTGGTCAGTTTGTGAAATAGTATATTCTTTAGGTTATAGGACTGATGATAGCTTATTTTTATATGACTCTCAGGAATCAAATGTCTACCAAAAAGCACTAATGGGTAATAGTCAAGTCACCGATATCTTCATATGCTTAAAAAGCCCTTAACAGCACCCATGGTGGCAGATGTCATGTGGATTTTATTAAAGAAATTTGAGCACCTACTAGGTGCTAAGTCAGCAAGAATAAGGACTTATGATTTCCTGCGGTTTCTGTAGGCTGAAAGTGTGGTCACTTTGGTGAACCATAGCGTGATGTGAGATTAGGCTGTGCTGTTAGGTTGGTACAGATCTTAGGAAAACTCACATTTTTTTCTCTTTTGCTATCCTGATAGTTCTGTGGTCTGCCAGCTAGACGATTCAGCCAGTCACGCTGGTGATCTTTTCCCAAGAGGAAGGACAGCCGGAGAGTACCAGGCTTCAAGTCAGGATGCTTTTGTTCACTTCCTACCTTTATGCTCAGTCCTCCCTAACCATCTAGCTTTGGGCAACGTACTTGATTTTTGTTGAATCTTTCTGTCCTGTTGTGTAAAAATGGGGATAAGTATTAAGTGGTTGTCGACGTGAAAGCGCATCGCCCAGTGCTAGGCACACACTGCTTGGTCAGCAGAGGTTAGTTGACTCTGAAGGTCAGTCAACCCCGATTTGACTTTCAGAAGCAAAAGGGCTATCGAGATCCTGGAAGTGTTGGGAAGTTCCGATTAGTATAACTGGGGATAGTAGGTGGTGAATGAATCCAGGCAACAAAGGATAGTCATGACAACTCCTAGGAGGTTTTCCACACCCACTCACTTCTCGTTGGTCACTCAGTCATTGACCAAATTGTCATGTCTTGTTCAAGTCTCCACAGTCATGACTGCATAGCGGGTGAGTGGCCTAAGAAGTTGCTGTGTGTACTTGACCCAGCGTTACTACCTGACCACGCTCCTGGAGAGGAGGTCTAGCAGCTTCCTGTCTTCATCCCTTCAGACTCTGCTCTGATGTCTCTCTCGCTCGCTCTAGGAAGCAGGCCTGATTCTTGCCCCAGGCAGAATTAATGACTCCTTTTTTATGTGCTAACACAGTTGAACCTCTATTATACCCCCTCTTTCGTAATGCCTTTGTGTTGAAGTTGATTGCATTTTGATCTTTCTATTTTAAATTGCTTGAGGGCATGGCTTGTACACAGAGTGGATTCTCGGTAATAGTCCGATTAATACAGATCCCAGCTCAGAGGCCGTTTCCTGTGAGCTAAGAACACAGTCTCCAGGGCTAAACTCCCTGGATTCATCTCCTAGCTCTGCCACTAGCTCTGTGACCTTACATGAGGTCCTTAAATATGTAGTCACCTTGGTTTCCTCATCTGTAGAGTGGAGACAGTAGTGTTACCTACCGTATAGGGCTGTTATGAAGATTGAGTAAACACACAGAAGCATTTGGAACAGTGCTTGCAGTAGTAAATGCAGAGGAAGCAAAGTGGTCAAGGTGGTGGCTTTGTTACAGCTTCAATATTTCTGCATTTACTGGTATTTTCTGAGGTTGGATTTGCCTGAAAAAATGCTACAGGGAAGATTTCTGCCCCCATGCCTTCAAATCTAGTGAGTCCTACCACCTGACGTTTCCAGTTTCTTCAGGTACGGTTGGATACCTGATAGATAGTTTCTCGTGATTCCATGTTCAGTTATGCTACTATTTTTAAGATTTTTTTAAGAGAGAGTATGTGTGCAGGGGCGGGGGTAGGGGTTGAGGCAGAAGAGAGGGAGAGAGTCTTAAGCAGACTCGGTGCTGAGCGCAGAGCTGGACTCGGGGCTCGATCTCATGACATCCTGACCTGAGCCAACGCCAAGAGTCAAGCATTTAACCCGACTGTGCCACAAAGGCACTCCTATGCTGTCTTTCCTTTTAAAAAATACGGTTCTTTATTAAAGCAGCAGTGTAAGTTAGCTAAACATAATTATGATCTTAGAAATATTTCCAAAGAACTATTAATATCCACTTACACAGAACTTGAGGTGGCTGATAGATTTCTTTTTTTTCTTTTTTTTTTTTTTAAGATTTTATTTATTTATTTGACAGAGAGAGATCACAAGTAGGCAGAGAGGCAGGCAGAGAGAGAGGAGGAAGCAGGCTCCCTGCTGAGCAGAGAGCCCGATGCGGGACTCGATCCCAGGACCCCGAGATCATGACCTGAGCCGAAGGCAGCGGCTTAACCCACTGAGCCACCCAGGCGCCCCAGATAGATTTCTTTTTGAGGGGACACCTGGGTGGCTCAGTGGGTTAAGCCTCTGTGTTCAGCTCTGGTCATGATCCCAGGGTCCTGGGATCAAGCCCTGCATTGGGATCTCTACTCAACAGGGAACCTGCTTCCCTCCCTCTCTCTGCCTGCCTCTCTGCCTACTTCTGATCTTTCTCCCTCTCTGTCAAATAAATAAAATCTTTTTAAAAATTTTCTTTTTGAGTGCCAACTTGGATCCATTGACAATGGTTGCATGTTTGGAAGAATCTTCAGGCCATGTCCTGACTCCACAGTTAATAGTGTCTGTCACAGGCACAGAATGGAGGAGTGACAGCACCTTGCTGTCCCTGTATTAAAATGAATTATCAATCTCAATGTAACTTTGCCTTTTTCTCTTTCATCTTAAAGAAAAGGCTTCACTCTCCTCAGTCTCGGTCCTGTGGGCTTATTTACATTACAGTGTGCCATTCCATCCTTTCTGCCTCTGCTTTGGAAGCAAGAGCTTTTCTCTGGCAGTTTTAGTTGCTTTGATACTTTGCAATGTCAGATCTTGGCACAAAAGCTTGTTGCCCTGGCTAATAACTTACTCTAATTACTTTACCTAGTAGCTCACTTTTTAAAAGAGAGAAGTGATTAAGCAGGTGATCTCCTGAGAAAGCTTCCTGTTGACTGGATGATCTTGCCCTTAGAGGAAGGCACTCTGCTCGACTCCATGTTGGTGCACTAGGATTTTTTTTTTCTTTCTCTTCCCTTTCCCCAGTGGATAGTCTTCCATTGAAGTACTAACCAGGCCCAACCCTGCTTATCTTCCAAGATCAAACGAGATCAGTTGCGTTCAGGGAGGTATGGTCCTAGACGCGCCCCAGCGGATAGTGGAGAAGCAAGAGGTAGGATGTGTTCCATCCAACTAAGTGAAACTACTGGAAGAAAGATTGCCCCCACCCCCTGCAAAACAAAACAAAACAAAACAAAAATAAAACCCTGAAAAACAAAACTAAAGAAGCATTACATTTTGGCTTCTAAGAAAAGCAGGACATTCTT
Source organism: Mustela nivalis (assembly GCF_964662115.1). Taxonomy (NCBI): domain Eukaryota; kingdom Metazoa; phylum Chordata; class Mammalia; order Carnivora; family Mustelidae; genus Mustela; species Mustela nivalis. Next base: position 82,468,823 of record NC_139032.1, on the reverse strand, counting down.
TGCTCTTTTCCTTCTTTCCATGCACATGTCTGGCATCTGTCTAGACCAGCTGAAGGTCTTTGATTTCTAAGGCTTTATAAATTGTCTTTCTGTTAAAGCATCTTTGATAGTTTCTTAAAAGCCAACTCTTCCCTCACTAAATATAGTAAACCGAATTTGATCAGAGCTGAACCATTTATAATGAAAAGGTTTTTCTCATACCCTTGGAAGGGTTAAGTAGATTAACTTTTGTAGCCCCTGCAAAAAAAAAAAAAAAAAGGTCTTTTTGTTGATCTCATAGTGGGTTTGCTATTTGAGATTAAATAAAAATGAGAAACAAAATCAGCAACACTGTTTGAATCATGAGCCATTTATTCCTTGATGATTATAAACATGGGCTATAATCAAATAAAAGAATTTAGTTCACAAACCGAGAGAGCTAAGAACTTCTACAAGACACACAACATTTTCTGCAACTGTTCTACGTAGGATGATTCATGGTTGAAATGCGTGGACATAAGAATGACCTGTCTTTAAAGCTAGTAATCGGGTATTCTTTCTGTACTCTTTGTTTTTATCAATTTCCTGGTGTTTGGCCTCAGAGGGGAAAGCGAAATTCTGCCTGAAACTAAGCCTGTGATGAAGCAGGCGTCAGTTTGATCTTTCAGCATCCTGAGTTCTAGGATGTGAAGAATGACTGTGACCATCTGATTTTTCCTTTAGTACTTGGAATCTCAATACCTTTTAGAAATGTACAGCTTCTAATTGTGATCTCTTAAGCAATTACAATTTGTTAACTGTCTGGTAATCTTGTCTCCCATTCCTCATGGTGTTAAGCTGGAGGCATTCTTACATTCCCCAACGATTGCCCAGCGCCTGCTCTGTGTCAAGCATAGTGAGATAGGGAGAGGAAATCAAACGTGGTCTGTGTCCTTGAGGAGCTCACATCTTTAGTTTCATGCCCCCTGGTCTCCTCAGATCATCTACCTCTGAGATATCCGGAATGTTGGGGGCCAAGCACTGGGGAAGGCTGTGCCCTCCACAGTCTCGGGTTAGGCCTGCAGCGGCTGACGGGGGTAGCCAAGGTAGCCCAGGCATTCCGGTTAGCCCCTGTAACTGCAGACCTGAAAAAGTAAGACAAGCTTTGAGACAGGCCCTGTTTTACTTACATTCAGCGTAGCTGAAGAAGGTAAGCTGGGGTACAGGAGGCACATTCTTCACCTCAAAGGATGGGAATTCCTCTAGATCAGAAATTGATAAAGCTGGAAGAGGACACAGAGATGACGGGGTCCTACTCCTCCCTTTCCCTGTAAGTGAAAATGAGACTCAGGAGAGGAAGCGGCTTGTTCAGATCAAGAAGAAACTTAATGGCAACTCCATGGACGTATATGAAAGGGAAAATGACAGAAAGCCAGACTTTGAAATCGGTGGGCCAGATTGGGGAGTAAGCTTTCCCACTTGACCAAAAATCATTATGCCCTTGTCTAGAATTTCCAGTGGATTAAAGACCATCCAGCACCCCAGTTAAGGGTAACTAACCCCCAGGAAATGATCAGATCTGTGTTTGTTTTAGAAATGATCATTTTCTGTTAATTGGTATTTTACCCCAGGTATTTGGTCATCTAACAACAAGGCAGACGTATTTCTGCATAATTTGGCTGTGCTGGTAGGAACAGTATGTCACCTAGTTCAAGCTCCTCCGCATGGGGTATAGGCACAGGGTAGACAGTCAAAAATGTTTTTAGTTAATTTACGCATTGTGGAAATGCAGTGGCCATTATAGTCTGACCGACCTGGATGTGAGTCCCAGTTCTGTCACCGATGAGCTATGTGGCTTTGGGCAAAGTTATTTCACCTTTGAGACTGATTTCGCATCTGTGAAGTATGGTGATGAGTGTATACGTTTGTAAACGTGCACACTTCTTAAGCAATGCTTTTCAGAATCCTAAACCCCTCACACGGTGCCTGGAGCATATACTGTGGGGATTTCTTGGGGTTTTGTTTTTGTTTTGTTTTTAAAGATTTTTATTTATTTGACAGAGATCACAAGGAAGCAGAGAAGCAGGCAGAGAGAGAGGAGGAAGCAGGTTCCCTGCTGAGCAGAGAGCCCAATGCAGGGCTCAATCCCAGGACCCTGGGATCATGACCTGAGCTGAAGGCAGAGGCTTTAACCCACTGAGCCACTCAGGCACCCCTGTTTTTTGTTTTGTTTTAAGGGGAGAGTCTTACTTTTCTTTCATGTTAAACTGCAGAGCTGCCGTCAGGAATCAGCCAAGGAACTAGAATCTATGATTGTGGCTATCTGGGCATTATATCTGAGAACTACCTTGAACTAAGAAAAAATACACACACGCACGCACACACACGCACACACACAGTGTCTTCATGATTTTTCCAGCTCTGTCATTGGTCCCTCTCCCTGTCCTATCCCTGTTGCCTTCTTTCTTTCTCTCCCTTTGCCTCAAAGAAAACTAATGGAGCCATGCAGAAAGCTCCAAGATAGAACTGACCTTGTGCACCTTTAATTGAGGACAGAATTTGCTAAAAGTGCGTCTAGAAACCCACCAGTGGTTTACTTTACAGTCTGTGTCCTGGCTAGACTGGCTGTTGGCTGTGTAATTTGTCTAGTTTTGTCTGGAGTCTTAGACTATTCAGCTGCTTCAGGGCAAAATCTTTTGGGGTGTCATTAAATGGGATTGATAATTGGCTTCTGATGAATATTCATTGTGACTAATGACTTTGGGCAAATTTTACACATACTATCTTTCTATTCTCCCACTGAGTGAGATTTTGATAGGATCATTTTCTTCAACTTGCACTTCAATTAGATACTCACAATACCCCTTTGTTGACTATAATCCAAATTGTATACTTTCATTACTTTAAAATTTTGTATTCTGTAAGGAATGAGCATAGGCCTCTAAAAGCCTTATTTTACAAATGGAGTTGGCCTTAGAATTGTTTTTAAAATAAGTAGCTAATGATAATTTATGGGATATAGCATTATTTCTGATTAAGCACAGATAAATCATAACACTTTTCTTGTGGTTGACTCACCACTATTCTTAAATACTGATGTACATCGTTTTGCCGCTTTGCATTTTGGAAAAGAGCCAAACAATTCTCTTTGTTTGTTTGTTTGTTTATTTGTTTGTTTTCTTAACCAAATGGATCAATGCATTTTACTCCAATTACAGAGATTTGGCTTTTAGGAAACCCCCAATGAGGATGATGATTGAGCACCTTTAAAAATGTTTGATTTTTATAAGGGATAGGTAATTTTAAAATCTTGGTGTTTAGCTTTTAGGTCTTTTTGAGGGAAAGGAGACATGAAAAGAACATTGTCTGGAGATAGGATCTCTGTCGCTTTATTGCTTGAAATAGGATTTGACTCAAACCAATTCAAGCTAAAAAGAGGGAGGTAATCAAGTTCTGTCTCAACCAGGAACATTCTATTGAATGACTTTCCCAAAGAGAATTACAAATGAATTCATGTGATGAGGACATCTTATATTTGTACAGCACCTTAGAGATTTTAAAATGCTTTTACTTATTTATTTGATGTGTTGTAGAGTTACAGAATACACGTATTATTGAAGGAAAGAAAGAGAAAGAGGGAGGGAATCCATTAATATGATTTCCCAAAAGTGACATATTTGTGTGTCTAAGCTTGCCATTATTGTTTTGGAATTTGAGTTATATACCACACTCTGTGAGACTCAGGAAAATGTTAGTCCAATAGTTAAAAGCCAGGCCACTATCTTTATATGTGAATATATTGTAAGTAGGAATTATTTTTTATTTATGGAAGAAACGTTGCATTGATTCACACTTAATAGGTGCTGTGCCACTGAGAACATGGAGAGGAAGAGAGGCAGGGTATCACTTTACAGAGAGAGAACAAACTTGCAGACCAGGTATAGTCCCATTAGTAATGGGGGCTTATGCCCAAAAGAGCTATGCGAGGAAAGTAGTGCTTTCACAGAGACCCAGAGGAGGAGGAGTTTGCCAGGGGCATAGACCTGGGTAAGGAGTCCCTAGCTACTCCCAAGTCTGAAATGATTTATTCAAAGGATGAGCTTGGAGAAGGTAGTAGAGACTGTGGCCAGAGATGTTGCTCTACATAGTTAGACGGAAGCTGGTGAAGACACTCCTGCCCGCAGAGACTTCCAAGGAGGATGGGCATGACGGGACCTGCACTTCAGTCTGAGTCCTTTGGCAGCCAGTTAAAAGATGGGCACGAAGAAGTGGGGCCCAAAGCCAGGGTCATCCTCCAGCCTCCCTGCAGGGTGCCGCTGGAGTGAAGTTGGTTCATTTTCCCCTCATTCAGCACCAGCAAAGATTTTTCATCTCTTCTAACCCTGAAGAGATGAGTCATGTAAAATATGACAGCCTTCTTTACATGGAATCCTACTGAAATGGGTTGAGAAGGGATGGATTAAACCTACCAGCCTTGGCAGAGTCTCTGGGAACAACTCTTGAGAGCTTGCTGGTCGGCCTCTGTTCATGACATGTACCTGATTTAAAGAACAGGGTCTGGAGGGAGAAAGAGGGGGAAGAGAGTAGCAGCCGTGGATTTCATACACAGCTCTCACAACTGGGAAACATCAGCAGAATATCCAATTTAAAGCTGTTCATGTTACACTAACCTCTGGGATTCTTTTAACTGGGCCTTGGCACGTCACTCTTTCGCCACGTAAATGTCCTTCTGTCAGCAAAGGCCAGTTAACAGCTTCCAAGAGAAGCAAAGTCCTCATGGGAACAGGCTTCCCAGAAACCAAAGAAACATTAAAGAAAAAAGGCAGAAAGAAACATGTGTTGTTGGCTTTTGTCACTTCATAGCCCTATCTCCAAAGGTGTTGGTTTTTTTTTTCCTTCTTTCACTATATTGAATTTTGTAGCAATTTTATTCCATTACATCTCTGTCCCTAAGTTTTTAATTACATCAAATCCTGATATGATGTGTCTAGCTCTTAAGAAAAAGAAGGAATATGAAATAGGGCCATGTCAAAAGAAGAGGGAGAGGAAGGATTAATCAGTAAACAGTGCTGGGGCGATTGATTAACTATGTGGAAAAAATAAATTCTCACCTCTGTCCTTAAACCTAAATTAATTCCAGATGGATTAAAGAGTTAAATGCTGAGGAAGAATTTGGGGGATGTTTGTAGTATAACAGCAGTAGAAACCATCGTGAAGGATGAGATTTGTCTGTGAAATTATTTAAACCTTCTCTTCCCCAGCCCCCAAATTCAAAGGAGATTATAGAAGGATAAGTTATTTTCAGAACTGTTACGGAGCATTACTATCCTTTGTAAATATCCAGTGTTCACTTATAAATCACTTTTAAAAAATACTAATACTCATCAGTGGACTACGAATATGAACAGAGCATTTACCTATGAAATAGAACCAAGAAACATGACAAGCTGTTAAGCTTTAGACATGATCGGAGGGATAAAAATAAAATCCAAACAGATACACTTCCAAAGCTACTAACTTGACTGCAGTTCTTAACCCTGGTGAGCTGTGGAGATGACATTCTAGGGCATGGCTGCAGGAGTGTAAAGAGCCTCCATCCCTTATTATATTAATACATTTATTATATTTAAACTACAGTTGTTATCTCTGAATCTTCCATCTAGGAACCATGTCTGAAAATTATTGACATGATCTGATTATATAACGTGATGTTGGGAGAGTGGTTAATACACTGTGGGAAATTCACTGAGTGTCCTTAAGAGATATATTTTCTAGGAATATTTAAGGATGTGGGAAAATGCCAGCAAATAAACACGGACTTTAAAAGAAGGCAAACGAGCACTGTATTTACAGTAATCCTAATTTTATTAGAAAAGGGAATAAAAGTGCTTTGTTTGTAATTCCCCAGAACATCCAGTTTTCTTCAGGTGGCAAAAGACTTTTATTTTCTTCTGCCCCTTTTTCCATTTTCTAAAATCGCTACTGTCATCCTGCATTAGCTTTGTAATCAGGGTGGGGAGGAAGCTTTCTTAGGAAAAGCAAGCTCAGGGGACACCTGGCTGGCTCACTGGGTTAACCCTCTGACCTCAGCTCGGGTCATGATCTCAGGGTTCTGGGATCGAGCCCCGCATTGGGCTCTCTGCTCCACAGGGAGCCTGCTTCCTCCTCTCTCTCTGCCTGTCTCTCTGCCTCCTTGTGATCTTTCTCTCTGTCAAATAAGAGACAGAGAGAAAAAAAGAAAGGAAAAGCAAGCTCTTGCTAAATTTGAATTTGAGTGGTTGAGGTAGCTTATAATTTTTAAAATGTGGAGAAGTAGGTACTGAATTTTATTGCTCACCTCCAGTGAGCGCATTGCCTCCCGTGGATTCCGTAGCTCTGAAGCTCTCACTTGCTTGTGTTCCAGCTGACCGCCTGCATCCACGGGGCCGCCGCCATGCTGTACCCCATGTTCTGGCAACACGTGTACATCCCCGTCCTGCCTCCGCACCTGTTGGACTACTGCTGGTAAGGCTGCCACTCCCCCTGTCCCCTGCTTTTCCTTCCCCAGCACCCGACGAGGATGTTAGGGCCGTCTCTTATAATGCAGTTGCTGACTAACTGGAAACTCCTAACTGGACTGACATGGATTTTAGACCAGGCAATCGATCGCATGGCTCTTTGGTTTCCAAATGGCTTTCAGCTATGCTGTGGCATTCTTCCGAGTGCAAGGCAGTAGATCTTTTCCCATGGCTCACTTCGGAGAGACCAAAGCACCAAGCAGTGGTGTGTTTTTGTTTTGTTTTGTTTCCTTTTCTCCCCCAAGATGGATCGGAGCCCGGTGAGAAGCACAGTTGTGGTCCTCCAGGTCTTCAGGTTTCAGCCATACCCTGACACGTTCTGTAGGACTTGTTTCCAGCTATGGTTTGGGCGCACAGGCCAGACTTCAGAACCCTCTGCGTTTTTTTTGTTTTTGTTTTTGTTTTTGTTTTTTTGCTGAGAGTTTCACTGTCCAGGGACATGTATTTTAGCAAAAGGCAGGCTGGCAGGTTTTAGAGTCAGCTCTGCTGCTTTCGGCAAGTCACCTGCCTTAAGACTCTGTTTCCTCATCTGCAAAGTGGAGTCGGGCCGTATGTGCTATATGAAGAGAAATGACTCAGCAGATGAAGGGACACAGTGTAGAAAAGCTGCCCATGGTAGGGGATCTGCAGATACGTTGTCACCCTCTGTCCTCGATAGATTACCAAGAAAGACTGTGTAACGGATTTGGATCTGTTTTCCTTCTGAATAATTTCTTTCTCCAGCATAATGTGATTAAAGACATTGTCTCCAGACAGCTCAAGTCAGCAGATGTTGATAAGGGAGCACTGTATGTATTGTAGGAAAAGGTACTGCCTGCCAGAAATTAAGAAATTCAGGAGAAAGGGACCCACGGAGGGGTCACAGCGCTGTCACTTAAAAACTGATGATTTAAGGACGTTTATTATCAGGTCAGTCATAGTCTTTGCTAGGTTCTCCCAGCCCATTTTGCAGTCCTGTCACTGAAAAGGCTTACTCAAGTAGCCAGGTTGTGCTGGGAGCTTAAAGGTATTCTGCAGGACTCCTCATATGGCTGTGTTGGGCTCACTTTCATCCCAAGAAGCCATGTGTACAACCAAGATGTAGCTCAGGGCCATCAGGAGAAAATCAGTGGCCCTCTCCAGCGCATAGCACAAAGTGGATCAGCTTATTTCTCTCTCAGTTATGTATCTTTCTTATCAAGGTAGCTGTTTTTATCCGTGCCTTTCTCCCACTTAATGAAATTAAGGAACTCTTCCTCTGCTCAGACTTGCTGCTTCCTTTTGAGCTTCTAAACCGACTGTCTTGGCTTTTTCCATGCTGCCACGTGTCTCAAAGGAGAGGACCATGTTTGCTCTCCAGTAGTGTTCGTTGTTGATTCAATGAAAGACTGGGGGGCTGGGCCGAGGAGGACGCCTACACTCAGGAAGAAAGAGAGAGGGAACTGGGAGGGGGAAGGAGGACAAAGGTGGAGGAGGATCGTGAGAGAAATAGATGGAAAAGGTAGAAAGGGGACATATGTTCCTAAGACAGACTTCCCAGTCCTCTCAGCCCATTGAGGAGTGATGGCAGCAGGCTATCACTATTCTATTCCAACATAGAATATTCTATTCCAACATAGAATAGTCTCGTAGGCATCTACCCTCACACAGACACGTGGCCCCCAGACTCACACATACACACTGACACAGGTCCCTTCCCTACGCACATGTCTCTGATGCCCCCGCGGAGAGACACCCCCTGTACACCTCCCCCCAGACATGTGCTTTAAGAGAAAACTTTAGAATTCTCCCTGGAGGAGACTCACTTGTGTGTCCTTTTTTATTTTTTTTTTTTAATTTTTATTTTATTTATATATTTGAGAGAGAGAGAAAGCACCCAAGCAGGGGAAGTGGCAGGCAGAGGGAGAAGCTGGCTCCCTGCTGAGCAAGGAGCCTGATGCAGGACTTGATCCCAGAACTCTGGGATCGTGACCTGAGCTGAAGGCAGATGCTTAACTGACTGAGCCACTCAGGTGCCCCGCACCTGTGTGTCCTGATGCTGAGCTTCAGATGCAAGCACAAATGGGCTTCTGTGTGCAGGAATTGGCAGAGTCATTGTAGTTCCTCTGCCTCCCAAATAGTACAACTTTATTCTTCTATTATTTCAAAAGCTTTGGTTGCTAAATTGTCAGCTAGCTTGAAACTGGCAGCTTCCATTTCCGGAACTGTGCAGAGAGAAAGGCTTTGTCAGCTTCGGTGGTAACAATAGCTGCCAGTGTTGAAGACCTCCAATGCCCCAGTCTGTGATCTCACTTAATTCTTCTAGCAACCCCGTGAAGCGCATATTATTAGCTCCATTTCACAGATCGGGAAACCAAGGCCCCAAGAGGTTTAGTAACTTATTCTAGTGTAAATACCATATACTGTATGCTTCTGTTTTTATAAAAACAAACATTATGTGTGTCTATGAGACACAAAAATGTGTGTGTAGATGTGTATATACAAATGTGGATGTATCTATATGTGTATATGTACACATACCACACACACACACACATACACACACACATACACACACACAGGCAGAGTTCTAAGAGGAAACACACCACAGAGTTAGCAGGGATTTGGAGAGGAGGGGGAGGAACTCGGTGTGATTTTTATTTTTATTTTGTTTTATATTATTCTGTTTCTGCAATGAAAACGTATGGTTTCTATACTTGAAAAGTTTCACTTTAAAAAGAAATTAGTATTTATTCTAGCCATTTGTTCTTTCCAGCCGTCCTTTCTTGTTTGCTTAAAGGATTTATTGGCTGTTTTGCTCTTCCCTGTGGAAGGTGATCTGAGGTCCTCTTTCCGACTTCCTCTCTAACTCCAGCCCTCTCGTGAGCTGTGTCACCAGCCTGCCCGAGAGCAACAATGCTGGCAGGTCTACCTTAGAAGGGAAGACTTGACAATAACGTCTCCTTAGCCCTTGTCAACCCCAACTTCTCCAAAAAAATCGAAGCTCAGACTTGCATTTTTCAGAGCCTGAGCGGGTTCTGTGATTAGGCTCCATCTTGGAAGTATCTGTGTACATGATAGCAGTTCTTCTCCTGGTCTCTTGTTTTCATGAAAGAACTTTCTTGACATTTGACCAAAGGTTGATTACAGGCCAGTGGAGGTTGGTATCTGTTTATTAACTACAACATGTTAAGAATGTGGAAATAAAAGACCCCGAGAGGAAAAAAAAAAAAACAGATCTTCCATTCAAGGCTTGATTTGATCACCTTCAGCCTGCTACCAACTGCTTTGGTCAGAAACTACAAATGTCATGAAATTTGAGTCAATGCTAATAACTTTATTCTATTGTGCTCGGTGACTTTCACCACTGTTGAGTTTAATCCTTGGTGGTGAGAGCCAGCAGGGATAACTAGCATTTTAAGTAAAGTGCTAGGAGCTTGAAACATGTAAATTTGAAGGAGGTTTGTTCCTCTGCAGATGATTTAAATGTTAAGTACGTCCCCATGCAGGGGATACACGAAATGGAATCTGAAAACTATTATCTCCTGTAGAAATGAACTCTCAATTTACTCACTGCACAGGAAGGGCAGATTCTAGTCATTTTCACTGCCAGCAGGTGCCCTTTCTATGCATAATAGACTTCGAAAGTGTAATTAACACATGAGGACCACTGCTGCCAGTTTTTCTTCAGGTACATGCTGCTAGGGGTTTTCAGGACAACAGTGTAGGCTGTGAGAGCTTTTTACATTGCACTTGAAGATGAGGTGTTCATTGACTTCTGGACAAAGACATGTTAAATGGGGCTGAGTCCAGATCCTGCTGGTGGTATCACAAGTCATGGTCCTTGGGCCCAGAGACCCCAGGAGCTGTAATGCAGCCTCACGTAGAACAGAGGCCAGTAGAGCAAAGCTCTGGGATGCGGTGAATAAATGGAAAGTATGATGCCGAAAACCCCACAATTATGTGGAAGACTCTAATTGCACATTCAGAAATACAGCAACCAATTATCTGAGTTAACTTTAATTAGAGGTATAATCACAGATTTTAATTATCTGAATAAATCAGTGTAGTACAAATGATCTGCCCCCAAATATTTCCCAAATTAAAATTTTCAAATCCCTTCGCATTTTTGGAGAGGGTGGTAGAGAGAAAGTGCCTCAGCTTTGGATTCAGAGGACCTGGATTCAGATCTCAGTATCCTGTCTTATTAGCTGTGTAACCGTTAAAAATCTATTTGATCTCTTCAACTTGCAGTGTCTTTTTCTGTAAAGTGGGTTTGATTTACCTACTTTGAAGAGTGATTTAGAATTAGATATACTGGTCATCAAGTGGCACTCAGGGGCCACTTAAGCAAATGGTGGCTGCTCTTACATGGTTATTATAAACACGGGACATGGATTTTGGTTTCCAGAAGGTTTAACTCAGATCAGACATTCTTATTTCTGCTGCTTTGTGAGCTCAGGGGAAAACTTTATAATTCATCTTTTCTTTTTACCCCTCAGATTGTTTTTATTTTGATTTTTTTTTTTTTATTTAACTTGAGTTATTGTATGGTTGTTTTCATTTGCAGCTGTGGCATAAGAATGAAAAGAAAAGAAACAAAAGCAGATGGCAGAGAAAACGAAAGGAGTAAGACATTTCCAGCCCTTATGAATATTTAAAAACATGTGCTGCTGGTTCCTTTCTACTTTAGATCTGTACCATTTTCTTGACTTTGAAAGCGAAAATGAGAATGTTCCCTACCTTGGCTGACGGCAGCCCTGACCTTGGCCGGTGTTGGGAGGGCCTTCCCATTTCTGGGACAAAGGGATTAACTTGGTGATGAGAATCTGCGTTTTGCTTCATTATAATAATCACCATCTATTGAGGGGTGTGTGTGTGTGTGTGTAACTCTTTATCAACATTATTGTAAATCTTCAAAATCAAACCGTAAATAATATCTCATTATTAGCTCCATTGTATGGATTCAGAATTCAAACCTTAGGGACTTCTCGTAACTTAAACCACTGTCACACAGCTAGGAAATGGTAGAGCCTGTGGTTGAAATGTAAGGCCATCTGACACTAAAGCTTTCCTTACTAACATCCTCCAGAGTATGAGAGAATAAGTTGTACCCATCACCAAGATTTTGTAAAAAAAAAAATTTTCATGTAGGCGTCTTGATGACTTATGTTTTTCATTCAGAAAATATTTGTAGAGCACTTACTATGTACCCGGCACTATGCTAATTAGATGTTGCTAATAAAAGGTCCTGGTAGAAACCATATGGTATTTCCCATGTAAATTCCTTTTTCTGCCTTACTCTTTCAGAAGTCGTCCTAAATAAGGACTACAAGTCAGTTCCCAAATTGAATTGTATATTTGGATTGTTCTGGACACTTGTTAACATGCCTTTGTGACAAAATATTTCCAGAGCAAATCAGGGCAAGTTCATGTTGTCCCCCAAAGACCAGCCAGATCAAGAGCCAAGTTAGTACCTAACTCCCCATGCTCTTGAGGATGTGACTGAACCAAAAATTATATCCTATGTGAACAATTAAGGTTTGAATTTTGCAGTTGTCTTTGTAAAATGTGTTGTATCTCCTGACTCTGGAAACTGTTCTTCCACTCGGAGTGGGTATGCTCCAACTTCGTGTGAGAGATTCTAGTTCTAGGCTCTTTATCCACGTTACCTGTTGGGTTCCGAATCAATCTGCACATGCTGCGTCACATTTTCCATCTAGAATTTTTAGCAAGTAGGCTGAAATGTGCCTGATTACAGGGTCCCCAGTCCACATAGTGAAGGGGCATCAGTCTAGGAAGTGACTTCCGGTTGACTTGGGGCTGGGTCCAGTCTAATCTCTGTCTCCATTGATGCCATGAGATTTTGCGTAGGGAATAAATTGATGCTAGAGTCAGTGGGATTGTTGATATTCTTAGTGACAGAAATAGAAATCAGTGAAGTGTGGTGTGGTGGAAACAGACAAACCTGACTGTGGTTCTGGCTTCCCCATTTACTAGCTTTGAGGTCACCGAACCTCTCAGCCTCCTTTCTCTTCTGTCAAACATGAATAGTAATTACTACTGACAAAAAAAAAAAAAAACAAAAAACAAAAAACAGGTGTTCCATAAACAGTAGGTACTACTTTTGTTATTAACAACTACAGATAGATTTATAGCCTATTAATGTGAATATATAGGAACGACCTAGCAAAATCCAGTTGAAATGCACAACATCCGGGTGAAATGGGTATAGTTTAGGTAGACAGGTGTGGCTAAAATTCTTCTGTATATACCAAAGTCTGGGCCCTGTAGGTTTTGTTAAAGATTGAAATCCAAGTGAGCAGAAACTGTCATTTGTATTTTGTAGCAAATATTTATGAGTGCCTGCTATATCCCTGGCATTCGGCACAGGAAGGTAGGAGCTTCTTTGTAGATGGTCCTGGATCTGATAAAACACTCCTTCCCAAAAGAATTCAGGTGTCCAGGCAGGAGTAGGAGAACAGACTTTTCCAGCTAAGAAGCAGCAGGGGACAAGATCCAGTGCTCGGGGTGGAACCACGCCAACAGGAGCTCCTTTGGGGAACCGTAGGAAAGGAAAAGGACCAGGATTTCAGCTTTAGACAGAAGAAGGAGAGAAGTTGTGTCTGTAGTTGGCCTGATGGGGAGGAAGCGTACAATGTTGAACAAAGGGAAGTTCTAGATTTCCAGGGAAATCCCTTAGTAAGATTTGGCTAAACTTGACCCTGAGGTTTGAACAGAGAGGCTGAGTAGTAGACGAGTTAAGTTTCGGGTCTAAATCCTGGCTCTGGTCCCACTGAATACATGTCTTTGGGTGAATCACATTACCCCTCCGAGCCTCCCGTCTCCTCGTCCACAAGAGTGTAGGGGAAAATATGTTCTCCGTGAGAAGCCTGGCAATCTAAAAACTCGTTTGGTGTTGACAGTCACCACATTTCAGTGCCCCTCCATTTCCTTCAGACTGAGAGTGCCAAGAACCTTTGGAGGAGGTTTTGGACAATTTATGAGTAAACTGTTTTCCTGGTGGAAAAATGGCAGAGAGGAGAGACTGGGAGCTGTTTGCATTATTGGAGCCATAGATGCTATAGGAATCTTTACTAATACTGTGGGTTCTTTAGGTTCAAGTTCTCCATTTTTAAAAATTCAATCTTAACTCCTGTACTGCGACACTTAACAGCCTTTTTAAAGGTGTACAGTTCTCTGGGGTTTTGTGTCTTCACAAGGTTGTGCAATCATCACTACTAATCCTAGAGCCATTAGATTTTTTAAATATAGTCTTTATCATTAGTAAGGTAATTGGTCCTATTTAAAAACAGAAATCCTTTAACCTTCCAAAAGCACCCACAGCGGAAAGCCAGTGTTCGGTGAAAATGAGCAGCGCGTGTGGGTGGATGGCATCAGACCCTTCACTTGGTCCCTCCGAGGTGCCCCTGATGGCACAGGTGCTAGGTGTGCGGCGAGATGGCAGTCATCCAGCCTCGGTGGCGTATGCCCGCAGTGATGCAGAAACTTGCAGGGTTAGAGAAGGCGAAGCGCCCTGCTGCGGAAATGGCCCTTCCCCGCTTGGGGCTGGTGGTTGTCGCAAGCCGCCCTGTGGGGAGCTCTCCTGATGACAGCTTACCCCCCGCTGTGGGCCCGCCACCTCCTCTACGTCTGAGCATCAGAACCTGGCTTGCTGGTCCACCTTGTCAGGCCCGGTCCTGCTGCCGGATGTGACAAGGGGCCACACCGCTTGCCTCTCCTGCCCCAGTCTCTGACTCCTGCATGGAACATGGCTGGCCCTGACCTCTGCTGATACAACCAATCCTTGCTTTCCGGTTCTTGAGACACATTCAGTGTGTAATTCCTCACTCCTCCCGTACCTGGAGCCTGTCTTGGACCCAGGACTTAGAAAACTGTGGAATTTCTATGGCACTGCGTGGTGTGGTCTCTCCAGCAAACATTCTAACAGGGCAGGAGTCACAGACCCTGTGATGCCATCGTGCCTCAGCGGGGCAGGGCCCTGTCTCATGGCAGGACTTTTGGGATGAGCGTCCCTGCCTCTCTCGGGGTGGGCCCGAGGCAGAGTGCATGAAGCCACCAGCGCAGTGCAAGGCTCGGTGTGATCTCCCGGCACAGGGGATTTGTTCTTACCCTTAAACATTTGAAGGGCTGAGAGGCTAGGCTGAGAAGGGATTTGATGCTTTACATCTTGGCATGTGACGTGTCTCAGTCCTTAAAAAACAAAAAGAACTCTTATCCTCTTTTTAAACTTTTACATTTGCCAGGGAGTTACTTCCTTTTGATTTATCCATAAACTTCTTTTTCCCTCTCTCATTTCTTTCTTCCCTCTTTCATTCCTGCATTTCTATGAGAGTCTCCTGGGCGGCTGGTGGCTCCCGATTAGAGACGTCCCTTTGCAGCTGGCTCTGGCTGTTATGGTTCTCATTGAACTCTCTGGGGCAATAGAAAGCCCTGTCTCCTGACCTTTTCTCTGTGATTAACTTCTCCTGCTACAGTGGTCTTAGCCATGGAGCCCTTCCTGATGTTTTCCAAGTATGTCTCCTTCCGGTAGACTGAGAAGGCACAAAAGGGCGGACCACTTTAGGCTTTGATGTTGACCTTTCCAGGTTTTCATCCAGGCCTTATCTTTGTAGCTCATGTGTTCATTTAGGTTGGGTTTGGGGGCTTGGAGCTCTGGAAGGCATCTCCCCCAAGCCCCAAGGGCACACACTGAGAAGAGCACTGCTCCCGTGCCTCCCCTCCCTACCGTGCTTCAGCTGCAGGGATAGACGTGCGTTAGGAAACCATCTCCAGTGCCTGACCCCATGCACACCACGCTGCCCCACAGGGCACAAGCCCTGTAAGCTGGCTCCCGACGGCACGCCTGGAAGCTGGGCAGTTTGGGCCTCCTCTCCCAATCCAGAATTGCTCCTGTCCTCTCATGGGTCCTCATCCCAGACTGTTGCTCATAAATCAGGGAGGGATGGGTGGAAATTAAATACCTTTTCCCCTAAGAAAACTGTGATTAACTCATGGCATTTGTACCCCTTCTGCTTTTCAAGCCATATTTTCTGCCTCTCACCAGCTGTGACCTTTGTCAAGTCACTTAACCTGTTTGAGCCATAGATGCCTCTCTAAATTATGGAGATCAGCCTCTCAAGACTGCTGTCATGATGAAAAGAGGTCACTTCAGGTCCGCCCCACAGCACCTTGTATGTTTCCTTTACCTCCATTCACACACATATGCTAATACACTCATCTCATGTCTGCTGTTCGCCATGAGTGCCGGATAGTCAGGGACCCGAACTGTTTTCTCTGTCCTCTATCCCAAGCCCGATGCGATGCCCCACACACAGTAGTAGCTGTGGGTTGCCCGACAAGCAGAGGGAAGACACTGAGCATATACCAAATGTAGTGTAAGACATTCATTTTCTCTCTCCCCTCCCCAGTTGCCTTCTTTAGATTTAAGCTCCTGAACAACTAGTTGCTTTTTCTCTCTGGACACCACGAAGCCCTGTTACATTCCTGTTTCCCTCTTCGGGTGTCGGCAGCTGCAGTGCTCACAGCCGAGTTTGTGGCCCTCGCAGCAGGTGTGCCGAAAACCTCACAGCCCACAACTGCAGCATCACGTTCACCCCGGCTTCCATGTCTTCCCTTTGCCCCTACTTCTTTTCCTGCCCTTGTTGGTCTATTAAATTGCTTTAAATCTTATTTAGAACAAAAAATGTCAGTTCATTTAAGCTAGTAAAGTAGACGGTTTTGTTCTATGTAGTATCCACTTGGCTGTTTTCTTTTTCAGTTACGATGGTGAAATAACTTTTTTTTACTTAAGTTTTTTAGTGTGAGGGGTCAGAGAATATTAAGCAAGAGTAGCATAAGAGACTTTGAAGTCGAAGGATTTGAGCTGGAATCACCATTAGCTGTAACCATGGGTAGGCTTCTGGGAATCCTTTTCTTAATCTGTAAAATGGGTGGTATAAATGGGATTATTTGGGGGATTAAGTGAGATAAGGTGGCTCAAGCCTCTGGCGCACACTTGGGGAGCACGCTCCACTGTCCCCGTTCTTCTGGGCTCCGCATATGGTAGGCGCTGCGAACAGGAACCCCTTCGTTTCTCCTGTGACTGATTGTCTAGAAGAGCCATGCAAATTAACATGTGCTTCATGCCAAATGGGCAACTCACACAAAGGCCTCTACCCAGGGAGGTGTTCACAACCTCTGGGGTCCTGTGAGGAGCGATGCTCTGTCCCACTGGGCAGCAGAGGTTCACTAGGACTTGAAGCAGGAGGGCTTGGGGCCCAGAGACACCATCTGAGGAGGGGCTCAGAGGCAAACTTGAAACAAGAGGATTCCTGTGGGTGAGGGGAGTCAGGGAGCTGGTTGCTTGGACGTGATGAGACGGGGCCTTTGATTTGGCACGGCTTCGGGCCAGCCCTCAGAAAGCAGACTGCGGACGACCTCATCTCCTTCCCCCTCTCCTTCCATAGGCCACGCAAAGGCTGGGCTTCTGGGAAACTGTCTGCTCGTTTTGTCTCAGCAGAATGGACTTGGCCTTTCATCTGTTCTGCCATTGACGAGTGTGTGACCTGCATGACCTTCATCTCTTCATCTGTACGGTGCCGGTGGCAGTAGCACCTGCCTCACACTGTTGTCGTGAGGGTCTGCTGAGCTCCTAGCCGGGTGCTGGCCCTTGGCGGGCCACCTGTCGGGTCGCTCTCGCTGAGACCAGAACTGTGACAGTGAGGGTTCTCTGACAAGATGTGCTGTGAGGCATCGCTGGTGCTCCTTCTCCCACCTCTTGTCCCAAAACCTCTCTACCCAGGCCAAGCCTCCTATTTCAGAGCAGAATCTAAAAGTGTAGGACAAGCTGTGTTTATACTTTTGTTTCTTTTCCAAAAAAGAAAAGCTGAAACGAAGAGGACTTCTTTCAGAGTTTCCTTTCCCTTAAAAGTAGTGAACTGAGGAAAGACTTATGGGCTCCCCTGTGCCAGTCAGGACCTGTGACTAAGGAGGTGTGTGCCTCTGAGAGGTGGACCGGGCCCTGCGGCGTGGGAACTGTAGTGCTGACTGTGCATTTTTATGGGGAAAAGAAAAGCCGCACAGTGGACCTTCAAGTCCCTGGGCAGCTCTTAGCTAATTCCGTGCTGGGGTCAAAGAGGTGTTGCTTACCTGGCCCCGGGGGTTGGGGGGGGTGCTCCCACCTCTCCGCAGGTCCTACCCCGCCCCTCCCCCCTCTGTCTTGGGAAGCTGTGTTTTATGATTTGAGCAGCCAGGGTTCCTTTATTTCACCTGACTCTTTTCCAATTAGTAGCCACTCACCTCAGGGGAACATAATTAAGAGGGCTCTAGTTGTCTGGGGAAAGGAATTAAACAAATTGTGAACGTGCAGTAATAATGAACGGGGCTGCAAGACCATTAATAAGTCTGCAGGAGCCGCATTCATGCGGGGAACGAGCCCGTGCATAGAACTTACCTATAAGAAAGTTTTCTCGTCACAGGCTTGAGTTCGTAGGAGGATTGGGTGAGTAGCCCCCTTGGGATACCGGCACGGCTTTTGGCTTAAGTATCGAGCGTGTGCCGTGGGTCAGCGTGGGCATAGCCATCCCACAGCCCTGCGTTTGAGTTACAGCTTCCCTGTTTACTAGCTGTGTGGTCTTGCGCGAGTTACTTCACCTTTCTGAGCCTGTTTTCCAATCTGAAAATGTGGATAACAGCACTGCCTTGGAGAGTTGTCTTGAGAATTCCATGTAAATAATGCATAAAAGCAGCTGGGTTACAGTAGCTCGATAAATATTCTAATGTTCCCTTTCAAATTAAACATACCTTTCCGGTATTAGGTTATATTATATATTATATTATATTGTCACTGCCTTTTCACCAGCAGCAGACCATCTTTCCTTCTCAGGGAAGAAAGAAGAAAGAATAGTTTCTACTCTTCTAGAATATAACTGATGAAGTCAGATAGTACAGTAATTCCCCGAGAACAAAGGCCTAAAAGAGCTATATTCAGAGATGCACAGTGGCATCCCACAGTTGCTGTTGGCCACAGGGCAGTTGTGACACAGTTGTCATGGCCTGCCTGTATATATGAACATGGTCATAGCTGTTAATATGGTCACTGCTTTAATTATGTGCACTATTGGTTCCGCATATGTTGTGTCTAACTGACATTTAAAATGTCCCTGAAATCGGAATCGGCATTGAAATGTAAAGTCACCATGAATGCTGAAAGTCAGAGCTGAGAAGCATGGTGTTCATTTGCTAGTAGTTAAACAGATATTTGCGTTGCTGTGTTCTTGAGAAGCAACCAACACGTTCTTTGGAGGACCCAATAAGGGACGGTAGCTTCTAGGTGAAATTGGATTATGTCTTGTAATTGAGATACCCTTGGGAAAACACTCACACTGATGACTGGATCACAGAGTGATGCTGAGTGATCGAACTCCGAATGCTGAAGGAGTGTTTGAGGAACCGCTTTAGCAAACGTATTTTGCGGGGCGCCTGGGTGGTTCAGTGGGTTAAAGCCTCTGCCTTCGGCCTAGGTCATGATCCTGGAGTCCTGGGATCGAGCCTGCTTGTGATCTCTGCCTGTCAAATAAATAAATAAAATCTTTAAAAAAAAAACAAAAAAACAAAAAAAAAACAAACGTATTTTGCTGTATTTTCCTTTGAAGGTATGCTCAGGAGTGATAGGTGGCTTTTAAATTTTGTCATTGTAAGTGGTGAGAAAGTAACAAATTACAGTTTACTTGTGGTCTTTGCATTTTTTTTTAAAGATTTTATTTATTTATTTGACAGAGAGAGATCACAGTAGACAGAGAGCCAGGCAGAGAGAGAGAGAGGGGGAAGCAGGCTCCCTGCTGAGCAGAGAGCCTGATGCGGGACTCGATCCCAGGACCCTGAGATCATGACCTGAGCCGAAGGCAGCGGCTTAACCCACTGAGCCACCCAGGTGCCCTGGTCTTTGCATTCTTGGTGGTGTATGAAACTAAGAGTAAAGGTTGCCTTCCGAAGAAAGTGTTAAGCAACCTACCGAGCTCAGTAAGTAGAAGGGTGGTGACGAGAGCGTGCTTGGTGTCAGCAGCCCACGAGCCAAACGATGCCTCTCAGCTCCCTGCTCTCATAATAGAGCCTCAACTGTCCTCACCAGGGCTTGGCCAGGTATCCCTCAGGACTAGGGCAGGAATGAGAATATCATTCTTGGGGTGCAAAGAGAAGGGGTCCAGTGGGACCAGCCCTGTCAGGGCCTCGGAGAGAACCTACATGGATGTGAGAAGTCACTGAGCCTACCACGTGCTGCTCCTGTAACAAGGACTTCACGGGTTCTCTCCAACCTTTGCCACTGTCCTGGAAGATTTCCAGTGGGGCCTGTCCTACCCTTTTAGGAAGCACTTTGCCAAAAAATAACAAAAGATATAAAAAAAAAAGAAACAAAAACAGTAAGAAAAGGAAAACAACAACAGTAGCAGCCCTGCCTCTTGATTTAGTAATTTCTATGATTGGGAATTCATGCCCATGAAGTTGTTCATTGTCATTACCGCGTGACTTACAGTGAATCGTTGGAATCGTCAGACTTAATGTCTAACTCCAGAACTAGGATGCAGTAAATTAAGGCACATCCGTATGTGGTGGACTATTACACAGTCTTTAATCACAAAGAGTGTAGGCTACTATGGGAGAGGTTAACGTGGCCAATGAGAAAATAAAATATGTATGTACCCTATAATTTCAAAGATATAAATATGTTTGTTAATGTGGGCTACTATCGAGTAAGAAAAATGTGAAAGTCAAAGTAGTGTTAAGGTGATGTGATCCCCGCCCCCAAATTTCTCTTTACAATAAAAAGCCGAAGAAAAGAGGTTTCCAAAGAAAACGAGTCAGTAGCGGCAGTAACAGTTGAGGGTTACTGAGGATGGAAATTTTCAGAACGCACCGAGAATTACCCAGTTACATATTTGCTACATTGAGATGTTAAGGAGACTCTGGGTTTCCTTTTTCCCCCCATTTTCCTCTCCCCGCTTGGAATTCGTAATTAGTATCTTTGCAGAGCAAAAATGCAAGTCAGTTCAGGGAAGTATTTGAGGCTTTATCAGCAGATGATGACAGTGTAAAAGGTATTGGTCTAAATTTGCATTTATACAAAACATGGAGCTGCTGTGATTTCAGAGTAAATGTGTTTTCAATATTTTCTAAATACAGAGCTGGTGCAGCCCTAACAATGCTTGGCTAAGAAATTGCACTTCTATGATAGGCCATAATTACTCTTTGGGAAATTATTGGGCTGAAAACAAAAATGCCTACCTAATGATACCTGAAGTGTGGGTCTCACTTTGTCCCGTTTTGCATCTGTAGCCACTTCTGCAAGACTCCTTTTCTTCTCTTTCAGAGTATCAGTGATTTTTATTGCAGGACAAAGGGCATGGCATTAAAACCTACATATTTAAAATTCTAGAAAACATTTCATTTTCAGGTAAGAGGCTTCAGTTATAGAGACTTTTGCAGGATTTATTTTCACCTTTTTCTTGGGGGTGTTTGAATAGCCTTTTTCTGTACATTAACTCATTTGCTGAAATTTCAGTTCTAAAATTCTAGTTAAAACTCACCGTCCTTTGTCAGTTGCATGATTAAATGTAGAAGCTGGAAAAGTTGATGAGATTTGGTTAAATATTATGGATTAGAGTTTTTCTCCCTTCTATGTGTTAGGCTGTGCTTCTGGACAAATTAATAAGTGACCATTTTTCTGGAATTCTGCACTCTTCCTGCTTCCTTTCATTACATTAGGCAAGGTTCCACTAGATGAGACATTTGCAGTCTTAAGACTTCCTGCCAGGGTTCAGACTTTGTATTTTTGACATTGAAGCTGTCGTGTTCCTGAAGCTACTTAATTAGAAACACATTCATTTCAGTGTACACTGGAAAAAGCTTGGACAGCAGAGCCCGGCACACTGGGAAGTTTGAGCATTTGTGTAGCTGGCGGCTAAACTAATGGTTTACAGTTTAAGCGAAAAAAATATCATAGGGCATTTCCTTGCCCCTAGAAGCGAAGAGAAGCTGAATGTGCACAGCGGATACCTTTTTTAAAAAGGAGAGAGGAAGAAGAAGAAAGCAAAGAAAAGACAACTTCACTTTCACTGCAGTTGTGTGTATAATTCTTTCTTTGGCTATTATCAAATACAAAAGTCTTCTAGAAGAATAGTTCCCAAACTGTGCTGCTAATATTCAAGTCTGTTTTACAGGCTCCCAAGATATATTACTGCTGAGATCTGTAGTAAGGAGGACATTTTATATTCTGGGGAAGGATTTTTTGCTTGAAGAATGTTATTTGTTGAATGGTGATGGGGGAATTGTGCCCTCTCTTATTTTTAAATGTTTGAGCAATTTAAAAATGCACATCTGATGTTTAAAAACCTTCATTCCCTATCCATTGCTTTCAGGATGATGCCTAAACTCCTTAGTATTCAAGTGAAAACACACCTCTGCGTTCTTACTTCTTACCCCTCTGGTTTTCCCCACCCTGTTCCCAAGGAAAGCCATTCTTGTAGATCCACCTGCTGTCTCCTGGCCGCCCCAGAGGAAAGGCGCCTGGTCACCTTGATCAGAGCCTGGTGTCTTTGCCAGAGGCTCACAAAATACTCTTGCACCTTTCATAGGATGTGCTATGTACTACTGGAGAGACCTGGGGAAAAGGTGCCCACTCGCTCTCGTCCTCCTGCTTGTTGACCTCCCTCCCTTACTGTCCCTAAGAAATGTAGTCATGGGAGGTGGACCCAGGGACTTTAAGTTCAATGTTATGAAGTCACCAAAAGAAGAGACTTCAGAGTCCTCTCCGGTTTGCTGCTCCCTTTGTTTTGTGGCGTTAGAGAAGGGATTTAAGCTCTCTGGGGCTATTCTGGTCCTCTGTAAAATGGGGATAACACCTGCCTTATGCCATTGTTGTGCGGATTAGGAAAGATGAATTTGAAGTTCCTCATATACCGCCTAGCCCCTTTATTGGTAAGTAGCATCATAAATGATAATGTGTGTGAGCGCGCGCGCACACACACACACACACACACACACACTCCTGAAACCAAAGGAAATCAGTCCATAATGCCTAGGTTTTAAGAGCTTTGGAGTTGGGTTCTCTACTCCTGCCCAGTCACTGAGGGAGCAACCATTGCCCTCCCTGTGAATGAAGCAGTTGAAGGGGGCTTTGTGGATTGTGGCGCCATTGGATGGCATATGTGCATTTGGTGGGGAAAGGATTGCTCAAAGTTCCCCACATACTTAGGCCAGTCAGAATGGACCGTTAGATCACATCCCTGATGGCAGAAGGAAACAGCAAATAAAGAAAAAAAATCATCCTTCACTGAAACACATTATGCCTTCCATTCAACCCTGTTAACTGCCTTTTCTGTTGTGATTGTGGTGGTGATCATTTCCATTGGTGCCAGGAACTATACTGATCACTTGACATGTAGTCTCTTGCATTCTGATCGCGAGGGGCCCATTTGATTCCAGTGTCCCATTTTAAAGACAAGGCCACTAAGTCTGTGTAATCACAGGGCTGCCCCTGACGGATTAACGCCAAGGTCGGCGCTCTTCCCACCACCCGTGCTTCTTCTCGTGCTGCCCACATTTTGAAATTCTTCGGAAGTTTCTAGGCTTGGGAACAAAATGTCACATTAGGATTTTTGTTGTGAAAGGAAATGTAACTGTGCATACGTTTATTAAAACAGTTTTTCTCCAAATAGTGAACCATCTGTAATTTTCTGTCAGAAGCAACAGACATTAAAGCAGCTGTGTGTCTCTGTTTCTCTTCACAGTGCTCCCATGCCCTACCTCATAGGAATCCATTTAAGTTTAATGGAGGTAAGTTGGCGCCTTTCCTCCCCAGATCTCTCTACTTGCAGCTTTGTTTTGCTCTGTGACAGTGGAAAAGACCCAGTCTCTGGATTCACAGCTCTGCACGTGGGAGCATGTCCGAGCAGCACGTCTTGCGCGGCCCCCTCCCAGGTGCACAGAGCTGAGCAGTCCACCGAGACCCCTTTCCACTGGCTCTGGTTTCCAGTGTTTTTCCACTTTGCTTGGAGATTGTCGATTTCCATGGGTGAGAGAGTGAGGTTCAAAGAGGCAGGAGAAAGGGGTTCTTCAAGGGTTTGAACCAGGGAAGGGAAGTTGCTTGCTCTTCAAAATGATGTTGATTCCAAATCACTGGAACAGTATTACATTTTCATTGTAGAGGATGTGATATAAGGAAGTATAAAGAAGAAAGTTAAAATTATCCACAATACCATTATTTCCAGATTCAACTACTGTTAGCATTTCACTATTCTTCCTCCTAGTCTATATTCTGTGAACATATATTTTGTTTGAATGTGCATAACTGATGTGTATATCCATATATACATACATACATATATATATAATTTTATGTCTATTTCACTTAACATTGTAGAATGGGGATTTCTACATGTTTTTAATCTACTTTCAGTAATAATAATTTTTAATTTGGGGCCTGTCAGTCCACCATTTGGATATACCACAACTTAACCATTTCCCCATTATTGTTGGACACTTAGGTTGTTTATCATTTTTCACTGTTATAAATAGTCTTTCGGTGAACATCTTTATGCATAAGGTTTTATCTGCCATTTTGACTTACTTCCTTAGCACAGAACCCCCAACGTAGAAATGCTTGGTCAAAGCTATGAATCTGGTGCCAGATTGCTTTCTGCATGGCTGTACCAATTAGATAGCAGTTCTTTTAAAGGACTTTTCTGTGCTTTTGTAAGTGCCATTGGTTCGTAGACATGAACCTTAAGCTTTTCCCTCCTCAAGAGAGAGCTTAAATTTGTACTAGAGCAAAACGGGGTGGGAGGTGGGGGGCTTGCCTGTTTTGCACAGGAGATACGCTCTCAGAGGGAAAATCTAGAGCCATGTCCGTCTGTGATGATGCTTTGCATGTCTTAAAGGAAGTGCTACTTCTCTTCTTCTGTTCCCTTCATTTCACGTCGACGAGGACCACCTGCTTCTTCACTAACTGTTGCACACTGTGCTATTGTGCTTACGAAAATGAAACAAGTTGGTTATCGAAAAACCTGTTTGTTTGACATTGAGAATCTTGATCAAAATAGACCACAGAAATCTGCTCAAATTTCTAATTTGACAGGACGGCCATGTGGCTCCTACATTCTGTTAACAGTTCCTCCTTGTCATCACCCAGCCCTGAGCACATACAGTACACAGTTTATGGACTATCTTGGATGGTGTATTTAGATCAGATTGAAGAGATTTCTTCTGTGTTTTACCTTTGTTTGTCAAGTTTCGGGGTGCATTCAACTCTCCTGTGCGAAAAATTAAAAGTGAATCCTTTCTCATCGACCTTTCATGCCAGTTGTTGCAGAGTTTGAAACACGAATCTGAAGACCATTTGGTCTGTCGGAGTCCACAGCTCTCTCCCGCCCCTCCTCCTGCCTTCCAGACTGTTCCAGCACAGGCTTTTTCAGACTCCTTTTCATGTGCCTTTACCTTCAGCATTGTCCACATTTCTAGTCTTAGCTCGGTTTTCTTCTCCACATGCCCTCTAGTCATCTCACCTGAGGCCTTTTGCTTCAGCTACCAAGGCAATGTCAGGGACTCAGCTGTGATTCTCATACTGGGTCCCTTTCTGTGAACTTCAGATGCAAAGTTTCAAGCGCCAGTTGACTGTCACCTGGTGTGCTGCCGATACCTCAGATGCAGTCTTCCCCAAACAATGCATTATCCACACACACAGAGAGACACGTACGCACGCACGCACGCACGCATAGGCCTTCTGGTGCTCCGGGTCCCTGAGTGGCACCAGGGCCTACGAAGGCACCAGGGCCCGACCTGCAGAGCCCAATGGAGTAATCCTCTTCATCATTCTTTCTCTCAAAGTAGTGACCACAGTTCTCACCCGACTCTTCACCCAGTTCCTTTCTCACTGCCTTCACTGACCTTTTTCTTTGCTGGATTCTTACGAAGCCTTCCTCATTCACGTGACAAGCAAAATGACAGCCTCTGTGTTCCAGACATCAGCTCGGCTGTGGAAGGATGAAGACGGAGACGAAATTCAGGGCACAGTCCCAACATTTGGTGGCCTGCCGTCTGCCTCGTCACTGTACCTCTGTGGCCCAGCTCTCTCTGCCCTCCCCGTGTTCTGCCCCTTCTCCACCGCTGTCACGCCTCATGTCCTCTCCCTGTCCCTTGCTAGCCAGTGCCCTCAGTGATCCCTGAACACTAAGCCTGCTCTTTCCAAAAGTCCCCCAGTTGTCATCTTTCACTTCCTGTGCCTCTTGCTCTGGATGATAGCTATTTGCTTCCCCGTCCTCTCTGTCATCCCTAGGAGTAGGAGTTCTGTGAGAACAAAGACCGTGTTTCATTTGTGTGGTGTCGTCAGCACCTAGTGGGACACTGAACAGGTGCTTCCTGAAAAGAAGAATTGAGTGCACGCTTGGAAAACGGGAATTCGGAACAAACTTAGAGCCTCCACTGGGCATCACTGTTTCCAGGGAACCCAGCGCTAAAATTTTACTGAAAGATGGAGTACCATTTTTTCCCCTTTTTATATGACTATAAGGCATTTTTGAAAAGGCCTTTGGTAGTAAAACATGCAATGCAAAATGTACCTAAATTTTGAAGCGAATATTTGAGACCGTTTGGTGTTTAGGTGAATGGGGTGCAAGTCTGCTCTCCTCAGCCTTTGAAGGGTTTTAAGTGAGAAGGTTCGGGAAGTACCAGGCAAGATAAATCTTAGACCTGTTTGAAATTGGGGAGGGGTTTGCCATGCCGCAGCCTGTGTGGTCAGCACTAGAAGGAAAACAGAAGTAGTTGTCGCCCCGTTCTGGAGGCCAGCTAAGCCACTTTCCAGACAAAGTGGTGTTTCCCGGGTGTGTTGGGCAGCTGCGAACGACCCACTCATGGAACTGAGTCTCTCTGTCTCCTCGCGTGCATCTGGGCTCAGACTCCAAGTGCTCTAATCATTCCTTTTGATTGGGATTATCTGGTTCTGTTATGCCCTTCAAGGGAGAGAAATGCTTTCCTGAGATTTCTTCCAGGAGCTATGGGCTGTAATGCTCGGGGAGGAGCTCGTACCTGGGGCCAAAGGAAAGCTCTTTAAGGAAGGAGCTCGGGAAGGCCCATCTCCTCTCGCACACTAGTTTTCTTACTGGCAATTCAGCAAAAGGCTTATTTTTGACTGTCTTGTTATTTTTTCTTGAAAGCTATAGGCACCTTATTATGCCTTTGCATATGTGCCAGAATTTTTTAAACTTCAAATGAATGTGGCAGATGTTCATAAAAGTTTAGAAAAAGCTACCATAGGAAGACTTTTTAACCATTTTTATGACACTCAAATTTGTTGCACAAAAGGAAATATAAATTATAACCTAGTGTTCTCATCTGAAAAAAGGTTATTTTGGGGAAAGACCTCATTCTGGTCTCCGTGCTCTACCAGGGTGCCCTTGCTGTGTGTCAAATGGTAACCTCATCCCCTTAAAGAGACTGCCTTCCTTCTAAAGTGACAAGTTTTTAGTTGATCCTGATTCTTACCCCTCCTTCTGCCTTTTTATATTCTTTCTGTCATTTAAGCAAACATTAATTTGAGGCTAGTGGTAAGTTAGCAGGATAGCCAAGGCTATTGGCATAGACCTAGTTTCTTCTTGGAGAGAATGATCTTGTTAGCTGGCAGCTAAGAAGTACCGAAACGTGGCCAGATTACACAGTGGCTGTTCCCTTTCATTTCTCTCAACCTCGGTTCAGTTCAGGAGACGTTTCTGCCGCCCCTGTTCTGTGCCATGGCCGGTAGCAGGTGCCAGGTCACATCTGGTCGATGGTGCTTCTCCTATTTGACAAATGAAGACTTTCCTTTCCAAGCCTCGCAAACAATGCTTTGTGTCCAGGCCTCAGAGCGACGCGAGGGATGGATGCAGGAGATCATGTATGTATCACTCCTGCCGGCAGAATGCTCAGGAAGGAAGTAGGAAAGGCGATGGGCCTGGCACAGTTCCAGACAGCGGCTCGGGCTGGCGTGTAGGTGCCGCTCCACCTAGACACAGGGGCACCTAGACATAGTGGCTGGAATGTGGGCTCCGGATGCCGGCTCCCCTCTGCCTGCTTATGCGATCTTGGGAATGGTGGTTGACCTCTTAACCTCTGTTGTCTTACGTATCAAGTGAGGGCAGTGGCCATATCTCCCTGAGAGGACTGTTGGGGGATCCGGTGAGCTGATGCTTATTAGGTACCTCGCACAGTGCCTGGCACATGGAATTCAACAGAGATCAATGACCATCACTGTTTTCATTTCCTCAGTGGCCTTGTAAGTCATTCACGTTGTTAAGCTGATGGCTTTGACTTCTGTTTCAGAGACACTTAGGTTACCAGGCTCATCGTCCTCACCATCTGGGCAAGGAGAGTGTCACAAGATTGGTTTGTGCTCACCCTGTTGTGTCCTGGTTTGCAGTGCTAGAGGGACCGAGTCAGGGGTGGGAGCAGCACCTGGAGAATGCGAAGGCGCTGTCTGTCCCCTGCTGGACCACTCCCTGCTGCAAGAGTTTTAGGCATGATACTTTGTCTCTCTCTATCCTACTTTCTTCATCTGTAATAGTCCTTAGTATCCATCTTTTAGGATTGTGGTAAGGATTAAAGAAGGGAGTCCTGTATGTGTCCCATCACGTCCTAGGGCCTGGCCTATGGTTAAAATGCTATCTGTATCCCCTTCTACAAGAATGTTTCGAGAGCCTTCTGCATACACAGGCACTGCATCGTGTGACGAGTTCTGTATGAAATGGTGAACGTCACATGATCCCCGCCTTCACAGGGTTTTGTCTGGGGCAGATGCAGATAAGAGGAAAGTAATTACAGTGAATCTGGGATGCCCTGGGCCTGGAAGAGCAGACACCACATCTAGCCTTGAGGGCTGTGCTTCCAACTTCAGTTCCGACTACCTGAACTGAAACCAGGGAAACTGGGAACGGCATCGACAGAGACTTAAAATGAACACCATGGAATTTTCCAGAAAGTTTGAGTAGTTCAGTATCTGACAGGAACACAGAGCTGAAGGGAGAGAGGAGAGCTGAGGTACGCAGGCAAGGGCCAGGCTATCCAGGGCCTTGTAAGCCTTGTTAAAGAGTTTGAACTTTATAGGGCAATGGAGAGCCATTGGAGTGTGTAAATAGGGGAGGGACATGGTCAGGCCTTCTCCTTCTGGGCCATTAGAAACACAGTCCTTCCATATAAAATGCTTGGAAACTGCTTAACCATGTTAATAAAGTAAATTGATATTTATAAAGATCAAGGTAATTCTTAAGTAAATTACACACCACGACCATATATATAAAATTCAGATGTGTTAGCGTCCCAAACCCAAGCTTCCGAATGGCTCCCTTGCCACCACGCCGTGGCAGAGGTGTTTGTGGTGATGACTTTTCTTCAGGGGTTTAAGCACCACTTTTACTAGGTTTTGTCTTTTCCTCCGTGTTTCCAAGTACTTTTTATGAATTAGATATTCTTTCTACAGCCCAGTTTGAGGATATAAATTTGGATTGCATACTAAGTGATAGTTCAGGCAGTAAAAACGGGGGGAGTGAGACCCAGAAACCAGGCTCACAGGCCCCTGGCCATCTTTCCCAGCACTGCAATGTCAAAACGCATGTGATAGGTACATGAGGGCACGAGGACAAGGTCACAGCATTCCTTTCTCTTTCTCACCATCCTTTACCTGGGGAGGCTTGGCGGGAGCTCCTAGGAGCCAACTTTGCAGTTGAACCGGGTGCTTGGCTCAGCACTGGGCCGGCACATCCAGGGACCAAGTTACTGGTCTGTGGGAGCCAGAGGCAGCAATTTCTGTCTGCAGTGGGGCTCAGGGTGTAAATAGCAGGCTTTCACACACACAAAAATCACAGGATTTACTTATTTACAGAAAAGAAAAATAACCTTTCTTTTTTCCTACCCATCTCAAAGAACCCGAATTTTTGTCAAATGAGTTGACACAATTTTAACTCGTTTTTTCTTTTCATTTTTCCCTGGGCACAGAAAGTCTTTAATCCTTTGTTCACTTTTTTTTTTTTTTTTTTTTACATATAAATTTATTTTTACACCGTTTCACAGCAAGTGGAGAAGAGTGTTTCCTGTTTACCATTGTGCCATTTTGCTTCTTCGCAGGACTCCACAGGTAGACGGTAATAAGATGTAGTTCACACTTGTTGATGCTGAGATTGATGCAAAACTCAGAGCCATAATTATATTCAGATGTAAGTGGTGGCTTGTATATGTATCCTCCCAGGAATTGAGAAATTCAGTGAAGACCTGTTGGTTAGTGCTCAGTCATCCCTTTCCTCCTTTATAAGAAGGAACAAGATAGGAAGGTTGAGACAGCTTCTGAATCCTTGCTCAGCACCAGACGCTGTGCCAGATACTTCACCTGTTTTGAATTTCGAGAGTTCCTCCAAATCCCCCTGCCAGGCGGGGGGTATCCGTATTTGCCAGTGGGGAAGCTGAGGCTCAGGGAAAGTCATTTCTATAGAATCCCTTTGCTGCGGGGGTGGTTTGTGAGGACCCAGAGCCTCTGCTCTGAGCACCATCTGAGCGGGCCATGTGGTTCCGGCCTCACCCTATCCCGTGCTGGGCAGAGGCCCCAGCTTTGCCCAAGCTTTTCCTTCTCAGGGTGGCCCCCTACCATGCACTGGGCATTGTGGTGAAGGGCTCGGGGAGACGCCTCTGGTGGCCTCATGTGCCTCCAGAGCAGAGGTCTGAGTGCACCTGTATCTGAGGCTGTGTGACTTAGCCTCGCCATGACTTCATTCTCTCTTCAGTAAAATGAGGACTGTGTCACCTAGCTAAAGGACTTGAGAGATTTTAGTGATACAATGGATGCGAAGAGCTTCTTTAGAACACTCTACCGAACATTATTCTTTGCAGTGAGGAGGGAAGTTCAGCACACTTGCTGGTGCTTGCTTTATCATATAAAGAAAAAAATGGCTTGGTTTTGCGGGGATTTCCTTAGCATGGTATCTGTTACCGTGCGGAACACCACACCGGAGTCCCTGTCACAAGCACGGCATTCAGTGACAATTCAGAGGCTCTGTTCAGCTTAGGGCCGGATGGAGCTCCTGCCTTCTGCCGGTTGGGTTTCCCCTGAAAGTGCTTTTCCTCCTCACACAGCATCTACTTTAAAATGAGGATGATTCTTAAATGTCACTTACCCTAATGTTGGAATTAGTTAATATAAAACAATTTAAAGCTCTGGTAGTAATTTATGTAATCAAAGGGAGCAAGTTCTTCTGGCTGATTTAAGAATCTCTTGCAGTCAGTACATTTTCAGTCTAATTTGTTGTGACTGAAATGTTCTCTTGTGAGATGAGATAAGCCTCTGTTATAGATTAGCAAAACTGAGTAATTTATGAGGGAGAATCCCAGTAGAAAATGTGAAACCATCATTGATGCTCCTGTTTGCCAATTTTCCCATCATCACTTAGCCAGTCATTATATGTAGGTTCCGCTTAGCAATGTGAAAACTGACTTCAAAGAAAATTTAGTTTATCAACTGTTACTAAGAGAAGCTTGAACTCATCAAAATCCTGTCAGATTAAGAAAAGGAGCGGCGCGCTAGGAGGCTGTGCAGCAAGAGTGGAAAGGACTCTTGGGCTCCAGAGCTAGGTGGCCCTGGATTCAAATTCCAGCCCTAGTTAATGTCTAGTTTAAGTCAAGGTGGCTTTAAACAAGCTCCTTTGTTGAACCAAGAGGTCAGTTGTGGTATTTCTGCTGCATCCCATAGTTAAGACTCCTTTCCACACAGGATTACTGTGTTGTCCTCTGGAGAGATGACTATTCAGGGGGCGCCTGGGTGGCTCAGTCGGTTAAGCGTCTGACTCTTGATTTCGATTTCATGGTCTCAGGATCCTGGGATGGAGCTGTGCGCTCAGCGGGGAGTCTGCTTGAGGATTCTCTCCCCCACTCTGCCCCTCCCTGGCCCCTGCTCGTGTGCTCTCATTCTCTCTCTAAAATAAATAAGTAAATCTGTTTTTAAGGGGGGGGGGGCACCTGGGTGGCTCAGTCTTTTAAGCGTCTGCCTTTGGCTCAGGCTATGATCCCAGAGTCCTGCAATCAAGCCCCACATCGGGCTCCCTGCTTGGCAGGAAGCCTGCTTTCCCTCTCCCTCCTGCTTGTGCAATCTCTCTATGTATTAAATAAATAAACTCTTTAAAAAAAGAGAGAGAGAGAGAGAGAGAGAGAGAGAGATGCCTGTTGGAGATACTTAATGATATCAACCATTGAATGAGGACCTCCCAGTGTACATGGCCCTTGAGCCATACCATTTCTAATGGTCACCCTGTGAGGGGAGTATAGACTTTATAGAGAGGATGTTGTGTTATCTCTCTAAACCTCAGACACCTCACTTTTAAATGGGTTGATTCCCCACTTCATAGGAGTTTTTAATGAGCAGTAAATGAGGGAATTGGTACCGGGCCCATGGTGCCAAATAAATGGAAGCAACTATACGTATATCCATATTCTGTAGTTCAAAGGCATCTACCTAAGATTGACTTTCTCCTTTCCCAGCCTCCTTTTGTATTTTTTAGTGAGTGACTTTTTCTAAATTGACATTAACTCAAAGGCACTTTTAACCGAGCACAGCCACATGGGACTGGTGACTTCTTTTCATAAAGTCCTTGCAAGTGATTAGGGGCGGGGCCCCTGTGGGAGCTCAGAGACCAGCCGTGTGATGATTGAAGAGCAGTACCCTTGGCCTAGGCAGATCCCACTTGGAATCCGGGCACATGTGGTTCTGTTTAACACCGTGCTCCACAGACTCATGGTCCGGGCTTGTGACCATCAGACATTTGTTGTTGATAGGTGAGGTCACCGCAGTAGGGGTGTTTGTCAACCAAATTAAACTTCCTCTTAATGACCTAAAATAATTGATTCGGAAGGCCTTTAAATGGGCCATGGCAGTGTGTAAGCAGGCTGAAATCTGGTATTTTCTGCACACATTATTGCGTGTTATTGTTTTGCTTGGGGGAAGATATGGATGGACCATTGGCTTTCCGGGCAGCTCCACCATTTGTCTGCACGAGATGTGGGCGAGTCCCTGAACTCCTGTGCGCGTGTGCCTTACCATCTGTGAAATGGGGCACCTGCCTTTACGCGATGACAGAAAGAATGTGACTAAAACTCCACGCCCACTAGTTTGCCCTCACTCAATGGAGAGATTATTGTTAATAAAGGATTTCCACTGGGCGTCTCTGAAGAAGACAGCTTAGTAATAATTTTGTACAAAGTGGTCAAACTCCGATGTAGTAACCGTACCTTTTTTTTCCCCCTGCTAAACTGATTTCTCCATAAACTGCTTTCTGTACTAAACTTAAACACCCATAGAGAAAAGTGTGACTAAAATTGGAGTCTGTAAACCTCTCTTTACATATTGTTTGATTCTCAGCTGATTTCAAAATGAATTTAAAGTTGAGTACTTCAGAGCTATGCCATGTAGGCTACAAGAGGTCTGAGTGTTTTCTTTGCCTTTGGATTCAGACATTAATGACCTGAGCTCTGGCCTTTGCAGGTAGAGTGGGGCCACCATACCATGTTTGTTAAAAATAAAGGCACTGGCTCAGGGCTTTCCCTGAGTTTGATCAACAGTGGCACTAAAGTTTGCTTTTGTGTTTGGAAGTTATCAGTATCCCACAGAGTGGTTTATGTGTCCTGCCTAAAATCCTTCCCTCCATAAACCCAGATATCTGACAAAAACTAAGAGCTGCAGGCTGGGGCTCCCTAGGGTTCTGGACATGTCTTTAACCAAATGTAATATCTGCTAAACCTTGGCATCAATTGCTTTTGAATGATTTATTGGTAATAAATTTATATCCTGCCTCTGCAGCATTTTATTGCAAATATTTTGTACTGACCGAATGGGTTAAATTATGAAGCTTGATAAGTACATATGCACATTACCCATCCCTAGCTTTAAAAGAAAAAAAAAGGAAGAAAAAGATAGCTATGAGTTTGGAAGTCATCCCAATTTTTAAAAATAAGAGAATTTGGACATTTTGGCATATGGGGCTTTTTAAATGAAATTTCATGGAACTGAAAACAGTCAATTTTAGGTTTCCAAAAATTGTTTTGATTTTCATTGGTATAAATTTGCTGCACATGGTTTTAGGGAAGTTCTGAGAGATGCATTTGGGACTTCGGGGTTGATTTTTTTTTTTTTTTCTGAGATTTGTGATTTATTTTTAAAAGGTGATTTTTTTTTCCCCAACTCAAAGTATAAATCGGAGGAGACATAGTTCCATTTCTAGGACAGCTTTTTTGTAATGACATTGTTAAGCATTGCCGAACAACTGGACTTGGGGTTGAATTATTGAGCATCGTTTCGGCACCACTTGGACACCACGCGGCAGACTCCTCTGCCCCCATCTCGGAGTTAGAATCTCGAGGCCAAGTGATTTGGGCCATTCCATTAGCAGCAGCTGCCAGTGATAAGCACCACGAGAGTCACCTGTGTAGGGTCAGGCTTATTGCACATCAAGGTTCGGCAGTGTCGGAAGAGAGGGAAGATGCCCAGGAGGGGGCTCCAGGCCACCTGCTGTGTGAGGATCAAAGGGTTGAAAGGTCAGAGGGCGCAGCTCCCTTAACCATATCTGTCTGTGCAATAGCTATTTCAGATTGTAAATCTTGGCGATTTCATTAAGTCCTCCTGGCTGCTACTGGGGCATTGAAATAATAAAATTTTATATCTGTTGCCTTTCCTGCCTCTGGCAGCCAGGCTGATAGATTCTCAGCAAAATGGGGCGTCTTTATGAAAACCTTTCCTGGAAGGATCAGAGCAGCCCTAATGAAGCTTCAGGTTGGGAAGTTGGGGTTCACAGCACCTCATCCTCTGGAATAGCTTAAAATACACACACACACAAACCATTGAGCCGCCTTCGTGATTTATGTAACACCTTGTTTCTGAAAAGCAGGTCACCAAAATATTACATCTTGCTAAATGCTTACTCTTACACAGAGGAGGCGTGGGGTGCTTTCTCGGTGCGGCTGCTTCGTTAAGTAGCCCGTTCTGATGACACCAGGCCCATTCTCTTGGGGCGCCCCCCAGCCGCTGTACAGAAATTATTTCTTACTCGGCAGACCTTTTGGGTGTTTTTAGAGACGTGTCTCCTGAATATGATTTTCCAAACACTTTTCCTAGATCTTAAAGTTGTTATGGACCTTTAGGGTTCCTTGGCTCTTGGGCAAGACAAATCACAGTAATGGCTGCCCCTTTACTGCCCATCTGTTTAAGACCCCCTGTAGTTTGTTTGAAAAGTTAAGAGATTTTCACAGTGAAGGTGCCATTTCTGAAATTTAAAGTGTTCCTTTTCACCGTGAGATAAGTTCACTCTGATTAAGTCCGTAATTCTCACTAAGCCATGTTTATGGGGGCAATAAACAATGTTTCAGCGTGCTTGTTAAATTGGGTTTCCAACCTCTCCACTCTTTAAAAATTGACATTTCAAATAAAAGGCAGGTGGAGATGGGAGTCCGGGTTCTCTGTGCCTAGTGATGAATGGATGATGGCAAGTTGGCAGTTGTGTGGGAGGAATGAGGCCCTATTTTATGGAGGGTGACCCCAAACCATTTTGGGACCAGGGAATCGACATCCCCTTCTACCCCCAGTGAAACCCTTACATTCAAGTTTCACCGTTTCAGATTGGATGGATACTGTTTCTGAAATCCTGCCAGCCACAGTCCACACATTACTGAATTTTCACAGCCAGCCTGTGCTCCGGTGGTGGAGGCCCGGTTTTACACATGATGAAAGTTGGGCAGAGGGAGGTTAAGTAACTTGTCCAAAGTCACATAGCTAATAATTACAGAACCAGCACTCAAACCAAGTTGTTTCATTGTGTGAAGTGTTGTTGTATATACAAAAGAAAAATATGATACTGGTCCAGGTTTAGGGTCTGTTTGCTGTTCTGCAACTAGCCACTGATAAGTCTATCCAGAGGTTACAAAATAAATCTGTCACCTAGTCACTGTTCTTGATACTCACTCAGCTGGGAAAGTAGAGGGGCTACACAGATAGGAGAGGGAGACCACCAGGCTTTGGGCTCGGGCAGTCCTGAGCTCTTGTCCTAGCCCTGTTACTACACAGGGACCTGGTGCGAATGCTTCAGTCTTCTTGTCTGTAAAATGGGATTAATAATGCCTGTTCTGTGAGGTTGCTTTGAGGATCAGATGAAAAAATGCATTTTAAAATGATAGTATTTAATAACCCTATGATACTTTATAGACGACCATAGTGTTATTGCAGTTTCTGTGAAGATAGGAAGGTTAGAATGGTTCAAGGAAACGTGACAGCGATACATGAAATAGTTGGAAACATCACTAAACAAGTCTTTTGTTTGTTTTTGGTTTGGGTTTTTATGGGCCCGGTCATATATGATCCACTGCGCTTGGCGCTTAGGACTTCCAGAAGGCAACTCGCCGTGGGGCAGGAGTAATCAGGAAGGTTTTATAGAAGAGCATGGTCTTGTGGGATGGAGGGGACCATGGTGACCTAGGTCTGGGCCATCTTCGCATCTCACCAAGTGCTCTACCTCTTCATCCTTCCTTTGTGCCTTACCACAGACTTTCTTCATCTTTTTGTTTGTGACACATGAGGAAGCTGAGTCTCCAGCCTGGGGAACCCGCTCCAGTCTGAGGCAGAACACCACCACCACAAGGGCAGGCTCGGGGAGGGAAGAACCCAGCTCTCAGGGAGGCCATGTAGTTGACCGTGTAGCTGGCCCTCTAGGAAGCACAGGCCCTACTTAAGCTTTCATCTTCTCAAAAGTCCTGAAGGTAAGGACGGGGACTCCCATCTCACAGAGAAGCAAATGCCCGAGAAGGTAAAGTGCCTTGCCTAAAGCTACCTGGCTAGTGAGTGAAAGAGCCGGGACTCCAGCCTTGGGATTTTCTGACCTTGGACCCTGGATCATCCAGTGGAGGGAATCGAGCAAGTTCCGTGCAAAGGGAGATGTTCTCTTCTACCGTACGTTCCTGTACCTTTTCTTAGGCCAGCTGGGTAGAGCTTACCCCACCGCTCCCTCTCCATGCCCTCCCCGTCAGGAGGCCGAGCTTCTTCACTTCAGGGATCACGTTTCATTACGTGGCTGACTGGCCTTAAAAGCTAGCATCAAGTTGGCCTTAATGACCGACTGACGCATGACCGACTGAAGGGGTGAATGACTGAAGGAACGTCCAGTAGAGAAAAATCAGGAAAGGAAAAATCGCCCATCGGAGAAACCGCTCCATGCCGACCTGGGTCGAAAATCCCTGGACTCGAGAGTCGGTGCTGATTACCTTGCGAGGAGTGGATTTGGCCTGACCTGGGAGGGGCTTGTACCACTTCCCTCGCTTGTCAAGCTTCTGTTTCTGTTTAAAGCACACTGGGAAATTCCAGCGGCGGTTTCAGGGGTCCTCTGAACTGTCGGGCTTAGATTTTTAATTTTGCGGAGCAGGAAGGAGCAAATCAGTGACTCCTGGCTCCAAAGGAAAAACCACTACGTTTATCAACTGCTTGGCAGCTCAGTGACCTTTGGGGCCTGAGCAAGGGAAGGAAAATGTCACTGTTCCCTCTGCGTGGATCCAAGATTTCAGGAGGGAATAAAGAGTTTAGAAAACCTGAAGATTTGCCTTTCCTCTTCTCGTCCTTTCCACTTTCCCTCTTATTTCTCTTTCCTTTCTTCCTAGGAGGCCACCAGCTCCCATGCTGTTCTTTGTTATGTGCTTATATGTATGCGCATGCATTTGGGCACATTTTCTATGTGCCGTATAGTGGAAAGAACATTGGCACGTGGAACCGAGATTCAAATCCCTTTCTCTGACAAACACCGATTGTAAAGAGCACGGGCAGACTGCTTACTCTCTTTAGCCTCAGTTTCTTCATCCATCAAATGGGTATGCTATTCTGGAGAAAACCCTCTCCCCTGGGAATTTTAATGGGGTCTGGGCCAACCATCAAGTTCCTGAAGGGCTTAATTGTTTTGGTATGTGTTGAACAAACATCTGTTAAGTTACAGTTGCTCGGTATGTTTGTTGATTGAAACAACGTGTCACACAGACAGTTCATAAGGTACACTGGGTCATGGGGTGTTGGTGTTCGACTGGGTTCAGTGTGCAGCTCCACTGCTTCCAAGCCAGAGGACTTTGGACAAGCTATTTGACCCCCCTGATCCTCAATCTCCTTCTCTCCACAGGAGTGTGGTGGGGATGATATGATAGGGTACTCATAAAGGGTTGGGTATGGGAGGAGCACACAGGCTAGTGGCTATCGTGTTGTTATTGTTGTAAGAGTTCGTAAGATGATGGTGTACTCATGTAAAACCCCAGTTCCAGTCTGCCTTGCAGTGTCTTGGCCCACCAGGAGTAGAATTAGCCTCAGAGGGGACTCCATGAACCCAGCAGTAGTGTGCAGCATAAAATTTGGATTAACACATTATTAAGATGGAAGAGCCATGTTCTCCATCTTTCAAAATTAAAACAGCTGCCGAGAAGTCAGAGTGAAGGAAGACCTAATGTTGGGAGCCATATCAGTTGGCCTCTCTCACAGAGGGACAGAGACTGGATTTTCTTTGAGGCAGCAAAGCATGTTGTGCGTGTGACAACACTCTGACTTGGGAACATGCTACGTTCTCTTGAAACAGAGTGTCCTTGCCCAGAGTCGGTCTTGGACCCGACCGCTTTCCTTGGTGGTCTCGTTGCTGGTCTCAGAGTTGCTGCCTCAGCCACAGGAGAGGAGACCAGGCTTGCAGGCCTCAACAGGTCACTCCAGCAGGGAGAAGGCCTGCCTGTAGTCAAGGCCAGTGCCCTGGGCAGATGGGACGGAACATGGCCACATAGGTGCTGAGTTAACTATTTCTATTTTATTTTCCTATTACTTAATCTTTTCACAATACTATATAGTATGTAGTGATGGCCCCATTATGTAGATGAGGAGACAGGTTCAGCTAGATTTAAATAACTTGCCCGGGGTCCTATGAGTAAGAATTAAAGAAGGTAAAACCCAAAGCCCTGTCCATCTGACTCACACTCCTGCTCCGTCCTGCTGCTCCCTGAAACCCAGCTGACACAGGATCACAAGGGTCTCTCAGAAGGTGCCCAGGCAATGTTTCTGTTTTGATCTTCACTGGAGAGACAGCAGGACAGACTGAAGAAATACCATGTGCCCTGGAGGTGTCTTCCTTTGCAGACAGATTTTCTGACCATGCAATACATTCTAGAGTGAATCCTTTTTGTCAAAATAATTACCCTTATGATGTTTTTCAGAATAATCAATACTCCGTGCTTATTGTGTAGCAAACACGGTCCTAAGTTCTTCTACATATTTTAACTCATGCAATGACCATGACGATCGAGTGACGTCCGTGCCATTTACTGTTTGTTTACAATACTACTATTGAAGTGTAAGATTTCTAGGGCAAAGCACACTCATCCTGTGCACACAACAAGGTCAGTCAGCCATGTGACCACCACCAGAGTGAGAAACAAAATACTAACTGTCCCCCAGAAGCCCCTCTGGTGTCCTCTTGTAGTCATTTGGCCTCTTACCTAAGGATAACCATTATTGTCCCCAGGGATCAATACTATTTTAATTTCATCGAACAGATGAGGAAACTGCTGCACAAGACAGCATATGCATAACTGGCACAGTTGGGAATTCAGACTTGGGCAGTCTGGCTCCAGAGAATGCGCTCCTATCCCTGGGACATAGCTAGGAAAAGAACACTAGATTGGTGCTGGTTTCGGTTTTAATAGCACAAAATTGTCATAGTGGAGTCTTAGCAGCTTCTGCCTTTGGTCTGAAAACCAGTTTAAATTCTTACAGTCTTGGAACTGTAATCCATGTTAGTGGGCCTAACTTTCAGATTGCAAGGACAGAAACTCAATTTCCATAGCCACCCCCACCACCCCACCCCCCGCCGCCCAGTTTATTGTTCACTTACTGCAATTGGGTACTGTGTTAAATTTTATCTGTACATTGTATCATTTAACCCTCACAACCCAGCTGTGCACTAAGTAGTAATATCCCCATTTAATTTAATTAATTAATTTATTTTTTATTTGTTTTAAAAGATTGTATTTATTTATTTGACAGAGAGAGACAGAGAGAGGGAACACAGGCAGTGGGAATGGGAGAGGGAGAAGCAGGCTTCCTGCAAAGCAGGGAGCCCTATGCAGGGCTTGATCCCAGGATACTGCGATCATGACCTGAGCTTAAGGCAGCCACTTAAGGACTGAGCCACCCAGGTGCCCCAATATCCCCATCTTATAGATAAGAAAACTGAGGCTCAGAAGTAAAGAGATAGCTAGAGGTTACACAGTCACAGAGGCAAGGCTTGAATCTGGCTGTCTCATTCCAGAGCTCACAGTTTTAACTCCCATGTTAACTCCTATCTTACTTTCTATGTCAACCGTGAATTAATTCTGTACTAATTAATCATGATAATTTCACACGATTATTATCACTGCCATCATCATTCTTATTCCCACTGCACTTCCTTGAGCAAACTCCATTTTGCTTACTTTGGGCTTCCCTTGTCCATGTGGGCTTTACGTTGACATCTGCTTCTAAGCCTGCCTCCCAGCAGAGTGCATCCAGCCACAATATCCCATTCATTCTCTAGTTAATAAGCATTTGCCCTATGTCCAGGCACCGCACTGGGCACTGGAAGAGGAGAGACAAACATGCCCCAGCTCTGCCCTGATGACAGTCCTTCTGGAAGGACAAGAGAAAAGATGTACGGCCTGCTGGCTCATTGACTCCGTGCTTGCTGCCTCACTGACCCCCATCCTAGATAGGGACCCAGCGCTCAGCTGAGGAAGCTGATCTGTTCCTCAAGGTCTAGGACCAGCTTTCCTCCACATCTAGCTCCTAGCTTCCTAAACCAGGGGAGCATTACATGCTTCTGACTGCTTCTTGAATTCCCGAGATCACACTGCCAGTACAGACCCTTCCACTTCATCTTATGGACTGGTTCTGAGTCCTACATTTTGTCACTAGCTGCCCAGTCCCCTCTCTAGACAGGCGGGATCACTCCCCATCTGTGGGGGAGGAGGGGTATTGGTGTGGTTCAACTAGGGTCCCTATTTTATGTATTAAGGGAGGAAAGCCATTGTTTTCATATGACCAGTTTTAGAAAGTAAGGCTCAATAAAGTCTTGGTTTACAGGGGAAACAGCAAAGGTAGAGTGATTCTCAAACAGACTCTACTTTTGTGTAGGGAGTTATATCAGTGTCTCTAGGGGCATTGGATTTTTATGTTTATCTTAAGAAGGCATGAGAAGAAAAACAAAGTTTAAAAAAAAAATCCTGGGCTAGATCAAAGAAAGGAAAGAAGCAGGGAGCCAAACTCAGTTGCAAATTGAATGTACCAGGGACTAATTACCTTGTCTTGTAACATCCATTCACCATTCTTGTGTTGTTAATTTTTTACCATCTACTGTGATTTTATTCCATGTTCTGGACATAGTATTAATATGTTTATCAACTTCATTGGGATACAATTTATGGACAAACCATCCATTTGAAGCGTAGAATTCAATGAATTGTGATAGCTTCATACACTCATGAACCCACTGCCACCACAATATATAGACTATTCCCACCACCCTCAAAGGATTGTTCTTTTCAATTTAACAAAATAAAATTCCCTTATCTTGAGCTTCTCCTGTGCCAGGCACCCTGCACTACTTTAAAAACGTTAACCCATTTAGTCCTCATCACAAGCCTGTGAAGGAGGCACTGTTGTCATCCCAGTGTCCAGAGGACAACACTGGGGCACAGAGAGATGGAATGAAATGCCCAAGCTGGCACAGTTGGTGAGTGTTAGAACTCACGGACTGGCTTCCAGATCCTGTGCCCTTCACCGCTCTGCTCTGCTGCCTTCCATGAGCCAGGTGTTGGGGTAGGAACTGACAGTGCAGAGACAAGTCTTTTTACCTCCAAGAAGCCCGAAGACTAGGAGAGGAAGCAAATACCTCTGTAAATAACTCGTTGGCATGTTGTTCTGGTTGTGGGACTGACCTCAGGGGAGCATAGGGAAAGGCAAACTTACTGCTAACTGAGTCCCTCTGAAGTGAGGTTGGCCAGGCTCCACCGAGCTCTCAGGAACTATCGGAGGAAAGGAGACTGACGGACAGGAGAGCCACTGTTTGTTGAATGGCTGTTCGGGTGTCCGGGAATCAGGCTGACTCCTTTACATACACTTGCTTATCGAACCCTCACAGCAACTCTGTGAGGGGGAACGGTCTTGATCCCCATTTCATAGATGAAAACCTGACTTGCCTTAAGGTAGCCCTCAAGGTAGAGGCGCGATCCTTTAGTGAAGCCTGTATTAGAGTCTATAAACCTCTCAGCTGCCCTGACCACCTCCTGTACGATGATGTTTCCCTCCCTGTCCTGAGAGGCTGGGGTCAGGCTAAGTCTGTCTGTGACAAAGCATAAAGAGAAAGACATTTTTGATTAACAATATTTATGGGAAGATGCCATTTTTGTGTGTTTCTCTGTGCAAGAAATGCCATTTGGAAAGTCGGTGTGCATGTCAGTATTTTTTTTTTTTTCATTCTGAGAAAAAGCCTATAGAGTCTGGTGGGGGGAGGGTTTGCAGCTGGCAGGAGCTTTGGCATATGTTGTAACTAAAAAGAGAGGGAATGTGTTGGTGGGACAAGCTACCGGAGAGCTGTCTCGGTGTGCTGCGGTACTAGTAAGTGTTTTAATTGGGTAGGGTTTTTGGAGGACTATTTTGACATCTGCTCGTGTCTTTGCTGATTTTTCTTCACTTAGAGTAGGAAACACAAGCTGTGGATAAAATGACTTTAAAATAATTGGAAGTAAAGATATCTCCCTCAAAGTCGAATTTGAGAGGGACACTTTTTAAGAAGTGGAAAGTAAATTCCACTTCTAGGAATCCATCCTAAAGCACAAGGCTTTATGCCTACAAATTTCGTGATAATATTATATATAAAAATTGCTGAAAAACTGGAAATAATAGCCAACGGGAGGGGCTTGGTTGACTTTGTTTCCATGAAATGGAACATTTTGTGGCAATTAGTAATGGTCTTCACAAAGTTTTTAATGAAATAGAGCATTCCTGTATTGTAATAAATGAGAAAATCAGAAAGAAACAAGAATTATTTTAACTATATTTTTAAAAGTAGGGATTGGGGTGAAGGGTTATAGAAGGAGACATCAAAACATTGTCTACAAATGGAAGGATGAAAGCGAGTATAATTTCCTCCTTTGAACTTTCTTGTCCATCCCCTTTTTTTATTTTTAAGATTTTATTTATTTATTTGACCGACAGAGATCACAAGTAGGCAGAGAGGCAGGCAGAGAGGTGGGCGGAAGCAGGCTCCCCCGCTGAGCAGAGAGCCCGATGTGGGGCTCGATCCCAGGACCCTGAGATCACAACCTGAGCCAAAGGCAGAGGCTTAACCCACTGAGCCACCCAGGTGCCCCATCCCTTCTTTTATTTTTAACAGGCATATGTGATTTTTATGATACAAAAGGCAAGTGCTTATTTTGTGTCCGAGAAAGCTGGCCCCGAGAGTGTTCCTCTAGCTTCACACCCTACAGGTACTTGTTCTGAGGTCTGAGCAATTGGATTTGGGATGTCTTCAGAAATAGTTGGGCTTTGAGTGGGTCCAAAAGTCAGCTCTGGCGCTCACCAGCTGTGTGATCTGGGGCAGTTTCTCTGATGTCTCCAAGCCTCATTTTCTCATCCCTACCACAGAGGTGATCCTGTCTCCCTTAGCGTGGCTGGGATTAAATGAGCTGGCATCCAGTCCTGGTCCAGCTTCCTCCTCCACCAGCACTTCCCACCGCCACCCCCGTAGTTTGGAGGTTTTTGTGGGGTTGGGTTTTTGTTGGGGCAGGGGGGGCCGTGGGGAGGGGGAGTGGCGGTTGGCTTTCTTCACTGCTCCTGTTTCCTTGAGCCTTTCAGGGATAAGGCACCATCCGGCCAAGCTGGCCTCCCATTCCCTCCTTGGGAACACTGAGCTTCAGGAAGGCCCTTGAGTCTACGCCAGCCCTTTTGGAAGAGGCCTTGCTGCCAGGAGGGCGGCATTGTCCTGTAAGAGGAAACTGTGCCGACCCAGCTCCTGCCTGGAGCCTGGTGCTTGGGCATCTTGGTTACTAAGGGGACCCTGGCCTGCTAAGTCAGAGAAAAGGGCCAGGTTTTTTCCTCTTCTTCAGCCTGCTGCCATTGTTGAAAAAGTAAACACTCCACA
The DNA here is from genome assembly GCF_964662115.1 of Mustela nivalis. Taxonomy (NCBI): domain Eukaryota; kingdom Metazoa; phylum Chordata; class Mammalia; order Carnivora; family Mustelidae; genus Mustela; species Mustela nivalis. The sequence continues at coordinate 82,425,121 of NC_139032.1, read as the reverse complement.
CAGCTTAACCGGCAAGCCCTCCAGCCAGGAGTGGGAAGAAATCAAAAGCCTGTTCCAGCCCAGGCCATGGAGAGCCCACAAGGGCTGGTCTGTGCTTGCTGGGGCCTTGCTGGGAACACAGAAACAACGCCCGATTCTGGTCCAGAATCAACATCCCTCTGGCTGAGCCTTTCAGCCTCGGAGGCTTCTCTCCAGTGGCCAAGCCCCCTGGCCCCCTTCTGTTTGGGGATGTTTAGAAGGTCAGATGAGGCAGAAGAGGCAACTCTGGGGTACACTGGCCGTCCAGGCCTAGAGTCCCCTGCTGAGTTACAGAGTTCCTTGTACCCCCTTCTCTGGTTCCGTTTCTGGTGTCTCTGCTTTCAAAGTGACAGCCCATGAGCTACTGAGAAGGGGCCGGCAGGTTTTCTTTCCAGTTGTCTTAAAAGTTTTATAGACAAAAAGTAGCCAAATAGTAGCCGCATAAACTGAGGCAAGCCAATTCTTATGGTGGGAATGGTGAGACTTTGTCTTCAGCTGGGTTGGCGAATCTGAAAGAATCTGTGTGAGCAACACCGAGGGAGAAAAGTGAAAAAGATAGTTGTAGAGGCTGTTTGTGTGACTTCCTACCAGCACATTGTGAGGTGTTTAACCTCCTGTACTGAAAAATGAGACAGCAAAGGAACTCTGGACCGTTCGCCATGAGCCTTAATATTCTCATCTGAAAAGTGGGGATTGTGCTTCATGAAACTCTAGTGACTTGTGTTATTCTCCAGGCTGTTGGCTGATAGCTCTTTACCCTGTAGACAAAGCAGTGGATTAATGTGAGTGTCGGGGTTTGGAGAGCACAATAAACTTGCAAGGAGGCAGTCTTATCCCTTCTCTGCGGTTCTCAGCCCAGAGTGGGCCCTCGGGAAGTGCTGGTGCGTGGATTGAGAGGTTTGTGGGCTAGCCCCTGGTAGCTTGGAAAACTCAGTAGCAAAAGCAGTTTGAGGCTTCTAGGTGTATTCAGTGGGAGGGACCCGGAATGCCATCCCCTGAGACCATTTTCAGCCATGGGAGGCTTCTGTCTAGCTCAGTGCCCCACTCCTGCTTGGCAGAATGTCAAAAGGTTTACAAAAGTACCAGGTTCTGGTACTATAGTTCTGCTGTTGGAGAGAACAAGCATTGACCAGCATTACTGAGCGCTGACCGAGTGCCATTTCCTCGGGTTCTGATCGTCAGGAAGCGGTGAGCCTAACAGATGAGCCGCTGAAGGAGCCCGCACGCCAGTAGAGGAAAGCAGGCAGGCAAAGGGGTGCTGGGCGCATGACAAGGGCTCTGCAGAGGTCTCGCTGAGGGTGTCTAATGACAAGCAGCGACAGTGTGGTGCTACAGGAGCATGGCTGGGGAGGCGGCCCTCACTGTCACCTCGGCCCCTTACCTCACCTCTCTAAGCCTGCTTTTTCTCCAGGGACATAAAGTGAAAGCAATAACATACACTTTGCAGAATTCAGTATGAGTTAAATGAGATAAAGTATAAAATACCAGTGGGCTTCTAGTTTATATTATATTATTATATATTCTATATTGTAATTGTCCATTTCTAGGGCATTAGCAGACTCTGGCTTAGCAGCCATTGGGATGGTCCAGCCCCAACACTAGGCAATGCAGTGCTCTGGGATGAATTAGGAAAAGGCATCTCCCTCCTCCCACTGCCACCACCCCTGACCCAGGTGTGCGGCTTAGCAGATTTCAGCCCCTGCTGGCTGGCTGGGCGTCCTCGGGCAGCGCACATCTGCACAGTCATCTGCAGTGCCTCAGAGGGCAGCTAATGCATTGGTCCCTTATATAGGTAAGGTGACCATATGTCCTACTGTATATCTTTTGCCCTGGCATGATATGTTGTCTTTCACACCCACAAGCATTCCAGTTTTGGAATTGTAGGGTCTTTCTAATTAACTGAGGCCCACTGGGATAAAGACAACAGTTCTGAAGTTCTAGACTCTAAGGGAATGAGCTTTGATATTTGAGAGGAGAAGGGGGTTAAATGAGATTGGGAGTGGTGGGTGAACAGGAGAAAAGTGGAGGTGGATTCCAGCAGCAGGTGAATATCGTGATTAGAAACATCATCTCAGGGACGCCTGGGTGGCTCAGTGGGTTAAGCCTTTGCCTTCTGCTCAGATCATGGTCTCAGGGTCCTAGGATTGAGCCCCGCATCAGGCTCTCTGCTCAGCAGGGACCCTGCTTCCCCCACTCTCTCTGCCTGCCTCTCTGCCTATTTGTGATCTCTCTCTCTGTCAAATAAATAAATAAAATCTTAAAAGAAAGAAAGAAGCGTCATCTCATACTTAAATAGTCTGTGGAGAGGTGCTCCCAGACGGTGGACTTTTCCTTTCTCTATCTTTACCTATCCCTTCCTCCCCATACCAGTGTGCACACCCAGTAAGCACGTCCCCCATACCCTCTCTGCTCCTGTGCCCAGGGAATTAGGACTTCTGGCCAGAGCCTCTGAGCCTTGACTCACTAACTGGGTTTCTATGGAAAATGGAATCCAACTAAAAGTGTGACCTCCCTACTTAGTGGCTAAGGGAAATGTTAACATGTTAACACCAGGCCTTACACTGTATTCCATACCCAAGAATGACAAGGTCCAAAAGAGAGATGGGCAAGTAGCTTTTGGTAAATGAAAGGGGATGGGTTGAATGTGGGTGTCGTAAGGGCCGAGCTGTACATCAGAGTTCCTGGGGCCCAGAGCTTTAGACCACAGCTTCTACTGCTTAAACAAAGAAAAGAAAAGAAAATACAAGAAAAAAAAAAAAATAATGTTGGAGAGTAAAGATCTCTCTTCCTAGCTGTGTGACCTGAGCATGTTAACTTAGTCAGCTTCATCTCTGTGAAACCCTTTCCACTCCTGGGACTTGGGGATGACTGTAAAGCTTATAGAGTTTTTGTGACAGTTAAAAGGCCTCAGAAAATGTGAACCACCTAGCATTGGGCCTGCCACAAAATGAGCCTTTGTCAAAGCCTTTGTCACTGTTCTTCCTTATGCCCTTTCCCCAGAGAGGGCCAGTGGAAGTATCTGTGTCCTCATGGTGCTTCAATGATTTTTTTTCTCTTGGATTTTTTTTTTTTTTTTATTTGCAGAAAGTCAGAAACATGGCCCTAGATGATGTCGTGATCCTCAACGTGGACACCAACACCCTGGAAACTCCCTTTGATGACCTTCAGAGCCTCCCAAATGATGTGGTGGGTAATGAACTCTTGAGGTCTGACTCCTGTGAGTTGGAAGGGGAGGGGGACATGGATGTGACTTTAGAGAAGGGGAAGGAGGGGAGACCGCTGTGGTTGTTTCTGTCTCTGCTGTCTCTGCCACCTTTGTCTCAGTGGAGAAAGCTGGAGGGCAGTTCATTTTGTTCGTCTTGCTTTGCTGTCATAACTTGCATCTCGAGGGCTGATACCCGGGTCTGGTCAGTTCCTCTTTCTGTGGGGGTCTGGGGGTCTTGCTGTCCCTCTCTAGCACATTGCCATGTCCCTTGGGTACCCCGACTGTGAAGCGGGGGCGGGCGGAGGGCTTTCCTTGTGAGCAGTATGGGGCACTTCCAAGTCTACATTTCTCTCCTGGACCACCATCAAGCAGGCGTTTTCCCATGTAGCAGGGTATCTGCTGACCATGCTCTGAATGTGGTTCCACGTCCCATAATCCTTTGTTACCTTCGGTCTGGCCGGACAGTGAGCTCACTTTAGCAAAAGCAGCCAGCTGCCACATTTACCGCGCTAACACCTGACCACACACCAGTCTTGGCGCTGCTACTTGGGCTGCCTCATGGGCAGCTGTTTGAAGTAGCCCCAGTCCCCTCCTTGTCCGGATGAATGAGGAGGATTGGGACACCCTGGGAAATATGGTTTGATGTTTCTGGTTTGACCTCTGCGGCTCTGTCTGCTGGGAGATCTATAAAGTTGTTCTGGCTTCCAGACTGGAAGGAGTTGATGTTCCGTGTGTGCTGACGTGGACTTGGGTTTGTGTTGCTGGGTTTGTGTCATGGCAGGTGGAGCTCCATGACTGCCAGGAGTGCTGATGGCACTTGGGGGTTGGCTGTCTGGAAGAGAGGGCTGTTTGTTGGTGAGTGGGTTGCAACATGGTTTCAAACTCCTCCACTCTGAACTCAGTATAAGATTGGGGAAAGTCATTTATGCTATGTAAATTCTTCCATTTGCAGCCTAGTTAAACAGTGGCTGCCATTAACTGACTTCCTCTGAGCTGAGCACTGTGCTGAGAGCTCATTGTTGGCCTCTCATTTCGTCTTCCCACTGCTCTGAGGAAGGTATTTTCTTGATTCCCACTTTACTCGCAGAGCTAGAAAGAGGAGGAGCCAGGAGGCGACCCCAACTCCGCCTCTCCTGAGAGCCACCGGGCCCCCACTGCCTCTCCAGGGCCTGCGGCCTCCAGGGATCACATTCAGTTAGCATCAGAGCCCAATGGAGGAGGTGTTCTCTGTCCTTTTCACAGGGGAAGAGAGCCTCAGAGAGTACATGCCTGGCCACAGGTCACACTGCTGGCTGGGCCAGAACTGAGATTCAACACCACCAAAGCCCACGCCGCCCCTCCTCGTACACTGCTCTCTTCTGCAGCAGAGAGATGGCAGAAGCAGGAGAAGTGGAGGCAACAGACGCTGTGAGGTCTGCTATTCATGTCAGGACAGAGTATGGGCTTGGGATCTTTGGGCCTCCTGACCATAGTTTGAGTTCTGTTGGTCTAAAGAATATGTCATTTCCACCCTGGCTTTGTTTCGGTAGGAGAGCTTTTCCTTTAAGCCATGGGTGCCGGAGGTATGGCCTAGCAGCTCCCGAGTGACTACGGTAAGTGAGCCTAGGAATGGCCAGGAGACCTGGGGACAGCCCGGAATGAGTGACTGGTGGTTAAGAAACCATGCAGGAGGATGTCTGGTCCCATCTGCAGTGCTTTGACCCAGTGCTGGGCATTAAGCAGCAACAATAAAGCAGAGCTAGTCCTTTCTTTCAAAGAGGAAAGTAGGGGGAAAACAGATACCTAAATTACGTCTACATCACGATATAGCAGAAGGTCCCAGGTGATGACAGAATTTGGGAGACAGGTAATAGATAGAGCCTTCCTGAAGGTGGCACATTCCAAGATGCTTTGTTTGCTATTTTGTTTGTTTAGAGAGCATGCATCCAAACATGTGTGCGAGAGTGTACACAAGTGGGTGGGGAGGAGTGGAGGAGAGGGAGAAAGAGAGTCTTAAGCAGCCTGCATGGCCAGCACGGAGCCTGATGTGGGGCTCAGTCTCACCACCCTGAGATCCTGACCTGAGCCAAAATCAAGAGTTGGACACTTAACCAGCCAAGCCACCCAGGTGTCCCCGACTCAAGATGATCAGTGAAGTGGTCTCAGGGAACCCAAGGAATGTGAGCAAGTTATTTTTTGTCTCTGAGCTCAGTCTCCCACCTTAGAAGAAGGAGTACGAGCCCTGTAAGTTAGGATTGCTGTAGCAAAGAAATGAGATGGTTATGCCCTTCAGGTGCTTGGGACAGAGCTCACACATTATCAGTGTTCAGAAAAAGGTACCTGCTTTTGTTTTTCATAAAACTATTGTTAGTAGTTACAGCCAGCGTTAGAGGACAGTTAGTTCCTTAACAGTCCTCAGCCTACATGAAAAGAGCCTCTTTGTTTGCAGGTTGGTTTGTGGCAGTGTTGAGAATGTTCTACAACGGTGTTGGCTCTAGATCCATTAAAGACTCCAGAGATACAGTAATGGAGAGGGACTGTGGTCTCTGAGGTACGTGTGTTCCAGTGGAATGCACAGACACGATTCTCTCAGGCTGTGGGAACTACCAAGTCCTTGAGAGGAAATCATGTCCTGAGCATCTCTGTGTCCCTTGCATTCAGCACAGGACCAGGTACCTTCAGGGTACCAGCATACCCGTAATTGACCTCATAATTTCCCCTTTCGTTAGAGCGGCCTGTTCACGGCATCTGGCAGATTCGGCTTCTTAAACTGTTTGTCCAGTCCTCTTCTCCGTCTTTCCCCACACCCCCGTATCCAGGCTCTTCTCTCCTGCACTATTTTCAGCAGCCTCCAAACGTGGTCTTCAGACTCCGGCCTTTTCCTTCTCTTGGACCAGAGCGACCTTTCCAAAACTAAATCTAACTATGTTTCCCTCTTAAAACCTCTCCATCAATGAACATAATTAAAAAGCTAAAAAAACAAAAAAACAAAAAAACAAAAAAAAAAAACTTGAAAAGACAAAATATCCTCCCCGAACTTCCCAGTGCCTATCGCTTAGAGGCAAATTCCTTTCATTAGCTTTGAAATCAGACAGATGTGTGTTTAATTCCTGGCTTCTTCACTTACTAGCCGTGTGATCTCGGTCAGAATTCCTTAAGCTCTCTGAGCCTTCGTTTCCTCATAGGCTGTTGTGGGAATCGAAGGTAATGTATATAACATATGCAAAACATATATCCTACGAGTATGATAGATGGTAGTTAGTGGTCATGATTTATGGACGCAAATGACGATGAGCCTGGCATTCAAAGTCTTCCTTCAGGTTCAGACCCTCCTGGTGTTTTTCCATAGCGTTAGCTCTCTTTCCCCTCCCAGCTCCAAACCCTATGTTGTAGGTATTTGGAACGGTTACTAGTTCTCCAAACCACACACGTTATTTTATAACTTCAAACTTTGCATACAGAGTTTCTTTTTTCCCAAATGTCCTATCCCACCTGTCAATCTCGTACTCATTCTTCAAGACTTACTCTAAATGGGAGGCTATAAAAACCTTCCCCAGGGCGTATGGCTGGTTCAGTCCGTGGAGCATGTGACTCTTAATCTCAGGGTCGTGAGTTCAAGCCCCATGTTGGGTGTGGAGCCGGCTTTAGAAATAAATACAAATATAAATATAAATATATATGTATATATATATTAAAAACCTTCCCTGACCTCTCTAAGTAATTGGACTACATCTTTCTCTATGTCTTCAGAGCTCCTTGTATTGATTGTGTAATTATACTTGTCACCCAGCAATATAATTTATTACACATTTCTGGCTTTTCCTTTTAAATGTCAGTTCTGTGAAGGCAGGAATTAAGTTTTATTCATCTTTGCTTCGCAGAGATGCAGCAGCCACTGACTAGATAGATGGAAGGGTGGAAGGGACATATGGATTGGGTTATTTTGGTAGATGAAATCTTGCAAAACATGGCACCCGTGCTGGAAATTTTATTAAAAGAGGCCTTTGTTCTGCTTCTAGCCATGATGGAATAATTGGAACTGGCTTTATCCTCCTACCACTAACAACTAGAACTCTGGACAAATATAAAAACAACAGTTTTCACATGTTAGACAACAGGCACTGCAGGACTTTGATTCCGGAGAGAAAGGAGGCGGGTGAGGGGAGGCCTACCATCTCCCCTGGCTTTTTGCCTTGGGCATTTCTGGACCGTGGTGCAATGATGGGGGCTCCCCAGCAAAGCACAACAGTCTTGGTAGGTTGAAGGGTCAGAGATCTGAGCGAGAGGTGGCTTACGTTTGTGGGTCAGGGTACCAGACCGGAAGCCACTCATCGAAAGGAGCTCCATCAGAATCAGGGCCTCTTGGCGAATGTGCTGAAGACTGGCCAGCCCACATGTAGGATGGAGCTCATGCAGACGAGGCGACATTCGGATTCTGACCAGGCAAAGGAAGGAGATCTTGCTGATGGCTCAGGGCAAATGGTAGAGACCACAGGAGGCCATGTCTTGGTAGTACTCTAAGTTAGCTCTAGAGTAAAGATTAGGAGGACCCATAGCACAATATCAAGAGGACTAAAACACTTAACATCATTTAAAAAAAAAAAATGAAAGATTATAGCTTTTTTTTTTTTTTAAACTTTTGGTGAAAATTGTAAACTCAGAGTTCTAAGAAGCTCAACAAACCACAAGCATAGTAGATCTAAACAAAACCACACAGAATCCCAAATTGATCATTACTTATACCAGTGATAAATAGAAAGGCTTAAAATTAGCTGGAGAAAAAAGACACATTATATAAAAGAAAGAAGTAACAATAGAAGACTTCTTACAAGAAAGGTACCTAAGCCAGGAGATAATGGAATGACATTTTAAAAGTAATGAAGGAGAGTTGGGGGAAATCAGAGCGGGAGACGAACCATGAGAGATTGTGGACTCTGAGAAACAAACTGAGGGTTTTGGACAGGTGTGGGGGGTGGGGGAGTGGGTGAGCCTGGTAGTGGGTATTAAAGAGGGCACGTATTGCATGGAGCACTGGGTGTGATGCAGAAACAATGAATCTTGGAACACTGAAAAAATAAAATAAAAATAAAAATAAATGACGATTTTTGTCAACCTACAAGTCTATAGGATGAAAATATCCTTCAAGAATGAAGGCAAAATTAAGACCTAGTCAGACAAAAAAAGTGAGAGAAAATCATTGTCAGCAGACACCACAAGAATTATTAAAGGAAGTTCTTCAGATAGAAGAAAAATGAAACTGTAGAGAAATTTGAACAATGAAGAGGGAAGAGTGCCAGAAATAGTTAATATGTAGGCAAATATAACAGACTTCTTTTCTCATTTTTAGTTTCTATAAAAGGCAATTGACTATTTAAAATAAAAATAATACCGATGTATTATTGTGTGTTGTAACATGGGTAGAAATATATTGTATGGCAACGGTAGCACAGAGGACAGGGTGAGGATGGAGAAAGGAAGTACAGTTTTAAGATTCTTAAATTCTATGTAAACTGATATAACATTATTTGAAGGTAGACTATTAAGTTAAAGATGTATATTGTAACTCTTAGAGGACCCACTAAGGGGGAAAAAAACGTGTAGCTACCTAATAAGCCAATATTAAGAATCCAAAACATTTGTGGGGAGGAGGAAGGATGAAGGAACCAAAAACAGATGCAACATATAGAAAAGTTAACAAGATTTACCCAACTATATTGATTATCACATTAAACATATGTTATCTAACTGCTCTAATTACAGGAGAGTAATAAATTACATAAATAATCAGGATCCAATTGTATGCTATCCACAAGAATTTCATTTTAAAGAGTCAGATAGATGAAAAGTAAGAGGATGCAAAAGAGCGCAAACGCCAACAAAAAGGGAGTGGATGGGGGACGAGAAGCAAATCTTCCTCAAAGAGGAATTCCGAATAATATCTGTAGATACTCCCCTCCCCCCTCCCCCAGCAACACACTCACACCTACACTTGAGCATGGCTGGACTTGGTGACTAGCTTCCAAGAAATGGAGTAGAGGAAGGGAAAATCTGTAACTCGAGTGGACAAATGTCCAACACTACTTTAAGCAATTAATACCACCGGTGATGTTGATACATAACCTTGATACAATGGAGATACATGACCTCTCTGGTATTCTTCCCAAAACCCCAGCCAGATAGTGACAAAGACCTCAGTTAAACCCAAATTGAGGGACATTCTGTAACATATTACCTGCTGAGTGTTTTATCTGTCAAGGTCCTGGGGTGCCTGGGTGGCTCAGTGGGTTAAGCCTCTGCCTTCGGCTCAGGTCATAATCCCAGGGTCCTGGGATCAATATCCGCATTGGGCTCTCTGCTCAGCAGGGAGCCTGCTTCCTCCTCTCTCTCATTGCCTGCCTTTCTGCCTACTTGTGATTTCTGTCGAATAAATAAATAAAATCTTTAAAAAAAGAAAAAAAACTGTCAAGGTCCTTAAAAAAAACCTTAGGAAAGACTGAGGCACTGTCACATTCCAGAGGAGACTAAAGAGAAATGGCAAACAGAACAGGAGGTGGAATTCTGGATTGAAAACTAGGATAGGAAAAGGACATCAATGGAAAAATCGCTAAAATCACAATAACGTTTGGAGTTGAGTTGAAAAGGTGCCAAGTATTGGCTTCTTAGTTTTGACAAAAGTGCCGCAGAAATACAATACCTATTAAGTGAAACCAGAACTGAGTGTGGAGTAGATGGGCACTCTCTGTAGTAGCTTTGCAACTTTTCTGGAAGTCTGAAAATACTCCAAAATAAATAGGATTTTTTTTTTAAAGGAAAGGGAAAAGCAAATACGGGAATAATTATAAGAACTTGATGCCTACAATTTTGATTAATTAGGTAAAATAAACATTCTTGGAAATATACAAATTACAGGCTGTTACACAATAAGCAAATAGAAAAATAGCACTATTTCTATTAAGTAGATTTGATTTTGTAATTAAAACTCCCACAGAGAAAATTCCAGTTCCAGATATTTTCATTAATTCTGTCATGCTCTTAAGAACAGATACATCTCGGGGCGCCTGGGTGATTTAGTCGTTAACATTTGCCTTTGGCTCAGGTCATGATCCCAAGGTCTTGGTATCGAGCCCCGCATCAGGCTTCCTGCCCTGCTGGAGGCCTGCTTCTCCCTCTCCCACTTCCTCTGCTTGTTCTCTTTCTCGCCATGTCTCTCTCTCTCTCTGTCAAATAAATAAATAAATAAATAAATAAAATCTTTAAAGAAAGAAAGAAAAAGAACAGGTATCAACTTACGCTAACTTTTTGAGAAAATAAAAGGGGAAAAAGACAATAAAGGGGAAAGGAACACTTCCCACATTACTTATAAGATTTGCATTACCCTGACATGAAAACCAAGTGAAAAATTTACAAAAAAAGAAAACCCCTAGCCAATATACCTCATAAATACAGATGTAAAAATCTTTAATAAAATATTAACAAATTGAATCCAATGTATGAAAAGGCTAATACATGGTGAAGAAATGAATACATATTGGCTAAGTATTTGAAAAGCCATCAGTCTAGTATACCATTATCAACAGACTAAAAAAGAAAAATGGTATCAAAACATACAAACAAATTATTTTAGGAAAAACACAACACCTATCATGATTAAGAGAGCTTCCCAAACTGGGTATCCCCATTGTGATCGAGAGCATCTAGAAAAAAACCTACAGGTAACATCTCACTTAATGGCAAAAGAATAGAATGCTTTTCCTCTCAGAATGAGAACCACAAAAAGGAGGTCTGCTCTTCCCATTTCTACCCAGCATTGTACTGGTGGTTCTAACCAGTTTGCTAAGACAAGGGAAAGAAAAACCCTAAATATTAGAAAGGAGGAAGTAAAATTGTCTTCATTCAGACATGATATGTGTATGGAGAATCCTAAGGAGGCTCATAAATGAATTTAGCAGCATGCAGAATAAGGTCAGCATATAAGAAAAATATTTCTATATGCTAGTAATCAGTTGGAAAATGAAAAATTCAAAGTGCCACTTAAAATAGCTAAACATAAAATATTTAGGAATAAATTTAACAAAATGTATGTAAAATTTGTATACTAAAAGCTATAAAATATTTCTGAGAAAAAATTTAAAAGACCTAAACAAATGGAGAGATATTCCATGTTTTGGATTGGAAGATTCAACATTTTAAAGATGTTAATTTTCCCTGAATTGATCTATAGATTCAATATATTCCCAACCCAAATTCCAGATGGCTTTAGAAAAAAAAAAAAAAAAAAGAACTTGACAAGCTAATTCTGAAATGTATATGAATATGCGAAAGATCTGGAATAGCCAAAACAATGTTGAAAAAGAACAAAGTTGTAGGACTTACTTTACCTACTTTTAAGACTTACTATGAAATTATAATAAATGTAGATAGTATAGATACATAGTTCAATAAAACAGAACAAATATTTGTTTAAACGGCCAGTTGAACTGTAACAAATATGCCGAAGTAATTTAGTAGAGAAGTAATAAGGTTTTTTGGTGTTTTTTTTTTTTTTCAACAAATGCTACTGGAACAACTGAATTTTCATATAGAAACAAAGTGAATCTCGACTTTTACCTCATGTAAATATAAGCCCAGAATGGAGTATAGACCAAAACCTAAAAGAAAAAAAAACTATAAGCACAAGAAAATAGAGAAGAAAATCTTCATAAACTTGGGGAAGGCAAAGATTTCTTAGATAAGACACAACAACACACATCATAAAAGAAAAAATGATCAGTTAAACCTCATAAAAATAAAAGCTTACCTTCTTCAAAAGACAATTTTAAAAATAAAGTAGCATGCCATGGACTGAAATATTCTCCATATGTATATATGAAAAAGGGTTTTTTTTTTTTCCAGAATATACAAAGAACCCTTAAACTCAGTAAGGAAACAGTCCAATTAAAAAGTAGGAAAAGATTGAAGAGACACTTAACAGTCAAAGGTATTCAAATGGCCAGTGAACACATGAAAACATGGTCCTTGAAGGAGCTATAACACAGTGAGTATACCACCATCCACCCCACTGGTATGAGCACAGTAAAATGACTGCGTTTCTTATAAGTGTGTATCTTACATATGTTTACTCTTTGACAAAAGTACTTCACTCCTAGGTATTCACCCAAGAACACTGAAACTTACATGTACACGAATACATATATGTAAATGTTTCCAGTGGCTTTTGTTCATAGTCGCCAAAAACTGGAAATAACCCAAGTGTCCTTTAACTGGTGAATGTATAAACAAAGAAATACTACTCAGCACTAGAAAGAAACCGCTGATCTGCCCAAAACCTTGGGTGATTCTGAAATATCTTACACTGAGCAAAAGAAGCCAGGCTAAAGAGAATATACTATATGATCTTATTTATGTAAAATTATAGAAGAGAGAGGGGCGCCTGGGTGGCTCAGTGGGTTAAAGCCTCTGCCTTCAGCTCAGGTCATGATCCCAGCATCCTGGGATCAAGTCCCACATGGGGCTCTCTGCTCAGCAGGGAGCCTGCTTCCCTTCCTTTCTCTCTGTCTGCCTCTGCCTACTTGTGATCTCTGTCTGTCAAATAAATAAATAAAATCTTTAAAAAATAAAATTATAGAAGAGAGAAAGCTGGTCTTTGGTGGATGAAAGCTGATCAGTGGTTGCCTTGGGCTGGGTTGGAGAAGACAGGGACTGACTGACAAGGGCACCAAGGAACATTTTGGGGTGAAGGAAGCATTCTGTATCTTTGATTGTGTTGGTGGTTACCCAGGTGCCATGCATTTGTCAGAACTCCTCAGATGGTTCTGTAGGCATTCTATCACATATCAGTTATGACTCAAATTAATTTTTAAAAAGAAGAGGACTTGGAAATGAATTTTAAAAGGGGGCTCCAGTATTGAGTAGCTTTCAGAATAGCACTGTTGATTTTCATGTAATTTACAAAAAATGGGTAAAGGGGTAACTTTGGACATAGGATGGTATTCTACTAGGCTTTCAAGTAGGTACCTAGACAGTTGGGTTTCAACTTCCATAATCTTAATCTCCATTGCCTTTGTCTGTCTTAAAAAAAAAAAAAAAATACCAGATGGACAAGGTTAATACCATTGTATTTTGTTGGGTTCCATGAGACTTGCAGATGTAATATTTTTTACTGACCATCTTGTTCCCCAGCTGTGGATTTTGGAGAAGGGATGTTGCAAGAATAGTCCATCTCTTACTGATCTCCATGCCTGTTTATAGACTTCATGTTTATCTCAAGGCCGCATGGCTACAGAGAACACAGCCATTTAACTGCTTCATCAGTTTCTCTCCTAAATTTTAAATAACATCTCTTATTCCTTCAAGAATATTAAGTGTAGGGGGACCTGGGTGGCTCAGTTGATTAAGCGTCCTACTTTTGATTTCAGCTCAGGTCATGGTCTCAGGGTCATGAGATCAAACTCTGCATCAGGCTTCGTGCAGGGCATGGAGCCTGCTTGAGATTCTCTCCTTTCCTCTCTCTCTGCTCTTACTTGCCCCTAAAATATAATAATAATAATAATTATTATTATTATTAATTAATTCTTACAAAAAAAGGTATTAAGCATAAGCTGCTTAGTCAATACATAGATTGTAGTGCTTTTAAAAAACTTGATCAAAGGGAGTTCAGACTCTTTCAGGCTTCCAGTGATGTGGACATACCGCATTTTATTACTGGGGAACAAGATTGCTCATGGCTCAATTAGGGTCCTTTTTAATATTCATTGGCCTTTTTAATATTCATTTGTGTGTGTACATATATGGGGAAGCCTGTACTATCTGCTTACTCTTTGTTTTTTTTTTTTTTTTAACTTAATGCTTTCTATAGCCTGAGTGGTGCTCTTTCATAACACACTTTCTTATATGAGGATATATGTAATGGGACATTAAAATGTATTCTTTTTTGACCCAGAAATTTGACTTCTAAGATTTCTTTTTTCCTGTCAAGTATTTCTACATGGAGAAAGCCATGTAACCAAACAGCATTGTTTATGTTATGTTAACCAAAGTTAGAAGCAACTTTATAATCTGAAATTAAGGGGAGTAGTTAAGGTGATCTAACCTATTGCTATTCAGTGCTGTGTACCCTGAAGTCATTAAAAATGATGGTTATGAAGATTATGGGCAACACAAGAAATGCGAAAGATTCAATTTAGAGAAGAAAGCAGAACATTAAGTGACATATCCACTATGAGAATCATGAAGAAAAACAATTAGATACCCAGAAATAAAAGATTTTTAAAACACCTTCCAAATTGCCAACAGTAGTGTATTAAGACAGTAACATTGTGGATTAGCACTTTTTCTCCTATTTTCCAGATTTTCTATAATATGACTATTACCAGTTTTATAATGGAAAAATCATCTTTCCTCCTTTCATCTGAAACACTGGAATGTTTTGGCTTTGGGCCTCATGGCTTGTATGTCTTCAGGTGTCTGCCTGTCACCAATCATTCATCCTTCATCCTTTTAAGTAATTGTCTGTAGGACTCTGTTCTGTGTTGGCCAGTCTCCATGACAGTGTCCACTCCATACCTTGTAAGTTTCATGCAGAGAGAGAAAGAGAGAGAGAAGGAGCATCGTGATCCATTGGGCCCTGCCCTGAGTGTGTGTATATGATTTGTCAACAATCAAGTATTTTATGGGAGTTTATGGGACTTCATTAAAGATGCTGGAGCAGGAGCACTGTGGGACATCAGAAGAGACCTCAGCAATAAACCGCAACTCCAAGCTTTGGAATGCAGTAAATGTTTAAGAGACTTCCTTCCTTTCATTACTGAATTTTACTTTACTTTTATACCAGTAAAGAGTTGTGTTTTATTGGTTGAAATTTCTTGATTCCGTTTCCCCAGGTCTGTTTAAAAGCTACATTTTATCTTTGAGGATGTTTGGCTCATGGTAGAGGAAATGCTGCCAGCGAATTCAATTTACTGGCAGAGCTCACAGATATTGTACACGGATTTCTTTTTTTCTTCTTTTTCACAACTGCTACATAAACACAGCTGGGTTTAATATTTGTCGTAACAAAGATTTAACTTGAATCATTTTACTCCGGGTAATTAATGCTTGGAATCTCGGCTACTTTTTCGTTCGTCCGCTTGTAATCCCCTGCATTGCTTCACTCCGGCTATCTAGATAATGAAGTGCGCTCCTCTAGGTCTTTGCCCTGCCTTAAAACTGCTTAATATTTGGCCGTTCCCACTAGAGAGCAGATGCTTTTCTTTGCAAGAATTGAATTTCTGTCAGCTCTTTTATGCATCATGTGTTTGGAACTGTAAGTGGATCAAGTTGTTCATCACAGCAGGGACACTGTGAAACACATCTATTATACACACTTCCCACCCCCCCCCTTCCTGTTTTTTTCTCCCCCGAGGAGGTGGAGATGCCCAGATCCCGTTGGGAGATATCTCACTCCGTGTGGATATATCCATGTGATCCACCAAGGATCCGGCCTGACTGCATCCCTAAGCATGGAAATTCTATATCCATTCAGCCCAGCATTGTTGCTGAGACAGATCCTGCTTTTATCTCTGTAAACACCACGCACTTCATTAACTCCCAAATATACACCAAGTTTGGGTCACTAAATAAACCCACCAGGCTTAGCATAATGAGTGACATTTCAGTAATTGATGCCCTAGAAAATGTTAATTGTGAGTCCATTATTCTTTTCTATGCTGCAACAATGGCTGTGTAGTTTTGGCTTTGGAGTTGAGTTGTGTGGAAGAATGGTGGCCATCTATTAGGCTCCTACTATGTGCCAGGCACTGTGCTAGAGGCCTTGAAAATCTTGACATTTAATCTACATAACAATTCTGAAACAAATGTCTGGTGGGGGGAATACTTTACCCCTTTTTTATAGAGAAGAGAAGAGGTTAAGTAACTTGCCTAGAGGCCTCCAGCAAGCAGATAGCCAGCCTCGGAGGCAGAATTTGAACCCAAGCTCAATCAACACACTTCGGTGTGTTGTACCTTCATGCTCAGGGTTTGCTAGACAATACATTCATCCATCAGTCAGTCAATACACTGATCCATTCCACATGTCTATCAGGACCACGTGGCATCTCTGGCCGGTTGGCTTTTACCAACGCCTCCGTGTCCACCGAACTCTGAGCTGCTCAGGTGATGTTTGCAGTTGGTCCTTCAGTTTTGCTTTTTCTATCAGAGCTCAGTGTGCATCTAATCCGACTTCCCCAAGCAACTGCCCGTGTTCTTACAGTTTGCATTTTGCAATTTTGGTCCCTAGATTGAGCTTTGAGCTGATGGCTAAAAATTCCAAATCTGAGTAGTTTAATTTGTCAACGTTGCTCTGAAAAGCCGGAGTCTTGATTATGTTCCTGCTGTGATGCGCTCATCTTTCAGGTCTCAGATAGTGCTGCTGAGGGCAAAAGTGCATTTTGGTGCATTTTTAATAGATATCATTCAATTTGCAGGAGTCATTCTGGGACATTCATGTTCTGCCTGAAATACCACTGGTCTATAGAATTAATTATGGTTAAGCAGATAGGTGGCTTTTGCCCATGAAGAACATCATTAATCTCTTGATAAACATTTTTAGTTAACGATTAACTTTAGTCTTTCTGCAAATACTTTTCATTAGAACCAGGCATTAGTGGCCTGGTTCATTAGAAATAGACCAATCCCTTTTATTTTCGATTTGCAGTCCATTTTGTTGTTGAAAGATGTTGGCATTTAAAAAAAAGAAAAATTGGCGGAGGATATACTATAAAAAATAAAAAAACTCAAAAAACAAAACAAAACATGTATAACGTCCCTCTCGCAAGTGTGTATCTGTTTTTTCAAAGGTAACTTACATTTATATTTTGTGCCTTGTGTTTGCAAGAGAATGGTTCTTGGTTTATTCATGTTGACAACTGAAAAGCCTTAGACCTAATTAAAAGAATTTCCACGAGCACCTTTACTGAACCATTTCATTACGCGGCACTGCACAGATTGCATTGTGAAACATGGTGATAGTTTAAATCTGACCTTTAAACCTAAACTGCCAGAAGTGTGGGGGAGAAAACCCTTCTCTAAGAATACTCCCCAGATGCATATATATGGATATAGGCATACACGTATGCACATATTTGGTTAGAAATAATCCTTTTATTGAATGACCATCTAATAATATAAATACACATTTATTCTGAGCTCAGATCTTGCTTGTAGCCTCCTTGAGCTTGGGCAGAATTTTCAGCTGCATTAATTGTGTGTGGGGGGGTGTGGGTGTGGGTGTGTGGTGTGTTAAAGCTAAATTGTTTTATAGGGAAAACAAAGACAATTTCACTTCCTCTGGGCAAAAAAAAAACCCAAAAAACAAAAAAGCACTTGGAGGAAAAAGAGTATTACAGATAGGTAGAAAAACACAAAAGTTGTTGCTGCTGTGTTTCAGTTTAAAATGCAGAGGGACTTGGATTAAACACACGGGAGGGGCTGGAGTGCTTTAGTGTGTGCAAGACTCCTCCTGAGCTTTGTTTGGCAGATAGTGGAAATGGGCCTTTTTGTTTTAAAATTGTGCTTTTTTAGTCGCAAGAATGTCATCCTGTGGACTGGATAGTTTGTTCTCAAGATGCTCAACAAAGCCATTATAGCATATAGTGAAGTAGCCATTCACGTAATGAAAATTGATCCTTTTGTCTAACAAAAGCTGCTTAGATTGTAAGGCTCGCCTCTAACTTTCTGACTTAATGCTCGACCAGTGAGATGTCAGGAGAGACAGAGGGAGCAGAAACCTGGGCCCCTAGGGTCATAGCCAGCTCCAGCTTGGAGCTCCACATAACTAGCACAGGCCCCACTCCCCCATGGAGAACTGGGATCTTTGAGGGGAAAATGGGATGCAGAAGAACCAATTAAAGCCAACTGAGGTCAAGGTACAACCATGTTCTCAAGAAAGAAGCAGAAAAGCAAGGAATGAAAGGAAGCAATAATGGAGATATATTAAGTTGGGGAATAAATAAACCAGTATCAAGGACAGATATAATTTGCTGATTTTAAGAAATCCTGGCACCAGTGAGAATCAATGAAATAGCATAGACTTTGGAGTAAGGCAGACTTGGGCTTGACTTTGGCCTCTGCCCTTTGCTATGTGACATGGAGCCGAGGCTCACTTTCCTTGTCTATGTAGTGGGGATAATCCTGCCTGTCTAACCCGGTTCTGAAGTTTTAATACAACTGGGTTTGAAAACACCTGCCATGGCATTTGGTATCTAGTAGGGGAGTTGATAAACACTAATTCTTCTTGCTTTTTCCTAATGAATTCCTGGTTTTCCCAGAAACTTGTTACTGTGAGAGACAGTGGGGTGGGATTACCTTTACATTTCAAGACTTTTTGCTTCAAGTGGGAGCCAAGAACTAAGGCCTTGGTAGATACACTGCCATTTTTCACTACCAATGTGAAGTAGCAGAGGGCCGATGTAGGTGTGCCCCTGGAAATGGGAAAACAAGGCAGTAGTTCATTCTCACTTCTCCAGACCCAGACTCCCCCAGGAAATCTTATAACAAAACCTTGATAGCTAGTTTCTTCTGGAAAGGAAGAATTACTTTGCCTTAGTCCTTACAGGCCGTTTTCCAAGGGGCAAAGAAAGTGTGACTCTCTGGCCTTCCCCCAGCTGCTGCTGGGTGTCCTACTGGTCAAAACAACAAGTCTTTTAACTTCATTTCTGACACTGAGCGCTTAATGCAAGTGGGACCCCCTGCATAGTCTGGCTTGAGACAGACTCTTTAAAAGAACGCATTGCTGTGTGTCTCTGAGGGGAAGGGCCCTGGGGAGTATAGGACAGGGAACCTTGGTCTGTTTTGAGGGATCAGACCTCGGGAGTGATTCTGTTTGAGCCGAGACCTGAAGAGTGAGTAGTCCTGCATGGTAGCCCCTATTCACATGCGACTATTTAAATTTTAATTGATGAAAATGGAATAAAGTAAAACTTTTGAGTTCCTCAGTCACACAAGGCACATTGCCCGTGCTCACAGCTGCCACAGCAGACGACACGGGTGATAAATTACGGGCAGAAAAGCCAGGTGGACAGCACTGGGTTTGCGGGCGAGGGGCCGATGGTGCTGGGAGCACTCCAGAGGAGCAGGCCTCCCGCGGGGCCCGGGGTGTGAGAGAGGCCGGTGTGACTGGGGCCCAGATGGTGTGGCCGCTGCCGTGGAGGGGATACGGAGCCTCAAATCTGAAAGAAGCTGAGGCTGGTCACTCGGGGCCTCACAGGCCAGGCTAAGACTTTAGTCTCTCTCGTCCAAGCAGTGGGGAATCTGCACAAAGGCCCTCACACTCAGAAGGGCACAAAACAGAAGCTGAAAACCTCCCTGCAAGGTTCATGCTTTTTGTGCGCGATCCATGGCATTTTAGATTTTTCGTGTGTATATAAACTTATATGGATAATATGACTTTTTAAATGATTTGTGCCGTATGAATTGCCCAGCACCTTGCATTTTTGCCCCCGTCTGGCAGGATTTTGTGGACCTCTTTTCCTGTCAGAGGTGGCTAGGTGAATCGTGGGCCACCTTTCTTGCCATCTTGTGCCACCCCACCACACCTGCCACAAGTTGCAACCAAGTATTAATGAAAGAAACCTATATTTACTGAGCACAAAGAGCTTCTCTTCATTCTCGTGGGGAGGAAGATACATAAATACTGATTATACAAAAAGCTCAACACTAGGATGGTGACGCATGCCACTCGAAAGTCCCTTTTAAAGTGGTAACGAGCTACCTTGTGGCTCTTCTGGGGGAGGCTGACAGCAAGCTCTCCTGCTGGGCCCTGGTCACCCGAGGCTGTTCCCAGCCCCTTCCCAGCCCTGGGCCTGCAAAGATGAGGCGTCAATGAAAGGAATGAGCTCCTGTGCCTTGAGAAAGAGCTGTTTGTTCTGACAGAGGGCATGGCAGAAAGAGGCTTTGGGGGTTTTGCTGTTGTTTTTGTTTGGTTGGGTTTTGTTTGTTTGGTTTTGTTTGTTTGTTTGTTTCAATAGAAGGATTTTGTTCAAGAATGGGAGTGGGTAAAGAACACCCCAGGCTTTTAGCATGGCATGGCCTAGAGGTCTCCAAAACTCAGTAGAGTGCTGGACAGTGTTGGACATGGAGCTTGAGCCAAGCCCGTCCGTGGAAGGCCTCGAATACTGTGCTAAGGAATTTGGACTTGATCATGTTTGCAGTACGGAGCCTTGAAAATTTGGGAGGACTGGAGTAATGGGATGCAGCCTCTTGTTTTAGAAAGTCAAGTTCATGCAAAAGACGGATTCAACTGGGATGAAAATAGAGCCCAGCAGTTAAAAGACGGTTGCAGTGGTCTAGGGACAAAAGGAAACATGAACACCGAAGAACCGAGGCACTCGTTGTCTCCACCAGCCATTTCCAATCCCCTGGAATTTAAGCCTCAGAGCAGACGGGTGTAGCAGAGACCTCATTTTACAGCAAAGGAGACGGAAGCTCAGAAAGGTTAAGAAAGTAGGAGAGCTGGATGTCCGATCCCAGACTGAGGAGTGCATGGGGACAGAGAAGTGGATGAGGGAAGTCAAGAGACCCTCGGTGAGCAGGCAGAGCAGGAACCGGGGGTAGGGAATGCTGCTCGTCATTGCACGAGTTGCGTTTGCAGTTAAGACTGGGCAAGGTGTCCGCTTTCACCGAGAATTCTGTTTTCCTTGCAGTTCTGGTTGCATCTAAGTGGTGGCTTTCTGCAGAAGGGGAATGGACGGATGGGTATTAATTTCTCTCCCCAGCCCCATTCTTCCCAATGGAGACCAGATTCTTCTAATGATCATTTACTAAAGAATGTGATCCCAGACTTTCCTCCAAGCGGAGGGGTTTGACCACTGGAAGTGCCTCTCCGGGTATCTAAACACTCACTCGCCCGCTCTTTCATTTAGCTGCAATTGCTAACTGATTATACCAGCCAGGCCCAGCTGGCCCTTCTGGGAACTCAGTCTATCTAGCAGGAGAGGTAGTGACCTCTCACCGAAGACCCACCAAGGCAGTCCAAGGGGCCAGCAGGGTGTCGTGGGCCCTGCCTTAGTAGTCAGGGAAGGCTTCTAGATGGTGAGACATCTGGATCCCCTCTTTCCCTTAACCCAAAGTAACCTTTAATTTGACTACTAAGGAAAAATACCTCATTTGAATTCTTTATTCTAAAAGGAACATGTGCTTTTTAATAAAAGATAATCAAAACAATCGAAAGTGCATAAAATAGAAAGTGAAAGCATCCATCTGTAGGTAAAGTTTGATGCATGGCATTTTAGATTTTTACTACCTATATCAACATAAACTTTTACATGATTCATGCTGTCTAGCTCTGCAACTCGCATTTTTCCTCCCATTTGGCAGTATTTTGTGGACATCTCTTTATGTCAGTTCAAATCCTGTCAGATACTTTTCAGCAGCTATGCAGTATTTCATTGTAAGGATGTGGTATAATTTACTTAATTGACCCCCATTGATAGGCACTTGGATGGTCTTTTGAAGGGTGACTAACTCTTCCACAAATAGACCAAGAAGGTACAAGGGGCAATGCTGTGTGAGTTGTTGGCCTGTGTATGGGCTGGAGAGATGTGAGTGCTTCTAAATCATAATTCACTGTCAGTCCAACATACATTAAGCTGGGCTGAGGGAAGTGAGGCCAGCTGAGCAGAGTGTCACCAACTGCTTGGAGAAGTTGGGATGTTTTTCTGCAGGTGGTGATGGCCCAGGGTGGGGAGCATTGAAGGATTTTGATGGAGGGATTGAAATGACCAGATTCATATGTTTCTGAGATTACGAGGACAGCTGTGGGTGGGTGGCATTGAGGGGATACTGAGCACAGCCTGTCTAGGCAGCTGCACCATCAGTCTGGGCCAGAGAGGAGGGATGGAGCTCTGTGGCACAGTGCCAAGGTCAGGGGCACTGAAAGGGGAGGGTGGGTTTGGGATATTTGGGGTGGTGCTGAGAAGATGCGGAGAACGGTGGTGGGTAGGGAAGGAGGATTACGGAATCTGACCTCGGAATCTGGCCTAGGAGACGAGCTGGTTGATGCTGCAGTGGCCAAGATGGGACAGAGAAGGCGATGGGGGTGGGGGGGTGCATTTGAGAGAGGCTGATGCGTTCAGTGTAGCATCCTCTTCCCTTTGTTTTCTGTCTTCCTCCTGATACCTCATTAAAGGAGAAAGCGAGCCTCATCAGCATTTCTGTCGCCCCCAGATTATGCCTGATGAACCCCAATGTTAATGATTTGACCAGAACCCCCACATGGGCTCCTGGCAAGTTCAGTTTTAGATGTATGACTCTGGGTTATTTTCAGCCTCCGATTTTCATCCCTCACTTTTATTTAAAGGACAAAATGCTATCACCAGTTATCAGATGCACATATACTTGAAGTTTCAAAGTTTGAAGTGCTGACAAAAGCTTCTCCGTGTTGCAGGGTGAGGAGAGGTCTTCAGAAGTCTTGGCCTGAGTGGTCACAGGGGCGCCAGGAGCCCAGGACCACTTGGCTGGTTTCCGACCATCTGGGGCGGGCAGGAAGGCACACACTCTTATTTGCTCAGTTTCAATCAGCAACGACTTCTTTGTGTAAAATGATAATGAGGCCATTAGGAGAGGCTCACCTGAAGTGCAGCGTTGTGAATCCAAGGTAATTAAACACCTCCCGAATGAAAGGGAAAGGCCAGGGAAGGTTAAGTGAGGAATAATCCGCGGCACAGGTGGCCCAAGGCCTTTGAGGAGCCAGAAGAGTGACAGTGGCTTGCACCATTTCAAAGGATGGAGACATCACCCTCGTCCCTGGGAGAGGCAGGATTTCTATTATTGGGAGAGTTGGATAAGGGCAATATTTTGAACCTTTTAATGAAGATGCTTTGTTTTGTTTTGTTCCATGTTGCTATTTCAAGTTGAAAGTCCACGGCAGAGTCTGCCCGGCTGCTGAGTGGCCTGCATTGCTCTGCATGGGCTCGTACCACTGTGGCCCTGGGGCTCATGTGTCCCAGAATAGGGACGTCCCAGTCAGTAGGATGTGGACACCCAGGTGTTGTCCCCGACTTCACATGTCCTTTTCAGCTTATCTTCATAAGTTCTGGCAATAGGATTTTCACCATGCAGACTCTGGCCTCAAAATCTCTTGGTGTCTCCACATAAAAGTTTCTACATGCATGTTCATAGCAGCATTATTCATAATAGCCCCAGTGTGGAAACACCCCAGACGCCCGTCAACCAGCTAAATATGTAGGGTAAATAAAACGTGGCATAGCCACACAATGGAATATTATTCAGCTGTGAAAAAGAATGAAGTGGTGATAAGTACCACAGCATGGAGTCACCTTGTTTAAAACGAGCTTATGCTGAGTGGAAGAAGCCGGTTACAAAAGATCTCTTATTGTATGATGCCATTTGTATGAAATGCCCAAAATAGGTAAATCCATAGAGACAGAAAGTGGGCTAATGGTTACCTAGGACGGGGTGCAGGAGGAGGGGAGGAAAATCGGTGGGGGGTGAGACGTAACTGACAATAAGATGGGTTTTTTGGGGGGGTGATAAAAATAGTTGGGGATTAGATAATAGTGATAGTTCTACAACCTTACCATTATACTCAAAACCACTAAACTATATACTTCAAATGAGTGAATTTTATGGTCCACACACAGTAGATCTTAATAAGCTATTTAAAAATCCCTGGGGTGCCTGGATGACTCAGTTCAGCGTCTGTCTACCTTCGGCTCCTGTCCTGATCCCAGGGTTCTGGGATCAAGCCCCACGTCAGGCTCCCTACTCAGAGGGGAATCTGCTTCTCCTTCTCCCTCTGCCCCTCCTCCCTGCTCATGCTCTCTCTCTCTCTCAAATAAGTAAAACTTTTAAAATAAAAATCCCTTATCAGAAGCTTGTTAGTAAGAAATAATGTCCATGGAGCATTTTTTTTTTTTTTTAAGATTTATTTATTTGAGAGAGCATGTGCGAGTGGGGGGGGGGGGTGTAGAGAGACAGACTCTTTTTTTTTTTTTTTTTTTTTGCATTTTAAAGATTTTATGTGTTTATTTGACAGAGAGAAATCACAAGTAGTGGAGAGGCAGGCAGAGAGAGAGAGAGGGAAGCAGGCTCCCTGCTGAGCAGAGAGCACAATGCAGGACTCGATTCCAGGACCCTGAGATCATGACCTGAGCCGAAGGCAGAGGCTTAACCAACTGAGCCACCCAGGCGTCCCGAGACAGACTCTTCTTAAGCAGAGCGTGACATGGGGCTCGATCTCATGACGTATGAGATCACAACCTGAGCTGAAACCAAGAGTCACGCAACCAGCTGAGCTGCCCAGGCACCCCCAAGGAGCATTTTTAAAGTCTGTGTAATCTATCCCAGACCAGCGATCCTTAGTATTTTTAGGTTCATGGGTACCTTTAGGGATCTGAGGAAAAGTGTGGAGCCTATGCCCAGAAAAATGATCATCACTCATTCATATTAAAAGTTTGTAGGTGGTTCATGGACCACCTGAATCTAATTTTTCTATTTTATCCTTAAATAATATCAGGCCATCAGGTAATCTTATATCGAAGCCCATACAGATTCCTGAAATATTCTCTCAATATGTCACCTACATGCTTGAAAACAGTCATTAGGTTTACATTTTCCCTCAAGACGAAGGAAAAAAAACTCCTTACTGTACTCACAGCACTTCTGACCTCTGCCTTTTCCTCTAGTCTCATTTCAGGCCATATTCTCCATCACTGTCTCCCCTGAAGCCATAGTCCTTTCTGTTCTCCGAGCTCCTTGTCACCACAGGCTTTTTCTCCTGTTCCCCGGACACTGTTCCTTCCCGTCTTTGCCAGGTTCTACCTAAGCTCATCCTCCAGATTTCTGTTCAAGCCTGATTTTCTCCAGGAAGCCTTGCTGACTTCCTCAGTGAGCTCTAGCATAGACTCATCGCGTAGCAACGCCGCACGGGTTTGGTATTTTCCTCACCGGAATATAAGCTTCGCGTGGGCAGGGCCCAGGTCTGGTTTTTTCCACTGTTAGATCACCGTTGACTCAAGGCTATCACATTGCCAAGTTCCAGGGATACTTTTCACATGGAACAAATACAACGTGAATGGTGTGCCCGGAAGTTGTGTAGTGCAGCAGCCTGAGGTGAATGGAAAGGTTGTTAGAAACAGACCAGGAAGCTTGGTATTGTCTCTCACGTTGAGGGCAAGAGCCATCACGTCACACATGAGGGTTTCCTACACTGAGGATTCACAGGAGAAATCTCTTTGAGTTCTCACTTTCAGGAAAATGCGTTTTCATTTGTGCAAGTGGTTTGTTTGTACTACATGGACCCAAAGAATCTCACAACTTGAGTTTCTCTTTTTGCTTTGACCACTAGGAGGCTCTTAAGTCAAATTTGCAGGCCAGTCTAGCCACCATGTAAGGCCTTATAGCTTACATTTATATACTAAATATTTCTGGCTGCTTTCCCAGTGCCATGGCTTTCTTAACTATTTTCCTGAATCTCTTTGAGTACATATCTGTAAGGCTGCCATGATTCCTTTAGAGTATGAAGGATGTAAGAATATATATGTTATTCCTCTAGTTACTTTATATTTAATAAACATAAGTTATAATATATTTAATAAATATATATCACATGTGTTTATGTATTTAGCATGTATCCAGAGTATGAGGTGTGAGGTATATATGTTATAAATAAGCCATTCATTTCTAATATTTGTAAGTAATTTAAAGACGGAGTAGACTTCGAACTAAAATAATTTTTGTCATTTGGGCTCAGATTATAAGACTTTCAAGTCATATTCCAGTTGGCCAGTTCTTGGGCTTGTTCCTAGGCATGTAATCTAACCTCACTGCGACTGTTTCACCCTTGTAAGACAGGAGCGCTGGTCCCTTCCTTGCAAGACTGCGGAAAGAATTAAATTAGAAAATGCATGTGAACGGGCATATCTAGTACATTGAAACTACTCAGAAAATGGTTTTGTTTTTGCTCTGACTCGATACGCTCGATTCAGTTTCAGAAACCTGCCCCAATATTGAATGCGGTTTGTTCTCCAGCCCCTGAGCTGTTAATTCCATCCCCCTCCCAGGAAGTTTCTCGAGCTCTGTATGTATCGGGTTTTGCCAGCCGTCCACCCACCCTGCCCTCAACCCGCGTCTCCTTTCTCTCTGTCACCAGATCTCTTCCCTGAAGAACCGGCTAAAGAAGGTGTCCACAACTACTGGCGATGGCGTGGCCAGGGCCTTCCTCAAGGCCCAGGCGGCTTTCTTCGGCAGCTACCGAAATGCTCTGAAAATTGAGCCGGTGAGTAGCTTCTTGGCATTTATAAATCTACGTCAGGGCTGAGAAATATACCTCAGGGGTCACAGGAATTCAGCTCTTCATCTGGTGGTTGAATTCACCCAGAAGGGTTTGTGCATCTGCGTTGTGAGGGGCTGGGGGTGCCTCCCCTTGCCTTTCCTCTTAGCATGAGGAAGCCATGCCGCTCTGTGTGGAGCGTGAAGCGGTCACTACTCCTGTGAACGTTAAAGACCTGTCCCCTCCCTGGACAGTGGCACCAGCTGCGTGTTAAGACAGGGCCCAGACCTCTCACATACCTGCTCTCTGAGGATCTTTTCCACTTGACAAATGGGGAAATTGAGGCTCAAAAGAGATATGACTTGCTAACCCAGCAGAGGAGCTGAATAGTCCCAAAACCATGCTTTCCCTCTGTGTCTCAAGGCCCTTTTCCTAGGAAGGGGCCTCGGCTCCACCCTTGGGAAAGCAAGGCATCCTAGCGATTCACTCCTCAGGTGCTCCCAAAGTGCACTTGGCGTGCTGACTCGGCCTTCCTGAGCCTCAGTAGCCTCGTCCATTCCCCTGCCTGCCCTGTGCGGTGGGAAGTTACTGTGAAGATGCGAAGATATTTAGGGGCAACCCTAAAACCAAAAAAAGTGCGGACTCTCCCGGCCTCAGTGGGAAGCTCCCGCCTGATAACCCTCTCCTCTGCCTACTTCTGGCCTCTTGGCCACAGAGAATGGAGAACTGGGCTTGGGCCCAAGTCACCATGCATAGGAGGGAAACTGGGGGGTGACCTTGCCAACAGCCCTATTCTCTCAAGAGCGCAGAGCCTCCTTCATCCTGAGCCTGCCGGTGATGGCAGCCGCATCCAGCCTGGCTAGAGTGGGTCTGAGGAACCAGCCATAGGTCGCACTGCCTATAGGCCGGGACTGTTCGTTTCCGTCTTGGTTTTAACCCACGGCATTTTATTCTGTTAAATGACAAGGTGAGTTATATGTCAGGCGGTGCATTTCACGTGCAAACTCTGACAGTGAATCTTGGTTATGCTTCCCCATGAGCCACCGTTACACATTGTTAAGAATTTTTTTTTGATTACTGTGACTCCATCATGTGTCTAAGTGAGACCCAGAATAATAGTAACCACCTTGTTTTCCCTTTACCCAGAGCACACTTGCTGCCAGGTCGGGGACTCAGGAAGCAGCAGTCTGGTGCCACCATTCCTTGTTCCTTGTCTCCTGTCCAGCACTTGGGCTTGCCTTTCTAAGCTGCCTCTGCTTCAGGCAATGTCATGGTCATAACACAAGGGATGTACTTTCTTTTTGCTTCCTTAGAGCTGCTTCCCTGAGGTCCACTAAAGCTCTTAGTTAAAACAAATTCCCCATGTCCTACTTGTCTCCAAGTGAGGCAGCTCTGATTCTTTGTCCATACCCTGGGCCCAGCTGAACCAGTCAGGTCTAGTGCTCATTGGAGAGCTCGTATAATTCAAGAAAGATACTGTTGTCTTTCCATCTCTGAAAGGTGAATGGGATAACTGGTCTAGTCCTTTCCTTGCGTCGCTGGGAACTGACAAACATGCAGTATTTCCACTCTTAAAATGATTTCATTTTGTCGTATGATTGTCTAGAATACAGAGGCTGTTGAATCTTGGGAGGGATTGCTGGATACATGATCTGGGCACAAGTTGTTCCTCAGAAGAATTTTATGGTTGTATTTGCACTTGACTCTAAAAGTCCCTGGGTTTGAGGACGGAAGCCCTGGAGTTCAAAGCCGGGCTCTGCACTTCTAAGCTATATGACCTTGAACAGGCCACTTCATCTCTTTAAACTTCAGTTTCTTCACCTGTGAAATGAAGCTAAGAATACCTATCATTCTACATCTCCAGATGGTTATAAGGATCAAATGAGCCATAAAACGTTTCATAGGGAAGGTAAAACTTGACCTGGGTCTGATGGCTCAGGTTTGGAAAAAGAGAGAGCGTCCCTCCATGTGGCAGGTGTGGAGTTAACTGAGTGAGCAAAGGCTTGGAGGCAGTACCCCTCATTTCCACTTTGTCTGGAGTCGTGGGTTTGGATAGGGAGAAGAGGCTGCTGGAGAGGTTGGAGCCAAATTTGACAGGGCCTGGGATGCTAGGCTAGAAGTGTGAACTTCGCCTTGTAGGAAATATCAGGTTTTGAGCAGAGATATGCTAAGACTGTTTGTCGTGTTTGACCAGTACTAGAGTGATGGACTGAAAGGGGAGTTTGAAGCAGAGACCAGGGGACTGTCCAGGAGACTCAGAAGAGAGCCCTCTGGTGGTAACACCAGGAAGAGGTCCCATGAAGAAGAAATGACTAGATGCATCTGCAAAGATACGAGATGTGGGAGACGAGGGGCAAGAGATGTCAAATGTCTCCCAAGATTTGGACCTAGGAGAAGGTGATGATGCCTGTAAGTAGAAAAAGCGAAAAACTTAATGCAAGGTATTCCCAGTAGCAGTACTGATAATGGTAAAAACATGGAACAGACCTAAGTGTCCGTAATAGGCAACTGGTTAAAGAAATTAAAGTCTATCCATATGCTAGAATATTATATAGTTATTAAAAGTGGCATTCTGAGGATAGGATGATGGGTTTGGTTGAAAACAAGGTACATTTCACTGAGCCTGGGTTGCCTTTCAGTCATAAGATGTACCATTACTCTGGGTGCCATTACGAAACAGGAAAGGGTGCTGGATCCATCACGTTGGATGCCATCAGTTGTAAGACACATCCGGATTCCAGAGGTGTTACAGTGTGAAGAAATCTGCATCTTAGAATCAATGAAATATGGCAGATTGTCGTGCCTTTGGTCCCATTTATCAGCTCCCAAATAGCTTTTTTCTGGACGGCCAGGAGGGAAGCCAGAGAGCCTGCAATTTTCTGACCAGGCATCATCACCATGCTACCTCGATGGTTTTTAAACCATAGATTTAATTCTAGGAATTTCTCCTTATTTGAGAGATGGGCTAACAGCACTTCCTATGCAAGATTGTTTGGGGAATTAATTAAAATAATTGACTGCAAAGCACAAATGAGCCCAAGAAGAGATAAGGGTTAGTGGGCATTGGCCACACGGGGGTGGCATGGGGAATGGTACTTTGGGTGAGCCTGTTTTGGGTGACAGTAAGCACGGTGCTGAGAGGTTAGGGTGCCCTCCCCAGGGCCACTTGTCTTTTAGTTGATTCCCTGGTTATAAAAATAGCACCTGCTCTTGGTAAGGAAAAAAAAAAAAGTTTAACAGAGGACTAGAAATGAGAAAATACCCATAATCCTCTCGTCTGGAGTTAAGACAACATGTTAGCATGTTTCTACCTAGGCTTTAGGGTTTCAGGATTGTTTTTGTTTCATTTAGGTTTTGGGTTTTGGTTTTTTTCCTTAAAGACAGTTGATATATTCCTGGCAAAGTAATCCACTTCTCAGTTATTTGGTTTTGCCTTTTAGTATGTGGTTTTATGTTTTAGTATACTGTAGTAGTTTTAGTATGTTGTAGTAGTATTTTTTCACCTTATATAAAAACTCTCCTTAAACATCTCTTACGATGACAGCACGTACCCCATCAGGTGACCCCTGTGGTTCTTAACTCTGCGTGGATCAGAGCCACCTGTGGGGCTCTTAAAACGGCAAGTGTCTGAGATTTTTCTCACGTTCCCACAATCTGCAGTCAGTGCTGAGGCCCACCCCATCATCCTCATGCTGGTTCTTCAGATCGTGGGTAACCTCTCCCCATTTTAAATCACACTGTGATGAACATCTTTATAGAAATCTTCATGCACCGTCTGAATTATTTCCTCAGGCAGAATCCCTGACATGGATTTACTTGGTTAGACGGTCCAAGTACATGGAAGCCTTTGCTATGGAAGGTGAGGGAGAAAGCTGGCAGCCAGAAGCAGGTGGCAGCCTGGCGGGCAGAGCCCCTGAGACAGACTGAGGGCAGGGCCCAAGCAGCAGCCTTACATGTGGAGAATGTTCCACGGCTGATGGCAGAGGGAGCCTACAGGGTGGGGGGCCCCGAGAAGCGGGTGTGGGTGCGAAGGGCACTGCAGACCCCCAGAGCTCCCATGGCTCTTCCCCTCTAGCTGCCCTGTTGCATGTCCCCAGCGTTTGCCGCACTGCTCCAGTGTGCTGGCTTCCCACCCTGGGCCAGCGGGCGCAGCCTCGGGACTCAGGTCACTGCGGAGTCACCGGGTTTGGATTTTTTACAACATGAAACGTGACAGACTAGACAGCGCTGCTTTCTACTCTGCTTGGCGGCCGGCTCCCGCTGCGCCCCTCGGTGCCCTGCCTGGCTCGGGGAGGGGGGCGAGCCCCCACCGGAGGGGCCAGGACGCGCCACTCCTCCTCCACGGCCCACGGCTCACTGGAGACTTTTAACTCTTTGGCCTTTTTTTTTTTTGCCCTGTCCGACTGGAAAAATTTCAAAATGCAGCTGGCTGGGGAATCTCGAGCGTCGCTTTCTTTCCCCTGCCCGGAAGGGAAGGCGACGGCATCCCCCTGCTGAGGCCGGCCACATGCCAGAGCCTCGCTGTCCCTGTCCCTGCCTAGGGCTCCAGGCCGGACCCAGGCAGGAGGGCCTGCATGGGCTAGCTGGCAGTGTCTCTTCAGGGCCAGGTGAATTCTTCTCCCAAAGGGCCAGAGAGTGGGATACCCGCTCGGCGGCCTCCCACAAGGCTGGATGGAGCTCGGTTCATCTCCCCAGTGGCTCCGCTTCCGTGATCTCAGCCGTCTCCCACGACGGCCCCCTTCCTTCCCGCGTCCCAGGTGGGGGATGAAGGCGGAGATCGCCGGTGACTTCCCGGTGGGCGGAAGAGCCAGGAGGCAGACTCAGGTCTGCCCGACTCCAAAACTCAGGTTCCTTCCACCGCACCCTCTTGCCTCTCTTTGTTCTGATTTCCTCAGGCTCCACGTTAACAACTCTCTCCGCATTGCCAGCGCCGGGCGCAGGTCATGGCAGGGTGCAGGCGTCAGTGAGTCAATCTTGGAATAGTGGTTGGAGGGATGGGTGACAGAAAGTAAGGAGCAGAGAGGTGTGCAAGGCCGGGGTTGTGTTCAGTGTGTGCAACGCAAACACGGCACATCCTGCCTTGTCTTTAGGCTCTGGAGGTTGGTGCTCCCTGGCAGAGGGGACAGTGCCTACAAATCGCAAGGGCATGTGACCCATTTTTCAGCCACGCAGAGAACAGGAGGTGCAGAGCCCAAGATATTTAACAGTATCGGCCATGTCAACTTGTTCTTCTCCACTTAAATGACAGAACCACAAGCAGCCAGGCAGCCCCGTTCAGAAAAACCCCCTTTATCCATGTCAAGCAGCGGCCCAGGCTCTAGCTCATTTACTTAGGCCTTTCTTGCTCTCTGACACGCCTCCTTGCAGTTGCCAGGCAACTCTGGGAGTAGCAGTGTGTGTTAGGGATTAACTAGTTAGGGCTGGGGTCCTTTTTGGCAAGAAGGGGATAAAAGACAAATGATTTTAATTGCTAGGCCGAGGATCCTTTCTGTGCTTGGTGGAAAATGGCACTTTTGGAGGATATGTATAGCAGTGTGCTTCTTGAATTTGCCGCGAACATTCCCCTTCCTCCCTCTCAGAGAGAACGAATGAATTTTTAAAAGAATCTTACTTTTCCCACACTCCTTTGTTTAAAATTATATCATTGTGGAATCTGAGCAAGACTAACCTACCACCCTCTCTTTGGAAGACAGCACAGTGGCCTCAGCTTGAAAGAACTTTCAAAAATAGAATTGTGTGTTTTAATTTCCTGCCTTTTTCCGTTCGTAGTTTCTCATAAGCTCATACGTGGAGTCGCCTCAAGATAGTACATTTACAGGTACTTGTTCCCACCTCTGGCCCACTGCAGGGTTTGGTAAAACATCCAATCAAAGAGCAAAACTGATGGATATTGGTGCTTTCGAACTCATCCTGTTCCGTGCCAGGGTCTGCAGAAAGGCCGGGAGGGATGGGGTACTGTGAGTGTCGTTGAGTCAGCAGGCCAGCGCGGCTCTCTCTGGGCCAGGCTGCCAGCTGGGCCTCCCCAGGATGAAGGGAGCGCAGCCCCTGCCCTCAGGGAGCCGGTGCTGGGGTGGGGGCAGTGAACAGGCGGTCACATTCATGTGCTCGGAAGGAGGCCGTGCAGGCAGCATCCGACTCCGCTTGCTTAGTCTGTCCCAGGAGGCCTGGCTTCCAGATTCAGCTGTGGGTACGCTGGCCTCATCCACCTTATAGCCCCTCATTTTGCACATGATACTGCTGACTCATATTTATCCACCTAAAAAACCCCTTAAAGACAGACAAGTTAAGATAAAAGCAAATTGATAGCCTGGCTTTCAAGCATGAACGGACGAGGCTGTGTTGGAACAGGTCGGAAAAACACCATGTATATCTGTTTCCTGGTTGAGTAACGCCATTGATCTCATGGCTTCAAAAGGCACAACTATATCTCTACGCGTTTTTAGTGTAACGGAAAACAGAAGAGTATTTAGAAACTAGAAACATTCGAACACCACAATGGTCCCACTGAACTAACCCACCTACCTTAATTTAACTACCTTTCATATGCTCTTGTCAATAACTTTTCATGTTGCGAAGTGTTTCCGTAGCTGCTGTCAAACCTAAGTTAAAAGTTTGTTCCTCCTCCATCTAACGTTACATCAGACACGGTTTTTGTACAGCTGCCGAACATCCCATCAAGGACAGCCACCATCATTTCTGTAACTATTCTCATTGGACCTTTAGATCGTTTCCAGTCTTTTAATATTTTAATTAATATCGCAACAATCGCCTTTGTGAATAAAGGTCTGAAACGCCGTATTTTGAAGGCTTCTGAATAGAAGAAGTGCAAGTCAGCTGCATGCAGAAGCCTGACTTGGGGTGCCAGCTTGTCACAGCATGGTAAGGAGCAGATTTGCATTGACTCGGTCTAGCCACAGCTCAGGATGGAAAGCATAGAGAGCCCTTCCTGGCATGCGCTCCCTGCTCTCCACGCGGGCAAGCAGAGGATGCCCAGAACATATACAAGGAGTGTCACTAATTTGTGCCTCCGTCTTGTGCTACAAGAAAGGGTTGAGGAACCCGAAAACAGTGTGTGCAGGAGAACGAGACATGGGAGGTAAGGGAAGCAGGGGAAAGGAGAAAGCCTGGAAGAGGCTGGCGTGTGCTCCTCTTTGCTGGCTCTGAGATTCTCTGCACTGCTTGGGAGCCTCGAGCTGGAAATTGAACCCATGTCTGTCTATGAGCTCACGCTTTTTCCTCTTCTTCTCCCCCTTTTTTAAAATTTTTTTTTTTTGGTGGTAAAAACATATAACATAAATTTTCCATTTTCACCATCGCTCAGTATGCTATTCAGTGGCATTAATTACAGTCACAATACTGTACAAGCACCATCACCGTGTTTTCAAAATTTGCGTTACCCCAGATAGAAACTCTGAGCCCATTAAGCAGTAACTCCCCACTTGCCCGTCCCGCCAGTCCTTGGTAGCCTCTCCTCTACTCTCTATGAATGTCCCTATTCTAGATATTTCCTGAAGTGAGTTACTTGTCCTCCTGCGTATGGCTAATTTCATTGAGCATAACATTTTCAGGGCTCCTCCACACTGTATGTAGCTGGTGTCGGGACTTCATCCCCTTTTAAGGCTGAGTAATATTCCACTGTATGTATGGAACTCCCACATTTTGCTTGTCCAGTCTTGAATGGATGGATGGACACTTGGGTGGCTCCCGCCTTTCGGCTCTGGTGAATACCGCTGTGAACTTTCCTGTGCACGCATCTGTTGGAGGCCCCATTTTCAGTTCCTTTGGGGTGCATACCTAGAAATGGAATTGTTGGGTCATGTGGTGATTTTATTTTCGAGGAACCACCAAATTGTTTTCCACACAGAGCCCACGCTGTCTTTAAGCAGACAGTGGTGTGTTTGTGAAGGGTGGGTATGTCCCCATGGATATTCTGTAGGGAAAGTTGGTCAGAGATTTTCTTATTTTTTTTTTAGTTTATTTTAAGCAAGCAGATAGGGAATTATAGCCCAAACCTGCTGTCCTGAGCTAAACAGAAGTGTTGACAGCAGGAATCTATAGTGGACTAGAGAGGGGCTCATAACGTACCAGTTGCCAGTCTTTCTCCTCTTAGTGATCATCCCAAGTCAAGGTCATAACCCTGTAGATGAAGCAGGGAAGAAAGAAGCTCTGCTGCTCTCAACAGCCAAGGAGGCAGAGTGCGATGGAAAGAGTATGTTTGGAGTCACCTGGATTTTTGTCTTGGCTCTGGAAGTCTCTTAACTTTTCTGAGCCTCAGTTTTCTCATCTGTAAAATGCAGATAATGCCTACGTTATAGGACTGCTGATAAAAATAGCAGTAATGTACGTAAAACACCAGCACAGTGTTTTTGCTGACAGTAGATAGTAACTCAAGGATAGTAACCCCTCTTAGGTCAAGAAAGTAAAGGAGGAAGTGGAGAATGACACTGCCACATTCTAGAACAACGGTGGCCAAACATTCTTGTTCAAGTGTCAGAGTATCCGAAGCCATTCACAACACGAATGAGAGTTTGGCTTATTTATTCCTACCTCATGAAGTAACTGAAGGATTTGTAAGAAAACACATAATATCGAATAAAAACTAAAGGAAATAATTACTCATTTATGTTATTGCTCACCAGTACTTACAGGCAAATATGAGGGGGATAGGTACCAAGGGTTTAAAATTAAGAAATGCATTGGAGTCCACTTTTTTTAATGCACAAGAGAAAATATAATCAAGAATCTTTTGTTCTATTTCATCAAAATATTTTGTGCCTCTTGGGAGAAGATGACCATCATTCGATATTGACCCCAAACCTCTATAGTCCGCCTCCCAGGTTTGGACACCGATGCTGCTTGTGGACATAATTTCGGAGTCCTGACATCCTGGAGCCACACCACAAATGCTTGCTGAACTGAGAGCCATTGTTCTAGAAGTAGACTGCTCAAGTAAAAGTAGGTCCTTAAGTGAGAGAAGATAAGAACTGGCAGGAAATCTGCTTAAACATGATGATCAAGCTTCCCTGAGTGATTTCAAAGAGCATCACTGAATATGACCAAAATGAAATTCCCACATGTTCTAAAATACTTGAAAAATAAACCACACCTAGTGGTACCTTAGACTATCCAGGGGGAGATTTCCATTCTTTGATCTCATATCATAATCCTGATTCCTTTCTTACTTTGTTCCTGTAGGATTGGACCACATTCTGTATTCCTTGGTGTTCCTCACATACTCTGATATTTTTAATAGGTACTTGTTAAGTATTTGCTGAATGTGTGGAAGAACAAATGAATGAGCGATACCTGTTTTCCCATACTATGCATCAGACTAGTGACTGTATTTCAGTGTTGCACAGTAGAGATGCTTAGTTTAAAAACACACACACACAATCCCTTAGAGTGTGAGAAGAATCGGACGCAAACACAGTACCGTCAGTGTAGAAGTGTAAAACAAAGACACAACCCAGCAGCTACGTGGTACCTGACCAGAGGCAGTTAGGGTCTAGAGAAGATCACCCTTTATGGGATCATCCCGTGGAGTAAATAATCAGGTCCAGGTAGGAACATAGAAGAGATCAGTATATTAGTGGAGTAAACTCACTTTTAAATATTGTATCTTCGGGGACAGTGGCAAAGAGAAATGGGTGCTATTATTGGAGTCTTTAGTCAAATGATCTCATTTTAGGGTCTTTTACTTTTTCATGGAGACTCTGAAAAAGAGACCTTTCTGATCCGCTTTTAAGCAGTGATTAACATTTGACAATTTTGAGCCTAAAACAGTGATTCATGATTCCATGTACTAGCTAGACCGTGAGCTTAAAAACAGGATTCTGGAGTATTCCTTCTTCTGCCCCCAGCGCATACATAGTAGCAGCTCAGTAACCTAAGACGGAGTGATGGTGGGATGGTTCTGTGGGGGACATTATGGTATTTGTGGTGATTAGAGGATAAACTTGTAGATTTCTTCCCCTCTGCCCACCCTCCCAGACATGAGTCCACACTGATTTTCTTTGGGGTGTGGATACATTCTCAGAAATACACAGCTACATTACATTCAGTCTCGTGCTCCCCTTGCCCAAAGAGATGGAAACCCACTCTGGAAAGTGGAGGAATGTCGTGTGACTCATGGACCTCTGGCACACAGACTGCTATGTAGAAGGCGCTCAGTAATTATCTGTGCAGTGAATGAAATGATAATAGTTCTTACCTATAACGTCCTTTGTTGTTCGGGAGCTGAACATAGTTTTGTTAAATAAATCATTAAGACTTGTCTTAAGGAAAAGAAAATAACATGAAGAATTTGTTATGTGCTAGACTTTTTACATATAGTCCATTACTTGATTTTTACAGTTCTTCTATGGAGAGAGTAGTGTATCCCCATTTGACTGATGAGAAACCAAGGCTAAGAAAGGTTATGTCCCTTTTTAAAGAAGTGGCAGAGCCAGGACTCAGACCCTCCATCTGCCTGAATCTAGCAACCACGCTCTTTCCTCTGACCGCTCGCCACAGTGGTGATTACCATATGGTCCATGTTACATACAATTTGAGGGCATATCAGAAGCGAACGGAGCCGTTTTCCTCTTAGGAGTCAATATCTCCAATCTGTGCAAATGTTTCTTGAAAAATACAGGTTAAACTAGCACCATTTATAAACTATTTTGCAAAGGGAAAACGTCAAAATTTTAGATATCTTTTTAAAAACATTCCCTTAATGGATAATTTTAATTGCCTAATATTTTGTTGTTTAAATATTTGATATTTATGGTGATAATTGGAGGAAAAAGTAAAACACTTTCAGGGGTAGCCCTCCCTCCTCTTTTCCTGGGCTGACACCTAGTGGCCAGTTTTGTCATGGCAGTGTTAATCTGGGTGTTAAATCTTGTTGATGGTTGTTGTTTGTCAATTGATTTTAGGATTTTTTTTAAAAATCAACAATTTTCATCATAATAAAACTAGCTGCATTCATGTAAGGTTAACTTATTGGGCTCATCCTAACAATGGAAATTCTATTTGATTTAACGTGAAACGCAAGTCAATTATAATCAAGCCTTGCTGACAGAAAATGATGTAAGTATTTAAAATCTTGGGCTGGGGACGCCTGGGTGGCTCAGTTGGTTAAGGAGCTGCCTTCGGCTCAGGTCATGATCCCGGCGTCCTGGGATCGAGTCCCACATCGGGCTCCTTGCTCCATGGGGAGCCTGCTTCTCCCTCTGACTCTGCCTGCCACTCTGTCTGCCTGTGCTCGCTCTCGCTCTCTCTCTCTGACTAAATAAATTAAAAAAAAAAAAAAATCTTAAAAAAAACAAATTTAAAATCTTGGGCTGACTGGCTCAGTCAGTAGAGCATGCAACTCTTGATCTCAGGTTCATGATTTTGAGCCCCACATTGGGCATAGAGATTATTTAAGTTAAAAAAAAGAAATATAAAATCTTGGGGTATTTGTCATGTCCCCCCACTTGCTTCCCCCATAACCTAACTGGTAACCATGGTAACCACCCAGCCCTGGGCACTGCCTCGCACACAGTGACAAGTAAGGCTTGATCACTGCACTTACAGACAGTGCAGGGCAGAGACAGAGTTGCCCTGAGGTATGGTAACTGCTGTAGTAGACTGTTGCACGAGTAGGTGACGTCCAAATGCAGGATGAGTTGCTCCGCCTGGGCCCCAAGGGGAGGTTTCCTGGGGACAGATGCACATGGGTGACACCTTACAGGAGGAATAGCCTTTCCCCAGGAGCAGGGGCAGAAAAAAGCTCATGCAAAGGCAAGGGGCATCGAAACTACACGATGTGGTTGGGTCTGGGTGTGGGGGGTGGTCACCTGGCTGGAGTATGGACCAGAGAGTAGCCAAGGGTAAAGTGGGAAGGCGCCAGCTCCAGTCCGTGAAAGACCCAGATGCCCACAAAAGGGTTTTAGCACCAGTACCATAAACCAGTGTTTCTAGAACAATGTTCCTGGAAATATTAGATCTACAAGATGTTGTTTTTCTGATCATATAAGATTTGGGCTTGTCACACATTGCATAATGTAACTCTCTCTCTCTCTCTTTTTTAAAGATACTTGCTATGCACGTTACTAAAGCCTGGCTGTAAAGAAATCCGGTTAACTTTGTTTAACCTAGCATTTTTCAAAAACCCTTTCCCCCCACAAAATACCTATTAACATTCCATGCATCTACTACTCCTCACCACAGTTGAGGAAACACATTTGTAGCTAGTGATTGATGATGAATTTTTTTCACTCTAAGACCATGGAATTAGGATACCAACTGTGGTCTTTTTACCCCCCCCCCCCAACCCCCATCTCACTGCTGTGAACCTCAGAAAGAGAAAAAGTGTGTGCCTTTTCCAAAAGCTTTCTTGTCTGGCCAGACAGAGGCTTGTGGCCAACATGTGGTCTTGAGATGCAGAACCCAGCCGTTCCTCAACTCTCAGTGCAGGATCATGAGCTGCCAGTTGGTTCCCTCGGTCCAGCAACTTGGTCAACATCTCAGTCAGGATCTAACCAGGACAGTAAAAACCCCTTCAGATGTTTATAAGAGGGAAAATAATTCAAGGAAATGGTTATCCAACTGAGAGAGCAGCTGAGACTCAAAAGGGGGCAGAGAGGTAATCCAGAGATCCGCAGGAGCCCAGGTTGGTGCACCTGAGGTCAGGGTCAGGGTCAACTGACTACAGCTGGAAGCTATGGGTCTGTGCAGTGGGTGTCTGAGTCAGGAGGCAAACCCCTGCCAGAGGAGCCACCCAGGCAGAGAGAGAGAAGAAAACCTCAGCTTCTCCCTCCTGTTCATCCTCATCCCTCACCAGTCCCTTCCATGGGCCCAACCAGGCAGGAGGCCAGCTGACCTGGGAGCCCAGGGGATTCGGTTTTCCTTCTATACAGAATAGAGCTGAAGAGTGGAGAGTGGGTCTAAGGTCAGATAGGGAGCTCCTAGATCCCAGATATTAAGCTACTTAGTGATGCACCTCACCATGCCCCAGGCAATAATAAACAACATGATGAAATTAAAAGCCCCCTGATTTCTAGTTAGATGTGGCACTGACCATGGCTATGCCTCTTCTCAGCTGTGTGTCTCTAGGTGAGTTACTATCCCTTTCTGAACCTTGGTTGCTCAGTTGTGAAACAGAAAAAAGAATCTCTGCTTAAAGGATACCCTTACAGGGCCTCCCTGGCATATTCGTGGCTGGTTCCTGTTTTATAATGAACCAAGAACAAGGTATTTTCAACTTCTGGAGCTTAGTGTGGAGCTAATAGGAGAGTTAGCACCCCGCATGTGTTGGTCAGCCACTCTGAACTTCAGTGAATTGGCTGAAATTTTGTTAGCTAGCAATCAGTATCTAGTGGATGGCTCATTTCTTAATCTTTTCCCTTCCTCGGGATGTTGGAGTGGGAGAGAGCTTATAAAACGGGCAGCGGAACGTTCAAGTGTTGGAGAGGTTCTCTGTGTATGTTATTAGCTACCAGTTCGCTATAAAGTAAAGACAATTGAGATTCCAGGAAAGCTGCCACTTCAGAGATGTTAAACCTTGGAAATTACTTCCTCCTTGAACCGCGACTTTTTCTTATTTTATGGGGAGAAAAATGCTGGCCTCAGAAAATTATTTTAAGAATTAAATGAGATGGCAGGGGCAAAGTACTCGTTGTCCACACGTCTTCCCTGCCCTTCCCAGCAGACTGTAGAGGCAGCTTCCCCCCCCCCCCCCGCCCCATGAAGGCCCAGTTCACTGGCCGCTGCATTCCATGCCGGCATGGCAGGATTTTTGGAAAGCTTTAACAGGAGATACTTATGTTTGGTTTGCTGGTCCCTGTTAGTGAGGTGACCTGGCAGGCCTCCACGCACCCTGTTCTCGTCAGTCACAGCTCACTGGCATTATTCATAAGCCATTTTCTGGAGACTTCCTTTGCCCATATTCCCACTGTGATGCATTTGTAGCCTCCTCTTCACAACATTAAAAATGGTCTGTAGGTTTTGAGGGTGTCCTGAGCAAGTCAGTTGTCAGCTTAAAAGGTCATTATCCTTTGAAGGGGAACTTTTACCTTGAGTTCATGAGTTTTATCCTTGTTCAATGAGTGTTAGGCCAAAGAGGAAAAGGAGGGGAAGGGGTGAAACCCATCTGTTGAGCACAAACTTCTTGCCCTTTATTTTTATTTTCTTGGTTAAGTGTGCATGGTATTATCCCCAGCCGATAGGTGAGGCACTGAAAGCAGAGAGTTGAAGTAATCTGAATCAGCAACTTGGAACAAACGTTTCCCACGACCTACTTTGCCTGACGTGGTTCTAGATGCTTCGAGATGCAACAGTGAATAAAATCAAGTCCCAGCCCTTGAATCCCTTCCATGGCAGGCAGACACAGGAAGCAGAGTTGAAAGTGAGTCTGTAAGTGTTGGGTGGTGACCAGTGTGCAGGAAGAGAAAGCTGAGAAAGGGGATGGAGATGAGGCAGGTGCCGGTAAGTGACTGAGCTGGACTGGAGGCCTGGAGAACTCATGCTTTTTCCCCGCTGGTCCCACTCTCCTTCTGGTCCTCTGATGGTTTCCAGCAACTAGGGAAACAACGTAAACTTGGACATTTTGCTCTTTATTCTGGAATTGACAGTTCAGTGTGTCGGGGTGATGACATTGCATTCCTAGGGCACAGAAGACATTTGGGGGCACTCCCTGCTGTCAGCAGCATGTAGCTGTCTCTTTCATCTCTCTGGTTTCCCAAACACATTTCATCTCGATGCAGAAAGCATCTTGCCAGCTTGGACTCAAGCCCTCGTGCTGAGGAGCCCAGTCTATCCTAGAGGAGGGTCCCTGCCCTGTGACTGCTGGCTTAAAGGAACTCATGCCTCTTTTCTCTCTGCTTCCAAAAAGTGATGTCATAGGTAGTAGCTTAGGTAGTCTTCATTTCTGTTTCCTGATCTCTGATACTCAGTAAGGCAGTTTGATCCCATAAACGTTGGGCACCAAGAGACGGATCAGATACGGAACCTGCCACAGGAGTCAACGGGACCTGGGTTCCACTTTTCTGCTTAAGTAATTTCGAGCAAGTTAATTTCAGCAAGTTAACCCTCTGCGCTTCGGTTTCCACCTCTGTAAAAGGGAGAGAACAA
This sequence comes from Mustela nivalis, assembly GCF_964662115.1. Classification (NCBI taxonomy): domain Eukaryota; kingdom Metazoa; phylum Chordata; class Mammalia; order Carnivora; family Mustelidae; genus Mustela; species Mustela nivalis. Next base: position 82,383,560 of record NC_139032.1, on the reverse strand, counting down.
GTGTGATCTGCCTCATAGGATTGCGGTGAAGATCAAATGAAATAAGATGCCTGGTGCCTAGCATTTGGAAGGAACTTAATATTAGGTAGGCTTCTTTTCAAAATAAACTTTATATTTTAGAGCAGCTCTGCGCTCGCAGAAAAACGACGTAGAGGGTACAGAGATTTCCCGTACATCTGCTGTTCCCACTCATGCGTATCCCCCTCCATTAATAATGTTCATTTTAAAATATTTAAATATAACTCTTTAATTTATAGCTGAACTTTCTCTACATCCTATCCTAGGAGGAAACAGTGGAGTAGATAGGAAGTTTTCTTTTTCATAGTGAAGACACTATTTCATTTTAGTGAAAATGATGGTGGGAATTCTCATCGTGACAATAGATTATAAAGAAATGTTGATACTCAGTCTTTACAGTACTCCCCACTGAGCAGGTATCGTTATACATTTAAAAATATTTTTACTGTAAAGTAACTTGTAAAGTAGATCGAGAAAACTGCCTTAATCACATGAACAGTTTAACCCATTGTTAGAAGACCAGCACTGCCCAGGACAAGAAGTAGGGCTCTACTACCCATCACAGAAACCCCCTTCCATGAAAACCCTTTCCCTCTTGCCAAAAGTCCCCGCCATCCTAACTTTCCTATTTTTAAAAAAATAGTTTTTTTACACAAATGTGTATTCCTAGATTCTCTAATATAGTATTGGCCATTTTTTAAAAATTGTACGGTTTTAGTTCCCTTTTATATGCTCCTCTTCTGTCCCTTTCCTTTTATTACAATTTGTCTGTTGAAGAACCCAGACCTAGCATTTTCCCCGGTATGGACTGTGCTGTTCACCATGTTCCTCTGTCTTCTGTATTTCCTGCTAATTGGCAACTGGATCCTGAGATGGGACAGACCATGGCTCAATCCCCTTGGCAGGGCAATAGGAGGCATGTCAAGGCTGGTTGTTTTTCTTCTGGGAACTCTTAGTAGCCAGTAATGCTTGGTGCCTGTATCTGTTTATTCAGTAGGAGTTGCAGAATGATGATGGATGTTCTAAGCTTATTTGTTTTTCGTTTATTGGCTGGAATATTTTTAGGAAGAGACACTTGCCCTTAATTTACTATTTTGTTACCCATTGACACAGTTCATGTGGCAAAGATAAATACTTGGTTCTTTCCCTTTGACAGTTTTTAATGTAACGAATTTGTTCCCTAACATCCTTAAAATGTGACAGTTCTTTCGTTTATGTAGATTGTGGCCCAGTGGGTTTATTTATTCATTATTTATTTTTAAAGATTTTATTTATTTATTTGCGAGAGACAGAGAGAAATAGTGAGAGCACAGGCAGGGGGAGTGGGAGAGGGAAAAGCAGGCTCCCCGCTGAGAAGCAGGCTCCCTGCCGAGCAGGGAGCCCCATGTGGAGCTCCATCCTGGGACCCTGGGATCAGGACCTGAGCCGAAGGCAGATGCCTAACCAACTGAGCTACCCAGGTGCCCAAAGTCGTAGTGGATTTAAACATTTGATGGTTTGGAGTCTCTTGCAATTATTATTGTTAACGGAATTCAAACCGTTCCAACTTCTTCAGTTCAGTGCCTGAGTCCTTCTTTAAACACGGTCCTAGTAGTCTTTGATAGCTCCCTTATTATCTGATACTGCAAGATATTCCAGGTTTGTCTTATACATTTCCTGACTCCAACCCTGGAATCACACATTTCTTTAGATAGCACTGGTTTTTTAATTTTTTACTTGTTTATTTATTTTTTAGAAGATTTTATGTATTTATTTAACAGAGATCACAAGTAGGGAGAGAGATAGGCAGAGGGGGGTGGGAAGCAGGCTCCCTCCTGAGCAGAGAGCCCAGTGTGGGCTCGATCCCAGGACCCTGAGATCATGACCTGAGCTGAAGGCAGCGTCTTAACCCACTGAGCCACCCAGGCACCCAGCCCTGTTTGTTTGTTTGTTTTTTAAGTGACAAAAATACCTCAAGACTAAAACCTGGGTGCTAAGTATACTCCCTGCTCCTGACTAGTCAGTTTCCAGGCCTTTCCAATGGGCAAAGCAAGGAGGGAGGGTGACAGACAGACAGACAGACAGACACACACGTATCGATGTTTCCAATTCAAATTCAAGACCATAGAGCTTTTGCTTAACCTCTTCTCTGTTACATTTGTATTTCCTTCCTTCCACACTGAGAATTCTGGCTCTCCAAAGGGCACAGGGGATAATAGAATTAGAATATCCCATAATTACTCATTTGTTTTCACACACAGCAGCCTCAGTGAACAATACTAACACCAGCACCAGCATGATTGCAGAAAACCTTTTAACCCTTGTTTGCATATTCTCTCCCTGTTTTCCCCAGCTTTTGTTTAGTCGCACTGTGTTTCCACTGCTGGAACATTTCAGCCTTTATCTGCCCGTTCTCCCCCTCTCTGCCCTCCAGGTCTTAGTTTTCAGGTCACCGTAACTAGCGCTCGAATGGGATGTCTCTTCAGTCATTGTGGGTTGTCTGAGGCTCACTGTTGGATTTTCTCAGGATGGGCTCCTCGGAACAATAGTCCCTGTTGTTATTAAAGGTTGATCGGTTTCCTGTGCCCTTTCTACGTGAGTCAGTTTGGCTGGATATAAAATCCTTGGTTCATACCTTCTTGCCTTGAGTATCTTAAAGCTGTTAACTCCATTTTCTTCTGGCAGAAAGTGGTGCTGTCAAAGTCTGATGATAATCTTAATTTTCTTTAATAAGTCACATGTTCTGTTTTACTAGATGCCAGGGATTTTCTTTTTTCCTCTTTTAAAGTCCAGTCGTTTTTTTGCAATGTCATGGATGGTCCTTCCATAGTCTCAGGTATATAATGTGGTCTCACAGGGTATGGGATGCATACAGTTTCAAGTTTTTTCTCTTTTTAATTTCAAGAAAATGTTCTTGAATGATAGGTTTCAGCTTCAGTTCTGTTCTTTTGCTTTATTTTTCTTCTGCGGGGCTCCAATTATTCTTCTATTTGATCTTGTTTTTCACTTTCTTCAAAATCTTTATCTCTTTTTTTAACTTCTTATATTGAGATAGAATTCCTCTTCAATTTTTGTTTTTAATGTTTTTTTCTTTCTTTTGTTAAAACATCTTTACCATTGATTTGCTTTCTCATCCCCTCTAGCCTGTTTCTGATTCTTGCTGGCATTCTATCCCCTCATGTCTAAGCTTTTATAATTCAGATATATGTTGTCCTTTCGTGCTTTGTATATTTTCTTAATGTCTTTAGCACATTTTGACGCCATAGATTTCAGTTTTAATCTATTTTGTAGACAGATGCTCAGGACACATTTCTGTGGATGTTTCCTTTCCTTTTTTGTCTTATAACTTCGTTTAGGATTTGACCTCAGTGCCTTTATGTTATTAATTTTTATATGAACTTAGTTTGCCTGACTTGAGAATGAGATGGAGTGCTGGAAAGCTTTCCTCACTTCATAGAGCTCCCTCTTCTGTCATTTCTGGTAGTGTTCACAAATTCCTCAGCTGCTTTCTAAACTTCTCTGGCTGGATTCTCTTCTCCTGCATTGACGGAGATCTTCTTTTTCCCTTCCTCTCTCATGTCTGTCCTGCTCAGCCTTGCTCTTTCTTGATTACATTCCCAGAGGCTTCTCCCCATTATGGATCCCTTTCTCGAAAGGGAGTCCTGACACATTCTTTCAGGAGGCTGTAGGTGCTCCTCGGACTTGTCCCTTCCAGCCCCTCGGTCCTTCCTGTTGGTCCCTTGCGCTCCTTGCTGTTGCGGAGGTCAGAACCCTCCCAGCTTCACCTGCTTTTCTTTTTTCTTTTTTTTTTTTTTTTAATTTTTACAGAGAAAGCAAGAGAGGGAACACAAGCAGGGGGAGCAGGAGAGGGAGAAGCAGGCTTCCCGCTGAGCAGGGAGCCTGATGCGGGGCTCGATCCCAGGTCCCTGGGATCATGACCTGAGCCGAAGGCAGCCGCTTAACAACTGAGCCACCCAGGTGCCCCTTCACCTGCTTTTCTTAAAGAGGCCCACCTAGCTTTCTGCAAGGCCCTGTCAGCTGTTTCGAGATTCACTCTTCTCCCGTCTGTCTGTCAGCGCAGATGCCAACACCGAGCAGGTCTGGTCTGTTGGTAATCTGCACTCAGCTGCTTGCATTTGGGGGCCCATCTTTCATCTAGTTTTGCTGTCAGTGTTGCATGTTTGAGGTTTTGCTACCCGGTTGTCCTTCCTTTTTTATGTGGGGATTTGAAGATATCACCACCACCAAATTTCCTGAATTCCTCTTACCTGCTTCTCATTTCTTCCTGAGAAATCCAAGAGGTAGCATATCTCCCACAAGCATAGGCCGTGCCCTTGTGGAACTTACATTGTACTGGAGGAAGGCCAGTACTAAACATGAACCGAAAATGGAAGCAGATGATCTCAGACAGCAGCAGGTACTATGAAGGAAAGGAAACACAGTAAGCGGTAATGAGGGGTAAGTTTGAGGGGAGTAGAGCAAGTGCTTTGCATTTTGATGCTCTTTTCCGAGGAGTTGGCATCTGAGCTAGAATGTGAATGATGAGAAGTAATAGGTATACAGGTACTGGGGATGAGAGCATTCTAGGCAGAGCAGACAGTAAGGTAGGAATGGGTTTAGTTCGTCTGAGGCTCAGAATGCAAGGTCTGTATAGCTGACACACAACCAACATGGGCAGAGTCATAGGCGACAAAGTCAGAGAGGTAGGCAGGTCCGGATGAGGAAGGACCTTGCAGGCTCAGGAAAGAGTTTCATTTTAATCTAGGTACAGTGGAAGCCAGTGGAGGGACTTTTAAGCAGAAGTGTAATCTGACCAGTTCAACTTTTCAGAAACTTCTTTTGGCTGCTATAGGGACTGCAGAACAGAAGTCAGGGAACAGTGGAAGATACTGGGGAGAGACCTGTGGCCCAGTGAAGAGGGAGAAGAGTGGTCAGATTTGGGGTATAATTTGGTGACGGGACTTGCTAATGTATTGATGAGTGGAAGAGAAGAGTGAAGGATCCCTCTAGGTTCTTGGTCTACCTCCAGATTTTTTAGTTTAGTTTTGTTTTGTTTTTGGTTTGTTGTTTTGTTTTTGGTTTTTGTTTTGTTTTGTTTTGTTTTGTTTTTGTCTTTTTGAAGCTTATTTCTTGGAGAAGGTCAGATAGAACTTAGCTCCTGAACAAATAAATAGATAATACTATAAAGCAAGTGAAAAATAACAAGCCACCGACTGGAGGAAGATAATTTGCAACAGAGCAGAATCTTGGTTTCTAGAGTATATGAAGAATTTCTGTGAACCTGTAAAAATTAAAATGGGGAAAGATGTCAGCAGACATTACACAGGAGAGGTAAACAACAGTGGTTCATAAACTTACAGAAAATACACTCAACTTCACTAAGAAATCAAGGAAACTGAAATTAAGACCAAGGCATCATTACTTTTTGCACCTATTGAATTGGCAAAAATTAGGAAATCTCTGGCCGTATGTGGAGTAACAGGGGGTCTTATTTTGCTGGTTCAAGCATAACATTGGTATCTCAGTATTACAAATTGAAATTCTATCCCATTTAGGCTAGGAAACATGTACAAAAATTGTCACAGCAACGACAACAACAATGGGAAATGGGGAACAATTCAAATGCCATTGAAGGGTAATAGATAAGTAAATTTATCTATTTAGATAAATAGGTATTTAGATAATAGATAAATTAGAGTATATTTATGTGTTACAGTATTACACCAACATGAAAATCAGTGAATTCGAAGTAACAACATGGATAAATCTTGGCAACATGCAGTGTGCTACCAATTTTTAAGGCTCAGTAATAAGTAAAACTAAATATTATTTAGGCCATATCATGTGTGTGCTAATTATTTTTTTAAATGAGAATAGGAATGGGAAACAGAATTGAAGACAGATATTATTGGGGTCTGGGGAGAGGGACAGGAGGAGGCAGTAGAGGGGATACAGAGACAATGCAAAAATAATGTGTTTTCTTAAGTTCAGGAGGAGGTTTACAGATGTTCATTTTATTATCATGCTACACAACTCAATATAGGTTGCAGATAGTCTTTCATGTGTAAATATCAATTACATGTTAAATTCAGTGGAATTACAAAATAGGTGAAGTATTAATAATTTCCAAATCCCATCATTTTGTAACATTATGTTTAAAATCCAGCTCGGAGTTTGCAAGCTCTGGACCCTTCTAGTGTAACATATTTCAGACCTCCTAAGGATCTTGAAATGTGGCTTGACCCAGTGTGTTGAGGTTCTCGATTTCCTTAGTGGCTGTGAAAGAGAGGGGGTGGCTCAAGGTGAATGTCAGTCAACATTCCTTCCCAGGTTTTTGGTAACGAAACACAGAAACGCTAAAAGGAAGAAAGAATTCAAAAACTCTTTTGGACAACTATTCCCTGCAGCTTTGAACAGACAGTCTCAGAATGATCTGATGGGTCCCTTTCACAATAGTGGCCACGTCATGTACCCTATTCTAAAACCTGCCTGACTCGTTGAAGACTCTTCTCCTCTAGTTTCCAGCACTTCAGTCTCCCCAAAGGATGGGTCCGTGCACAGTGACTAGTCCCCACACTCTAAGAAATTTGTCTTTCTGAACCCCATTTCTAGCACAGGGAATGGCAAGTCAGCTTTGGAATCTAAGAAAGTCAGACTCTAGTGTGATGCCATTTCTTGTTCCATCATTGAGAGGAATTACAAGGAATTCTCTATTATTTAGAGTAATCATGGCATTATTACCCCATTTCTCCTTATCTGTTATTTAAAATAGTTCTTTTCTAAACCTCTGCATGCAACAGGAGAGATTGTTCTTTTTTTTTTTTTAATTTAGTTGACAGATCGAGATCACAAGTAGGCAGAGAGGCAGGCAGAGAGATAGGAGGAAGCAGGCTCCCCGCCGAGCAGAGAGCCTGATGCAGGACTTGATCCCAGGACCCTGGGATCATGACCTGAGCCAAAGGCAGAGGCTTTAACCCACTGAGCCACCCAGGTGCCTCAAAGATTTTATTTATTTATTTGACAGAGAGAGACACAGTGAGAGAGGGAACACAAGCGGGAGGAGTGGGAGAGGGAGAAGCAGGCTCCCCACTGAGTAGGGAGTCCAATGGGACCCAGGACCCTGGGATCGTGACCTGAGCTGAAGGCAGACACTTAATGACTGAACCCCCCCCCCCCCCGAGACACCCCTGGATAGATTGTTCTTATAGATTCCTTAGCCTAAGTGCCAAGGAGGGTGAGTGATTTAGTGAATGGACAGATAGATGGATGAATTTATGCCATATTCTTTTGAGTCAAGATAATCCAGTGGGGTGGAGGGAAAGCCCACCCTGAAGTGAGTAAATGTTTTTCACAACATGGATTGAGCACCTACTATATGTTTGACACAGAGCTCAGCACTCCACAACCCCATGGCAAGTAAGTGGTAGAATTGTGATCCAGGCACAGAGCTCAGTGCTGTAGAAAATGGGCTTTTCCTTTTGCAGGAGAAACATTTCAAGAGCAGGAACGAGGAAACCAGAATGAGATAATTCACCCAAATATGAACTTGTAACCCCGGTATTTGTACATAAAATGGCGTAGAGCTGTTCGTGCGGGGGACTGTTGTTTGTGAATGCCAGCCCTGGTCAAGCAGTGACAGCCGCTCTCTGTTATTTACCGGGAATAGCCGATTTGGGTTCTGCCCTGGACGTGCAGCCTTACTGGGTCCTTTTTCGTGGACTCATATGCTCAAGAACCCTTTCAATTCTTAGAAGATACAGTGAGAAAGACTAAGCTTTAGAGCAAGACAAGCAGGAGTTCGTATCCCGGCTCGGTTTCTATAAAATTGGAACTTTAGCAGCAATTTCAGAAGCTGTTAGGAGGATGAAGCGCGTATTGCTGTAATAGGTTTGATCATCACCTTGTAGATGCTCAGAAATGTCAGTTCCCAGGCTTCCTCCCCCAGTTGCCACGACCTTCCCGAGGTACTAACCTGTCAGACTTTGGAAAATGGCTAGTGAGCGGTGTCAACTTCCTACACTTTGAGGGATGGTAAGCTAGTTCCTTCTTGTTGTGCACAGGTTTTCTGGGTGTCTCAAGTTCTTAATTCTCTTAGAAGAAAAGACTTTCATTTTAAGGGCAGTTGTTTTATTTTAGCTACTAGCTTGTAGGTTTCTCAGTGCAGATTTCACTTGATTTTTCGAAGGGAGCTAGGAACGTAGCTGCACGCCCTACTCTCCCCCAACCCCCGCCACTCCCCCACCCACACTTGAATCACATTCAGAAGATTTCAGGTTTTAATAGTACTTTAGCGGACAGTGATAGTTTGAGGTAAGAATAGAGGGTTTGATGTGAATTAAGGAATGTTCCACAAAGTATCTGGCCTGCACTCTTCAAAAATGTTAATGTCTTGTAACAAAGAAAGACACAGAATTCTTCTAGATTAAAGGGAACTAAGAGGACAGCTGCATACAATATATGATCCAGGATTTTTCTTTTGCTATAAAAAGACATTGTGGGGACAATTGGTGCCTTCTGCATAAACTCTGTAGATGAGATTTTTTATTTTATCAATGTGAATCTCCTGATTTTGATCATTACACTGTGGTAACATTCTTAATTTTAGAAAATACAGTCATTTGCTATAATGCCTGTTTCAACAACACCAGAGTGTCCTAACGCCACCGAGAGATTCGGGAATGATTGCAGCTTAATGTGAAGTTCATGTTTGACCGTGCATGGTATCATCTGTGAGAAATACTAGGTGAATGCAGAAAACTGCACCCAGACGAACTGAGCTATGTAAGAGTACACAGAAGGCACATACACACGCGGCCCTCACCTCTGCCAGTGACCTCAGTTCACCGCGTGTGTTAGGGGCCATACGTCCTGTCCACGACAGTGTTTAACTCTCTGTCCTTCTGCCACCACACCACACTCTGCCCACATGCTGCGTCCTCCTGACACACATGTCCGCGGCAAACTTGAGGCCTTTTTCAAGGTAAAAATGATATATTTCTTGTCATATTTATATACTTCTTAAACATCGACCATGTATAAAACAGTGCTACTGTTTTTATTAGGTTTTTTTTTTAAGATTTTATTCATTAATTTGAGAGAGAGCAAGTGCAAGAGGGGAGAGAGTCAGAGGGAGAAGCAGACTCCCCGCTGAGCAGGGAGCCCGATGCCGGGCTCAATCCCGGGACTCCAGGATCATGACCTGAGCTGAAGGCAGACACTTAGCCCACTGAGCCACCCAGGTGCCCCTATGTTAGGTTTTTATCTTATTTCTACATGTCACTGATGAAGTTTTTGAGCATTATGCCTCCAAGCATGTTGGTTTTTAGGAGCATATATGTCACATGAGAGCATAACTGACTATACTTAAGAATGCAGAGGGTAAAAGAACATCATGCCTTAAATTTATTCTCAAATGGTTCAGAAAAACACTTTAAACAGATAAAGCCTACATGATATATAGCGTAATAATGCATATTTGTACACTCACATGCATGTGCAAGGGGAAAGAAGGGATAAAGCCATTGTGGTAAAATGTTAAATACGAGGGATCTAGGGTAAATGAGAATTCCTTGTATTATTCTTGCAACTTCTCTGTAAATCTGAAATTGTGTCCAAATAAGAGGGGAAAGGGAGAAAAGGAGTGAAGTATTGGGGAACTTTTTTTTTTTTTTTTTTTTAAGTTCACATGTGAAAAAGGAAGAAAATTAAAAGGGAAAGGAAAATGACTCATGTGGGGAACAGAGCAGAGCAGATGGGGGGGGGAGGATCCGAAACACACCTTCCACAGAGTAGATGAAAACATGAGCTGAGCTTGAGGCAAGCATTTATAAAATATTATAGGAAGAGTACATCTACAAAATGGAAAAGAGAGACATTTTGCTTTTCCAGGAAGACTTTTTTTTTTTTTCTTTTGGGAGTCTAGCCCAGAATACTGAAAAACAGAATAAACTTACATATATGGAAATCACATAAATTAACAATTCTAAATTAGTATCTTTATTCTCTTCCTAAATAATACAGGGATTTTAATATATTTTACTCATCGGACACCCTCATATACAAATTTTAGCATTATTAGAATATTAGTTTCACTTTAAAAAAGAACATTAACAATAGAACTATAATTAGTTTTATTAGTGTATCAGTGTGTGTGTCCTACTGTTTCTCTGTAGGGTTACTTTTGTCTTTGTATGTCTAGAAATTTATTTTTATTTTGCTATGACTTTTGAAGGATAGTTTATCTGGGTATGAAACTGTATATTGACACTTTTCCTTCTGCCCTTTGAAGATTTGTCTTATCTGTTTTTATTGGTGGCAAATCTGCCATCAATCCAAATTCTTTTTTTAATAAAAAAATAAAAATAAAAATCTTGGGATGCCCAGGTGGCTCGGTCCCTTGAGCATCTGATTCTTGGACTCTTGATTTCGGCTCAGGTCCTGATCTCATGGGTCGTGTGATCAAGCTATATCCAGCTCCATGCTCAATGGGTGTCTTCTTTGATATTCTCTCCTTCTGCCCCTTCCCCTGCTCATGCATGCCTGTGCATGCTGTCTCTCTAAGTAAATCTTTAAAAACAAACAAACAAACATCTTTTCTCTCTAGGAACTTTTCACCTTCTGTTCTGCAATTTTGGTATAATGTATCTAGGAATGGGTTTATTTTTATTCTACTTGTGTAATAATAGTGTCTTTTCAATATAAGAGACACATTTTCTCAATTCTGGAATATTCATAGCCATTATCTCTTCAAATACTACTTCTCTTCCAGGCCTAGTGTTTCTTTGATTTTGTGTCTTATTCTGGACACTCCTATATAAATAGTTGGAACTTCCCAACCTATAAGCCATGCTCTCAAATGTTCTTCTTTTACTCTTGATCTCTCTCTGCTTTGTTCTGCTGAACTCTTCAGTACAATCTTTCAGACTAGCTGATAATTTTCAAATTTATGCCTTAAAAAAAGAACTGAGATCATATTTTACCCAAGGTAAAACAGCTAGTAAGATAGCCTGGATTTGACCCCAGGTCTTTTTGACTTCTGACATAGGTTCTATCATTTGTGAATTAATAAGTTCATCGCCAAAGTTTAAAGCCCCAGAATAATGAAATAGCTTCAGATCAATGCATTCTCTTGTCATGTGGGTGGCTGTAATTGGGAGGGTGAATGTGACTTCAGAGCAAGATGCCATGTGCTGGGAAGACCGGAGAGGTGTCAAGAGTTATATTTGGCCTCTTTTCCATTTTCACCCTGAGTTGTTTCTGAGAAAGAGAACTTTAGTTCCTTTTTGTCCTTTATGGTGCACAAAATTTCCATCGTTCCCATTCTTTTGGCTGTCTAAATAGACTGTTTACCAAGGTTTGTTTGTATACCACTTGTCTCTTCTCAGTAACAGAATTTTGGTTTTGTTTTATTGGGCAGATGTTGTTAAACTTAGAATTTTTCAACCACAGGGAAGTGATGAAATGTTTACAACGTTATTCTATAAATATAAAAGAGTCTATTGTTGTTATTATTCAACATTTGTTAAGCGCCCACAGAGTGCTGGGTGTTGAATATCCCTATGGGGGTGGTGGGGAGGAAGGGTCCAAGCTCACAGATTCTTTTCTGTGCAAATCACATCCCTTAAAATTTCTTTGTAATATTATATCTGTTGTTTATCTCAAGTAGTTCAGTAACATTTTGTGAGAGCTCACACCATCCAGCTTGGGCATTACAGCCAGAGATGAGATGAGGGTGACACACACATTATTTTGTCACTCATTCATTTAAAATATATTATATTGATCATCTGTTACTTGACAGGAGAACTCATGGGCCCATAAGGAAAACAAACTGTTGCAATGCAGTATGAAGAAGGAAAGTGCTAGAAAAGTGAGTGGCATAAGGAAGGTGTGGTGAGCTCAGCTGAGATAGGTTAGGAGTGGCTTCCCACAGGAGGAGATGCTCCCTCAAAATGGACCTTTTAAAAAAAAAAAAATTTAAATATTGTATTTACTTGAGAGAGACAGAGAGAGCATGAGAAGGGAGAGGATCAGAGGGAGAAGCAGACTCCCCATGGAGCTGGGAGTCCAAAGCGGGACTCGATCCCAGGACTCCAGGATCATGACCTGAGCGGAAGGCAGTCGTTTAACCAGCTGAGTCACCCAGGCACCCCTTGAAATGGGTCTTGAAAGAGTTTTCCAGAAAGTAAAATCTTACTCCAAATAAGAGGACAGCAAAGCTAACCCGTTAGAAAAAACTCAAGTCGTTCTGTGTGGCTGGATTACAGGGTTCTCTTTGAAAGGCAACGCCAAGGGTAGGGGCCGGTCTGTGGAATTCTTTGCTTCACAAGAAGTTTGGGTGCCCTCTGTCATCACTGGGGGATTTTTAAGCGGGGAGTGTTTACCTTTCTGGAGGCATGGAGGAAGCTGGCTGGAAGGAGGTGAGACCCCAGCAGAGACCAGTGAGAAAGCTGTTGTAGTAGTCCTGGAAGGACAAACCAAACCCAGAACTCTAAAGTGGAAATGAAGCAAAGAGAACACATCTGAGGGAAGAGAGAAGAGATGGAGTCAATCAGTCAAAAATGGGGGACTGGCAGGAAAAGGAGTGGGCCAGGATGACTTTGAGGACTCCGGCTGGGGGGGCCCCCAGTGGAGACGTTTTCACACCCTCGGGCTCCAATAGTAAATATGGCAAATATTTCTTGGCAGTCTTGGTTTCTGCCAAGTGACCCCTCGGTCCTGGAGGAAACCGGCAATATTGCTTTCCTACAAGGACCCTGTACTAAAGAAGCATCCCAAGGCAAAGATGGCCTCACTCTCTGAGCTGCTCGCGAAGAAAGTAATGAGAACAACGTGTGGAACCTTAGTTCTTGTGATTTAACGTCTTTGGAGGAATCCTCTCCTTTGCACAGAACAGCTTTGATATCGAGTTCATGACTCCTGCCTTTAGCTTTCTTTCATCATTGCAGACGGAACACTGGTCATGTGTCTTACCAGCCAGCTCTATTCTCATGTGCCTCAAAATGTTCTTTTTGAATAATTAGACTTTTTCACTTAATTTTAAAAAAACATTTCTGATGCCTATTATGCACCCTGGATGGCGGCAGGAGCTTTCCCGTGGTCTCTCATTTAAGACTCACGGCGACCTGAGAGAGAAGTGGAGGCACCAGTGTTCCAGGTGGGGAACCGAGACGACAGGACATTAAACAGTCAATCCCAGGTCACAAAGTCGATCCGTTGCAGAGTCAAGGTTAGAAGCTGATTCATACCACACATCTTGTGGTTTTTTTCTCCCATTGTATGGCTGTCCACTCGTGCAGCTTGAACTTTTTTCTTTAACAAACACATCTTTCTTTGAGACTTCTCTCACTCCTCCATTCATTGTTGCAAGCACGAGTGGCCCCTCTTGCATGTCAGTAAGCAGACTGGGTGCTGGGTGGGCCACAGGAGTGAGACAGACCAGTGGAGAGAAAGCCAAGCAAATAGGCCATTATAATCCAGTTTAATGAGTGCCCCAGAGGGGAAGTAGAGGATGATGGGGAGATCCTAGGAGGGGACCCTGACCAGGAACCGGGGCTCAGGGACAGTGCCCCAGAGGAAGTGATACCCGGGCTGAGGCTTGAGGAGTGAGAGGTAGCCAGGAGAAGAGGAAGGAAAACAGCCCCCAGGCCCAGGGAGGGCATGGCAGGGGGTGAAATTTAAAGGCAGATTTGGGTCAGGTCAGGGAGGGCTGTCTAAGCCGAATCCGGAAGCATATGATGAATTCTGATGTCAGCGGGGGCGACTCCGGAAGAGTTTGTAAACAAGAAAGTTACATGAACATGCGGGCATTTTCGGAGGTGGCTGTGGTGGTAGCGCGAGAAGACGGATGATTCGTAGGAAGACAAGCACGGAGGGAGGCCACCCCGGAGGCAATTACCATGAGGGGAGAGCGCAGGGAGACCTGGCCTGCAGAAGCCACCACAGGCATGGTGAGACGTGGGTGGGCTTGAGCGATGTGACGGAGGAAATCCACAGGTCTCAGTGACTGAGGGAAGGGGAGAGGAGAGACTGACCCTGGTGACTGGGGCCAGGGCGGGGTGGGGGGAAGCATTCGCCGGGATGGAGGAGGAGGAACTGGTTTGGGAAGGAAGACAAGTTCAGTTCTATTTGTGTCCAAGGTGTCACGGGACATCTGACCAAAAAATGCCCCTTTAGGCAGTTTTGAATATGAATCCATGAGGTCGGGAGAGAGGTGTGGGATGGAGACATAGATCTGAGGAATGGCAATGCCCGGATGGTAAATAATTAACCAGGGAAAGTATCTAAGGTCGGAAGTAGAGAGCGCAAGCCAGAGGACATCTGTATTTAAACTGCTCAAGAAAGGGGAGCCAGTGAAGGAGCCAGAAAAGGTGCGTCCAGAGAGAGGTCTGAGGCAGGATAACACTCTGAACTCAGGGAGGAGAGTGCTTCCGTGCTTCTGGGTAGAGACGGAGACTCCTGTGGGCTTTAGCCCCAAGAAGGGCGTGGGAACCTTGGGTGAACTTGGACCGCTCCTCTGGGCAGCTAGACTGGTAGGAGGCAGAGAGAAAGCGTGACAGCCACGTGGTTTTCTGGGGATAAGGGAAAGCTGGGGGGTTTAGTGTGTGTGGTTTTAACATTGGAAGAAACTGGAGCGCATTGAAATGCTGATGAGAAAGATCCAAGGCCCTGTGATCATAGGGCTTTGGCAAAGCAGGGTGGGTGGGTGGGTTGGCCTTGGATCAGGGGAGGGGCCTGTGGCCCTCTGCCTCAGCGTCACTGGGGAAGGAAGCCTGAGGGGTGATGATGCAGGTAGAGGGTGGGGGGGGGGGGAGTGTGAGTGAGTTGGCGCGGGCAGTGGTTGGAGACGAAGAGGGATGGGCCAACAGCTGGGGAGAGTGGAGAAGGTTTGAATAGACAAAGGTGAGAGAACTAGCTGAGCCGACTGGGAAGGTTTATGATTTTCTTTGACCTAATGCTGGGGGATTTACCCAGTTGTGATGAGAAAGTGGACTTGCCACGGTCTGCCTTGTTTGGTCCTGTTTGCCGCGTGTTCTTAAATTTTCTCCCCCGCGGCTCCTGTGGAGAAGGGTCATAATGCCGACTGATTATTGTTCACTGAGTTATCGATCGGAGAGAGAAGGATCCAGTTAAAGCAGTCTTCTCTGTGCCCTCTGGCGTGTGGCCTTTGCCTGCCACCTACGTTAGTACATAAATGACCAAGGTGAACTCTCAAATAATGTCTTCTCTCTTGGAGTTTAGACGGTTAGCACATATGTGAGGGATGCCCTCGAAACGGGAAGCCAGGATTCTGGCTCTGCTCCTTCCTTCAGTTACCTTCCCACTCACCGTAGCGAGGGTCAGGCCAGGTTGTACCTAAAGGCGGGCCCTGAGAGTCAGGGCAAGAGCCCTTTCTATGAAGGACTGTCTCTGAAGTGGGCTTCTCCCTGGGTCTGGGTTCCTGCACTGGTATCTCCAGTCTCCCTGTGGAAATAAAAAGTCTGTTTAGAAGGAAACCTCGCCTAATTTCAGGTCCTGGCTCTGCTGCTTATTCACAGTGTGACCTTGAATGTGTCTCCCCTTTTCTGAGTCTTAGTATTATCATCTGTAAAATGGAGCAGTGATACCCACTTTACAGGAATTCATGGCTATTCCCCATCCTTTCCCACTCTGGCTTTTCCAGAGCAGGAACCCCATCCATAGCCAGTCTGAGACATTAATTGTAAAGGCATTTATGATGGTAGGACCGGCATAGTCCGTGCATTCCTCTCTCAGAGGTCAGAACTGCACTCCTCTGTGGGCCAGAGTCACCAAACCCAGCCCTTACATGTGGTAGTTTGTGAAGTGGTGTTTTAACCTTTTTTTGGTGGAGGGGGGCTGCCTTCAGATACTTGAAGACATGGAGACAGGGCGTGCCTGCTCTGTTTCCACAGCTCATGGCTGTGTCACTCATCTCGTTTATATTCCTGGGGATCATGAGGGCATTGGAGTTTGCAGCCTTTATTTCTAGATCTAGTCTAAGCTTGGTCCTGAAGGAATCCTGACCATTAACCCCACAGATACCACTGCAAGAGTCTTGGGAATCCTCTCATTGTGTTTGCAGAAGCATATTGTTGAGGATGTGGTTCACTTTATCTATTCAAGTCTATTGACTGAGTGCCTACTGTGTGCCAAATACCGTATGTGCCCTGTTGTCGATATCTCTGTGCCCTCGGTCGGAAGCCCCACGTAAGTGGCCTCTGTCAGGTATCAGAAAGCAGCAGCGTGTTCCCGCTTGGGTAATTACAGAAAAGACATCATTCATTGGCAAGTCCACTCTCCTGTTTACGTATATTTTCATCCCCAAAATGCCACTGGCTTCTTCTCTCTTCTTTCAGACTGAATGCTCAGATCACCCTTTCTATCACCATGCTCTTTCTACAAGGTGCAAAGGGCCTACCCTGCTGTTTCCTGAGTTTTTAGGGAGTCTCAGGCCTCTGTTTTTATCACCTCTTAGAGACTCCAGCTTCTGGCCCAAAATTCAAATGGTTGTCGACTGCAGGGTTGATTCTAAAGAGCAGACCCAGATGGTTTCTTCGAGTATCGCACACACTGAAGTACTTCCTGGCTGGTACATTCATTCTTAATTCTGACCCTGGAGTCAAGTTTGCCTTTCCAAACCAAGACAGGCTGAGGAGGCGTGCCTGGTTGGCCCAATGGGCTAAGCCTCTCCCTTTGGCTCAGGTCATGATCTCAGGGTCCTGGGATCGAGCCCCACATCGGGCTCTCTGCTCAGCAGGGAACCTGCTTCCCCACCGCTCCCGCCTGCCTCTTTGCCTATTTGTGATCTTTATTATTTTTTTTTTCTTCAAAAGATTTTTTCTTTATTTATCTGACAGAGATCACAAGTAGGCAGAGAGGCAGGCAGAGAGAGAGGAGGAAGCAGGCTCCCTGCAGAGCAGAGAGCCCGATGTGGGGCTCGATCCCAGGACCCTGGGATCATGACCTGAGCCGAAGGCAGAGGCTTAACCCACTGAGTCACCCAGGTGCCCCCTTGTGATCTCTAAAAAAAAAAAAAAAATGCCGAGGAGCAGAGCCCTTGGCGCCGAGCCACCAAGCACCTAGAGTACAAGAGCTCTTCCGCTAGGTCATTAGTTGCCACTTTCCATTAGAAGTAGGTTAGTTTAATGGTATGAGGTGTCTTTCAGTTCCAGCTCAACTATTCCGAGAACAAGCTGTAAACTTTTCAACAAGGTGATGTATCCATCTGAAGCTGTTCAGCGTACCAGATGAACACTATGCGTGTTTTCCCGGGATGACTTGAGTTCACATCTGTGACTCTGTAACACAGTAGCTGTACGATCCTAAAAGCAAGTCACACCTTCTTTGAGCTTCGGTTCCACCTCCTGTCGTACACATGGAATACGGGCTACTACTTCCCCAGGTTCTCGTGAGCAAGGCCTCGACTGGATGAGGAACGTGAAGGGCTGAGCAGACCATGTGGCGAGCAGCTGGGGATTAGCCTTCTGTTGCTGTAACATGGGAGGGAGTTATATTATTGTCCTGAAATCTGTTTTGTTTTGTCAACAAAATTACCAAATGTAGTCTCCTAACTCTGTATGTTAGCAGTTAGGTGTGGGCCCACATTGATGTTTGACCTCCATGTTTCCCCTCCCCGCCCCCCTCTACATTATACTGCAAGCTTTTCAAAAGAAATGAAAGTTTCTTATTCCTCCACTGAATGTTCTCTCCGGACTTGGCTCAGATGCTGCCCCTTCCCAGGAGCAGATTTGTTTATGTCTCCCTCTCACTAGACCTCAGGGTTCTTGCAGGTGGGGACAGTGTCCCAGGACGTCTCATGTCCCTGGGGCAGATACAGTTTGCATTCCATAAATGCCAGCTGATGGAAGTCGGGGAAGTTCTCGTCAGTCCAAGGCCCAGGACATAGTAGGAGCTCATTAAAAGGTAGCTGCTGTTATCATTATTAGAACCAAAAAAAAAAAGAGAGAGAGGAGAAGGAGGAAGAAAAGATAGGCATCTAGTCACCCACTTTGGCATAAAGTGTGGACATTGATGGCAAGACTATTTTAGAGAAACAAAATGGCCCTTTATTCGCTTTGGGGAGGGGAGGAGGGTTAACAAGAGAGTCTTTTTCAAGTGTTTGCTCCATCTTGCTGCCACTTTACTATGTGTGGCTGCTGTTGCTATGGCAATTCTTTAAGCAATTGAATAGAACAGCACCGAGTTGTTGCAAACCGGCTCTAATTGCTCCCATGCACCAGGCCTGCCCACACGACCACTCTCTGCACAGCAATCCCTTTTTCAGATGCATATTTTCATAAATCTGTGGGCATTGTGCAGCTCCCTTGCTCTTGTGACATTGCCATCCTCGGGCAGAGGGCACAAGAAGCAGCTCTGAGCGGGAGAGAGGGGTCTGCCAATTTTCTCTGTGTGAACGAGCCGTGCAGACCCCCATGTTCAAGAGGGTAGCGGGATGCAGGCGCAGCAGGGCCTTAAAACCAAATAGAACATTCGTGGGATAGGTTTATTATATGTATTTGCCATTGTTGGGCAATTTAGTCCTCTTTTTAAAGCCAACGGTACCTTTCCTGTGCCCGCCTGCCAGGGGACCCAGTTCATGGTGTAGTGAAAACTTCTGGTTTTAACCTGAACGTGATTGGAAGGAGTGAGGCAGGGAGCTGGCACATACTGTGGCCCTCCCATGTGCCAGGCCCCCTCCCAAGCACCCTCTGCGTTCTCTGTTACCCAGTCCACAGAAACACTGGACTGGGGCGTGGGGGGAGTGTGGACCCTGTTACAGATGAGGAAACGGAAGAGCAGAGATCTAGTGTCAGACCCCAGGTCACAGCCACCGAGTGCACAGCTATGATTCGACCCCAACTCTGACTGATTCCAAGGCTGGGGCCCTTTTCACTGAGCCACGCTGGGTCTCAGGAAGGAGGCCAGCTTTTGGCAGCACTGGGAATCCAGGTTTCTCCTGCCTTGTGGCATATGACATTTTGCTAATTTCCATGTCCTTCTTCAAACAATCATGACACTTTTTAAGAATTACTATAGGAACAACTTACCGTAATTATAGCCTTTTTTACGCATTAACAGTATACCAAGCTCAAAACCATACGACTACCACAGTTAATCTTAAACCCCCCACCCAAAAAGTCTATGAACTTGATACTGTTCCCTCTGTCTAGATGGAGAAGCTGAGGCTTAGGGAAGGTAAGTGACTTACCCAAAGTCACACCAGCTAGAGGTGAGAGCGCCAGGATTCAAATCCACGTCCCACTGCAAAGCCCTTTAACCACTAGGCTGCCTCCCTTGGGGCTTATTTGGAAATGGCTGTTCCGTATACACTTAAAACGTTTCCTGTGCCTATTCAGAAGCTTGATCACCAATGGGAAACTTTTCTTTCCATTCCTGAGCTCTTTGTAAAGCTACTTTAAACTACACTGCATTCGTGCACAGCCTAGCTTTGGAATGAAGAGGGACTTCCCGCCTCAATGCTCTGGGTCTCTGTTTCCAGTGAGAACCTTCCCCTTAACAGCTCAGTTTTGCACTGCAGCAGAATGGTAGAATTGTGTCTAAATTTTTTTTTCTCTCTTTTTCCCTCTTTTTCTTTCAATGTAGTTTGTGTAATAAAAAGGGGGGACAAAAACTGAATCTTTTTCTCATAGAAATGGTATGACTCCTACTTTTAGCAAAGATTTTTTTTTTCCTTAGCACTTTACAGTGAACACTCTGATTCATGCATTCAAATAAGTTTTACTGAGCCCACTGTGTGTTAGACCCTGGACCAGATAGGACAAACAGAGCAGTGTACCAGGAAGCATTTAGCTACAGGTGACAGAAATCTGGCTAAAATAATACAGATTTTATTATCAGTTGGAGGAGGGTCAGAGATTGGCTAATTTAGCAATTTGCTGATGATATCAAGAACCCCATTCTTTAATTCTTGAGTCTGTTACCCTCAGCCTGACGGCTGTGCCACCAAGTCGGCTTCCTTTTTGGTCTCAAGATGACCGTATCACTTCCATGCGGTATATCCTCACAGTAATCTGTCAGGGCAGGAAAGGGACCTTCCCTTCCTCATATCTGCTGAGATTGAGAAACCCTTTGCCAGAGGCTCTCCTGGTGACTTGTCGTGTGTCACTGAGCAGAAGTGAGTCACATGCTTATGCTCACTTGGAAGGAAATGAGACCACTTGGGTGGGCTCAGATGGGAGGACCCATCCCCCACCTCTGGGTTGGGACCTGAGGAGGTTGGGGGCGTGGACAGGTTGGGGTTGTATTGGGAAAGAGAGAGGAGAGAATGAGGGTTGGGTAGGCAGCCAGCAGTAGGGACTAGAAACACTACATTCCAGTGAAATAGGCATAGAAAACAAGGAGACAGACAGCATTTGAAATGTGTCCTCTGAGTCATCCTCCCCTGCTTCTGCTCCAGACGGAGTGGTCAGGGTCAGGGAAGCTCTTTTTGGAGCTGAAATTTTACCTGAAAGGTGGCGGATGAGAACCATCCCCCCAGACTGGGTGGGGGCAGAAAATGCTCCAGGGAGAGGGCAAGAGGTAACACAGCGTTCTGGAAGAACCAAAGGGAACAGGGGACCCAGGGTACAGTGAGCAAGGAGGCAAGTGACAGGGTTGGATGACACCAGGTCTTTCAGGCCATGGGAAGTTGGGATTTTATTCTAAGTCGGTGGAAAGCCGCAAGAGTTGGGAGGGGGTATTTTTGGAGCTTTCTTTGTTTTTTTGGTTTTTTTCAGAGATTTTATTTATTTATTTATTTATTTATTTTATTTATTTAATTGACAGAGATCACAAATAGGCAGAGAGGCAGGCAGAGAGAGAGGAGGAAGCAGGCTCCCCCCTGAGCAGAGAGCCCGATGCGGGGCTCAATCCCAGGACCCTGAGACCATGACCTGAGCCGAAGGCAGAGACGTTAACCCTCTGAGCCACCCAGGGACCCTACCATGAGAGTTTTTAAAACAGGTGTAACACAATCAATTTTATGTTTTTGGTGCCTTTTTTTTTTTTTTTTTTTTTAAATCACTCTGGCTGCTGGAAGGTGGGGGCCTTCATGGAAGCACAGAGAGCACCTATCCAGGCAGGAGATGAGGGTGTCTGGACTCTTGTGGGTGAGAGTGGGAACAGCCTAGAAAATTCTTTGGGAGATGGGGTTGGTAGGACTTGGCAGGCGCTGGGCTAGGTATGTCCCCGTGCCTCTCGTGTCCAGTCTTCTCTGTACTCTTAGACAGTATTTTCTTTTTGTAAAGTAAATGATTACACCCACTTTACATATAAGAAAGTTCCAAGAAGTGGCCAGCACTGGGTCGTAGCACTCAGACCAAGCCAGAGGAGGAGAGGGGCTGCATTCCGGGAGAGGAGGCAGGGCCTCTCAATCAGTATCGCACTGGGATCGCTTTCCTAGATGAAGCTTCTGTTTTCCAGGGTGATGTTTTGAGAACTGCTGTCTCCGTGGGAATATCTCCATTGTGTACAGCAGAACCATCTCTGCATCTACGTTTTCTTGTTTAACACATGGCTGTCTTTATAAGGAGTTTCCTTCTTTATATGGGGTTATCAGTATAACTCTGAATCTATTTTACAACTAAATTAATGATATCCAGGAAACATTTATTTGGCTCCTTTTCTATTTATAATGTTGTTACCAACTAATTGCCTTTGAATGTTCCTACTTACAGGGTCCTTCGTGCTAGTTAAGATCCATCCCACATAGGTGAATCCCTAATACCACTCAGGGCTCTCCAGTCACTTGTGAAGTTTATCTTCTTGTTGTAATAACAGGAGCAATCATAGAAATTTACACCAGGGCAAAGGGCCAGGTTGGGACAACATTGGAAAAATAATAATGTGTATTGTTTTGTTTTGTTTTGTTTTTCTGATTATAAAAGTAGTATGTTTTCATTGTAGTAATTTTAAAAAGATGGAGAAGATTATGAAAAAAGTCACTTACATTCCCACTACCCTGAGGCAACCAGCATTAAATTTGGGGGCATCTTTTCAAATGTTTTTATATCTTTTTACATCATTGGGCTTATACAGGCAATACTGTTTGTTTCTTCTCTTTCCATGTGGTCCTCGTCATACAGATTTTCCTCACACCTTGAGATACAGTTCTTATAAATAGTTGTATGATTCCTTTGATTAGTTGTGTCACAGTTTACCTAATTGTGCCCCTCCTGAGGAAAATTTAAATTTTTGTTGTTGTTTCTGATGAGACTCGTTGGCATTTGGGGGGGGGGGGTTTCCTTAAACTACATTCCCAGCAATTCCAATGCTAGACTGAAAGATAGGCATATATTTTTTTAAGATTTTATCTATTTATTTGAGGGAGAGAGAGAACACAAGAGAGCAGGAGCAGGGGGAGAGGCAAAGGGAGAAGCAGACTCCCCGTGGAGCAGGGAGGCTGACTCAGGGCTCGATCCCAGGACTCCAGGATTGTGACTTCAGCCGAAGGCAAATGTTTAACCAACTAAGCTTCTTAGGCACCCTAAGATATGCATATTTTTTAAGGATTTTATTTACTTATTTATTTGACAGAAAGAGAGAGGAAGGACAAGTAGGCAGAGAGAGGAGAAGCAGGCTCTCTGCCAAGCAGGGAGCCCAATTCGAGACTTGATCCCAGGACCCTAGAATCATGACCTGAGCCGAAGGCAGCCGCTTAACCAACAAAGCCATCCAGGTGCCCAGGATGTGCATATATTTAAGGTTCTTGGTATACTTACCAAATTACTTTTCATAACTGTTTACTGCTGTCCATTCTTATCTACATTCCATTTACAGTCACCCTGAGCTATAACTAGGACTCTTTATTTTTTATCTTTGTTCATTTAATATGTAAAAGAAAAATTCTGTATTAATTTTCATTTCTTTGATTACCAGTGACATTGAACTTTTCATGGTTATGAGCCAGGTATTTGTTTTCATGTTACATCTTTTGCCCATTTATCTGCTGGGCTCTCTGTGTTATTTTTAGTTACATGCATTCTTTATATGTTTTGGATATTAACGGTCTTACCAATTTGTAGCAAATAACTTTTTGTGAACTAGGACTTTATTTTATTCTTGCTTTTTATTACAAGGATTTCCAAATATACACAAAAGTAGAGAGTGCAGATCCCCTACATCTCCATCGCACAGCTTCTGTAGACATCAACATTCTCTCATAATTATTTCCTATCCCACCCTGTCCACTTTCATAAATAAGATCTTTCTTATAAATAAGAATCATAAATAAGGTATAAGTACTTATACCTTATTTATAAATAAATAAGATCATAAATAAGGGCCTTTCATAAATAAGAATTTGACATTTTCTTCTTTATCCAATTTCATTATTTTTAAGAAAATTCAAGCCTATCGAAAAGTTACAACAGTACAATGAGCACCCATTTACCTAAGTTCATTGACAATTAATGTTCTGTATATTTGCATTGTCTTTCTAATTCTATATACACACTGCACTTTTTGTTCTGCTTGTTGCACCAGTTTGAAAGTAAGTTGCAGCTGTCATGACCCTTCACTCCTAAATATTTTAAGCCTCAGTCACCTAAGAATCAGAACATCCTCAACCATAACCAAAAAGCCACTATCGCTCTCAAGAAGTTTGACATTGGTACAATAATATTGTCTAACTTAACATTTATATTGTTTTCCCAGTTGGTTCCAGGTCTTTATTTATTTATTTATTTATTTAAATTTACTTATTTGAGAGAGAGAGAGAACGCGGGAGCAGGGGGAGGGGCAGAGGGAGAGAGAATCTCGGGCAGACTCCCCACTGAGTGCAGAGCCCTATTCCAGGCTTGATCTCACATCTCACAACCCTGAGATCATGACCTGAAGTGAAACCAAGAGTTGGACATTCAACCAACTGAGCCGCCCAGGGGCCCTGGTACCAGATCTTTTATAATTGCCTTTTTCAATATACCTGAGGTCAAATCAAGGATGACACATGGCATTTGGTTGTTGTTATCTCTTAAATGACTTTAATCTAAAACAATGCCCTGGCTTCTTGTTTCATTTTGTTCTTTCATGACACTGACATTTTTGAAGAGTTCAGGCCATTTGTCTTATAGAATGTCCCACGGTATGGATTGTTAACTCATATATTCCAGTATGACAAGAGGCTTCCGGTCCATCTTGTACATCTTGTGCCCCAGATCTAGAATCAGCCTTTTATTCAGTGAGCCCTGGTTCCTTTTAGTAAGAAATGGTCTTTAGAGACCATTTTCCGAATACTGGCAGTGGTCATTGCTACTGGTCTGTTATGACTTCTAGAGATTTTCAGTGGATAGAATCCAAATGTCTATTTTTTTTAAAAAAGGGGAAAAGAATAATAATGAATTTGTATTGATATTGTCTTTTCAAATTTAAAATTTCAGAATTTAAACTTGTTTGATTTTATACTTCTGTGTTTATTCTATCTTGAAATTCTTGGTTCCTAAAAATGTTAATGGATATAATTATTTGTTTTATCATACAATAATATACGTCGTTATTTTTAAATCTAAAAATCAACTTTATGGCTGCCAGTAATTCTCAAATTATGTTTTTTATTCTTTTTTTAAAGATTTTTATTTATTTATTTGAGAGAGAGAAAAAATGATTAAGAGAGAAGGAGCAGGGCAGGAGCAGAGAGAGAGGGAGAAGCAGACGCCCAGCTGAGCAGGGAGCCCACCATGGAGCCCGGGATCATGACCTGCGCCACCCAGGCCCCCCTTTATTGTTCTTATTGTCCTTAAAGATCACCTTCTGAGCATGTGTAGTTAGAATACTGTCTGTAGGGTTTATTGCAATAATTCTTTTCTCCAAGTGGATATGTCACCAGTGAAAATATATAATTAGGTTCATTGTTTCAGCGTCTTCTCAATTTTTAGGAATTCTTTAAAATTTAATTTTGTTTTTTTTTTTTGATCTTATAAACTCTTTGCATGATTTCAAATATAATATAGCAAGGTTCATTTGGAGAAGCCAGGCTTTCATCCCAATTCCTTCTACTCCAGTTCTTACCTCCCTCCTAATCCCTCTCCATTACTTTAAAAAAAAAAAAGGCGGGGGTGGTGAGTATCTTACTATTTTTCACTTACTCTATCCTGGAAATCAGTCTAGGACAGTGTAGAAAAATCTTTACCGTTATTTTTCATGGCTACATATTGTTCCATAGTGTGGATGTCATCGTTTTTGCGACCAGTACTATGTTGAAGTTCTTAGAACTTTGCTATTAGAAGTCATGTCATATGACAAATAAACCAATCATTTTCTATTTTCCTACATATATCTTTGGGCTAGGTCTTGTAGGTCAGACGGCTGGGTCGTATACTGCTGCCGGATATTGCCAAATTCCCCTCCATGGGGGTTTCATCATTTTTTTCTTTCCTGTCCTGTTAATACTATGGCTTTTCCAGTAGTGTGTGTTGTTAAATCTATGGATTATTGGGGCTCCTGGGTGGCTCAGTGGGTTAAAGCCTTGCCTTCGGCTCAGGTCATGATCCGAGGGTCCTGGAATCGAGCCCCGCATCGGGCTCTCGGCTCAGCAGGGAGCCTGCTTCCCCCCACCCCGCTGCCTCTCTCTCTGCCTGCCTTTCTGCCTACTTGTGATCTCTGTCTGTCAAATAAATAAATTAAATCTTTGAGAAAAAAAATCTATGGATTATTTCCAATCTGATGGCTATGAAGTGGTATCTCAGTGAAATTTTATATAAATCTCTATTGCTACCAGTGAGATTAAATATCTTTTCTTACATTGAAGGGTGATTTGTGGCTCTTGTTTGTAAACTGTATGATTCTCCATTTTTCTACTGGGCGTGTATTCATTTTCTTGATTTTTAGGAAATTTTTTATGTTTTAGGTTAATACCCTCTTTGATTATGACATAGATTACAAATACTTGTTTCGGACTGGGAATTCTCAAAACGACTGTTTATACGTAGTTCCTTGAGTACCAGGTATACGGCTTCTATTTGTCCCCAAGTGTCTCCTTCCTGTCTTTTCCACGCTAGAGAATAGAGGCTTTGGGGATAGGTGTTGGGCAAGGCCCCATATGTTGACTTTAGACGCAATCAGGGCAGCACCAACCCCAAGCAGTACTTCCAGTTCCTTGTGTAACCTTGGGGCAAATTGCCTGACCCTTTGGGCTTCAGTTTCTCCAGCAGTAAAAGGAAAAGATGGGCCTGATGACATCCGGAAACTCTTCCAGCTCTGATATGCTTTTACCCTGGCCCTTAGTTGGCTTCCGAGAAACCAAGGAACTCAGTCTCATCTTGCCTGAGAAGATGACAGGGCAGCACTGTCATTATGTAGAGAATCTTCCAGTTGTGTCAGTTTTGTTGGATCTCACCTGTCCACGGGGACCCGCCCTAAGAAAAAAATGCATTTCCTGCTTGAAATTTCCGGTACCACATGAATGCGATGTGCTTTTATCACAGCGAGCCAGTGGCAGCTTTGGACTTCTAGCCAGAGTCTCTGACCCCAAAGCCTGAACTTCTTCCCCTGTGCTGGGCTGACTCTCCTTGTGGCTGTGGGGTGAACAAGGAGGCCCTGAGCTGCACTGAGAATCAGACGCAACAGAGAAACTTGCCCTGATCTCTTCCATCCAGAGTTCAGTCCACGACCGCCTCACAGGGTGCTGGAAAAGAATGGCCAGGAGGTAAACAGACCTCAGAATGACATTTCAATAGTAAAAAACTTGAACGATCCACGTTCCCAGCCCATTCAGACAAGAGCCACAAGTTCTGTAGCTCATCCTCTAGTTTCCAGAAATGCCAGAAATGTTTTAAAATACGGCAGCATGACTTCTTCAGATTACCTAAATTGCACAGCCACGCGGCAGACGCACTGCCAGGCGTCTTCCCATCTCGTTTAACTTCGCCCTCACAGCACCCCTTAAGGTGTGTATTTTCCAGTTTCGGAAACTGAGACTCAGAGTGATGAGGCAATCGGCCAACATCACGTAACCATTAACGGCGAGGCTAGTACTAGAACCAGCATCTGCGAGCGCCAAGTCGACTCCTCCTTCCACTGTTCCAAGCTGCCCACCATTCCTGACTGTTGCCAGCCCGATTTAGGGACAGCCTTTCTGGGGCCACCTTGCAGATCTGGAAGTCCTCCAGTCGCCTCGCTTCTGGTAAGTTTCTGGCTCCTGCTTTGCGGAGCTCCGTGGCACTCTGTCATCGCCGGTTGCTGGAGCAGCCAGGGGGCCCGTGCAGCAAGGAAGGACACTGAAAAGAGAAGCGAAGGAACTAGTCCCCGTGATGCTGAGAAGGACACTCACCTTTCCTCATTTGAATCTCTAAGTCCGCGTCCCAGGATGCTGTTCTTGCCCGAGATCTGTGTCTATAGAGGCCTCTGAGCTTTCAAGTGAAGTGAGCCAAGTGCCGGCCCATTCACTCGCACCCCACTCCCGTGGCCAGGGGCCACGCTCCCCCCCGAAGCCAGCACAAGGCGAGGTCCTCATGGGGCCTGGCCCTCGGCGTTCACAGAGGAAAAATGAAAGTTGCTTTATTCCCCGGCCTCTTCATAGCTCCCATTATGACGAGAGGGCTCCGCAGTGAGGAGCCGGGGCTGTGATATTTCTGCTTCAGCATGAGAGATTCATATGTTTGACTAATCAATTCTTTGGCACTGACTTCCCGGCCTGCATTTTGTTCTCCTGCTTTTGATCGTCTGTTTGCCTTTTTGCCATTCTGCTGGTTCTTGTTTGGAGCTTTTATTTTCCAGGAACACTTTGACCTACTCGATCCTCTGTACTCTTCTCTCTCTCTCCCTTTGTCATTTTCCTCTCTGATTTTGGTTTCCCGTGTGATTGACCGCACACAGCTTCCACATGCAAGCGAAGTGGAGACCCTCGAGTCACGAGGCCCTGATAACTGCAGGGTTTTGTTTGGAGAGCCCAGGGACCCTGGACTGCAGCCAGCCCCCAGCCTCCCAGCCAAGCTGGGCGGTAGCTCTTCCGTCCCTGTCGCAGCCTCGCCCCGCGACACGCAGTCGCCGACGTCGGCTTGGCGCTCTGCGGTTCACAAAGCCCTCTAGAGCACACGCAGCAAACTGGGAGGGCGGGGGTGCAGATAACTCGGCTTTGGTCCCAGTTCTCAGTGGAGGGAACGGGGCGTTGGAACTGGGACGTGACCCTGCCAGTGTCCCCAGCTCGTGAGTGGCCAGTCCGGGGCTGGACCCGGGGCTGCCGTACAGCCGGGTCGCCGCACTGTCCATCAATGGCAGGCTGCTTCCGTTCTCGGCCACTGGCCTCAAAGCCGCTCTGTCCTCGGTGCGAGCTTGTCTGGTGCAGCTGCTGCCTCCTGAGCACTTGCTTTGGGCCGGGAACGGTGCTGAGTGCTTGGCCTGTGTTAGTGCACAGGCCCTCGCCATAACCTGAGCTCGGAGACCTGAAGGAGCCCTCTTGAGGTCACCCTTCCAGTGCCACGACCAGGACTGCAGCTGGCTCTGGCTGCTCTGACATCAGTGCTCTTAGCAGAAGAGGCATGTACCCAGGCTGTGGAAGCAGAGCAGAGGGATTCTGACCTGGGGAGGGAGTCCGGGAAGACTTTCCGGAGGCAGGGATACTGGAGTGGGGCTTTAGGATGAGTGTGCGTCTCACAGGAAGAGGAGGGCTGTCGCAGGCCTTCTCTGCAGCCTGCTTCCTGACCCGTTCTGGGCTCACGTTGTTTTCTGAACCAGTGTTTTGCACCCGAGGATCTCAAGGCTAGATTTGTGGTCTTCTCACCTGCTCCATGCTTGAGTCTTTTCCACAACATTCCCCTGCCCCCACCCATTCGTGAGTCTTTCTAGCCTCTACGGCACACCTCCAGTGCCAGGAAATGGGCTTTTTTCTTCTGAAGCATCCTGTTCTGTCTTTAAAATGCTCCTATGGTGGGGCACCTGGGTGGGTCGGTCAGTTAAGCAGCTGGCTTTTGATTTTGGCTCTGGCCATGATCTCAGGGTCCTGGGATCGAGCCCCGCATCAGGCTCCGTACTCAGCATGGAATCTGCTTGAGATTCTCTCCCCCTTGCCCCTCCCCTTACTCTCTCTCTCTGTCTCTCTCTCTCTCTCAAATACAGATGGGGGGGACCATACAGGATTGGGAAAGAGCAGAGGGACAAGCAGACTCTGCACTGGGTGCAGAGGTCGACTCGGGGTTTGAGCTCATGACCCTGAGATCCTGGCCTGAGCCAAAATCAAGAGTTGGACACTTCGCTGACTGAGCCACCCGAGCGCCCCAGGAATCTTTACTTATTTTTGTGAGAAGTTCCCCTTTGTGCTCCCCACCCCACCCCCAGGTTGGGGAACACCACGGGGCCACAACACTAGTCCTTGGAAACAGTTGACAGTAGTGGCTGGAATGTGAGCCAGAAGTGAGGTTTCTGCATTTCTGTTTGCGGAGAGGGGCCTGGTGTGTGAAGGCCAGTGGTGTGGGGTTCACAGGCCCTCGGCAACATCTACTTGACCAGTTCTGCAATATGATTTCATATGGGTGACTCTCCTCCCCTTAACTTCCTCACCTGTGGAATGGGAGCCCTACTCTACCCATCGCCAAGTGGCTGCTGTCCACAGAACATCACAGGTGCACTCATACGTACCATCGTGCCGCAGAGGCCTCGCCATCTATCCATATTCTGTCGTGATGGCGTGTGTTCAGGATTTGTCCACGTGAGCTTATTGTGGTTAATCGAGGCAGCAGCCCTCTTTATCACCTACTATGCGTGTGCACGCCGTGTACAGAGTTCTGATCAACAGATTTTACCCATGTTCCTGGGTAGCTGCCATGGGCCCGGGTCTGGGGTAGGTGCAGGGAACATGAAGGTCCCTAAGATACAGCCTCAGCCTCTCAGGGGCTCTCAAGGCAGCAGGAGAGATGAGAGCAAAACTCTGAGAGGCTCGGGGCCTCGGGCAGTACTGAGGGCTGTGGGGCAGACAGCCACGGGCGGCACCTTTGCCTGGACTTGGAAGCTGTCTTTGAAGAGGGCAACTCTGCTGAGCCAGGAAGCGAGGGAAAGGGAGTAAGAGGCAGGGACAGCCGCGGGAGGCATTTCACAGGTGGCTTCATCCGAACTAGGTGGCTTCTCAGAAGCAGGGGAGGAGTTGGCGACGAGACTGGGCGCAGAACCCCACAAGTGAGTGAGCGGAGGTTTCTTGGCTGAGGTCCGGAATGCCGCAGGCTGAGTGGCGGGGCAGACTTCAGAGTTGGCATGTCGGGTTTGAGGACCACGTGGGTCATCCCAGGAGAGGCCCCTGGTGCGCTGTTGGAGAAACAGGTCTCGGAGTTTCGGTGGGAATTCTGGCCTGGAGATGGAGAGTTGGAAGGCTTTCCTCTCTTGTCAGTTCATCTAAAAATGTAGAGGCCTCTTTGGTGCTACCCAGGAGTATGGAAGACACCCTTGTGCGCTCATTGGGTGTGTGCCATCCGCTTGCAGCCTGGAGAGGGGGCTCAAGAGAAGTCGTGAAGACAGGACAGTCACCGCCAGTCCCCTTCGTTGAGCACCACCTGTGTATTAACTTAAGTTGCTACGCTGCAGCGTCCCTCCCAGTCAGGATCGGCATCCCCACTTTACAGAGAAGGAAACTGAGGTTCAGAAGAGCTCATTAAAGCTGACTGGCGCCAATTTAGAAGACACACGCACCTGACCCCCACCCCTGCCCCCACCCTGGGCGCTGTTGTGTACCTTCCCCTGTGCTGTCTGGTGGTGAGCGCCTTCAGCAGACTGAGTTTCTGACCCTTGCCTGGCCGCTTGGCCCTCAGAGCCAAGCCCATTCACGACTCCCCGTGTATATTCAGTCTCCAGCAGGCATCTTAGTCTTGCAGATCATCTACATGTGCTGCTGTGCGTTTGAGTGCGACGATCTTCGGGGGCGCCATCCCCGGCTCACTTTGGAAACAGCCTCGCTGACACCCTGTCCAACAGATGCAGAAGAGTCTTCTTCCATCTCTTTTCCTTCATTCCTCATTTCCTGTCCAGTTTCTTCACTGTGTCTTTTGGGGGCTGATAGGGTATCGTGGTGTGAATATGCACCACCTAAGTTGTAATTTTACTTTACATTTAAATAAACCGCGTGCACACAGACTGTAAGACGGGTGCGGGACACAGCCGGGGGTACTCTGCTCTGAATTCCTCTGGCTTCTATGTTTTTTTCAAGTTTGAAAATGTGTTGGGAAGAAGGTAACATTATGATAATTGGAAGTTCAGTATATCTGTCTTTTTCCTCTATTCTTTTATACTTTTTTAGATACAATTAACACTCCACACTTCACCTGGTCCCTCCTCGGTTACCTTTGACAATTCCTTGATATTTACTTAGATATTCGTGGCACCTTCGCTTTGAACTCTGGTTAAGAACATCAGTAACTTTTTAACATAAGCATTTTTTCCTCACTGAAGATACGCAATTAGTGAATTACATGCATGTGGACATCCACTTACCTTTTTTTAACGTGTCAAAAGATCATGACACAATTATGTGAAAATAGGAAAGATAAGTGATTTACCATCAAATCTGTATACCTGCTGTGAACTTGCAGAAACAGCTCATTTTATTACATTTTCCAGAACAGAGCATTTCACAGAAGATAGGAAAATGGATAGGAAGAACTTCATGGGTGTCCTCTCAGAATATACAAACCACTCATGATGCATTTATTTTAAAATGGCTGTTTTCTGTAAGCGTGTGTGAATACCGATTTCGAGACACACTAGAATTTGACTGTCTCCTCTCAGGTGCAGATAACGTGATCTGTTGTCCTCACCAAGAACGAAAGTAAAAAAAAAATGTGGCTTTTGCCAAAACTTTTGCTACTTTCCCAGTTTCGCTTGAGGAGGCTTGTCTTGTGTAACATTGGCTGTGGACTTGCCGAGTCTAGCTGAGGCAACATTTCCTTGATTAGATCCATCCCTCTTTGCCTATGCTATTTGGGAGCTGTCAGATAATGTCATCATTAACCCATTGCCAACGTGCTTGAAAAGGAATCCTCAAACTCTAGATGGATTATGATGCTAGAACTTGAAAGAGACAAAGAAAGTTGTTTTCTGAGTGAATGCATTTTAAGGGCAATTGAGCAAGGCTGAATGAAATTTCACAGTAGAAATGAGAAAGTATCTTTTGAGTCTCTGAACACTAGTTATTTTAAGACCCCCCAAAATTGTTTTTCTATGTTAATATTCCCCTGGCTTTCATCCATTTGGGAGAGAAAAGTCATAATCTCACATATCAACTTGAATGGCTCTCAGCCTAGAGCCTTGCCCATAAACACACAATGAATGAGTTAAAACACACTTAATCATTACTCTTGCGATCCTCAGTTATAATAAAGATGCCAGCTTTTGTATTTGGATCATTTGCTACATCAGATGACTTAGGTCATCTTTTTGTAGATAATAAAGTCTACTGGAATTTCCTTTTGGACTGAAGTTATGGATCTCATAAGAGAAAATGGAAGTGATTGCATTTAATTCTCTCCGCTCAGTTACCCAGACAAAAATATGATAAGTGTTTCTTTTTCAGCGTGTGTGGAAATTTTGAGCCATGGTTGGGTTCTGAAGTTTAAATAGGTGTTTATTCTGTTTTATCCTGTGAGCAGCATCTCTGAGTGGAAAGAGCCTGAACTTCAGACAAACCTGGGCTGCAATGACCACGTGACCTTGAACAACCAGTTCCCCTCTCTGAGCCTCTTGGTTCATTTGTGAAAGGACCTTCCTTACCCTTACCTCGGTGAACTGTTGTGAGGACCAATGTGGAAATACTGCTACTAGTGACGGTGATAGTGCCCACTCGGTGGCAGGCACTCTTTAAAGCCCTTGACCCACTACCCGTTTATCTTCACACCAACCCCGTGAAGTGGACACTGTTACTTTTCCTGTTGTGTAGGTGAGAGAACTAAAGCACAGGAAGTTATGCGACTGGCCCAAGGTCACACAGATAGTAAGCATTCAGGCTGTAACTCTAATGCACAGGGTCTAGTGGAGAGCCCTCGCTCTGATTCACCACGGGGTGTTGTCCTTCAGAGCCCGGCCTGTAGGTGGCGTTTGATAAATGCTTGTCCTCTCTGGAACCTTCCAACTCAGGTGTATAAAGGGGGCATACTCAGGCCCGCTGAGGAGCAGGGGCACCGAAGATGGCATTCCTAGCCTCCTCTTCTTGATCACAAGGTACTTGTCGAAGGGAAGCCGCGTTGCCGGATGGAAGAAAGAATGCCTCTGACCCAACACAATCTGGGATCATCATGTTACTGAGGAATCTTTAAATCTGCTATTTCTAAATTTCAAAGCTGGTTCGAGCTATAGTTACAGCATTTAGCATACAAAAAATCGTTGGGAAAGTGGGCTTTTAAGTGGAACGGTTGTGTAATGGAATATTTCACGTTCCGGTTCAGCCATAAAGCTCAGGGCTGATAAACAAAGCATCTGAAGCCAAATGGCTCCTCATCTGACCCCAATTAAAATAAAGATTTCATTCCATTCTGTCCTGACAGAGAGGAACATATTGTTGCCTTTAAGGGAGTTTGGTTTAGTTAATGAAAGAATTTTATTTCATTCCCCCCCCCCAAATACAATATCTAATTAAATAAGATTCAATTTGTTAGGACTTCTGGTAGGGATATGTTAACTCTTTTAAGACTGTGTTGCCTACGTGCCTCGGGATGTAAAGGGCAGTTGTAAATCCCGCTTCCCCCTCTGTTGTTTAAAGAAGAAATAAGCTCAACTCCTCTTAAAGACAAACATCTTCTTCAAGGCGTCTCTGTTGATACATCCTTTACAGCAACCTGTGTATGTAGGTAGCGCGGATTCTGTAGAAAATATCACTTATTTACATAAAGCCCTGTTTCCTAGAAGCATTTGTACTTGTACATATTGTAATTTACCAATCACCATAGATCTGTCCATATAGAATATCTCACACAGGGAGCTAGAGCTGCTAAAATATGTTAGGTAACATAAGTTGGATATTGATGCCAAATTATCACGGAGTTCCTTCAGAGTTATCTTGAAGAAATATGCAACTGTCTCAAGAATTCATCATCTAACATTAAGAGTGAGCACCAGCCAACGCTTCTGGGAGGCGGGGTGGGGGCTGGTTTTGTGTCATGCTGTCACTACTTTTTTTTGTAGCCTTCTCTTACGGGCCACAGCTCCTCATGACTGTTGAGTTCGTAATTACCAAGCAGAAAATTTTCGTGGCATTGTGGGGAAGTTCTCTTCTGCCCAGCAAGGCAGGAGGAGGTGGCTGGCTTGTAGGACCCTTATCGGTCACTTCCACACCTCCAAGGACTTGCCATGGTAATCCCAGGAGGCTGCTGGGAAACAAGGTGGCCTGGGCATCAGGCCCACAGGGCAAGCCCCTCACTTCTCTGGGCTTCAGGTTCTTCATCTTTAAAATGACTGAGCAGGGTCTGTGCCCTCTGAAAGCCCCCTGGCCGTACCCTGCTCAGATTCTGTATTCAGTAGAGCAGAAAGTACATGATACTTTTAAATCCACTAAGAATTTATAGTCAGATGCTAAGGATTTATGTTCTGGGAAATAAGAAGTCTTTAAGACCATAAAACCTAAGGCATTTAAACCACATTAAAAAAAATTGCTGTGGGTTTGCGTGCGGTGGCTCCTTCTGACATTCAGGGAGCACTGACTCAGCGTAATTGAACACCTATTCTCGGCAGGCCCACTGCCAAGTGTACAGAGACGTGTTATTCGTGGCCCTGCCTTCCAGGAGCTTATCTCCTGGGCAGGGAGGCAAAAAGCAAGTAAAGAGGTCAGCCCTTTATTGAATAAAGTATACTCTGGGGCAGGGGGCGGGGGGTGAGAGGGGACGATGCTGGGTTCCCAGAGGAGCGCATGTTTTGGCTGGACTTTGAAAGGTGAGTGCATTCACCAGTTGGAAAAGGGGAACTAGGCAGAGACACAGGAATGGGGGTGGGGGAAGGGCAGCATACAGGGGCAAAGCGATGAGTTCCGCACTTTTGGAACCAGGGGGTGGACTGAGTGAGGAATAAAACTAGAAAAGAAGGCTTGTGAAAAATCTTGAACTCTTTTAAGTTCCAGTGTAAGGTGTGTGCCCCTTGTTTTTCTGACTGGTAGTGGTGGGTATTCTTTGAATATATAGGGTTCTGTGGCCAAGAGATTCTGGGAATACAGTTGAGTTGGTTCCCCCCCCACTTAGGAGTACACAGTGTATGCTAAATGCTCTACATACATCTCAGCAATTATCTGAACTAAACTGGATTGAACCCAGTGTTTCTCAAACTTTTGACCATTGAACCCTTCTGAGACAGACCTGTTGATACTATGGGAGCAACTTCAACTTGAGATAGGGAGTCCCACTGGAGAGCTATGGTCCGTGGAAATACAAGATCCAATCCGCATTTTAGAAAGATCATTCTGGCCTGGAGGACGAACAGGAGCTTGAGGAGGCAGGGAGAATGTCACCAGTATCAGAAAAGCAATAAGACACCTGGTTACACTCAGAGCTGCTCGAGGTGCATTTCCGGGAGAACCCCTCCCCCATCCACCCCCCCCCCCCCCGACTACAGTCCACACCTTCACGCACATATGTGAGCTCTGAGGGAGTCCCACAGACAGGCTCTCCAGATGCTGACATCAAAAGTCATCAGCCTGGCAGCCTTTCAAGAGCTCCCGGATGACATCAGTGGCCAACCCTGGAATGAGTTTGATGTTAGGCAGTTGGGAGTAGGAGATGAGGCTGAGGGCCTTCTTTGTGCAGGGACTGTGCTAAGTACTTTTACATTAACTCCCAACTATTCCTTGACACCGTCTAAAGGCACTGCTGTTGTGCTTCTTTGATGCATAAGGAGCAAGTGGCATAAGGGGGTGCTTGGCCCTCCCAGAGTTCCATGGCCCGTAGGTCTCACACTCACCTGACTCCTGAGCCCCCTGGGCTGTCCTGCCTGCACCAGAGAGCCTCCCTGTAAAAAAGCTGACCATCTGCCGGGCCTTGTGCAAAGCACTGTACATCCTTTAACATACTCTGCCCTGCAGCCCTATAAGGTAACCGATGTTACCCCTGCCTCACCCACAGGCAAACTAAGGCTTTGTTAAGTAGCCAAGGTCATAGCTGGACATGGTAAAGCCAGGAATTGCACTTTAGTCTGGCTGCTCACTCTTCCCACTAAATAATTCTGAGGCGGTTGTTCAAGAAATTGCTCAGAAATGTTTCTCTGTAGAAATACTAGGAAATCAGTGGACTTTATTTTTGGTGCAGAGATACTCCAGCTCTGGGCTGAGTTGAGCCCAGTGGTTCAATCCTTGCCTTGATGTTGGCCATGCAAAACTCAGATTTGAGTGAAGAGGTTACTGCAGGAAATGTGTCATGTGTCCCCAAGCCCCTACTCTAGTCCTTTCACTGGGCCTGGAGCTGGAGATTCAGGCCTGAGCAGAACTTTGTCTCCGTACTCAATGGTGAGAAGAATACGTGTATGGTGAGCTCTCCGTGCAGCATTGTTGAGTGCGATTATAGAAACCTGTGGAGGTAACCCAGAAGAAGGGGAAGTAACTCTATTTGAGAAATGAGTGCACGCTTCCCAGGATGTGTGTCTGCAGTGGGTTTTAAAGGATGCATAGGAGTTTGCCAAACAGCAAAGGGGAAAATATGTGAGCTTATTTCTCTCCCTTGGGTTGAATGTTGACGATCCACTTTACAACAGTAGCAGAATTCATATAGAACTTGAAATCAGTGCCCTTGTGGCCTTGGTTTGCTTTTAAGAAAAATCTAATCCCACCCTGAATGCCAAGCTGACGAGATTGGAATCCTGAGATGTGGTGACCCAGGGAGGCCTTTTACGTGTGTCTTCTCTGAGCAACATTAAAAATGTTTGTTTACTTAGAGAGCGTGGTGTATCTGGGTGACACGCTTCATTTAAAAATCATTGAAATGATGAAACCTGGGGAAAAAATAAGCAAATTATTAGACTTTCAACTTTTTAATTAAACCTGCCTGCCCACCTCACCCCATTTAGGCTGACTGGCTAGAATGAGCCCAGCTGTGAAGGAATCACCTGCCTTCTCGCTCACGGATTTATTTGTCAGTGACAGGATCCTTGTCCTGTGCTGGGCTCTGTGGGTACGAAGAGGGAGGACACAGGTCCTGTTCACCAAGTGCACACAGATGAGTAGAGAAGTCCGAGGTGTCTGTCGTGGGCGGAGGAGCTCTGGGAGCAGCCAGCTGAGCTGGGGGACAGATTTCCTTTAGCAGCACTTTCCAGAAGAGGTGCTGAGCCAACCCTTGAAAATTGGATGACCACCATCGCCATGAACTTGTGAACAGGAAGAGGCGGAGAGGAAGCATGTGGGGCCTCTGGAGGCAAACTGCAGGGTCCCCACACCTGTTCCGAGTGTCCTTGGCAAGTGCTCAATTTCTCTCCACACTGTCTCCTCATCTGTAAGATGTGCATCATAAATAGGCTCTCCCTTTTGGGGTTGTTGTGACCATTAATTGAGTCATTACTTGTAAAGAGATGAGAACACTGCCTAGTGCGTTTGTGAGGGCAGTAAGCCTCCATTGCCTTGTACCAGACACCAGATTATAGTGCTTCAGTGTCTCCCCACATGCCTTCCTGGTATGTGGTTTTATGCCCATAATTCCGATGAGGAGACCAAGTGTTGAAAGCGCCTAATGATTTACCGAAAGCCACGTATCTAGTTCGTGACTGAGCCACGAGCTGAACGCCAGCCAGCCTCCCGAGCCCCAAAGCCCCGGTCGCCTCTGTTACACCTGTGCACACATCTTGACTGTGCACTTTCTTCCAAGCACTGGGATTTTTGGGATAGTGTTTTTGCTTTAGTGGTAGTTAAAGCTTTTTCATAAGAGAAAATTTTTGACCTCTGTAAAGTATGGTATACAGAGAAAGGACGGGCTTTAGAACAAGAAAGATTTGAGTTTCCAATCCCAGCCCTGCTTCTGCCCAGCACACCGGTGATCTCGGGCAAGCTCGGCTCTTGACCAGCGCACTGGTGACCTTACACCAGTTGCCTTCCTTCCCAAGCCCCCTCAGTAAAACAGGGATACTAATTCCTACCTCCCAGGAATGGTCGTGGCGAGACGAGTGAGAAATGTGTGTAAAGCTAGTATGTGCCAAGTGCCCGGAGTAAGGACTCTGTGAATGTCAAGCGTCCCTTCGTCTTTCCGCACCCTTCCATGATGTGCCAGGTCTCTTCTTCATAACCAGAATTCCCTAGCAGTTGTTTCAGCCAAGGCTTTACCTGATTCAACCATCTCATAGTTGTCAGCATGTAAATTCTTCTACCAGAGTGTCTTTCTGACATGAACCCGAAAATTGCACGCATCTCTCTTCAGAACCCAAACGTGCCCATGTCCACTCTTCGGGCATCTATGCACGGTGACTACAAACTTTCCTCTCCTTGCGTGGGGTCTGGCTTGAGGCGACAACTGCCACTTTTATGGTTCTGCTGGTCAAATGAGTGTCCTGTTTCCCAAGGTTTGGATGTAACTTGAGGAGTGACTCAAGCTGTGTTTTTTTAGATGGAGGGAGATGGGTCTATGGAAATCTCGCAGCAGCCCAGGATTTATATGGCTAGCCACAGAAGCTGGATTTAGCATGCTCAGTTTCGACAATGGGAGTAATACTCCTAGGCTCTCTTCTAGAGAAACAAAGTAGCAGTTCCTGTCCAGAGCCTTGGCTCTGGCTGCACATGGTCAAGCGAAGAAAGTCAGCCGGGGGACAGATGCTTCCAAAGCGGTATGGGTCGGTCCCGCGATAAAGGGGGGCACAGGAGCTGGGGAGTCCCACAGAGAGCCTGCCAAACCCAGCCCGAGACAGGCATGCAGGGGCTCGGTGTTGAATGTTGTCACCCCAGGAAAATTTGTAAGGGGATCTCTTGAGGAGGAGCTCTGTCCTGGTGGCCGTGTAGCTAGCACGTACCAGAAGAGGTGGGGGAATTGTGGGGGACTACACGGGACGAGCAAACAGGGTCCAGATCCCGGGAAACCAAGGAGGGCACACTCCGGCCCTCAACCCAAAATGAGTTTGATTTCAGCACAGCCCCATGAAAACAGCTCCTGCGGGAACACCAGCAACTCGGAGGCTGCGGTGTCCTCTCTCCGAGCCCCAGCGCCGGTGTTAACAGTGCTCTCTCATAGCCGCTTCTGATTAAATTTTGTCATGGTCCTGAACACAGCGCCCACCTCCACACTCCTCCAGGTGGGTCTGATTCGTAAGACGTTTGTGCAGTTCTGCAGTCTTGAGGACAAATACCTCGGTCCTTGTCTTCGTGGTCCAGAAGTTCTGATTCGCGCGAGGCAGTTTGGGTCATTCCCGAAGTGTGTTCTGTGGCGTGAAGCAGGAAGACTCAGAGCCCGGTCGTCTTGCTCTGTGTGTTTATGTGCTTAGTTGTAAATACCGGTGAAATCCTTAAAATGAAGACCTGTTTGTGTTAAAAATAAAAAAGAACCCACACCAAATATGTCCTGTTCAAAAATCGCTTGATGAAGCTGAGTTTTTTGAACTCTGACTAGTACTTAATTTTAGCTACTTTTTTGTTGAAAGCACCAGGGAAAGCAGCCAGGCTTTCAGATCTTTGAATTTCCTTTTTTGGGAGAGATGACAGTGCTCCTCTAAAGTTTCTTTCTTACCTTTCCACCTTTGAACAATTGATTTTGATTAGAAACATTACACCCAGCATTTACTTTGACATCCCTGAGTACAAACAGTCATTTTAATGGTTTTTTTAAAAACAAAATCATGACAGGGACATCAATCCTTTGCCTGGTGTATGAAGGCCTGGTATATTAATTGGCTGTCAGATTCTGAAGAAATAATGGATTAATGTGCTTGATCGTAACGCTGTGTTCAGAGACTGAAGTTTGATCCTGATGTCCCCAGTCTCTCCGCTTAATGCAATTACAGATATGCATTCAGGACATTTGAGTGGATTGCATTTCATTAATATGATTTGAGCGGACAACATTAGGCTGCTGTCGGGTCCTCTCTGACAGCTAATTACTAGAATGAAGCGTGTATACCGCTAAGGAACAATGGTGCCCTTATTGGGGCCATTAAAACAATAGAAAAATAGTGCTTTAAAACACTCAGAGTTACTTTCCATACTTGTCATGGGCCATGAAGATCACTCAGAGAGGGATGTTAGGAAGAAAGAGATGGACAAACACTGGAGAAGACTCTAAGACTCTTTGTTATCTTTGAAAGAAGCCAAAATTCTAACCAATAGGTAGGGTCCTGCTAAAAGAATTGGAGATCGCTTGCCCATTGTTGATCTGGGGGTTCTTTCAGGAAATGTCATGGTCTCTGACTACTAAGCCCTGATTATTTCGTCTCCTCCCCACCTACCCTATCCCAAGAGATCTTTCATACTGGGGAAAGAGGCAATTTGGAACATCCATGGTTTATTACATTTTTCCTATGAAGAGAAAAGGTGGCCTTCGTCTTGTGGTGTTGTAATTGGGCCATATGGGCCATTTGAGTGTCTACCCATGGAGGGACTAGGTGTAGGGTATTAATGAAAGTTTATCATCCTGGAGATATTTCTAGCTCCCAGAGGGCCCCCCGCCCCGTCTCAGGAAGGCCGTGCGTTCAGGAAGCGTTCATCTGACTCCCATTGTGTGTGTCTAGCATTGCCGGTAACGTGACGAAAAGATGAATAAAGTGGGGCACCTGGATGGCTCAGTCGGTTGAGCGTCCGACTCTTGATTTCAGCTCAGGTCATGGGATTGAGCCCCATGTCTGGTCTTTGTTCAGCAGGAAGTCTGCTCTAGATTCTCTCTCTCCCTCTGCTCCTTCCCCAACTCGTGCATGTGCGCGCTCTCTCTCTCTCTCTCTCTCAAATAAATAAATAAATCCTTTAAAAAAAGATATGAATAAGGTGCAACCCCTTGTTCTGGAGCTCGTCAAGGCCTGTGAGAGACAGACCTTTAAAAAAAAATGGCATTTGCAACCACATAGATGGAACTAGAGGGTATTATGCTAATCTAAATAAGTCAACCAGAGAAAGATAATGATCATATGATTTCACTCATATGTGGAATTTTTAAGAAACAAAACAGAGGATCATAGGGGAAAGGAAGGA
Source organism: Mustela nivalis (assembly GCF_964662115.1). NCBI lineage: Eukaryota > Metazoa > Chordata > Mammalia > Carnivora > Mustelidae > Mustela > Mustela nivalis. The sequence goes on along the minus strand of NC_139032.1, from coordinate 82,342,534 downwards.
AAAATAAAATAAGAAATCTGGGAGACAAACCACAAGAGATTCTTCTTAACTGTAGGAAACAGACAGGTTTGCTGGAGAGGTAGTGGGTAGGGGGGTGGGGGAACTGGGTGACCGGCATTAAGGAGAGCACGTTTTGTAGCGAGCACAGGGTGTACCACACGGCTGATGAATCACTGACCTCTGCCTCTGAAACTAACAATGCACTGGATGTTAATTAACTGAATTTAAATAAAATTAAATTTCTTTTAAAAATGCACGAGGCAGTGCTGGGTTGGAACAGATGGAAGTCTAAGAGAAGTATAGAGAAGGGAAGCCTGAAGCCTTCTCAGAAGAGAAGGTAGCCTATGAGGCTGATCTTAAAGGAGGATAGGAGTTTGCTTCAAAGTCAGGAGGGGAATTCGGCCTCTGTGCAGCGGCTAGGATGTGGAGCAATCGGACTGTGCGTCCTTAACAGGGAGGAGCTGGCTTAATGATCCATTGAGGACCTATCTGGAATAGAATTCCTAGCTGCACTCTGGAGGCTGTGTTCTGCAGCCTTGAGCCAATGCCAGTGCTCCCCAGAGGCTATAGAAAAAATCTTGAACTCAGGATCAGGGTTCCTGGATTCTAGCCCTAGATTTACTCCCTAGAAGCCATGTAAATCCCCCAGCAGTCATCTGGCCTCAGTTTTCTGTTCTACAAACTCGAGGGAGCACCCACTCTGTCAGACTCGTGATGGAGCAGGTGTGATCCAAGACGCCACAGCTGTGGGCGTCAGAATCCAGAGTTGAGCTCAAGTGGGGCCCACTGGTACAGGGCCTGTACGCCACACTGCTCCGGGTTCCTCTGGAGAACCAGTGTAAAAAGTTGGGATCGGGAGCTAAGTGGTGAGCTCTGGGGGATCCCGCCTCATCTTCAGATCTCCTTGAGCAGTGCAAGGTGACATGAAAATTCCTGCCATCGAAGCAGCCATCGGTTGACACTCAGATGCGCCCTGCCTCTCTACCAGGAAACGTGAGGAGCCTCTGGCCACCTGCCCATTGTGTGTCCCCAGGAGGTCGCAGCCCCGGTGGAGGGCACTTCTCCAGAAATGACGGCAGACTGCTCTTAGAGTCCTAGAGACAGAATACCACCCCCTTCCCCCTAAGATATCTGCTTCTGATCCAGAGTGCCATGGGGAGAGAGAGCCCCAAGCTGTTGGTGAAGTATGGTGGTCCAAGCTATCAACTTCTGTCTCCTCCGTCGGTCACACCCTGTCCACTCTTTACCTGTCAGTCAGCTCCTCACCCCCTGGCAGCTCCTCAGATGCCCTAAAGGCAGGGGTCTGACTGTGACCCCCAGAAATCAGATCCCTGGCCAAGCTAAATTTCTTTAATGGCATAGCCCCAGTTAGAAACGCCAGACTGGACGGAACTGTTCAGGGCACAGGCTGTGGTTACTCATCTCTGTAACTCCTGGCCTAGGACGGGCACGCCAGGAAGTTCTTGGCAGAAGGAGCGTCTGGAACCTGAGAGAGTTGCTGGTGTGGTGGCACCCCTCCTGGGGTCACCTCCATCTGCCCTAATGGCAGTTCCCGGCCCTCGGTTTTCGTTTTGACCAGTGAGTTCCCTCTTGTCTTCCACTCTTGATATCCTGAATGATCACTAGGACGAGAGGAACCTGGTTTAAGTAGAGTCATGGGGAATGGATGCAGGGATGAGGAGGCCAGCCTTGCCCCCTCTCCCTTGGGGAGCGTGAGCTTCCTGAGGACAGGGCTGTGCCCATCACACGGGCAGGCGGGGGCATGGCCCAGGGGCTCAGGGACGGCTCTGGGGATGGGCCCGGGAATCCTGGCCCTGCCTGGGCAGGACGCCCTGCTCACCCGAAGCCTGTCACAGAATGTTGGCCGCGTCAGCTGCCTCATCAGGGGTTCCTCAGGTGGGAGCCACATGTGCCATTATTCCCCAGGAGCCTCACCGGGTGAGCGCAGAAGCCCCCTGCTTTCTTCTCCGAATTGTATTTGCTAATTTCTCCGTGGGAAACACAGCCCTGCCAAGACCTGTTTCCCTCCTATTACCTGGCTGGCATTTTTCTAATGGTTTCCTTCCTAATGATCCTCCAACAAAGAGACGATGGCGGAGGGTTATGCGTCACTCCTGCCTCTCACTCCCTGGTCATTCTTGCTAACAGGCTTAGCCGCGCTTCGCAGTCATTATCACATGTCGCACTGTCTTTGGGATGCAGAGATGATTTGCCAGCTCCATAATGCCTCATTTTTACTAAAATGAAGGCAGGACAGGGAAAAAAAAAAAAAGATTCTTAAAATAAAAAAGTGTACGCTCACTCCTGACAGACGCGATCTTAAAACCCTCCTGTGTCCCCTTGTCCAAACAGGACAGCGTCTCCACTTCTTGGCCAGGTGTCTAAGAGCTTCACGATCTGGTCAGGGATCTCTTCTCACTTCACAGACTCTTCTCGTCACCCTCACTCCCCTTGTGGAGACACCTGTTCCCAGGGGCCCAGCCCTTCTGCTCTGTGTTCCTGCTCATCTCTCTGCCCGAGACGCCCTCTGGGATCCGCTGAATGAGGCTTTCAAAGCTCAGTACAAGCGCCAGCACCCTGTGCTCCTCTGTGACACTTTCCCTGATGGCCCAGGTGGGATCAACACCTTCTTTCTGGCCTCCTTTATACCCAGGCAAGCCTCTACCTAACACCGAAGCCTTTCTGTGCCCTTATTCATGGGCCAGTCTCTCCTGGGAGGCTGCCAGCCCCTTGGTGACAGGAGCCCCATCCAAGTGAGTCCTTGATGGCTTCTGGTGCCCCGCACAGAGCCTGGCCCACGGGGAACCCTATGAACACCCGGGAAATGAAAGAAAGTCCTTCCCCAAGAGGATTTCCAGGCTCCCCCAAGTGAGATTTGTCTCCGTCTTCCTCTGCTACTCCAGAGCAGCTCCATGAAAGCCCTCTCTTTCTGCCCGTTTTCTTTTGACTACTTTCGTATCCCTCTCCCACTAGGTTGTGAGCTCCAGTACCCAGGTCACAGAGAGCCACTGGCTCAACAGGGAGCTCCCTCAAATCTGGGGTCACAGAGGAACAGGTTGAAGGATGGGGTAGGAGATAAGGAGCTGAGTCTGGAACAGGTTACTGTCGAGGGGTTTGTGGCACATTCAGGCAGAGACGACCAGTGGGTAGTGAGACATTCAAAGCAGGGCTCTGGGCTTCCCAGGATCTTTGATGGGCCCGAGGCCCTTCTATCCTTGAAATTCGTTTTAAATGATGTACCCCTTGGAAGAACAGGTATGTTTGTTTGTTTGTTTTAAAATTAATTGATTTATTCACTCATTCATTCACTCATTTATTATTTATTTGACAGAGAGGGAGCACAAGCAGGCAGAATGTCAGACAGAGGCAGAGAGAGAAGCAGGCTCCCTGCTGAGCAGAGAGCCCAATGCGGGGCTTGATCCCAGGACCTTGGAATCATGACCTGAGCCAAAGGCGGACGCTTAACCAACTGAGCCACCCTGGAGCCTGGAAGCCTTGTTTATTTATTTTAGAGCAAGAGACAGCAGCAGGGAAGGGCAGAGAGAGAGGGAGAGAGAGTCTTTTTTTTTTTTTCTTTAAAGATTTTATTTATTTGACTGAGAGATCACAAGTAGGCAGAGGGGCAAGCAGAAAGAGCGGGAAGCAGGCTCCCCGCTGAGCAGAGAGTCCAATGCGGGGCTTGATCCCAGGACCCTGGGATCATGACCTGAGCTGAAGGCAGAGGCTTCAACCCACTGAGCCACCCAGGCACCTCAAGGGAGAAAAAACCTTAAGCAGACTCTATGCTGAGTGCAGAGCCCAACGCGGGGCTGGAGCTTATGAGCAGGAGATGACCTGAGCTAAAACCAAGAGGGGGATGCTTAAGCTACTGAGCCACCCAGGCGCCCCAGCCTTGAAATCCGTAAGGGCTAGTGGAAGTGTTCTTTTTCCATGAGACGGCAAGAGCAGCACTCAGAGTCTTAAGTGGGGAGACCTCAAAGACCTTTCTTACAGTACTCCCTGCTCACTCTAGTCAGCTGAGAGCCCGCAAGTTGATGCTGCCCAAGGAACGTTCTCTGCAGACACACACTCACAAGCTCGTGAGGACTAGAACTGCACAAAGCCACACCCTACAATCCCCGTTTCTCACAACCAGAATTACACAGGCAGCCTGTGAGGGTTGTCCAAAAGAGGCCTGTCTCCTCCCAAGAAGGCTACTTAAAGGAGAAACCATCTTTGGATGTGTGCATTCTGGTGTGTCCGCTGGGCAGCCCTCTTACTCTGTGGTCCTATTTAGTGTCTCCAAGTCTGAAGCGCAGAGTTGATAGGGAACTTCGATGCATCTATCCTCTTCGGCAGGCCAGCCGGCTTCTGCTTCCACACCTCTGATGTCAGGGAAATTCCCTCTTCAAGAGCCAAAACCTTACCACAGTTCTCATCCCCTAGCCCTTCTTTTATACTTGGTAGTCCCATAGCGCTAGTGTGACTTTTCTCCCGATACTAGAAGAGCATAGTCCTCTTGCCCTGAGCCTTCCCATGCCAGTCCTTCAGCTAGCCTTTGGAGGACTACAGTTTGTCACTTTCCATCCTCAAACATCTCAAACACCACCGGGTGCCAGGTGGCTCAGTGGGTTAAGCCTCTGCTTTGGCTCAGGTCATGATCCCAGGGTCTGGGATCGAGCCCCGCATCGGGCTCTCTGCTCAATGGGGAGCCTGCCTCCCCTTCTCTCTCTGCCTGCCTCTCTGCCTACTTGTGCTCTCTCTCTCTCTCTGTCTGTCAAATAAATAAATAAAAGCTTTAAAAAATAAAAAGTCTCAAACACCAGATATTCCGTATATGATCAGATGAGAACAGAACTTAGAGGACCTGTTCTTCCCCCTTCCCCCTAACCTTGACGATAGCCATACAGTGTCCAATATAGTGGCCGCTGAGCAGGTGAAGAAGAGCTACCAGGGTAAAACATACACCGGATTTCTAAGACATAGTATGAGTGAAAGAACGTAAAACTCATTAATAATTTCCTGTATAGATTACAGGTTAAAATTCTAATTTTTGTGTACATTGGGTAAAATATAATCCATTAGAATTTCCCATACTTCTTGTTTCTTTTCAAATGTGCTACTAGCATAAAATTACATCTGAGCCCACGTTACTGTTCCGTTTTAGACTCTGACACATTTGAATGCAACTTGCGATTTTCTACTTACGTGAATCTAGCGGGTTGCATTATTTTTTTTTTTAAGATTTTTTTTTTTTTTAGTTTATTTACTTGACAAGGAGAGAGACACAAGCAGGGGGAGTTGGAGAGGGAGAAGCAGGCTTCCCGCTGAGCGGAGAGCCCAATGTGGGGCTTGATCCCAGGACCCTGGGATCATGATCTGAGCCCAAGGCAGACCTGAGCCACCCAGGCACCCCTACATTATTCTATTTTTTTGAACCATATCACACTGGCGGCCATTGCTGACCATGTACTGAACATCAAATTTTGCCACTTTTACACCTACCATACAAATGGCTTTTAAAACAGGTCAGCCTTGACTAGTTCATCTAGAGTTGATTTTTTTGAACCTAAGTTTAGGCATTTACATTAGTCCCAAATACATCTCAACTTGTTAGTTTCAGCCCATTGTTCCAGTCTCCTGGCAGTATTTTTTTTAATCCTTGCTGTCACCAGCTCCTTGACAGATCTGATGAGCATTTTCTATGTTTCTATCTAAGTCGCTGTCGATGATGTTGGTTGAGCTCAGAACAAAGTAGAGAGTTCTACTGCATACCAACCACACTGGCCAGCAGTTTTAACACCGGCTACAAACCCATTATTCAGCGGTGGCTGTTCAGTCCATGTTCCTCCATTTTGCCCACATGGAGACAGTTCTTCTAGATGTCTAACACCAACCTGCATTATATCCAAAGCAGCCTCCTCTTCTTCTATCTTGTCTCACCCCCAAGCTGATTTACCACCCAAACAAACAAAAATACGGCATGACTTTTGGTTTTAGACACCAAATGGATGGACTCATTTTCACTTAGGGTTAATGAGTGGGAAGGTCTGAACTTCACCTTCGTATTAAAAAAAAAAAAAAATACATGATTTAAGTGGGGCCTTCAGTACCACAGACAGATGGAGAACTCTATTTGGAGTTGATGCTGCTAAGGCAGAGTCAAAGGGAAGACGTCTTGGGACTTACTGAGGAAGGATGGGGCCTTGTCCAGCCCCCTCACGTCTTTCCTATAGTTGGTGAAGACTCAGTCAACATGATCTAGCGAGTCCGGGATTCGCACATAGAGCGGCTGCTCTGTGTACCCCCTGCTATGCTGGTTGTGCACTTCGACCCACACTCTCTCATAGTCGCCTTTAGTCCTTGTAATTTCTAGAACTAGGAATTGGACCTCTGACTTTAGATCCGTGCTTTTGGTATGACCTTCATCTGTGGCCTCAAACCCAGTCCCCTCCTTTCTAGCTAGGTGTGTAGATTTGCTTCTCTTATGCAGCTGTGCGTGTGCAGAGGGTGTGTGTGTGTGTGTGTGTGTGTGTGTGTGTGTGTGTGTGTGTGATGGAGGGAACAGAAAGATATTCTCTCAGCTGGCATAGGGCAGAGGGAAAATCTTTTTCCCCTTTCTACCTTTGAAGTCTTCACTGTAGGGAATGTTTCGAGTGTGGGAGGCCAGAGGGGAGCATTTGCAGACCTCCTGCCTGGCCCAATTGTAAGCATGAGCTGTTTTTCCTGGGTGGCTCAGCAGGCCCTTTCTCCCTTTCTTTGGGGCTGATAGAAGGCGGCAGGCACCACACGAAGGTGCCTGGTTTCAAGTGCACTGCATGAGGGATACTCACGTTATTTCTAGTTTGTGAAGCATCCCCCTTCCCCCGCCCAAGAGGACAAGAGCTTACTTTGTGTAACGTTAACATCTTGGGTAACTGCCTCTTTAAGAGAACTACGTCCTCTGCTTTACAGATTTTGTTTCCTGCCAAGAGGGTCACTAGCCCAGCACCACTGGGTGGCAAGGCCTCTCAGGGACCACAGGGAGGGTCTCTTACAGAAACTGCGGCAGGGCGGGGACCATTCCTTGGCCACAAAATCAGGAGGGGATGGAGAGCCTTATGGATATCTTGCCCATCAAGAGGAGAGTGATTTCTGGAGTCGGACCAAACAATTCTGGTCCACTCTTCATACTGCTGCAAACCAGACTCCTTCGTTGGGGTCTCTCTCACAGGATGTGATGTCCTTTGCATTTAGAATTAACTGGATGTAATGAATTCTGGGTTTTACATATTTATTACCATTGTCCGTGCTCCCTCTGGTCTTGTAACCACTTCTACTACCCAGCCTGACTCCCTCCAGGGAGAACAAGCAGGAGACTCAGAGGTGCTGGCAGTCACGGAGGCAGCTGGGGGAGGGGAAGCTCTAGCCGGCTTCCAGTTGAACAAGCAGGGTTCAGACCACGACTCCATCATCCATTCATCTCCCCCAGCAAACATTCCTTGCAGCCCTGCCCTGGGCCAAGCAAGCCCTGTGCTGCTGGGCAGAATGTAGAGGTGAATGAAAACCAGGCTCTGCCTTGAGATCTTGTCTAATGGTAGAGGCCCACCTGGAGCCAACAGGAGGGACAGCCTGTGGTAACTGCCGGATGGACGTTTTAGTTCACATGGGAGACAGCCCTGGAGCTGGGCCTTGAGCGGGGAGGAGGACGCATTGGCCAAGGAGTGTCATAGAAAGCAACTGATTTAGGGGCACCTGGGTGTCTCATTTGGTTGAGCATCTGTCTCTTGGTTTGGGCTCATGTTATGATCTCAGGGTCCTGGGATCGAGCCCCACATGGGGCTCTGCACTTGGCTCGCCCTTTCCCCCCCTCTATGCATGTGTGCGCTCGCTCTCTCTCTCAAATAAATAAAAACTTAAAAAAAGAAAAGAAAAACAACTTCTTTAACCCTCTTCGAGTCTCAGTGTCTTCATCTGTTAAAAGGGGTTGCAATCCATCCATTCAAACGTAAAGCCTGCAGACATATCAGCATCCCTTTTCAGGGGCCTTCATACTATCCACTGAGGCAGGTCTTTGGTTCCCCTTTACCCCCCATTCCAATTATTTTGAAGGTTTTGATTTTATAGGACATTGCATATATTTATCTTTTTGTGATTTTTGTTGTTCAGACCAAGAAAATGGTGGAGAACATTCTAAATGAGCTCAGAAAAGAAAAAAAAAAAAAAAAAAACTTTGAGAAATTAACAGGAGAATGGGGACTAGAAAATGTCCACAGGACAAGTGCATCAGGAGAGTCATTTGGGGGCCACAGACATTGATCCGAAAGCGTTTTGGGGTCCTGCCATGTCTTTGTTCAAGAACTCTGACTTTGGTTTCATAACTTAAAGACGGGAAGGGGAGAAATAAGATGGAGGCTCTTCGAGTTAGGACAATAGCTGCGATAATATTTGGGGAGAAAAACAAAACAAACAAACAAAAAAACCCAGCAGATCTGTGGGCTGACTGAAGTGGCCCTAGACTTGGTTAAACCCTGGCTCGGCCTCTCTGCATTGCGTTGCAGATGGTAGTGGCCTAACCGACCTTGGACAGAAGAGGCAGGAGGGAGAATTTCTTGGCTTATATAATTGAGGAATCCAAGGCGTCTCCTGCTCCAGGCAGGACTGGATTCAGGAGCTCAAGTGACGATGACCGCTGTTTGGTTTTTCTTTGCCTGCCAGTTTCAAACGTTCTCTTGCTTTGTGATAGAGGCATATGGAGGGTCTGTGCGGTCCTCAGAGCTTGAAGTACATTCACAGGAGACCGCTTGGCCTAGCATGGCCCCATCTGGCCGCCCTGAACCAATGACTGTGACCAAAGGATGGGGTCCTCTGGTTGGTCAGGCCAGGGTCCCAGGCATAGCCATTGGCTGGGAGAAGGTTAGCAAGATCAGCCCCAGTGGGGAAAGAGAATGTTGCTACTTTGCATTCATGTTCAAATAGAAGAGACAAATGTGGGGGACAAGTAATCCCGGGTCAGTGGGTCAGTGCGGGGGTGGGGGGGACTACAGAAGATTGGGGGATGGAGGGGGCTGTCGGGGAGGGCTTCGCCGCCATGTTCATGTTGGAGCAGAGGTTGCACAGACAGGATATCACCAGCAAACCGACCCTCGGGCTTGGCTAACTGGACACGTGCGGTTCAGCTGCAGTAACTTTCTGAGAGCTCCTTGGCGGTCGCTGCGGGGATGGTAGATCAGAGGGGTGTGCTGTGCCGAGTGGGTCTCATGGGGGAGACAAGTTGCCAAGATGCTTCCTTCCCTGCCTCCCAGAAGTCTCTGAGGGCGCGTTGCTGAGATCGAAAGCCTCCTGGGCAGGTTGGTGGCAGGGCCCAAAGCCACGGCAAGTGAGGTCTGTAAACAGTGCAGGCACTCCTCAGCACCAGCATCCAAGAGCCCAGTTTTCCAGGTGCACGTCTCTGCTCCGGTGGCCTTGCCCAAGGAGGCCTTGCCCTTTGGCTAACTCAAGCCCAGGGTGGGGGCTGACCTGGGATTATTTTCCCCCTTCCCCGATGATCCACCCCTCTCTCCTTTTACTGAAATTTAAACCCTATGAGGATTATAAGTGAACTACTTTACAAATGGGCTTTGGTTTTTTTTTTTTTTTTTAATGCTCTTGAGCCCATGATTTTATTATGCTCATTTTATAGATGAGGAAATTAGGGCTCAGCTGTGACTTGACCAAAGCCACAGAGCTGAGAGAATTGGCAGTGCCCAAATCCGTCCCTCCCTTCTCTTCCCACCGCCCTCCACGCACCCAGTGTGTGGCTGACATCTTGGACTGCCTGCCACGGAAGGTCCCAGGGGAAACCTTCCTCCCGCCACCACCACCACCACACCACCACCACCCCTCGCCCCATCCACAGGTCACTGGGCTCACAGGCCAAGGAGAAGATGGGTCCAGAAAGAAAAATCCACCCGGTGCTAGCTAAAGATTAGTGGTGGCTAGAAAATCTGGAAATGTAGACATGAGAGTTTTATCTTCCACATGTGGAGGCCAGAAGGAGTCCCTTTGATCCGTTCCTCATGGCCAGGAAAGCTGGATGTAGAACGCAGCGCACAGCTTCTTAGTCCATGCTCCTCAAAGATGAGTGAACACTGAGAGGAAAGCATCTTTGTGGATGGTCTGGCTCCTTTCCCTGGAAGCTGACCCCACGCTGTGTGTGTGTGTGTGTGTATGTGTGTGTGTGTGTGTGTGGTGTCTCCTGGCAGAACATGGCAGGGGGAGAGGTAAGGCCCTTCAGCCTCTCCAAAGCCTGTGGTCAGGTACTCAGGTGTGGGAGCCCTGCTCACAGCCCCTGAGCCTGGTCTGCTTGTGTTCAGTGGAGATTACAGAGCTTAATGATTAGCTCCACCAAGCTGCAGCTGATGCCAGCCTCTACCCCCTTTACACCTAATTAGTCTCATTAATGAGCTCCTCTGCTCTCCATAGAGAGAGTTTCCTCTTTGGAATAAGAGGCAAAAATACCTTGCCCAGGTAGATTGCTGAAGCCTTTAATTATTGCCCACACCTGCTAAGCCTTGTGACTCACACCCAGTGATAGTGCTGAGCTGAAATGGGGCTTGTTTATAAGCACGAGCACATGTTAACTCTTTCAGCACCAGAAAGGCTTTTGATTTAAAGAGACACGTTTCCCCAAGACTTCACACCTGCTCATTTCAAGCACGCCGGGCTGCACGGCTCACAGGGGTCATCGTGAGATGGCAGAGGCACAGCTGTCGCCCTCAGGAGGCTCAGAGTCTAGTTAGAGTGACGGGCGAGAAACTACGTAGACCATTATGGTGGCTGCCGTTTACCAACGCGCCGCCCCCCCCCCCCGCAGTGGTTCTCCTATAATCCCCAAAATAAAACTTGGCGGCAGACGGCAGACGTTAGTACCTCTGTGTTCTAGAAGAGGAGGCTGGGGGCAGAGAGGGTATGTCACCTGCCCCAGGTGCTGGAGGTGGGAGGAGTATGGAACTGAGTGGAACCAGGTCTTCTGGCCTCCATGACCAGTGCACTCCCCACTCTTGCCTGGGGGCTCCCTTTCCTCCCATACTGCAGTGAGGGCCAGGTGGAGGGGAGCTCATGCCCTGAGGCCAGGAGTGAGCAGGAGTCACAGGCAGGCGGACAGACGGATGTCGGATGTCGTGATAAGGACCGCCCAAGCAGAAAGAACCTGAGCCAGATTCAGAAGTGAGAGCGTGCCCTCTGCACTCACAGACCTGCAAGTCCTCTGTGCAGCTTGAGTCAAGGAGCCGGGCGACTGGGGGCCATGGCGCGAGAAGGGTAGACGGGGACCAGAGCAGGAGGCCCTAAAATGCAGGGTGAAGACTTTTGCACTTTGTCCCTGGTACCCTGTCTCATCCCTGCTTTGTACCTTCCCCAGTCCCTAGCACAGCTTTAAAGTAGGTGCAGGTTTTTGGTCGGGGTTGAATAGAGGACCCCCCACCGTGAAGGCAGGAAAACCACTGAAAGATTTCAGGCAGCAGAGGGACAGTACCACAGGGCTGGCTGGAGAAATGCCTGGGTGGGTCTCTCCATTCACACTGGGATGGATCAGAGGACTCCGGGATTTGAGGTTCAAGTCCTCACCCTTGCCCTTGTCTCCACGTGAGAGAGATGCTCTAGGCTGCCCAACCCTAGGTGGTGAAGGTGGGATTTGAACCCAGATCCATCTGTCTGCGGAGCCCAAACTCTGCCTTCGCTGTGTGGACTGCTAGATGGAGGCTTACTAAGCAGCTGGGAGCACAGAGTCTCCTGGCGTGGGCTCCTTGGATACTAAATAAGAAACTTTCAGGACAGGCACACAGGCTTCCCAAAAACCAGAGCAGCCAACACAATAGAACTGCATCACTGACCAATTTAGATGAACTTGGAAATGAATACGTATAACATTTAACAGCTTACATTCAATGACCACACTTACTAGGAGACACTAACCAGCTTGCTGTGTAGTCTTCGGAGAGACAATGCATTTAAAAACAACAACAACAACAAAAAACCATGTCTCAGGGACAGTAGTAACAGCTCCCAACCACTGAGCCTCTACTACTGTCAGGCACTTTATATAAGATCTGTCCCTCACGACAGCTCTGTGCAGTAGCTTGTATTATCCCCATTTTGCAAAGGAGTGAGGCTAGGGGAGCTAAAACCTCCCACACTCCTATGGAGAGTGAGCGGGAGGCTTGCCCAGCCCAGCCGGTCCCACGCCGGAGCCTGAGTCACCCCAGAACACACTCTTCCTCAGCCATCCAGAATGTGACACTCGTCAACACAGGGCATTTCCTTCATGACAGACGGAATGCAGGACAGATTCTGGCAAGCTGAGTATGCAGGTGTTGGGTCAGCCAAAGGCTGCGGAACCCGGCAGCACCCCCAAGCCTGAATGACTGGACGGAGAGTCCTGTGCTTTTCAGACAGAGAGGGCCCGCACACAGAGGCAAGCGTGCAAGACACATGGTTTATACTCTGCTTGGAACTAGTTTCCTGGGTTCTTGGAGGCTGCCCTGGGTGGGGGCGGGGGGTGGGGGCAGGGGGCATGCTCTGCTTGGTAAGGGGTAGTCACCTGTCAGATCTAGGCCACGGCAGTCCGTATCTACTCTTCCCTCCTAAAATAGCTCTTGAGTCCCTCCCTTCCCATTCCTGCCCCCTCGCTTCCGTCATCTCTCACCTGCACCCTCCTGGCAGCTCCTCGGCTTGGGGGGGGGTGGGGGGATACGCCTGCTCCCTCCTTGCTTCTTGGCAGACATATTCTGGAGTCCAGAATGATCCAAAGCGCAAATACCTCCCTTTTCCCCTTTGCCCCCCAAGCTTTAGGGCTTCCCCGTTGCTTTTAAAGATCTTGGCCTAAAAGGGCCTGCAAGATCTGGGCCCAGCCTTCCACCCTACTCTCGCTGGACTCACAGCCTTGCCCCATCGCCCTCTGTGTCCCAGCAGGTTTGGCCTTCTCTGGGTTCCCTTTGCACTCCTCCATCCTTCCTCCCCACCCCCAGGCTGGGAGAGGCCTGCTTCCCTTCCTCCATCAACATACCTGTCCCTTCCTAGAGTACTTCCTACTGCCTCCTGGCCAGACCAGACCTCAGCACCCTGTTAGATGCTCTGCCAGCAGCAGGAACTGCTTTAAAGCCATGATCCCAGGTGGGATAGAGTGTGAGGTTGCTCAGCTCCCCTCTCGTAGCTGCTGTGATGGCCCAGCAGGGCCATAGCCACTACTGGCAGAACTGATCAATGAAAGGCAGGGATTTTTTTTTTTAATATTTATTTATTTGACACAGAGAGAGACATCATAAGTAGCCAGAGAGGCAGACTCCCTGCTGAGCAGAGAGCCTGATGTGGGACTCGATCCCAGGACCCTGAGATCATGACCTGAGCTGAAGGCAGAGACTTAACCCCCTGAGCCACCTGGGCACCCTGTGGGAAAGGGTTGCTGAGGCTTGGAGCCCGAAGGAGGAGTATACATTTGACCAAGGGAATGATCTACAGCGTGTATGATGCTTGCTTTCAAAAAGAAAACATATGTACTGAGTTCCTACAATACACTGGTGCTTCCGGTCCCCACAGTAACCCCCGTGAGGTTGGCAGCATTGACTCCAGTTTCTTGGGGAGGTAGCCCGGCTCAGACTGGCCAGGCTCGTGGGGCTCATAGGCACAGGAACGAGGATGCAGAGTGCCTGCTGCAGCAGGGGCCCAGAATCTGCCGTGGGGGAACAGGTGTATGCCAAACCTAGGGACCCCGGGGTAGGGGTCTACTCACGAGGCTTTGCCAAGGTCAGACTCCCTTTCCTAAAAGCTAACAGTTTTTTCCTGAGCAGGGACAAAGAAGCAGAATCAGATTCCATCCACGTGTTCCTCCTCCAGGAAGTCTTCCATGATCACCCCCACATATAGCAAAGAGCAGGGACAGTGATGCCTGCTACAGACCCTGTCTTCGTCACTGGCTGGTGGCAGCACAGCCAGTAGAACCTGACCATACATTTTCTCATTCGGGTTTCTTCACCTCTTAGACTGTCAGACGTCTTCACCTTTCCAGTAGGGATAACGATATCTCATGCGCGAAGGCTGAATGAGTGAAGCCATTTGCACAGTACCTGGCACAGATGGGCACTTGCCTGCTGTTGCTAAGACTTCTCTCCACCATCTCATTCCCCCACTCCATTCCTCCCCGTTGCCACTTTGTCTCTCTGCGTCCTCACTGGCCTCGTGGGTTTCTAGGCAGCTGCGTCTCCACCGACTGCTGGCTGCTGGGTAACTCGCCCATGCATATTTCACCCTCATAATTTTGCCTCCTGAATCAGCCTCTGCAGATTCTAATAACCTCGCTTTCTCTTCCCTGAATTCCCTCCAATTTGGAGAATTCAAAAGAGGCGCGTCTCTGCATGAACATGCTGTGATTCAATTTGAAAATAAATCTCTCCTGGCAGCAGCCATCTCTCTGAAAAGTGACATTTAAGACTGACAGTGGACAAGATTGTAAACAGGTTTCCGATAAGGGAAAAAAAAAAAAAGTCAGTGTTAAGTGCATTCTCTGAGTTTTTTTAAACAGTGTGTGCGTGTGTGTGCACACGTCTATAATTGTAGCCTTGCTGTGACACCGTCTGCTTCAGGAAGAATTCTGGGAGTGCGCAGGTCTGTTTCGAACTATCTTGGTATTCTTTTCCTTCTCAGAAATCAACTTCATTTCATGGGACTCAGTCCCATAAGGACTGTAGACGCTGAGTTCCTTCGGTCCTTCACCCCACAGGCATTCAGAGCCACCACGTGTGAGGCCGCGTGCCCAGTAAGGGGTCCACAAACGATGAGGCTATTCGCTCTCTATCTGTAAAGAGCTCCTGTCCTCAAGAGGGAGGCCAGCGGGTAAGCGGGTAACTATGTGTAATGTGGTAGAAGTAGGCCTGGGTTCCTTGGGGGCACAGAAGACGTTCCAGAGAGGGGAGGCCATGGGGACAGGGATCGCTTCCTGGAGGCCATGACACATGAGCTTTGCATGGTAAGATGCACGGGGGTTAGCCTACTGACAGGAAGAGGTGGCACTCCAGGCAAAGAGAGAAGCGGGGAGGTCTGAAACAGTGCCCTGCATGGGAAGTGGAAGGCAGTGTGCAGGGACTGAGACTTCTGGCTTGCAGAGGGACGTGTTAGGAAGCATGGCTGGAGAGGGGGTCTTTGCGGGATTCACAGGCCAACCAGGAGCCTTGGGGCCCCCACAAAGGCAGCAAGGAGTAGGGTGGCGCTTTAAACATGAGTGTTGGGATCGGATGGTC
The DNA here is from genome assembly GCF_964662115.1 of Mustela nivalis. Classification (NCBI taxonomy): domain Eukaryota; kingdom Metazoa; phylum Chordata; class Mammalia; order Carnivora; family Mustelidae; genus Mustela; species Mustela nivalis. Next base: position 82,327,304 of record NC_139032.1, on the reverse strand, counting down.
AGAGAGGCCCTTTGGAAAGATCCCTCAGGGGTGTGGCTCAGCAACACTGGGTGCAGAAAGCCTTCTAGCAGAGACCAGGGGAGGTGAGGAGACCCCGAACCAACCAGGGCAGCCTGACAGGATCAGAGGTAGAGTTCAGGGGGATAAGGGAGTTCAGAAGGTAAAGAAGGTGGTCCTGCAGCAGAAAATCTCTTACCTTGGCATTTCTTTTAAAACAACTTTGTTCCTAATACCAGAGTTCCCAGCTGGTTTTTGTTGTCTTTGCATTTCGTTGCATTGTGTTGCATTGTGTTGCGTTGCGTTGGTCTGTCCTGACACAGGGAAGGAATCGCTGGTAAAAGGAATTCAGTTGACGCTTGCCTTTGCCACTCATTATTTTTTTTTTTAAGATTTTATTTATTTATTTGACAGAGAGAGATCACAGGTAGGTAGAGAGACTGGCAGAGAGAGAGAGAGAGCGGGAAGCAGGCTCCCTGCTGAGCAGAGACTCGATCCCAGGACCCTGAGATCATGACCTGAGCCGAAGGCAGCGGCTTAACCCACTGAGCCACCCAGGTGCCCCTGCCACTCATTATTACTAAACGAATCTCTTTCCAGGGCTTCTTGGAATGTCTTTCGACAGTCCCCCTGGCCAGATCACAGATTACCCTGCAGTTACTTTCAAAAGGAAACAAGAAGTGGGAGGCTCCTGGTGTACCACCAGAGCAAGAGGGAGAGTCGTTTGGTTCCTGTAGAGAGGTTATGGGCAAGAGGCCTTTGGGGTCTGGTGGGGCAGACAGACCCAGTGGGCAGTGAAAGGCATGAAACTGTTGGTCAGACCCTATCCAGATACTCTCTGGGCAGCTTCTCTTTTCTTCCTACCAGCCCCCACGCTTCCTGGGGCCCCGGGGCAGAGGCAAGTGGGGGCCTGAGCAGAAAGTCTGTCCTGGGATAGAAGGGCTGCTAATTACAGGGATTCCAGAGTCCTCTCTCAGGATCATGTGAGGATTAAATGAGGTAACGATTAGGGAAGCCACCTGAAAAGCTACAAGGTTTCCCAAGTGAAAAGAATTAAAAATGTTGGGGCGCCTGGGTGGCTCAGTGGGTTAAAGCCTCTGCCTTCGGCTCAGGTCATGTTCTTAGAGTCCTGAGATCAAGCCCCGCGTCGGGCTCTCTGCTCAGTGGGGAGCCTGCTTCCTCCTCTCTCTCTCTGCCTGCCTCTCTGCCTACTTGTAATCTCTGCCTTTCAAATGAATAAATAAAATCTTTAAAAAAAAAAAAGAATTAAAAATGTTGGTTGCTGGTGTGCCAGGGCTCAGTCTGATGAGAGGCGAGGTGGAAAAGGAGGACTAGAATGAAACTTGGAAGCGACCTTGGGATGTCACTTTCTCGCGTAGCTCCGCCCAGCAAAAGGGAATGAGATTCGATGATGGTAGTGACCTTTTGAAAGGTGGCAGGCCACAGAATCAAGAACCCAGATCTTGGCCTCAGACATGGCTGGATGTGAGCCCCCACCCACCACCTCCTTGTTACGTGGTCGCGGACAAGTCACGTGATCTTTCAGAGCTTTGTTTCTGGATCTTTAAAAGGAGGGCAGATGTCTTCATATACTCGTCCCATATATATTTGTGTGTGTGTGTGTGTGTGTGTGTGTGCGTGTGCGAAAGGGAGAAAGAGAGAGATCTCCCTACATCTTTTAGGGGAGGGACCCTGACTAATTTAGCCATTACTGTCCCAGTGATTCGACAGTGCCTGGCTCATAGCAGATGTACAATAGTTGGTTTCTTGTTTAGAACTCTCTTTTAATACCTCCCTGCCAAAAAGTTGGGTAACAGGATAAAGTTGAAGATAAAGTTGATCACAGGACAGCACATCCTGCCACCACCCCCGCCCCTCCGAAGTCTGGTGTCTCATGTCCCCTTGTGAGAATTTCACAGTGAACTCTCTCAGACCTCCCGCCTCGATCGTACCATTAACGTTTTACTGCGCATACTTTGTCACGCGTCTATCCATTGTTCACCGTATCTTGTACCTTAATGCATTTTAAAAAGTCAGTTCAGATACCAATACTTGCCTGTAAACAATTCAACATGGATATCTCTGTAATAAATACTTTTAATGAATAGCGGCCCTCAGTAAATGGCTGCTGCTATCATCGTCAATAAGGAAAGGGGAACAGTCATGGTGATTTGATGTTCCCAGAGATAAGTCACCTGTTTGCCTTGGTGTTAAGAGGAGCCTGCCATTTCCTGGGTACTAAACTGTCCTTACTTCATGGACTAGCCTCAGACAGGGAAATGGCTGGAAGTCACAGTACCCCCGGCACGGACTTTAGCCCATCCCCTGGATGCTCATCCGCTTGACGACCTCCCAGATCCTTTGGGAGACTTAATAATGCCACTGTAAAATGGAGGTTAGGGATTTTCACAGTGGATTTCTGCAGAGCAAGGTTGGGTTTGGGCTTAGTCGAGGCTTAGTCTATCCCAGAGACCGTCCCACACTCCTCTCTCAACACTGTCTATCACAGAAGGGACTTGGGGCACAGAGGTCAGGAGCTGAAAGGTCATGAACCTAGGTCCTAGAAAGTCAGAATCTGGGGCCCTGGCTGGTGGCCTTGTCCTCACCTAGGACCATTATTGGCCACATGTCCCGGTGAAGGAGTCCAAGGTATAAAAGACTCTCCTCTAAGAACCTGCCGTTTTCCGAGAACCATGTGGAGCCATAGTTGCAATTGGTATGTTTACATTCAGTCAACAAATGTTCGTTGAGCCCCCTCGTCTTTGAAGATAACAGCCTTGGGAGAAACTGAGGCAATCAATCAGAAGGATTTGGTAATCAGTTTCATTTATAAAGGTCTCCCACGTCTGTTTAATCCTTACATTCCTCCCATGGAGCCAGGAGTTTGCTGCCAATGTCCCACTAGGCTGTGGTAGGAGATGAAGGAGTGAACCAGGCTTGGCCTCAAACCCGGTCTCACCCTCACTGGAAAATGGTCTAAAGTGGCTCAGTATACGGTCCTGCCCTCGAGTCCATCTGAAAGTGGATCTCAGCTTCCTTGGGGTAGTGTGCGATGCAGCCTGTGTAAAAGTGCCTAAGTGTTTAATGAATATGTCCATCACCAGCTCTGGAAGCTTCTGCCCTGGGCATGGGGATATGGTGATAAAAAAGAGAAGCAGAGCCACAGCCCTCTTGGTGCCACAGTCTGTCAGACCAGAGTCAGACCACCTGGGTCAAATCCTGCCTGTGTAAACCCAGGGAAGTTGCCTTACTAGTTCTGTGCCTCAGTTTCCCATTTATAACATGGGACAGCGACTGTGTCTATTTCATGGGGTTGCTGTGAGGATTGAATGGAGTGGGTATATGTAAAACCCTTGGGCACCTGGCATAGGGAAAGCACATGGGTCTGTTACTCCTGGTACTACTATTCTAACAGCCCCAACACCCCCTTCCCTACCCCCCACCCCACCCCAGGTTCCCGAATGCGTTAGAATCTAAGCAGTTGTGCAAAAGTCTGAGCCGTGGCCCAGGAGGCTGCATTTAAAACCTCCCTTGGTGAATCTTCTTGGGATACTGGACCTAGGAACCACTGATCGAAGTTGGCTACCCATACAGGTGCAGATGCTGAGACTTGGGGAGGGAGAAAGCATGCGCAGGGGGACAGCACTAGACCAAGAGCACCATCTCAGACTGCTGACCCCTCACAACGGGGCCCTCAGGCAGACGCTTGCCCCAGATCAGCCAGCCAGTGTGCTGGGCGGGCCTTGAACCAAATCCGGGCTCTACATACTGTGGTGAGGAGCTCTCATGTGAAGGGTCCAACAGAACTGAATCAGCAATCCGGTCTGGAGAAGCTCGTCTCTCAAATAAGGAAGCTTCCCTCTATCCTGCGTATCAAGACACTGCCCAGATAGTTTTAACCAGGAATCCCCCAAATATTGAGAGTCCGCAGCCAGGAAATAAGTCCCTGAGGGAAGCATATAAGACGTCCGTTCCCAAATGGTCTCTCCATCTACATATGTAGATGTGGGAATATTTACGCCACTCCAGCGCTCTATCTGGGTGACTCTTATAATTAATATTTACTTAAAACAATCATTAGTCTCTGCTGGGCGACATTAAACCCACGTTAGCAGTATTTTTAGCTGGGCCTTCCCCACACCTGTGATGGCAGGCGAGCATGCGGCAGCGGGAAGCCCTGCGTGCTTTATAAATAAGCCTCCCTGCACCTGGACGGGCCTGCTGGATGCTGCTCAGGCGGCCGGGGGGGCCGGGCCGACAGCTGTCCCGGTGCACGCCCGGAGCTGCCCACACGTCCGCTCGGGGTCCTCACGTCGCTTTACTTCCCCAGCATCAAAATTAAAATTCGTTTCTCTTGAGACTGTGCAGCCTCTGTGCTCGGGGCTGGACCCACATAAGTCATGATTTTTTTCAAGAAGGATTTCTCCAGGAAGGGTGAGGAGGACCCTAGCAACAACCATTTATTGGATGCTATCAGCCTTATGTTCACTGTTCCCTTTAAACCACACAACAACATGACCCGGGAGGTCACATCCCTTCCTCTTCCAGAAGAGGACGCGGATGCTCAGAAAAGATGAGGGCTTCCCCAAGGCCACAGAGCCAGTAGGTGGGATCCCAGCATGCTGTGACTGAACCTGCGTTGCTCTGTACTTTCTCAGCCTGTCTTACCTGATTTGTTAAACCACGAGGGAGAAGGGAAGTGGAATGACGTTTACTGAGTGTCTGCTGTGTGCTGGGCAGTTTGCATATATTGTCCCAATACTCACAAGTGGAATTCGTTCACAGGAGATAAGAAAGATTATTCCCATTTTACAGATGAAGAAACTGAGGCTCTAGAGAATTTTACATTACACAATCAAGATCATCTTACTAAGCAAGCATCAGAGCCAGAATTCAAACCCAACTTGATTCTCCAACAGTAGATGTTTTCCCACCTCACCAAAGGCCTCAAAAGAGAGATATTTGCCATACGTGTGGGTAAAAAAGTATAGTTTCCTACAGAGCCTAAGATTCTGTCATTTTCCTTCTATTCTGCTAAGTCTTTCTATTTAAAATCTTCGAGGTTTCTAAAGAACTTTTACCCCAGTAAAAAATTTATGTAGAATTTTATAATTTTCAGGGATCTTCTTTAATAATTTAATCCTTATAATAATCTTGTGAAAGTAGGTGTCGCAAAGCCCATTCTACAGAGGAGTGAACAGTTCAGAGGGACCAAGTACATGCCTAAGGCAAGTACCCACCTGGCAGGCACTCAGCCTCGGAGCCTGTATTCCCCCGCCGCCCCACAGTGCTCTTCCCAGGCCTGGATCTGTGTGGTAGGGCCCAAAGAGTGAGGAATTTAAACACTGTTCACTGAGAAAGAGATGGGGGGAGGGGAAGCCTGCAGCAGTGGAGCGCAGCCTCCCAAGCACCCCTTCACTAAAGGTGGTGGCATTTCCTCACCCATAGGAGCAGGCCGGAAGTCGTGATGGTCGGGGAACTACAAAAATAGCAGCTTTCACACTGATTCCTGCACGGGTGGAACTGGTGGTTCCAGGGCAGAGAAGAATGACTTTACAAGATGAAAATGATCAGTGAGGGCACGCAGGTCTGGAGGGGAGCGGAGTTGGCATTTTTTGGCCCTGCAAATAGCTGCCCATCTGCTCTCTGTCAGAATATGTTAGGAGTGCATCTGGATTGCTGCCCCTGAGTCTCGGCTCCAGGCTGGTCATGTGCTTGTCTCCACGACAACTCCAGGAGCGGTGTAAACTGCTGTGCTTTGAGCCAGATGCTGCTTGCACATGTGGTCTAATTAGACGGCGTTCCCGGCCTCCCGCCTCCCGCCTCGGCCCCTCCTTGCACACATACTGAGTTCTCTGCTTTCCCTTCCTCCCTCCCGCTCGCCCTCCTCTGCACGTCCTCAGTCTGTCTGTCTGGCTCTGCACCATGTTGGCCTCTTTCTCAAAAATGTTCCCGTTGCCTTGTCGGTGGTGAATAATTCATTCACCAAGCACAGGAGTGTCTGCGCTGACCTGGGTCCCGTGCTAGGAACTGGAGGTGCAGAGACAGTGGAGACGCTGCCCGCACCCTCGGGGAGTCCGGCCTCTAGCGAGGGGACCCCAGGACAACTGCGCAGCACAGAGATGGCTGCGAGTGCTGTGGCGGAGGCGAGCGTAGTGGCTGTGGGACCAGACCAGGGACACCTAACCCTCCCCAAGGCAGGAAGGAGGTGAGGGGGAGCCTTGCAGGGCAGCTGTCCCCACGTTAGTCCTGGAAGGCTGAGGGGGGACTTCTGCTGCCGGAAGAGGCAGGAGTGGGAGGCCTTCCTGGCAGAGGGCACAGCACCTGCAAAGGCAGGGGCCTGCGGACCAGTCTGGAGAATTGTGACCGGCTCCATGTCATGGCGACACAAGGTGTCTGGGGAGGCAGGGAGCTGTGGCTGGCCCAACGCACGGGGTCACACCTTGCAGGGCTTCTCTCCAACTCCACTCTCCGCTTGGATCTGCGGGCACTGAGAGCCGGGCAAGGGGAGTGACAGGGTGGCTGTTGGTGCAGCCTGGCCTCTGGCAGCAGGTGGGGGGTGGTTTCAGGGGTGACGCTCTGAGTAAATGAAGCCCTTCCAGTAATCGTCCCTGTGGACGAGGTCTGTTCCTTGGAACCAGAGGCCTCCACTCAGGGCTGGGTGGGCTGCTCTGGGACGAGCTCCGGAACGAGCTCCGGCACAAGCAGAGCAATCGTGTGTACCAGGGCCCAGCGTCCCCCACTGCTCAGAGCTCTGGCTCTCAGGGAAGGTGCCCCCGAGTAAAGAAGGAGAGCATCAGCATCTCACTGACCCCCACCTTCCCTCTGTGACATGGTGTGCCCCCGGAGCCCGAGGGACACCAGCTCCTTACCGCGCGGTGTCAGCGGGGCCTCGTCAGAGCCCCACTCCTCTGCTCCTGCCATCCTCTGCTTTTCCATCTAGTGAGTCCCTGCTCCCTGGTTTTTATAGCATCTGTTCCCCCTTGTGGCCTTTGTTGGGCCCCACCCTCCCCAACAAAGTCCCTGGGCGGTGCCCTCCTAGCACCCCAGCCACAGGTTCTCGTTGAGTGGAAGGTATAGAAGGTTCCACACAAAATGCAACACCCAGCTCTCAAAGGGCATTTTGAAAGCGCTGTTAAGACTTGAACCTCCGCTGAGTCCCTCTGTGTGCTACTCAGTATTGGCGGCTTGATAAATCCTATATCATCTCAGACCTTTTGAGATGAAGCACATAACATCCCCAATTTACAGATGAGGAAACTGAGGCTCACAGAGGCTCATCTGTGTCCCCACTCATGGAGCTCTGGGCTGCACTGAGCCTCTTGAGTTTCCAGGTGATACATAATCCCCACCTAGAGACTCTGGACTCCTTTGACTGGCTGTGTCATATGTGGGAAAAAGGACATTTTTGTGTGAGCAATCATCGGTATCTTAAAATCCCCAGAAATTTCCCAGGGGGGGGGCGGGGAGAGCAACTGAGCATGCTCAGAGTGCCTTGGGGTGTTGCAGGGAAAGCGTACCTGGGCTTTGGGGTCAGACAGCATTGACTTCAAGTACAGCTCTTGCTCTTCCCAGCTTTGTGGCCTTGGGCAAGTCACGTCCCCTCTCTCTGTAAGACGAGGATAAAAGATCCTCTCCTAATAGGGTTATTACGCAGGTCCATCCCTCCGCCACAGTTAACGTGTGTCTGCTGTGCCCGGTCCTTTCCTCCTTTGCTCTGAGTCATGGTCTTGACTCCAGTGACCCCATATGTGTCCAGGGCAGGTAGCACAGGTCGCATGCTCTGAAACAGGGCTGCTTGAAGTAAATCACTGTAAGTGTGCTTTGGGCAAAGAACTGTTGTTATTTGGAGCAGAAGACTGGTAGTGTTTAGCCCCTCTAGAGGTCAAGCCCTGAACTGAGCACTTCTTATGAATCATCTGCTGCTCCCAAGCCCCCCTTCCCCCCGTGAGGAAGCATTCCCCCATATTATGAATGAGAAAGTGGGAGTCAAAGGGTTCAGGCCATACACCACGTTCCACATGCAGTAAGCAGCAGAGCCGTCATTCTCACTTGAGTGTGTCCTCTGTTCCCAACTCTGCCCTGAGGGCTGTGCATTGGGACCCGTTTCTCTGTCAGGGGCTGTGGGTGACCTCCCAGAGAAAGGCCCTTTCCATTCTTAGAAACAACATACATTAGCATTAGAAAGCACCTTGAAGATCTTCTAGCATAGCACCTTCCCATTTTACAGATGAAGAAACTGAGGCCTGTACAAGGAACGGGAAATAAGGCCCGAGGTGGGTGGTTTCACTCTTCTTGTGCTTTCTCCTTCACAACGCTGCCATCTGTTCATGATGAAAAAGCTTGCTGCCCAGGCCTCGTAAGCACAAGACCCCACCAGGCACGAGAGATGGGCCCCGAATGAGTGACATTTGTGGGGAGAGGTGATCATAATATGCACGTGGACCAGCGAGGGAGCCTGACAGTGCTGTGGAGGACCACCCTGAGGGCCATGTCACCAAGGCTGACCGGCAGTGCGGAATTCAGTCAGAAGGCTGGGATTTTTCCTTCCTCCGGACTGATTTGTGCTTCTTTGGTTTTATCTCCATGTCCTTTAGCCTTTTGACCCGTGAGTCCTGTATTCCTGCGGCTACAGCTAATGTTGGTTTTCCTGCCGGTCACTTTCAGGCTCATTGACGTCTCTCTCAGGGGCCTGTCAGGCCCTCTGAGCCCACACTCTCTGGAGCACACTCCTGAAACTATCTGCTCCTCACTCTCAGGAAACTGAAACCCTCTTCTCGAATCCATTTAGGACCTCCTTTCTTGGGACCTGGGATGCAACAGACAGTGTGTTAAACCCAGAGTCTGGCCCTCAGTGACAGGCAGACTCGGGTGTGGCCAAGATGGAGGTCCAGCAGGAATTGGACATTGAGGGCGCCTGGGTGGCTCAGTCGGTTAAGTGTCTGCCTTCAGCTCAGGTCATGATCTCAAGGTCTTGGTTGGAATCGAGTCCCGCATTGGGCTCCCTGCTCAGAGGGGAGCTTGCTTCTCCCTCTCCCTCTGCTTACTGTTCCCACTGCTTATGCTCACTCTCTCTGTGTCTCATATATGAATAAAATCCTAAAAAAGGAAAAACAAAAGGAGTTTGACGTTGCAATCGCAGCATATCCCGTCTGCCTTCTGTACTGGAGAGGGGAGCTGTCGCTGTCCTGCAGCACAGCTTTCGGTCACTTCAGCCGGACACTGTTGCCTGGAACTTCTGACGTCATGGTACTGGGCAGTTAGAGCGTGCGGTAGGTATTATTTCCAGGATATCCAGAAGCAGACGGAGGTTCCGGGTAATGAGATGCCTTCCTTAAGCACATAGTGGGAGCCAGAACATTCCATTTCTCCAGAGTCCCCTCTCCTCATCACTGCCTTCTAGTCCATCTCTGCGAACCGTTGGAGCAGCCCCGGGCGGCCGATAGGTCAAATACCATCGCATGTTGCATGAGCCCAGGTCCAGACTTCGCCTTCCTAAGCCTCAGTATCTGTATCTGTAAAATGGAGATCATAACACCACGTACCTCACAGGATGGGGGGGAAGAGTAAGTGAGATAATGCATGTGAAACCACCAGCACCGGGCCGGCGCTCAGTGAGCGGGAGCTGGTTTTAATCACTGCACCTGCTTTCCTAGTAGAGCCGATTCCCATCTGCATTTCTTATGGAGAGAAAATCTTAAGCCGGTATGCACGAAGACCCTCTTCATTGTGTCTCCTCAGCTTCCACAGGCCTCCCCGCTCATCTGCCGTTCCTGCGCTAATCAGAATTTCCTGACTTCTCCCTGTTTGTCTCGGTTAATGCAGAAGGCAGGGGCTGCTGGCGCAGAGGAGCCAGGCGTGGGCCGACGCGCCTGTGATTTGAATGTCTTTACTGTAATCTAGCGAGTGTGTGTGGGGGCTTCTGTCAATACCGGAGCGGCTGGCCAGAACGGGCGGCTCCCATCTTCCCGGCAGCCCCCGTCCCCTGCAAATTATCAGAGTAGCTCTTGTTGGACACCCGCCTTCCCCCTGACTTAAATCATCCGAACAGTGAGCCGGCTTCCCCCGTGACACATTGATTCTTTGTTTAGGGCTTGTTACGGTGCTGGGGGCCCAGGCCGGGAGGCTGCCCCCGGCGTGCCTGGGCCACTGCACAAATGGTTCAGAAAGCTGTCTTGGGGCAGCCCGGCCCGAGCCATCCGCACGTAGCCATGCGACACCCACCTGCCCACGTCCACCTCGATGAGGGGAGAACATGTGTGGATCTGGGAGTTGTTCGAACCCTGCAGTATGGCGACCTCAGGCAGAAACCCTTGGCCTGCATGGACGTCCTTTCCCCATCTGTACAATGGGAGCCCTCCCTGAGTGTTTCAGGGCTGTGGTTAGGATCCAGTGAGGGGAAGGGTCGGGCTGGGCCTCAGCAGGCACTCAGCGGGCATTGGCTCCCTTCTCCCTAGACTCCCGCCTGCTGTGGCTGACCTGAGATTACTGCAGTCGAACCCAGCTGTCCCTCCCTCCTCTGCCTCCAGTGAGGACTTTGTGTTCTCTGCACCAGACACAAAGCTGAGTTTTTTCCTTGTTGGCTGGGAGCCCACCCTGCTTTGTGGGCAACCGCCACACCTGACCCTGTGAGCAGCGGCCCCAGGGACCCAGCTCTGGGAGGGGTGCCGTGGCCCCGGGCAGGGGGCTCAGTGTGGGCTCTCCACGTGGCCTGTGGGGCAGAATGAGCTACTTGGCAGGATCTAGAAAGCCCCCCTCCGCCTTCAGAACAGGGTTCCTGGCTGCCCTGCCCTTTAGCCAGTGACTTGGATATTTTATTAAGAATTTGGGGGTATTTAAACAAAATGCAACCAGGTTGGGAGAGTGCTGGTGATAAATGGGGCCAGATTTCCCAGCTCTCTTCATTCTTAAATTAAAAACAAAACAAAAACAAACAAACAAAAAAAGAGTGTCGATTGGCCTAGGTGCTATGCTAATCTCTTGTATCTATACCAGTGATTATCAGCCTTGGGTATACTGAGTCCTGGGGCGTTTTAGAAACTGTGGCCCTGGCATTGGGGATTTGAAAAGCCCCCCAAGTGATTCTAATGGGTGGAGGGTTGAACACTACTTGACCACACCAGCATGTCCTTCCCCCCGGCCCCCTGTAGCCCCCTGAGGCAGGTGGGGGAATGAGGATCTAAGAGGTGCTGTCCTTTGCACACTGGGGTGGAGCTGGGACCAGAACCCAGCTCCGTGGTGCACTCCTCCGCCTGCTTCCTCCTGCAGCGGGCTGGGGTGAGGGGGTCGGTGGCTGCTGGCTGGGCCCTGGTGGTCTTGGTGTGGAGACATCAAGGTGGCTCCGCGGGCTTCTCGTCACCTGAAGGCATCAGGTGAGATGCTCAGAGGAAGTAATGTGAAGAAGGAAGCCAGAGGGGAGCATGTGTGGGGAGAGATTGGCAGCAGACAGTCCAGAGTCTCTGGCGATGAGAGTCTGGATGAGGTAGACAGGATGTCGTAGCAAGAAAATTCGTCCGGGGAAGGTCACAAATAGCCTTGAGTGTCCTGAGGCAGAGTTTGGACACGCCACTTACATGGACCCGCCACCTTGCTCGAAGCTCTTCTGTGCTCCTGCCACTGAATCAGATGATAAACGGAGTCAACCGCCGGAGCCCCACTGACTACCCCGCAGAGGGAGAGGAAGCTGGGGACATGCAGGGCCTGTGCAGTCACAGGGTCCTGGACTCTGAAAGACCTGTGCCTCCTTCAATGCCCCACGGCCACCATCTTGAAATTCCTGATAATTCCACCTTGAAACTTGTGCCTTATAAAAGTAGTCTTATGAGACAGTGGAGCATGTGCAGGAGCAGAGGACGTCTGCACCACTGTCCTCCCCGGAGTCTTGCCCTCCCGGACCCATAGAACCCCCTGGGTGCAGCCTGCACAGAGTTGCAGTGGACCCACGGTACATGGGAGCTCAGCGAGACTCAGAGCGCTTACAAGGTAAAGCTGTGGGGTCCACAATTGAGGCAGCGGGACACCAACAGCCCCAACAGTCCCCACTTTGTGTTAGAACGAGAACGCGCTTCGGTGCCGACAGAAGGCAGTGCTGTACTAAGAACCTCAGTGATCCTATTTCTCGTTCACATTACTTGCCTGTATTAGCCTACTACCACTTGTGCAAATGATGGCCTAGAAGGAACGGATGGAGCAACTTTAGTTCCTTTTCCTTTCTCATCAGTAAGCCGAAGGCAGAGAGCGCTAGTAGAATATGTGTACATCAAGAACTGAAATAAAAACAGTTGAGTTTTGTGCAGCATTTCCACTGTCTGATAAGGACAAAATACAAATGCGTTTGTGAGTTACGAAATATGATTCCACATATGTTCGCATTTAAAACTGGCATGGCACAGTATAGAGTTGAGCAATAAGATTCATGCTAATAATTTAAATTTTTATTTTTTTCTTCACGTAGAATGACATTAAATAGTAAATTTGAAAAGCTCCATTATGGGCCTAGAAAGAAACCCATGAAAGAAAGAAAAAGCTTTATATTTTGCTATGGCACTTCGAGACTTAACAGCCCTTCCTTCCCATGCATCCATTCTGCCCTGTGTCGCACGAATTATGTCGCCCGCCCTGGAAAAACCCAATCTCTGCTCTCAAGAAAATAGCTGTTTGTGAAAAATCTGCTTGCTGTTCTTTGCCGTAATCTTCCAAGCAACGCTATGAGTTGGACTGGCCTTGAGTAAGTGTCCTAGGTGGGGAATGACCAGTCACCTGAGGTCACACAACTGGTCAGAACCACAGTTCAAGACCAACTCTTTCTGACTCCAAGACACGTTCTCTGTCTACCACATTGTGTTACCTTAACTGACTCCATTTTTGTTTTTTAATCTTAAGGGTTTTTTAAAGGGCCTTTACCCCCCAAAACATTTAAAAATAAAAATAACCAGCCACTGGTGTGCCATTTTCACACTGTATTGTGGTTATTTGTCCCTGAACTAGATAGGATTCTTTGATAATAGGAGCTTTTCTTTTAGACTTCCTATAATGGAAAATTTCAAATTTATACAAAGTAAATGAACTCCCACGTACCCATTGCCCAGCTTCCACAATTATAAACATTCTGTCATTTTTTTTAGATTAAAAAAAATTTTTAACTATAGTAAAATACACTTAACATCAAATTTACCCCTATAACCGTTTTTTTTAAAGGTTTTATTTATTTATTTGACAGACAGAGATCACAAGTAGGCAGAGAGGCAGGCAGAGAGGAAGGGAAGCAGGCTCCCCGCTGAGCAGGGAGCCCGATGCGGGGCTCAATCCCAGGACCCTGGGATCATGACCTGAGCCGAAGGCAGAGACCTTAACCCACTGAACCACCCAGACGCCCCCTATAACCGTTTTTAAGTGTATGTACAGTTCAGTGGCATTAAGTACATTCACACTGTTGTACAATGATCACCCATTTCTAGAACTTTCTTCATCTGGCATAATGGAAAGTCTCTACCCACTAAACAACTCCCCATCCCTCCCCATCCAGCCTCTGGCAATGACCATTCTACTTTCTGTCCCTAAGAAGTTGAGGACTCTAGATACAAGTGGAAATAAGCAGTATTTGTCCTTCTGTTACTGGCTTGTCACTTAACATGAGGTCGTCAAGGTTTTCCATCATAGCCTGTGCCAGAAATCCTCTCCCTTTTAAAGCTGAATAATATTTCATTGTATGGATATTTTGTTTTTCCACTCATCCACAGACACTTGGATCGCTTCTGTCTTTTGGCTACCGTGAGCAATGCTGCCATAAACACAACATCCTGCTGTTCTTGGCCCTATCCCCTGGGCTGCTCCCCACCTTCGACTGATTATTAGTATGACTTACAGGAATTGTATTTTATTCATCTTTGTATTCTTCTAACGCAGAATCGGGCACATAGAAGGTGTTTTTTAAATGTGAATAGAGGGCACCTGGGTGGCTCAGTTGGTTGACTGGCTGCCTTTGGCTCAGGTCATGATCCCGGACTTCCAGGATTGAGTCCCGCATCGGGCTCCCAGCTCCTTGGGGAGTCTGCTTCTCCGTCTGACCTTCTCCTCTCTCATGCTTTCTCTCTCACTCATTCTCTCTCAAATAAATAAATAAAATCTTTAAAAATAAAAATAAAATAAAATATGAATGGAGGGGCGCCTGGGTGGCTTAGTGGGTTAAGCCTCTGCCTTCGGCTCAGGTCATAATCTCAGGGTCCCATGATCGAGCCCCACATAGGGGGTCTCTGCTCAGCAGGGAGCCTGCTTCCTCTCCCCTCCCACCACCTGCCTCTATGCCTACTTTTGATCTCTCTCTCACTCTCTGTCAAATAAATAAAATGTGTGAATGGATAAATCTTCCAAAATTACTGTTTTTAAAATTTTAAGCAAGGGCCATAAAGAATGAACCCCTTTTTTTCTTAGAATTGCAGAGTAAATGTACACACAGAATTTTGATAAATTTGCACAGGAAAATAAGAGTTTAGTACTGTAAGTATAGATCATCAGAACAAGGAGAATTGTCCCCTCAGAAGACTCTGAGAGGAGAATTTATTTTTATGCCAGGACCCACAGTGCTGTGGACAAAAGCCGTTTATTTCTGGAAGTATCAGAAACGCTCGGAATCACCATTTTCACCTGTTAACAAAGGTGGATTCATTAGTAACGGAATTTTCAATTGATTGCATATGTCAGGAAGATAATCCGCGAGTACAACTTGTCTGTCTGTAACAGAATCCTTGATAGGGTTAAGCAGCTGTGTTTAACTGTCCTCCGGGTCATGGATGGAAGAACTCTGCTAATGTGATCTAAGCTTGAACACTCACGGCTCGCCTCGCGTGCGCTCACGGAGCTATCAGCCAGTAGTCCCAATGCTGAGCGCCGCCTAAGAAGACAAAAGATTTAATCAACGCAACGGGAGAACTAAATCAGCAATTCTTACAAAGGAGGGTTTAACGAGACACCTTGCCTTGTTCCTCTCCGCTGCAGAGAGTGGAGTGGGGTGACCATTTCAGCTACAGGAGGGGAAACCAGGAGTAGCTGGGCCAAGTGGTTCAGCATCCTTGGTACAGATGGGCCTGGGGCAGAAAGAGCCTTCCTGGAGGCTTGCTTACTCCCGGGAGCGTAGGTGCTTCGAGTACCCATCTACCAGGAGAACCCGAAGGCTTCCACCTGCAAGAACTCTCCTGTGCTCTCGCAGGTGTTCACGGACAAACAGTTTGAACTGATGCCCCAAGAGAAGCCCCAGGCTGGGGGTGGGCCACGTGCATGACGGCTGGGCTTGGGGGGCCGTGGCGTATAAAATCTTGACTGACATTTATGGGTCCTGGGAGCTTGGGCAAATGACCCTACCTGTTATTCTGTAACAGTTAGGTGGAGTGTGGTGGTTGTCATTTCCTTAGAGAGTGAGTAGCTCCAGGGGTGTGAGCCCTCCTAGCCTGTGGCCGGTCAGCACTTTATACATGACAACGGGTGACCGCGTCTCTGTTTTTCACCAGGATTAGGATGAAACAGTTGCCCTGAACAGATGGGATTTGCTTACCCAATCCCCATTCCCCCTATTAGACTCCGTTGACATGTGCCTGCTCTCTCTCAAGATTTCTGACCTGCTGCCCGAGGCGGGTAGCCTTTTCCTCTCCTGGCTCCTGTGGATGCTTGGCGAGCCGCCCCACGCGGGTGGCACTGCACTCTAGTGGTACTCGTTCCCATGGCTGACTGACACCGCTGGGGGTGTTCTTGAAGCTTTTTGCAGAAAAAGCCCCCGTTGTCACATTTTCCTCTCATCTTTTCCATCCGTGCCCATGTCCTTTTGTCCGCCTCTATGGCAAAGACATCTGATCTGGGGGGACATCGCCTGCACTAAGGAGACAACAGGTCCAAAATGTTCATGTCTCCCCCAAAGCTGAGATTCTTTCTGCTCTCCTGCAGCTAAATTCTGCCTCAGGCTACCCTTCCACACAGATCTGGTGGCAAATCCTCTCGAATTTATTGGTCCCTCAGCAGACTCCTTCCTGGCAGTGCTGGGCCACAGCTCTAGGAGTGAATGCTAACAACTCCAGCGAGCATTTCCTCCAAGGAGCTCTAAACTCCCCAGACACAAGTGTCACTCACCTGGCGTCGCGTTCTGAGACCTCTTTACTGTCAGGTCAAGTAGTATCAGCCACAGCGAGACCACTGGGCTTTTGTGGCAGGAACCAGGGTCAGACTCAACCTGTGGTTCTAGAGCCAGTGTCCCTGAGCTTCTAACTGGGGGGTGGGTTCGGCGCTCTCCCCGGGCAGTGTAGCGGGGAGTCCGGCCAGGCCTCTGCCCTCTGGAGCTCCGGGTCGCAGGGGACACCAGTGAAGATTCAGTCTCCAGGGGTATGCCAGGCCAAATGGGAGCACTAAGCAAGAATGACTACTGCGCCTGGGTGGCTCAGTCATTAAGTGTCTGCCTTTGGCTCAGGTCATGATCTCATGGTCCTGGGATCAAGTCCCAGATCAGGCTCTTTCTCTAAATACACACAGTCTTAAGAAATGAGAGGAAGGAAGGGTAGTACAGGTGCAAGGAACAGCAATGGAAAAAGCGGGAAGCAAGTGGGAAAGGACATGGCGTATGATCAGGAGATGCATTGGGAGCAGAAGTTACCTGGGGGAGCAGAGGAAAAGGGACACAAAAGGACTCTGGAAAAGAAAGCTGGGCAGCTTAGGAAGGGTTTGTTTGCCCTGCTAGGGAGCTAGGACTTTTCCTCTCCTCTCCCACACAGGGCCCTGTGTATGTGACACGCGCCACTAGGTATATGGTATTGAGTGAAACAGGTGCCATTGCTGCCCGCATGAAGCTTAGAGTCTAGTGGAAAAAGTTAACCCAGTAACCACCCAGCATAATGCCTCTGCAGTCAAAGTTCCTGGGTAGCATAGTAGCGTGAGCCAATGTGCATGTTAGAAATCTCAGAGAATTGCTGGGGGGAGGGGGGGTTGGGAGAAGGGGGTGGGATTATGGACATTGGGGAGGGTATGTGCTTTGGTGAGTGCTGTGAAGTGTGTAAACCTGGTGATTCACAGACCTGTACCCCTGGGGATAAAAATATAAGTTTATAAAAAATAAAAAATTAAAAAAAAGAAATCTCAGAGAATTGGAGTAGACGTAGGGAGGCAACTGGAAGGCACACAGAATTAAATCTCCACCATGGCGGGCAGAGAAATGGTGAGCGGAGACAAACTTGACTCCTTTCACTGGCAAAGCAGGGGGGGATGTGGGCAGTGTGATAGGTCATGGGAAGCTATGATAATGCCAACTTAAGAAAGAAACAGATGTGGGGTACAGTCCAGGCGGGCTAATGATTGGGAGTTGGGGCCATTTTGAGTTTGAGGTGCTAATATTAGGGCCATCCAGGTGGGATTGAGACATACGGTTTTGGAGGGAAGGAGGTCTGAGCTATGATGCTACCACAGGCCATCAGTGTGTAGGTGACACCACTCATGGATGGGACGGCCTGGAGAGGGACATGATTGCCCGGCTGTGCTTCCCAGGATGGAAGCAGAACTGGCAGGCCACGGGAATGGGATGCTGGGTGGGCTTTAGCTTGTTATCACTAGCCCATCTCCCAGCTGTTAAGCAAGAAAGATGTAAATCCGTGCCAAATTAGTAATGTCATAGAATATTCTTTTTTCTGAAGAACAAGGAAATTGTCCTCACAGACAACGTCCTCACAATGTAAATTTTGCCTGTTTCCCTTCTTGCTTTCACAGCCAGGAAGCTCAGAGCTAATTTTGAACCTTTGTTTTAGAAACCATAGAGGACCTGCATATCCAGACACTCTTTTCCCAAGTAAACATGTTTTATATATTCACGTATTCTTTAGCTCTATTTTTTTTTCCTTTCCTTTGGGTGCTCATGTAGGCTGCCTCAGATCCTTTGTAAAATTAGGTGGGGCTTATCTGTGTAAAAACAAGCCCTCCCCCCAACCTAGTTTTTGGGGGTCATCCTTACACCTTTTGCGAAATGTCTGCACCATTGCTGAGCTAATATTGGCCAGACTTAAGCAGGAGGAACCCTTGGAATTCACAGCAGCCAGACAGTAAATTTAACACTTACGTAACTCATTAAAACAGGATAAAAGTACAACTTCAAACATCTCTGTGTTTGCCGCCAAGTCTGTGAAGGGAGGGGCACTTTTAATTCAGTTCAAGGTGTCAAAGTCTGATCTTTCAGAATTGAGGATACACCACCGAAATTAAAGACTTGTCTGAGGAGATGAGCACTCCAGATCCCTTCAAAGAAGGATCGAGGTGTTGACTACAAGGATGGAATGCGGCTTCAGCTTCGGTTCTTGTTTTCTTCACTCATAAAACGTAGTTTGGTGAAAGCATGACTGCTCATCGAGCGCTATAAAGCACACAGTTGACTGGGCGGTAAATCCTATTTTTTATTAGCCCTGATTTTTTACATAAATAATTATTTTAAATGGTTATTTGTGGGACGCCTGGGTCTCAGTCGTTGAGCATCTGCCTGCGGCTCCGGTCATGATCCCTGAGTCCTGGGATCGAGCCCCACATTCGGCTTCCTGCTCGGCGGGGAGCCAACTTCTCCCACTGCCTCTGCTTGTCTTCCCACTCTTGCTGTCTCTCTCTCTCTCTGTCAATTAAATAAATAAAAATCTTTAAAAAAATAAAATGATCATTTGCTCTTGGTCAAGATCACTGTGTAGATGGTTTTCAAAGTGTGTTCCATGGCCGGCGCCTCGGGAACTGCAAAGGTGCTGAGGTGGGGCAGGAGACTGCCCAGCCACCACCCCTGCACCCCAGCATCCCCCCACCCCCCGCTTCCCGAAGAGCAGCTGGGCAGTTTTATGTGACAAGGCCCCCCCTGCATAAGGTGCTGCTTGGATTCTCTTCAAAGTGAAAAGAAAAGTCTGGAAGTGATCACATTGGAGGGAACATCCCACTAACTTGCTGCTGGGGTACAACCGGCTCCTCCGGAAGGGGCCAGGGGTGGGGTTGGGAATCTCAGCCTCCTACCAGCCCTGGGACTTTGGGGGATGACTTTTCCTTTCTGAAACCTCCTCCTCTTCCACAGAACAGAAAGCCTTTGATGACAGTAGCCACTCGACCAAGTAAACGAGAATTAAGTCAATCAGATGCAGAAGAGCCATCTAACCGAGTGTAAGAACTGACCGCCACCCTCACCCCGCTCCTCCAACCCCCCTCTGCCATCTCTGTTTCCCAGGAGGAGCCAATCACCTTCTGTGAGGAAGCTTTCGTGTCCCACTATCGCTCGGGAGCCATGAGGCAGTTCCTGCAGAACGCCACCCAGCTGCAGCTCTTCAAGCAGGTACCCCGCCCTCCCCGTGGAGGGTGGCCTGTCTGAACCCCTGGCGGGGATTTCTGCAGCTGTCTTACTGTGAGCGCTGAAGCTGTGGGCATCGGGGACCCAGGCCCACCAGAGGGGCTCGGGGTCTGAGGAGTAGGATGGGTGCAGAAGGGGGGGTCAGTAGCCAGGCAGCGCCAACACAAATATACCAGTCAAGTGGCATTCAGCAAGTTACCGTCAACGCATAGCCAGTGTTTTCAAAACTTGTTTTTAACTCACCGTTCCAAAGGCCCTTTCCTGTCTTGGGAAACGTGGTGGTTCTTTGGGTGTACACCAAGGCGTCCGGCTGAATGGTTTAGTCCCCTGTGTCTTTGCATAAGCTGTTACGCTTTTATTCTTTCTTTCTCTAGTTTATAGATGGGAGACTGGACCTTCTCAATTCCGGCGAAGGTTTCAGTGACGTTTTTGAAGAGGAGATCAGCATGGGCGAGTATGCTGGTGAGTTCGATTCATTTTCCCCCCTGTGCCGTGGGCTGTTATGTGGGACTAGGGCGTGCGTGGCAGGGAGTGGCTGTGGCTTCTCTCTTTCCTTCAGTGCGGGTTGGAGAGAGACTCACTTCACCCTCGGCCTTGAAATGTGTGAGGAATTCCTCTTCATTTTCTGCTGAGACAGAGGCACTTGGCCTGTCTGAGATCCTCTGTCCGGGGGTCAGTCGCTTCCCCTGGAGGGCCAGAGTCTAGTGATACATAGTGGCCGGCGTGCTGCAGCTCAGAGCGCTCGAGGCGTTGAGTTAGGAGAGCTGGCTTGACATCTGGGCCCCACCTCTAGGGAAGCCGTGAGAACTTGGTTGGGCCATGTCCCCTCTTCATCTGAAGTGTCTGCATCTCTGTGCTGAGGAGAACAGGGCCCACCTCACGGGGGTCCTGTGGAGACTGACTCGGAGTCCACGAGGACAGATGCTGGCACAGGACCACTGCTAAATGAGTGTTTCTTTCAGAGGTGAAAGTCCTCACTGCCTTGTCCCCACAGACCATTTGACCTGGAGCGATCATCCTCTCATGATTCAGAGGTGGCCTCTGAGGCCCAGAGAGGTGTTCGCGGTGGACCCTGCCTCCTGAATCCCAGTCCGGCCTTCTTTCCAAGTCCCGAAGCCTTAGCCTGTGGCAGTAAAGGCAAAACCAAATGCAAAGTCACGGTAATCAGGCCGTTGACCCGCTCTTATTGCTTGGCCCATGTCAGGTCTGGACTATGCTTCTGTGATGTGATACAACTGGTGGTTGTATCACACAACCGGTGGTTCATAGGGTCAGGCATAACCTTGCCTACAAAACCCCATTCACAGGCCTGACCAGCCTGAGCTGCACAGAGAGCGCAAAAGCGCCCATAAAACCAGTCCACGGACGTCAGAGCGAGTCAGTGTTCCTGCCACGTCCAGAGCCCCATAGAGTAAGAAACAGAAGACCAGGTTTGGCCCTCAAGGAGCGGAGTCTACTGGTAGGAGAAAGAGATGCATAACTAAAAACAAATACAGATTAAACCAGTGCAAGAAAAGGAGCAGAAATAGGCTATTTTAGGCAGGTAAAACAGGACTCCACTAATCCACGCTCTGTGGTGTGGAAGCTTCACAGAGACACAGCGCGCTCAGAGTGGAACGTGGAGTCTGAGGAGAAGACGAGCTTTATGTGCCATTGAACTAAGGCAGGCCGTTCGGAGCTGCTACAAAAGCTGTCCGGTGATAAGACCTTCTTATCCCACCGGATAAAATGAACAAGTCCCCCAACAATGCCTCCTTTTTCTTTCCCTGTCGCTACTCAAGGGTCTTGGGGCTGAGGTGGGGACATGCAGCCCTCCAGTTCCTGCCCTGGGGTGGCTCGCAGAACTTCAGAGAATGTGGGCTTTGGAGCGGGGGTTACCGGCTCTAGGGGCTGTTCAGAGGAAGGGGTGGGCGAAACTTGCAGAGGAAATGACGTTGGAGCTGTTGGTTGAGCATCGTGAGCAGAGGGAGTAGGGAATGGTGGCCAGCAAGGGGAACAGTGTTTGTGAGGGTGTGGAGGGCGGACGGGACCAAATGGCCGAGAGAGGGTGGGGCCAAGACAAGACTGGAGAAGAGAATCAGGCATGCTCAGGAGTCTGACCCCACCTCTGTCCAGTGCGCAGTGAGGAAGGAGGATTTAGGCTGCGACTGGGGCCACTGAGAGGATCGGATCTCTGGTCTGGAAAGAAAACCTGTGGCAGCAACTCCCCGCTCCCTCCTGTAGCAGTGGAGCATGGAAGCCTCCATGTGATTCTCCAGATGTTGAACTTTCCAAATCCTGCTCGCTAAGCAATTCGAGGAACTCCTGAAAGCATATGCTTTAACCACTTCTCTAACTTCTCTTTCCCAGGCAGCGATAAACTCTACCATCAGTGGCTCTCCACAGTCCGGGTAAGTGTGCAGCCCCATAGAGCCCCAGGGCCTCTCCTGAGCCTTTTGGCAGTCCCCCGCTTCCCTTGCTGCATACCCCCCCCCATTCTGCCGCAAGGTGGTCATTCAGCCCAGGGCCCTCCATTCTTGCAGCCAGAGATGCTTCTGCTTGCAAAGCCAGGCCATCTAGGTGCAGGCTTGCACGATGAGACTATCAAAGCATCCTTAGGTGAGGGCAAGGAGAGCCAGGAGAAACGTCCTCGTCTCGGGAAGCTGGCCAGGGTGTGTTGAGTAGATGTTGTTATCCTAGAGCCTTTCTGGGGGTCTCCTTCGAGACCAATGCAATTGGGAAATTTTCATGGCAAAACCAAAAATGTGTCCCTGTTGCTGCTCTGCGGTGTTTTTCACACCAAAGGCTCCTAGGAAGATGGAGAACACATCACTGAGTTTTTCACCCCCTCACTATTGTTATGAACAATGTCTTGTTGTGTGTTAGAAGCTAGGTGCTTTGGTCTTCAGAAGCCAATAAAGCCTCTGCTTGGGTTTATCAGTGTGTATGTACTGAGGGCCTCCGGTGGACCAGGCGCCACACTGGGGATACAGTCGGGAGCAGGAGGACACAGTCCCTGCCCTGGGGGCACTCCCTGTCTTCTTGGGGTTGCACGCGTAAACAGGCAACCCCAGCATAATGTGAGAAGTGTTCTCTCCTGCTTGCGGGCTGAGCTCACCACTGCCACGGCAGGTCCCTTGGAAGTGGCTGCCGTTGGCCGAGAGTAAGCAATTCCTCCATGAAAGACCTCTTTTGTTCTTCTTGGATGGCCAAACACTGCACTTGGCAAATCGTAGACAAGCAATAAGGACTTGTTGATTGATTGATAAAAGGAGTTTTAATATTCCAAAGGACCATTGAAATAAGATACTGAGTAATTTTGGAAAGCAGTATGGAATAAATGAGTGGGTAAAAATTTCATATTGGCCTACAACATAGAATGCTTTCTAGGTCAAACTGCAATGTTTTTAATTAAAGCTCAAAATTTCTAATAATGGGCCGAACCAAAAATCGTGCTAAGAGTTAATCCCTGTAATTACATTACTGTGTTTTATTCATTTATATACCCACTTGATCCAGTCTGTCTCTTTGTTCAAATCAGTGAGAGTTATCTTTCCAAACCGCCGCCAATCTGATTATTGATGCATCTGATTAAAAGTCCTCTGGAATATAGACTCCATAGCCCGGCCCCTCGAGAGCTGGCCCCACATGCCGTCCTCCCCATGATACCGACCACCAGCCGGGAACACCAGGGGGTTCCAGCATCTGCACCTGTTTCCTGCGCAGCCCTCTCTCCCTAGAATGTCCTTACCCTTCCTGTCCCCCACATGAACTCTTTGTCCTTCACAGACCAGGCCAGATGTTTCGTCCTCTAATGCCTTTTCTGACCATGCGAAGTGGGAGCTGTGTCCACGCCCCTTGGCACACAGTCAGGGCAGCTGGCCCGACCTTCGGCTGCAGCTGTTTGCCCTGGGGTGTCCCCTCCTCCCAGACCGGAGGCCCTCGAGGGTAAAGGCCAGCCTCCCTGTGACTCAGTACCCTCCGAGGCTAACACAGGGTGTCTCCGCAGCGAGCCCTCAATGAATTATCGAGAGCCTGTGCACCCTTCATGTCCGTTCGTTGCCTCCTTTGTGTCCCGGGAAGGCCAGCCTCCCTCCCCTTCTCCTCTGTTCTCCCAAAGAAACTGATCCGAGAAATTGGTGTGTTGGATTTGTACGAAAGCCATGATTCACGTCGATGGCTACTCATTCTTTCCTTCCCTCAAGATGTCGAAGTTAAGGAAGGCAGCCTACCAGGGTGATTAAAAATCACAACACAGAAAACCCAGGTGAGGAAAGGAAGGCTGTAGCCAAACCAACTAGAACTTCTTCAGAAGCCGTAGATTACTGTGGGGAAACCTGGCCTCAGAGAGCCTGTGAAGAGCTTTTCTTCCAGCCAGCGGACAGGTGCCAAGTGCAACACTGCGTCCCCCTGCGGCCAGTTACCGCCACCCGCGTGCGCTCCCGGCTCTGGCTCTCCCGGTCCCCACCCATAGCGCTTCTGCCGCCGCCATAACTAATTGCCCGGCACCGGTTACCATCCAGGCCTGTTTCTCTAATTAAATTACACGCTCTTGGAATGTTGCTTAACTTGTTCAGAGAGAAGAGGTTTTTTGTTGGTGTTGGCCCACTCTGTCTTGAGTCCCGGTCGCTAATTGACGTTTCTATTACAGAAAGGAAGCGGAGCAATTCTGAATACCGTGAAAACGAAAGCGAACCCGGCCATGAAGACGGTCTATAAATTTGTGAGTACTGGTCTCGGTCCCAGGACCCCGACAGACGGGTCCCTCGGCCTGAGGAAGCTCTTCAGCCTACCTGACCCTGTACCGCAGAAAGGATTCAGGGGCTGCTGTGCGGTTTCCCAGAGCTTCCAAGGCTCTTAGAATTACGTAGTGTTGATTATCTGGTGACCAGGTCAGTGACATTTTTCATGTTAAACGGTTTCCACTCCCAGTTGCTGCAATCAAGAAATGGGAAGCCACTGGTTTTAGCTTTTAGTAGAGGGTAGACCAGGGGGTGCGGATGCTGGCTGCTCCGTGCGTGTGTCCCTGAGACCCGCAGGTGTGGCCGGCCGAGCATTCTGGCAAAACCTTTCCTATGGGGATCCCCACCGTCCCATCTGAACGAAGCCGCTCCTTTGCCGGTTAGTGAAGAGCGTTCATGGTGGGACACACTCCCTGACCATTGTCCCCAATTCCTTCCTCGTCTCTCTCACCACTGCCCTGTAGGATGTGCATTGTTTGTGAGACTCATGCCCACAGCAGAGAGAAAATAGGAGAACACGTCAGCTCCCGCTCTGATGTTCCATCCCTTACAAGCCTCAAGTATTTTTTTTTTCTCATGGTTTCTCTTGCTTGCTAATTTGACTGTGAGCCACTTCATGGGGTGGTTTTGTTTTATTTCCATTTTTAATTTTGTTAGTCCTTTCTGTGCTTAAACTATAGTTATTTTAACCAGGCGGGTGGCTGCCAACAGAACCACACAGGTCTAAAATGACAGAAAATAAAAGCCAGGGTGTGTGCCGAAATGAGATTGAAAGAAATGGCACTGGGGAACCCAGCGATGTGTCTGCTCAGGCCAGTCAGCCCAGGCAGAAAATTGGTCCTGAGGCCCTGGCCTGGTGAAATGTAATAGATATTCAGATTCTTAAAGCTGCTGTTCCATCTACACTTGCTGGGAGCTGTCACCAGGCTGCTAAGATAAATAATTATAGAGAGCAGAAGAAGGCCTTTGGAAGGAGGGAGGGGAAAAAAAAAACTCAGTGCCATCAAAATGCAGCAAATAAAATCTCTGTCGCCTCTTTAACGTTTTTTTTTTTTTAACCTTTTAACATTGTATTTGTTTTTTTAGCCATTATGTTTTTCGACTTGATGATCCCATTTTTTTCCTTCTTTTTTCTAGTAATCAGAGAAGGTGATTCACGACGGATTGAAATCAAGCATAGTCCCTGCTGGAAACAGAGAGGGAATCTTAACTTAAATTAATTTTTCATGCAGGCAAAAGATCATGCAAAAATGGGAATAAAAGAGGTGAAAAACCGCTTGAAGCAAAAGGTACTTGAAGTTCTTATTCAAAATGTATAAGCACCGTGTATGAAATGCGTGGCCACAAAAAAGTATGATGTGATCAATAGAGGGCTGTTTGACACAGTGTTGTTAGCACACTTCAAAATGCATTACCAGCTGTCCGGGAGTTTTCACACTGTTATAAATATTCACAGACAAAAAAACTGTCTTCAAATAACATTAAGCCTGGCTTAAACCCACAAAGGCAAGCAAGTTCAGAGTTAAGCACCGTCGGTCTGCCCCCTGCCCACCCCTCCGGGCCTGGGGCTCACAGGGCTCTCTGGGAATCGGCTCGGCCTCCCCTTCCGGGCCAGTCTGCTTCCCACCGCTGACCTCTGCCCTGGGACGGCTGGTCACCAAAACCAAGAAGCATCTCCAGGGAAATGACCTCCATGGTCTGGGCGTGCATGTGACCGCCACACAAACACGGGACACACAAAGGGGTGGGTTTCAGGAGGACGCTGCAGGCTGTCCTCACAGTGCTGGCCTGACCAAGAGGAACCCAGCGGCTCTGGTCTGAGACTCTTGGGCAACAGGGCAAGGACTCTGATTTGTCTTCTTGGACCATCAGTAAAATGGTACGGAATCCTACAGGCTCCGTGCTGGCCAGGAGCCCCCTGCCTGATTGTCTAGCCGAGTACAAGGAGGTTAACACAGCAGAGGGAATTTTTATATGATAACGGATGTCGTCCTTATCACAATTGCCACCCTTCGATAACCACCTACTGAGAATGGACCAGGCCGCGAGCTGTCACACTGAAGCCGTAGAACGACCCTGGGCAGTTATGATTCCCATTTCCTGTGTAGAGAGCCTAGGCTGTGGTGCAGAGGTGAAGAAACTTGCCTAAGGTCACACTGCTGGGGCCTGTAAAGCCTGGATCGGGTTCCAGACCCCTCCATTTCCAGTGTCCACGCCCTTACCATGGCAGACTTTCATACAGCCCTCCAGAAACAAGTGTTTGCTTTCCAAAAGATGGTTGGGAGCACGTACTTCATTATCCCCCACCCCCCAGATGTGCAACTCTAACAAGGGCCTTTGTCTGTCTCGGCAGTTTTTTTAAAAAATTGAAAGCAGTTTTAATTTTATGAAGTCAGAACGGACCTCTAATTAACTTGAAACGGTCCAAGGAATTGATTCCTTTCTTTTAATTGCAAAATAATTTGTTCCGACTAAGCATTTAAATTCCGAGCTTCAGCTGAGAATAAGTTTTTAACAGCTGAGATTCCAGTCCCCAAATAAAAATCCTGTCCTGGACATCCAGGTAGACCCTCACGGTGGTCGGTTGTGCCCTGCCAGCGGTGGGCAGGTGGAATTCTTCCCTTGGATATTAAGGCTGATCCATAGTTTTTTGTTTTTATTTTTGTTTTTTAAATCTCCTATCCCAGTCTCATGGAAGTGAGTTGGATAAAATATAGAGTGGCAGGGAGGGGGTAGTTCTCACACCAAACTTTCAAGCCTCCTTGACGACCTGATCGTAGGCTCAGCTGGTGTTAGAACAGTCCTTGAACTAAGTCGAGGAAGGGGTCCCCCCTCAGGCCGCGGACAGGTGCTTTCCATTGGTTGGATCTGCTCTCTGCACGCCATCACCTCCCTCCCAGTACGTGGGAGCCTTGGGCCTGACGAAAATCCCCTCTTTCTGATACGTAACATTTCTGCAGATAACCAGCGAAGCCCCCATTTTTTGATGTTGTCGTTCAAAGGTTCGCTTAAACAATCTAGATCACCCTCTTTCCACGCCACCTCCCCTTCCTTTCCTTGATAGTATCTGAAGCAGGTTTTTCTCCCCCTCCCCTTCTCCTCTTCCCCCTGCCAGTCTTTTCAAGAATAGCTTCAGGAGGTAACGTTCTATAGAAAGTGTCAGTACATTTCAGGTGACACGAATGGTGAAGGCATTTTATAGAAATGTGGCTTGTCACCATCGGACTGTTGACAGATCTATTAGTGCACCTTTTTCAATTTTCACTTTTCCCCCCTTCGGTCTTACAGATTTCTACAGACTTGATATTTTGCAGTTGTTCTTGGAAGAGCGATTTTGTAATTGAAACTCTAGCATTGTTCAGTGCAGACAGGACTTGGTCTTCAGCCGTGCTCTCCTGCTCCCTTTCTTGAGCTAATTTAGGATTTGGCTCCATCTGACCTCTCTCACTGCAGTAGAAAATATTTCCTTGGTTTTTTTGTTCCCCTCCCCTCTGCCCCCTCCCCTTCGCATGGCAACATATCCGTGTGGCTCCCCAGATGTGTCTAATACAGACATCTCAAGTTTGGTTTCTGCTATGAAATCGAGGCAGTTCCCAACAAAGATCCAATTTTCAAATGTACTGGGTTGCCACCTGGCCTCCTCTACCTCCGCATAGTGATGGTGACCTCGCAGATATAATCAAGAACCCAGTCTTGCCCTCTGCGCTCTCGCCTTGGGTTTGAATTGCAAATAGAAAATGTGGGGCCGACCTGCGGAGAGGTCACCACGGTGTGTGGAGGGTCCATCTCTAATATGACTGAGCAGGGCCCCTTTTCCATCCCTTGTTCATTTGTGCTGCAGATTTTCAAAGCATCTGAGAGAGGAGCTTTCAGGGTATCCGTGTGACCATTGGCAAATAATTGTTAATAGATACTATAGTGTGGCTTTATTCCGTACCGGCTCTGCTTCAGCCCAACAACAAAAAAAGAAGGATGGATAGCATATTTCTCTGGATAAATGCAGCAAGGTGGTCAAGTTCTTCTGTAGCTTGGCCTCCTTTGAAGTCTGACTTGCTCAAAATTAGGAAGAAGAAGCGGCCAAGATGCTACCCAGCTGCCGCTTTCTAAAGGGAGGACGGGGCGTCTCCCCGCCGGACCTGGCGTGTGGGAGGATGCCACGTGCCTGGGCTCCCAGCTGTCAAACCGACTTGCCGCCTCTGCCCATGCCGTGCAGGGCTGGCATCACAGTGGTCTGTCTGAAAGACGATGGCCGCACACTTGCTCCTTCTCGCCTGCAGGGAACATTAAGATACTCACCTAAGGGCATCATGTTTACGTCCATTGGGAAACCCCTGGAAGATGAACTTCTCTTCCTCCGGTATTGGACTGAGTCACATGGACCCATTTCACGGCCCTTTTGAAAGTTCCTAAATCTTTGCTCCCAGAAAGCCAAGTCGAGCTTGTCGATGTGAAAGTTTGTGACGGAGAGGAGCAAATTCACAGTTAGGTCAACGTAGCCTTGAGTCTCTGGACACATGTTTCCTAGTGTATTGAAGGGAGTAAGCATGAGTGGGGCAGGGAGATCTAGATAGACTCTCGTAGAACAGATGTTTTCACACCTTACCCCACAACTGTCAGTTCCCTGTCTCCTGCACATTAAAATACGCTACAGCCTCAATCACAGATATTCCAATTCTGGATATTGTTTTGATATCAATATTCATATTTTAATTTGCATTCGCTGTGGTGTGAAGTAGACTGCGAGAGAAGGGCAGTGTACGAATCTGAAAACGGAGACCAGCAGCCCGAGTCAGAGGTGTGAGAGGGTCTGCCTCACGCCCCCTCCCCCCGGGGGCCTTTGAACCCCCAGCACAGCGGTGTGTGTTTGGGCTTCTGAGGTACCTAATCAGGTTTAGTGGGGGTTGCAAAGGATAGTAACTCCGTGAACTTGAGTAAGTTAGTAGTCCTCTCCCAACGGTTTTTCTCTCATGTAACTAGGGAAAGGATCGACTTTTACTGGGTTGTTAGAAGGATTAGAAAAGGTAATCGCTTTCAGCAGCAACAACACTTAGGAGCCACTCAGGAACCGGGAATCTCCATCTTGTTCATTTCCTCTTATCCCACGTCCAGAGCAGCCGACCTGTCCAGACCCCCACGTGTGCACACTCTGAGGGCATGGCTTGCAGGGGATCCCCTCCCTTTTGGTCATGCACTTGGCCACCAGAGCAGTTTTTCTAGAACACAGCACTGAGTCTCTCTCTTGATTAAAATTTTTCAGACCTTCCTCCACCTCAGCCTGGAGGACTTCTTGGAATGCCCCAGCTTCTGAGAGACTTGTCCTTCCTTAACCAGGCAGTGCTCTCTCATACCCCTGGCCCAGAAAACGCCACCACGTCTCTGCCTCATGAAGTCATAGCCTCGGCTCCTTCCGGGTCCAGCACCTTCCCGAGCTCCTACCCAAGGCCACTCGGACCCCTTCCTCCCCTGGGTTTCTGCCTCTGACTTCTCAGAGGTACTCAGTCCAGCGACGTACTATATGCTGTCCCTGCCTCCTCCATAGGCGGGTGGAGGTTAGACACCCCCAGTCATGACTTTTGATTCCAGCAAACTCTTAGGGAAAGGGACAGGAACTGAATGAGTTTCTGACCCCTTTACTTTACCAAGAGATGAGAACTGGTTGGGCCCCAGGGCTCCTGGTAAGAGATGTGTTACTCTGTGGTGGCCCCTGACCCACAGCTCTGTCTAGTTTCTTCCTCCTGTGTGACCCTTCCGGAAGGAACAGATTTACCCCTCCTGTCAGCTTCTTGGTTTTGCATTTTCAAAATGACATTTCGACAGGTTTTTTTTTTTCTGTTTACAAACAAAAAGCATGTTTATTGGAGACAGTTCAACAAATCAGACAAGCAAAAAGAAAATGATCTTGTTTTATAACCTGCATTTTCACTTACTGTATTCTGAGCATTTCCCGACCACTGAATGTTTCTTCTGCACGACATTGTTTTAAGTGGCTACAGAAAATGTTATCTGATGGACATGTATTCATCAGTCCCTTTCTTGGATACTTAACTTAGGTCCAGTTTATTTTCTAGGCCAAATATTCTTGTAGTAAAACATGGCAGGAATTCTTAATTATTTCATTAGGATAAATTTCTAGGAATGTAATTAATGGGCCAAAGGGCACGCACCTCTTTTAGGATTTTGCTATAAATTGCCAATTTGTATTCCCTCTAGAAAGGTATGAGGGTGCCTGTTTTCCCAAACCCTTTGCCTGTTTTCCCAAACCCTCAGCTCATTCTGAGCCCACAGTTTCTTTAATCACAAAATCTCTACCGTGTGTGTGAGATCCCTGCTAGAAGATACAGCAGAGGATGTGAGTTGGCCCTATTTCTTTCTCGACTAGGGCTCCCCCAACTCTGCTGTCCCTGGGAGGAAGCAGTTGTCCTTCCCCAGCTATAGGAAATAGTGAAGAAGTGAATAAATTGGCAGGGCGAGCCACGGGACTTTGTAAGAAGTCTTTTTGCACTCTGGGATCTTCTAACTGAAGAAAATTAATGTGCGGCACTGTTTTTTCAATGCACAAGCACATTTGTATATCGGACACATTTGCCTTCCAAATGTTCAACTCAATTTACACAGATTGATCAGAGAGCGTGTACTGTATATTCAAGGCTCTGGGGCAGAGAACCCAAACCCCAAGGACCTGACCGTCTTTAGGGATAGGAAGTAAGTGCAAAGAGAGCATGAGGGGTGGCGGCCGAGGGCCAGTGTAACCGAAGGGGAAAACCTGATGGTCCGTTGAGTGCCTCCTCAACTCAGTACCTTCACAGATGTGTTGTTGTGGGTCAATACTGGTATAAATGCCAGAAATCGCAGAGCTCTTGGTTCCTCCGCTTTCTAGCTGTCTAGCTTTGGGTGAGTTGCCCCCTTTGAGCCTTGTTTCCTCACCTATAAAAGAGCGATAATCCTGTTTACCTTGTGGTCGCTGTGGAAACTGAGTGTGATCCTGAGGGTCAAGGGTCTGGAAAAGTGCCTGCCGGTAGTAGGCACTCAACACAGCCCAGGGAAGCTCTTTCTAGATGGTGCTCTTTTTCCATTTTGCAGGGGATGCAGAGCTGACGTTCCGTGTGCCCGGGACCGTAGCATGCTCCGAGCTCCCTCATGTTTCATCTCCTTTAATTCTTTCTTTTCTTAGCTTTGATGTTCACCAAGCAGGTGGTGGTCTCCCCTTTGTAAAAATAAAGAAATAGGTACAAAAAGGTTGAAAAGATCAACGAGTTAATGGCAAAAACAAATCTAGAAAACAGTGTTTCCTTCTAAGCTTAAACTAAGGCACCTTTCCCAAAACCCCCACATACAATTTTTTAAAAGAGCTAACATCTTATAGTTTTTATTACCATCAGTATTTTCCCGCCATGTACCCTTACTGCTCCATTTCTTTCTTTTTTCTTTTCAGCTAGTCACTCAGTATTTTTCCTGAACTAAAATGGATTCTTTTCCTCTCTTTTTCGTTTTTTCTTTTTCTTTTTCTTTTCTTTCTTTCTTTCTTTCTTTTTTTTTTTTTTAACTGTTTAGCTTTACTCAACCTTTGTGTCTGTCTGCTCAGTAACCCCACCTGGATCCAGAATGCCCGTCTTGCCCTTTGTTACTTTCTGGCACAGATGGAGCCCCTCCCCTTCTTTGTTCCACTTGACCCGAGCACCTTAGGGCAGCCCCTTTTCTAAAAGAGCCATTTCTAATTGGCTGTCGGCAGCCTCTCATCACGCAGCCTCAGCCAGGCTAAGACTTGGGGGCCACTTACCGAAGGCCCGCCCTGCGAAACCAAGAGGCCATCATCACCTCCCTGTGTTGTTACCAAGCAGGGCTAGAGGCGGCAGCTGGGTGTGTGGGGTTGAATGTAGCAAGGTCCCTGCAGTTTATTATAATAAAGTTTATACCTTATTAGTTGGTCTTCTGTTTTTACCAAGTGTTGTACTTAGTACGTTATTGAGTCCTAATAT
The DNA here is from genome assembly GCF_964662115.1 of Mustela nivalis. NCBI lineage: Eukaryota > Metazoa > Chordata > Mammalia > Carnivora > Mustelidae > Mustela > Mustela nivalis. The sequence continues at coordinate 82,295,277 of NC_139032.1, read as the reverse complement.
TCTAGACAAACTCGTATCACTGTTTCCTTTAGTCCTCACAGCTACCCTATTCCCATTTTACAGACGAGGAGACAGAGATTCACACATGTTCCATGCATTTCTTCCTTAATGCATTATTACCCAGGGAGGGACCACTGTCCTCCATTTGTCACCATTCTCTTTATTTGCCTAAGTTAAAAGCAACCCATTGTCAAGTCTTTTGTGTGCAAAATTTAATGAGTACTAGAATCCAATGTCTTCTTGACCAAAATATGTCTTTGTTTTTGCAATGAAAAGAATTGGAATTTTTATTTATTACCTCATTCTGACTGGGAGTATTTTTACTTGGTTAAAAAAGATTATTATTTAGGGGCGCCTGGGTGGCTCAGTGGGTTAAGCCTCTGCCTTCGGCTCAGGCCATGATCCCAGGGTCCTGGGATCAAGCCCCACATCGGGCTTTCTGCTCAGCAGGGAGCCTGCCTCCTCCTCCCCTCTCTCTCTCTCTCTCTGTCAAATAAAATAAATAAATCCTTTAAAAAAAAAAAAAGATTATTATTTAAATGGTTTTTATTTGTACATTTATTCTCTGCCTTGCTCCAACGAACAGCTAGGCAACTTTCACAACTTGGGGGAAACGTGTGATCCGTACAGCATAAGTGGGTACCATCCCCATCCCAAAGAACCAAAAAAAGCATCACCTGCCTTTTGCATATTGGGATTTTTCTTTTCTTTATACATCGACTTCATTCAACAGCAGCTCAAAATTAAATGTATATTTCTGAATTTCAGTATATTACTTTGGTCCCCCAAATGTTCTCCAAGTCATAAAATCCAAACTCAGACTTGGGCCTCCTCATTCTCTGCCAGAGAGACTAACTAAGGCTAGGAAAGGCGGGGAGCACAAACATCTCATTTTTCACAGACAGTAACGTCATCAGTAAACAAGCCTGGAGGAAGTGTCCATACTCACAAATAACAAAGTACGCAAATTAAAACAACAATGAGGTCTAATTTTGCACCTCTTAAATTAGCAATACATTTTTAAAATGATAAGGCTAACTAACAGGTACCATGAAACTGGTAACTCATCCATTGCCAGTGGTTGGTATAAATTGGAAAGCAATTTGGTAGAGTGAATAAAAAGGCTTAAAGTGTTTTATATCGTTTGACCTAGTAATTTCATTCCTAGGGATTTCTAGAAAAGAAAGAATCCAAAAGAAAGAAAAACTGACGCTTATCACTGTGGTGTTTAGGAAGGAAGGAGGGAGGGAAGGAATAACCTAAATACCCAATAATAGCAGAATAATTTATTAAATCATTATATATCCACTCAATGAGATATTATGCATCTATTAAAATTATCATTAAAATGACTGTAGCACCGTGGAGATGCTTATAATATAGTAGGAAAAAATAGAATGTAAAATTATGCATGAGCTGTGATTGCAAGTAATTTTTAAATGTCTGCACGTGGACAAAGTGAATATGTAAAAATGGAAATAGCTGTGTAAGGTAGTAGGACAGAAAGATCCCCCCCTCCGCTATTATGAATTATTATGTTGTCTTTGTAACTTCGTGTGTATGATTGTGGTTTACCCTGTCCTTAAAAGTCAAAGAGCCAAAGTTACCCTTCTGCTTCCTCCATCTGCAGCAGGAGGAGAGGCTGTGAACATCCCAGAGGGAGTGTTCTGTGGCAGGCCCCTGAGCTGTGGGGTCGGAGGGGGGCACCTGCTCGCGGCAGGTGCCTTGACCCCAACACCAACCCCGACTGGCTTCTCCCTACAGGACATCACCGAGAACGGCTGTGCCCCCACTGCGGAAGAGCAGCTGCCGAAGACCATACCGTCCCCGCTGGTGGAGGCCAAGGACGCGAAGCTCCGAGAAGACCGGAGGCCAATCACAGTCCACTTCGGACAGGTATGTACCCTGGCCCTTGGACTGGTCTTGTTTTCGTTTTGTTTTGTTTTGTTTTGTTTTGTTTTGTTTTGTTTTGTTTTAGCAGAAGCTGGAGCATTGCAGGAGACAGGCTTTTCGTTTCCACTCTCTTTGGCAAAACCACTCCATGGAGCTTTGCACATCTTTGAATGTTTATTTGGTACAAACATGGTTCGAAGGGGAATTTTTCAAAAATTTTGAGGAAACAGCATGGCTCTGGTCATAAACGAGCTCAACTTTTGAATGAAGTCATTAAATGCAGCTGCCACCTCCCCCACTCCAAGGCCCTCCATGGAAGGCGCCTCTGTTAGCTAAGCATCTCATTAGAACACTTTAGCATCCCAGGCCCTTCTTTGCACCTTCAAATAAAAGGCAACAAGCGAAGTCTTAAAAAAAAATCAATTAGGAGTTCTTTATTAATGTACTTCCTGAAAATCAATACTGGGAGTCGTGCTTCTCAGAGCAAACCCCCGCGCTACTCTTCAAGAGATCCAATTCCTTCACCAACTATTTCTGATGACCCGAGCATTGGAAAAATTGTCTATTTGTTTGATTTTTCTTCCCCTTTAAGTAAAACATTGCATTCTGTATGGAAACTGAATTTTTAAATCTATTTCCAAGCCATGGTTGTGTTTTTAGTTGAAAAAGATTGTACACTGCCCCCGATTTCTCTCGAACTGACTCTCTTGATGAGCAAAAGTCATACTTATTTCATTTGTGGAAAATGGCTGTCAGCAAGATGGGACTGTGACAAGCATTTGCAGGGTTCCTTATTTTTAAATCACTTGATTCTTGAGCCATTTATTAGATGGAGCATGATTAAAGTCGTCTTTATGATTTTATCTTAAATACTGTTGCTTTTTCATCACATAAAGGATCTAAAAACATACATTTTAAGTGCCCTGTTTTTAACAGACATTTATCAAGTGCCTACTGTGTACCAGCATTGAGCTCTTTAGAAATGAAGAGAATTAATGAAATGGTTGCTCTGGGTTATTAGGTTAAGGGGTGAGTTTGTTGACATATGAGAATCTTCTCTGTAATTAGTGTTTTCAGATAATGCATTCATACATCTTAAACTTGGGGAGGTTCGTCCCTCTTTCGGATTTTACACTTAAAAAGGACGTTTTAAGAATTGAAGCATAGTAGTGAGAGACAGGAGCATTCTCGGGGCCGTACTCCCTTGGTCCATGCTTCTCTTTTGGATGATGTTGTGTTTCCACCCCTGAAGAGCTGCCTTCTGTGGGGCTCAGGCCCTGTTGGAGAAATCTGCACCCCGGTTTCCTGGCGGAGTTTGCTGCAAGCACAGCCCCAGTTGTAACCAGCATGGCATTCCAGAGCCAGCTTCCTGCTTTCCTTTGTCCTCATTCCTGCACACACTAACCTTCCCATGAAAAGAGCCCCTCGCTGGAGTTTGAAGCCCATTACAGAGAAAGAGGGGGCGGGGGAGAGGGATTTCATGGTGTTAAACATTCCATTTTCGAAACACAAAAAAGGAGGCCCTATTTGAAATGGAGAAAAACCTTCTTTCCATTTCAGCAAGAAGTAGAGATGCTTTAATGTCATTCCCAGCTAAATGCAGAATAAGAGTGTGTGTGTATGTGTGTGTGTGTGTGTGCGCGTGCGTGTGTGTGTGTGTGCGCGCATGCACGCGGGTGAGGGATAAACAATTAAAAAAGCCACCCCAAACTCTGTTGAAATAAGAGCTGTCTGTGCCTTCACAGGTCTGTAAACTGGAGAGGATGAAAGTGGCTTTTTCTCCCCGTTTGTCACTTCCCTCACGTGGCTGCCAGCATTATGCAAGTATACAGGAAGGCAGGAATTTTTTTTTTTAATGCATGCATGCGGATTAAGGTCAAGCCCCAAGTATCAGCCATGCAGCGGGCTCTGCCTTACAGCTGCAGCCAGCAGAGCCTACCCACAGCCGCGAGATGCCTTAATTGAGACGTGCTGTCAAAGTGACAAACACATTTGCATACAGTCTACACTCTATTTATTTTCTCTGGAAAGGTCTACAGTCTGCTGTTGGTTGAACATTCTTAATCAGTTTGCTGTAAGTGAACTGCCAGCCAGCTCACTTGTGCCGGGCCGCTTCTTCATTAGGTGACAGATTAGCTGCAGGGGGGATGGGCCAGGGAAACCGCAGACCCCTTTCTTTTAACTCTTTCCGGCTGGCTTTGCCAACCCCCCCTTGTTCGGTTGTCCTTCAGCGCTTTTCCCTGGCGCCCGCCCGGTTTGATGAGCCCGTGACCGGAACCAGCAGTGTTTCTAGAGCACCTACTACTGGCAGGGATGAGTTTTAGGGACTTCTAGGCTCCTCAAAGAACAGTCTTTTGAGTTCCCTTTCAGAAATTTGTGCCACACCCTCCTACCATCTGTGCTATTCTTTTCCTTGCTGTTTTTCTTTAAATAGACTCAGACCTGACATCCGTACCAGCTTTAGTCGTATGATAAGTAATGACGTTGACAAGATCACAGGCCTGACGTACTAGTCCAGTTTTTTTTTTTTTTTTCCTAAGGCCTATCAAAAAAATCTTTTTAAGTGTCAATCCATACATGGCCTGAACCACTCATGGGGGCCCAGCAGTACGCATTCTGTTTTGGGAAAGCGTGTCATCTCTGCCCTAGCCCTTCGAGGAAGGGACCACTAGCTGCAATTTAGGGACCCAGAGCTAGAGCCCAGGGACCCGAAGGGACCTGGCCAGGGCCACGGTAGCCAATACAGCAACCTAGGACAGTCTAGCTACAGAGCCCACGCCAGCTCCCTCACCAAGCAGGGATTTCAGTTGTTTGATGTCTGTGAAAGCCCGTTCATCCAGCGAGATAATTTGAACTACCCAGACAGCGACGATGTCCTCAGAAAGACTTTGCCTTGGGTTAGCGTTTCGGTGGATCTCATTCTTTAAGAGCACTGAGCTCTCCAGCGGGGACAGAGACTGCTGAGGTGGTTATTACATCCCAGGAGTGCTCTGTGTCGCCAGCCAGGGGACCTTCGTGGGGACACGGGGTGGGGTGGCAGGGAGCCAGCGGGGGCCTGTGTGGGACCCCTCAGACGCAGCTGTGTGGGGCGCTGGCCAGAGCTGCCTCTGCCGGGGCAGAGAAGGTGCTCTCCTGTCTCTCGGCCTCATGGCAGCTTCCTTCTTTGAGGCCATGACCACCCCTTCCGTTTAATGATGCATCTGTCCATCCATGTATTGGGTCCTACAAGGGGCAGAATGAGGGAGACAGAACAGCCAATGCACAGTCCAACCCAGAGCGGTGAGAACGGAAGTGAGGTGAGCCCGGGACACTTGGGGCCCCACAGAGGCCATCCCTGCACCCTCAGGACCACTCTCTGCAGCCCCAAGTTGGGCCCTATCAATTAAGAAGTGTTTTGTCAGCCAGCTGAACTCACAAATAGTTCATTTGTTTTCTAGAACAGGCACACGTGTCACCACGCGGTGCTCGCGATCACTGTTGATGGTTCCAGACGAGCAAAACAGATTCTCAGTGAGCCCCTGCACGGCTTCTGTGAAGCGTTCAGAAATCTCAAATAACTTGAGAATGCCTGTTCCTACCTTGAAAAGTATTTAGGTTTGGAGAGGCTTTAAATAACTCTTTTTGTTTCCCCTCCCAAGTTCGGAATAGTTGAGAAATAAGGCCCAGGAGATAGACAAATGAGAGGAAAATGCCAGCCTTTTTTTACTGATAAGACTCAAAGGAGAATGCTGTTTTAGACCTGAGGCCAGATGGGCTTGCTAAAACTTCCCTTCAGAATTACAGAGACGAAGCTACCCGCACAGGAGAAGGGGACGGCTGCAGGCAGCACCCAGCAGGGCCCCGGACCGGCCGCTCGGTGGGAGGGAGCCTCGAGGGCCCGTGGAGCCCAGAACATGCTCAGGGAAGCCCTCCTCTTCTCCTGGCGGGAGTGAGTAAGGGGGTGCAGAGAGAAGCTAAGGACCTCCCCCCCCTTGCCTTGTGTTTTTCTCTCCTGGGCAGGGGAGTGGACATGCCCTCCTCTCTGTAGGTGTGGAGACTGAAGAAGCAGTGTCCTGCACTCACCCCTCAGCCAGAACCTCTTGTCTCGACCCCTTCTTCAGGGAGATGAGCAGAGGTAACACCTCCGGGAAAGGCAGACGCTCCCTGCTTCTAATAAGGTGGACAGGCCACTAGGTGCTTTTACATCTCTGCTTGTTTCACTGAGTCTTGATCAGCTGGTGAGGAAGAAAGCACAATACGCATTGTGCTAACAAGGAGACAGGCATGGAAGACGTGTGCTTGAACTGGTAGCTAACTGACACTGCGTCACCAGCAGCAGCTCTGCCTCTCAGGGCCACCCCCCCACCCCTGGCCAGGGCCACCTGACTGACTGTGGGAGCCCAGTGACTAGCCTCTGGTCCCGCCTACATGCTGGCAGTGCCGCGTGCCTGGCCGGTCGCCAGGCCTCCTCAGGAAGTGGGAACACAGGGCTCCCCCAGAAACTTCAGGGTAAACCCACAGGGCCCCCTTCCTGTGCTCACTCCAAATGACTGATCCTGCAGACGAGGTGACTGCCTGCCTTCCAATCTGGTAGCTTCCAAAATGTACATTCTCCCAATGGAGCCAAGGTTTCTGAATCTCTTTAACATAAAGCTTGAAAAGCCAGTTAAACCGAAGCCCAAACTAAGCACTGTCATGTCTCCCAGAGATCTGGGACAGAGGGGTTTGGCTCCACCCCCCAGGAACAGCTCTTGGAATATGGTTGCCTGCTCGTCTGTGCACATGGAGAGCTCTGGCTTGACAAGCATGAGCTGGGTCACTTAGTGCCAGTCTCACACTTGGCCGGAAAAGCTGCCCAGCCAGTAAATGCCTTCTCAGCACGCTTGGCTCCGAGTGCCTTGAGAAACCCCTTCTGCCCCATTGAGCTTGGAAGTCACACATGATTCCCTTCAGTTTAGCCACGGACATCTCCAACAGATGTTCCCGTGTTCCCCAGACACCTCAAACCACAAGCCTCGAATCTGAAATCTGACATACACACCCCCCCGCCAAACTCTCTCCTCACCCGCCATCTCCACCTCAGTGGACGGCACCGCTGTCTCTCCAGAAGCCTAGGTGCGCTCACTCTCACCTCATGGCCTCTCCCTTCCGCCTCCTGGACACTGCTGGGTCCTCTCCTCTCCATGGCTTCCCTCACGGCTGTGGTTCAAGCTGTGTTATCACTCAGCGGGACGGTTCCAGTCTCCTGACTGGCCTCTGCCCTCCAAACTTACCCCACTACACACCCCACCTGGCCTTGCGGGGTCCACTTAAGGGATCCACGAGTGGCCTGGTCACCTCCCTGCTCCTCCCCACCCCCAAACATTCCCTCTTCATCCTTGGCTTGGCACACAAGGCCCTTCATGGTCCACCTGTCTGGCCTCAGAGCAGGTCCCTTTTGTAAATCCCCAGGCTCCCCTGGGGAGAGCTAGCTGCTCCTGTCTTTATGCTACCCTTAGAGCTTGGCACATGCCGTGCATCTCCCACAGCCTGTCATTATTTCTTTAAGGCTTGTCCTCCCCTGTGAGAATATGAGCCTCTGGAAAGTCTACCACAGGCCCTGGCGCTGCACTGGCAGGCAGTAAACGTCTTAAGGTTTTATTATTGATGTGGATTTTTAAATTGATTAATAATTGATTATTGTTTAAGTACACGCTCTGTGTCCAGCCAGTTACTTGGTTTTATTTCAGTTGCTACGCTTATAAATCTGTTCATGTGAAGAAGAAAAATGAATATTCCATTAGTGGCCAAAAACCACTTCCAAATCACTTTCCATAAATAAGGGTTTTATGTCCAAGTAGAAACAGCTTTGTATTATAGGAATTTAGATCCTCTTAGTTCATGTTTTTATGAACTCCCAAGGTCTAGTCCTGTATGCCTCAGGAAAGGGAGGGCGGGGAGAGAAGCAGAGTACTGGGACACCTGCCCACATCCCCAGGATGGGTTGACCTAGGTGGCAGGGGAGCGAGGGAGAGAGCAGGCAAGCGAAGGAAAAGCCTGGCGTCTCCTGAATTATATCGTGTAAAGCAAAGAGTTTGTCTATAAAAGAGACTAAGCTGCATGACCAAATGCAAAGTATTAATTTAACTTGGATTATGGTGGGGTTTTTTTAAGCTTTAAAGACATTCATAGGGAAGTTGGCAGATTTGAAGATGGACTGGGTTGTTAGTCTATGTATGGTGGAATTGTTAATATTCTGGTTTGGGAGGGGTTATCTTTATTCCTAGGAAATGCACACGGAATCATTTAGGGGCAACATACCAGGACGTCTGAAACTTGCTCTCAAGTGGTGTGGTCAGAATGTCATGCAGGGGCACACATACCCATTCGTGGAGACAGAAAAAGAAAATACAGCCCCGTCCCCCACAAAAATGTAACTACTGAAAAAGCAGATGCTGAGTGGTCGCTGGGGGGCAATGTGGGAGAGAGGGAAAGCCCAGATTTTCGCATCGGGCAGCTGTGGAATTCAGTTTCAGCTCTGTGACTATCTAGCTGTTACGAACTAACCTCAGTGAAATCAGTTTCCCCATCTGGGGAGTGGGGATAATAGTATCCTTGTCGTGAGTTGTTGTAATGGTTCCGTGAGTCTGTTCAACCAAGTGCTGCCCGTAGGCCCTCGGTAAATATGTGTATTTCTCCGGGGGGAGGGCGAGGGGGAGAAGGGCTAGCTGTCAGTCACCCAGTGACCCAGCTGCCTCCGCTGGCCTGGCAGCCCAGCACACGAAGCTCCCCACAGCTCTTGGTGGGAAAACCCACACCTCATAGGAGCCAGGCTTACGCCCCAGAGCAGAGGACCAGGGGCTGACGGCATGGCCAGGAGATGGCGCCAGAAGGAGCAGGTGCCCGAGCTCCCGGCTGACTAGGATAGTGGGCCTGGGAGGCCATGGGGCACGCTGGGGCACCAGATGTGACGAGCATCGTGGGCGCTGGTCCCAAGTCATTTTCTTGGTCTAACTCACCAGCCATGCCCTCGCAGTCCACAAAGCAGAGCCCTTGCCCACTGCTCTTTCAAACCCTGTTCCTTCCAAATCCCCCTTTTCCGTCACCCCTCTTTCCTCTCCCTCAGCAATGTCTGCGCGTGAGAAGGCAGGTGCTACTGCGGTGGGTCCCCCAGTCCAGCCCCTCTGGCTCCAGTCCAGCTGTTGCCAGCTGCAGCGTGACCACAGGCTGTTCTGCCTTCAGTCCTGGTGGGGTGGCCCTCCCAAGTTGTTTCGACTCGTTCGCTGCCATTCCAAAAGCAGCAAGGTCCCTAATTGCTGGTGGGTTTGTCAGGTCTGCCTGGGAAGGGTGACTGACGGGCTTGTCCATCCGTGTGGACTCACTTTTTCAGAGCCCAGGCTAGCCCAGAGACAGCTTTCCACTGGGAGGTTCACAAGGCCAGGGTTTGCTCCTCTGAGCGCACACGTTCGATTTGGGAGGGAACACTTGCCCATCAAAGGGAGAACTCAGATTCTGGAAATTCGGAACAAGTGGAAAATTCCAGAGAATTCCGCTTAAGCCGGGCGTGCCTGGGAGCTTGAGAAGGCCGGAGAGTTCATCAGCGGGTGGATTTCCTGACGCACCGCAGGCGGCCTGGGAGGTGTCAGCGGCCAGGAGAAAATGCAGGTTCACAGGCAATGTGCTGTGTGCCCCATTCAGCCCAGGTGAGGATGGCTGCAGGACTGGGGGCCAGGCTCCCTCCCTGAGCCCCCACCCCCTAGGACGTTTGAGCCCTTTAGCGGTAGTCTGAGCACCTGTCACATGCCAGGCAGGGGGTGGTCTAAGGACAGTCATGGGAGAAGCATGAGCGTGACTTGCTCACCGTGTGCCCGGCACTAGGCCAAGACCTAGAGAAACATATTCCAGCTCCGGCTGTCGTGCTAGGCGGTCCCCACATATTAGCCCACTTAGTCCTTTCAGCCACGGAGGGGAGCCTCAGGTAGCATCTCCCCTTGCAGAGGGGGACACAGGCCAGACACAGAGAGGATAGAGACTTGGTACAGCTTAGAAGCAACAGTCAGGATTCAAAGCCACATTGCTGGTGACTAGAGCTCGGGCTTGTACCCCAGCTCTGTGCTGAGATCATGGCACCTTTGTTCTGGTGGCCCCGGTACCCGCTTCTGACTCATTCCTCTTGAGCTTCTCTTGCCCCGTGTCTTAGTGTGTCGTGGGCCTCCCCCAGAGCTGCCTCACCCCAGTTCCACCCAGGCGTCAGCCCAGTGGACCCCAACATCCCTCTGTTTCCGGGGTCGCATGTTGCTGTCCTCAAGGGGTCAGTGAGGCAGAGGGGCCTCAGAAAACATCAGCAAGCGCTGAGGATAGGCAGGCCCTTCGGTCCCCCAGAGTGTGACTGTCCCCAGGATTCCCTCTCTGATCACAGACTCACCTGGTCAGAGAACTTACCCAAATCTTAGGTCCCCGCCAGAGTCACTCCCTTCCAAGCTCCCCTGCCCACACCCCTTTTGGGCTGGAGGTACCTGCTGTCCTCCACATCAAGGCCAGTGCTTATCACCTTGCAAGACCCTGCTAAGTGCCCCTCCACCCTGGACAGAGTCCCATCCTTTTGTCCCCAGCTCACAGTTTATATAATTCATCTCACTGCTCGTTGTGGGCATCTGCCCCAGGCCAGACCCCACGCTGGGGTCGTGAATCTGCTCCTACCCTTATCCACTGCCAGGAATATCCTTCCTCTTCTCTTCCTCCTGACAAAAGCCCATCAACCTGTCAGGGCCACTTCCAGAGCTCCTTCCCGCAGAACCCCTCCCTGACTCCTCCAAGCAGAGCTGTTCCCTCCCTGCTCGGCATCAGTGCCATCCCCTTGCCTGACATACTGTCCCGGTACAGGGACAGTGTCAGCCTCCATTCTGTGACCTTGGCCGCCTCACAGGGCCTGGCACAGATGACTCACCCAGGGGGGAGCTTAGGGAATGACCAAGTAGCGAGTGAGCGCAGACTTGAAAGGCGGCAAGTCACAGAAGAGGTGGGAAAAGTGGGAGCACTCCTTGCGCCCTTGAGCAGCCGGTCAGCTCAGCAGAGCAGGGGGACCCGGACACAGGGGTGGCTGGTGTTCCATGGTGCCTGTGCTCCCTATTAAACCCCCATGTGCAGTACCATGCTTGGGTGACAGGCCGCTTGTATCCCCCACGTCTCTGCCACCCAGCAGCGTGACAGCGGGGCCTCTTTGCCAATGGACTGACCAGAGCCTAAAAACAGCATTTCTTTTAAGGCCTGCGCCAGAGCAGCTCGGAATCCAGCTCCCTGCCAGGAAGATATTGAGCCCAGCAGGACAAGAGCAGGAAATCTGATTCAGCGAGACCAGAGGAGGCATTTTCTCAGATTAGAATTCTCTGTGCCAAAGGTGGGGAGTTTATCACAGTAGGGAAGGGGAAATAAAACATAAAATATTGAAAATAAATTATATCCCACAAGCAAGATCCTCTGGGAGAATCAACTCGGTGTCAAGGGGCCATGCAGGGAGTCCCCCCACCATGGCTCTGGGAGTGCTGTGCCAGGAGCCACCTGTCCTGTTGTCCCCCAACGGTCCCTAAGCACCCGTGTGAACTAGGTAAATTATTAACCTGGCTGTGCCCAGAGGGAAGGGATGACAGGGACTAATGGAGTGGTGGCCCTGGAAGGAGGGGCCAGATGGGTTGGGTTGGTTTTCATAATAACACGGACCCATGGTGTGGGACTCGGGCCTCGGACAGGCATCACCTCACTTAATCTTCTCAGCAGTCCTGTAAGATTCATGTTTATTATTATCTCCAGAAAGCCAGTGCTCAGAGAGGCTAAGCAGCTTTCCCAGGGTCACACCGTAAGTGGCAGTAAGAATTCCAAACCAGGTCTGTCTGACGCTGGCGACTGGGCTCTCCCTCCCATCTGCCCCTCTCGTCGGACCCTTATCATTCACACGTGCTTCCTGAGGCGTCTGGTTGTAGCTGCCGGTAGCCTGGGACCTGCCTAGGCTCCAACAGTGTGGCTTAGGATGGTCGTGGAGATCACAGTCACTCTGTTTTGCCTCCTCCTCTTTCCTGGCCAAAGCTCCCAGCCACTGCCTGGATTTGGGACTTGGCTCTCTCCCCAAAAATAAGTCTACAGAGTTCCAGATTCCTTAGCACTGTAGGGGAAGGGAGGGGTGTGCAAAGCCACAGTGATGCCACCCTCCTGACGCCCGCTGGCATGGGGCAGGGTGCCCAGTAGGTGCCTGCCTTGTTTCACAGGACCTTACCCAGACTGGTGTGGAAGGGTCTAGACTGCCCCGCTTTTCAGGATGGTCAGGGGCCTCACTCTAATCCCCTGGCTGGGAGAATGGATTCAGAGGCAAAGCCCTGGCTTCTCCTACCTGGCCTCCAGCTCCTCTGACCCTGAGGCAGCGTGGCAGCAAAGGTGCATGCCAGCCTCCTGCACACGCGATCTGAGATCGCACTGACCGTGCCCCTCATTTAGGTTCTTGTTTGGCCCACGTTCGTTTTATTGTCAGTCTGCTTCGTTCCCTGTCTTCTGGAATATCGTATCGCGTTTGTTTGTTTATACTGCAGAGAATTTTAAAATGTAATAAAAGTACAGAAACAGAATATATAAAAGGGCCTTCTCCCAGGGGATTGTTGGTTATATCCCACTTGAAATGCAAAGTGTGGTATGGGATTAACATTGCCGGGAAGCAGCTGAAACTGAATTTCAGAGAATTTGCTGCCCATCAGCCATATGGTTCCATGGTTACAACTACTTTCTTGGCCCTCCCCGGCAGGCCCCAGTCCCGGACTCCTTCTAGGTGGATCCCAGCTTGCACTTTTCCAGAGAGCAGACAGTTTGCAGAGGGACGGTGGGTTGACTCTTGACAGGATGATGCCTGGGCTAACGTAGTCACTGGAAGCCAGGAGCCTGGGACCCTCCAGGTGTGCTCACCAGCGGATCATTCTCGCCACAGATTGGGGTGCAGGGGCGCGGGAGGGAAGCTTCTTCCCCAGGGCTGTCTACCAAACACTTCCACTCTCCCAAGCCGCGAGGACCAGCTAAAAATTCTTCCCCTGCTGCCCTCCTGTCTTTGTGGCTAAAAATCTTGACATTTTTTTGCCAGGCAGGGCTCTGAGTTATTCTTTCATGCCCTCTTTAATTCCTTCCTTCACTGATTCAGCTTATAATGAGGCATGTCGGCTGCCAAGCCCTGCCCCAGGCCCTGGGGTCACAGAGGAAGAAGATGGTGTCCTGCCTCCCTCCTTGACCCTCATTGTCTGGGAGAGACAGTCGGCAAACCATATGGAAAGAGAAATGCTAATGGACCTAAGTGCCTAAATGTACTGGCTGGAGAGGGGCCATAAACTGTCTCGGGAAACCCAGGCAGGCTTCTCAGAGGAGGTGACATTCCTGGTGGATCTCGAATGGGAAGTTTATATTAGGTGGAGCCAGAGGAGGAGGGCATTCCAGGTGAAGAGAGTGACATACATAAAAGACAGGAGAGGCTGCATCTTCCGAGAAGAGGAAGGGCTGATGTGGGGAAGCAGGAGGCCAGGGGGCACCCGGCGAGGGCTGGGAGCCAAACTGCGGAGGTGGGCAGGGCCACGAGAACTTGAAATGTATCTTGTGGGTGTCAAGGAGCCAGTGAGGGTTGTGTCTGAGGGAATGGCATCTGGGAAGATGGACGCCGGGCCCCCGTGGGAAGGGGAGGAAGAAGGTGAAACAGGGAAGCTGCTAATGAGCCTGCTGGCTCGCGGCCGGGAGCTAGTGGGCGTCTGACCTCAGACCCCATTATGGCCGTGAAGAGAAGGGAAAGATTTGAGAGATCTGGGTGGTCTGCTGGCTGCTCTCCGTGGGAGCTGCTGGTGTCCTTCCTTAGAATGAATGAGGCTGGACGCACACTGCAGTTCTCTTCCTCCAGCCAACGTGCTCTGATGAGATTTGAGGCGCCAGCCAGGACCACGGGAGCCCCGTCGGTGTCAGGGCCAGTGGCCATCGCCCTCTGTAGCCCAGGGTGAAAGTTCTGCTGAGCAACAGAGTAGGAAATAGGGTCCAGTGACCTCCACCCTCTCTGTCCTGCTTTTGCCCCAAGGCTGTCTCCCAGCCCCCTTCCTTTTTCTACTTTCTCTGGGTCTTGGAACCAGGGTAGCCATATCTCCTTCCAGCCTCTCCGCCGTCCCAGGGTATGGAGCGTTACGGCTCCTGCTCTCCGGGTCGCCAGCTCTCTGGTGTCCCGGGTCACCTCCGCCACAGATGATGTACAGTATTATGCTAAACCAAGTTTACGGGCGGCCCCTTAAAATGCAAGCCGCTGCCCGTGATAGATGGAGAGCAGGCGCTGTTTAGCCGACCACTTTCGGTTTGTTGCAAACCTGCAAGAACCACACACAGGCGTCTTGTTAGGCCTGTTGCGACAAGGACCCCATAAATAAATAGCAGAGTGCGTCTTGGTGCATCAGGGCTGGAGTATGGAAATAGGGGCACTGTATAAATAATACATATTTACAAAACAAATATATCAGTGCGTTAGCGTACGCAGCCATAACCAAATCACCCAGCGTAACAACCCGAAAGGCTCCGAGGGTCGCCCACGTGGTTGGCTTCCATCCATCAGTGTGCATCAGCATTAGAAATGACCGCCAGAGGGAGGGGGTCCTCCTGCCCGCTGACCTCGAGGCCTTTGCATTGAGGCAAGTGGTGGGATCGCAGGTGGGCGTCCTGACACACAGCCTTCCTGCCAGGGTCTGAAGCCTACCGCGGCCGTGTGTTCCTACAGATGTCTTAAGGTCTGCCGCCAAACAGAAGGTTGATTAGCACCAAGTTGCAAGATGTAATGGGGTGCACCTCCAGGAAGACGGCTGGCTGGAGGGGAGGGAGGGGGCCGACAATGGACTTTCAGATCATGCAGATTTGCTTTGGCTTACGAAAAGAACCCGTAGTGGTGGACTTTCCAGGTGACTGTCACCAGAGGCCTGTTCCTTCCAGCCTTTCACCCCGAAGGCAGGGCTAGGTTCTCAGAAAGGCAGTTCCCCATCTCCGCTGCCCCTTTCTGAGCCATGAACCCCACTGGGCATCTGGCTCTAGCATCTGGAGTTCCGAAGAAGCAGCTGACAGAATGGCCACTGGAGTGGGCGCCCCTCCCCTCGCTCGTAATGGCACAATGCTGGATTTCAGTATTTTAAATGAAAAATATATGCAGTTAGCTGTGCGCTGACAATGTCCTTGAGGATTTGACAGTGAGATTTTCCAGCAGTTGGTCTTCGTTAGGATCCTGGCGGTGTTTAATAAGGCAGTCGAACTGCTGGCACCTTGGGTTCCTGTTTGTTCTCCGAGGGCTCTGGGGCTGCTGCGGTAAGCACATCGACCAGAGCTGATCATTACAAGGGCGTACGCCACCATGAATAAAAATGTCACACGTTTTCCCATCTCACAGCGGTACAAAATGTCAGTCCTGTCAAACACACATTGCGGGGAGCTGTGTGCAGTCCGTACAAATTGGAGAGCTGCATATTCCCCCAGCCTTCTGATATTCTTCATTTGAAGCTGAAGAAAAACAGTTGTTAACCTATTAGCTAGGATTTTAAACTCTGCTGAGGCGGTGGAGGGGTAGACTTTGACACAGATAGAAATGTATTCCAGGGTCCAGGAATTTTAAAACCCCGTTCTCCATCCATTTGTTACAAGGGAAGAAAAAAACCCCTCTGTCGAGTGAACCTGACTGTCTTTCTTTAACAGACACACTGGGGAAATTTGGGGAGGTTTCACATCTAAGCTTGCTGTGGCGTCCCACTTTTGCATTCCACTCAGAAAGTCTCCTGCTTTTTGGGATGGCCCTGGGGCTCAACCTGTTGAACCAGGATGCCTCTAGGTTGGGAGTTTTTCCTGATCAAAAGCATGCCAGGAAGGTTGCCAGCCTTCCGGACTGAGCGACTGGCATCCAGAGACAATGACTGGTTGGTCCCGGTCTGTGGAATGCTGGGAAATGGCCTCCCTGGTCGTTTGGTGGCCGGTTCCACAGTCCTGGACAAGCATGTACTTTGCACTTCTCATGTGCGGGCCTTGTGCCGGAGCCTCGGGTCCAGGTGGGAAATAGACACAGCACTGCCTTTGAGGGGCCTCTGTGTTCCCGGGGGGGGTGGAAGAAAGAAGCCTGAGTCTGTCAAGCCAGGAAGAGAGACATGGCTTCCAGGGAAGGGAGAGACCCGAGGGATGGGCAGGACCTGTCGGGTAGGCGAGCGCCAGAAGGGCACACAGGACGAGCACGTGATGGCGAACAGCAGTAGCACGTGAGGGACAGGGCAGGCTCTGTATCGGGGTCTGGCCGGAAGGGGCCGCTTGTGGTGGTGCGTTGTAGGGTGGGTGGGGGCAGAGCCGGCCTTGGCTGGCCTGCCACGGGCAGTGTGTGGGACCATGACCAGCTTTCCACGCTGCCGGGGGATGGGGGGCTGGGGCAGGGAGGCCAGCGTGGAGGCTGGCGCGGCATCAGACTCTGACCAGAGGCTGCTGTGCGGTCCTCTCTCTACCACCGCAAAATTAGGAGAAGATTTTTATTTTCATTTGCTAGTGGCGTTCTGCATGGGGTGGACATCGTTCTGGAGATGATAAATTAGCCTCGGTTTTGCTGAGCTGGTCCTGGCCCTTAAATGCACTGAGCAAACCCTCACTGAGGCAGGACACAGCCTGGGAAAATGCAGGTGGCAGCAAAGATGGGCCCTTGTGTGTGGTCAGAACAGACGTAGCAGGATAAAAAAAAGCTCAAAGTGGTTTCGGGGACAACTCCCTAAGGAGAGGGGAGCACCCTTGGTCTTGAGGGGCTACGTTTCAGCACCTTTTCCTTCTGCTGTGCGTGTATTGGCTGTGATGGAGGGAGCGTGGGCTTCTTGGGGGTCAGACACAGTTGGGCGAGGAGCCAGGCTCTACCATTAGCTGTGAGGCCTGGACTGGATGAGTCACTGAGGATGTAGCCTCAGTTTCTTCATCTGCCAAATGGGGATTTTACCTTCTCTGCAGGGCTGTCAAGGTCATGAGAGACCTTATGTGTAGAGTTCCCAGCAGAGGACCTGGTCCGTAGTAAGTGCCAAAAAACAGTGCTGGTGTGTGAGGGCCTTTTCTCTCCCAACATCTAGAAGCCCCTCCTCCTGTCCCCCACCTCCTGGGAGTGTCACCCAGGCACCCTAGGCAGCACCTCCAGCTTCTGTCTGGGCAGCGATTGGCACATGTCAGCCCAGCTCGCTGCCCAGCCACCGGCCGCCGCCTCTGGTGCCCGACCTCCGACCGCCAGTGGGTGCCCCCTATTCAACCCCAGCAGCTGCACCTGACTAACAACAAAAGGCTCCCCTCCCCCTCCCCACTTCTGGCCCTCCTCCCTATTCGCCCCCCAAGCGGCTAGGGTCACCCGGCCCCCTCGCAGCCTTCCTCACAGCTGCCTCGCCGCTTTTGTTCAGCATGTGAACTTCCCCATCAGCCAAGCTCCTTGCACGGGAAGTAATCAGGGATCTTGACAAGGCTTCAAACCACAAATGCCACTACAAATTAACCAGCACCACTACAAAATACTACTCCTGTCAACATCAGGGAGGAACGCCGTGCTCTTCAGGACCAGGCTGAGGTGTCTTTCAGCTCGGCACTCACTCACTGCAGAGAAAGGGCCTAGGACCAGCCTGCCAGAGTGGCCTCGCCAGGTGACTTGTTGAGGGGACCGAATCCTAAGTACACGCTCTCCAGAGACGATGGCTGACAGACCCCGCGGCAGGGGCTGCAGCGTTTCTCGGACGGCCACCATCGGTCCCCTCACAGATGGTGCCTCCAGGCAGCATGACACAGGGCATGTGGAGACCTTCCTCTGGAGCCCAACAGCCACAGACTGAAGACCAGCGCCACCAGCTTCCTAACTATGTCGTGCGAAGGTCAGCATGGGGCTTCCGGTTCCCTGTCTAGAGAGTGGGGGTCATGATAGAGCCTCTCTCCAGAGTCTCAGGACTGACTGGGATATTCGGAGTAACACTGGCCCATCCAGGGCCCTCCAAGATGAGACACCACCCCCACCCCACTCCAGTTTCTCCTTCTCATAAAGAAGCACCTCCTTGTCACCTGCTATGGGCAGGTTGGAAACTTCTTCCTCAACCACAAAAGAGAAGTCCACCCTGGGCCACATCTTGTAAGAAGCGTCCCTCTGAGACCATCGCCCCGAGCTTAGAGCTACCTCTGCGGGTGCTTAGGGCCCAAAGATGGCCAGGATCCCATCTGAGGGCCCCGGACCCGGCCCCTCCAGTCACCCTCGCTGAAACTTTGTAGCCAAGGCAGGCATTTGATCCTCCCAACAAGCAGGACGGGCTCTCTGAAGGGTGGACGAGAGGCCCGAAGGTAATGACAGTTGCTGGGGGACAGGTAGGAGCCGTGCCTGAGAGAGCTGGTTGGGCATTTCAAAGGAGACACTCCACACAAATATAGCTTCAATACACTCCTTTTTGGAGGCGTATCAAAAAGAAGCCTCTTTTATTTCCATATCTTGCATAATAGCGGCTTTCCGGTCCCAAGGAGGAGAGCAGCCCTGCTCTCAGCCCAGAGGCCTTCTGTAAAGCCACGGAAAGCTTTGTCTTCTTCTCCCAGCCAGCGCCGTTTCATGCGTAGGTCAGAGCACTGATATGGCTACTGGCCAGGAAAATTAACCAGGTGAACTCCTCCTTCGTTAAACAGTGACAGAGCTTAATCGTGAATTTTCTCTTCTCTCTTCTGGCAGCCTATCTGATTGGGCCATACCCCTAGAAATGGGTCATACCCCTAGGACAGAGCAATCCCAGGCATCTGTCCAGCCTCCCCTTTGGAACACCAGGGCCACCTCCTTGTAGACTAGATAGAGTCTGATGGGGAAGAGAGAGCTCAGCATCATTCAGACACAGGACTGAGACCCCCTTTGGGGCCAGCCTCAGAGGCCAGTTCTCATGCCTCCAGCCCTTGGAAAGGGGAAGTGTGGGGGGCCCCGGCTGCTCTCATTGGCGTCTGGCCTGTCTCCCCGCTGACTTTGACATTCCACCTTCTGTGTGGCCTTAGGTAGCACCTGTTCCTCCACCGGCTCCCTCTGCCTGCTTTCCTAGAAGCCAAACGGGGTTGCTGATGGTGACCTTGAAGGCATGATCCCAGGTGTGCCCTCCATGGGGACTGAGTAAATCCATGCTTCACTTTCTAAACAGTCAGCCCCTCCCCCGCCCACAATTAACTCGGGATGAGCTTTTTGACCTTATTCCAAAGGGCCCGTCATCCGCTGCTCTCTGTGACCCAGGGAAAGCCTTTGCCTCCCCGCCATCTATGAAATGGGGTAATGACCCTCATTCCCGTCCAGAGGATTCCCCTGGCTAGCGAGTGAGCTGGTTATGCCCCGGCCCAGGCAGGCAGGAGGTGCTTTGGCTCTGCACTCTGTGCAGGCTGAACCTCCCCCAGCCCCTCTCGCACGCACTGCACACTCTTGCCCCGGGTCGTTGCCACAAGTCCAGCATTTTCCACCCCGGAGCCCAGTGCAGGGCATCCACTCACCCATGCTGCCCAGGTAATTAAGTTGCTATTCCAACACGACTTCCCCTCCTGACCTTTTGGAAACAATGTGTTTTGCTGCATCAACAAATTAACTGCAAATCAGATGCTGTCCTCATACATGTGGGTTTCTTATCCAGTGAGCATGCTCACCTGGTCCGCACGGCTGACTGATGCAACTGTCAAGGGCCGGGCAGAGGCCAAAGTGTTCCTCTCCTCTTTGGGACCTCTGTGTCAATCATACCTCCGGGCTTACCCTCTCACGTTTACATCTTGCCGTAGTCAGGTGGCCAGAGGTGGTGAGTTCACAACTTGGAGGCTTGGGCAGGGCCCTGTAGCTTGGGGGAGAATATCTGTCCTTAGAAGCCCACCCAGGCTCCTCCCATCCATCTTCTACAACAAGGACACCAAGGCCTCTGATATGTCCCTCCCTGCCTAAATCCCTCCCAGCTGCTCTCCAGAGAAAAGCCACATCTCTTAGCCTGATAGTCAAGGCCCTATTATGGGACCCACCCCTCCTCCACCAACCCATCCAAGGGCCTGGCCTGCCTTGCCCTCATATCCATCCTTGCTCTAATCATAGTGAGCCACATAGTTCCCCTCTACCATGCAATTGAACTTCCTCCCACGCCCATCCAATAAGCTCCTCCTCTGGACCCCCAGAGACCTCCGCAACCCTCTCTCCTCCCTGCATTGTAGCCCCTTCGATCAGAGAGGGAGCCCTTGGAGAACAGGACCATATCTTGCTGACTGATGTGCAGCGTACGTGCCATTTATTAGTTGAATGTTTGTTAGATGAATCCTCTGCCTCCTTTGGAAGGCCATGGAAAGAGCTGCTCAAATAAAGAAGGAAGGGGAAGATGTGAGTCACTCTCTTACCAGCCTTTTCTCTTAAACAGATCTCTAACAACAGATTCTAACTTCAAATGGGTTAGAAAGCTGTATCAGAAAGGATTCCAGACGGCTTTAGAAATTTGGGTTGACAAGGGTAGTGCAGTGTCCTAAGAATACCTGCTTGTTTTAGTTCCTGCCACTAGCTATGTGACCTCATACTAGTCCCTTAACCTCTCTGGGCCTCCTGTTTCCTGCCACCGTAACAGGGACATGATCCTCCTCTAACTTGCCTCACCAGGGGATGTAAGGCTCAAAGGAAAGAAGAGAAGCAGGAACGCTTTGAAAGGAAAACACATCATATAAATAAGAGAGATTATTATTAAAATCCAGTCACCTTCGACAGTGCATCGCTGATAGCACACTTCCTTGGAAGACCAAGGTCTTCACATCCACAGGACTTTTCTGGGAAGATTTGTGAGCCCAACAGAGACAGAGGATTGGCTGGGGTCATCGTCAGGGGCTGGGCCAGAGCCCCCAGCCAGAACTGCAGCCCTACACCGTCCTCTCGCCAGAACCTGCAACTCGGGTGTTATCCCTGTTTTACAGAAGAGCAAACTGGGACTTAGGTTGAAGTAACTCACCCAAGTGGCAGAGCCGGTAGTGGACTCAGCTAGGAAATGGCGGAGCCACAACATGAACCCACATCTTTCTAACCCAAAGTATATTTCTGCAGTTTCAGCCCAAATACTCTTTGTATCTAAGAGATTTTTTTCCGTGATGTGCTTCAAATGCCACCAGACCATACATTTCTTAAGGACAAGAACTTTATTTTATTTTATTTTTTTCTGAATCTATGGGCCCTGACTTTGTTCCATAAACACACGCAGGAGGAATCTTTCCACTACTCGGGAATGAAACTTCTTCTCCAATTGGACAGGACCTTCGGGAAAACAGGTGCATGTGTTGATTATCAAAACCTCCAACCCCACCATCGCCCCCCACCCACCCCAGCCCAGCTCAGAAAGTGTGAGATGAATTGTTGAATGGAACTCTTCTTAGCAAGAGATAGCCAAAGGCCCAGCCTTCTGAACTCAGTTAAGAAACAGCAGTCCGTGTAGCCACACTTTGATCCAGCCAGGGAATTAGGGTTCCCATACAACGTGATTTCTGTGCAAAGGGGCCTGGACTTGGCCCTCTCAGTTCTCGGCTCCTTCCAAAGTGAGGCTCTCCTGGGTTTGCTTCCACCTCCTCCAGCAGTGGGAAGAGCACTGGACCCACAGTTGAGGCCTGGGACCCACTCTTGGCACTCCCCCATTACCAGCTGGGGGCCGTGCGCGGGGCGCTTTACCTCTCTGCGGTCTGTTTCCCCGCCCACAGATGGATGTGCTCCTTGCCACTGGGGCCACCGGAAGAGCTGAACAAGCAGGTCCGGGCCCTGGACTGTGGGGTGAGGGGCAGAGAAGAGTGAAAGTCGGTCTGCACCCTCAGGGAGTAGAAATGCGTGGGGGTACCCCTGGCTCACCTGAAAGACTTTCAGGGTGCGCTGGCCAGATCCGCAGCCTCCCCAGGCCCCACTCACACTGTCATAGCCCCACTTTCAGTTAGTCTCGATTCAGCCTCCAACCCTGGGGCCACGTTCTGGAAAAGGATGTGTCGAGTTGATCCTTCCCTGGCTTCTTACTTCACCTTCTCTTCCCACCCAGATCACCACCGGTCACCCCTGTAAACTCTTCTAATTGTCCCCAGGGTACTCCGCTCTCTCCAGCCTGTGTCCCCAACTGTCATCCCAGCCCAGCAGGCTTGGGAAGCTGTCGCAGTGGTGTGTCCTCTGGTGCCTGACCCAGTTTACCCCAGCGGTGAGGCCCTGACAGATGGACCACATTACCCTTTCACAGTGTCTCTAAATCCCCCCAACTTACTCTGCTCGCTTCTAGGTTGGGTGTGATCAAGAGTCTACTTTCTTCCCATCATTGATAAAGTCAGTTGCAGAAGAACCTGCACTTCCTGGTGACCCTCAAAGGAAAATAAGTTAATTACAAAATCTGGAGAACTTTTTTTGAGTCTCTACACCTGCCAGGGAAGTTTAAGCCAAAAATCATTTGCTGAGCACCTGTTATGGACCAGTACTGGGCTGGCCCCCAGGATACACAAGAGAGCTGAGATGAAGAGGCTTAGAAGGACAGCCTGTGTGCTGTGATGACCCGTGGGCCGGGAAGGGTAGGGAGGGCCTCCTGGGGGAGGTGGTGCATGAGCCAGACACCAGAAGATAAACAAGAGGCACCCAGGGTGAGACAAAAGGAAATGGAAAGGTATTTTAGGCTAAAGGACCAGCATGGAACCTCAAGAACATGGAAGGCCAACTCGGGGGAGCTGGACGGTGTGTCGGGTCGGCTGCGGGTGGTGGGACCCCAGGGAGATGCGGGGGAAGCCCCAGAGATGAGACTACAGAGGTCTGTAGGTGGGACCCGGCGTCTGGAGGGCTTAGAACACTTCGGGTGGCATTTTTCAGAGGCTGTTAACGGCTAGTATAGGGAAAGCGAGTCTGGGTTCAAATCGATTGAACAAATAGGACGTAGAAGAAGAAACGTTAATAGGGTTTTGCCTGTTTAAGGTGGGGTTTTTTGGTTGCAAGACTTGGTAGCCTTTGCTGTGCTGACTGGCATTGTGAATCTCCAAAAGGAATAAGGCAATAGACAGCATTTCCCAGACTCATCTGGCCCGGGAACCCCCTTCTTTCCTTCATACAGTGCGTCTCCTAGGATGCACTGGGAGAAGCGGGCCTTCCTCTGGCCTTCCACTGGGGTGATTTAAGCTGGTGAGAGACAGAGTGGGCTTGTATTTTTTTTTTTTTTAAGTCCCCTCTGGAGCAAGCACGGAGATGGATGGGGAGGGGAGAGACTGGGCGCCGGGAGCCCGCTAACAGTGATAGTTGCCAACGTCCACTGACAGCCCTGTGGGAAGATCGTGGCCAACATGGTGTCTCTGAATCTTCCTGACAGCCTCCTTGGTGGGTGGGGCCGTGACCTGTGTTTGCACCGATGAGGAACGGGAGGCTCAGATAGTTAAATCACAGGTCTGTAGAAACCCAAAGGGTAGGGGGTCAAGTCCAAGACTGTCTGACCCTGGGGGCCACCCCTGGAGCACTCTGCCACCCCCCGCCCCCCAGCAGGGGTGGAAACAGCTTGTTCAGAGGCAATGAGCCTTGAGGACTGTGGACTGGAGCAGAATGGCCAAAAACAAGTGAAGGTGGGGGATCGCGTGACAGTGGGGGAGGCAGGTATGGACGAGGCAGCGGCCTGTGCACCGTGCAGGTGGCTCCCCTCTCCCTGTCCTTTGACGTCCACCTGCTGAGCAGTGTGAGCTGAGGGGCTCTATCCTCTTTTGCCCCATACTTTCCCTGTAAACATGAAGGAGAAGAAGTAGGGCTTAGTGGGTTGCCATGCTCATCGCATGGGGTGGCAGCCCCACCCCCAGGAGGCCCCCAGCTGAAGGCAGATCTGTGAGCCTGGTGTGGCCTGCACTGCCAACTAACAGCCCTCGACCTGGAAGCCGTAGTGTACCTCCCACCAGACATGCTCTGCATGTGCTGTGGGGGACCCCAGGACACTACTGAGTCCCTCTGCCGACTCTGCCACTGGCCCCTTGCTGGGCAACAAGGGTCCAGGATGCTTGAGACATGGCCCCTGCTCTCTGGGAGTTGGGTACCGAGAGTGAGTCCCACGGCCGGTCTGGTGTCTGAAGACTGTCTCCAGCCAAGCGAGGCTCTAAAGCACTCTAAAGCACCACCATCCAAGAGAAACGTGGCAGGAGCCTCAGTGCAAGTCACGTATGGAATTCAGAATGTTCTAGTAGCTACATTAGAAAAGTAATAAGAGGGGCACCTGGTGGCTCAGTCTTTAAGCGTCTGTCTTCGGCTCAGGTCGCAGTCCCAGGGTCCTGGGATTGAGCCCCACATCGCACTCCATGCTCAGTGGGGAGCCTGCTTCCTCCTCTCTCTCTGCTGCTCCCCCTGCTTGTGCATGTGCACGTGCTCTCTCTCGCTCGCTCGCTCTCTGTCACTGTCTCTGACAAATAAATAAATAAATGAAATCTTTAAAGAAAATTTTTAAAAAGTAAAAAGAAACGTGAAATTAATATTAAACCCCATGGCCAAATTGTTTTTTAATCCTAAGATAGAAAACCAATGTAAAAAAGTTAGAGATGTTTTACGTACTTGTTTCAGACTAAGTCTCAGAAATCCAGTGTATATTTCATACTTAGAGCATATCTTAATTCAGACTCACCACACATGGCCATTGGCTGCCAAAGTGGGCAGTACAGGGCTGGACTTTGTCAGATAAAAACGCACCTTTGTGAACGGCGTGGCCAAATGGGAAGGAACCAACCAGAAGCCCCGAGGGGTTTCCCGAGGGTCCGCAGTCTTGGTCTCAAGCGTGTACTCACTTTCCTTACTCTGCCCGTGCATCTCCCACACCTGCTAGGGCATCTACACGGGGCAGGCGGTTGAAAAGACAGGGCTTGACTTTCAAAATAAAGGGTTAGAGGGTAGAGCCAAGAAGCTGTGCTCTCTTGGTTTTCATTTAGATCCTAATTTCAAAAGCCTTGTGTTTTATACGACTTTATTTCTTCATCAGACATTTATTTTGCAAATGTTTTTTTCTCCCGAGGAATAAGGATGAGCCCTGAAGGAAATGAACATTTGAAAGGAAGTGCAGGGGTCTGGTGGGAGGGAGACACTGGGTGGTAGATGCCATGTAGCAGGGGGCACCGGGCGGGGGAACATTGAAGGCGGCATCTGACCTACCCTCTTGGATAACAAATGGACATTTACCAGGCCAATGGGGATGGGGTAGGTCATTCCACACTGAAGAGTGGCAGGAAACAAGGCATGAGAACCTGGGGCCACTTGAGGGTCTGCCCAGGTGAGCAAGGAAGAAGGTTGGGAGGCACGATAGAGCCCAGGTCCCCAAGGACTCGGAATGCCAGCCCAGAGTCTGGTTGTGTTGTCACCCGAGGAGGGAGGGGGGCACTGCAGAGGTCTCGAGGCTGGGGTGCAACAGGGTCGGCTCGCATCTTAGAAGCTTCCCCCGGCCTGTACGGAGAATGGCTGGAGGAGGTCCTGCTGGGAGATGATTACAGAGATCCAGGCCTCAGAAATGCACATGCAGGACCCGGTGACCAGTTGGCGTGGGGGTGAGAGAGCGGGAGGCATCAAGGACGTTCCTCGGGGTCTGGCTTGGGGGAACCGGATGCTTCCTCTCGTGTGCCAGGTGTGCACATGCATGGGATCACTTCCATGTGTACTGATGCCTTAAGTTTCGCTTTAATGCAGCCACAAAGACTCCGTCCCACCCGCCCGCCGCCGCCCAAGATACAGCGCTCGAGGCCCGTGAGTAGCCGGTGGTTCTGCCCTCCCGCCTAACACTGCCTGAGCCGTTCTCCCCGCCTGACTAAACCTCGGGAGTTTGAATCCAGCTGCCTTGCAACACCAAATCGGGAATTGGGTTTTTCAGCTTCCCTCTCTGTGTGGCATGAACCCGGACTTGCATTTTCTGGGCTTCTCTCTCCTTTGTCCTGAGCCCGTCTGGCACCTTGCCGGTCGGAGCTGTAGGTAGCCGCGAGCCACTGTGTGGTGTGTTTGCCGTGTGCGCATCATTTGAGCCCGTCTCCCAGGCTGAGTCCTATTCTAGCCAATGAGCTTCAAAGTCGAGCTCCAGCCGCCTCTTCCTCACAAAGGAAGCAGAAGTGTGGCAGCAGGGGTCTCGTTCCCGCCAGAGCCGGGTTTGGAAAGGCATTTGATGTCCCTTTTGCGAGGGCAGAGGCTACGCCCAGAGAATCTCGAGCGGCCTCGGGTGGGGACCAGCCTCACATAGAGCCCCACCTTCCCCAGTGAAGTGCCAAGTCAGGGCGGAAAAGCAGGACGACATGCGACAAGCCCCCCAGCACCTGGGAACAGAGTGGGTGAGGCAGAAAGACCCCTCCGAGGTTTTTCAAGACAAATACTGTGGAAAAATCTGGGGTGCAGGGCCCCGTTTTCCTTGGAAGCTCAGACTTTGGCACTGGCGAGGCATAACCACCGTAATGGGATCCTTTAAAGTGGGGAAACTTGCCAGGACCGTTGGGTGAGGGCTGTTTACCAGAAGAGGTGCTCTGCCTCGTTCAAAGCAGCCACCGCTCCTGCAGCCCAGCAAAAGAGGTCAGGTTCCCGGCCAGCTGTGACCAGAGTCCCCACAAACCCATGTGCCAGCTCCCGCCCTCCCCCTGACCAAGGCACATGTCCACAGCAATCCTGTGACATGTGGCAGCCAAGGGGTGCAGGTGGCCCTGCCGGACTGTGTCTGTTTTTAATCCACAGCGCACACGCCCAGCATCGCTTGGGTGGCTGCTCTCTGCGTGGATGCTGGAAAGTTCTGTGGCACTGTTTTCCTTCCCTTCCCTCCCGTGTGTGGGAGTTAGAGGGCCCTCGGGGAGGATGGCGGGGTTTAGAAACCTTCACCTACGGCAGTCGTGAGTCTGCAGTTCCAACCACGTGTGACGGATCCCTCCCGAACCCAGCCAAACCACGATGAGCCCAAACCCCATCAGCGAGGCTCCGGAGGGGCCGGCTGGAACATTCCTGCTCACTGTCATTGGGAGGAAGGCACAAACAGCAAAAAGAAGCTGCTTTGTGAAACAGGAAGCCCCTCCTGGGTACAAGCGCGTGTGATTTAGTGGGAGCTGCGGGATGAGGCACTGGCATGATGGTTTGGAGAGTAGAGGGAGCTGAGCTTGGGGACCCAGGCTCTGGGGCTTGTGGGCAAGGACTGAAGCTCCGAGCCTTGCCACACTCTCCCCTGAACGCGCCTTCTGTCTCTCTGACGTGCCCTCATCCATAGAAGCTTTGACAGTGAACGGAGATGACAGCCCTAGAGCCTGATGCCCGGCCCGCAACAGTGGGTCTTACTCTTAATGGGTCTTTAAACCTTACAACTTCTAAGGGAGGACTTGGTTTCTTGGTGACTGTTATTTGCCATCGAGTTTTTATAGTCAGCAAGTCATCCCAGGCGAGCCTCCCAGTAATTCTACAAAGTGGGCATCATCTCCACCCATTGTAGAGATGAGAAAACTGATGCTTAACCCAACCCCCTGGGGTGGAGATAGGGGTCACCAGACTCGAGAACTTGTGGTCTTTCCAGCATACCAAGCTCCCAGGGCCCTCTGTCTGCATTTCCCTGGAGTCTGTCATAGCATAAAATCCTGGGGCAGTAGGGCGCCTGGATGGCTCGGTCAGTTAAGTGTCCGACTCGAGACTTCGGCTCTGGTCATCACCTCAGGGTTGTGCGATCGAGGCCCACATAGAGTTCCGTACTGGGCATGGAGCCCGCTTTCCATTCTCTCTCTCCCTCTCCCTCTGCCCTTCCCCCTTCCCTCACTCCCTCCCTCTCTCTGAAAAAAATAATTTCTCTCTCTCAAAATAAATAAATAAAAATTTTAAAGGGTAGGGTGGGGCGCCCGATGACTCAATCTGTTAAGCATCTGACTCTTGATTTCAGCTCAGGTCATGGTCTCGGGGTTAGGAGATCGAGCCCTGCATCTGGCTCCACACTCTGTGGGGAATTTGCTGGAGAGTCTGTCTCTCCCTCTGCCCCTCCCCCACTCACACACGCACGCCCACGTGTGCTCACTCGCTCTCTCTCTCTCTCTCAAATAAAATCTTTAAATATGATAAATTTTAAAAAGTTGTCTTCTTAAATAATAAAAATAATGATTAGCAGCACCAGCTGGGTTCCTTATGGAATCTCTAGGGCTGTGTCGGGGTTTGGCAAGGATACGGAGGTGAAGAGAATTAGCATTTATTTACTGGGTACTTTTTCTGTGCTTAGGACTGTGCCAGGCACTTGTATAATAAGGGTCTTATTTGTCCCTCCAACAGCCCAGAGGAGACAGAGACTGTTTCTCCAGCTTGCAACCAAAGCCACAGAGATAAGAGGCCAGGCTGGCCTTGGAGCCCAGGCCCGTGTCTCCTTAAGCCCGCCACCCAGAGAATTGCTCTCCGAATCTCCTGTAGAGACCTAGGACCCAAGGCAGGCAGGGGCTCTCTCGCAAAGCATGATCTAGGGCAGGACAGGTATTGGAGACCACTCCCAGGGACTCTGTGCTGTTTCATCCACGTGGGGACCTGTGCAGAGTCGGGGAGACTCCCACTGGCGACTCCAGGCTTGGGAAGGCACACGTGGCCCTGAGAACAGCCCAAGTAGCATTTGCCTCTGCCACTGCGCTGGTGCTGGAAGCTGCTACCCTGTTGCTCGGTGCTGGGCCGGCCCCAGCTTACAGTGTGCTAATGGGGCAGGGGACCTAGCGGAACCAGTTCTCCTGGACTTGGAAGGCAGAGAGGCCTGCCCTGATTGGAATCACAGGTTGGCAATTCCTGGCTGTATGACTTGGGGCAAGACACTTAATTTCTCTCTGAGTCTTAGTTTCATCATCTGTAAAATGGGTTTAGCTGCAGCTGCCTGGTGAGGGTCATGAAGTCTCGTGTGTATAGTGCGTAGCACAGTGCCTGGCAGGAAGTGGGCACATATACCCTACTACTGTCACCCCAGATACCTTGTGCCAAGCAGAGTCACTGTGGAACTAAACTGGGAGTGTTGGAAGGCTTGAGCTTTCTGGGCTCAGCAGGACCCTGTGCCCCAGAATCTGCTCACTCTGCATCCACTCATGTAGGCCTTTCCAGTGGGCACCACTGTTCACTCAGGGTGATCCTGGGAGACATGGGGTATGGAACCCCTCGAGAGCCTTGAAGAGAATGGCCTGACCAGTGCTCATGTCAGGGCCTTTTGGCCCCCAGCCGGGCTTTATCAAGTACTTAGCCACAAACATCTGGGCAGGAGTGGGGCCATTGGCCCAGGGTGGCAGGAACATGGGGGCTAGGCATTCAGCCTTTCTGGAAGGAGCTTTGTAGCCTGGCACCTGTGGCTGGAGTTCAGATGTTACCAGAGGATTTAGATTTTCTTTTTAAAAAGAAGAAAAAGGAAAGAGCAGAAGAAAGCCTTGCCAGTGTCTGGTGGACTAAGGGGAGTGGATGGGGGCGTGCAGGGGAGAGGCGGGCTGTGGTCGGCCACATGTGAAGCGCTTTATAAGCTCGGTATTTATTATTTCTTGCTCACCATTAAAATCAAATGTACTCGGAGCTTTTGTATTCAATACACATTTAACCCTGCCGACTTAGATTTCTCAGGTTTTAAATCCAGTGGGGAATTGGCTGGTTTCCCAACTTTCCCCACAAGTCCCCCTTGAACAGAGCTCAAAATCCCTGTTTAGCATTTTCTCCCCTGGCGCTGCTGGGATCCCAGCACCGGCGGGGCCTGTCGCCGTTATGTGTGTTGTGTGCGTGCGTGCGGTTTCTTACCCCCTCCCCAGCCTCCCACCCCTCCCCAGCACCCCCTAAAAGACGGATGTGATTGCTGAAATATGACGGGCCGGTTGTCGGCACCGTCTTACGATTCGGGCTTCATTAGACCATTTTGTCTGTGTGTGTCGGTGCCTGGTTGTGGCTCTGTGTGTGTGTGTGTGTGTGTGTGTGTGTGTGTGTGATTCGCGCGCATACCCTCGACTCCCGTGCGTGCCTCTGTGAATGTGTAGTTGTGAGACTGCGTGAATGCCGGCACCTCGAGGCCTCCGTGCATGTCTCGGGATGGCTGCCTGTGAGTATAATTTTGTGTCTGGCTTTGTCCACACTAGTCAGGTGTGTGTGACTCTGGGTGTGTCTGAGCCGTGCAGGTGACTGTCTCTGGGTCTGTTGTGCCTTCCTGTCTCTCCCCTGCCTCACTGCCTCCCTGCTCCCCTCCCCCACCCTCTTCTCCCTGCTCTGTCTGTTTTATCATCCCTAATGAAGCAGTCTTCTCCATCGATCCTGCTGATTGCCAACCCATTCCTTTTGTTTGTTGGCGCTGAGCCATTCGGCGGCACTCTGACAGCTCAGCTCGTCTAATTAGCTCTGTTGTTCTTTTTCCCCATGTTTCACCACGTTGCAAGTTCAGTTGAAGTTGCCACAAACTTAATCCCCCCATTTCAGCCACAAGTTCACATTCCTCACCCGCCTTTATTGTAGCGAGCAGCGGCCATGTGCAAGGACAGGCTGACAGGCCTTCATAGCTGAGCTTTGCCGGAACCCCCCCCCCGGGACCCCCGGGGCAGGGCAGAACGGCTCCGTTACCCCACACCGCACATCCGCCCTCGTGGTGAAAAGCCTGGGGGAGTATTCCAACCCCCGGCGATCCTGCGCAGCAGCCTTGAGAGGGAGAGCGGTCTGGCTGTGGTCAGGGAGGCCGGCTTCGAGCTGGAAGGGCTGGGGGATCTAGCCATCCATTCATTCAGCAGTGGTGACCGAATGTCTGCGCTGTAGCAGGCCCCATTCTGACGACACTGATGAGAACAGCAGCATTCTTGGGCACTTCTTAGATTCCAAGCAACCTCATCCGTTTGTTCCTAAAAGTCTCGCTGGGTGACCACCGCAACGCGAGGCAGCTCTGAGCAGGATGCTAAGCGAGGGTCAGGGCATCTTAGAGATCTTAGATGGCGTCTTCTAATTCAGAGATGCCCCATCCCCGTCTCCTTTCTGTTATTGATAAGGTCACAGAGAAGCCACCATGTACGCCAGCTCCTTGCTGGCGCTTTCCCTGTGACATCTCATTGGACCTTCGTTCAGAGGAACCCCGCGGAAGGAGACCACAGATTTGGTGGAACGCATTTGGCGGTTACCGCACCTCTGATTTGCCAAACAAGGCTGAGATCATACTGGCCACTCCACAGGAAAAACTCTGGTTAGATCAGACATGCGGAGACCCGAGAGCTTGGTGAAACTCTGCAAAGACTTGTCTTTCATGCAGCCAACTTCTGTAATCTGTGTTCTCCAGCCATTATTATGCTGGTTGCCCACAAATTGCTAAGGGGGGCCAGAGGGTTCAGGGGAGAGGGCAGGCACTGAATGGGACATGTGTGTGCTCTCCTTCCCTGTCTTGTTGGGGAACCTTAACGATTGTGGCATTTAATCTACCTCGGCCCCTTGTCTGCAGAGAGAAAGCAAACCCCTACACTGGGATGTCCAGGCATTTTTATTGGCAACAAAAGTCACAGACAGACTTTCTTAGTTTAGCTCTCTCTAGTCCCTCTCTGGCATTGGAAATGCTCAGAGATGATGGTGCCAAATTTAAAGCCATGTAATGTTGATTGGACCATTCGAGGATTTTATCCTTGTAAGGGCACCCTCAGATTCTTAGCCTAACTCCCATCAGAGGCGATGGTCGCGGGGGGGAGGTGTCTTTTCCTGTAGGCCCCCATCTCGGCTTTCAGATGCAGCGGATCAGGAAGAAAAAAAAAAACCCACCCCATCTTGTTGCTGTAGCCCAGCTGTGGATTGATTAGGAAACTGTACTTCACTGTGCAGTACACCCGCCGCCGAGCCTCAAGCTGGGTCCCCATGAATGCAGGAGCTCCATGGGGCATGCAGTGTCCAGGCTGAGTCCTGCTCAGGACTGCCCAGAGATGGCCTGGGGAGCAGAAAAAGGATTTTTTATCGGCACTCTGTAATGCTACCATTTGCTTTATTCCCCCCACCCGACTCAGAAGAAAATAAGCATTGTAGGATTCCGTCGTAAAAAAGAATGAAGTGAGCATGTGTACTGTAGAGTTCAAGTCCAAGTGAAACCTTTTTGTTCTACCAGACCAGTTTCAGGGTTCTTGAAGAAGTGGGAACTTTTCATAAATGAGGGCCTCTGTGTTCTGGGTCTTGCATGGACAGCATCTTGTTGAACTCCCACGGCAGCCCTGCAAGCAGTCAGGTGGCGCTGTCCCCTATCTGCAGACGAGGAAACCAAGCTCTTCAGAAAAAGCTTTCCCACTTGAGGGGACCACAGAAGTCTGGGTCGTGTGTCTGCTGCAAATTCAGTGGCAACATTCTCGAAATAAGCAGAGCTTTTGAAGCCTGTACCATGCAAAAATGCCTCAGGGTTTATTTGGGGGCTGGGGGATCTAGATCTGCAGAATGTTCCTGAATGGCTTTTCCAACTCACTCCTTGGGGCCTTTCCCCCGTGCCCGTTCTAGGTACGCCCGCCCCGTCCGCACGTCGTGAAGAGACCGAAAAGCAACATCACAGTGGAAGGCCGGAGGACTTCTATCTCAAGCCCTGAGCAGTGAGTACCCGTTGCTCCCCTGCCCTCTGTCTGCCAGAGCCTGAGCCCAGGGGGCCAGGCCTTCGTGCTGCAGCCGTGGCCTTTGAAAGGCTCCCTGGCCTGAGCGGGTGTTTCAACAAAGAGGTCAGTTGGGGAGCTGGGCTTGATCTTCCATGTCGGCTTTTGCTAGCAGTTGTCACGCCTGCAGGAGGCCCCGGAGACCAGGGAGCCAGGCCTCTGGGCTGTGTTTTGAGTGACGACACCCGAAGTGTACTCACACAGGCTCAGAAGAAGGTTCCAGGCCTGGGTCAGCAGGGGAGAGCTGGGACCCGATCGAGGGGGCAATCTGTTTAACAAGAGGCCACCACTCTCCCAAGCCTGGGGTACTGGAGGGCTCTGCAGCTTGGATTCAGACCCAGAACTGTCCTGGTCCACCGCCCCATCCCCAGCAGTACCTTTGCTCACCTGGGCCGCCGCATTTGTTTCATTCGGACTTGGCTTTTCTGCCTCCCCTCTGGTCCGGAGGGGCCCGGGCTGGGTGTTCTGCCAGAAACTAGCGCAGGGCCCGGTTCGGAGTCCCGTGCAGGATAGATGCTGGAGGGAGGGGGTGAATGACGAGGCAGGTGCACCAGCGATGCCTGGAGATGGAGCTGCGCACAGCCCCAAGTCCAGAACCCTCTGCCTTTTGTTGCCAAGGCCCACGGCCTGGGGCTCTGCCCAGACAACTCAGCAGCTACACACTGGCTTCTTGGGAGGCTTTGAAAAAGTACACGAAATCGTCTCAGTCCGGGGTTTGTTAGGGGAACCGTACAGTTGCCCCAGGGACCCTGAAGTCCCTCGGGTGAGGAGAGGAATGCTCCTCCTGTCTGCTTTACTTGCAGAAAAGTTGTCAGGGAAAGAAGCTAAGGGAAATGGCAGGCCCCAGCCAGGGAAGGAGCCAGAAGGAAGAAACAACTCTGAAAGGTCACGCCGTGGCCTAACCCAGGCTGCAGTGTACTTCAGCTCTTCTAGGGCTCTCTGGCTTACAGCCTGGCCTTGCCTGAGACCACTGTGTTCTTAGAGAGCCAGCCTACCTGGGCCTGCTTACGGCTGCCCGGACAGCGGTAGGAGACTCTGTGTGTGTGTGTGTGTGTGTGTGTGTGTGTGTGTGTGTGTGTGTGTACGCACATCTTGAAAGATGCTTGATTATGCAAAATTTGGAAGAGAGGACTCCTGAAGTTGGTTGTAGGCATAACTGATCCCCTGCACAATAGGACGGTGGGAACATGAAGGACTAAGTCCCTGGCCACCACTGGCATGGATTATGATTGCCCCCTTGTGGAGAAAATGCCATATAGCTTCAGAGTGCCTCAGACCCCAAAGATTTCTCCTTAGGGAGGGATGAAATGAGTTACTTTTCTTGAAAACCATGTCTTTAAAACTGGGCTAAATCTTTAAGATGCTGTGCGGGGAGACAGGGTCACCGGCCTGTGGATACTGAAATGCAAACCCAGAGTGTCCTTGCTTTGCCCAAGAGCACACCAGACCAGCAACGCTCCACGTTTCACTGAAAAGCATTTCCCATGCTGTGTCCGGGTCACCAAGTAGAGGTCGGAATTCCTAATTATGTTTATTTATGCCATTGCTCACCCAGCCCCATGACAGGGGATGTGTCTTCAGTACAGGCCAGAGAGCCAGTGTCTGGTTGGTAATCCTGTCCCCCTGGGTGTCAGCACATCTGGGCCCATGTCACTTTCCGTTTCTTTTTGCAGTGTGCCTTGTTTGGATGTCTGTTCAGGAAACGTTTGGGGTTGAAACAAACCAGTGGGAACATGGGAGCGAGTTTAGGGGGTTGGCACACTGGCAGCGATCAGAAACAAATGAGAACTTCTCTGTGGCCAGGGCTCCGCAGCCCCAGCCCTCCAGGTGATCAAGGTGCACGTTTGGGGATATGATTCCGAGAGTTTCTGTTCACAGTTTTTAATGGTTGGGGGGGGGGCTGTTCTACAATAATACCAGTGACATCTCGGTACAACTGGGGTATTTTCCTGCATCTCTTCCCATGCTGCCTCCCCACCCCCACCCCCCACCCCCACCCCCCGGTGTGCTCCTCCATTTCCAAATACCATGTCACAACAGCACTTGGATGTGTTTTTCTCAACTGTCATCAGCTCCAGCTGGCAAGACCAAGTTCTTGAAACACAGGAAGCATCCAGCGGAAAATATTTTAATAAAACAGACTCCTCATAAAATATTGTTCTGCGGGGGAAAGAAACCAGCTCCACCAATCTGTCAGCATTGTGCTGGGAGACACGAGAAGACAAGCCGGCAGGCAGGAGCCAGATCCTAATGGGCCTTTGTTGCGGGTGGTTCCGTGTGGGGCACATGGACTCCGTGCCTGGCCCTTTAATCTGGCCTGGATTTTCTGGACTCACGGATCTTTGTCTCCACTGGGAATATCAAAGTACACGGCAACTTAGAGGGTTTGGCCCGCAGAGAGAGATACGGGATCTTTGAAGTGGCGGGAAGGGTTCAGTCGTCCCGACTTCTGGCCCCAACTCTCACTTCCAAACAGCACATTAAATAATTAACTTTGTGGACAGCAAGACGGAGCTGATTAACAATAAGACGGTCTCCCTGGCCTCCCGCAGCAGCTCAGCGTCTGGAATTCATCAAGGCCCGGTAGCACCAACTGCCAGCTCTGCGGCCGGGCCCTCCGTTGGATCCAGTTTTTTCCTTCCAGATGATGTCCGTCTGTCCACTCACGCATCCATTCACTCAGCAGAGAGCTTCCCAAACCGACCAGGTGTGAGCGAGTTGGGATATTTAAAACAAGGCCTTTAAAGACAACCCCCTCGCTGACTCTTTTGTGACTCGCGTTTTCCCGAAACAAAATTTCTCGTATGTCAGATGTCCTTTCCTCATCAAAGGTGGGTGTCCTCGCCCCTTTAAAGCCATCCGTAACAACAGGAAGAACGCTTTCAGGGGAAAACATGCCCTCTGTTTTTCAGCTAATACTTGTTAATTAATATTCAGTGACTATTTCTCCTCAAGAAGTACTAGCTACTTGCATTATTATTCAGGACGGGCTGATGGAAGGCCCTGAGGGTTCCCTAGGGTGAGAGCTTGGGCTAGGAGGGGTCAGGCAGCACGGGCTGTGGGTCAGAGGCCGTCCAACAGCAAGTGCAGTCGAGCACCTCTTGTGTTCTAGGCCCTCTTCGACTGGTGTTTGTTTCTTCTTGCACCGAAGGGGAACTCAGCAAATATATGTGCTCCTTGTTCCCGGGTCACCCGGCTAGAAGGTGGCAGAGCGAGGACTCCAGATGCTGCTTGATTCATTTTCTCAGCTACACTCTGCTGCCCGCGGGGGTCCCTTGTCAGTTTGGCTTTGCCTAGAGAGACGGTTCTGGGTCCTGTGTCTTAAGATGACTTTCCCCACACGCCTCTCTTCTCTGGTTCCTCAAAATCAGGAATTGGAGCTGTTCTGTCCACCAGTGTTCCCTGGTGCTTGAGTGTTTCTACCCGGAGAAGGAAAGACAAGCAACACTGACTGAATGTCCTTGGGACTGTGAAGGGGAGGTGGTGGCTTTCCCATCTAACAGGGAAACTGAGGCTTAGTGGGGGACTTTCTAGTAGAACTAGCGCAGGGTCTGCAGGCTAGAAACTGGTAGCATCAGCTGTCTGCTGACACAGACCTCACCCCTCCCTCTCTACCATCCAGCCTTTTTGTTGAGAACCTAAGTAGGACCATGAGCTACTCCGAGTGATGGGGACAGTGGTGGCTGCAGGGGGCGCGATGTGGTCCCCGTCTCCCTCCCGCGAACGGTCGTTTCAGCCGCAGTGTGCGGGGCTGTCAGGCCCCAGCTTACGTTCCCCTCAGGACTGCCCAGCCGTCAGGAACACGCCCAGCATGCAGAGGAAGCCAAAGGCAGGGAGTCACCTGCTGGTCCCCAGGCGCCCCTCTCTGCCAGGCTGCCTGTCATTTGTTCCCCACAGCAGGGGTCAGGCAGTACCCCTCTCAGAGTCGAGGAGGGTGCACAGGGATGTGGTCAGCCTCCACCTTGTTTAACTTCAGCAGCCCAGAAGGGGGCAGCTTGCTGTCTTCTGAGCCTTAATGGCCAAGAGGCTGACAGTCAGGGTAGCTCAGAGACGCACCCGGGGCAGACCAGCTGCACATCCTGGACTCGTGACCGCACACCTCCGTCTCCCCTCTGGCGGGTGGGCCTCACAGCACCTTCACGGGGGTCCCTTCTGCGGGCTGGTTATTTGAAGTTTCGTTGTACTGAGTAGGAGTGGTCCAGAGTCAGGCGCCGAGGGCCCACCAGCCACCTTCCGGCTCACCTGGTTGACCGGATTTGTACAAAATCTGCTTTTTTCAAACAATTTCTGTTTGTCTGTAAAAATAACCTGATAACCTTAGAATCCAGGAGTTTGAGAAAAGAGACAAGTTCATTCTGAACCTCACTCCTTGTTAGCAATTCTGCAGCTTCCCCTCCGGGGTTTGTCCTGTAGATCATTTGCAGAGCCGCAGTCTCCTTGCTGTACGCCACTGGACTCGCCCCGTGTCCTTGTAACCCCCGCTGCTCACAGCTGTGGCAGGCTCACATCTGTGGCAGGATCCCGCTTGGTGTGCGGGCGTGGTCCGCATCACTACACCCCTCATACTGGTCTGTAGATTGTTCTAGGGGTTCACGAACATGAAACACCAAAATAAATACCCTTGCTCTTAAAGCTTTTCTCATTTGATACCATCTAGGGCATGGAACGATTAACAGCTACCATTAGCCAAGAACTGCCGGCTAAGCACCTTGTGTAGGCCATTTCATCTAATCCTCCCAAGAAATCCGGAGGAGTAGGTATCGTCAGCTCGATTTTATAGGAGTAGCTGCGACCCTGAGAGGTTGTCATGGCCCTGTACCACAAGTTCTAGAGGCAGACTTCTGTTCCATGTTGCTAAAGAACTTGCTAAAAGAATTATACCACTTTATACTTCCACCAAAACTCTGGACTCTCTGCGAATCTGGGTCTGGGGGACCCAGAGGAACATGCATTAGAAATCCTTCTGAGCAAGGAGAAATCCTACGGGTTGCTCTGGCCGGACAGACAGACTGTGTACCAAACTGCCGGCCCACGCCGCTTAAGGATGGCAGTCTCGTTATCCAACTTGCACCATGTGACCCCAGCACCCAAAGCCCCAGAAGATTAAAATAAGATCAGAAGAAGCTGCCAGAAGCATTTAGTGAGAGCTCTGCCCAAAGACGAGGTCTCAAGAACTCTGCAGCTGTGTCTCTTTGACCAGTGGGCACACAATGGGCTGCTCCCCGCCATCTCAAGACCTGGGCTTGGCACGGCCTCAGTGGTGCTGGCCATGGCTCACACACGGGTAGACCCCCTCTCTCTCCCCGCCAGGCCCAGAGCTGACCCAGGGGTGTGGTTGGTGAGCCACTAGGCCGGTGGGCTGGTGTATGGGAGGCAGGGGGGACTCTGGCACCCCACAGCGGCCAGCCAGAGACCCTGGGCAAGACTCTCCCCTCTTTTTTCCAACACAATGACTGTTCACATCCCAAAGAGCACAGTTTGGGAAACTGCCCACAGGAGCCGCCCTAGCATCCTAAGGTGGCTGGTACACTGGTCTCCCCTCCCACAGTGGCCTAATGCTCACCCTGGTGCCTCCCCATGAGCTGGACCCTCCCCTCCCCATGCCCACAGTCCCCCCGCTTCCCCGGATACAGCGCCAACCTTCCACGTTGCAGTATTCCCTTTACGTGACACACAGGCGCGTGTGCACACATGCAGCCCGCCCCCCCCCCCGCCTCCTTCGCCCACCCACCACCTGGGGGCCTGGGAGCTCCTCCAGGGCAGGGCCCTTTAGCTTTGACTCTTGGGCTCCTGGACCAGAGCCTAGGCCAGACCTCTGCTCCGGGATGTTTCCTGAATGAATAAACAAGGGAATCACTGAAGGCCCTCTGAAGCGTATAGGCCAGCACCCTGGACATGGGGAAGGGGTGTCAGTTAACCATAAACATGTAAAGAGCACCTACTACATGCCAGGTGTGATTCGGTTGTGACTCTGAGGCTACCTGCCCCTCTCCCGCCCAGAGCCATTTAAGAGCCAGAAACTGCCACCCCCCCCCCAGGAGCCAGTCTCCAAGATGCCAGCTTGGCCCTGGGCCCCGGGGGTGGGGACAGCTGTCTAGGTACTACCCAGTGGCAGCCTTCCAGGACCTACTCCCTGAGTGGCCAGGAGTCCAAACACCAGAGCAGAAGGTCTCAGACCCAATTAACAATGTGAGAGGCCCCTGACCCAACTCAGGCCCCCAATTCCCTCTCCAACAGTGGGTTCTGGGCCCTGGAGACAAAGCCATGCCAGGAGCCAGATGTGGGTCTGAGCCCAGACTGAAAAGCAGGAACTGCCACGGAGTCCCCAGGGATGGGCAGCAGCAGGAAAACACAGGTTTCCCTCATCCGCAGCCACTTTTGCCTGACAGCCGAAGGGAAGGACCTCTCCAAGGAGCAGTGGCGACAGGAGTTAGTGCCCCACCCACAAGACTTGCTGGTTTCAGCCTCCTCCGAAAGCTTTGCCACCTCACCTGAGCCCCTCCCTCTTCCCGGCATCACGGCGCCACGTCTCATCCCTGTTTCAGGCTGGCACTTCTGCATGTCACCTTGGTTAACCTCCCCACACCCCAAAAGTCTTCACAATGCAGGTGTTTTGGCCTGTTCAGCCATGAAGGAAGCAAGGCTCTAACACAGGTGGAATGACCTACCTTGGATCCAGAATGTGCACCCACGCCCGCGTCCACCGCTCTCTCACCAGACACCCTGCCCTCCACCACGGCTCCCACAGTCCCCACGAAAAACTCGGGCTCATGGCAGGCAAAGGCCATCTTCGGGGAGAGAGGGGCAGTTGGTTCTCACAATCTATACAGCTTCCTTTCCAGATAGGAAAAGTGTGGAAGGTGGCCCCATCCCCCCAAGGTGTCCCCATCCCCATCTTCCTGCTACTAAGGAGCCCGAAGAGTGACACAGTAGAGTGAAGCCCTTATCCTGCGTTCGGGCCTCCCCACCCATGTGTGTGTGTTCACCCAGGGGCCCGGGAAGGACTTCTCAGGGTGTCTGGAGGCAGGGGTGAGGACATGTGAAATTGACACTGGTGATTTTTTCAAAGAAGGAATGAATGATAAGTACAGTGAGTACAGTGAGGTTGATAAAGTGGTCAAACAGATGGACTCACACAGATCAGAAAGGCAAAGGGCCTAACAAGCCCGAGAGTGAGAGAGATGGAGCCAAGCCAGTAAGGTCCCCTGCTGCCTCCACAGCCCCCACATCACGCCCTGACCCCTCCTGTCGTCTCAGTCCTCATGCAGGTTCAAGACCCTCCACCACCTGGTGTCTGCCCACCCTGCCAGCCCCTTTTCTCGAAACCCCCACCCTAACCTCAAGCCCCTTGTGCCCACACCTCCCAGGGACACCTGCCGCCGCCTCCGTACTCATGACTGAAAGCGCAGCTCCCGCATCACCTCCCAAGGGAGCCTCCTCCGAGACCCCCTGAGCCAAGTATACCCCCTGAGCCAAGTATACCCCCACCGCTGCCCTCCGGCAGAGCAAGTCCCCAGGGGTGTGAGAAAAACCTGATCTCACAGCCACCTGTCCCCACAAGGCCAGTTCACCTGACAGGCAGAACTGGTGATCGTGACTCATTATAGCAGTGATTCTGTCTTGCTGTTTCACAGTAGAGACTCACATACAGCGGCGTGGAAAGACCCAGTGTCCAGCAGGTTCTCTGTCTGTCTCCTCTTTCTCCTTGGGAATGGTCCTAGCCGTTAGCCCAGGTCACACAGAGGATAACGCCAGCGCCGGTCCAGAGCTTCCCCTCCGTGGGTCTCACACTACGCTCGTTTCCCCCAAAGACCACCCTGACTTGCTTCGGAGTCTTGTTCTATTGTTTTCACCTGTGCACATGCGCAAGCATGGTCTGGGGTCCCGGCCCCACACTACGGTGATGGGGAGATGGTGTGACCGGATCCCAAGACGGGTTCTGTCCGGTCATTCTGACATGCTGTGATAGGCCAGGCTGGGGACCACTGACCTTGACCAGGAAGGTTTCTGAAGGCAGGAAAATTATATTCATCCTCGAATGCCGAAGGAAGACCCTTCACAGGATGAAAATGCGCAGAATCTATATGTTGGCAGGTGAACGTGGTCTGTTGGTAGTAATTGAGTATGTACTGTGGTGCGGGGCATGAGGCAAAGCCCTTTATGAATAATTCCATTCAGCTTTTCGAAAACCCCATCAGGAGGGATGTAGGATCCCCATTTTACAGCTAAGAAATTGAGGTGCAGGGAGGTGTAAAATGACTTTTGAGCTCATCTGGCTGGGAAGTGGGGGGTGGTAGAAAGCGGGACAGACTGGCATCGCTGGGCAGGCAGGACCTGGCCTCGTCCTGGGACCTGTCCCCACTCATCAGCCCAACCAGAGCCTCGTCATCGGAGGATGCCAGGGTGGCCGAGACATTTACCAAGGAAAGATCCTTTGTGCTGGAGTGAAAGGATCCTTTAAAAATGATCACCAGCTCCCCTCGTTACCTCCGGAGACCAAGTCCTTGCTGATTTTTTTTTTTCCCCTTCTTTATCTCAAGTACATTTAAATGTCAATTAAATTTGAAATATCTACATTTGTCAGCATTTCATTTTGGGCCAGCGTGACGTGCTGCTGATTTGTCCACGCGATGTGACACATGAAAAAAACTCTCAAGATGCAGATCTTCCTCATTAAAAAATAAGCCCGTGCGATCCCGGCGAGGCGGAGAGCCACAGAGCACGTCCCTGCTTCCTGACGCCGTGTCTCTGACATGGTATTTAAAAAGGAACAGCCGCGCCTGTCACCACTGTCACACGCGCCCGCTAACCGGCGACACGTTAAACCAAACATTAGAAAGGGTTCGGGAAGTCATCTGCATGGGAACTCCGAGCCGAGATGAGGTGGGCAGAGGCGGGAGCAGCCGTGGGAGGCGATGGGGTCTGAATGGTGATGGACAGCGGGCCTTTCTTTCTTGCCAAGACTCTGGCAGCCCTCGCCGGGTAGCCAAGTTCACCACGACCTGCCTTTTCACAGACAGCTCTTTGTGTGTAAGAAAATCCAGGCGAGTGGTGGGTGGCAGACTGCAGGGTAGTCGCTGAATTGGGTTAATGAGGGAAGAGGTACACTTTTTTTTTTTTCCCCCTCATATTCTGCCTTAAGCTAATAAAAAATTTAAACCTGGACATTTTCAACGATTCGTCCTTTATCTCTGACAAATATCTGGCTGTATGTTTCCTAGGAGGACATGAGCAGCCGAATTTAAATAAGTTTATTTTGAAATTTCACTTTTTATTAAAAGTAGAAGGGGGAACGCCCTAGCCCTTCTTTCATTGTTTCAGGTCTGCA
The DNA here is from genome assembly GCF_964662115.1 of Mustela nivalis. Lineage (NCBI taxonomy): Eukaryota > Metazoa > Chordata > Mammalia > Carnivora > Mustelidae > Mustela > Mustela nivalis. The sequence continues at coordinate 82,253,516 of NC_139032.1, read as the reverse complement.
GGACTGAAGAGGCAGGACCCCAAAGTGGTTTCGAGTCGGGCAGACCCAGATTCCTGGCTCTACCGAGAGCCGCTGTGTGACAGTGGGCCAGTGACTACGCCTCTCTGAGCTTTGGCTTTTCTGTCCGCAAAGAGAGGATGTGACCAGGAATTAATGAGAAACTGTACAAACAGCATTTAGCCTAACACTTGTAAGTACAGCCCGTCTCCCCACTGTCATCTGTGTGGCCCGGAGCCTGAAAAAAAACACCGATCGGACCAAACCACCCCTGGCAAGGTTCTCTGTCACTCTGGAGAGAGAGATGGTGTGTTAAGGAGACACCCCGGGCCTCTTACTGAAGCCACAACCCAACCCAACCTGCCTGGCCTGGCCAGGAGAGCTGACTGGTGAGGGAAAGTGGTTTGTGAGCTGGAAGCGGAGGTTCCCTCTTCTCCCTCTGGCCCCCCCGGGCCCGCTTCGCCACCACACCGGTGTGGGAGGACACGGGATTGGACAGGCCCGTGAACTCCAGCAGCCTGGCTGGGTGAAGCCACGGTCCAGCCCAGCACAGAGGCTCTCTGCTCGCATGTGAATCCAGACACTCCTGGCAGCTCGTGTGCGGAGCTGCGATCTCGGCTTCCTGGTCAGCGCTCGGACGGGTGCGCGTCCCCCTCACGCACGTCTGCCACCAGCCTGGCTGACGGGGACGTACCCCAGCGCTCCGCCAGCACTGGGTCTGCTCGCAACAAGCGCTCCGGAAGTACATCTCAGTTGGGTGTGCAGATGGATGGATGGATGGACGGATGGACAGATGGACTAAATGACAGGCTCGTCCTCCATAAAATCAGTGCAGCGAAGCCTTTCCGCTAGGCTGCTGGGAGGGGTGGAAGTCACCCATGGGAAGCCCCTCGATGTCATCGTAAACCTTTTTCCGAGATTCCCGCCTGCTCCTCTACCCCCAAATGTGGTCCCATTCTACCGTCTCAGCATCTCAGAGGACAGATGAGGACCCCAGGGGACACTTTTCTGCTGTGACCGCAAGCGGATGGAAGGGACGGGTGCTGTTCTGGGGCTCCGGGAAGATGGGGCTTGGGGTGGAGCCTGCCTTGTCTCCCCAGCGCACTGGCTTCCATTCCTGAGATCAGGAACCTCCATTGCACAAACGTGCCGCACATGGGGGTCAAGAGAAGGACAAGCCAGGCCACTGCCCTTGAGGACCTCGACTCAGAAACGGAACTGCGGGAAGTTCAGGGATACCGATAAAGTGCCCCAACACGCAGCCAAGGGGGATGCGAACTCCAAGTGGGGGAGGACTCCAGCTGGGAGTTCCAGGAAGGCTTTCGAGAACACCAAGTGAGCCGGGTCTTCAGACCGAAGAGCAGTCAGTGCCCCAGGCAGAGGCGACGGGATTCTGTGGGGTGTGCAGGGGAGGGCAGGAGGAGGCAGCAGAAGTGGACAGGGCTGGGCAGACAGCACGGTGTCTACCCTGCATGGAGCCTGGGCTTGGCCCTGCCTACCCGCAGCCCTCGCCCCTGCCCACCCAGCACATTCCACAATCTCCCCAGTGTGGAGCCTGAGGCCAGGGTACCTGTCTACCCCTCTAGCCCTCCTCACCTGCCCGGGAAAGCCACCCAGTGCTAGAAGTGGGTGCATCCCCCTAACTTTTAAATGGTTGAGTAAACCATTCTGTAAATGTCTGAACCTCATTGTTCCGAACCCTTAACGGGATTACTCCCCACACAACCAATGCGCTCGGCATCGCTACTGGGGCCATGCATGTGTGGGCGTTAAGCTGGAGAGTGACAAGGTTGGGTCTGTGATGCACAGCAGGGTTCCAGGGGCTGCATGGAGTGGCCCTTTTTGCCACACCGTGTTTTAGGTCCCAGGGGATGTGGCAGGAGCCGGGCGGCCTTGATTCTATGGATCACATCGTCCTGCCCTCTTTCCTGACACCAGAGGAAAACACGCGACCTAAGCCAATGCTCTCTCTGGTCCAGGAAGGGCTGCGTCCCTTACCATCCAGGGAGGTGGCCTGGGCAAGGACAGGAGTTCTGTAACCCACCATCTCCCTGTCCCGGTGCGCAACCCTGGCCAAGCGGCTTCCCTTCTCTGAGCCTTGGTCTCCGCTTCAGTATGAGGACAAAGCTCTTAGCCTGCCTGACGTGCAGGGATAACACGAGGAGGGAGAGTCAAGGCCGGCACGGGCCGGGGAGCTCTGCGGCGCTGGGGGCCAGCCCTGGTTCTACTTACAGAAGATGAGCGCATCGCTGGGGACAACTGGCTTGCCACCTGACGGCAGGTCACGGCACAGCCCACTCTCCGGGTCCCTCACCGCCCTCCAGCGTGGTTCCCATTCACTTTTTTGCCATGAAACCCAGAAGGAACTGCGTCAGAAAGCAGAGAAAGGACCTGCTCTGTCCAGGGATGGGGGGAGAGGAGACTGCCCCCAGCTCAGACACCCCTACACTTCCCGCCCCACCCTCTCCCGAACTTCCCCCCGCCCCCAGGGATCCTTGGAGCACGTGCAGGCTGGAGCCGCTGCGGCTGGGGGTTGGGGGGGCCCACATGGGACCCAAGCTTGCTGGGTCCGGCTCCCCTCTCGCGAGCCGTCCACTCGTGGGCCCGGGTCGGTGTATAATTCATGACGGCCGCGTGGACTTTCTCGGGGCTGCGCGGTGTTTGTGTTTATGGAGGTAGAGCTCACAGGTGGCTGACAAGGGAGATGTATTTTTTATCACAATGAATATTTAATTTCCACATCACAGATGAAAAGACTCTCTGAAGAGGCGTGCCAGAGAGACTCAGGAGAGCAGCCGCTAATCAGGAGGGGCCTCTAGCCCGAGCCCCTCCACGTGGCTCACTTTCTTCTGTAACTTTCTGTTTTTATGTTTTCCTGCTTACTGAAGTTGATACGCACATTGTAGAAAGTGCAGAAGACACGGAAAAATTAAAGGAGGCGGGGTGGGGGCATGTCACCCCCGAGCCCCCTAGCATTTGTCGACAGGTACATACGACCCTTTCCGATCTTTTTTCCCTGCCTTTTCTCATAAGCAGGTGAGAGAGAATGTAGTCTAATCACAGTTCTGCATCGTGGTACGGAGATTTTTCTCTTTTATAAACATTCTGGGTGATGGGTGGCTCCTTTTTGGCCGAGGATACTGGAATTCACCAGCCTCCTATTGCTGGAAACGTAGGATGTGCCGTGTTTGAAGATGGTGAGCAAAGCAGCAGTGCCCATCTTTGTGCATTGTTCTTTGCTACATTTGGGGTTATCTCAATGGAAGGGGAGGGGGTGAGGTCATAGGAGAGTGGATCACATGCTTGGCAAACACTCGGCTTCTTTCCTGTCTGGGACCAGCTTCCCCGCCTCGGGACCTGTCAGGCCTCCCGGGCCCACCCCTCAGCCTTCTCCAGGGAGCCTCTACCTCAGGTTGGCAGAGGGAGCCCAGGGCCAGGCGCTGTGCCCAGAGGCCACCCCCTCCCACCCCACCACGTGGCGTTCCGAGGGTACCTCCTAACCACCTCTTCTCTCTTGTCTTCCTCTGCCCCAGCCTGGTAAAGCCCTTGCGACACTATGCGGTCTTCCTGTCCGAAGACTCCTCTGACGATGAATGCCAGCGGCAAGAGGGCCCGAGCTCTGGCTTCACCGAAAGCTTTTTCTTCTCCGCCCCCTTTGAATGGTCTCTCCTTTCTTCTTCCATTTCTCTGAGCTCAACTGGGTGACTCTCCTGGGCCGCGTGGGGGAGGGGGGCCGGTGTCGCTTGCCCTTGTGCGGGGGGAGGGCTGTCTGAAGCTGCTGCCTGCCAGTGCCCCCATGCCAGCCCGCGGGGTGAGGGCCCCCTTGTGTGCCCCTGCCCAGGACGGCCCTTCTGCCAGCCCCGCAGGCTCTGTGGTGAGGAGCCAGGGGGCGGGAGCTGAGTCCCTGGCCCTCCCCCAGGAGAATGCACTTGACTGTTAGCAGAAGTGGTTGTGGATGCCTGAGACCTCTTCTTATCTCAGCACATTGCCAAAAACTCTGGAGATGGAGGGTCAGATTTGAAGCTTAGAAAAAAAACAAAAAAAAACTTACTGATAGGGAATGTGTGTATTATTGCTGACAGAGACAAGTGTCTTACTGATCTTCCTGACTGTAAGATAATTTTTATTGTTTATAACCTGAGCCTCATCTGAGTAAAAAGAAGGTTCACCCACAATCCAGCCATCCCCCAGTGTTAAGCTTTGGCAGTTTCCCTTCCTTCACTAGTTCTCTACCCACAAGTTTTTCAGGGCTGGGATTGAGCAAAGGGACAGTTTTTGTCCGTCTTTAATGGGAGCCTTTCAGGGAAGAGAGCTGCCCTTTGCTGAACACCCCCGGGGTCTTACAGAAGACGGGATTCATCCCTCCGCCCCCTTCCCAGGTCCCTTCCCTTGGGCCAGACCTCTGGGCTCCTCAGGGCACCTGATAAACCCCCAGCTCTGCTCCTACCTCTGCCCCCCAGGGGTCGGAGGGTTCTGGCCCTTTCTGTCACTTGTGAGCACAGGCGTGTCAGTCCCCTCCTGATCCCCTCACGTAGAAAGCGGTGGCCTAGGTCAGAGCTGCCCAAACTCACATGCCACCTTCTCTGTACGTTGAATATTTCTTTAAAAATTTTCTGTTAAAATTTTAGTAAGTTAACTTTGTCCTGAGCGGTGATATCTGATATCATTGGCCTAAAGTATCAATGATCATTTCTACTATTAGTTGAAATAAAGGCAGAACCACTGGAGTAAGAAATGCTCATCCATGTATCAGCTCAAAATCACCTTGCAGGTAAAAGTGCTCTGCCTGGGTGGCATCCAAGGACTCCCCACCACAGTGGGGTCTCCAGTGGGTCTCCTGTCTTTTTATTCATCGATGCCTTAATTATTTAAATAGTAATAGTGCTCACTTTCTTAGCAGGACCTATGAAAAGTACAGGCTTTTGCATGTGTGGGATTAAAAAGGCAGTGGCCCATATGTTAACTAAAGTTAAATAAATAAAAATAAATTGCACAGGAGAAGAAAAAAAGGTACCATCTTAAGTCAAAATAAAATGGTTTTTTCTGGAAGAATACATTTTTTTCCTGAAGTGTTCGGAGCACTTGGACTTTTCTTTATCCCCTTCATTGTGTTCAGACTTGGTTAAAAGGTCTTTAATTCCTTGGTCAGATGCCTTAGAGTGAGTGCGGACTTTGAAGGCTGTCATACTTGGTGTCCATGGCTACCTTTCGCTGTGTAGCATAGGGTGAGTTACTTAGCCTCTCTCAACTTGAGTGAGATCCTGAAGGCTGATGAATCCTTGTGGAGAGATCGAGTATGTTCACTGAGCCCTCCCCTCCCTGGATGGTCCCTGCCCTGGTTCCTGCAGGGGGGCCTTTGGGCCAGCAGGTGGCGCCCTTCCCCCACTTTACCAGAGCCTTGGGCAGTTTCTGCAGGAATGCAGAGGGCAGAGCCAACTCAGGGTTGATCCAGGCACCCAGATCCAGGCACCCTTCTCCATGTACCCAGTGGTTCCCTAGGGCTCAGGCTTGTGAGAAAGCAAAGTAAAAGAAGCCTTCTGTCACCTATGCCTGGGTCAAAGGTACAGAATGCTGTGAACAGCCTCTGTTAGTTGGTTCACGTAATTACCACCCCCACATGCAAGGGAAGTACATTCTGGAATGGGGAGAGGCCAAGGTTCAGAGAGGTTAAGAACCTTTTCCAAGGTCCCATAGCAAGAGATGTTAAGATCAGAGCTAGAACCCGTCAGCGCAGGCTGAGGCCCACACGGTTCCCTCTGGGCGTCCTGAGCCACCCTGGGTCCTGAGTCGCCCTGGGGACACTTTCCCCAGCTCAGTTCCCTCTGAGCTACAGGGTGATGGGAGAGCAGAGGCCTGGCTCTGGAATGAGCAGGCCCCCTCTTCCCTTTTCAGTCCTGTCCCGTTCCTCCGACCTTGCCCGGATGGCCTGCAAGCCTACTAGCCAGTTATGTGATGCGTCCCGTGGTTTTCGAGGGAATCAGGTGGCTCCCCTAGTGCAAATGAGTCCCACACTGAGCAGCAGACCCAAATGCGGCCCCAGGTCTGGCAGAGCGCCCCTGCACAGACTCCAGCCCTCACAGGGGCCCCAGGACACTCTCCTGGCCCCATGGCTCCCAAGTGTGCCCCTCAAGGCCCACAGGTTCCTGGGGATGGGGGCTGCTTGCTCCCCCCATGGAGGCTCTGGGTGGGAGAACCCACTGCTCTGCCCCTTCCCAGGCCTCAGCCCTACCGGACGCTCAAGGAATCAGACAGTGCGGAAGGTGACGAGGGAGAGAGCCCAGAGCAGCGAGCGCGGGAGCCCACGAGCCCTGCCCCGGCTCCGCCTGACCGGGCTGCCAGCATCGACCTTCTGGAAGACGTCTTCAACAACCTGGACATGGAGGTCCCACTGCAGCCACTGGGCCAGGCCAAGAGCTTGGAGGACCTTCGGACCCCCAAAGACCTGAGGGAGCAACCGGGAACCTTCGACTATCAGGTATGCTGCCCGCAGGGACGGGGACCTGCTAGGGCTGTCGCTGTCCCCACAGGACGCAGGTACCCCCAGGGGACAGGGAAGGAGACCAAGGGAGAAACAGCAACTTTTCCCGGGTCCTCAGCCGATGCTCAGGGCCATTCTGCCTGCAAACCCTGCCAGGCAGGCCAGCAGCCGGGGATGGCTGTAGAAACGTTACTCCTGATGGAAATCAGCCCCTCGAGTCCGTGTGTGCATCGGGCAGAGGTGTGCTGCTGTGCCAGGCCTCCCTCCCGGGACCCCAGCCCCACCAAGTCTCCTTGGAGAGCCTCGGGGTCAGAATTCCTGGGTTTTGCGTGGGACACTGATCGTCCATCATGACTTGCAATCTGCCACACTCTCTCCCTGGGCCTGTTTGCCCACTTGCGAGTGGAGGCTGCTGGCAGAGTCACTGGGTCTTTGGAATTCCCGAAGCTACCATAGTGAATGCAGCGATCCACGCGTGCTCTCCCACAGGGAGTTCGTGGTCCCTGCTGCTGACGCCCAGGTAGCGTCACTTGTGAGGGGCAGAGCCGGGACAGGAGCCCAGTCCTGTTTCTCTGCCTACCAAGGAAGACACCTTTGCCCTGGCCCCGTGCCTCGCTTGTCCTCAAGTTCACAGGTGATTAAAAGTGCTCACATGCTTTGAAAAGTGAAGAAGTCCCGGCCAGTAGATGGTCAATAAATGAAGTCATTTTCCTAAAACTTCTTGGCAACACCGATGTCAAAGGACAGGGGCTTTTTCTGGAATCTCTTTGTGCAGTGAGGAAAAAAAAAAAAAAAAAAGCCCGGCATGGCGTCTGAAAAGTGAGGAAAACAGTGAGGAAAGCCTGGGCTTGGTATCTGGATAGACCCGGGCTCTCTGCTGGTGACCTGGGCCTGGCTCCCCAGCTGCCCTGAGTCTCGGGGGGGGCGGGAAGGTCCCGGGGAAGGGGCCCTGCTGCCTTCCAGTCTGTCCAAGTCAGTCTCTGGTCACTGCCTCCCTCGCTCTCTCCCCCAGAGGCTGGACCTGAGCAGGAGTGACAGGAGCCGTGGGATGCCGATGGCCTTGAAGCTCACCCACCCATACAACAAGCTCTGGAGCCTGGGCCAGGATGACATGGCCATCCCCAGCAAGCCCCCGGCCGCCTCCCCCGAGAAGCCCTCGGTCCTGCTTGGGAACTCCCTGGCTCTGCCCCGCATGCTGCCGACCCGGGACAGCATCCTGAACCCCAGTGACAAGGAGGAGGCACCTGCCCCCACTCCGGGCAGCATCACCATTCCCCGGCCCCAGGGCAGGAAGACCCCAGAGCTGGGCATCGTGCCCCCACCCCCCACCGCCCGCCCGGCCAAACTTCAGGCTGCCAGCGCTGTGCTCGGGGACTTCTCCTCAGAGCGGCTACAGGCTGAGTGGGAAAGGCGAGCTCCCCGGAGCCCAGCCCCGTTCCCTGGGCTCCTCCCCAGTGCTACCCCACAAGGACCCACCGAACTGCTCCAGCCACTCAGTCTGGCCTCCGGGGCCACGGGCTCGGGCAGTGACGCCCTGCTGGCCCTCCTGGACCCACTAAACACAGCCTGGTCAGGCAGCCCTCTTCCACCACGCCCTCCAGCCCCGAGTGTAGCCCCCTCATTCACTTCCCAGTTCAGCTTCCCACCAGCGGGGACCCCCACCCCGTTTCCACAGCCATCACTCAATCCCTTTATCTCCTCTGTGCCTGCGGCGCTGCCTGCCGTGCCCCTGGTCTCCACTGCGGCCGGGCCTTTTGGGGCCCCTCCTGCTTCCCTGGGGCCCGCTTTTGCCCCCAGCCTCCTGCTGTCCAATTCTGGCTTCTGTGTCCCACACAGATCTCAGCCCAACCTGTCTGCCCTCTCCATGCCTAACCTCTTCGGCCAGATGCCCATGGGTGCCCCCGCCAGTCCCTTGCAGCCCCTGGGCCCCCCAATGGTCGCCCCGTCAAGGATCCGAACGTTGCCCCTGGCCCGCTCAAGCGCCAGGGCTGCCGAGGCCAAGCAGGGGCTGGCCCTGAGGCCCGGAGACCCCCCACTCCTCCCTCCCAGGCCCCCACAGGGCCTGGAGCCAGCACCGCAGCCCTCCGCTCCTCGGGAGGCCAAAGACCCCTTTGAGGATTTGTTACGGAAGACCAGGCAAGATGTGAGCCCGGCCCCGGCCCCGGCCCCGGGCTCCGTAGAGCAGCTCAGGAAGCAGTGGGAGACCTTCGAGTGAGCTGGTCGCTGGGAGAGGGTGAGCAGGGCCCCTGCGCTGCACTGCGGGCTGCTGTGCTCCCAGGCTAGCCGGCCCTGCTTCCCCTGCTGCTCTGGTTCTGCCCAGGTTCTACTGGTGGGAAGGAATGGGACCCCTCTCTGCCGCCCCTCCTCCCCTGCACACCACCCATCTCCGAGGTCTGGCTGCTAGACAATGGTGCCAGTTCTGGCCTGGGAATGGGCCCAGCCCCTGGGCACCCCCCAACCCTGCCGCCACCCTTCCCCTGCACCCCAATTAGGTTTTGCACTAAAGCGGTCAGCTGGGCGAATGACTGTCCCAGACCCGGCCCCACCCGCCTTCCCCCTGGAAACCAGGAGCCCGAGGCTCCACAAGGCCTCTCCTCCCCAGCCCTGTTGGCCCACCGGCAGCCCGGCCTGCGCACCCCACCAAGACCAGCACAGGAGGCCACGTGGGAGCCTCGCGTGAGCGTGTCTGCACCAGACTCATGTGGTTTGGGAGTTGGGAGTAAGGAGAATCGGCCTTAGGACGGGGCATTTCCAAACCCTCTCTAGCAATACGCACCCTCGCTCTTTCGTCAGTCTTCACCCCAGCCCTCAACCTTCAGTTCGTTCTGGCTTGGTAGGGATTTGGGGCTGAGGGGTCCTTGGGAACCCTCTTGAAAGCCAAACCCAGCCGGGCAGCCGGCCCTGGCTGGGGACTGGGGGCTGGGAGCACCAGCAACTCGGATTTGTAGGAGGAAAAACAGCAGCAGGTAAATCGAGTGCACTAGGAGGAGGCAGGCCACCGCCCTGGACTCTCCCTCCGGCCGCTGGGGTTTCTCCAGCTCTCCAGTGTTGATCAGACGGAGCTCTGCCTCTCGTGCCTGGGACTGTGGGGGGCGGAGCTGAGAAGCAGGCACCCAGATTCCAACTGGGAAGACAAGCTTCATGCCACAGGCTGATGCAGGAGGCCCAGCCGCCCAGGCTCCCTGAGTCAGGAATGGCCAGAGGGCACTGAGCCCTTCTCTAGGCCCTGGTGGGGCGGACACACGGACACACGGCTTCTTGCGCAGAGACAGAAGGGCCAGGAGCCACCCCCTCCCCCGCCCACGTAGCATAGAAATTCCTGAGGCCACCGTCACCAAAGCTCAGTTGAAATGTTTTGTTATTGTTTCTTTTATCTATCTTTTCCTTTTTACTTTATTGATTTGATGAATCTTAAAATTGACTAGTTTCAATAAACCGAGTTAAAATACAGCCCAACCATGTAAGAAAACAACCATCTGAGACATGCAGGAAATTGTGAGCATTTTGACCTGATTTCTCATTTCCTATTTGTGAGTGGTCAGACACACAGTCTCAGAGGTGTCTGACAGGGCAAGGGGGCCCCCAGAGGCCCCTCTAGCCCCGGGGAGCTTTGTCCCCATCTGAGGGACCCTGAGGCCTGGAGGGCGGGCCCTGAGGTTCTCGGGCATGGGGATGTGAGGAGCTGCTGGCCCAGCACAGTGCCCCTGCCTGAGTCCGACACAGCCCCCTTGGGCAAGTGGCTCTCAGTCCTGGAGGCCTCTCTGGCTGCTGAGGTGGCGTGGGGAGCTGGGGGATGTCTGGGCACGCGGGCACCCCCAGGCCTCTCAGGTGTTTCAAGACAAGTTCCAGATCTGCCCACCCATCCTGGGCAGACCCCTGAGCCCAGCTGGGGAAGGGAAACCTCCCCACCCCCCCCACCCCTGTAGACAGGGAATGGGACCAGAGGTATGGTGGGGCCCCGGGGAAGCAGAGCCCACCCATGGCCTCTCTCCCCGGCTGTGCTGGGGGCTGGTGGCGAGCCCTCCGTGTCCCAGGAGCATTGTCATCTCTTCACTTGCTGGATTGAATTCGCACCCAAGGATGAATGTTGTGTGTGCGTTCAATAAAATCATCTTGGGGAGAAGGTTGGTATCCCTGCGTCCTGAGGAAGCTCTGGGGAAAGGGGAGGGTTTAGAGCAGTCAGAGAAGGATTTGGCCCCTAGCCCACACCCCAGCTTGTTCCATTTGAGCCTGTGAGCCCAGGCCCTTCCCTGTCCCAAGCAGGGCAGCGGGGTGGGGGTGCGGGGGGCGGCGGGGGCAGGGGCTGGTCACAGGCACGTGCAGGCTTGGCGGGTCCGTGGAGCAGGGCTGCCGGTCACCAACGGCGCTGAGTGCTCCCGGACTCCAGGGAACAAGTTCAAGCAAGAGAACAGCAGGAAATTCAGCCCCACAGATCTCTCATTAGTAAGGGCAGAGCTTTAGAACCCGCACCTCTGTGGGGTGTTTGTGTTGGGAGAGCTGGACCAAGCCCCCCAGAGTCGGGGTTCAACACCCCCAGGTGCCCCTCATCAGCCCATCATCTGGCCATGCTCCCCTCCCCTGGCTGCCCTTGAAAAGGACAGATGCCACAGCCCTTAGGAGCAAAATAAAAGTGGCACTTTTATTTATTGGGGTTTCACGTGCCTTAGAGGAGTCTGCAAGAATACAGGTTTGCCAAATCCCTGATTTAATAAAATAACCAAGGTGCCAGCCTGTGGCTAAGTTGCTGGTACCAGATCATGATGGAGAGAGTTGGGGGAAAGGCACCACCTCTTACAGGATAAGGACGAAGCAAGCCCCTTACCCCAGCGTTCAGGGCACTTCGTCCCAGCCTCGGCCGAACCCCTCGGTCCCGACCACCCGCGTGCTCCCTTACCCCCCGCCGCCACGTGGCTCTACTTCAGGCTTCACGCCTGTGCCTCTGGAAGCTGGTGAGACCCTGAGGGGAGCTGGGGAAAGTCAACTCGACGTGGAAAGAGGCCTCCTGGCCTTGGCACAGGGGGCACTGGCCTGGGAAACCGGAAGGACGGGAGGGCATGGGACTTCCTGAAACTAGGAGGAGGCCAGCCGCTTGGGCTGGGGGTGCCCCTCTGGGGTCGGTGCGATGGCATTGCCAGGGAAGGGCCGAGAAGCAAAGCGGATTTCTCCTGTGCGTCTGTGTCTGTGTCTGCAGGACCAGCCCAGACCCAGAGGCAGCGCCAACGTTTGCTGAGTTCAGCAAACGACTCAGAGGGCTTCCTCCGAGTCCTGAATCCCACCCCGCCACCCCCCGATACATACACAGCCATGTAGAGAGGTGTCCGGGCTGGAGGAACAGGGACAAAAGCTTTGCTCCTTCATCCTCTGGCCTTCTTGCTGCCCCCAGGAAAGCCCCTTCCCCTGCCTTCTCAGCTCCAGGCTGACAGCCTTTCCTGAAACCTCAAGGGGCGACCCAGAGAGCCTGGCAACAGATAAGGCCTGGAGCTCCTGCCCCGTTTGCCGTCACTGAGCCTCACAGCCGCCCGGTGAGGTAGGCCCAGACTCTTCCCCCCCCGCAGCCGGCCCCCCAGCGGCAAGGTGCGACAGCTCGGGGCAGCTGGCCCTCCGCTCCTGCAGGTCTGCCCTGCACACGGCCCGGGTTCCCGCGCATCCTGTCTCTGGGGCCACTCGCTCATGACCTCCCCACATCCCCACCCAGTTTCCCAGCTGCCTCCAGAATGGTGTCGGCCTCCGGAGCTGGAGAAGCTCCCAGAGCTGGGGCGCTTCGGTCCTTGGGCTGGCACTGACCAGGCTGCCTTGAGAGCAGGCCCTACGCCTGCCCCGGGGCTGGAGAGGGTAGCCCCCCCGCCAGCCCAGCCGCCCCTCCACGGGATCACCTGCACCCACGACCCTGTGACAGGCACACCCAGCAGAGACTCGGATGTGCCCACGAGTCCGTTCCAGTTTCTGCAGGTTAGCAGGCCCCGGGGACGTGCTCACACACACTCCCGAACGCACAGTGGGTGCCCCCGTGTGCCCCCCTGCACAGCTGGGGGCTTCCCGAGGCAAGAGCCCGCAGGTCCGGCAGGAAGTCCACGGCCTTGCCAGGCCCCCCGTCTGCTTCCCTGAGTGCTCCCCTCTCCTGTCCACAACGGGGCGGAGGCAGGGGCTGCCGGCGAAGGGGACGCTTGGCCACCAGATGTCCTGGGCCCTGCTGCTGCGGGAGGAGGCCGGCCACCGGCCACGGCCACCTGGGGGCCTCGGGTGGAAATCGCCTGGGAGCTCCTGAGTGCCGGAGCCGGCAGCCAGGCAGGCCTAGATGAGTCTCTCCTCCGGCGGCACCTTGAGGACGCTGTCCATCTCCAGCCGGGCTCCGGCCACCTCCTGCTGGCTGGGGCTGTAGGTGCCCTCGGACTGGCGGCGCTTCCTGGCTGCCAGGATCCCTGAGAGGAGGCCCAGGAGGAGGAGGAGGAGGCAGGCGCAGGCCGCGGGCACGGCCACCTCCAGCAGCGGGAACGGCAGGGGCAGCGGCAGGCCCTTCTGCGAGAGACGCGGTAATGAGGGCTGGGGGCGCGGGTCCGGGCTGGGGGGGGGTCCCAAACTTCCTGATGGTCCAGGGAAGGGTGGGGATACGCCCTCACTCCCACGAGGACAGGAACCTCTGCTCTATTCTGTGAGCCGGTGAATTCCAAGCGCCCGCCACAGGTGGGTGGCACAGGGTAAGTCGCAGAGGAGAGAACAGAGGTTTTCCCCAGACCCAGGACCAGCAAGCCAGGACTGGCAGACCCCTCGTCTGCCCCCAGGGCCCAGGCCATGCCCAGGCCACCATCCTTCAGCCTTGAATTACAGCTCCAGGCCCTTCCTTTCCTGGCCACAGCGGGCCCTGCCACCCGGCCTCCCCCACCCGCTTCCCCCCTCCCTGCCATAAACCCAGCCAGTCAGAGGCAGTGGGGACTTGATCCCGCCCTGTCCCAGAAGGTGGTCTCCTTTCTTAGTGTCTGTGGAGACCTTGTTTCATCCCGGGGGAGGCGCCTCAGGCAGTATGTAGGAGACGCTCCCCGGCCAGGTGGCCTGTGGCGGGCGGGAGTGGAGGGGGCCCGCCCAGCTGAGGGCAAGCTCAGAACCCGCCAGGGTCTGCCCAGCAAGGGGACCTGAGACCAGGCTTTAGGGAGCTCCCAAACCTCTTCCCCTCTAGGCACAGAACAAGGATGCCCGCATCAAAGGCCTGGACCTTGGAAGCCCCCAAATCACCAAATTCTTAGATTCCAGAGCCCGAGGATCTGAGACTCTCTGGCCCTCCCTCTGTCCTGTGAAGCCTCTCGGCCACTGGGGCCTGGGTCCCAAGTCCCAGGACCCAGCCCTGAAGGAGGAAAGGCACCCAGGTCTGGAGAGCAGAGTTCCGACCAACCCAGAATGGGCCGTCCCCAGCCTCCGTGCACCCCCACCCCACCCCCGAGAGCTGTAAAGCCATTTCCTCACTTGGCCCCAAGAGGAGGGGAGGTAAGGGCGCCAGAGGCTGTAAAGTTCAACTTGAAAGGAAACATTCCCCAGAAGCAGAGGGGATTTGCGGGTTTATGACCAGGGCTGCCAGAAGCCTGTAGAGATCAAGGCTCTGCCCCTGCCTACCTCTCTCCCATCAGCTCCCACGGTGGGCTCGCGGCCCACTGGGCCTGTGGCACCGGTCCCGCCCCTTGGTGGAAAGCGGAGCCAGGGGGAGGTTCAAACTCAAGCTCCCCTCATCGATTGGGCCCCTCCTCAGCTGAGTCTCTGGCTGCTCCGGCTCAGAATCCAGAGCTCTCTAAGTCTTCCTACTCTGGAATCCTGGCACGCAAACCACTGGAGATTACAGGCCCTTGGAGCCACCAACCGAAACCCCAGAATCCTAAGATCCTGTGAGACCTGAGTCCTGGTCCCAGAGAAGATTTGGCAAAGCCCCACTGTTTCACGGCCAGTCCCCAAAGGGACGGTGGGGCCTCCCAGGCCCTCCCGGAGTCTCCTTCCCTCCTACTCCCTGCCGCAGGACAGCGCTGGTCCAGGCACAGCACCACGGGCTCTGTAGGTGCTCCCCCCACCCCCCGCCCAGACCATCTCACCGAAGTCCAGGACAGGGCCCTTGCCAAGCTCCCAGGCATCACTCACCACCACTTCGCAGAACCGGCCCGAGAACCTGGCACTGCAGATGCACTCGTACAGCCCACCCGCAGCCCGGCACGTGCCGCCGTTCACGCAGGGGTTGACCTTGCAGGGGACCTGACACCTGGAAGGCAAAGAAGGCGGGGGTCGGAGAGCTGCTCCCTCCTGGGGGCCTCTTGCTCCCCCATCGGCTTCAGCTTCTCAACGCCCCCTCCAAAATACACAGGTGTCTACCCGCTGTCACCATGCACGGTCCCCGCCTGGCAGGGCCCTGCCAGGTGACTGAGGCCAACTGTGACCTCCAGCACCGCCCCCCCCCCCTGTGTCCCAGCAATCACAACAGAGAACGGCCTGCTGGGGCAGAAGCGTCGGGGAGCCTGTGTGAGGGCAGCAGCCGAGGGATGCAGACGCCCTCTCTCTGCAATAGGCCCAGAACCTGCCCAGCTGTGTCTCCCTGGGTGGTGCTGAGATGGGCTCAGGGCTCAGGGATGGGCACTGGGGGCCGAGGCTGAGGTTGAGGCTGAGGCTGAGGTCAAGGGCAGGTGGATAAGGATGAGGGCTGAGGCTGGTGGATGAGGGCTGAGGGCTGAGGCCCTAAGAATCACCACCAGGCCACCACTTCCCCAGCGACAGCCTAACAAAGAATGGCCTTGGAAACTCCGGGAGGAAAGAGCTCAAGCGACAGAGGTGGGCCGTCCGGCACTGTGGGCACTGTGAGGGTTGAGAAGGTGATCAAGGGTCCACACCCCACTCTGTCTGCCCTGTCTGGAGGGGATCCAGGCTCCCCTCCCCTGCCCAGCTCCCAGGCCCACCTCTGGCCACCAAAGCCCTCCTGGCAGCTGCAGTTGGTCCCCTGGGGCCCACCCTCACAGGGGCCACCGTTGAGGCAGGTGAAGTTCAGGCTGCATTCCTCCGGCACGACAGGCGACCTGGGCAGAAAGCAGAGAGACCGCACTGGGTGGGGGCAGCACCCCGGGGACCTGGCCGGGCCCCCAGCCACCGAGGCTACTACAGGCCACCTGAGCCTCCATGTCCTCAGCTGTAGCGTCCAGGGCCCGCCTAATAGAGACCCGGATACCCGCCACGGAAGTGGTGTCCGAGGTGGAAAGGATGAGGCACGGGGCTGCCCTCCTGCGGCTCCAGTCCCCTCCCCCAACAAGGTGTACAACCTCCAGACCCAGGCTGGGAACATCTCCCTGGGCTTAGAGTCCCTGGAGAAGCTGAGGAACGTCAGAAATCTCCTTGGAACAAAAGCATGTTCCCAAACATAAAACTTGGGTGTGTGTGTGTGTATGTGTGTGTGTGTCACGCCTCTGCCAGACCACCCACCATAAGCTTGGCTCCAAAGGGAGCAGGAAGTCAAAACGAGACTGAAAAGGGGAAGCATCAAAGTCCAACCGGCTCCCTCGGCCCCTGTCATCCTCATAGGACTAACGGGTGAACGCGGACAGGTAGGGAAGCCTCCAGGTTTTTTTTCCAAACCTAGCTCTGGGTTTCCCCCCAGAGCTAGGTGGCATTGATCTCAAATTCAAAGTTATCTGGGTTTTACCTGGCAGCTCTAGGGGGCGGCTGTTCCCATTTCACAGATGAGGGCACAGAGGCTCAGAGAAGCGCCCACAGAACCAGAGCTGCGGATGCGGAGCCCGTGGACTTGGGTGCCCCACACCTGCCCCCGCCCGGGGAACCCACAGGGCCCCTCCGGCCCAGGCCGCCCGGGCCATCCGCACCTGCAGCGCGGGCCCACGAAGCCAGGCGGGCAGCGGCACTCGAAGCGGCCGTCAGGGCGCGAATGGCAGCGGCCACGAGCACAGGGTGCCGAGCGACACGGGTCCGCGCGGGCATCGCAGCGCAGGCCCTCCCAGCCCGGGACGCAGGAGCAGGCGAAGGCGTCAAAGAGGTCGCGGCAGCTGCCGCCGTGCAGGCAGGGCGAAGGGACACACACGCGTGCGCCGTGGCAGCCGAGGCGTGGGACCGGTGTCCCGGGCCAGGCTGAGAAGTGCTCTCGGGAGCCGGGGGCTGCGCCGGGTCGCGGGCGCGCCAGGGGCAGCGGGAGGCCGCCGACAGCCACGCGACCCAGGCAGCCGGTGAAGTTCTCCGCCAGCAGCAAGCGGGCGGCGCCGGGGCCGCGCAGGAAGCCCAGGTCACTGGCCAGGCCGCGCAGCGCCGCGGGCACGGTCGCCCCGTCCAGCCAGAGCAGCCAGCGCGACGCGGCGGCCCCCGGGCGCTCCATGGCCAGGCGCACGCGGTGCCAGGCGCCGTCGGCCACGCGCGGCCCGGACTCTGGCAGCACTGCCCCGGGCAGGCCTGGGCCGCTGCGCACGCTGGCCGCCAGCGAGCCGTTGCGGATGGCCAGCCAGATGGCCGCGTGGGCGCCCGCGGTGGCGCGCAGCAGCCCGGCCTCGGAGTCGCGTGTGCGAAAGGCCAGCGACAGGCCACTGAGCGACAGCCGTGACGACGCGTTGTGCCCGCTGAAGGTGGCCGCGGGGCCCTCACGGAAGGTGGCTTCACCCACACCTGCGGGGAGAGGGAGTGTTGGGAAGGCCCACGGGCAATGACACACCTGATCCCCAGGGCCCCGCTCATCTCGAGGGGGCACACCCACACCCCCATCATCCAATCCCAGGAGCCATCGCCCCCACCACCCTGGCTTCCACGGCTCATAATTCCCTACCAGCTTCTGGCAGCGTAGGGAGAGAGCTACCCTACCCCACCACGCCAGGCCCTCTCTACCCTCCAGGTCACGCACCACGCAATAATTCCTCTATCCCTTCCCTCTTCCGTGGAGTCTCAGCACTGAGGCTCACTATTCACTGCAGTCATCTCTTTTAAATGCAGATTTTTAAAATGCTGATCATGCATTTTAATAAAACGCACTCATCTTTCTAAAATGCTGATCACATCCCTCTCCTGTCTAAAACCAACCCGTGGCTCCCCACTTCCCTTAGGAAAAAGTTCTGAGCTGCCTGGTCTAGCTTTTAAGGCCCCTCCTGGCAATATCTGGACCTCAACACCTGTAACTGTGCTTCGGTTGTTCTTATAAACCCTAGGACTTTTGCATATGCTGTTGCCCCACCTGAAAATGTCCCCCTCTCCATGCCTAGTCAGTCTTTCTTGTCCTTGGAAACCTGGTGAGTGCTGTCTTCCTCCAGAAAACCTGCCCCTCTGGATGCAGTAGCCTAACCACACTGGGGCTGTTGGCACCCTGGTCTACTGCCTATGAGCCCTCAGGGTAAGGGTGGGCTCTAACCCAGCCTGGGTGTCCAGAACCCCGTATGTAGGCTGCCCAGAGCACACACTCACAGACAAAGCCATCGGGGACCTCCTCACAGGTGGCAGGCGGGAGGCAGGGCTGGCCAGGACACCACAGTTGCTGGGCACATGTTGGCCCCGTGAAGTTGACAGGGCAGGTGCAGTGGAAGTCATTCCAGGTGACGAGACAAATGCCACCATTGAGACAGGGGTCAGGCTGCAGAAAAATCAGGGCAGGGATTGGCTCAGGCGTCGGGCTAGCATCATCCCACCATAACCATCACTGTACGGGCTCTTCACGGAGCACCTACTACAAACACATGAACTCCTCACAAACACATAGAGAGGAAGTCACTATTGTCCCCGTTTTATAGATAAACTGAGGCTCAGAGAGAAGAAGCCACTTGCCTGGCTCATCCAGGCAGGAAATAGGGGAGCCAGAACTCACACTCGGGCCATTCCAATGCCAAGGTTGGTGTTTTGTCCATGGACCCAAGGACATCCCTGTCGTCCGCGCCCCCTCCCCCACAGTTCCCACAGAAAGGCTCAGGCAGCCCTCCGCCTAGGTCAGGGTATCTGTCTCACACCAAGACTGGGGAGGGGCCAGAGCAGAGGCCAGGAGCAGCTGGGCCGGGAGATCAGTGTGAATCCTGCTCTGTCACTCTCTAGCAGAGGAAACGTGGGCACAGCGCTTCACCTCCTGCCAGTCTCCTCACCAGAAGGACATGCTAACCCCCAGAGATGCAGGGTAGATCCCGAGAAAGGGACCCACTCCTTTTCCTGGGGAACTCACACTGCACGTGTCCTCGGAGACGCAGCCCATGGTGAGGTTCCGGGACTGCCTGCTGCCCAGCTCGCTGGGCTGGCTTGAGTTCCCCAGCAGCAGCGGAAAGAACGGGAGGTGGAGGTCATTGAGTCTCAGGTCCTGGAGGCAGCCTCGGAAGGGCCCACCCCAGGGCTGGGCGTCAGCAGGGAGGAGCCTTCCACCCACGTGCACCTGCTGCCCCAAGCCCTGCAGCTGGTCAGGCCCGAAGCTGAGCGTCACCAGGTGGCGGAGCCCATCGTCCCAGCGCCCAGGAAGCACGAGAGTAGGACTGCCCAGCACCTCGGCCTGGATCTGGCCCTCACTGAGGAATACTGTTAGCCCAGCTACTGAGTCGTTGGCAAGTTGGAGCAGCAGGCCAGCGGGTTCCCGAGTACGGAGGAGAAAGGACATGGTGAGGTTGGGGCCTGGCAGCTGGCGGAGCAGGAAGGAGGCAGAGCTCAGGGTGCCCCCCAAGCCAAAGGTGGCAGCAGGAACCTCTGCAGGGAGAGAGGATGTCGAGTGTGAGGCCTGTGGGCCAGGGGAAGGCCCACTCTCTGCCCCGGGGGCCCCACCTGCCTCGCTCCTCACCATCAGCGCAGGTAGGACCACTATAGGGCCGGGGGCATTTGCAGAGGAAGCGAGTCCACATGTCCACGCAGGCCCCTCCGTGGGCACAGGGTGGAGGCTGGCACTGTTCACGGCGCTCGCAGCCCAGGAGGACATTCTCGCCAAGGTCCTCGGGCAACAGGAGGTGTCCGTCCACGTACACGTCCTCGAGACAGCCTTCAAAGGCTGTGCCGCCCAGCTGGGCAGAGCAGAACCTGGCAGGCGTCGGTGCTTCAGAAGTCCCGGGAGCTGGGGCCACAGGACTAGAGGCCACACAGAGCCGGGCAGGGCAGTCCTCGTGCCAGAGCTGCAGCTCCAGGACCCCCAGGCGCAATGAAACCTCCACTTTGTGCCAGTGACCATCATTTAAAGCCAAGTCCGGCAGCTTCAGCGTTAGCGCAGTGGTGTTGCCGTGGCTCCAGAGGGTGGCCTGAAGTGTGCCCCCTGCCAGTGCCAGCTCCAAGCTATCCTGGGCGTCCGTGCGAGCAGCCAAGGCACCCGCAGGTAGTGTGGTGCGAAACCTCAGTGCCAGACCCCGGGGGCCGCCAGCTGGCACGGATGTCTGCACAGAGCTCCCGGCCACCACAGAGAAGGTGGTCTTCTGGCCACAGAAAGGTCCGTGAGTACCAGGTGGGCAATGGCAGGCGTAACTGTGGACCTCGGCCTTGAAGATGGGGATGCAGGTGGCAGCAGGTGGGCAAGTGTGGCCCTGGCAGCCGGTGAGCTGCACGGAACAGTCATGCCCACCCCAGGCCTCTGGGCACCGGCAGACATAGCCTGCCACAGTGTCGTCACACGTCCCGCCGTGGAGGCAGGGCTCCGACAGGCATTCGTCCACATCTTCCTGACATGCCAGGCCTTCAAGAGAGACCAGGTCAAGGCTCAGCACTCAAGGCAAGAACCGAGCACTCAAGGCAAAGCTTACATGCCTTGTGGGACGGGGATCTCAGCACCTAGTGACCGAACCAATTCCCAAAGGATTTCTCATGGTCGCCTAAGTCCCTGGAGGCTGGAATCCAAGATACCCCTTCCTTTCCCATGTCTGGTGGATCCCCATGCCCCGTGGATTCAATCCCCTAAACACTCACTGGTCTCGCCTTTTCTCCCATGCCACCTTTCTGACTCACCAGCTCACAGGGCCACAGTCTAATGTCCTCTACTTTGCCTGCCTTCAACCCCCTCTACCATCCATCTCCACAAGGAGTCAGAGGCCTATCTCCAAAGCATCACCTCGCCAGATTCGCCTGCTTAAGGTCCAATCACCTTGGCACTTAACACTCCTTACGGGCCGGGCTCTCCATGGCCCCAAGTCTCAACCCTGCTTCCTCCAAACCTTGAACTGCCTGTTCCTCTAAGCATTTCCTAGAAAATATTTCCCAGGGGCTTTGCTCGTAGTGTTTCTCTGCTTGGAATGCCTTCTCCTCACTTACCCAGTCAAACTCCTACTCATCCTGCAAAGCCCAAATTCAAAGGCCCCTAGGAAGCTTCTTAGATTCCCAGTCCCTAGCTCTTGTGTCACTCCCAACTCCTTGCCTAGACACAGCACCCAAGAACCCTGTACTGAAACTATCTGTTTACTCAGCTGAGATCTCCGGGGCCTGAATATGCCCAGCAAAGGGCTTGGTCTGGCTTTTGTAGACAAAGTATCAGAATGGGGGAGGAGGGGATGGATGGATGCACCCAGGCTCCATCCCCCAGTCCCTCTGCCCTGAGACCCCAGGCTGACTATGGAGGGGGTCACCTCACCCTCTCCTCCAAGGGCTCCCACACGAAGTACTTTGGCCCCAGCTTGGGTCAAAAGGCCAAAGCCCAACTCCAGCTCAGCCGGAGCCTCCACAAAACAACCAAGGCCAGCCCTTCCCATCATACCCCACCTAGAGGAGCCCAGGCCCAGAAAGGCCGCCAGGATTTGAACCCTGACCCCTGTCAGCCCCCAACCACCATAGCCTCCTTTTGAGGACAGCCAGCCACACCTCATCCTGCCCAAAGCCCCAGCCCTGCATACCTGCCAGGAGCCACAGGCCGCCCAGGAAAGTCCACAGAGCCCGCGGCCCCATCGCATTTCCCCATGGATGGCCAAGAGTGCCGGGCGGGTTGTGGGCCAGGGGAGCTAAGCTCCCCGCCTGACCAGCCACCTCCTTCAGAACTGGCTCAGGAATGCCAGGCACTGGCCTCCCCCAGGCCAGCACGACCCAAAAGGAGGATGGGGGTGGACAGTGGCAAGGAGCCCAGCCCTATGGTTGGGGTTCCCCCTCTCGGGCCCTGACCTCGGCTCTGACCTCCCTGTCATCCATCAGCTGAGCTCAGCTGGGGGAGGAGCTGGGCTCTGGCTGACACTGGCGAACCGCAGGGAACGACACCCCCTCTCTCAAACCTCCGTGACTTCATCTGTAAGAACTCCACCTCGTGGGGGTGTGATGAGGAGGGAACGAAATGCACAGAAATGCTCATCAGGGGTCGCGCCCGCTGTAGTGGGCCTGCCGGGTGCCTGCAAGGCCATTGCTTCCAGGCAGGACTTGGGGAGTCTCAGCCCACGGGGGGCAGTTGATGGGCTTCCTGGGTGGCTGCCCTGGGGCAGGGGACACTGAGCCCAGCATCTTTGGGCTGCTGAGTTGGGAGGGAGGGTGGTGATCAGCACCTCCTTGCCCTGGGCGGGGGAGCCAGTGCCCAGGAAACCTGCCAGGGAGAGGAGGCAGTGTGCCCAAGCAGGAATGCGGGCGGGCGCAGGGGAGGTGTCGCACACATTCCAGAGGGGGCAGGGACACCCGAGGAGGATGTGAGCACGTCTTTGGGTTCACCAGCGTCCTGGAATAGGTATCTGCGTGTCTAAGCATCTGCTGTACCCGAGGCAGGGAGAGGCTTTCTGCAACCCAGCTCCTGCCTGATAGGCCCCAGCTCTGCAGAGGTCAAGTTCACCCTTCTATCTGTGATCCCCTCCTTTACTCTTCTGTCCTGTCCCTGCAGGGGCCCTGGGCCTCTGCCCTGCCCTAGGATGTCAGGTGCTTAAGGTTCTCTTTGCCCATCACTCCACACATTGGCTCCAGCTGCCAGGACTGTACCCATGAACCCTGGTCACTGGTTCTTCCTGGGCCCCAGACTTCGGACCACCAGCCCCCATCCTGGCTCCTCCCTGTGGGTGCTCCGCAGACACTTGGACTTGGTCTAGACAAGTATGGACACCCAACCAACATCACCCAGGGCAGAAGCAGCCAGCATCTCTGGCCCTTCTCACTCATGCCTGGACTAACCCCCAGGGCCTCCAGAACTCCCCCCCCACCCCCGAAATAGTTCTCAACCCACTTAGTTCCCTCCACTTTCGCCTCCAAAGCCCAGGTCCCCGCTCAGCCCTTCTAGCTGTCCCCAGCACGTCCACCTTCTTCCTGCTCTCCTTGTCCCCATCAACCCAGCCTCCATGCATCAGCCAGAGGAAGTTTCTCAGCCCAGGCCCCCCGATCTGCCCTTGCCCTGTCCTGGATGCCCACCCTGCCCCCCGCACCTGTGTAGCCATCTGGACAGTGGCACTGGAAGCCGTTGGGCAGGTCCTGGCAGCGGCCACCATGGAGGCATGGCTGTGAGGCACACTCGTCCACATCCACGCCACATTCGTCCCCTGCAAGAGGGCCAGCTGTGGTTCCCACCTGTGCCCTCAGAACCAGAGAGCTGGAAGAGCCCATTTTAGAACTGTGGAGACTGAGGCCCAGGGAGAAGTGCTAACACAGGCGGGCTGCACCTGTGTAACCGAGCCAGGCCTCGAGCGGAGCCCTGGCATTCCCCCCCACCCCCATCCACACGCCAGCGGGCCCGCTTTCCCGGTAGGGTGGAAGGGGACTCACCCTCAAAGCCGGGAGGGCAGCGGCACAGGAAGCCGGCAGCGTGGCGGAAGCTGAAGGTGCCGGGGAAGGTGGCCTGGGCGCCTCCGTAGAGCGCCGGGTCTGAGCGCTGCAGGCATTGCCCCCCGTGCTGGCAGGGGCCCGACTCGCACTCATCCTCATCCACCTCGCACTGCGGGCCGCTGTAGCCTGGGGGCACACGCGCGTAGGTAGCAGGTCACACGGGATCTCGGGGGAGCACCCCTCCGCTGCTGCCGGCCAACGCGGGGCCAGGCTGGAGCGACTGCTCAGAATACGCTCACCGATGGGGTGAGGGACGGGGACACTGAGGACAGTGGGAACGACCGCGGCAGGCGGTCAGCGTCCTGTTACTATCACTGCTAGTACTACGGAGCCCTTCGCACGTGCCAAGGCTTCACGGGCATTTCACCTCGACCCTCCTCGCAACAATGCTCGGAGCAGCTGCTGCGATTAGCCCGGTTTTGCAGATCCCCGCAGAAGTGACGCTCAGAGAAGCCGCAGTCACAGACACACCGGGAGGGCGGAAAAGCCCTGGCGCACACCTCCCGGGCGCCCACGCGGCGCCACCGGGGCGCGAGCACACGCACGCGCACGCACGCACGCGCACGCACACGCACCTGGCCAGCAGAGGCAGCGGAAGCTCCCGAGGCCCTCGAGGCAGGACGCGTTGTTCGCGCAGGGCGCCGACTCGCACTCCAGTACCTCCTGCTCGCAGCGCGCGCCCTCGTAGCCCGTGTAGGCACAGTCGCACCGGAACCTGGAGCAGAGCGGGGCGCAGGCCCGGCTGAGCGCGCCCTGAGCCTCCACCCGCCTCCACCTGCCCGGCTCTGGCGTGCAGCCTCCTCCGCCCCCGCGCCACGGGGCCGCGGCCGCCCGCTCCCGCAGCTCACCCGTTGACCAGGTCGTGGCACTCGCCCCCGTGCGCGCACGGCTGGCTCTGGCACTCGTCCAGGTCCAGCTGGCAGCTGGCGCCCCCATAGCCTGGCGCGCACACGCAGCGGTAGGAGCCCACGCCGTCCAGGCACGAGCCGCCGTGCAGACAGGGCGCCGAGGCACACTCGTCCACCTCCTCCTCGCAGGTCACCCCTGGACAGGGCCGGAGACACAGACAGACAGATGGACACCCGGAGGGAGGTCGAACGAGGCCCAGGCAGGCCGACCTGCAAGCAGCTTCAGACAGCTATAAGGAGCGGAAACCTGAAGATCCCGAGAGAATCCGTTGGTCCCTTCGTCCGGAGGAGGTATCTCTTGAGCCGGCAACAGCAATGAGGTAGAAACGGGACGGCCGTCCCTGCCTCCTGAGCTCACAGCCGTGGAGCTGGGGAGACGGGGAAGAGGTCGATAGGACATAGATGCTAATTTTTCACTGTGATAAGCTCAGCAGTGGGAGCATAGTGGATCCCCTAAAAGCAAGACCCAGGGTTCCGGCCTGGACAGCTGGAGTCAGGGAAGGCTTCCTGGAAGAAGAAACTTTTGAATGATGAGTAAGAATTCACTGGATTGGGCCGGGGCTGTGCAGGGATTTGGCTTCCAGGCTGGGGAACTGGCCCAGACTAGCTTGGGGCAGAGGCATGATGTCCTCAGAAAGGGGAACAGGGAGGGTTAGGAGCAGAGGACAGAGCAGAGGAGGTCAGGGAGGGCTGGGGGCTGCGGTGGCCTCGGGGGCGCCAATCTGGGCTTATCCTAAAAGTCGGAAGCCACTGAGTTACACGATTCTATCTACACTGTGGAAGGCTCACTCTGCCGGCTTTGAAGAGAGTGTAGAGAGGGGCTCCGTCGGGGAGGGACAGGCCCCAGTGAGAACTGCTGCAGTGACCAGCTCCTTCTGGTTTCCCCTGCGCCTTCTTGCTTCTAAAACCCCAAACCCAGGGAAGCCCCTCTGCCTGGGCCAAACTGAGACATCTGGGCGGCCCTCAGGGATCAGGAGACGTGTGGAGACGAGGGGAGATGGAGAATCTCAGGGTTTGGGGATGTACTGCCTGAGTTCATCGGGGGGCCCACATGTCACAGTGGACCCCAGAAGCCCTGCCCCCAACTACGATAGGGTTGGCCCTGGGGGACCAGGGACCCAGCTGGCTCCAGCTGGAACCTTCCACCCCCTTCCCAGCTCAGTGAGCACCAAACACAGCCCCTCCCTCCCGTGACCCCTCACTCCTCCCGCCCCAGTCCCACTCCCACCCTCTGTGCCAGGGGGAGCCAGGCCCCAGCCGCCTGGAATCCCAGCCTCCCCCGCCCGGCTCTGACCGGAGGGAGGAGGAGCGCAGTGAGTCATGGCAGACTGCCCCCGCTCGCAGCCGCAGCTCACCCAGAGTGTGCTCCCCAGGGCCCCCTGGGCACGTCTGGTGCATGCACCTGCTGGCCCACACACGTCCATGGATGCACTCCGGGAGCCCAGACACCCGCAGACAGAGACACACACAGGCCCCTCACGTGACCTCCCTCACACACGCAAAGCTGACACTCCAACCAGACTCTCAGACCGTGAGGAGGATACGTGGGACCCATTTCCAGAGTCCGTCCCAAAGTGCCTCACTATACGCTCCCTCCCCTGGGAGCCGGCCCCCCCAGGGTGCACCCCTTACTCTGAGACGACCTCAAACTACCTTCTCAGAGCAGAGTTGTCTGAATTCGGGGTTGAACTAGAACTGGGAGTGTCTATGCTGCAGGGTCCCCGCTGCCCTGTGCAGAGCCTCTCGCAGACCTGTGCCTAGCTGCTCCCCACTTCCTGGCTTCCGTACAGTCCGTCCATTCTGTGGGAAGCCCCAGAGCAGAATACCCCAGAGTTTCCAGGATGCCTTGGCGGCTGGGGGTGGGGGTGGAGGGGGGCTCTCTAAGCTAAAGTCAAAGCTCAGTGCGTCATTTTACAGCCTGAGCCACCGATGGGATGGACATCACAGACCTCCGTCCAGGACGTGAGGCCATTACCTGCATAGCCAAGGGGACAGCGGCACTCGTAGCGATCAGCCAGGTTGTGGCAGGTGGCCCCGTGGTGACAGGGCCGGGAGGCACACTCATCGATGTCTAGCTCGCAGCGTGGGCCCTGGAACCCGGGCACGCAGTAGCAGCGGAAGCCGTGGGGGTCTGGACCCTGGGGCACGCACAGAGCGCCGTGGTGGCAGGGCCGGGTGGCACAGCCCTGGGGCTCCGTGGGCCCGCAGGTGTAGCTGCCGTTCTCCGTAGCCTGGCACACGGTCCCTGGAGCACACGGGGCTGAGGCACAGACACTTGGGGCCTCCGAAGGCACCATTCCTGTAAAGAGAGAAAAAGGGCTGGGCGGGGTAGACCAGGACGCTCCGCTCCCCACTGTCCGGCCCAGCCCAGACCACAGAGCCAGAAAGCAGGAGGGGTCTGTCTGCTTTCAGGAGGCTAGACGGAGGGCCACGGGCTCTACAAGCTGCATCCCCAACGCCCCTGCACAACTACAGCTCGAACTGAGACTGGTTCAGGAGGGTCTCTGTGAAGGGGGGGACCAGAAGCTTCCACTGCCACCACCCCAGCTCCCCTCCCCCACCGTGCCCCAGCAGGACTAGAGGAAATGCAGGAGGGTCTCTGCGAAGGGGAATGGACCGGATACTTACCCACCCCCGCACCATGCCTCAGCAGGACTGGAGGACAGACGCTCTCAGACCCTGAGAGCTTTGCGCCCTGCTCATCCCCTCCTCGCAGAGCCCCTTTTGGGCAGGCACTGTTGTGCCCATTTTACAAGAGAGCAAACTGAGGCTCAAGCGAGAGAGTGAAGACCTTTTTATTTATTTCACAGAAAGAGAGGGTGTGCAAGCGGGGTCGGGGGGTGTGAAGCAGGCTCCCCGCCGAGCAGGAGTGGGGCTCCATCCCAAATCCCTGAGATCCTGACCCGAGCCAAGGGCAGACCCTTACCTGACTGAGCCGCCCTGGGGCCCCGAAAGTAAAGACTCTTGCCTGAGCCTCACAGCAAGTTACTAGGACAGCCTAGGAGCCTATCCCAGGTTTCATCACCTCCAACCGCCCACCTCTCCTGCTGGGGGTCTGGCAACTCCATCCCAGAGTGAAACCGGAGATGGAGAACTTCAAAGGCAAGGACTGGGAACTGGGCACCGCCCCCCCCCAACCCGGGCCCTCCTCCCAGCCTCCACTCGCTCCCTGCTTGGGGGCCTGGAAACTCTCCGGGGATCCCTGGCCCTCACTCTGTTCCCTGCCTCAGCAAGCGGCTGACCAGTCCGCCTGGCCAAGGTCACAGGGTACAGGACAGCTGGGTCAGACCACTGCTGCCTCCACCACGCCACAGGGTCACCTGCTAGTCTGGAAGCCAAGCCCCTAGAAGAGTCAGCCCCGTCCCCTCCTGAGAGCCTGCATGGCTGGTGAAGAACTTAGGCTTTGAAGCAGAACTGCCCTGGGTTCAGATCCCTGCTTAGTTACCAGCTCTGAGACCCCAGCAGGTCCTTTTTCCTGCTGAGCCTCTGTCTCTCATCAGAGAGGGGATGAACACAGGGCAGGCCTCGCAGCACGGGGGCGGATTCAGAGCCTCAGGTACTGCTGCTGGCCACTCGCAGGACCTCAGTAAGAGCTGGGGGAGGGGAACCGCCATAAAGCAGGAGGCACCCCCAACCTGGGGCTCTGAGAGGCGCCCCTCCCCTGCCCAGGTTGTCATCCAGACACTAACCAGGCCTAGAACAGCTTCAGGCCCTGCACCTCCCTTCCCCCACCTTGGTGAAGACCCCCCAGATAAGGCTCAGCGGCATCCACATTCCACCAGGCAGGGCCTTCCACTGGCCAACCCCCGCCCTTCCCAGCCCCAGGGCAGGCTAGGGGACAGGGATGTGGAGACACAGACCTTGGCAGCAGAGAGAGAACCTGGCTGGCACTCCCCAGTGCCCAGAGCACCTGGTACAGCTGGGCATGGGCTCACTCACTCCCTAACGGTGGGCCACCAGCGTGCACCCAGGGCTAAGCATGTGGCAAGGGGGCAGAGGGGCTGAAACACCGTCAGGCCAAGATGACCGTGTGGGGCTCTAGTGATGTCCACAGCCCCTCTCTGACCACTGTTCCCTCCCCAGCTCAGGGCATCCATCCCAGCCCCCTCCCCCAAGCCTGGCCATGTAGGTGAGGGCCGAGGAGTCTGGGCCTCTCTTGGAGCAGCTTCTGGGCAGCTCAGCTTTCTTTTCCCCACCGCAGCCGCGGTGGCTGATCTGTTTAGAGCCATGTCCTTTAGGGCTAGATGGGCATCAGACAGGCCTGGCTTCTGCGGTTTGAACAGTGCCACCTCATGCTGTGAGAAACCACAGAGGGGACAAGAGTGAAGGCCTGGCCGCCAGTGAGGCTTCATGAAGGGCTGTGGCCATTTTGATCAGGCTCTGGATCACCATGGGAGCAGGTGGCCCAGGACCCTATATGCTGGTGCCCCACGGAGTCGGAGTCTAGTGACAGGCGAGGAAGAAGCTCCTCCAGTGAGAGTCAGGCAGAGAGGAAGGAAGCTGCTTATCCCACGGGGCACGCAGTAGCACCAAAAGCCTGGATGGGAGACACCCCTCTTTCCTGTATACTCCGTTATCTTCCCGTTCCCCGTAGCAGACGCAGAGAACTGCTATTCCTGTTCTACAGCTGAGGGAAAGGACCTCAAAGACGAAGGGACTGCCCTGTCCCCAGCCTGTGAGGGGCTGGAATCCAAACCAGGTCCCACTACTCCAGGCCTTCACCCCAGGGCTTCTGAACCTCCGGCCTGTATTAAGGATACAGATTTATGGGGGTGCCTGGGTGGCACGGTCAGTGAACCTCTTGGTTTCAGCTCAGGTCGTGATCTCAGGGTCGTGAAATCGAGCCCTGCATCATCGGGTTCCGTGCTCAGGGGGAGTCTGCCTAAGATTCCTCCTCCCCTCTGAAAAAAATAAATAGATCTTTTAAAGACAGAGAGAGAATGAGAAAGAAAGAATACAGATTTCTGGCCCTGTACTCCAGACCTAGAGATTCAGAGCTATTGGGCCTGGGCCCAGAGAATCTGCATTGCCCCAAGCTCCTTGGGGAACCCTTTGCACATGGAGGCCTTGGAACCGCTGGCCTCAGTCTGGCGGGAGTGACACCAGAAGGCCAGGCCAGCCATGGGCTGGGAGGTGGAGGTGAGGGCAATGGGGCAGAGGGGGGCAGGCCCTGGGCCAGGCTGGGGGCGTGGCCTGTTGCCAGGGTGACGAGGGGCCTGTGCTTATCTTTACAAATCCCTCCTGACCTCTCAGGCTGCCTGGGACAACCGGGCAGGGGAGGGATTAAGGGACACACGCCCCTCCCCTTCGATCTGCTGCCCTGTCCCCGGGGAAGGCCCAGATCCCACCACCAAGAAGGGAGGACGATTGTCCTATGATAACAGCACCCGTTTGTTGAGTGCGTACTATGCGCCGGGAGCCGTGCTTAGGTCTGTGACTGCGTGACTACCATGGATTCAAACCAGGAAGGGTGGGTGCTGTTAAGAAAAGTTCTGTTTTCTAACTCGGAGAGTTTATAAACTTGCCTCAAATCTGCCCTCAAAAAACTAAGAAGCAGGTTGTCTCCAGACTCCTGAAAGACCCACATCTCCCAAGGCATGTGAAATCCCCACTTTGCAAACTCTACATTGCCACCCATTGTCATCTCAGGGCATCCCAGATCACAGGAAAAAGTCTCTGAAGGTTGGCACAAGGGTGGAGGTCCCCGGATGGGCCTAGGCAGAGCGGTCAGGTTTCCCTCTTTAAGCAGAACCGGGCTGTGGGCAACCCACTGTGCTTCTGTGGGCTCCTTGCTAAGGGCCTACTAACTCCTACTTTATGTGCACTTGTGGCTTGTGTATAATCACTGAACAGGTATCCAAGAGTTAAATTACTCAGGATTTAATTGCAGCAGGATAAACTGAGCTTTTGTATGGCTCAGGTACTACACATTTATGTGCACTTATAACAGACCTTGTGATAACTCCTGACGGCTGATGGGAAATGTTTACCGAGGGTGAGTTTTGAGAAGCTTCTTGTCTTAACGTGGCAAGAAAGGATATTTCTAAGAAGTGGCCCGAAATCGGGGCACCTGGGTGGCTCAGTGGGTTAAGGCCTCTGCTTTCAGCTTGGGTCATGGTCTCAGGGTCCTGGGATCGAGCCCCACATCGGGCTCTCTGCTCGGCAGGGAGCCTGCTTCCTCCTCTCTCTCTGCCTGCCTCTCTGCCTACTTGCGATCTCTGTCTGTCAAATAAATAAATAAAATCTTAAAAAAAAAAAAAAGAAGTGGCCCGAGATCTTGTAAGATGTGGGAGCTTCTGAGGGGCAGACACTGCTCATCTAATCCCACTAGACCCCCAGGACAGGAGTGAACCCCCACTACCCCACAGCCACCAGGAAAGGGCTAAGTTACCCTAACAAGATGGGACAGTTTGGAATACTCTAACACAAAAATGTTTAACACCCCCCCCCCGAGGCTAAAAGGGGGGTTCAATATTGATAATTTTGGTAACGATAGCAGGTGACAATGGCTGCCATGATTCACCACCCACCCTGTGCCCGGCCTATTGGGTCTCAGAGCCCAAGTCCATGGAGACACTTTCTCATGGGGCTCTGCCACCCAAGCCAGTCACTTTTATGAGTGGTCTCTGGGCTAACATGTCCTTGGAAACTGCAAGCCAAACTGAGTTGGAGAACCACTGTGTTTTCCCATCAGATCCCGCAGAGTTAGCTGGGCGGCCCCCTGAAGGCGTAGAGGAACAGAGAAGGGACGTGGCTTAAATAGGCAGGTACTGAGCACAGTAGCTGTGCGACTTGAGGCAAGTCCCTAATCCTCTCCGGGCCTCATTTCTTCCTCTATAAACTGGGGGGGTTAGCGCTGGCCTCACACAGCTGGGGGAGATTCTCAGTCTGTCATGTGGGGCCCCCGGCTGGCGCTGTCGGTACAGCATGGGACTCTCGATCTCAGGGTGGGAAGTTCAAGCCCTGTGTCGGGTACAGGGGTGACTTAAAATTGATAAAGAGATTTTTTAAAATCTTTAGTAGGGGCGCCTGGGTGGCTCAGTGGGTTAAAGCCGCTGCCTTTGGCTCAGGTCATGATCTCAGGGTCCTGGGGTTGAGCCCCACATAGGCTCTCTGCTCAGCAGGGAGCCTGCTTCCTCATCTCTCTCTGCCTGCCTCTCTGCTTACTTGTGATCTCTGTCTGTCAAATAAATAAATAAAATCTTAAAAAAAAAAAAAATCCTTAGTTAGAAAAACAACAAAAAGACGAAGTCCCTCACGGCAACCCATTAGCATATCTCCCAGGGGTGGCCGTCCGGCCGTGCTCTTTATTCACCGACCAACAATCCTTTACTTGGAGCAAACTCTGTCTAGCCAGCCAGTCCTGACGCTGGTTCACATGTGCGTGGCTCCCCTCACCCGCCGTCCCTGCCTCTCTGCCTCCATCCCACAGCCCCCCCCCGCCCCACCCCCAGCACTGGGGGGAGGAGGGGCCAGACGTGGGGACAGGACTGCTGCCCTTTGTCAGCCAGGCTCCCGGGCTGTGAGAGCCCAGCCCGCCCCCATTGTCCTCCAAGATGCTTGGTCCTCTCCACAGAAACCAGCCAGGCTTTTGTGGCAGAGCGGGCCCAGGATGGAGGGGCTCAGCTCAGGGCCTGGCAAGCCTAGGAGGCAGAGCCAGGGGCCCAGGGCTTCCAGAAAGCTCCTCCCCTCAAGGATGGAAATTACTTTCCCAGGGACACGGTCCCCAGCCCCTCTCTTCCTGGCAGCCAGGCCTCGGGCGCTGGTATCCAGGAATGCTTGTGCTCATGGTGCCCTCACCCCAGCTTTGGGGGATCCCCAGGGAGTGGGCTCCCTGCAAAGAAATCACAGTGAGAACAGCCGCTCCCAGGCACCCTAGCAGGGTTAGATTGGGGTGAGCCTGTCCCTCCGTGGCCACTTTTTCTGCAGCATCCGTCTCCTTTGTGTTCACGCGAACATGTGTCTGAGTGTGAGTGCACATGTCACTGTCCGTACCCTGGTGTGTGCAGGCACCCATCACACACCTGGAGGGCCGTGTGTATTTGTGTGTGAGTGCACGTGGCCCCTGCTCACGTGGTGAGTTGTGCCCTTGTACGTGCCACACCAGCGTGCAGGTGCATGTGTACGTGGTAGGGCAGGGGGCAGAGAGCAGATTCCACGGAATCCAAGATTCCGTGCCCCTCCTGTGCAGGGAGCCGGCCCTCGGCTCCTCTCCTGAGCCTGGGATCCGGGATCCGAGTCAGGAGGCCCGCTCCTCAGCCCCGGTCCCTGCCTGCGCCTCAGGGTCCTTCCCTACAAAGTGGGGTCCTCATCCTCCCCAGGGGCCCTTCAGAGAGGAGGAGACAACGGTGTTGTGAGTAGGCCCCATGAATGGGGAGGAGGGCCCTAGGTCGGGGCCTGGGGAGGCTTGACCTCCCACCCTGGGAGTCGGAGAGGTGCCCCCCACCCCCGCCCGCAGTGAAGTCCAGGCCACCGGCCCTGGGTTGGCTCCCTCCGCCAGCCAGCAGCGGAGGCGGGGTCAGGGGACTTCCCAGGCCTGGCCCCGTAGCTATAGTGACCAAGACAAAGCGTCCCCAAGACCCCCCAGGAAGAAGTCCAGGCTGCGGGCAGCACATGTGAATCCTCTCGGACAAAAGCAAAACCGTTTGGCGAACAGGGTCTGGCTTAGGAAGCCCTTTCAGCCAGGTCGGGAATGCCGGGGAGGGGGCGGCAGGGGACACACGTGCTCCCCAGTGCCTGGCCACCCCCCAGGGGCCCCAGAGCACCCTCAGGCCCCAGTGCAGGCAAGGGAACACACACGTGGAGTGGATGCAGGTGGACGTGGACGCTGGGCTCCCCTGGCCCCCTTCCCCCTCCCTACCTTGATCCACGGGGCTGGGGTCTGCTGCCCCCGCCCCGGCTCCCCTTGTGGAGAGCTAAGACACAGCTCAACCCACTTGACAACTTATACCCCACAACTTGTGCTCGGTCGCAGCCCACCACACCCAGAAAGCCTCAGACAAGGACTCTGAGCTCAGCCGGGACAGCTCACAACTTCATGCACCCATAGCCCGGCGCACACTCACAACAGACTCGGGGATGAGACGCCCACTACCTGAAACCCCCGGCTCCCAGCCTCAGCCCGGGGCTTCCCAGTCCCAACACCGCTCCCAGGCCGCAGCGCCCCAACCCACGGCCCCTTCACAAAGGCCCCCGGCCACCCAGCAACCCCCCAAGGCCCAGGACACACACTCCACACAGGCCCGGGGTATCTGCGCTGGGAGACAGAGACAGACCCAGTCCCAGTCCCCCGCCCCCACCGCCACCCCAAGGCTTGTGCCCCAACTCACCACCCAGGAGGGCGAGGGCCGGAGCCAAGAGCAACAGCCACAGCAGGAGAGGGGCCAGGGGCCTGGAGGCCGGGGTCCCAGGCCTGGCCAGCGCCATGGCAGCGCGCTCAGCTCCCGGCTGTGGGAACAGGCGGCCTGGCTGGCTCCGCACCCCCCTCTCCCTCCAACCAGCACTAATGCCGTGGACAGAGGCCCGGCCCCTCCCTCCCTCCCCTCCCGCCTCCTCCCCCACCCCAGGCCCTCCCGGGCTGCTCCACTGGGAACAGATTCTAGAGGAGGGGTCGGACCCACCCCGTCTCCCCAAGCTCCAGGGCTCCAGAGAGACCTCGGGGCCCTGCAGGTCTGACCCGATCCTTGTGCACCCCCCTTCCCCCCTCCTCCCACCTCTCAGGTCCTGCTGCCTCAGCCTCCTGGCTGGGGAGGCTTTCTGTTCTTTTCCCAGATGATGCCCGCTACTCCCAAGTCCTAGGTTATCCCAGCCCGCCGAACACGCCCCCATCTCTCCTCAGCCTCCGGCCCCCCTGCCCAGCCCAGGGCTGAGCAGCCAGCAGCCTCCCAGACCTCCTCTTGGCTCAGAAGCCCCAGCCCTTCCCACCCAGCTCGTTCCCTCCCGCTGCTCCCCACCTGAACAGGTACCCCCCAGCCTGCAGCCAAGGCCCCCTTCCCCTCCCCACACTCCGCCCACCAGCCCCTGGTGGCTCTTCCTTCTCACTCTTAATCCCACCCCTCTCCTTGACCTATGCTCACAAACCGCCCCTCCCAGTGGGGCCCTCAGGATAAGGCCCCTGGCTCCCTTCATCCTCACCAGCCAAGGTGAACCTTTTCAATTTCTCCCCTTTGGCCTAAATCTTTGCCTCTGCCATTCATAACTCTGGAAACCTCACTGCAATCCAAGGCACCCCATTCTAGTGAATGGCAGTTCCAACTAAGCGAATTTTCCCGCTCCCCTGCTGGGAAGTCCTTCTTGTTGTCTAACCTTATAGTCTCCTGCTGCACTTGATGTTTGCTTGCTGCCGGCTGGAAAAGGGAATGTTGCTTGCAGGGGTGGAGGGGTGTTCTTTGGGGGACCTGGACTCAGGAATCCCGTGGTGGGCTCTGGGATGTGCCCTGACCTCTGGAGGGCACAGCCTGGAGAGATAGACCTGAGCCGTGAATGAGGGAGCTCAGGCTGTGCTAGCAGGTCCACGGAGGGAGGGAGTGAGAAGGGCAGTGGGCATCACACACTCATGGGTGGCCCAGAGCCACGCTGGTCCTCCAACCCTAGCAAAGTGCTCAGAAAGGGAGCCAAAGACCTGGGTGGACCCCTGGTCCACATCCCACATCATCCCCACCTGGAGTCTTGTTTCCTCTGGGATGGGAGATGCTCCTTGGTTTCTGGGACTCTCCTCAGAGGGTCCCTGCCTCTCACACACCAGGAGCTCCCACCACCCTCAAGACCCTCCTCCACCTTGTGAGAAGAGCGCAGACCCCGCCGCTAAAGAGATCCCAGTTTGAGCACAGCTCTACCACTGATTGGCCGAGTCATCTCAGCACGTGACTTCCTCCCCAGGCCTCAGTTTCCTCATCTGTATAATGGAAATAACAGTTCCCATCTGGTAAAGCTTTAATGAGCTGAAGCGGCAGTGAAACTTCTGTTCATTCTGTGTCCCAGAGGTTCCTGAGCGTTCCAAGCAGCCCGGGGAGCTGCGCACAGAACGGAAGGGCTCCCATCCCCCCTCCCCCCATCCACCCCCGGTCCCCGGCCGGCCGCAGACACAGACATGTGGCTTTTACACTGAACCCTGAGGTCAGCAGGACGCCAGTCCCAACGCCCCCCGCGCCCCGCCCCTGTCCCGCAGCTGCTGT
The DNA here is from genome assembly GCF_964662115.1 of Mustela nivalis. Lineage (NCBI taxonomy): Eukaryota > Metazoa > Chordata > Mammalia > Carnivora > Mustelidae > Mustela > Mustela nivalis. The sequence continues at coordinate 82,218,297 of NC_139032.1, read as the reverse complement.
GCGCCACCGTGTGGCCAGACCTGGGAGTGCCGTGCGAGGTCGGGAGGGCACTGGATGGGCGGAGGCGGACGCCGAGGGATGGATGCGGAAACTCAGCGCGCGCGCGGGAGCCCCATGGAAGCGAGGCGGCGGCGGCTGGGGAGCCACCGCTTGGCAGGAGGCCGAGGTCAGACGGGGGCAGGCCGTCCTGCCGCCCTCCCTGTTCGTGAGCGTGGGCCAGCCCCGCCCGACTGGGTAGGAGTGTTTCCCCACCCAGTTCCCCTTGGGGGGCGGCTGTGAAGGTGGAGGGGGACCTTGTTTTACCCCCTCAACAATACTGCAAGGTCAGCGCTGTCCCCATTTGACAGATGAGGAAACGGAGGCTCGGGAAGGTGGGATTGGCTGCTGGGGCCCCACAGCTGCTCCGTGCAGGGGCGGGATTCCAGCTCGGACACCAGCCCTTTCCACTTCTCGAGTCTTCGCCTCCAGGCTGAGTAAATGCCCTCGAGGATTCGCTCTGCTCGGGAGCTACTTGCTGACTTCCTCCTGGTCGGGGGCGCCCAGCAAGAGGAGCCGAGGGGGATGTGACAGGAAAGCTTCGTGCTGGGTGGCCCCCACTTTGTAGGAATCCTGAATCGGCTCTCTTCCCCCAGGCAGGGTTTTGTGGGTCTCTTTTAGTTTTTCGATCCTCGTTTCCCCCATGCGGCAGTTGGGATCACAGTATCCATCGCAGTGCTCCGAGCGGGCTGCCGGCCCCGGGCGCCGTCCGGGGGAAGCGGATGCACCGCCCCCACCCCAGCCGCTGCTCCCCGCTGAGGGGGTCTCCAGGAGGGATGCCTCTGGGCCCTTCCAAGTGCCGCCGGCCCTGGATCCTCCCCCCCACCACCAGGGGCCTGCATCTCCCTTTTCAGGGGACCCTGTTGGTTATTCTGTCTCCCACTCTCCACACCTAGGGGGGAGGGACCCCTCCTCCCCCCATACGGCCCACTGATTCCCAAGGACTTCCGGCCCCTGGCTTCCCGGAAGTGGCCCGTGGTGGCACAGCAGGAGAGAAGAGAGAGGGAGGAGGGGAAAGCCCGGGGTGTTTCCTCCCTCTCTGCCACCCCTCGCGCCCCACCGCCCTCCACCCCACTGCCCGGCGGCGATGCTGCTGAGGACCGCTCCAAGCACAGGCCCCTTTGTTGCTTCAGCTCTCACCAGCGCAGGAACCCAGTTCCCTTTGTGGCCAAGTGGGACCCCCTTTAGCCCTGACCTCCCTGACCTTTCAGAGGCCTTCCCCACTCTCGCCCTCTCCCTTCTTCTTAGAACATTTTCCCCTGGCTTCCCTCCTACTTTCCTGGCTATCCCTTGCTCTCTCTTTCCTCCCCAAATGTTGGGGTGCGTGGGGATCTGCTCCCAGCCCCCTGCCCTTCTCACACCTCCCTCCCTGGGTGAGCCCGAGGATGCTTGTGAGCTCTCTGCCAGCAGATTTTTTTTTTTAATATTTTATTTATTTTACAAGTACGCAGAGAGGCAAGCAGAGAGAGAGAGAGGAGGAAGCAGGCTCCCTGCTGAGCAGAGAACCCGATGCGGGACTCAATCCCAGGACCCTGAGATCATGACCTGAGCTGAAGGCAGAGGCTTAACCCACTGAGCCACCCAGGCACCATGCCAGCGGTTTTTAACCATGTCAGTTCCCCCCTTGATAGGTATCTCCTATCACCCTTTACTCCCCTGCAATGAAATAGCATAGGTATGCATATAATTCCCCAAGGAGATTCACCCCAACGCCTTAACCAAAATATCACAATGAGCCATCATAGGCTAATGGTGAAGTACACAAAAACTGGTTCAAATCCTGGCTTCTACACTTTCCAACTGTGTGATCTTGGGTAAGTCCCTTACCCTCTCTGTGCCTCAGTTAGCATTCCAGTTAAAAAAAAAAAAAAGGTGGAGGGGGGGAGAGGAGGATTTTTTTTCCCTCTATGTAGTACTTAGCTGCAAAGGGTTATTATGAGGATTAAGTGAGTAATTATTCATGAAGTATTTAGAACAGTGCCCGGCACATGCTAAGAGCTGAGCAAGTTCTGATTAAATTAATAAGGAAAGTAATTTAAGAGGAGGTGTATTTCAAGTTGTAAATACTTTCATTGACTACACTAGAAAGACATGATAAAATAACAAGACGCCTGTACCTATATATACATAGAGTCCCCTGAACGTGACAGACCCAAATGCCGACCGGTGAGGGCTTGTCAGGTTGGCAACTCAGATACCACAAGTAGTCTTAACATCAAGTATGTGATTTTCCAGAATGGTGACAACTCTGGGGAAGGTTCTGAACAAGATAAAGAGCACTGTTCCTTCCATTTACATGGAAACCGTATATCTGGCAATTTCAGTGTATGTCAAAATTCAGAGCATTCATACAAAAATGCTCTGTACTTAGGAGCAAGACTTGGGCTCTTGCTCAGACACAAACAGGTATTTTTTTCCTCTACGTAGATACCTGGTAGAACATTCCAAAGGCAAAGGGCATATGGGACATTCTTGTTGGTCCAGTCTGTTCTGCACATTGCAGGGTGTCCAGAATCCCGGTCCCCACCACTCAGTGCCAGCCGTGGCCCCTCGTCATCATGAAAACAGCACTCCCTGAGATTCCCCCCAAAAGCATTCAGGAGGCCCCTGGCTTCTACACCAACTGCCAGAATTTTTCAGATCCCAATTGTGTCTCCTTGGCTTCCAGGCCAAGTTCAAATTCCTGAGCCTGATGCCCAAATTCCTCATAATTCAGCTCCCTGCTTACCTTCCCACAGATGCAGATGCATATCATGGGGTTTCACCCTCTCCCCTCCCCCTATATCCAGTTGCTCTGTGGTCCCCCCAACTCCCAGCTAAACACACATACACAAACCAGGGGTTGGGGGGGGTGTTTTTCTGGCAAGTCTTCACTCCCAGGGTCTGCTCCCGGGAAAGCTCATTGCTCCTCCCTCCACCTGGTTGAATCCTGTGCCCTCCTCAGAGCAGCCTCAGTCCCTTTCCCAAGGCTTGACTGGGGTCTCTCCTGTTCTTCCCCAGCCCTGTGGGCTTCCCTGAATGACCTCAGCACTGACCATCCCCTGTTCCTGTTGCCAGTGTCCATCTTAGGATGTCTGTACTATCCTAAAGCAGAACACATAGCAGGTGAGAGCCATTCAGCCCTTGGCTTTCAGAAGCTCACATCTAGTGGAAAGACAGACACACGGACAATTCCAGGAGACACTTGCTTAGAGCCTGGTGGGAAACGAGGACAGAGAGGCCAGCCGCCAGAGGGCAGTTTCCAAGAGGAGGTGGAACCTTGGGTGTGGATAGTTTTCCAGGTAAAGAAGGGGAGACAAAGGCTTAGCTGGCTGAAGACTCAGTGTGTTTCCAAGGTCACTTGTTCCGCTTTCCCATCAGGGACTGCAGGCAAGTGAGCATGGCCTGCGGTCAGGACGGGGAGGGGCTGCAGTCAGAGGTGAGGCTGGTGCACCTGCAGAAAAGAACTCATGCACAAGGTGCCAAGGAGGTCGGGCTTTGTCCCCGGGGACACTGGGGAGCCATGGGAGGGATTGAAGCACGGGAATGATACATTCGGTGTGCGTGTTGCGGAGTGCCCTCTGGGAGGAGCGTGGAAGATGCGCTGTAGGAAGGCAGGAGTAGAAATAATCCAGGGAAAGGTCACAAAGCCTAATTAGGACAGGGATGAGGGTCGAGAGAGGGTGGGCATTTGTGGGGCTGACACAACAGAGGTCGATGTTTTCTGGGGCTGAGAAAGAGGGGGAAGGCCAGTGTGTGTCTCAGGTGAAGCATCCCAGCTTGGTGAATGCCCCAGTGATGAGGGTGGAGACAGGAGCAGTCGGGGTGGCTTGGGGAGGGTGGTCCCCACAAACCCCGCCCTCCCCCGCCCACAGGACCGGCTGCAGGACCCTCTGGAGCCACTAGAGGGAGCTCCAGGATAGGCCAGGCTCCCCTCTCCTACCGGTTGTGGGCCTCCTCCCCCTTCCTGGGGGGATAGGACCCACCATGCTGCTCAGATGTGGGCTTTGGGGGTCCTGCTGGGTTAGGGTTACTGGCCCAAGTGCAGCTCTTCACAGAGTTGGACCACCTCGTTCTCCAGCCACTGGGTTTGCCGGGGGCAGAGGGCATTTCTTGAGCTGAGAGCAGGTAGGGGCAGAGGTTGGGGACCGCCAGCAAGCAGCACAGACAACCAGTCCTGCCTTACCTGGCACCTCACCCTTTACTCCCACCAGGAGAGGGGGAGCAACAGGCTCAAGGTCACATCACTGTCAGAGGCGACGCCAGAGCCAGCCAGAACCGCTTTCCGCAGCTGGGGATGGAAATGAACCAGAGCTCCCAAGTCAGAGCAGCTCTTGAATCAGAACCGGGCAAGCAGCCTGGGTGAGCTCCCCTGGCCCTTCCTACAAAAACCTGGGATGGAGGTGAATTTCCTTGAGCCTCCTACCCGGGTGACAGCTCTCCAGACCTGGAGGAGGGAGGCTGGTAGGTTCAAAGGATGGGGCAGAGGGCGGGTTGGCTGCAGCGTTGACCGCTGCTGGGGGGCTGGGGGCGCCATTAGGGAGTCTGGGGGCAGGAGGCTTTAGCAGGCCTCCTCCATCTGAGGCAGTGTGCAGAGAGCTCCACGCCAGGACAGCCTGGTATTTGCAGAGCGTGGCTCCAGCTGCAGAGAGGGGAGAGGCAGGATTACAATTTTTGGAAAAGTGACTGGCCTCTCTACTTGAGTCCAAATGGCACAGTCTTTTACATTTTCATGAAAACAACAAACGAATAACAAATGGAGACCCAGAAAGAAGAAATCCATTTCCTTTTAAATCTGATGGAACGAGCGCATCCAAACCCCAGAGAATGCCCGCAGGATCGTATGGTAATCAGCTGTGACAAAAGGTGCGATCTCAGCGGAAGTCAGAGCAAGCTGCCTGCTCAGTTGAACCTAGAAGCCCGAAGCTGAATCCCTTTCAGCAGTGCTGCTCTGGTTGCCTGAGGTTTAGGTGGGGGGCAGGGACTAAGCCAAGGTCATACAGTGAGGCTGGAACTGGAGCAAAGACTCCCGACTCTTAAGCTTGGGTCTCCTCTCTGTGTACACGCCTACTTGTCTGCACACACTGCACACACACCTACACACACACACATACACATCCCACCCCACACAGGAAATGCTTTCCAAACTCCGATATGCAACAAGATCCCACAAACTCACAGATTTGCTCACACAGACACATGCGTACTTGCCTGGCTAGAAATGCAGGGACATCCACTCGGTACCCCCCAGGGCACCCAGATACACAGACAAGAATATTTGCATTCACACACACAGGTGTTCTTACCCGCAAGTGTCTGATCACGCCAAGTCTAGATACTCACATATATCCAGATACACACGTGCAGATATCTACAGATACAAATGAGATCCAATCCCATCTCTCAGTACACATCTACACACACACCACTCACACAACAGCGCAGACTCCTGAATGTTCACGGACACACTCACACGACCAGCATACTGCACAGTCCCGTGAGGCCCACCAGCCAACACTCGGGGCTAAACAGCCATTTCCTCTGGCTCCCCATCCCCCCTCTCCCCGCCGTGGTGGCACTGAGGTCAGCGAGGAGTGTCCTGGAGACCCTGACTCTGTGGGGGCCTGGGGATCTGAGACGGGCGCAAGCAGGAGCCCAAGGACGCTAGGTTCCTGTGCAACGAGCCCAGGCTGATTCATGCAAGTGCCCAGGCAGCTGGGGGGCCTGGAGCGGTCCCCAGACCCACCCTCGCTCAGCCCCACACTCTCCCCTCCCAATAGGCTTGTGTGCGCCGGTGGGCTCCGGTGTATGTCTTCTTGGGGGGCCGACAGGGGCAAAGTCAAGATGGGTGAGTTCCGCTACTTTGTGGCTTTAGGATTCCTTCTTTCATTCATTCCTCTGCAACTTATTTACATTTGCAAATATAATTCATTTGTGAATCAGGCAAAACAAAGACAAACAAAGGGCAAGGAGCTGAGCTGCACCTGGGCTGTGGGACTGAGCAGTTCACATTCTCCTCTGAGCCTCGGTTTCCTTCATCTGAGAAATAGGGACCCCTGGAGCTCCCAGACCCCCTGTTGGGTTTGTTGTTAGAATCAGATTTGATGATGGATGTGGCAGTGCCTTCAGAGGGAAAGGGAAAAATTTTTTTAAATTATTTTATTTATTTATTTGATAGACAGAGATCACAAGTAGGCAGAGAGGCAGGCAGAGAAAGAAGGGAAGCAGGCTCCCTGCCGAGCAGAGAGCCCGATGCCGGGCTTGATCCCAGGACCCTGGGATCATGACCTGAGCCAAAGGCAGAGACTTTAACCCACCGAGCCACCCAGGCACCCTGGAAAGGGAAATTTTGAGTAAAATAAGAGTCAGACCTTTCTTCGGCACAATCTGTGGGCCAGATCCGTGGTATGGGAATGTGGACAGGTGTGTGGGCCATGGAGTCAGAAGCCGGGCTGGGTTCTAATCACTGCTTGGTCGAGACTGGCTGTGTGAGCTTGAACAAGTTACTTAACCTCTCTGAGCTTCTACTTTCTCATCTGTAATTATGAGTAGAAGCCCCACTGTATGCACGTGCTGTGGGATAGCACACCGAGAAGCTCAGGGCCCACTTCAGAGCAGGTGTGCAAGCCAGGTAGTCCCATTATTGCCTCTAAGCTTCCAGGCATTCATTCACCAAACACTTGCTGAGCAGCTACTAGGAACTGCCATGATTCTAAGGGCTCTCCAAATTCTGACTCATTTAATCCTTCTAACAACTCTGCTGTGGTCCCTGTCTTACACTCGAGGGAACTGAGGCACGGAGAGGTCCCATCACTTGTTCGAGGTCATGCAGCAGCTAGAAGCCAGAGTTGGAATTGGAAGCCAGGCCTGTCGGCCTCCCTAAACCCATCTAGAAGACGTGCACTTCCCCTCTTAGGGTTCAAAGTCCTCCCCTCTCCCCAGGAGCAGACCCTGTTAAATAAATCATCCAGTAACGGTTTCTAATTCCCAGACTTGGTTGCAAATGAATTATTCACATTGTAGGGCCTGCGAACGGCTGGCTGGGCCTCATTACCCAAGAAGGGCTGCCCGCCCGCAAGATGCCACTCCCTCCCCTGGGCATGGGTCCTGGTGGGCCAGCCAGAGGCTGCCGGAGTTGGCGGGTGCCGGGGCTGCTCCGGGAACTGGGAGGAGGCACTTTCCTCCTCCCATTCCCAGCCTTTGCTTTCTAATAAGCTCACAGCCTGCCATTGTCAAGAGAACATGAGCTCTGGACTCAGCCAGGCCTGGGTTCCAATCCTGGCTCTGCTCTGAGCAGCTGTGTGACCTCAGGTAGGTCGCTTACCCTCTCTGAGTCTCTTGGGAGGCTGACTGGCCCAGCCTACTTCACACTTTCTCTTCTTCCTCCATTTGTGGGCTGAGGCTTGTGCTGCCCAGCCAGGCCCTGTGCTGGAAGCTGGGGACAAAGATCCTGTCCTGGGGGGGACACTCAGTCTCAGGGTCTTTTATCTTCTACTTCCAGCATCTGGCTAAAACCCATGCCTGAGCCAGAGCCCACGGGCTGGTTGTAGGGGATACTGGGTGTTACAGAGCCCCCCTTCGGGGCCAGGTACCCACCCCAGCGCTGGGAATATTGACCGCTGATGGCTTCTAGGCTATGCCCACTGCCACGGGGCAGCAGGACCTGACCGGTGCAGAGGGGCAGATGCCCAGCACCCTTTCCTCACCTGGAACAACCCCAAGGGTCTCACAGCCCCAGGGACCCCTGCAGGGGCCTTATCCACAGCCTCACTGCAGCTTAGGCTCTCCCCCTGCCCACTCCTGCCTCCCTGGCTCCTTCAGGTATACCATTCGAGGGCATGCCCCAACCAGCCTGTGTGTGGTCCTCCAGCTCGGCACGTTTCTAGGAAGCCCATTTAACATACTTGTCACAGACAAGGCCCAGTCTCATCAGTAAAGGAGACCTGTGCAGGTCCCTAGTACTTAATACTGCTTACAGACTGAGCCTACCCCCAGTCCGAGCTGCCCCAGTCCGAGCCCTGCTCCTCCTCCCAGGCTGAGCCCAGTTATCATATGGGAGGCAGACCTAGAGGCTAATCAGTGGAAGGTAGAAGGGGGTTGGAGTTATCATATGGGAGGCAGACCTAGAGGCTAATCAGTGGAAGGTAGAAGGGGGTTGGAGTCTGGCTTAGCGGGAGAACAGGACCGAAGCCAACCTCATTGGAGAAGATGAACTGATGACCCAGAGCGGCCAGGAGGTCAAGGTCACAGACTCACTTCACAGGGAGGTCTTTTTCGAAAGCAGCTGAACAGGATCTTCTTTATGGAAAAACTAAGTTTGAACCAAGAATGATAAGATTAGTCATAATAGTTGCCATTTCTCGAGCACGGAGGACGTCCGGGCACCGTGCCGTGGGATCGGCTTCATGCCCTTTCTGTCTCCTCAGAACAACCTCATGGGGTTCTCTTCTCTCCCATTTTACAGATGAGGAAGCCGAGGTTCCCAGGGCTGAAATGACTTGTGCCTCAGCCGTGGCAGAACCAGCATTCGAACCCTGGGCCATTCTGTGCTTCTGCAGGATCTAGACTCAAGCACACTCCAGTGTCCTGAAGAAAGGCACCTAAAGAGCTTCCAGGCCCCGGGGATCACCTGAATTAGCTGTTTGCCAAGGGCCTGTGACAGCCCAGGGCAGCAGGGGAGTCAGGAGAAGAGCGGTGAGTCCGTGAGTACGTCCCTGTGACCCAGTCCCAGTTCCAGGCGGGCCACTCTTCCTGTCAGGGCCCTCCAGTTCGTATATTGGATCCCAACCCCCATCTGTGTGCCCCAAAAGAGGAAACTGTGGCTCAGAGAGAGCATACGGCTTGTTCAGGCTTGCAGAGCGGAGACTCAAGAATTCCTGACACTTGGTCTCCTGTCCTCGGCTCAGCGTGTGGAAGAACGGAGGCCACTGCTCACCGATCGAAGATTCAGATGTGGAAACCCAGCCCCCAGTGTGATGGGTATTTGGAAGTGGGCCTTTGGGAGGCGAGCAGATCGTAAGAGCGGAGGCCTCGTGAATGGAACGAATGCCGTTTAGGAAGGAGACCCCAGAGAGATCCTCGGCCCCTTCTGCCCTGTGAAGGTATAGCAAAAAGACCAGTGTCTGTGAAGCAGGAAGGGGCTCTCGCCAGACACTGCATCAGCTAGAACATCGATCTCCGACTTACCCGCCTCCAGAACTGTGAGAAATAAATTTCTGCTGTTTATACCCAGTCTGTGGCATTTTGGTACAGCAGCCCGAATGGAAACAAAGGCAGCCCCTTCCCCCATCTGTTCCGCACAGTTGATCATCCTCCCCTCCGTCCATGCAAACCTCCGTCCATGCAAACCTCCGTCCATGCACAGATCCATGCCTGCTTCCTTCCACGTGTTCGTCTCCCTGTGCGTCCACGCATGTCTCCATCCACAGCTGTGTGGTAAGCATCTCTGCGCACCGGGTCTGGGCTGGGTGTTAGGGACAGAGCAGGCACTGCCTACGCTTGCCGGAGAGCCACGTGTTAAACAAACAGCCCACAAAGCCCAAGTGCATAACATTGTGCAAAGTGCTGGGAAGAGGCAGCTCGGGAGGCCTTGAGTGGGTGTAACAAGGACCGTCTCTCTCAGGAGTCTTCTCTGGGCCCCAGGGAGCTGGTGGGCAAGACACCCGCTGAGACAGCCCCATGGGCTGGGCCTCGGGGGACAAAAGCTAGGAGAAAACCATGAACAATGCCCTAGTGGAGCCAACTGGCTTGGCGAGGCCACAGCCAGCCCACCGGGCCCTTCCAGCTGATGGGCTGCCTTGGCTGCAGCCGGAGGTAAGTCAGGAGGTAAGTGGGGTGGGAGGGGGGCCTTTGTAACTCTCCCTCCAGATTTGCCTTGTGAGCCATCCCAGCTGGAGCCTACAGCATCCAAGAACTGTATCAGAGCTTTAGGAAACACAAGAGAAGTTATTTCAGGAGAAGGGAACAGCATGAGCATACGTGTGGAGGTGGGGATAGTAGACAGACACAGGAAGGTAGAGCGAGGAGAGAAAGGGGAGGAGAAACTGAGTCCTGGTCGCCAGGGACTTCACCAGCACGCTGGGGGCTCAGCTCCCCCTATACACCAGGGGCAAGAATTGCTTTTGAAGGCTAACTGGGCCCCCAAAGAGGGCTACGTGGGATCCCCATTTCATTCTCATTTCATTTCAATTTCATTTCATTCAGTAAGAGCCTTACTGCTGACCCATTTTACAGACAGAATAACCAAGGTCAGGAGAGGAGGGATCTGTCACCTGAGAGGACAGAATTAGCAGGTTAAAGGGTCAGAATGAATTCTTAACACTCCCCCACTGTGCTCAGCAAACAAGGGGAGGAAATCTGGACGCTTCAGGGGCAGTGCCCAGGCTGCTCTGCCGGGGTCTCGTCTGTCCCGCCCACCAAACTGAGAGTTTATCTCCGTCACCGCATGATACTAGGTACAGAGTTGATGCTCAGAAAATTCCATGAATATAAGAACCATCCGAAGAGCAGACACTCATAAACCGTGGGCTCTGCCACCACCACGCTGTGGCCATACTGTTATCATGCCCATTTCACAGGTTGGGAAACTGAGACCCAGCTAGTGAGTGGGAAGGCCTTGATCCACTGGACAGCAAGTATATAACTCAATCAGCAAACTCACTGATAAGATGAGTAATGACCAGTAAATGGATGAGAGCAAAGGAGAGTAAATAAAGGGTGTGGGGTTGAAGGAGGGACAGAGGGAGCCAAGGTGAGATGTGGATCTCGGCAGAGTGCGGGAGAGGGGAAAGTCATTACACTTGTCTCACCTCCAACTCTCAGGAAAAGGGCTTTTCCTCCTCCCAGGGCGGCTTGACTTCTAGCCAGGCTGTTGCCTAGCAACAGGGCCCTCACCCTGGCCCCGCCCCCCTTGAGCTGGCCAGAGCTGGGCACCTGCAGCCAGCCGGGAACAGGGACCCTGGGCTCTCAGGCTGGAGGGAAGAAGGCCAGGGCCAGAGAGGCGGGCCCGGCTGGGCTCCAGCCCTGAGAAAGGAGCCCCAAGACCTGCCTGGGGGAGGGGCTGCTTGGACCAGCCGTTTCTCCCGAAGGCTGTCTGCAGGGCACGGGGGAGTGGAGGCGCTTGCAGCTGCGCAGAGCAGGGGCCACGGGGCCCTGGGTTGGAGAAGATCTTGGATGAGTCACTTTCCTTCCTCAATCCCTTTCCTCATCAGTAGAAGGGAGCGCATGCCCCCTTGCCAGGGGGTCCTTGTGGGGATAGAGTGGGCCCAGGGGACTCTACTTGCGGAACGTGCAGGCTGCTTCTAGAGGAGAAAGATCTGGGGCAAAGGCCTCTCACAGTCCCCTCTAAGAGGGGACATCATGCCCTGGGTGGGAGCACGAGGCCTAGAGGGCTCCCCAAGGAGGTGGCGATGGGACTTCTCTAAGTGGGGTGGCTGGGGAGGAGGAGAATGGGCAGAGGAAGCCAACGTCCGTTCAACGGCCCAGAGGCCGGAGATCAGTGCCCACATAGCAACAGTGACACTGCCTCCTGCCCGACCCGTTTACATTCAGTCCCCAGTGCAGCTCCGGCGGTGGGCAGCTGTGCTCCCATCTCGTACGAAGTGAGATGTTGGCTCGGAAAGGTACAGAGACTTGCACACAGTCACACAGCTGGCGGGTGGCAGAGCCACGTCCAGCTCCGTTTCCCCCGCTCAGATTGGGGGAGCAAAGAGCAAATGGTATTTGGCAAAAAAATGTCACGGTGGAGTCTGCAGGGGCCCCTCCCGGCACTGCCGGGGGGTATGGGCTTGGTGCAGAGGGCACTGGGGAGCCACTGATGGTTTCTGAGCTGGGAGAGAGATGCCCCAGGCTGGGTCCCCAGGTCCCTAGGTGCTGTCCCGGGGACATCTGTCTCCGCCTCCCACACCTGCCACCCTCTGCCTCCAGCCACCCCCGCCGCTTCTCAACCACACCGAGAAACCATGTGTGACGGAGGAGAATGTAAAAATATATATATGTAACTGAAAAACAACGTGCTGACAGAACACAGCTATAAATACTCTGACGGGTGCAGAACCATTCCTCGGATCCTGCTTCCTGCCGCCTGGGGAGCGGGGACACGGGGCCTGGCAGGTGGGGTGGGAACTCGGGAGGAAAGGAAAGGGGGCAACCACTTGTGGACCGACTTTGTACCAAAAGCTTTACAAGCAGCATGTCTCTACGTCTTCCCAAAAACCCTCTCAGAGAATCGCTACTGTCAGTTGTCTCCAGTTCGCAAGTAAGGAAGCTCAGATTCAGGGAGGGAAGTCATCCGGTCAAGGTCACACAGCAAGGAGGCAGTGGAGCTGGGCCTCTCGCAAGCCCTGCAGAGGGGCCGCCGCCATCCAAAGAACAGCAAGTGCGCTCCGGCTCTGCTTTCCTTCCTCATTGTCTGGGGACAGAGAGAGCTTCAGGCTTCCAGACCCTGCTCTGCTTCCATGCCTTTCAGGGCTCCCCAGTGCCCTCCAGATAAAGACCAAACTCAGTGAGGCCCTTAAGACCCCTGTGCTCTCGCCTCTGGCTGCCCCCTGAGCCCACCTCCCACCATGTTCCGATCTCTGAGACACAGAGCCCTTCCGTTGGGACCTCTTCAGGACCAAGTGCTCTTGGCCTCCGTAACTACTGTTCCCTTTGCCAGGCATGCTATTCCCCTCTCCTTACTTCCACCTACACTGGGCCTCAGCTTTTAAGTGCCACTTCTTCCCAGGCCTCCAGCGCCGCTCAGGCCCCCCTCTGCGTTCCCTGCAAACGCTGAGGCTCGGCTGTAACCGCGTGGGTCATTACGGGTGGTGGGCCACCGCTGGCCAGGGCAGCCCCAGGGCCGGCTGCCAGCCGCGGGGCCACCCACTGGGTGCCCCCGAGTGCTTGGCTGCTCGGGGGGCGGGCTGGCTGTGCCACCTAACTGCTCCTCTCCTGTGCATGGGTGGGGCCGGGTGATGACCGCACCAGGTAAAGCGGCTTTCAGGCTGTCCGAGACACCCCAGGGTGGTGAGAGACGGAGCTGGAAGCGGTGCTGACTCCAGGCTCCCCGGGGAGAAGGAAGGGAAAGGAGGAGAAAGAGAAGCAAAGGGGCTCCCAGGGCCCCCGCCAAGGGCACCAGACACCCACGGAGGAGTAAGCTGGCCCCACCTCCAAGACCCTCCCTGGACTGGGACGAGCCTTCCGCCCGGGGTCCGAACCTGTGTGCAATCCTGCGTGCGCCTCCAGCCGGCCTGTGGCACAGAGGTAAGGCTGCAGGCGGTTACCTGGTTCGTCCCCAGACCTTCCGCGTAGACCAGTGCCGTTCCCTGCAAGTAAAGTGTGAGCCACCTATGGCATTTTTACTTTTCATTTTCTAGTAGCCACTTTAAAGAAAAAAAAAAAAAGCAGCAGCTGAAGTTAATTTTAATGTTTTATTTGGCCCCAATATCATCTCATGTAATCCAGATAAAAAAAAAATCATTGAGATTTTTAAAAACTTTTTATTCTTACTGAGTGTTCAAAAATCCCATGTGTCTCATGTATGTAAAACACATCTTGGTTTGGACTAGACACATTTCAGGTGCTACTGTATTGGGCAGCAGCGTTCCAGACTATACTGTGATGAGAGCCAGGACCACGCTTGTATCCACCATTAGCTCCAGGGTTCAGCCTGTGAGGGAGACTCAGGGCGTGTTTGTTGAATGACTGGCTGAGCGACTAGAGGAAGGGAAGAATGAATGCATGAATGAACAAATGATCTAAGACGTTAGATCAAAAGCTAGATTCCCAGCCCAGGCCATGGGAAGAGCCTAGAAATAAATTCTCATTCCACTTCAGCCTTTAAGTCTTTGCCCAACCAGAACTGAGCCCTCAGTTGGGGCCTCAGTTTCCCCATCTGTACAATAGATTGTGGGGTTGGACTGCATGACGTTTCCAGGCTCTCACTGGAGGTTGCCAAGGGCAGCCTGCCCTCCTGTCTGCGGCTCCCTTCTCTAAGTCAGGCCCCGAGGGAAGTCCCCCATGCCCCAACTGCCCCATTCTCCCCTCTCCTGGGTGTGAGACAGGAGGTCTCCACGGAGACCTCCAGGTGACCTTCTGTGCCGGGCGCCAGAGGACTCCTCCACACAACAGCCAGCCATGGCACAGGGAACAAAGCCAAGGTGTATCCCCAGGCTTGGCCCTCCTCCTTGGTCACCTCCGGATCTCACATTTGTTCCAAACTCGGAAGACAGCGGGGGAGAGCCTGTCCCTTTGATTCTATAGAGGATGAAAAGGGAGGGCCAAGAGAAATGTCAAGTCCAGTCCAAGGCCACACAGTGAGCAGGGCAGAACCCGGCCTCTGCTTTCCTCACCCAAAAAATGGGTGCAAAACCTGCCTCCCTACCCCTCAAACATCAATGCCTCAAATCCAGGTTCTGCTGCTAACAGCCCTGTGACCTCGGGCACCAGGCCTTACCTCGCTGTGCTGATTTGTAAGTAGAGATGGTAACAATACCAGCGTCATCGGTTGCTGTGCCCGTGAAATGTGTTCACCTACGTAAAGCGCTTCTGCAAGTGATAGATATTATTATTAGCCTTCACTAGGGAGCTATTCTGCCATTCAGATGAAGCAAGGGGTGTGACTGGGGTTTATACACCGTAAAGTCCTCTCTTGAGAGGCAAGCGTTTTTTTTTTTTGTTTTGTTTTGTTTTGTTTTGTTGGCTGCAAAGGAGGTTGCAAACTGTAAGATGCATTGTGACTTGCAAAGTGTTTTGTAAATGTTGCCGCATTAAGGAGGCTATTGTAGATTATTAGCTTTTTATAACCTGAAAGGCACTTCAAAATCATAAATCACTTCAGAAACCAGAGACCGTAGAGCTCTTTCTTTTTTTTTTTTTTTTTTAGCTCTTTCTAAGGGCTTTCTAGACTGTCGAGTGCTGTGCAAGTCTGAAACAAGTGGCCTTTCACAGCCACGGGCAAGAAGCAGGGTGGGAGTGGGCAGAGAAAGGACGAGAAGCAGAGGATCGAAACTGCAGCCCGTTTCCCCGCTGGTCACGGCACCGTCGCCGCCCATGCCCGCCGGTGCGGAGAAATTCCAGAGTATCTGCAGATTCCTGAGCTTCTGCTCTGAGGCCAGGGAGGCCTGCCGGCAGTGCTGACTCAGCCCAACGGGATGAGTTAAGCAGGAATCAGCCCCATCTTCCTTGCACTTAGGCCTTATCTTTTTAATTTTTTTTTTCTACCACAAAGGCAATAAACCTGACACCATTTAAAGATTTCCCTGTGGGTTTGGGGAGGTGGTGAGCTCCCAGGCTGCGTGATGACCTTGACTTGGGCCTGCTCTGGAGACCCAGCCCGGAGCTCCTGCTGCCCCTGGGTTGACAGGATGGCAGGGGTTCAAGGGCTAGAGGCAGATAGTGCAAAGGCTCCGGTCTGTGAATTTGCCCTCCGGGGTGGGCAGCGAGGGGGGTTCCAATCCTAACTCTGCCTGGTACTTTTTCACCTATGACCTTGGGCCAGTTCCCTTAGGCTGAGTCAGGAGTCCTTCAGCTCTCACAGATTGATAATGCCCATTTGCTTGTAGGCATTAGGTGGCCTAGTGTGCCTGCAAATTCTGTCCCTTCTGGCTCTCCATAGGCCCGGGAGCCTTCCAGTCGGGGAGAAACGGAAGGTGAGGCAGCTTCTAGAGCTTTGGGGTTATGAGCATGGGATTTCAAGTCCTAAAGACCTGGATTCAGATCCTGGCTCGGTGAGATACAGCTGTGTGTCTTTAGGTGAGTCACATGCCCTCTCTGAGCCGCCCTTTCCTCAGCTGTAAAATGGGCCCAGTAATAGTCATTATCTTGCAAAAAACTGGTGAGGATTTGGAGACGTGTCTATGGCACATGTGGCATAAAATCTGACACTTAAGAAGTCACTGATAGTATCTTCGATCTGCCACGCCCTGACCCATTCTGAGGGCCCCGTTGTGCCTTCTGACGCCATGCAATCCCCCTTCCTGGGCCTCTCCACATTTGCAGCTACTCGATAAAAAGCCTGCCTTACCATGTGACCCAGAGGACAGCTGGGGTCCTGGGCCATCTCCATCCAGCTCGAGCCGCGCCCCACCCCCACTGGAGTTTCTGCAGAAACGTTTTCTCCAGCCCTGTCTCCTTGTGGCCCCTGGGCTGTGTGATGTGGACCCCAAAGTGGAAACTCCTCTGAGCTCCTTACACAAGCCATGTGTGAGCAAAGCGCCTTGGCTGTAGATGTCACAGACAAAGGAGGGTCTGCTGGAATCTGCTCCAGAATCATCTTCCTGCCCTCAGAGCTCATCCCAGGCTTCCCCCCACCGCTGGCATCTGCCTCTTTCCCTCGCCTAACTTTTAGAAGCAAGACATCGACATTTTTCCTTTTGCCTCGTGCAGCATACCTCATTTTTTTCTGAACAAAGCCAGACTCTTCCCAGGGTTGTGATGAAGGCAAGTTGTCTTCATCTAGTTGCATCCCTGGGTCGGTGTGACATTTCAGAGCCAGGACTGTGTCCCTGTTCACTCTTCTATGCCCAGCCCCCAGCCCAGGATCCGGGCCCCAGAAGCGGCTGGGAAGTCCGTGGTGAGTGAAGGTACAGGTGAGTAGACGGCGCGGGGGGGGGGGGTGCTACTGGGGCAGGGGGACCTGAGAAGCTGTCTTCTGGTTGTCAGTGACCCTCTGGTCTTGGAGGTCAGTTCCGTGGCAAAGGGACTAATTCAGGAAGAGGCTGAAGCTGATGTGTGTCTGTCTCAGGCTCCAGAAACGACCGAGTACTAACACGTTCTTGGCTCCTTTGAGGGCCACGTGAACTTTAACACTTGGGGGTCCTTCTTAGGGTCTGACACCATCAATGACTGCCTCCCTGGAGAGTTAGCAAGGGCAGGGCAGTGGTTCTCAGGACGGGCTCACCTCAGACTCCCCTGGAAAGTATCGAACCCTAGAACCACACAGGCCTCATACCTCCTCCCTCAAGATCCATTCAAACGTCCGATGTAGCATCTGATTATGATTTGTTGAAAACCCTAGTGGATGCCGATATACACCCCTGAGCCAGAGAAAGGGACTGGTTTTTTTTGGTTTTAGGTTTTTGGGTTTTTTTAACTAATGTGTCTGTGCTGCCGGTGGGGTTTCCACATGAGGCCCTCTGAGGCGGTCTATAGGCTGGGAGTCTAGGCATAGGGCCTGGCTGGATGGTAGAAAGGAAGGTGTGTGGGCTTGGAAGGCCCTGGAGACCTGGGTTTGAATCCCTGTCTTGAGACGTCCCAGCTCTATGGTCTTGGGTAAGTTGCTTCATCCGTCTGTAGGTCGTCTCCTCCCCCGTGGACTGGCGATCAGAATTCCTACTGCATGGGGCTGCTGGGGTCCATCCCCTGGCCCGGGGTCCAGCCTAGAGTCGGTGCTCCCCAAAGTATGGTTCTGTTGCCTTCCTGAGCAAGCTGCACAGTGGGAGGGGAGGTCACTGGCCCGGAAGAAAGTTCTAGTTCTGGCCCATCGTGATGTGCAGTCTTGGCCAAGCCACTCCCATCTCTAAGCCTCCGTGTCCCCATTCAGCTCCAACCTGGGAGACAGTTAAGGGCTGACCTATACGGGGGTGGACGGACCTGTTTCAGCCAATTCTTGTGGGCAGGTCACTCAGCCTCCCTGAACCTCAGTTTCCTCCTCTGTAAAAATAGACATCCAGCGGTGTGCACATCTCATCACGACTCTGTTTAGTCATGTCACGTCGCTAGCTTGAAATGGGCCACAGTGGGAGTGGCAACACCAAACAAGTTAGCAAACGTTATAAATCAGATTCTCCCCATCTCCCCTTCCATGTCCCCCCCACCCCCGACAGTCAGTTTATCAATACGCCAGCCACCGGGACTCAAGTAAGAAAACTTTCATCGTGGTTGTTGGGAGATTCAGAGAACTATTGCCTATTAAAATTTAGCACAGCACCTGGACTTAGCACAGCACCTGGGACTTAGCACAGCACCCAGGCACTAATATGCACTAGTTAAACACACTTAACATTTATTGGCCACCACTTTGTCTCTGACCTGGTGTACAGTGATCACACCTGTCATCTCATATAGCTTTAAGAACCCTGGGAAACTTCTAGAAGAGGAAATTCAGGCTCAGACAGGCTTGCTGACTTCAAATGCAATTAAATTTTGCGGGTGTATTATATGTCAAGTTTATTTTTATATACCTATCTCTGTTCAGGCTTGCAACCCCCTTTTCCTCACTCCAGTTGAGGAATCAAAGGCCCCGAGTGGGCAAGTGACCCGTCCCAGCTCCCACGTTGAGCGCGGGGCCGTGTCGTTGGTGTTGAACCTGCGTGTGCTGGCCTCCACTCCCGCCAGACTCCCTCCCCACCACGTCCAGCCGCATCCTCTCCTGGATCAAGGCAGGCTTTGCTGATCTGATCTCTCTGGCGCGCTCCAGCTCTGACATCCTCAGTATTTAAATCAGCACATGAATATTTCACAAGCATCCCCGGCGAAAATAACCCCCCGCCTGGTTATGTCAGGCCGAGGCCCCAGTCGCTGCCGGGCGCTCGGGCTATTTGCGAGGCCTGCAATTCTGCGAGGCCTCCCGGCAGCAGCCAAGGAATCGATAGCCTTTAAATAAGTAATTAGAAGAGCTGAAGATGTCGGCACAGCCAGGAGTGAGCAGGGGAATATAAACTCATAACTCTCCCAGGCTCACTGCGGAGGGCCGCGTTCTGTTTCTTGGTTAGGAGATGTGGCGGGGCCTGGGGTAGGCTGAGAGGTGGGGGAAGTGCAGGGAGGGGGAAGATGTACACACCCGACTTGGTGTTTGCTGAGCCTCCTCCATGTGCCAGGCTTTCTCTCATCATTGCCATCCCTAATGTTCTCCTAAAGACGTTGAGGCTCAGAGAGGGGCAGTCAGTTGCCCAGGGCTACACAGCCAGGAAGTGGCAGAGGCTGTAGGCCTGTCTGACTTCAGCACGCAGTTTCTCAGCTTGGGCATTAGTGACATCTTGTTGGTCGGGTGCTTCTTTGGTTTGGGGGTGGAGGACTGTCCTGGTCATTGTAGGACATTTTCGCCCTTGTCTCTACCCTCTAGAGGCTGGTAGCATGTCCTCCCCACTCGTGATGACCAAAAGTGCCTCTGGATGTTGCCAGATGTCCCCTGGGCTGGGGGCTGGGACAAAATTACCCGGAGTGGCGGGGCTGTTTACTGAGCCATTCCTTCTCTCTGCTGCTGGTGGCTTTTAGGATAAGGATCAAAATCTCTCTCTGACCTAGAGAGATAGCTCTAGAACCAAAGCTGGCCAGGTGAGAACACACCTGCTGTGTGACCTTGGCCAAGTTCTCAAGCTCTCTGTTCCCCATTTGCCCTATCTGTAAAATGAGGGCCCCCTCCCTAGAAGGTTATCATGAGGTTTAAATGAGTTAAGCATACGCAAAGCATTTAGAGCAGTGCCTGGCCCCCACAGTCCAAGGAGCCGTGAGACCAAGTCCCAGCCCGAGTCTGCAGCTTCACTGGTACTATTCCTCCCCTAAGAATGGAGAGAAGGACCCTAGGCAGGAGCTGGGAAGAAATCATCCCTGACAGCTTCTGCTGTTTCCACCCGCTTCCCCCTCCCACCAGCCCTGAAGCCGGAGAAGCAGCAGCAAGGACAGCCACATAGTCCCACAGGACCACAAGGTGCTAAGAACAGAAGCTGCCACTTCCTCTCCCCTGCGGTGCTGGCTGTGGGGAGAGAGGAGTGCGGAGGGGCCTTACCCGATTTACAACAGCATCCGATTAAAATACAATCCCTTTTATTATCCAGGAAGCCATAAAAATACATATAAACAAACACGTTTTATCCCTGGAGTTGGTCATCGCATTTTACTGGTTGATGGCGTGTGTTTTCATCTGCTGACGTCTGTTAGAAACAAGGTTCCAGAAGGCTGTCCTCATTTGGGTACTTGGGAGAAGCCGTTTCCGGGAAGGCACTGCAAGGCACCCTTGCAGAAACAGCCCCCAGCTGGCCACAGAAATCCTCCCCGCCACCCCAAGAAGGTCCCTAGAGATTACCTGGTCTAGCCTTGTCCTAGTGGAGGAATCCGAGGCCCAGGACACATAGTGCTTAGTCCAGGAGCCCTGAGCAGCTTGGTTCAGCAACTGTTTTCTGAGTGTATTAGTGCCCCCCAGGTGCTGTGATAGATAGGCCCCCGACCTCAGTGACACAGTGGAATTGTCTTTCTCGCTCACATGGCCGGTGTTCTGGAGATGAGCCCTCTCCACGGTGACTCGGGGACCCAGGCCCTTTCCTCGTGGCTGCAGCCTTCCCGAGGGCCTCAGAATCGTCTGCTTTCTGCTGGATGGGGAAAGGATTCAGAGGATGGCAGGTCTTTATGGATTTTTACCGAGGTTTTTCTAGGTCAGGCTGGGGAGTGGCCCATGTTGCTTCTGTGCACGTTCCACGGGCCCGTTCTAGAGTCACATTCCAGACTGAGCTGCACGGGGGGTTGGGAGAGGTAGCCTGGCTGTGGGCTCTGGAGGAAGAAGAGACAGGCTGGTGAGCAGCTAGCTGACAGGGTCTCAGGGTCTGGCTCTGGGCTGGAAGCTGCCTGGGTGGGGATGACTAAGAAGGCCAACCTGCTCTCTCTCGGGGCTCATAGCTAGTGGGGAAGGGGAGCAGCAGGTGCAGCTGGCTGATGGTCCCAGCTTGAAATTCAGAATGAGGGCTTGTCTTTTTGAGCCCCCCTCCCATTGACCCCTGGAAGCCCATTTACTTCTCTCCAGAGAGACCCCCCCCTCTCCCCCAGATGCCACGATAAATCCAAGACTCCTGGGGTCCTTGGCAGTTTGGCCCCAAAGGAGTCAGCAATCTTTGCTTCTAAAAGGTTGCAGAGGGGGCCCCTGGGTGGCTCAGTCGATTGAGCACCAGAGTCTTAATCTCAGGATCTTGAGTTTAAGCCCTGTGATGGGCTCCACGTGGGGTGTGGAGCCTATTTTTAAAAAGAGAGAGAGAGAAAAGTTTGCAGAGAAGACCCTGGAAGGCCCGGTTCACTTCCTGAAAGGCCCTATTCTCTGTAGTATTTCCTTCTCGGGGGAGAAAGAGGGGCCTCCCTCCCCAGGAGTACCTGTCACTTCACACTGCCACCTGCCTAGGCTCTCACCAGAACAGGTCTGGAGACATGATGTGGCTTCTCAGTGTACCTGCCCACGGGCGCGCTCGCGTGGACACACGCGGCCCTCAGAACTGACCATCGCAGACAACTGCCGCTTGGGTCGGCTGGTATCTACTGGGGGGATCCCGAGACAGGAGAGGACCTCCCGCTGCAGAAGCTGATTGGGACAGATAGCCTGTGCCCCCAGCAACTTGACGTCATGCACGCGGCCCGAAGCTGTGGTCCAGGGGACACGTCCTCCCAGGACTCTGAATCTTTAGGGTGACCCAGGCACAGGGCCAGTTGGGTTTGAAAGGCCACTGTAGCAGAATGACATCCAGCGACGTGTGATGCATCGTCTCTGTGGCCCGTGGTGCCAGCAGGAGCCTCAGTGACCGTTGGCAGTTGGCCCCATGGGCCGGGCCTGAACTCTGGGTTCCTGTCAAGCCTGTTTCTTCAGTCCCCGTCGATCGCATGCAGCACTTCACACTTTTCCAGACAACTGCTCTGGCTAAACCAGAGCCAGTCTTCAGTAAGGACAGCCGAGGACCCTCCTTCTGTAGCCCGGGCAGCACCCGGACCTCCACCCCACTCCCTGCCAGACCCACCCGGGGGCCATCCCAGAACCCCTCCCCACCCCCCACCTCCCCACAGGTCTAACAGCTTCTGCCCTCAAGGGAGATGCCAAGGCGGCTCCGTCTCTTTTCCTCCAGGAGATTCTGAGCAGATCTCTAATGAACCTGTCTGTTCGCACTCCTTCCACATTCGAAGTCCTCGAGAGGGCTGTGGGCAGAACTAACATAATTGGTTTTCTTTGTGATCTTATGCATTTTATGCGTTTAGAGCCATTATTCTGACAAGAGGTCCACTGTCTTCACTTGGTGCTGAGGGGATCCAGGGCACCAAAAAGGTGAGGGTCCCTCTGGGCTGTGGCCTTGGGACTGCCCGTAACAGGATTCCCTCCTCCATGACACACGAGGCCCCTTTGCCTCACGAGACCCTTACTGGTTGGGGAGAGCACCCCGTCCTCCCTGCCCCATTCCTTCTGGGAGGAGATCCCCACTTCCTTCTGGGACCACCTCCTCTCACCGCTCTGGATAGAGGTAGGTGGTCCCAGAAGAGGTTGCTCTGTCACCTGTGACCTCACTCGCCCGTGTCAGCTGACTGGTTAGGGAGGGGCCGGCTCCTGACCCGAGCCAGGCCAGATGGGTCCTTCTCTGCAGATGCTTTTCTTTTCTTTTTTTTTTAAAGAATTTTATTTATTTGACAGAGAGGGATCACAAGCAGGCAGAGAGGCAGGCAGAGAGAGAGGAGGAAGCAGGCTCCCCGCTAAGCAGAGAGCCCGATGCAGGGCTTGATCCCAGGACTCCGAGATCATGACTTGAGCTGCAGGCAGAGGCTTAACCCACTGAGCCACCCAGGCGCCCTCAGCAGTTGCTTTTCTAAATGGGAATCGGGAGGGGGCTTCCAGGTCCTCTCTCCCCCTGTGGGGACTCGGAGCTAAGAGCAGTCACGTTTCCCACAAAGTAGGGGAAGCCAGTTTGAGTAGGACAGGGAAGCTGAAGGGAGAGAGACTGAGACAGGGGTAGAGAGAGGGAGAGAGGAGGAGAGAGGAAGAAAGAGAAGTGGGGGGGGGGCGAGGAACAGGAAGGGCCGAGGGAGGGGGGAGGGGAGGGAGCTGGCTGCATCCTGGCTCCTGGCCCGAGGTCAAGCTGTGCCCCTGCTGGTTTGCTACTCATTTCGCTTTGGTTCTCCATTACTTCCTTAGGTTCCCCACTTGTGACCTCAGCTCACTGGACATGGAGTCTGTCACGGTCTGACTTATTCCCACTGAGTCTCCAGCGTCTGGCCAGAGCCCAGCACATAGTAGGTGCGCAGCCAACATCCGTGAATGAATGAATGAAAGAACGGATTATGCAGGGAGAGGTCAGGAACTGCCGGGGGTGTGGGAGGTGATATTCAAAGTGGGACTTAAAGGGAGAATGCTGAGTTTTCTGGGGGGAAGAGGCTCAAAAAGACAGGGGGGACTAGGTTGAAAAAGGCTTAACTATCAGACTAAAAATTAGGATTTTTGCAAGGAGTGGCTGATCTGGGTATAAACCCCAAGTGTTCCAGGATGTCCGGGTTCTATCCATGTAAGGGAGTGTGTGGGAGCTCCTGGGCTCCCGTCGCGTCCCGGCTTCCAGAGACCCTGCTGATAGGAAAAGCCGGTCCTCTCCCCACCCCACCCAACACCTTTCCCCAAACTGCCCCCACAGGGGTCCCCAGTAGGCCTTCGTGCGGCTCCATCCAGCAGGTCCCAATCCTCCCGGACCTCTGGGCAGCCCTTCCCATTCTGTCTCGGGCTCTTTACCTCTTCCCTGGGCTCACAGCGATTCCCTAAATATCCGTGACCTCCAGGGCCTGTACTGGCTCCTCCCCTCGCCCTGTCTCCAGCCTGAACTGCCCCTTCCTCTCCCGTGGCTTTGGGGACCACTCTGAGCAGCACGTTCCCAGCAGCTCCCGACCCAACAACTATCCAGAGGCTGGACCTTCTCCTCCAGGCCCTTTGGACTCAAACGCATCCCGAGTCAGACTCATGGTCTTCACCTCCCGCCCGCTGTTTGCTCCCCTCCCTCCGAGTGCGCATCCTGCCTTCTGTCCTTGCAGCAGGCTTGGAGGAGGCTTGGAGGAGGGCAGGACGGCGCACACAGGGGTCTGCGTGGCTCCAGTCACGTTCTTGATTTGGTCTCCAGGCTGGGGTGGTGTTTCTCACCTCTGACCCCCAGGCCTCCCGGGGCCAGGCCAGTAAACGTTGACCAGATCGATTTCCACCGTGTTGGGAAGTCAGCGGTCAGTTGCTGACCACACTGTCAATTATTCAGGCTCCCTGGGATTCCACCAAGAGCGAAGGTTTAACTAAAGCGTGGCTCCATCGTCCTCACACCCCCAACTTGCCCTCAGAGGCCTGGGCAGGGAGGGCCACCTCCCCACGCAGCCAAGTGGACATCAGGCCCAGCCCCCCCCTCCCACCCCCATCCCATACATCCCAGGACCCGGGAGCCTCATTGTCCTCAAGTCTCTCGGACATACCTCTGGGCCGAGGGGGGCTGAGGCCTTGAAGGCAGAAATAGGACCAAGGGCCAGAAGTTACCTGAGGCTCGCAGTGTTGGCGGGTCCCAGGCCCAGCAGGTACAAGCCGGTCCGCTGCAGACCGCCATCGGGAGGGACAAGCTATCATGGGGCGAGACCAGGCTATCAAGGAGAGATAACGATCATCTTCAGTGTGATCTAAATTTGCAGACTCTTCCTGACGTACCTACGTCATCATGTGGCCTCAAGTCTTTTTTTGGAACTAGGTGATACATAAACAAAAACCCGTTCATTTGTTAGCTGTTTACTGAACAAGCCAGGCACTTTGCTAAGGTGCTGGTGGATGAGGTAAGAATATCAGTTTGGCCCTGACCTTGAGTAATACTAGTACTAACGCTAATAGTAAGGGGAACTGTGACCAGTCAGGGAAGGTTCCAAACACCCGACCTGCTTCAAGGGACACCCCCCCTCATAACAACGCGGTGAGGCGGCGGCTGAGACTGTCTCGGTTTTATAGGCAACACAAGATTTTATAGGTGAGGCACAGAGAGGTACGAAATGTGCCCAAGGTCACACAGCCCATGTAAATGATGGAGCTGGAATTTGAACCCATGCATCTGATTTCCAGTCCCTGCTCTCAGCCTCTCTGATCCAAGTTGTGTGAGGGGGTTCGGCTGAGGTCAGGTAGGTGGTGATCAGCTAAATAATGATCTAATGACAAGAGCTGCGGAGGAGAGATCAGAACTAATCTATCCAGGTTGGGGGGAGGGGGTAACAAGTCAGAGAAGACTTTCTAGAAGTGTCCTCGAAGCCAAGAACTTCTGGAAGAAGTGTCCAACAGGGGAATGGGTCCAGGGCAGGAGGAGCGTTCAGAGAGGGTAGCACAGCCAGCTGGATGGCCCTGCAGCCCCGGGGCTCTCCGAGGACCCCTCTGAGCCCCGGCAGAGAGGAGCAGGGAGGCGGGCCTGGGACTGACTCTCAGCCTCCCCCTCTCTGGGCCCACTTCCTCTCTGTCTGCCGGCTGTATTTTTAGATCTCTTACTTTCTGATGACTGGTGGGCTGGCAGTATCTGGTCCTTCCTTGGGACGTTTATAGTCTCCTACTGCCGGTGGATCCAGCACAGCCCTCCCCCTCAGAGACCTGAGCTGCAGGGCTGATTGGAAGCCCCCCCAATCCCCGGCTGCTTCGCGGATGCCTCCAGGTGGAGGGGCCCACACTCAATCGCCAGCTGACAACAGCCACCTCTGTCCCTTCTGTCTGCTTTCTCTCTCTCTTCTTCCCGGTTCAATCCGTGCCACCCCCCGGTCCCTACCTGTACCGGAGTCTGGGCTGGGCACTGACTTAAACAGCTGACCTGAATGCCTTTAGCAGCGTGTGCTAGAGGCAGAGTGGGTGCACATGATTCCTATCCCAAACTGGGCAGCGTGTGAAAGCGAGGGTGCTGTTAACAATTCTGCTGGGAGCACGGTGTCGACCCAAGCAGGGATACAAGTTCAAGTTCACTCCAGCTCAACAGAAGGATGGACAAGTGAGGAGAGACTTGACACAGGGAGGACAGGTAGAAGGGAGTCTTGCCCGGGGTAATGGGATGTGCAAGGACGTGGCACGTTCGGGGTAAGTGGGGAGTTTATGGTGACAATAACCTGGTACCTGGACCATGGAGAAGGGGCGGAAGGAGAGCCCAGGTTGGACTCCAGGCAGGAAAAGTTGGTACGAGTAGAACAGAGTGGCAAAACCTTGCTGTTCTGCCACCCCTGGGCCCAGAGCAGGCATTACTAATGGATCACAGCACTCTCCTTCTCACGGATCCCACCTGCCAGCCCTCAACACAGTGCTGGGGCCAGTCCCTTCCAGTTGTCAAGCTGTGCCCTAGAGGAAACCTACTTGTCACCAGGGGCTCAGCAATGGGACAGTGGGTACTTAGCTGGGGAGGAGGCTGAAGTTCCAATGGAGAGAGACCCAGAATGTGGAACTAAGGAGCTGGAATCTTCTCTGGGTGTTAGGGAGCCATCAGATGATGTCGCGGGGTGGGATGTACCGAAGACTGACATTTCAGGGGTTTTAGGAAGGTTGCTGCCGTGGCAGGGAAAGCAGTGAGGGGGTGCTGATGTCCCGGTGAGAGAGGAAGGCATGCCCCCTTCACTGACCTGGGAGCACAGAAGCAGATGCTGTGGGTTAGGAAAAGAAGAGGAAGGCATGGAGGAGGCCTCCCAGGCTTCTGGGTGCCTGACCAGGCAGGTGTGCCAACACGGTGGGAGGTCCTGATGGGAATCTTTGCTCAGGAGGTCAGCAAACAATGCAAGATCACCAAGGAGAGGGCCACCCTGGGCCTCAGTGCCCAACCCCCAACCGCACCCCACCCCCCACCCGGGGTGGGGGTGGAACAAGCTGGTTTGGCAGGTGTTACCAGAGAACCGCAGAGCCTGGAGCGATTTGCCTTTTGAGGGAAATAAACAATTACCAAGATCTCAGAGATCCCCGCCCCCGCGCCTCCCCCCCCCACCAGCCCTGCCTTGACCTGATGGAGGGAAAGAGGGGCCTGCAGGGCTTCCCGCCCCATCTCTGAGAAATAGGAGCCCCAGGGAGATGCTTGCAAAGTTTGGGGGTGACTGCCACGAGGGGAAACTGACATGTCATTCCCCGATTGGATATCTGCTTAGTCCTGGGCTGCTACCCGCCTCTGGGCCACCAGTGTGGGACATGGTTGTCCAGGGCAGGGGTGTGTGTGTGTCTGTGTGTGTGTGCGTGCGTGTGTGTGTGTGTGTGTGTGTGTGTGTAACGCCCCTTGGGGTCTGGTTTCTGAGAGGCACAGGAATGGCGCCAACTAGAGTCTGCGGAGGGCCCAAGGGAGTGGAGGCTGCAGGCTCGCTGGCACCTTCTCGGCGTGGGGGGCGCGAGTGGCTGAGGTGCAGGCTGAAGCTTAGCTGGCAGGTGCCGCTTTGTCGGAGAGGGACCACCCGTGCCTGGGGGGAGGCCTGGGAATTCAGTCCCTGGTCAGTGGGATCTTTGGGGGCCTCCATCGTTCATCACTAGGCTTTGAGCTACGTCCACCACAGCTGTGGCTCACAAGGGCACCACTGCCCAGCTACGAGTCCCTAGAGGGGCAACTGCTTCCTCTTCTCCAAACCCAACCCTAGGGGTGAGCCCAGAGAGGGGTTTGTGTGTGTGTGTGAGTGTGTGTGTGTGTGTGTGAGACAGAGACCACTCTGCCCTTCTTAGAACTCCCCAAAGTGCATGCATGCACAGGTGTACACACCCACACATACACACACACGCACTTCGAGCCCCGAGAGCTCCCAACTTCGCTTACCTTGCGGAGGAAGAAGAAAGTGTGGGGTCAAATCTGAGTTTTAAATGTTTTAAAATGACCAGGGCTAAAGCAGAACGAGAGACTGCTTCTAGAACCAAAATACCTCCAAGTCAGAAACTGGACCAAAGTGCCGCGGAAGGTGGGAAGGTGCGCGTCTGCCAACTGCTAGGAGGGTTCCTCGGGGCCCAGCTGGTGGCCATTATTAGAAAGATAATTGTACCTGTAACCTAAGGAGCAGAAAGTCCTTAATAAGCTGTTGACAAAGGGAACCCAAAAAGGCAAGCGGATTTGAAAGGATGAAGAGGATTAGAAAGAAGGACGGACTGAGGTGTTGTTGAATGAACTCAGCAGGGGGACCAGGAAGGTCTCACACCTGCCTCTGTGCGCTCCCGCTCCCCACAGGGTCAGGGGGAGCCGTATCTACGGGAAACACGGTTGGGCTTCTGCCCCCCCTCCGCCCCCGTTCTGACTCCGAGCCCTCTCTAGGTTGGCTTCCTCCAAGGCGAGACCCAGATCTCAGGATCCCTTCCCGTTAAGTGGGCCAGGTGGGACGGGTCTGAGGCAGCAGGGGTCATGCCAATGACCTTCCAGGGGGCAGTGAGCAGAAGCGTGTCTCACTGGCCCACCACTTCCACAACGTGGCTGCGAAGGTGGCAGAGGCAGAGCAGGGTGGCGCAGAAGGAAGAAGAGGACATGAGGACAAGGCTTGGAGACCTCGGGGTCCTCCTGGCGTCCACCTGCTGGATCAGGAAGCCCATTCAGGAAACCTGACTCCTGAGGTCTAGCTCTCTCCCTGGGGCGGGGATAAGGGAAGAGATGGGGAGAAGGAAGGAGCTCTTGCCTCCCCCGCTCCCCACGCCTAGGGCTGCAGAGAGGGGCTCAGCCTAGCTTCTGGATCTGAGGGGCCTGTGGCTTATCCAAGGCAGAAAGATACGAGGTCAGGCAGGGGCTCTCTCAAGAGAGAACTAGGGCAGAAGACAGGAATCTGGGAGTCAACAGGACAGAGGGAATGCCACAAACCTTGGTGTCAAAATGAGAGCAGGAGACGAGGCAGCCAGGAGAAGGGAGACTGGGGGAAGCCAACTTTTTGGGAGAAAGAGTGGCAGGAACTCGCAAAAGAGCTTGCGGCTGCCAGACCCCCTCCGGCCGCTGCCAAGATGCATCTCTCCTGCTCTGGGAAACCTAAGGGCCTGCGTCTGCCCAGGTGGGCAGCGGGACAAGTTCACGTCCCCGCTTCCTGCCCTTCCCCCGCCCCTCCAGCCTGGGCTCCTGCTCTGGGCGGCTGCTGAGCCAGCTCCCCCGGGCCAGCCCGGGCTGCCCTCCCCCTCGGGCCCTGCGTTCCAGACTTTCTCCTCATCAGTTTACCAGCCTGGTCTCATTCCCTCTCCGGAGCCTCTCGCCAAGTTCTGCCTGGCTCCCTGCCCCTGTCTTCTCCTCTCCTTAGAGCAGGAGCCAGTTGGGGCCCGTCTGCAGATGCAGCCGCGTGCCAGGCCCAGGGACCCCTCCCGCCTCAGGCAGCAGAGCTCATGCTCTCCCCATGACGAGCTTTTCTGTGTCTGTCCTCACACCCAGTTCTGACAAGGGGGTTTATGCTCCGCGTCTGAGACCGAGTCCCGAGGACTGGCCGGTCACGTATGCCTATCCCTGGCCCACACAAACCGGCCTCGGCGTCTTCAAACCCCGGCCCCGCCTGCAGCCACAGGGATGCCGCGGGAGCTGTTCCTCTGTGGCTCTGGGGTCCCTCCATCGTTGGCCGTCTGTACACAACCCATTTGTCAGCTGGGGGCCTCCAGTCCCGGAGAGTTTCAAAAATACCAGTTCAAAGCCATAATCCACAGCCTGTGGAAATGCAAAAATATCTTTAATATCCTTTGGAGAGTTCTGGAATGGTTCGCTTTTTCACACTCCCCTCTGCATCAGAGCTGCGGCTTCTGCTAAATCCGTTTAGTGTCTGGATTGGGCCGCTGCCCCGGGCCTGCTGTTTGGTTTTTACACAGCTCTGGCTGACAAGGGGAGTACAGCAGGCACCTTCTACTCTGTCCGCCACACACACACCATGGAAGGTATTTCTGGGTGCGTAACGCAGGCAGGCAGGTGGAGGAGGGTTTAGGGAAGTTGGGGGGGGTGGTTTCAAGGGCTACAATGAAATCAACTTCAAACAGCATTAGATATCCTGTTCTTAAAAGTTCTTGGGTCACCACACTGCTGGACAGTTTCAAGGACCCTTTGACCTCACTCAGTTCCCCAGCCTGGTCCTGGCTTCTTATATTCCTTATTTGCATCTCTCTTCCCTGAAAAGCAAAATAGTGCATTGCTTCAGTGCAAGGGCCTGGCCCTGTGAGCTTGCTTCTGCATCTTATCAGCTGTGTGATCAAAGGAGGTTTACTTAACCTCTCTGAACCTCAAGCTTATCTTTTATGAGGATCATATAAGTTGAAGATAATACGACTTGTGGTGAGGATTTCATAAAGCAGTCTGTGGGAAGCACTTAGCATAGGGTTGGCTCAAGGATGTTAGTTATTACTACTATTACTATTAACCCCTCCAGATTCTCTTCTTATTCTTCTAGGCAGAACAATTCAAACTTCTCGGCATTATCCCAAATACAGCATGTCTTTACATATTTAAGCACAGAAGGGCTTGTTCTTTGAATGGGATTGACCCTCCTTGGAAAGAGGTCAGTTGAGGTTATGAGTGGGTCTAATAGTGACCTCCCATTGGTAAATACCAAACGAATGTATGCCCTTTCTTCCTCTCTCTCTCTCCCCGTATCCCTCTCTCCATCAGGCTGAAAGCATACAGCCAAGACCAGCAGTGAAAGATCTTGGACCTCATGGGAATCAGCTTGACTTTACTGAATTATTGGGAAACAGGTGCCCCTTTTCAGGGATTCATACACAGCCCGAGGCGGCTCTTTATCCGACCTCATGGGAAAACCCAAGAATGAAGCCAACATAAAACAAAAAGACAGCTCCTTGGTGATGTCACTTGAACTCCTCTGTCCTACCACACGTGGATTCAGTCTGAGTTTTCCAAATGAGTGAGCCCAGAAATCCCCCTTTTCTTGTTAAAGCTAGTTTGATTTGAGCTTCTGTCATGTAAAATCGCATGAATCTTGACTAAAGATTCTTGAATCTTGAATTTCAACTACACATCGGGTGTATTACAGAACAAGGGGGGATGTCAGGGAATCCACTGCGGGAAGTATAACCAGAAATCACAGGCCTGGAAAGACTGCTTCTGACTCCATTTCTCTCTTTCTCTCTCTCTCTCAGGCCACACAATCACCTATTTCTGCTTTTTTTTTTTTTTTTTTTTAAGATTTTATTTATTTATTTGACAGAGAGAATCACAAGTAGGCAGAGAGGCAGGCAGAGAGAGAGAGGAGGAAGCAGGCTCCCTGCTGAGCAGAGAGCCCGATGCGGGACTCGATCCCAGGACCCTGAGATCATGACCCGAGCCTAAGGCAGCGGCTTAACCCACTGAGCCACCCAGGCGCCCGTATTTCTGCTTTTTGTCTGCATATCTGCTTCTTGTTTTTTAGCTTGGCTAACAGGTATTTTTGCTGGCTCCTCTAGCAAAAGGTCCCAGGGCTGACGTTCACTGGTCCCAATTGGGTCATGTGACCGCCCTGACCCGTAAACTGTGATGGGCCAACCAGTGAGCCCATTACCCCTGGATCTGAGCATTAGGATCAGGCCTACGTCCACTAAATAGACTGAGAGGGTCACAAACGGTTAGAAAAAAAAAAAAAAATCAAAGTACTCTTTTCAGACCAATGGGGAATGAAAGTCAAATACACACACACACACACACACACACACGTGTGTACACACACACAACGCATCTCTAACATGGAGTGAAGTGAATTTCTGTTTCACAAACCAGCCAAACCCTGAATAAACTCAGGGCCAGCCTATCGCCCCCGAGGAACATCTCTAATGGAAACTTCCAAACTTCCACTAGTGACAGCAGCTTCTGGAGATCTGGTTTGGCTTGGGCTTTCCTTAATCTCTTTTCGGGTCACACCGAGTGCGAGAGGGGAGCTGGTTCTGGCTTTGCCCCCACCCCCATAAGTCCCTTGTATGGCATCATTTGAGTCATAAATGCCCCATTCCATGCAATCATGATGGGGAGCTCCAAGGAGAGAAGCCAGGCAGTAAAGAAGGGATCCCTGAGGCGGGAGCCTCTGAATGAGGCCTTCAAGGATGGGCAGTGAGAACTCGGGGAATCACGAAGACAAACGATCACCAGTGTACATGAAAGTGTGGAAATCCCGGAGCACCCGTACACTGCTGATGGGAACGAAAATGGCACAGCCGCTTTGGAAAGCCGTCTGGCGGGGCCACAAAAAACTTGGAGCTACTGTGTGACCTGGAGATTCCACTCCTGGCTGTCTACCCAGGAGAAATGAAGACACATGTCTACACAGAAACTTGTGCATGAATCTTCATAGGGGCATGAGTCATAATTACCCCGAAGTAGGAACAACCTACACGTCAGATGAATGGATAAATAAAATGTAGTCCATCCATACAGCGGACTATAATTCCACCGTGCGAGAGAATAAAGTCTGGTACCTGCTATCACAGGGCTGAACCTCGAAAATGTTTTCTTTCTTTCTCTTTCTTTCTCTCTTTCTTTTTTTCTCTCTGTCGGTCTGCCTGTCTTTCTTTCTTTCTTCCTTTTTCTTCGTCGTCTTTTTCTTCTTGCAGATCAACAAACCTTCTCTATTTTAAAGCCAGAAGGACTCTTAGGGGCTGGTACACTATGGCCCACAGGCCGAATTGGTCTGTTTCCTATTTTAATAAATTCAGTTTTTTAAGAAATTGATTTTTTTTTAAAGTCCGATATAATTAATGGATAGTGTTACATTTGTTTCAGGTGTACAATTCAGTGATTCAACCATTCTATACACCACTCAGTGCTCATCACAGTAACTGTGCTCTTAATCCCCAAGCCCCCACCCGCCTCCCCTCTGGTAACCAACAATTTGTTTTCTATAGTCAAGAATCTCTGTTTTTTTGTTGTTTATCTTTTCTCCCCCCTGTTTTGTTTCTTAAATTCCACATAGGAGTGAAATCATATGGTATTTGTCTTTCTCTGACTTATTTCATTTAGCATAATACCTTCCAGATCTATCCATTTTGTTTCAAATGGCAAGATTTCATTTTTTATGGCTGAGTAATATTCCTCTGTGTGTGTGTATACACACATACATACCATACCTTTATCCATTTATCTATCAATGGTCACTTGAGTTGCTCCCATAGTTTGGCTATTTTAAGTAATGCTGCAACAAACATAGGGGTGCATATATCTTTTCAGATTTGTGTTTTCATATTCTTTGGGTAAATTTCCCTCTGGTGGAGTTCTTGGATCATATGGTGATTCTATTTTTAATTTTTTGAGAGACCTCCATATTGTCTTCCATGATGCTGCACCAGCTTGCATTCCCACCAACAGGGCACGAGGGTCTCTTTTTCTCCACATCCTTGCCAACTCTTGGTGTTTCTTGTGTTTTTGATTTTAGCCATTCTGACAGGTGTGAGGTGATAACTTACTGTGGTTTTGATTTGCATTTATCTGATGATGAGTGTTTAGCATCTTATGTGTCTGTTCATCAGAACCTTGAAAAACGAAAGAAGCCAATTATAAACCATCATGTGCTGCATTATTCCACTTGAATGCAATGTCCAGCAGAGGCAAATCTATAGAGACAGAATGTAGAGGAGGGTTGCCTACAGCTGGGGGGATGTGTTAAGGGGAAAAAGGAGTGACGCTGATGGGGACTGGGGGGGAATGTTAAAAAATTGATTGTTGGGAATACACAAAAAACATTGAGTTGTACATTTTATTTATTTATGTATTTATTTATTTTGACAGACAGAGATCACAAGTAGGCAGAGAGGCAGGCGCAGGGAAGGGGCAGTGAGAAGCAGGTTCCTCACTGAGCAGAGACCCTGACTCGGGGCTTGATCCCAGGACCCTGGGATCATGATCTGAGCCGAATGCAGAGGCTTTAACCCACTGAGCCATCCAGGTGCCCCTGAGTTGTACATTTTAAATGAGTGAATTTGTATGGTATACAAATTATATCTCAGTAAAGCTATTACCAAAAAAAGGAGGTAGGAAAAGAGGGGCGTAAGTTGTATATCAGCCTGGAAACTCAGAGATAGTAGGGCTGACTGTCTGATAAGCTACCCCCTCCCCACCCTTCATTCCTCGGATTCCATAGTAAGTGAAGGGAATTTGGGGCCTGGGAGTCCAGCCCTGCAGCATAAAGGAAAAATGCTCAAATGAAAAAGGGGAGAGAGGAGGGGGCACCTGGGTGGCTCAGTGGGCTAAGCATTTGCCTTCAGCTCAGGTCATGATCTCAGGGCTCTGGGATCGAGCCCTGCATGGGGCTCCCTGCTCAGCAGGGAGTCTGCTTCTCCCTCCCCTCTGCCCCTCCCCCTGCCTTGTACACTCTCTCTCAAATAAATCAAATCTTTAGAAAAGACAAAATATGAATAAAATAAATGAATAATAAATAAAAGGCGAGAGGGAGGAAAGGCTGTCTCTGAGGACCTGAGGTGGGCAGGAAGCTCCATGAGGAAGCGGGGTGTCTGGTGAAGGGCTGCCAGCTTGGGTCACTGGGTCAACGGTTGCGGGGCGGCCTAGGACAGCCTCCGTGCGCCAAGTTTCCTTGGTGTGGAGGACCTGTGGTTGGTACCAGTAGTGGTGTCTCCCCCCACTGATGCCCGCTGTCTAGCCTATTCATCTAGAATCCTCATAGAAGCCACATGGCCCGAGGATCCCGCAGCTGGTCCCGGCGTGGACCTCTGGCCCAAGTGAAATCAGTCCATGTCCCATCTCTGGAATTTGGGATCTTGACAGAGGCAGAGGCCTTCTCTCCAAAGGGCCAGAATATGTGAACTTTATGTGGCTTTAAGACAGCCGCACCTCCTCCCCTCAAGTCCGGGTGGGCAGGGCTGAAAAGACTAGGAAGCAGATTCCCCAGCCTGTTGGAATGTTCTCAGCCCTCCGTGGAAGTAGCTCTAAAGTGAAAGCACCTGGGAACCCTTTGGGAGCCTGAAGGAGATCTGGGGGCCCTGAGCCACCAGAGCAACCGCAGGGAAGCAGGGAAGGAAGATTCTAGATGAAGCAGCCCTCATGAGAGAAGGCAGAGAGGAGCCGGGTGTCCCAGCAACTTCCCCAGACAGAGTGTGGGAATCAAAGCCATGGTCATGGGTAACCACGGCCCTCAGCCTGCAAGTTCCAGGGAAGCAAAACTTCTACAAATAGCGACCTAATGCCTTGTTAATGTCATCAATAATTAATATATTGTGCCAGGACAGCCCATTATACTTTTCAAAAGCACATCCACCTCCACAATCTCACTTGCTCCTTCTCCATCTAAATTGGAGAGATACGTATTGTGCTCTGAGAGTTGCCCTGCCCACTGTCCCTTCTTCTAGAATAAAGCTACCTGTGTGACCCACCCCTTGCACACCGGAATAAGGTTTGCAATTGATATAAATTAGCTGCCCTCCCCCTCCTCCCCCACTCACTGCCTCCCCGCCGCCACCAAGAGCCAGCAGCTTTGGAGGAAGCACAGCAGGAGACCAGTCTCTCCAGCACAGTCTCTCTCTCTCTCTCTCTCTCTCTCTCTCTCTCGGCTTGAGAGTGGGCCTCCAGAGAGAGGCAGGGCTCTGTTTTTGCAAGGGCAGAAGCCAAGAGACACAGAGAAGGCAGTCAGCAGGAGCCAAGATTCAGGAAGACGTGGCGGTGGCCCCCAGAAGATGAGGTGAAGGTACGGAGAGATGTTCGTGGGCAGGGGAAGGCACGGGATGGCTGAGGCCAAGGAGCCAATGGAGGGGCCGCAGGCAGAGGGCACCCCAAATCCTGGACACTGAAACAACACAAGACCCCAAAGCATGTTCCTGTCTCCATGAAACCTAGTCAGGTGGCTTAGGTTCCTGCTTTCCTCGTCGTCACAAGTATCCTTGATGGGAGCCCTGGACAGGAACCGGTTAGCTCTGTTCCTTAAGGCAGCCATATCCTTCCTTTAGTCCCCGGCCCCCCAGGAGGAGGTCAGCCCATCTCAGCAGGAGCCTCCCTCTCCTTTCGAACCTTCTCTTCCCCAGAGGGGTCCCTATCAGGCGCAGAGTACAGGAAGGACCCTGCTGTGACTTGGTGACATCAGTCAGGATGTCACCTGCCTTCAGCCTGGACAGTTCAGGGGTATATCTCATCAGAGGTAACCATGCCCTCGATGGGTGGCTGGCCAAATTCAGTCAAGGTCCCTTCGTTCTTCCCTCCCTCCTTCCCTCTGTTTCCTCAAGCGAACTTGACTCTCAAATGCATCACTTGCTGCCTCGAGCACCCAGCAGAGTCTGACGGGTGTCTGCCCCAATTCTAAATTCAGTCTGGCCCAGTTTGGGTCAGGTGACCACCGGGGAGCCAATCAGCCGTGGCCAACGGAACAGGGTTACGTAGTATTAATCTGGTGGCTGCCGTCTGCCCTCGTGCTGTAGCTTCCCTGGGGGGACAAAGGGAGCACAATGCAGACTGAGACCTAAACTGTGTGTGCTAAACCAAGCTAAAGCCAGGGGACAGGAATGAACATTTTTAAAAACTGGCATAGTGAGGGCTTCAGAAATGGTACGTATATTTTTTAATCGACTGCAATTCTCACAACTGTGTGAGATAAGCGTTAATAACCTTGTCTTGCAAACGAGGGAAGTTAAGGCACTTACTCAAGACATGGGGTCTAGTCTGCACCTGGATGAGAGTCCAGGACTAACTCCCAGGATTATGTTCCTTCCTCTAGCACACTGCCTGGCATCGACTTGAGATGGTGTTTCTGCCCTTGCTTTGCTAAGGGCTCAAACTCCACTCACTCAGCCTTGTGGAAAGGCCTTTGAAGTTGTCTAGGTCACATTCATCAACATATAGATGAAGAAGTAGAGCACAGAGAGGGTTAGTGACCAGCCCATGGTCACACAGGAATTCAAAGGGGACAAGTACCCAGGTCTCCCAAGCCCCAGGCTGGGGCTCTCCCCTGAAAGTCATGCTCCCCTGTAGGTATCCTGAGAGCCTGCTCCCTGGCTGCTTTCCTCCCTGCAGAATTAGGGGGTGAGGGTACCCTGTGCTGCTTCCTGTTCTACCTCTCTGTCTCTGTTTCCTTCTCTGGTTCTTCTGTTCTTTCCTTGGATGTAACATCGGTCCCTCTCCTCTAAAGTCCCATAGCAGCAGAGTAATTTTGCTCCACAACTGACCCCTTCACTGTGCCCTTGGGACTTTCTCTCCAAGTAGACTGCAAACTCCCTGAGGGGAAAGTCTTCTCTGACATTCTCTAAATTCCTAACATGTCCCAGCATCCAGGAAGTGCTCCAAAAGGACCGAGATAAGTGTTGAGATAAGATCATTGGATTATGTGTCCCTGAGTGGCCACCGCATCCATCCACCCACGGTCCATCCATCCACCAGTCCAGTCCGTCCATCCATTCACCCATCGACCACAATCGTCCATCAAGCCTCGGGTCTGGGCGGACTGGCCTTAGCAGGAAAGCTCTGGGGATGCCAGGCTTTTTCACCGTGTCTTTATCCGTTTGCTTCTCTCTGGGTGGAATGCCCTTCCCATCTTCCGTCGCCCGACACTCCTCTTCCAGCTATGGCCACGGCAGCATCTCTGCTGAAGAACCTTTCCGGAAGCCCATCCTTGACTAAGAGACCTCTTCTGTGTCCCCAAATGCCTTTTACGCTTATCACATTCTTGACAGGAACAGCTTAAGTAGGATATAATTCACACAGCACAAAATTCACTCTTTTGAAGTATACAGTTCCGTGATCTGTGCAGAGCTGGGCAACCATCACCGCTATCCAATTTCAGACTGTTTTTCTGCCCCTCCCCCGGCAGAGAAAGCCTGTGCCCATTAGCAGCCCCTCACCATTTTCCCTCAGCATCTCTGGCCCCTGCAATCATGAATTTCCTTCCTGTCTCTACAGATTTACTTATGCTGGAGGTTTCATTCAAATGGAATCATACAATATGTGGCCTTTCGTGACTGGCTTCTTTCACTTGGCATTTTTTTTTAAAAGAATTTATTTATTTATTTGACAGAGATCACAACAAGTAGGCAGAGAGGCAGGCAGAGGGAGAGGGAGAAGGAGGCTCCCCACTGAATGGTGAGCCCAACTCGGGGCTTGATCCCAGGACCCTAGGATCATGACCCGAGCCAAAGGCGGATGCCCAACAGACTGAGCCACCCAGGTACCCCCCACTTGGCCTGTTTTAAGGTTCACCCATGCTGTTGCGTGTATTGGGACACTCACCCCATTTGAAACAGATTGTGGAGTCTAGGAACCTAGAGCCCCATTTGGTAGCCTAGGTCCTAGGGCGAGCAGAACGAAAAAGAGACAGTCTGAGGGTCCTAGCACTTCTCTAATTCAGATCCAAAGTACTCATCCCAGGAAGATTGTTAAAAACCAAAGACAAAGAACAGAACTTCTCCATTCCAACTGTTCATAATCCCTCCTCCCCAACACTCAGCTCCCCCTCCCAACTGTAACGTTATCTAATGACAGGTGGTATCTGTCTGCTTCCCACCGTATCTTTGCCCTGAGCTCAGAGTTGTTTATCCTGACACAGGTCTATACATTCTACTCACGAATATGAAAGAATCCAGACTTCCCATAGATCTCTCTTTCTGGTCCAGGGGCTGTCCCCAGAGTCCCTCCCTCATGTCCATCACCAACAGATAAGGCAATCCCTAGAATCTCTTACATGCTGGATATCAGCCAGTGGGAGAGGAGGCAAAACGCTAAGACACGGGGACAGCAGGTTGTCTTTGGTAAGACTGTTTCATGAACAAGGTGTTGTAAGAGTCCTAGAGAAAAACCAGGTGAAATTATTAGCTAGGGTAGCTTGGATGGCAGGCGATGGGAACTCAGCACTTTCTCTTCCACTAAGAGGCCCCTCAGCTGAAAAGATTTATACCTGTGCTCGTCACCCTACCCACACCCCAAGCTCCCTGTGGTAGGCAGAATAATGGCCTCCAAAGATATTAATGCCCTAATTCTGGAACCAGTGACTATATTAAGTTACATGGCAGAGGAGAGTTGAGGTAGTAGGTGGAATTAAGTTTGCTAATCAACTGATTTTAAGAGAGAGAGAGAACATCCTGGATTATCTGGGTGCACCCAATGGAACCACAAGGATCCTTATAACTGAGCAAAAGAGGTGGAAGAGAGGGTCAAAGTGAAACATAGGAGAAGGACTCAAGAGGCCATTGCTGGCTTTAAAGATGGAGGAAGGAACCACGGGCAGAGGTTGGAGATGAGAAAACAGATTTTCCTCCAGAGCCTCCAAGAAAGAATACGGCCCTGCTGACATCTTTATTTTATTTTATTTTATTTTTAAGATTTTATTTATTTGGCAGAGATCACAAGTGGGCAGAGAAGCAGGCAGGGGTGTGTGTGTGGGGGGAAGCAGGCTCCCTGCTGAACAGAGAGCCTGATGCGGGGCTCGATCCCAGGACCCTAAGAG
The DNA here is from genome assembly GCF_964662115.1 of Mustela nivalis. Classification (NCBI taxonomy): domain Eukaryota; kingdom Metazoa; phylum Chordata; class Mammalia; order Carnivora; family Mustelidae; genus Mustela; species Mustela nivalis. The sequence goes on along the minus strand of NC_139032.1, from coordinate 82,179,285 downwards.
CATGACCTGAGCCAAAGGCAGAGGCTTAACCCACTGAGCCACCCAGGTACCCTGACATCTTTATTTTAGCCTACTAAGGTCCAGGGAGGACTCTGACTTCCAGAACTATAAGATAATAAATCTGTATTGTTTTAAGCCCCTAAGTTTGTGTTAACTTGTCCCAGCAGCAATAGGAGACTAATGCAGATTCTGGTATCTGAAAGTGGGGTGCAGGACTGTACCTACTCCTTCTCAAAAGTGGAGGCAGACCCTGCATACAAATTAAGCATTGGGATTCTGCCTCAGATAATCCAGGATTTATATTTCCAGTGTTTGCATGCTGGGTATCTTGAGTGAGTGACTCGTCCTTTCTATAGAATTTCTTCAGCAGTAAAATGGGAATAACTACACTTCCCTCATGAGAGCGTTGTGAAGTTTAATGAAGAGTATATGTGTACGTTCTTAGCACAGGGCCAGGCCCATGGTAAGCACTGAATAAATAAATGTTGCCCGATACTATCATTATTGCCATGCATCATTAGCTGTTTTTGGAAGCAACCCAAATCAGAGCTAATTCCTCCTTCCTTTGTGGTATCTAAAAGGACAGCACCCAAAGGGTACTTGGGCTCAATGTGGGCTGGACTCTGTAGCCAAGAACATTCCTAACAGCTGAGGCTCCAGAGACCGACCACATTCTTCATGCAGGTGGCCTTACGTGGTTCTAGATGTTTGTCTGGTTTAGAGTAGGACAATTGCAGTGGCACAAAGTGACGAAGGTGTCTCGATGCATAGGAAGGGGAGGGATGGAACCAGGGGAAGGACGTGGGATGTTAGGGCACAGCAATGTAGTCTAGAGACTAAGATGGGCCGGGATGGTGAAAGATGGACCACAGGGAAGCTGCATGGACTCTTGAACCCAGAATTTACACCAGACCCAACAGTAAATATTAAATGCTCCCCCAACTAGGATGGTTAAAACAACAAAGGCAGAAAATGCCAAGTGTTGAGAATGTGGTGAAATTAGAACCCTCCCACATTGCTGGTGGGAATGTAAAATGCTACAACCACTTTTGAAGTCTAGCATTTCCTGGGATAGTTAAATACACGGTTGCCATATGACTCAGCAATTAGTTACTAGTAGACCCATGTCCGCATGTGTGTCTACACCAAAGCTTGTGCATGAATGTTCACAGAAGCACTTTTCATAATAGCCCCAAAGCAGAAACAACCCAAACGTCCATCAGATGAGGAGTGGACACACAAAATGTGATGTATGGAATGGAATGGAATCTCATTTGGCAATAAAAAGGAATGAATAACAGATAACATGCTAGAACACAGATGAACCTTGAAAACATGATGTTAAGGAAGCTGGACATGAAAGACCACCTGTTGTATGATTCTCCTTATGTGAAATGTCCAGAATAGGCAAATCCCATTGGAAAGCCAATCTATGGTTACCATAGATTGGGGGGGGGGGGAGGCAAGGGAGAGACGGCTGATTGGTAGGGTTTTGGGGGAGGGGTGATGAAAATGTTTTGAAAATAGATAATAGTGATGGTTGCCCAACTCTGAAGAGATCACCAAATTGTACACTTTAAAGGGATGAATTTTACGGTATGAGAATTACAATGTCGACAAAGCTATTATTAAGAAAATTAAGTACTACTAGGCTTTGAGCGCCTGCCATGCGCCGGCAAGTGAGCGGAGTGCATGCCTGAGCTTAATACCAGGCTGTGGGAACGGGGCTGATCTGCGGTGGTGAGCCCGAGTCTGAGCGGGAGCCAGTAGGAGTTTTTGGAGGAAGGTGAGGAGGAAAGAGGACAGGTAGCCCAGCTCTGCTGACAGGTGCACCAAGATGGCTACTGGGATCTCTCACTCAAGGGGGTGATGCTGAAATCGGGGGGGTGGAGGTGACCTCAAGACAAGTGAGATAACCTCGGTCAGAGAGCGGGTCTGAAAGTTGTCTCCATCTGTGGCTGTCTGCTGTCAGGGGCTCAAGAACAGGGAGTCCGGGCACCTTTCACCATACAACCCTCTATCCCCCACAGGAAACCTTTCACTTTAAGCAGAATGACATGCCCCATTTGTGGGAAACCGTATGGGAAGAGGGGAAAGGAGAACCAGACAGACGACGTAGGAGGCTGGAGGCATCATCAGGAAGCGAGGTGAGTGGGAGAGCTTGCACTTCAGTGGGGAGATGGGCAATGTGTCAGAGTTCTCCAGAGAAACAGTACCAACAGGAACTATCTATACCGATATTTCTATCTATATCTGTATCTGTGTGTCTATAGCAAGAGATTTATTCTAAGGAATTAGCTCATGCGGTTATGGTGGCTAAGAAGTCCCGGGGTCTGCGTTTGACAAGCCGGAAACCCAGGAAAGCTAGTGATACGATCCCAGCTTAAGTCCAAAGGCCCGAAGCGCGGGAAAGCCCTTGGTGCCAGTTCCAGTTTGAGGGCAGGAAGAATCCAATGTCCCAGCTCAACAGCCAGGAGGGTAAAGTTCCCTCTTCTTCGGTCCTTTTGTTCGACTCAGCTCTTTAATGATTGGATAAGGGCCATCCGCATTAGGGAGAGCAATCTGCTTTACTCTGCCTATTGATTCAAATTTAATCTCATCCAAAAACACTCTCACAGATGCACCAGGAAGAATATTTGACCAAACGTCTAGCCCCCTTACAGACCGGCAACTGACAGGTGAAATTGACCATCACAGGCAATAAGCAAATAAACACCATACTTATATATGTTCAGGTAGTCCTGAGAAAGTAAGAAAGAAAAAGGAAAGGAAGCAGGACGAGGGACTAGAGAACAGTGGGGACAGAATGACAGGCACGGAGTGTCAAGGATAAATCCTTGTTGCCTGAACGGCCGAATCGTGCACCTCTATCAATGGGACGTTTTTTCTTTCCATCCCAAATTACTTTACCTTCCGTTAGGTTTCAATTGTAGTGAAAGCTATTGTTGCCGGGGACAGGCGTTTTCTATTTCTTAAAAAAGAAGCAGCAGCTTGAAAAATGCCATGTTCACACATTCTTCAGGAATGTCATATTTGATATGGCCACTGGACACGCTTGACTTCTTTATTTATGATTGCTGGCGCTTTTCCTTTGAGGCCGCTCAGAATAGCTTCGGATCCTGCTCACTCACACACAAGGTGAAATCAAATCTTCCTGCGCTAACCCCGTCGTCAGTGCCTTTGCTTACGAAAGCTTCCCTTGCCCTCCATGGGTAACTGCATGGTTAGAACAGGATTCAAATGTGCCTCTCTTCACATAAACATCCTTGCCTGGTGTACTATGCTTTTGGTAAAGTGCATTTATTTCCAGAAATCTATCCCAATCCATAGAAGTTGGGTGCACCTTTTTGAAGGCCAAGTGTGGGCCATTTGCTGTTCACCAATCTCCTTATACTGTCCTAAATGTTTTTTTGGTCTATCGCTCGGTATAGTCAAATCAATGTTCTCCCTTGTTTATTCTTTGGAAGTCTCATTTATCTCCCTCGGCGTCATGCCACGTCTGTTTGATTGCTTTTGCTGAATTTCTGCATGCTGGTCACAGCAGTGGGCTTAAACTAATACACCTGTTCAGTATGATGCATTTATGTAGGGACATCTTTGCACGAGTGTGAGTGTGTGTACCCTAACCTTGTTGAAAGAGCTCTGATCTGGACTCAAACACATTCTAGGTTAGAAGGGCAGCTCGTTCATGTTCTAGCTAGTAACTTTGGGCAAGTCACCACATGGGGCCTGCATCCATACCTGTAAAAGAGGTGTATAGGTGTGCAACCAAGAGAAATGGAACTAGAGGTCCACATAGAAATGTGTCCGTGAATGGTCACAGCGATGTTTTCTTCATACTAGGAAATGAAACCCAAAGGTCCTTCAACCGAGGAGTGAACAATAACATGTGGTATGTTTCTGTAGTAGAATCTGTACAGTAGAATATTCTTGGGTCATCAAAAGGGAACCAAGGACCACCTACTACAACATGGATAAGCCTTGAAAGCACACGAAGTGCAAGAAGATAGTCACAAAAGGCCATGTGTGTGTGTTTGCCTAACACAGGACCACAGACTGGGTTGGTTTGATAACACAAATGTATCATCTCAGGGTTCTGGAGGCTGGAAGTCCAACATCAAGGTGTCAGCGGCATTGATTTCTTCTTGGGACTGTGAGGGAGAACATGTTGTCTGCCCCTGGCTTCACTTCTGGTTGAAGATTGCTGGCAATCTTTGGCCTTCCTTGGCTTGTAGAAGCACCGCCCTAAATCCTACCATTGTCTTCACATGGTGTTCCCCCGTGTCCAAATTCTCCTTTTTATAAGGACATCAGTCGTGTTGGAGTAAGGCCTACACTAATGACCTCAGCCGAAATGATTGCACTGACAAAGACCCTATTTCCAGGGGCGCCTGGGTGACTCAATGGGTTAAAGCCTCTGCCTTCGGCTCAGGTCATGATCCCAGGGTCCTGGAATCCAGCCATGCATCAGGCTCTCTGCTCAGCAGGGAGCCTGCTTACCCTTTTCTCTCTGTGCCTGCCTCTCTGCCTACTTGTGATCTCTATCAAGTAAATAAATAAAATCTTTAAAAAAAAAAAAAAAAAGACCCTGTTTCCAAATAAGGTCACATTCCAAGGGGGTTCAGACTTCAACATATAAATTTTGAGGAGACACAGTTCAACCCATAGCATCACACATTATAGTGTTCCGTTTATGGGAAATAACTAGAATACATAAATGCATAGAGACAGAAAGTGAATTAGTGGTTGTCAGTGACTGGAGGAAAGAGGGAATTTGGATCGACTGCTAATGGGTACAGGGTTTATTTTCAAAAATGCTCTGGAATTAGAGAGTGGTGATGCTTGTGCAATTCTGTGAGTATACCAATGGATCGTACGCTTTAAAAGGGTGAGCTGTGTGGTATGCGAATCATATCTCCAAAAAGCTATTTTTAAAAGTAAAAAGTGTAAATAAATAAATAGATCGATAAAAGTAAAAAGTGTGATGCTGGCTACCCTTCGGCCAAATGAGGTGATGCAGCTCATGTGGTACAACCGAAATTGAGTGGGTTTGGAAAATTCTGTAAAGACAAGAAACAGTCGCAACTTTCCAGGCTTAATTTTTAAACACCTTTGGATTTTGTTACGTACATGCCACCCTGACTGCAGTGCGGGTTCCCTATTGATCCCAAACCTTTCTAATGTAATAAAGGGAATGCTAGTGTTTCTTAAAAGCTAACTTTGTTGCTCAAAGCTCACTCGTATTACTTGGGAAAATGTCTTCTCTAAACCTGCCCTGTGATTCCCATGAAATGTTCATCCTTTCTAGATGGATGTCTCTTTTACCATTGACTTTACCTCAGTGAAATCTCCAGAAAGCACCGTCAAGCCTTTGCATTTTCAGAGCTGAGTTTTTTTCCCTGCATCTGTGTTTTTGCCCTTGTTAGCTCACAGTGAGTTCCTTCCCCAGAGGCTAAATAAAATCGCACAAAACAGTCAGGATTTTGGTAGCTAACAAAATGATTTCCCGTCCTCTGAGATGCCTTTGTGCGTCTCTGCGCATCCCTTATCCCCAGGGGAATGTGCACAGAGCCTTAGGGACCCCTGAGTTTGTGGCCAGTCCGTGCAGCTACCTCTGGCCACTGGGCCAGTGGGCATAATCATTTCACACGTGAGCTTGGCTGGCAACCTCGTGCTGGTGGGTGCCTTGTGTCTGCTGTACAGGGATCTGGGTGAGTTGCGTGTCTCCTGTTCACTGGTCTGAGGGATCTCTGGGTGTGACTGCACGTGGGGCAGTAGCCTGTAGGTGAACAGTGCAGTGTCAGGTCCAACTTGGTGAAACCCAGTCTACAATCCCTTCAATGCCCTCTTCTGTCTACCTGTTCGACTTTGTGCCGTGGGGCCTAATCATATCGGGTCCCCATCCTTACTCTGCAGTTTCTTGCTGTGTGTCTTTGGCTGAGGTGCTTGACCTCTCTGGGCCTCAGTTTCTTCAATGGTGAAAGGGAAGCAATGATCCTTTTCTCCTAAGGCCGTGATGAGACAGGAGAAAAAGGACTGAGATTTCTCTGGTATGGACCGGGAGCCCGAATTACTGTACGTGCTCTGCCTCCCTTCCCCTCCTCCACCAGCCACCAAGGAAAGTCTGATCTCCCAAGTCCATCTTGACTGAGATCTAAGGGACCGTGGAAAGAGTGCAGCCTTCAGGGTCAGACACACCTCCTTTGAAGTGCCAGCTCTATGACCTTGGGCAGAATCATCTAACCCAGCCTCTCCCGTGTCAGTGGGGTTGGGGTGAGGTGAGGAGCGTGTGTGAAGGAAAGATGTTGGAGGCCCAGAGGGGGCTGTGTGGCTGCGAGCTGCATATGTCTGCCGTTGCCCTCTGACCTGTCTCCCTCACAGCCCGAGCCCAGCTGCTCGCTCTTCAGGGGACCCCCCCCCCACACCCCTCCTCTGCAGTTCCCTCATCCAAGACGCGGTCAGGTTTCCCGGTTCCAGGCCTCTGTGTGTTTTCCTCACTCTCCATCCTCCCAGAAGACTTTTCTTAGTCTGAGGCAACTTCCAGGAGCCCTGGGCCAGCTGCCAGTCTCCAGCCCTGGCCTCGCTCCTGGTGGGTGGTGAGTGGCCAACGGACCGGGGACAGGGCCCCTCCAGCCATTCCTCGCTCAGCTCGTAGAGCTGTGGGGCTTTGGGCAAGTTCCTCAAGTCCTCTGGGCTTTAGGTATCTCCTCTAAGAGACAGTGATGGTTATAGCACGTCCCGCTGGGGTAGGTGGCTGTGGAGACTAAATAAGGCATCCTGAGGGAAGAATTTAGATCAGAGTCTGGCACATAGTGAGCCCTCGGTAACCGTTTGATATTACTGCTGCTTCTTCCCTCAAGGAGTCCCTCACTGCTGGGTACTAGGGACACAGATGCGACCGTGCCCTGGCAGAGTTCCCAGTCCAGAGAGGCAGGCCGGCTGGACCACCGACCATCCCAGAGGGTCGGTGCCGTGGGAGCCGGGCGGGGAGAGACGGTGACTCCTTCCGAGTCTGGCTCGGAAGAAGCCTCCAGGAGAGAGACCGTCTGGCTGGGGCCTGGAGGAGGTGTGGGAGTTCACCCACTGGGGGAGAAGAGGCCTAGAGGGGGGCAGGCCAGGGATGGGAACAGCACAAGCAAAGGCACAGAGGCTGGGAGAGACGGGCCCACATTTGAGATGAAGACTGACAAGGCTGGCAGCCCCTGCGGCTGTCCCCTCCAACCCCTCCCACACGTCTGAAGCCTGTCTGTGGGGCCCTGCTGTGGGCAGCCACGACTCCAGAAGCAGCCCATGGGTGCCCAGGAGTAAGCACCCCAGGACGGGCCCTCACCCCAGACAAATGGAAGATGGCAGGTATCCTTGGCCCTTGGGGTGGAGTAACACGAAGCTGTGTTTCATCCCATTTCCCAGAAGTCCCCAGGGAGACAGAGCCCCAGGTGCTTGGAATGATGCCTGCTCAGAAAAGCACCTTATACTGGTCCATGCCTCCCGAGTGCCCCCTTTGGAACCCAGCGGTTTCCTCAGAGTCTGCCTGCTGGGGAGCCCAACCTAATGCATCAAGCTACGTAGGAGCCAGCCAGACAGGTTGATTGTCCAGAATCCTGCTGTCCACTGTGCACTTCTGGTGACTTCTTAGTTCTTGCAGCAATAACTGAGCTTTCGGTCCGTAGCCAGCACTGGGCTAGACCCTGAGGGAGATGCAGAGAAGTGGAGAAAAGAGTCCCTCATGGGACTATTTGAGGAGGCAAGACGTATCTGAAAAAGAGAAAATATAAGAAGTGGGAACGGCTGAGCTCATTTCAGGAAGAGCAGGAAGCCCGGTGCACTGGGTGGTGGGTGGCGATGCAGAGCAAGGGGGGACTGGGTGGAAGCAGGAAAACACGGAACGCTGGGCCAGCCGGTGGACACAAGCCTAGAAGTCCTTGTACGGATGGGTCTTTAAACCATAGGCAAGGGGAGTCCTAGAAGGGTTTTGAGCAGTGCAGGGATGGGACCATGTGTCAGAAGGATGCCTCGGGCTCAAATGTGGGATGACAGGGAGGGGGTGAGGCGGGAGTCAGGGAGGCCCAGGTAGAGGCCCTGGGAGTCCTCTTGGCTGGACTTGGCTGTGATTCGGACCCCAGCTCAGCAGGCCCGGGAACCTAGGGGCCTCCCCACAAAACTCAGCAGGGCGATCTTTTCCTAAAAGTGCGGAAAACTTCCTGCCTTCCCAGCCTTCCTTTCAGCCCTGCTTCCTGCTTGGGCTCCAAACCTGTTCCCATTCCTCCCACCTTCTCCCATTATCTCTGACTTCAGAATGTTTGCTTTGGCTCCCACTGTCTCCCGTCTGCTCTCTCCTGCGGTTAGTGGTAGATGCTCAGCACAAAAAAAAAAAAAAAAAAAAAAACTCTTTCCTGCAAGCCAGCCCAGACTCCCGGGGCAGGGATTGTCTTCTTTCTACTTTAAGTAAACGGAATTGGAGCAACCTTGGCCTTGGAAGACAGACTGTGTCTTCTAGAGACTTTCCTCCAAAACCACAAATGCATTTTGCCTCTATTTGAGGTGGTTCTTGCCTCTGTCTCAGCAACCTCAGGGTGAATGTGAAGCAGCATCTGGCAGCCTTAAGATTTCACAGCGGATGCTGGGCTTTTGTGAAAAGTCGGTCTCTCTGCAAACCCGCCGAGAGGGCAAAGATGGCGCCCTGCTCCGTCCATTCAGTAAATGTGTCTGAGCCAGGCCTTGAGCTGGGAGTCAGCAGAGAAGACTTCTGCTCCCCGGGCCCCCACAGACAGCAAGACTGGTCCCGTACAGGGGTACTGAGTGCCCTGTGTGGGCCCTCGCAGGTGGCGCGTGTCGGCTGCACTGAACTTGCCCGAGCAGAACGTCGTCGCTGCGCCACTTCCGGCAAGTTACCGACCTGCCTCTGCTTCACTTCCTGTCTACAAGGTGGGGAGAAGAGAGTTCTCCCCTCTTGGTCTTGGTGTGAGGATTAAGTAAAGGAAAACAGGGACCCCTCAGCATAGAGCTGGGAAGAGTAAGCACTGAGTAGATGCTAGCTATTCTTTGTTCTTGTTTCTTTTTTTCTTTTTTTAATTCTCTTACCATACAGTTCTCCCTTTTCCCGTGTACCATTTGGTGGGTTCTAGTATATTCACAAGGTTGGGCACCCACAAGGTCCAAAACATTTTTATCGCTCCAGAGAAACTCGGTGCCCCTGAGCTGTCACTCTCCCCAATTTCCACTGCCCCAGGCAACCCAAAATTCTACTTTCCATCTCTACGGATTTGCCTGTTGTGGACACTTCACAAACACGTAATTATACAGATAGGTGTGGTGGCCTCTTGTGCCTGGCATCTTCACTTAGCATAATGTTTTCCCTATTGTAGCACGGAAGGCTCACTTGGTTCTTTTTTTTTTTTTTTAATATTTTATTTATTAATTTGACAGAGAGACAGCGAGAGAAGGAACACAAGCAGGGGGAGTGGGAGAGGGAGAAGCAGGCTTCCCACTGAGCCCAATGTGGGGCTCAATCCCAGGACCCTGGGATCATGACCTGAGCCGAAGGCGGACGCTTAACAACTGAGCCACCCGGGTGTCCCTTGATTTTTTTTTAAAGCTAAATTATATTCTTCTCCGGTGAAGAGATTTTGTTCATTCATCAGCGGATGGACATTTGGGTTATTTTCCACTTTGGGGAAATCAGTATACTGTCATGAACATTTGGGTATTGTTTCTGTGTGAACATACATGCTCATTTCTTCTTCTTTTTTTTTTTTTTTTTTTGAAGATTTTGTTTATTTGATAGAGAACAGGGGGAGGGGCAGAGAGAGAAAGAGAGAAAGAGAGAGAGAAGCAGACTCCCTGCTGAGCAGGAAGCCAGACCCAGGACTCCATCCCAGGACCCTGGGATCATGACCTGAACCGAAGGCAGACTCTTCACCAACTGAGCCACCCAGGCACCCCACGTGTTCATTTCTTTGGTTCTCTACCTGGGAGTGTCATGGCTGGGTCACGTGGAAACTCTGAGCTTCACTTTCTGAGGAGCCGCCAGACTGTTTTCCAAAGCGGCTGCACTAGCTATTCTTGACTCAAGCTCTCAAAACACTTTCCCACACACATCATTGCCCAGCCCCAAGGGGAGCCATTATCACAGCATCGAGAGGGAAAGTGACATGCCAGAGTCCCAGGGACAGTGAGTGGCAGAACCAGGACCTGAGCCGAGAACTTTAGGGCCCAGAGTCATCGTGTCACCTGAGGCCCCCAGGATCAACCACCTGGGGTTTATGCTGTGCCCCAGATGGATGAGATGAGGTGTGAGGTGTTGCCTCTGCTTACAGCAGCTCCCTTGTAGCAGGTGTACACCAAGAGCCGTGGCTTATTCGACACCCCACCCCAGACACGAGAAGGCCCTGTGCCCCCCCACCTCCGCCCTTCTCAGCAGACACAGCTCCGCCTGGTTCCTGAGCCCCAGGCCTAGGGGAACAGTGGCAGGTATGGTCTAGAAATGGCTGTGCTGTGCCAGACTGGTGGGTGGTGTTTCCGGATGGAAGGGAGCCCTAGGAAGCTTCTGTTCCCAGCTTTCACTTCTCCTGCCTTGACTGGAGCTCAGCGCTAGATCTCTGCTTTCCTGGTGGGGACCCTAGCCCCTTTCCTCACCCACACCGGACTCTTCCCTTTTGCGACCCTCTCATTCATTCAGTGTCTCACCCTGACCATCATCTGCTCACGCTGAGTTCCCAGGCCTCTCTGATCCTCTGCTGAAATGACCTTGAACTATGACTTACCTGTGCCCAAACTCAGTTTTCTCAGCTCTCAGACCTGTTCCAGATGGTGGTGTAGGAGCAGCACAGGATACCGGTTAAGGGGATGAAGTTGGCACCTGGACAAGGGCTTTTAGGCCCCCAATTACCTGCTGTGTAAGCAGCATGATCTATTTAAAGGACCAGGGACTGAACAGTTGCTTTGGAGATGCTGTAAGCTTCCTAGGCTAATGAGCCACATCCCAGCACGCCTTGTCCCATGACACTTGTGTCCCTTGCAAGTGAGACAGAGAGCTGAGTGTGAGCTCGAGAGCCCAGAAGCCCACTGGAATCCTGGCAGACTTCCTGGAGGACCAGGCCTTGCACAATGGGCAGGGTTTTCAGGGCATAGAGAGGACAGGGATCTTCGAGGGAGAGGAACAGGACCACGAGCGCTGCTTCAGGGGAAAGAGCAAGGACACGAGTCTGCTTTTTAAAATGTGATGCACTTTTTCTTTTAAAGATTTATTGGACAGACAGAGATCACAAATAGGCAGAGAGGCAGGCAGAGAGAGGGGGAAGCAGGCTCCCCGCTGAGCAGAGAGCCCGATGCGGGGCTTGATCCCACGACCCTGAGATCATGACCTGAGCCGAAGGCAGAGGCTTTAACCCACTGAGCCACCCAAGTGCCCCTAAAATGTGATGCATTTTTATTATAAGACATTTAACAAGTTGGGGGCACCTGGGTGTCTCAGTGGGTTAATCCTCTGCCTTCAGCTCAGGTTATGATCTCAGGGTCCTGGGATCAAGCCCCGCATCGGGCTCTCTGCTCAGCGGGGAGCCTGCTTCCCCCTCTCTCTCTGCCTGCCTCTCTGCTTATTTGTGATGTCTATCTCTCTGTCAAAAACAAATAAATAAAATCTTTTAAAAAAGACATTTAACAAGGGGGGAAACTGTAAACATACAATTAAGAGAAGGAGGTAATCTTGGGTATTCTCCCTCCCCAGAGGTAACTACTATTAACGTTTTGCTGTAATCCCCTGCCCCTTTTTATCCTACGCAAATATATTATATACATTCTCTTTTCTTTCCTACAAAAGCAGAAATGGACTCATGTACATACTGTTTGTGACCTACTTTTAAAAATGCATCATGAACTGTATTCTCTGTCATTAAATATTCGTCTTCAACACTCTTTAATGACTTTACAGTATTCTCTCATATGAATGGAACATAATTTATTTAAGTAATTTTCTATTCTTGGATATTTAAGTGGTTTCCAGTTTTTCAGTATCATAAGCATCTTCTAAACGAACCTCCTCGTGGCTGAAACTCTGTGCATATCCTTAATTATGTCCTTGGGATAAGTTTCTAGTAAAGGAAGTGCTAGGATAAAGGGATGCAGATTTTGAAGAATGCTAATATGTATTATCAAATTGCTCCCCAGAAGATTTGCGTGTCTCTATATTCCTACTAGCAGAAGATAGGGTGCCCCTTTTCTAGTGTTTCCGCTAACAGGGGGTATGATTTTCTTCTTGGTGAATCTTATAAATTCAAAACCAGAGGTCATGAGTCCAAGTTTCCTGAGAAGTAAATGAAGGTGATAATAGTGGAATCTTTTTTTTTTTTTTTTTAAGATTTTATTTATTTATTTGAGAGAGAGTCAGTGAGAGAGAGCATGAGCGAGGAGAAGGTCAGAGAGCAAAGCAGACTCCCCATGGAGCTGGGAGCCTGATGTGGGACTCGATCCCAGGACTCCGGGATCATGACCTGAGCCGAAGGCAGTTGTCCAACCAACTGAGCCACCCAGGCGTCCCGATAATAGTGGAATCTATCATGGACTGGTGGCCACAATCAAAGCACATGGTGGGTATGGTGTGCTTTAAAACACACACCCGGGGTGCCTGATGGTGCAGTGGGTTGAGCCACTAACTCTCGGTTTCATCTCAGGTCCTGATCTGAGGGTTGTGAGATCGAGCCCTATGTCTGGCTCAGGGCTTAGCTGGCAGTTTGCTTGGGTTTCCCTCTCCCTCTGCTCCATCCCCGACTCAAGCACTCTCTCTCCTTTTCTCACTCTCTCTCAAATAAATAAATAAATCTTTAAAAAAAATTTTTAAGGGGCGCCTGGGTGGCTCAGTGGGTTAAGCCGCTGCCTTCGGCTCAGGTCATGATCTCAGTGTCCTGGGATCGAGCCCCGCATCGGGCTCTCTGCTCCACAGGGAGCCTGCTTCCCTTTCTCTCTCTCTCTGCCTGCCTCTCTGCCTACTTGTGATCTCTGTCTGTCAAATAAATAAATAAAATCTTAAAAAAAAATTTTTTTTTAAGATTTTACTTATTTATTCTACAGATAGAGAAAGAACAAACAGGAGGAGCAGCGCAGGGAAAGGGAGAAGCAGACTCCCCACTGAGCAGGGAGCCTGATGCAGGCCTCGATCCCAAGACCCTAGGATCATGACCTGAGCTGAAGGGAGACACTTGGCTGACTGAGCCACCCACGCACCCCAATAAATAAATATTTATAAGAAATAAAAGAATAGAGGCATCCGGGTGGCTCAGTGGGTTAAGCCTTCAGCCCAGATCATGATCTCAGGGTCCTGGATCGAGCCCTGCATCAGGCTCTCTGCTCAGCGGGGAGCCTGCTTCCCCCTCTCTCTCTGCCTACTTGTGATTTCTTCCTCCATCAAATAAGTAAATAAAATCTTTAAAAAAATTTTTAAAGAAATAAAAGAATAAAAACACAATTTGGGGCACCTGGCTGGCTCCGTCAGTGGAGCATGCAACTCTTGGTCTTGGGGCCATGGGTTCAAGCCTCATATTGGGTATAGAGATTATTTAGAAAGAAAATCTTAAAACACACTCCCCCCCCACACACACACAATTTACAGTTGCTGGTGATTATTCTAACTTGATCATCCCTGGAATGAGGAAGCCCTGTGAGTCAAGGTTGAAAAGATACATGGAAGCCAGCTTTGTAAGGGGCTTTGTTTATCTTCCTTTTAACTGCAACATTAATATATGCTTGTAAGAATGGACACAACCCCCAGCTTTGACAGTGAAAAGTGAAAGTACCCCTTCACCTCCCTATGGGTCCCCCCAGGAGATTAGATGGGGCATCCTGCTAGATCTTCTCTCCTACCTTTACAAATTGTGTGTGTGTGTGTGTGTGTGTGTGTGTGTATTCTTCCACGTATGAAATGTATTGTTGTTGTTGCTTTGTAGACTGGAAACCTGTATCGGATTTTGCTGCCATCTCATAAAAAAAAAAAAACCTACCTTATTCTAGGACTGGATAAGTCATAATTTGCTTATTCTTTTCCTAAACAACACAGTAACGACTCGTCCTCAGATGCAGACCCCAGTTTGGGTTCCTCGCAGTGGGGTGGGAGATCAGAGTGGTTAGACATTATCATACTGTCAAATCGCTCTCTCAAGGGATTGTACCGATTGAATTCTTCTCCCGCCAACCCTCTGGGAGTGTGTGGAGGGCTGGGCATGCCAGACTCAGGGGAACAAGGACAGCCCTTCCATGACTTGGTCCGGGTTTGGAACAGCACCTATCTCCCCATAACTCTTTTGTTTTTTTTTTAAGATTTTATTTATTTATTTGAGAGAAAGAGAGCAAGCATGAGAGGGGAGAAGATCAGAGGGAGAAGCAGACTCCCCACGGAGCTGGGAGCCCAATGTGGGACCCGATCCTGGGACTGTGGGATCATGACCTGAGCCAAAGGCAGTGGCTTAACCAACTGAGCCACCCAGGCGTCCGCCCTGTAACTCTTTTAACTCTAAAAGGTCCTGAGCGCAACCTGAAGCAGGTCAAGATCTGTCTCCAGCAGGAGCTTCTTGCTGTCCTCGGCTGTGAAGCAAACCACAAAGGAATCTTTTTCTTGTTAATTAACTAGGGTTTTATTAAACACCTTAGCAGCAGCTAGCCAACTGCTCTGACCCAGCTGTTCCTAGGAGACATTCTCATGAGAAGTTGTGTTTTAATTTATACATCTTCAATGATGGTTTTTGTGTCAGAGTGTGTGGTCTCTAATCAAATATTAAATTAGCTAAGAGTCATAGCATGAAGCCCTTACTCTCTGCCTGGCACTAGTCTGGGCATCGGGGAGATAGACGTGAGCACAAAGGTGCAGAGGGGTGTCAGGAGATAGGAGCAACCAGTTATGAACATTTCATTATGGGGGGCATGTTGGGGGAGGGGGAACCAAAGCTCTCTCTTTGGGGAATCAGGAAAGTGGACATTCTCTGGATCTCAGAGGCCCAGGAGGTCTTCATTAGTTGAAGAAGGGAGAAGTACAGGTATGTATTACAGTATGAGTAATACATCTGTATGGGAAATAGCGGATTGAAATCTGGCGTGGCTAAGAGATTAGTTGCAAGGCCAAGGCAGTACAGTCTGGGGTATACATAGGAGATAAGGCTGAAAAGGAAGGTTGAGGCAAAACCATGAAGGCCCTTTAATGGCCTGAAGGCCAGGGGGCTTGGTCTTTATCCTCTAGGTGATAGTGAGCCATTGAAAGTTTTAGACAGAGGAGTGACACAACCAGATCTGTGTTTTGGAAAGTTCACTCATGATACACGGAGAGTGACTTGCGAGAAAAGAGGCAGGAAAGACTAGTAGGTTTTTATTATTTATTTATTTATTTATTTAAAAAAAATTATTTATTTGACAGATGGAGATCACAAGTAGGCAGAGAAGCAGGCAGAGAGAAAGGAGGAAGCAGGCTCCCCACTGAGCAGAGAGCCCAATGTGGGGCTCTATCCCAGGACCCTGATTATGACCTGAGCCAAAGGCAGCGGCCCAACCCACTGAGCCACCCAGGCACCCCAAGACTAGTAGGTTTTTAAATAAAACTGTTAATATTACTAAAAGTGTTTTAAAATTCTTTTTTTGTTTTTTAAGATCTTATTTATTTGACAGAGAGAGATCAGAAATTGGCAGAGCAGCAGGCAGAGAGAGAGGGAGAAGCAGGCTCCCCACTGAGCAGAGAGGCAGATGCAGGGCTCTATCCTGGGACCCTCAGATCATGACCTGAGCCAAAGGCAGAAGCTTAACCCACTGAATCACTGGTGCCCCTAAAATTCTTTTTTTTTTTTTAAGATTTTTATTTATTTATTTGAAAGACAATGAGAGAGAGCATGAGTGGGGAGAGGGTTAGAGGGAGAAGCAGACTTCCCATGGAGCTGGGAGCCCGATGCGGGACTCAATCCCCAGACTCCGGGATCATGACCTGAGCTGAAGCAGATGCTTAATGACTGAATCACCCAGGCATCCCTTTTTTTTTTTTTTTTTAAGATTTTATTTATTTAGGGGCGCCTGGATGGCTCAGAACATTGGGCATCTGCCTTGGGTTCTGGTTGCGATTTCCTGGTCCTGGGGGTCTGCTTCTCTCTCTCCTCCTGCTTGTGCTTTCTTTGTCTCTCTCTCAAATGAATAAATAAAATCTTTTTTAAAAAGAGCAGTTATTTTTAAGATTTATTTATTTATTTGACAGAGAGTGTGCGTGAGCATAAGAAGGCAGAACGGTCAGGCAGAAGGAGAGGGAGAAGCAGGCTCCCCACTGAGCAAGAGCCGGATGTGGGGCTCCATCCCAGGACCTGGGATCATGACCTGAGCTGAAAGCCGACTCTTTCAATAAAGATTGAACCATCCAGATGCCCCACCTTGAATTTCTTTCACCAGTGTTTTATAGCTTTCAGAGTACAGGTCTTTTACCTCTTTGGTTATTTTATTGTTTTTGGTGCAATTGTGAATGGGATTGTTTTCTTTCCTTTTTTTGTTTTTTAGATTTTGTTTATTTGAGACACAGAGTGAGGGAGAGAGAATACAAAGCAGGGGCAGAGGGAGAGGGAGAAGCAGACTCCCTTGCAGAGCATGGAGCCCTATGCAGGGCTCAATTCCAGGACCCAGGGATCGTGACATGAGCTGAAGACAGATGTTTTACTGACTGAGACACCCAGGGGCCTCACAGGATTTTTATCTTGATCTCACTTTCTCCTGCTTCATTATCAGTGTATAGAAATTCAACAGATTTCTGAATATTGATTTTGTATCCTACAACTTTACTGAATTCATTTATCAGGTCTAGTATTTTTTTGGTGGAGTCTTTAGGGTTTTCTATAAATAGTATCATGTCATCTGCGAATAGTAAAAGTGTTGCTTTTTCTCTACCAATCTGAATGCATTTTATTTCTTTATGTGGTAGCATTAGTGTGGCTAGGACTTCCAGTACTACCTTGAATAAAACTGGTGCCTTGTCTTGTTTCTTGCAGTCTTGTTTCTGATTAAAGAACGAGACTGAAGTTAACAATGATATTATTTCACCTAATATCTTGATACCCAGTTTGGCAAGAGTGTCTGTAAGCAGGCACTGTTTTATATAGTAATGGCAGTGTGCTCTGGACCTGAGCTTGACAATATGTATTAGAAAAACTTTAAACAATCCTTTGTGTCTTTTTATAAAAAATGTATGCTGAAGATAATAAAAAATGGAAAAAAACTTGAGGATATTTATTATTCTTTTATTTATGAAAGTAAAAAAGTGGAAGGAACCAAATATCTAAATTAGGGCAGTAATTAAGTTAATTACTGTATAACTGCATTTTTGCACATATTAAATCATGTTCTTATTTTTTAATTTATTTCATTTCATTTCATTAGAGAAAGAGAGAGAGAGAGTCTTAAGCACCCTTCTTGCCCAGCATGGAACCTGACATGGGGCTCAATCCCATGACCCTGAGATCACGAACTGAGTCAAAATCAGGAATTAGATACCTAACTGACTGAGCCACCCAGAAACCCCTTAATAATGCTTTTATTTTAATTTTAAATTTTTAAAAATGATCTCATTTATTTACTTGAGAAAGAGAGAAATCGAGAGAGAGCATGAGCTCGGGGAGGGGCAGAAGGAGACTCGCCACTGAGCAGGAAACCTATCAAGGGGCTTGATCCCAGGACTCTGAGATCATGACCTGAGCAGAAGGCAGAAGCTTAACTGGCTGAGCCACCCAGGGTTCCCTAAGTCATGTTTTTAAAATAATACCCAATTACAGGAAAATTACTGCTCTACAATAACATTCAAAAGCAGTATATGATGCTATGCACAACGTGATCCTGGTTTGGTTTTCTAAATATGTGATCTGTTTCTAATCCTCTCTATCCAGAAAAAAAAATCCACGATATGGTTAACTGTGACTATCTGGCTAAATTTTATTTTCTCCTTGATATTTATCATTCTCTTAATTGTCTGCAGTGAGGATATAGTGCTTTAATAATTAGAAAAAACAACGAAATTACTTTTGGTGTTAAAAAAAGGCAAAGGAAATCCATGAAAATGGAAGCAAGACAACTAATAAACATGAAAAATGCTCAACCTTGCTAATTATTAAAAATGCAAATTAAAGCAGCACTGTAATCCTATTTTCGTGGACCAACTTTAGAAGAAAAACCTGTTAGTACACAGCATGTATGTATTGGCAACAGTATGAAGAGAAGCACTTGCATACTGCAGATCTGGGTATAATTTGGTTCAGGCTTTTGAAGAACAATTTGGCAATATATCTCAAAATCCTTCAAAATGTGTAATTTCTCTATAAAGTTGTTTTAAAGATCTGTAATTGTATTCCTTGGATATCTTAAAGTAATTATTAAGAAACTGTGTACAGGGGTGCCTGGGTGGCTCAGTCAGTTAAGCATCTGGCTATTAGTTTTTGCTCAGATGGTGATCTTGGGGTTGTGAAATTGAACCTCCCCCCTTCCCCCCCATAGGGCTCCATGTTCAACGGAAAGTCTGCTTCCCCCTCTCCCTTTCCCTCTACTCCTCCCCACCTCAAATGAATAAGTAAATCTTTAAGAAAAAAAGGAATGGTGTACAGGTGTATAAGCAAGAAAGCTTATCACATTTTTTTTTTTGAAACAGTAGTAAAGAGTTGTTTGAAATAATGTTATAGACTATATAGGCTGTGGAAATGTGATGATATATTTTTAAATTTTAACATATAGCTAAGAACCTGCCCTTGGTGTGATCCCTATAAGAAAAAACAAATAGGGGCACCTGGCTGGCTCAGTAGGTTAAAGCCTCTGCCTTCAGCTCAGCTTTATGATCCCAGGGTCCTAGGATTGAGCCCCGAGTCAAGCTCTCTGCTCAGCAGGGAGTCTGCTTCCCTTCCTCTCTCTATGCTTGCCTCTCTGCCTACTTGTGATCTCTGTCTGTCAAATAAATAAATAAAAATCTATTAAAAAAAGAAAAAACAAATAAATATATAAAATATATAGACTGTATATTTATATATAAAGGGTATATAGAATGCCTGGGCGGCTCAGTTGTTTGGACGACTGCTTTCGGCTCAGGTCATGATCCCGGAGTCCTGGGATCGAGTCCCACATCGGGCTCCCAGCTCCACGGGGAGTCAGCTTCTCCCTCTGACCTTCTCCTCGCTCATGCTCTCTCTCAAATAAATAAATAAAATAAAATAAAAAAGAGTATATAAATGTATGTATATATATATAATGTATTTATATATAAAGGATCTGGAAGAGGAAGAGTATACATGTAAATGTTAATATTGGTTATATCTGGGGAGGTGCATGGGATTGTGATTATTTTTAAATATCTTCAAAATAATTCTTTTCAAGCCCCATTTAAAAAATCTTTACAGATTTTGAAATACAGAGTAATGTGTATTAAGGCCCAGCCATGAACAGGTGGGCTGAGGGCTCAAAGCCAAGAGCGAGCACTTCCATGGGTTCTACAGGAGAAGGAATCTGCTTGGTCCATGGAAGAAATGCTTCCAGTTCCCCTTCATCCTGGGGTCCAGCCCGACCTGCATGGAGCAGGTCTGGGAGGCTGGAGAAGCCCCGACTGCAAGGGTAGGACCCAGCACAGGCTTGCTCTCATCTGACGCCTGGAACCGTTCCTGCCCCTTATGTCTGACTCCCTTACCCGTCCCTCCCCGCCACTGCATCTCAGATTTTCTTTTATTCTCTCACCTGAAGCTTGATTTTTCTTGCCATAGAATTTTAGCTGGAGGGGTCTCTTCTTCCTGAAATAGTTTTTCTTTCCTACTCCTCTGTCACCTGGGCAACTTCCGCTTCACATTTTATCTTAAAAGTCACTTTCTACTTTTAGAGACGAGAGATACGTTTATTAGTTTGATTGTGGTGATGGTTTATGGATATAATATATCTCAATAATAATATGCACCCAGTTGTATATTTTCTTCTTTTTTTTTAAGATTTTATTGAGAGAGAGAGAGATAGAAAGAAAAAGAATGAGTGTGTGTGTGTATGAGTAGGGGGAGAGACAGAGTGGCAAGCAGACTCCCTGCTGATCTCTCCAAAATCATGACCTGAGCAGAAGTCAGACCCTTAACTGACTGAGCCACCCAGGCGCCCCTAAATGGTATATGGTCAATATATGTGCAGTTTATTGTATATTAATTATGCTTCAACAAAGCTATAAAAAACCCAAGGACTTCCTCAATGAGACAGGCCTTGAACACCCCCCACCCATCCCCACCTCCGACTCCCCAGGCTGTATTAGCCTTCTTTGGTAGACACAGTGAGTATGAGTGACTGATTCATGATCTGCACGGTGGCGGATGAATGAGCAAGGGCACAGGTTCAGCCCATGTTCAGAGGGCATGTTCAGAGGGCAATGGAGTGGCAGGGACTCCAGAAGTGAGGACGGGGCCATTCAGCAGGGAGTCTGGAGATGGCATCTGAACAAGTCCAGAGAGGTACTCAGAAGTTGGAGGTCGAGTCAGAAGCTGGGTGGTACTCTGCCTCCGTTTCCCCAGGCTGCAAATTGAAAAGAATAATAATAATATTCATAACTATCCTATTATTTCTGCAGACTATTCTTGTCGAGGATTAAATGAGTTACTCCACCTCCAGGGCTTAGAAAAATGCCTGACTCCACTGGCGGCGGTAAGTGTTCACATCAAGCCTTATTTAATCGGGAACAGCCATCAATAAGGCTGGGAGCCTCTGATACAAACCTTTGATTGATTTGGATTCAGGTTAATGGGGAATAACTTTAGGGGTTGTCTCCTGTCCATGACAGAACCATCTCCTCCTCTGCTCCCTTTCACCCAGCTACCGGGCTGCCTCCATCTTCTTAGCCTTCCCTGCAGCGCGTGGAAACCCTGTCAGTTTCTCTACCTTATTTTTGCAAAGCTGTGTTTCTGAAGCCTCCTCTTTCCAAACGACAGGGAGGCACACATATGTTGCAGCTTATGCTTCTATTTAGAGTTGGGGATTTGAAAAGAGAAACGCACACACACGTGGACGAGCATTTGTGTGCAAGCTCGTGGGCTTGTAGGTGTGAACATGTGTGTGCCTGTGCATGTGCTTGCACGAACTCCCATGGTTGTGCATTTACCCGTGTTCATGGGCAAGCGAGCTTCTGGATGACTGCCTGAGCACGTAGATGGGTATGTGTTTGGAGGATGTATGCATGCATGTGTGTCCGTGACCGCGCGCGTGTGTGTGTGTGTGTGTGTGGTGTGGTAGGGTGTATTTTGTGTGCATCTTGGTTTATGTGCATGTTTGCACATGTGTGTATCTGTGTGCATATAGTGTAAGCTTGCTTCTGCTCATGCCCCAGGAGGCACCAAGGCAAGTGCAAACCACAAGGAACAAAGGAATAATCTGCATAATTTAGCCTTTGATCTCAGGCCACCCCTCTCCCCATCCTCCCTTGCTCTCACTCCAGCTGAGCTGTTTCCCCAGCCCTGTGGAGCCCATCTTTGAGCTTTGTCTTCTAGAAGCCTCAGCCTCTCCTTGCCACTGCACGAGACCAGCAGGGCTAGACAAGGGTCATGATCATTTACTGAGTACCTATGGTGCCCCAGGCACCTGTACCAGATGCTTCACGTACATGCTCAAATTGGCTCCAGCAATCCCACAAAGTGTAACAATTGTTCCTAATTGTTGTCTGAGGAAGCTGAGGGTCAGGGATGATTAAGCCATGTGTCCTAGGTGGTGGGCTAAAATTCGAACTCAAGACTGTGTAGGCAAAGAGCCCACATTCTTTCCCCTTCACAAAGTTGTCTTGTGGCAGCATGCAGTCCGCCAGTACAGAGGGCTCCTGGGCAGGGGTGGGGGGGCGGGGAGGGAGAGCGGATGGCGGAGGTATCCTGGGAGACACGGATGTGAGGGGAAAGGGAGTGCAAGTGGGAATCAGTAGGGAGTACAAAAGGCTTCACTTCCTTAGTCTTCACCAGGAGGGCAGGATGGAAAAATCCCAGGTGTGCAAATGGTCCAAAGATGGAGCGGGGAGAGCAAGGATGGGCCAAGAGCAGAAACAGCAAAGGTGAAAAAGATGCCATTTTTGCCACCCCTAGCTTCATTATCCTCACAGGAAGACATCATATCTCGCCGTTTTCTCAACTGGGAAATATGCCTGAAGAGTGGGTTTTAGAGGGTTTTTATAAGCTCTTGCTAAAACTAGCATTTGTTGATCTTCTGTGCTAAGTCACACAACCTCACAACCAACTTGTAGAATAGTTACTATCATTGGTCCCATTTTATAGATAACGATACCAAGGCTTTGAGAGGCTTGGTATCCTTATCTTGCCCAAGTGGCAGAGCAGGACCCAAACCTGGGGGCTTCCTCTACTACTGTTTTAAAGTTGAAAACAAATATTATATAAAATACCAGAGACATAGTAGGCACTCAATAAAGGGTAGCTAATAATAACGACAATGATGAAAGAGGACGGGGGTGGGGAGGAGGAAGAAAAAAGGGTGTTTTGCTGAGAGTTGGGGTGGCATTCAACTCCTCAGGCATCAAAATTTCTGGAAAAATCCCCCACCATTAGTGATCATTTTTAGACCAAAAAGTTGCTTTCCTTGGAGAGGGCGGTGATACCTGTTCCTGGACCAGCCAGGCCAGACTCAAAGCACAGCCACCACTTTCCAGCTCTGTGGCCCTGAGTACCCCAATCTCTCTAGCCATTATTTCCTTATCTATAATGTGAGGATAATAATAGCCCCGCCTGGTTCCCCAAAAGGTTAAATGTTAAGTTAGTACATGACTGACCCAGAAATCCCACTCCTAGGTGTTTACCAAGAGAAAGGAAAACAGATGTCCACACAAAAACTTGTACGCAAATGTTTACGGTGGCTTTATTCATTAACAGCTAAAAAGTGGAAACAGCCCAAATCTCCGTCAGCCGATGAAAGAATAAGCAAAATGTGGTTTACCCATATAGTGGGCTAGTATTTGGCAGTAAAAGGGAGTGAAACACCCATATGACGTTGATCCTTGGAAACAACGCTAAGAGAAAGAAGCCAGTCTCAAAAAACCACATAATGTCTGATTCCCCTTACATGAAATGTCCAGAAGAGGTAGACCCATAGGGACGGTAAGCAGATAGGGGATCACTAGAGGGAAGATGGAGAATGGCTGTTAATGAGTAATGGGACGTCTTTTTTGGGATGTTGAAAATGTTCTGGAATTGGTGAGTGGTGATGAGTGCACAACTTTGTGAATATACCAGAAAACCCACTGAATTGCGTACTTCAAAAGAATGAGTTTTGGATGGGGCGCCTGGGTGGCTCAGTGGGTTGAGCCGCTGCCTTTGGCTCAGGTCATGATCTCAGGGTCCTGGAATCGAGTCCCGCATCGGGCTCTCTGCTCAGCAGGGGGCCTGCTTCCCTCTCTCTCTCTCTCTGCCTGCCTCTCCATCTACTTGTGATTTCTCTCTGTCAAATAAATAAATAAATAAAATCTTTAAAAAAAAAAAAAAGAATGAGTTTTGGGGCATGTGAATTACATCTCAATAAAAAACATCTTTTTTTTTTTTTTTTTTTTTTTGGTGACGCTTCAATGAGATCATTTAGGTAAATCCCTTAGCACAGAGGCTGCCTTGCAGCAAGCACTCATTTGATGCTGCATAATTCAAATAAATACCAGCTACTACGACCATGACCTTCATTACAAGACTAGCTGGTGATTTTAGTTCCTTAGCCTCCTGGAGCTTCAGGCTCCTTACCTGCAAACAGAAGCTATAACACTTTAATTAGTTAAGGTTTCTTAGTCTAAGCAACAGATACTGACTCAGGCTCATTAGTCAAAAAGGAATTTATTGGAAGGCTGCAGTGCTTAGAGGAAAGGACAAAGAACCGGGCTCAGAAAGAAAAGATCCAATAACTGAGAGGCTCTGGACTTCCTGGTGAAGCATGTGTTCCAAACCCCAGGCTACTGGGGTTCGAACCTAGCTCTGCCCAGAAAGCTATGTGAAGCTTGGCTTTGATGCCTCGGTCTGTTCATCTGCTAGACGGGGTAGATAGGGAGTGTACTGAGGATGAAATGAATTAATGTCTGTTTGTACACCTATGATAGTGCCTTGTGCTCAAGACTCTCAATATTATTATTATTTTTAACAGGGCCTTGTTGCCAGGATGATTCAATTTGACATTTTCTCTGACAGTGCATGGCTCTGTCCAAGGTTCAAATCCTTACGGAGTAGGATGGGTCTAGCTAGGGTCACTTACCCACTCCCTTACTCCAGAGGAACCTGGAGTATCTTGATTGACAGCACCATGGAGACTAACAAATTATGGGGCAGAGCTGATGCCTAACGGAGAATCTAGCAAAAAGGCGGGAGGGTGCTTTGCAGCAAAACCAACCAGACCTCTTGCAAATACCCTCATGTGAGATCCTTTGGAGAATCAGAGATAAGAAGTGCAAAGTACATGGTGCGCAGTGAGCCCTTAACTATTGGGTTCTTTTTTTTTTTTTCTTTAAGATTTTATTTATTTATTTGACAGAGAGAGCTCAAGTAGGCAGAGAGGCAGGCAGAGAGAGAGGGGGAAGCAGGCTCTCCGCTGAGCAGAGAGACTGATGCAACGATCGATCCCAGGACCCTGAGACCATGACCTGAGCCAAAAGTAGAGGCCCAACCCACTGAGCCAGCCAGGCGCCCCACTACTGGGATTCTTCTCAGCTGCTGGCTGTTCTCTACCTGGGTGTTCTGGACTTTTCATTACCATTGCAATATGGATTTGGGATGGATTATAAAAGGCCTTGAATGTCATGTTTAAGTCACCTGTGCTTTATTCTGAGAAACAAACAGGGTACACCATCTCCTGAAAACCCCATGGCATTTTCAGAGTCCATGTGGACAATAGTCCACATTCCCCAAGCATCCCAGTTGTGGGACCATGGGCCTCAGCTTCCCTGTGCATAACACGTGGCCACATTTCAGGTTCTGCAGGACTTAAATGAAATAGTATTTGCAAAGTGCTTAGAACAGTGTCGGGCCCAAGGTGAATGCTCAATAAATTGTGGCAGTTATAATAAATAAAATGAAATTCAAGAGCCCCACCTCCTGATGTCGATAGGAGAATCAATTGGAATCAAAGAGGCTGTAACATTTTGCACAGGACATGAGGCTGTGTCCCAGAAAGCAGTGTCCTTGATTGTAATCACCACTGGCAATAAGACAGGCTGAAGCCTTCAGTCTAAGTCTTACTGTGTTTTCTGTGAAATAAAGTAACATAAAGGGTACACATTTAATAATAAGATGGAGGCTGATCTTAGAAACATTAAAATATGAAAAGGGTGTGTCTTCCAATTTGAGGAAATAAAGTATTGATAATTTAATATTTCACGTAATTAAAGAATGTTCTCCTAGAGTCTATTACCAATTTCCCAAAACTTAGAACGCAATATTGCTTACTTAATGCTAAAAGGACACTGAGCATAATTTAATCTTTCCTTGAAGCTTTTGAATTTCCTTGAAGGCAAGATCAGCAATTTCAAAATACACTTTTAGATCCTCCCGCTCAATGGTTCTCAACCCTGACTACACATTAGCATCCCCCGGAGAGCTTTTAAAAAATACTGTTGCCTGGGTCCCATTTCAGACCAATTAAATCTGAGTCTCTGGGGGAGGAGCTTGAGCACTAGAATTTTTGAAGTTCCCCAAGTACTTCTGATGTCCAGAGGGTCTGAGAACAGTTCCTCCCAGCGGCCACCGCTGAGTCCCCGGAGAATGCCGTCTGTATTTGCATATGAGGCTGAAGAGGTCTGCGGAGGCTGGGTCATGGAGAGTTTCCTACACGGTAACAAAACAGCCCACAAGTCTAGGGGCTTAAAGCAATGATTTTTTTTTTTTAAGGTTTTATTTATTTATTAGAGAGAGAGAGTGCATGAGAGAGAGCAGGGGCAGAGGGAGAGGGAGAAGCAGATTCCTTGTTGGGCAGGGAGCCCTACGTGGGTCTTGATCCCAGGACCTTGGAATCATGACCTGAGTGGAAGGCAGAGGCTTAACCGACTGAGCCACCCAGGCGCCCCAAAGCAATGGTTTCTTATTTCTTCTGATTCTGTGGGTTGGCTGGGCATTTCTTTTGCTGGCCTCACCAGCAAAAGAGGACTCTCAGTCACGCCTCCCACCCCCCCGAGACCATGACCTGAGCTGAAGGTCCGTGGCATGAAGGGGTCCTGTCCTTCATGCAGCTGCAGTCATTGGGTGGGTTGGCTGGAGGCTAGCCTAGCCAGAACAGCTGGACCTCTTTCAGCGTGGTCTTTCATCCTTGATTTCTTGTCTGCATGGTGCTCTTGGAGATGGTGTTCTATAGGGGATGGGGGCAGAAGCTGCCAGGTCTTTTAAGGTCTAGCCTTGGGAGTCATGTAATCTTAGTTCTGCCTCCTTTCATTGGCCAGAGCAATTCACAAGGCCAGCACCGATTTGAGCACCGGGAAAAAGAGGCTGTGCCTCTTCTAGGAGGCGTGGCAAAATCACATTGCAAAGGACTTAGCATTCCATGGGATGAATTTGTGGTCCTATTTTGCAGCACACAGGCTGAAGCCTGGCCTAAGGCAGGGGCAGTAGAAAGAAGTGAATTCATTCATTCACTCAGGTAGTAATTCATTCAATCAATATTTATTGAACACTGCCTGTCTACCAGGTACTTTTCTAGGCATTGGGGAGACAGCTGTAACTGACAATGGCAGAGTAGTGCTCTTGTGGAGCTTACAGTCTAGGTAGAGAGGCATACAAAGAACATAAATAATGAGCAATTCAAAAATGCTATGAAGAAACATAAAGAAGAATAAGGGATTAGGGCTATTCTAGATGGAATGGTTAAGGAAGGCCTCTTTGGAGGGTAAAAGCAGTGGAAACCTGAAAGAAGTGAATCATATAGATGTTTAGAGATTGAGAGGGAAACAATAAGTGCAAAGGCCCTGAGGCAGCAACGCGCTTCATGTTTGAGAAACAGCAAGGAGTTTAGTGTGGCTGGGGCACAGTGGGGGAGGGAGAGGGTGAAAGATGATGAGGTAGGAGAGGCAGGCAGGGCCCAAACTGTGGGGGACTTTGCAGAGAATGATAAGGACTTAGGATTTTTATTTCAACTGTAAAGGAAGAAGCCATTGGGAGATCGTACGCAAGATTGAGCTTTGTTTCAAAAGGCTCATTCTGGCAACTGGGTCGAAAGAGATTGAAAGCAGGGGGTGGGGGGCACGACTAAGAGGTTATTGCTTGGACAGTAGTTGGAGTGGGGAAGGTGGTATATTTTGAAGACACAGCTAGTAGAATTTCCTGAAATATTGTATATGGGTTTGGGAGAAGGAGAAATTAAGAAGTCCAAAGCCATTGGCTTGAGTAACTGGGTGAATTGTGGTGCTCTTCACTGAGATAAGTCCAGATGGATCAAAAGTTTGGTTTTAGATATGTTAAGTCTGAGATGCCTTTTAGGTTAGAGTAGGCAGTTAGCCATTGAGTCCAGAGTCCAGGTTGGAGTTCCAGTTAGAAACCCGATGTTATCAAGAGCTACATCAATCTTGGGACTGGATGGATCACTTAGGGAAACTGTGAGGAGCTCTGAAGACCGAGCCCTGGGGCCCTGTGACATTCAGAGGTTGGGTTAAGGGGGAGGGTCCGGCTCCGAAGAGGCGGAGAAGGAGTGGCCAGTGAGGCAGAAGATAAGGAGGGGGTGTAGAATACCAGAAGCCTGGGAAGAGAATGCTTCTGGAAGAGGGTGGGATCAAGTGTTGAGTGCTGCTGACGAGACAGGTAAACTGAGGCAGAGAAAGAACAAACCATTTGGATTTGGCAACATGGAAGCCGCTGGTGATCTTAAGATTAAATGGAGCAGAGTGGAGGGGGTTGAGCAGGGAATTAGGATAATTGAAAGGGAAGGAGGCTCTGTGTGTGTGCATTCAGCTGAATGTACAGAGTATTTTTCTGTTGTGGAAATAATCTACTAGAAAAGGAAAATAATCAATGATGTGGAGAAAGGGGGACAACCACCGGATCAAAGGGCGTGTGATCCAGGGGACCCGGGGAGGAGCTGGCCTCAGGGAGCAGGGAGGACTTTTCTCTCATTGTGTCTAGAGGGGAGGTTGAGCGTCCGGGCTCTGGTGCAGGTGGATGGGCAGGCTTGGCAGCGGGGCACGGAGACAGTCAGGAGGCATTTGGAAAGCAGAACAGGAATGAAAACCAGTACCTTTCGGATTTAATGTGTCTCCCAGCAAGACTGTCTCTTATCAACAACCTCTCCCAACACCCCATCTGTGCCAGGCCTGGCGCCAGGTGGAGGGGCTTGGGGATGACTCACCCAGTGCCCCTGCTGATGAGAAGTTCACAGTTTAAGAAGGGAGGCGGACCTGTAAACTGACAACTTCAATACGATGTGCTAATAATAAAGTCTCGTACAAAGGGTCTTGAGAACAAAGAGGGTGTGAGTAACTCTGCCTGGAGGGGTCAGAAAAGGCTTCACAGAGGTGACATTTAAATTAGGCTTCCAGGAGGGGGAGGAGGAGAACAAGATCACACTTGATCTTAGCCAAAAGGCCGAGAAGCGATGAGAGGAGAACAAGATCAGTCCGGTTGGAAGAGGAAGGTCTTTCAAGGTGGAAAGAATGGCACGAGAAAGCCTCAGAGATGAGAAAGATCTAGTCCCGCTTTTTCTGATTTTCCACCTGTCTTTTTTCTTCCCGCTGCCTCCCTCCCCACTCCAGGCTGTCGTCTCTCAGGCTCGCTTAGTTCAAGAGGAAATTTTTCTTTTTGGAAAGTTTAATAAACTTCCGCTCAGCCTGTACTGAGTCATGACAAAGGTGTGTTTCACACTTAAACAAACGTCTCAGATGTTATTTTTTGCACTTGAAGAGCAAGCTATTTTTAAAGAAATCCAAACTCACTGGGGCTCAGCAAGGACGAGTTCTGTGACCTGTTTTCAAGAAGTGAGCTTTGCAGAGGCACATAGTGACCAGCAGTGGTAGAAGCAGACGACCTAGCAATTCTTTCCTTTAAGTGAGCCAGTGAGTAGTCTCACCTTACGAAGTTGCTCATTTTATCTTGGCTCTCTGGTCTTCCAGAAAGCTCTCAGGGAGCATGCACCAATTTCTCAATAAACAGAATGAGGGAAGATGAGGTCAGCACTCTCTCAGAGGTGGCCTGAGATAGTGGCAGAGAGAGGACAGAGAGCCAAGGGTGGGTTTGAGAGGGGTCTAACCCTTGCAATGAACAAGGGGAAAAGGCATTTCCCTGTGCTCCAGAAGTGTCGCCGTATCCATCTAGGAGCTCACCTCCTCTGAGGAATGTGCATTGCCTCCCCGCGTTGAGTCCTTTTCCTACTCTCTTGAATCTGGTCTTTGATGACCTGACCAACTGAATGCAGGGAAAGCGACACGGGACCAGTCCTGGGACTAATCTTTAATAGTTTCCAGGTTCGAACCTGCAATAAACGACCCTTGCTGATTGGCTTTGACTCACGTCTCTGGTGGTCTTTTAAGGTGGGGGTAATATTCAATTGGCATTTCACCGTGAGAAGCCTGTTATGTACATCATTTCATTTCTCCCAAGCCTGCCCCTCTTTTCAGCTCAGCTAGGGAGTCTAGACCACCCAGGCTTTCACCTCGAAACACCTGGCACTGCCTTTGTCCACCCGGTGGAAATGGAAACCACTCGGATCTCAAAGACAGGAGACCTGGAGCTGAGCCCCAGCTCTGCTGTCCAGTTGCTGTTTTACTTCAGGCAAGATCACTTCCCCTCTCCGGGCTTTCATTTCCTTTTCTGAGATAAGGGGACTGGGGTAGAATTGGGCTGTTTCTAAAACCCGAGTAATATATTAATTCCTCCATTTTAAAAAAGATTTTATCTATTTATTTGACAGAGAGATCACAAGTAGGCAGAGAGGCAGGCAGAGAGAGAAGGGGAAAGCAGGCTCCCCGCTGAGCAGAGAGCCTGATGGGGGGCTCAATCCTAGGACCCTGGGTTCATGACCTGAGCTGAAGGCAGAGGCTTTAAGCCACTGAGCCACCCAGGCGCCCCTAACTCCTGCATTTAAAAAAACTTTCTTATAAAAATTTCCAGACATACCCAGATGCAGAGAGCGCAGTGAACCTTCATGTACCTGTCATCTAGTTTCAACATCATTTCCATTTTGCCATACTGTATTTAATTCATGGCCCCACCTTTTTCCCCCCTTACTGGCACATGACATCATATCATCTCACCCCTAAATTGGGGTTGCCAGACTTAGTAAATGATAACAGAGGACACTCAGTTAAATTGGATAACAATAAATAATTTTTTTAGTAAAAATATGTTCATGCCATCTTGTATTTTATCTTGCAACCCTACCTTCAATGCTTCGGTTTGCAGTTTTAAAAAGGAAGAATTTATTACACAACTACAAGCTTATGATAGTACCTGAAAAAAAACCAACAATAATTCCTTAATGGCATTTAATAAATAGTATATATTCAAATTTCCCTGTTTGTCTAGAAAATGTCTTTTCACTGGTAGTTTCTTCAAATGGAGATATAAGGGAGGTTCATCATTCTATTTGGTTCTTAAGGCTCTTCTTTTTTTCAAAGTTTTTTATTTATTTATTTTTTTAAGTCACTACACCCAATGTGGGGCTTGAACTTGCAACCCTGAGATCAACAGTCCTACACTCCACTGACTGAGCCAACCAGGTGCCCGTTTGTTAAAACTCTCTCTCTCTTTTTTTAAAGATTTATTTATTTATTTGACAGAGAGAGAGATCACAAGTAGGCAGAGAGGCAGGTGGGGGTGGGGTGGGGTGGGGAAGCAGGCTCCCCGCTGAGCAGAGAGCCCAATGTGGGGCTTGATCCCAGGACCCTGAGATCATGACCTGAGCCAAAGGCAGAGGCTCAACCACTGAGCCACCCAGGCACCCCTGTTAAAACTCTTCAAGTCACTTGTAATCTAGAAAAATTCCTTCTTTCTTCCCTTCCTAACTCCCAGATCTTCTTTTTTCATGTTATTGACTTATTGAAATAACTGGGCTGGTAGTCCTGAGGATGTCATGTTCTGAATTTTGCCAGTTGTTTCTTTATGGTGTGTCATTTACTTGTTCCTTTTGCCCCTTACTTTCTGTAGATTAAGTTTTATCTAAAAGTTTCATTGGATTCAGACTAAATATTTTTGGCCCAAATAGAGATGCTGTGTATTTTAGAATGCATCTCATCAGGAGGCACAGAATATATGTTCATGTAACTTTGAGTGATGCTAACATTTATCAGTGGATTCAGGGAGTGACACCCTTTTTTCTTTCTTTTTTTTTTTAATTTTAATTTTTTATTTTTATTTTTTTTTAAAGATTTTATTTATTTATTTGACACAGAGAGATCACAAGTAGGCAGAGAGGCAGGCAGAGAGAGAGAGGAGGAAGCAGGCTCCCTGCCGAGCAGAGAGCCCGATGTGGGACTCGATCCCAGGACCCTGAGATCATGACCTGAGCCGAAGGCAGCGGCTTAACCCACTGAGCCACCCAGGCGCCCTAATTTTTTATTTTTTTAAAAATATTTTATTTATTTATTTGACAGACAGAGATCACAAGTAGGCAGAGAGGCAGGCAGAGAGAGAGAGAGGAGGAAGCAAGCTCCCTGCTGAGCAGAGAGCCGGATGTGGGGCTCGATCCCAGGGCTCTGGGATCATGACCTGAGCCAAAGGCAGAGGCTTTAACCCACTGAGATACCCAGGCACCCCTTTTTTCTTCATTGTGATTGTAATTATAATGTTCCCTATCAATCCTTGGCTCAAAAGTTTTACCATCTATTGATGACCATCCCTTAAGCCAGGTATATTATTAGCATTTGCAAAATAGTGATGATCTGATTTTTAGCATTCATTCTGATTTATTAGCTGAAGTTCTTTTGTATAGATCTTTTTCTTATTCTCTGGGGGTATTTGGATACTTGAAATTTAGTCCATAATAAAAGACAGAATAAATGCTCAACTTTTTTTTTTTTAAACAGAACCCTCCAGTTTTTATGAAATTTCTTGAAGAGAGTTGAATAGCAATGCTGAGATTTCCAACTGAAATCGAAGATTGTAAGTTTTTTTATTTAACTCCTTTGATATTATATTTGTATCACTTTTGTCCTAAAATTTTTGGATCTTAATATCATTGATATCATTACTAATGTTTTAACCCATGATAGACATATTTTAAAGTAGTGATACTGGGCGCTTGGGTGGCTCTGTTGGTGAAGCGATTGCTTTCGGCTCAGGTCATGATCCCAGAGTCCCAGGACTGAGTATCGCATCAGGGATCCAGCTCCAAGGGGGAGTCTGCTTCTCCCTCTGACCTTCTCTCCTCTCGTGCTCTCTCTCTCTCTCAAATAAATAAATAAAATCTTTTTTAAAAGTTTAAAAATATTTAAAAAAATAAAGTAGCAATACTAATATCATTACTAAGACTATTGAGAGTTTAAGATTTCTTTTTGTTTTTTCCCCTTTATTCCTATCATATATCTCATTAATGACAGTTAAAAACATTTCGTTTTTTTTTTTTTTTTAAACATTTCGTTTTAAGGTCAATTAGAGTGATTCTTTTTTCCTGTGTGATCATGTTATCAACCTGATATAAAGTTATGTTTATATTTTGGCTTGTTTTTCATGTTAGGGATTATTTAAAAATTTATATGATTTAATGATTTAAATATTTACATGAATCATTTATGAGATTTCAAAGTCAAAGGTATCTAACAAGGCTCATTCAGAGAAGCCTTACTTCTAATCTCTTCCCTTCCACTCTGTTCATTTTCTCCCCTATAGAAGCCCATTTAAAGCTTTTTCCATTTTGGGCTGATGATCCTTTGGTATGGGTAAGGGTGGTGGTGGTGCTCATCCTCTGTATTTTTCTTTTCAAGATTTTATTTATTCATTTGACAGATAGGAGGAGGGAGAGAGAAAGAGCACAAGCAGGGGGTAACGGCAGGCACAGGGAGAGGGAGAAACAGACTCTTGGCTGAACAGAGAGCCTGATGTGGGGCTCAAACCCAGGACCTCAGGTCATGAGCCCTGAGCTGAAGGCAGACGCTTAACCCACTGAGCCACCCAGGTGCCCGATGACCCTGTGTACTGAAGTATGTTTTGTAGATTTCCTGGTCCCTACTTACTAAACGCCAGTTGTTACTACTGAAAATGTCTCTAGACCTTGCTAAATGTATGTTTGTGTAGGGGCCAAAATTATAGCTCATTGAGAATCACCATTTTAAAGGAGACAATTTCTTGCTGGCTTGAAAATCTGACCCCTGATCTAAGATATCTGCAGTTAACATTAAACTCGTCACTTTAGGCAATCACTTTTGCACCAATATGAGCACTACATTTGGGGTGCCAGGAATTATTTATAAAGTGGCTGTCCCAGTGATCCATAATATACATATTATTTGTTAATTGTAATTGAAACCAACACACCCATTTAGAAACTTCTCTTATAATTTGGGACCTCTGAAAATTTGTCCATTGAGAGGACCAGGGAAGAACCTCTGTGCTTTCCCTGCTTTGTAAAATTCTGGAGCTAGGTGATTTCTTAGGGCTTTCCTTCTGTCTGAATGCTTTTGTCCTTAAAGCCTAGAGGCTTGCTTTTCCAAATAGGGGTGGACAGGGTAGTAATTGAGATCACGGAGTTGAATCCTAGGTCTCTAACTTATCGGCTCTGTGACATATTGCCAGTGCTTACCATCTTGGAGCCTTAGTCCTGCCAATGATAAATGAAGACAATAATTGCATTAGAGACATAATGCATGGAAAGTATTTAATATACTGCCTGGTATATAATAGGTGCTTAATAAATGTTGGCTGTTAGTGTAATTACCATCAGGGCTAGGTGGTGGTGTGCCAGGAAATACTCAAAGCCACAGGACAGATCAGGAGCATCTTCCTGGAGTGTGAATTTCTACTTGAGGAGTTGGAAAACACAGACTTTGAATTTTCCTCCTAAAGGGAAGTAGTCAAAACTTTATTTTTACATATTTAAACAAAAATGGGAATAGAAGGTAAAGTTTGCATGGATTTTAAAGATAACACATGAGACTTCAAAGAAATTTTGTGCTTGAGGCTGATGAATTGGGGTGTCAACCCCAGGCCTTCGGGAAGGCTGTCTCTGTCCTCCCTGCTGTGAGACATCTTTGGTGGGAGAGTTTCAGCAGTAGCTGAACAGCTCTGGGCTGTTGTGTATCTTCGGCTAATGAAAGTATCAGGAGTATTAGAAGAAAGCCTGTAAGAAGTGGGAACTTCCTGACCAGGAATCCCTGCTACCTTCTTGTCTTCTTTGTTCTCCAATTTGCTGGGTATTCATTCAGTAAATATTTATTAAGTGACTATCCTGTGTCTGGCATGAGTCAAAGGCATACAAGTAGAACAAATCAGTCTGCCTACATGAAACCTTCAGCTTACTGACCATTCAGAATCAGTAGCTACCAGCTATCAGTAGCCTCGATAAAGGAACAGAAATGGGGGACAGTAGGGGCAATGGGTTTGAGGTTTAGGGGAAAGATCTGGCAGTTACAGACAGTTGGGTAGCATGTGAGACATCCAGATAGGGACCCTGTGTAGGCCGTTGCATGAGAATCTAGAGCCACAATTCTCACGTGGGCCTTTTAAACATTTGTGGTGGAGTTTGGGTAGTCATAAGGGCACTTACTGGGGAGAAGCCAGGAATACCAGATGTCCCTCACTGCATGGACAGTACTGTGTGACCTTTGAATGTCGCATTGGACTTTTATGTAGGGGAAAGTCTTCTGTGCAATGATCTGAGCCTAATAACTAACTCCATTTTTCATATAGAGATAAAGAATATTCCAGTGTCATTTTAATACTCCAGGGAGGCAAATACTGTGTAAGGTGAGTGAAGATCATACCTTGCTGTGCTCAAGACTCTACCAAGAGTTATTCACCATTTCCGAAAATCAGGTCACCGACAGTGATTCTGCTGTTGTATTCTAGTCTTCAGTTGGTGTCTGTAGCTGTTGATTTTGGGTCAGTCTTCTCAACTGTAAGGTGCATGGGATCACCTGGGAATCTTATTTCCTCCCTCCCTCCCTTTCTTCTTCCCTTAGAATGGAAAGGATTATTTGGGTAATAGAATCTAATCCAGTAGGGAAGGAGAGGCTGACATAACAGAGTGGTGGATTAAAGAGTAAACTGCCTGGGTGTCTGGGTGGCTCAGTCATTAAGTGTCTGCCTTTGGCTCAGGTCATGATTCTAGGGTCCTGGGATTGAGCCCTGCATCAGGCTCCCTGCTCGGCGGGAAGTCTGCTTCCTCTCCCACTCCCCTTGCTTGTGTTTCCTCTCTCACTGTCTCTCTCTCTCTCTGTCAAATAAATAAAATCTTAAAAAAATAATAAAGAGTAAATTTCCTTAGAGAGTAGGAAGGGGCCTTCAGACCCAGGAAAAGGATGCGGTCTTTGGTGAGAGGGCTGGTTTTTGTAAAAGGAGGGAAGGAGGGAATGGCTGGAGATGCAGAGGTGGATTTAGAAACAAGGTGACAGGTGGCAGGAAGTTGAAGGATGTCACATCCCGTGTCCTGCCTCTCACCCACAGTGGGACTAGGCACCTTTCTGTCTTCAGCTTCTTTCTGTAGAGCCAGCCTATGGTAGGGAGAGGGGTAGGGAAATGAAGGATAGGGAGACCAGGCCGACCTCTCTATTCCCAGGGCAACTGCTTTGAAAATAATATACAGTGAAGGTGCTTGGGGTGCCTGGGTGGCTCAGTGGGTTGAGCATCTGTCTTCAGCTCAGGAGCCCCCCTTAGGCTCCGTGCTCAGGGGAGAGTCTGCTTGTCCCTTTCCTTCTGCCCGTACTTCGCCCTCTGTTCTCTCTACCCTCCACCTCGCCCTCATGCTCTCGCTCAAATAAATAAATAAACAAAATCTTCAAAAAAAAAAAAAAGTCCCATGCTCTACTGAGGAAGTCAGCCAGGTGCCCCAGGAATGTTTTGCATTGGTGCTGTTCAATATAGTAGCCGCTAGCCACATTTAGCTATAGAGCACTTAAAACATGCTTAATGCAACTGAGGAACTTGATTTTAAATTAATCACTTATTTTAAGTATCCCTCTCCCCATAATGTGCGGCTCAAACTCATAACCCTGAGATCAAGAGTCACATAGCGTACTGACTGAGACAGCCAGGTATCCCTATTTAATTTTAATTTATTTAAATTTAAATAGCCACATGTGGCTAGTATCTTTTGTAGCAGAGAGTACAGTGTTGTGTGTTTTCTGCCTCTATCTCAATGTAGGTCTTCAAAGAGGAATTCATTTTATAGAGCGTAGTATCGTTGGGGACCAAGAGCACTGAGCTGGGAGTCAGACCAGAGTTCAATTTCAGCTGTGCACTTTACTGGCTTGGTGACTCTAGGCAATGCACTTCCTTATCAAGGTTTCAATTTCCTCTGCTTTCTTCTCTTTAGTGGGGAGACATGAGGGTCCAGAGAGCTAAGGGTAGTAAGGCACTGGGAACTGGGAAGGGCTGCCCACTGCTCTCACAGGTTACCAATTCACCTCCCTTTTCCACTTTTTTTTTTTTTTTAATCTTAAAAGATTTTATTTATTTGGCAGAGAGAGAGAGAGAGCACAAGCAGTCAGAGCTGTTGGCAGAGGAAGTAGGTTCCCCACTGAGTGGAGAGCCCTACACGGGGCTCTTGATCCCAGGACTCTGAGATCATGACCTGAGCCCAAGGCAGATACTTAACTGCCTGAGCCACCCAGGCGCCCCTACCAAGCACCATTTATAAGAATGGCAGAGTACTGTGCCAAGTGTATGTTCCAAAGATGCCTCTTCAGAGAGCTTTTGAGAAAAGCATCTATCCACCTCTATTGCCTGCTTCCTTTTCTTTGAGGCATTCGATGTTATTTGAGTAATGTATATTGGCCTCTAGGGTCACAGAGGTAGGATACTGTAGCTGTTTTCTTTTGTATTGCTTTTGTATCTCTAGAGACTAGCACGTAGTAGGTTCTCAGTAAATATTTGTACATGAATGGATGAAATGACAAGTGCTAGTATTTGAATTTAGGTGTGATTTTAAAGAACTCATCGAGTTCTATAACTTTACAATATCTATTACCTTACCATGTTTAATACTGGAAATGCTGGAAAAAGACCCAAATACCCAACACAGGTGCTTGGTTTAATTAAATGATTCTTAAGATCCAGGGAGTATTCAGTGACATAAAAAGAGGTGTATGTACTTTGTATTGTTAAGTGAAAAAAAAACACCTGAAGGTATACTATAGTCTCACTTTATAAAAGTTATATATATTTGTATGCACAGGATAAGTTTAGAACAATAGATATAATTAATATAAATACGATTACTATCACTGGGTGAGATTAAGGGATAAAACACTTTTTTTGGGGTGCCTTGGTGACTCAGTCATTAAACATCTGTCTTCGGCTCAGGTCATGATCCCAGGGTCCTGGGGTTGAGCCTCGCATCTGGCTCCCTGCTCAGCAGAAAGCCTGCATCTCCCTCCTCCCTTCCCCCTGGTTGTGTTCTCTCTCTCTCTCTCTCTCTCTTTGCGTGTCTTTCTCTGCCAAATAATTAAAATCTTTAAAAAAAAACCCCACTTTTTTCTAAAACATTTATTTCAATTAAAAGAATGTATCTAATATATCCAGAAAAGGCAAAATTATAGAGACAGAGTAGATTAGTAGATGCCTATGGCTGGGAGTGGGAATGGGATTACCAGTAAATGGGTCTGAGGGATTTTATGCGGAAAATGTTCTAAAACTGAAATATTGATGTTGCATCACTTGGTAACATTATTAAAAATCCCTGATCTGTTCTCTTGAAATGCATGAGTTTTAGGATAGGTAAATATACCTCAATAACATTTAAAAATGTGTTATATATACATTTGTTTAATATATATGTGTATGTGTGTATATATATGCATACATATGTATATATATATATGCTTTCTTAAATAATTAAAGCAATGTAGAAGTATTCAGAATACCCTATCCCCAACCCTAGCTCTACTTTTGAGGCATAACAGTAGTAGTTGGTGTTTAACCCTTTCTAGCCTTTTTCTATGCAAAATCTAAGTAAAAAATACACATAATAGACATGTAATTTTTTGCAATTTTCTTCTCTCTCTGAACATACACTGTAGGACATGAAAAATGGTAAATGCCCTGGGACGTGGGATTAGGGGTAGAGGGAGTAGAGTGGGGGTGGGAAGGGAGAAGCACACTTGAAATTTTTAGTTTCTTTACTTTTACAGCATTTGCATGCTTTTTTTTGGTCAGGAATGTTTGGAGTTATGAACCCAATAAATAAGTGACACCGTTGAATGCTTAATTCTGTGCAGTCCACCTATTTAAAACAATTTAGAAATTGACCTAATGCTGGGCACTAAACTAAGTGCCTGAGATACACTGTCTCACTGAATCCTTGTAGTGATCCTACAAGGTATGCAATATTATGGTCTCAATTGACAGATGAGTTACCTAAGACCTAGAGAGACTGATTTTCCAAGGTCACATAGCTGGTCTGCAGAGAACCCAGACCTTTTATACTGCAGTGGCTCTTTTTCTCCAAGCAGATGCATGTTCTTGGAAAGCCCAGCTTTAATGACCTCATTGCCTGTGCACATGCAGTCCTCCCTAACCCACTCAAGTCCTCCAGGTGCTTACAGTCCAGGGAGGTGACCAACAATTACAAGCTAATGCTGTAAGAACACATGGTTTAATGAGCTGTGTGCAAAGCGGAGGAATTCAGACGATGTGTCTGAAGCAGCCAGTGGGCTTTTGAGAGAATACATTCGGAATTGACTAAGAATCTCAAGGAGGCTTCCAGGAGTGTGAAGAAAGTTGAGAGCGATCGGAAGTGGGGGACAAGGTGTAGAAAGGGACTTTTGGGCCTAGCCTGCCTCCCCCCTCAGGTGCCTCAGAAAGTGTTACAGACCCTGGCAACTACAGTACTTAAGTTCAGTGTGGCTGGAGGGTCAAGCTGGCCTGAAGGAGGGGCAAAGGGAAGGGCATTCACCTTGAAACTTAAGGCCAGATCACCCAAACTTGTGAAGTTGAGTTAGAGTATTCATACTTTATCTCTTGAATAAAGCAGAGGCTTTAAAACATTTGAATCTAGCATGTTACAAAGAAGGGAAGAGACCCAGAAGGGGCTGTTATGGAAGATTCCCTCTTGACCCCCAGGTCTCCAAATCCGATTGCTGGGTGGTCAGGTTGTTTCCCACCCTGGGCTGGGAATTTCTTTAGGGCGAGGACCTTGTCTCATTCACTTGTGCTTCCTAACACCCAGCACAGCACCTCGCATGCAGCGGGTACTCAGTAAGGGGCGGAACTGGTAGGCAGAATGCTGTAACCAAAAAAGTGCCCAGGAGTAACTCTGTAAAATACAAAGTAAAACATAATTTCTTCCTTAGCACTGCCCAGACGGGTGTTCAGCCAAAGTCTGACACAACAATAAGGAGGCCAGAGAAGTCCTGGCCTCAAACTGAATTCCCAGGTAGGTCCATTGGGTGAGAAAAGGAGAGATGGTTGCTGACTAAGCAGCCAACTTCTGCTCAGTGCCTGATATGTGATGAGAGAATTCACACCTATTGTCTTTTTCCATCTCTCCAACGGCTTCTAAATCGGAATTATTGTCCTAGTTTCCCTACCATAAAACTGACGATCAGAACGGTTCTCTAATTTGGTCAAGGTCACACAGCTGGTAAGTGTAGCGGGGCGGAGGCTGGGAGAGAACCTCTTACCAAGTCAGAGGCCTCCCGGTCCTCCACCTGGGGAGGCGTTGCGCAGCCTACACTGCTGCTTAGCCTCTGGGGTTGGGGGCGCACTCGCCACTGGCGCGCGGGCCGGGAGAGGCAGGCTCTGAGTGGCATCCGGGAGCCGCTCCCAGATTCGGAAGTTACGAAGTTTCCGTACATTTCGCTAGCTTCTCTGCGCAGCTCGTCCCCGCTCCGCAGTAGTTACGCTGCTAGCGCAGCGGGGCTCAGGTGCTGCAGCGGGCGGGGGCCTGGCGCCTGGAGAAAGGCGGGGACGCAGCTTACGTAAGCGTCCGCTCGCAGGTGCATGCGGCCTCCACCAGCGTGTGGTCCCTGCGCGCTCCCAGGTGCGCAGTTGGCGCAGGCGGCGGCGCGGCACGGCGCCGGCGGGCGCTGGCCGGCGCTCTCAGGTACGGCAGAGTGCGCGTGGAAGGGGAGCGCGGCGAGCGAGGGGGCGGGCTTTCCGTTCCCCAGCAGCCGCGGGCCCGCCCCCCGGATCGGCCAATGGGCGCGCTGGGCGGTGTCACGTGCTCGCCGCCGCCGCCGCCGCCGCCGAAGCGGAGACCGGAGCCGCGAGCGCCACCAGGGCAGCAGCCGCCGCAGCCGCCGCCGCTGGGCTGAGGAGCCGGAGACGCGGACGGACGAGGTGGCGGCGGCGGCGGAGCGGGAGCGGGGACCGGGCGCGGGCAGAGCGCGGCGGCGCGGGTAGGCTGCGGCGGTGGGGTAGGCGCCTGCGCGGCGGGCCGTCCCGGGCGGGCGGCGGTTTAGGCGGCGGTTGAGGCGGTTGGCGGAGCCGGCCCGGGCCCCGCATTGTTTGTTGTGCGTCCTTAGCAGCGGCGGCGCCGGCCGCGGCGGCCCGGGCGGAGAGCAGGGAGCAATCCCGGCCCCCGTGGCTCTGGCATTGTGGCCGCCGCTGCGGTGCCCCGGCCGTTTCGGGCAAGGGCAGCGGGCAGCCTTCCTCACCTTCGTGGGGGACGGGGTCCCGGCCCCGAGTGAGGGGAGGGCGTGGGCAGTGTTGGGGGGGACCCGGCGCCGGGGGTCTCGGTAGGATGGAAGGCGAGGGGCTCTGGGCAGGTGTTGGAGGACATTGGGGGCAGGGGTTGTGAGCGAGGCTTGGGGGGGCTGGCGGAGGGTGTGGGCAGACTTGGGGGAGAATGAAGGGTGGAGGGATCCGGCCCAACGGAGCGGGAGGGCCTTCGAGCAGGTTCGGGCGCCCAGTGGGGCCACGGGGAGTGCGAGAGGGATGGGGAGGGCATTCAGGCGGGTGGAGGCAGCCTTTGGGGGTTCAGGAGGGCGTGAGGGAGGCTTTGGGGAGGGTAGAGGCTAGCGTGATGGGAATGGAGGGAGGAAATTAGGGACTCGAGGGAGGAGTGGAAGAAGCGGATGTCCCGGTCGGGGCTGCGTGTGAGGGGCAAGGCGTGGGGGCAGATTTATGGAAGGCCACGGGACAAATGGGAAGGGAAATGTGGAGGCAGGTGTGCAGGTAGGGGGAAGTGTGATGGGGAGAGAGGGACGGAGGTGTCTAGGGGTCTCTGGAGTGATGGTGAGGGAAATGGAGGCTTGCAGGGAGGAGGTGTGTGTGAGGGTAGGCCCAGAGGTTTCAGGAGACCGGTGAAGGATGTGAGGTTTGCGTCTGGCCAGGAGGTGTGTAGGGAAGACAAGAAGGAAGCAGGAATAGTGTTGAGACTGGATAGGTGGGACACGCAAAGGGCGGACATGTGGGGCGGGGGAGAAGACAGGTGTCTCACTGGCGAGTGGTGCTCAGGGGAGAACTGTATGGTGGGGGAGGGGAGGAGGAAGGTGATTGGAGCAGGGCCAGAGTTGGAGAGAAGTGAGGACAGTGGAGTAGGGTGGTGGCGATGGACAGGAGGTGTGCAGTGTATTTAGCGGATAGCAGACCTGAGTGAAATGAGGAAACTTTGGGGTTGGGGAGACATTGCGGGGGATTGGTGGAGTGGAGTATGTGTGAGGTAGAGGGCCAGAGGTGTAAGGGGTGAGGAAAATATTCTTGGAGTGGCAGCTGAGGTATGAAAACAGATGGAAGGAAATGTTTTGGGGGCAGGAAGTGTGGAGGGGAGTTAGGGAGAAGAAGTGGGGGTGGTACGTGTGTGAAGGGAAATCAGTAGAGGGAGGTAGTAAGGGATGGTTTGGAAGGGGAGGGATGCAGGTCAGGTCTGGGGTACATACAGTATGTAGAGGGATGG
This sequence comes from Mustela nivalis, assembly GCF_964662115.1. Classification (NCBI taxonomy): domain Eukaryota; kingdom Metazoa; phylum Chordata; class Mammalia; order Carnivora; family Mustelidae; genus Mustela; species Mustela nivalis. Next base: position 82,137,360 of record NC_139032.1, on the reverse strand, counting down.
AAACATAGCTTGGGGTGCTAGATTTTGTCTGGTGGGGGATAGGCAAGGAAGAGAGGGAAGAATGGGGGAAAACAGGATATTTTTGGGTAGCGGACATAGAATAATGCACAGTATATAACGGGGTAAGAGAAGGGCAAGGTAGGGAGGTGCGTGAATGTGTCTGTGACTAGAAAGGGATAGGTTGTGTATTGGATTGGGGTGATGGTGGAGGAAGCAGGTTGTCCAGGTTTAGCGGCAGGAAATGACTATTCAGGCTGGAGAGAGTTAGGAAAACAGGTTGCTTAAAAGAGAATGGAAGGAGCAGGGTGCTGAAGAGTGGGGTGAGATTGGAAAACTTTGAGTCCCGAGAGATTAAGGGGTTCAAAAGTTTTAGGTCGCTGGAAATAAAAGGCAGAGTGCAGAAGTTGAAAAAACAAGCCAAAATCAAACTGAAGAGGGGATTATATTCTGGACGTAGAAGAACTGAAGAGTGTGTATGGCCTGTGTATGTGGATTCTGGAATGATGCTAATGAAAAACAGAGGACATTAAACCCTGTATATAAGTTCATGCCTCTAGGATCAGAAAAATCAAGAAGCCAGATTTTAGTTCCAGAACCCTATGAATGGGGAAGGGACAGGGTAGAGCTGAGTAGTACACACTCCCAAGTTGGAGGAGGTATGTGGTAGAATATTGTCCTATTGCATTGCACTGACAAGTGTGCATATAGAAGAGCCATACAGGGTTGTGTGGATTGCACCACAAGTGAATAGAAGTAGGATTGCAGCAGGTGCAGGGCAGATGCCTTTTTGAAGATACTGCAAGAGAGCTGGGCCCAGTGTTCGTGCCATTCGAGGGCTGTGTATCAGAGAGGAAGGAATACCTTGGTGCAGTGTCTCAGCTACCCTGGTGCTTTCTGGGTAATGGGGCAGTTTTCAGGCTTTGTTTGAGTGATGTAATATCTGAGTCCCATGCTAGAGGCAGACAGAGGTAATGTACATCCAGCTCCTAAAAGTGGCAGGAATGGAGATCTGCGATTCTTTCACTCTCTTTCAGGGTAAAAGTAACTGATCCTGGGTTGTTGGCTTTTTCTCCCAAATAGTTCAAATAATAATTTGGTTGGAGGCTTTTGGATTTTCTGGTATTTTGATTTGAGTTAGGGAGTGTAGCGTTAACTTTATTGAGGAAGACTTTTGGGGTTGTGAGGACATAACGACCAATCAGCTTGCCAGACACATAGGAAATAACCTTCAGGGGTTTGAGCACATATATTTCAGTGCGGTTCTCATTCAGTGTTCTGTGGCTTGTGTTAGATTCTTTGGGATTTGGAAGGATTAAGGAAACTGCTTTGAGACTGCCGTAGTAAGCAGGGTTTTCTACAATCTTGGGAAACGATTTCCCTTTTGACAGTCAAAAATTCAGTCTTGTCAGATTTTGCAAAAAAATTATTTCATGTTGCAGAAATAGCTTCAATTATCTCTTTGTGGGCTTCATGTAATGTGTTATGTAGTACCTGTGTGGTTTCAAATAAAAGGTATGCTTTGATACTTTGGGAAGCTTTCTGGTTTGATTTGTTTTCTCCTTTTGTCAATTTAGGAAGTATCTTAATGTGGCCATTGTAGCTTCAAATAATAAGTTTGAGTGGAAGTGAGAATCTTGCCTAAACATAATGAAGGCTGAGCAGAACAACACATTTTATTTATTTATTTTTAAAGATTTTATTTATTTATTTGGCAGACGGAGGTCACAGAGCAGCAGGAGGAGAGAGAGGAGGAAGCAGGCTCCCTGCCGAGCAGAGAGCTTGATGTGGGGCTTGATCCCAGGACCCTGGGATCATGACTTGAGCCAAAGGCAGAGGCTCTAACCCACTGATCCACCCAGGCGCCCCAGAACAACACATTTTAAATAATCTGAATCTGTAAATATAAATATTTAAAAAGTAAACTGGAAGCTGATTTTTAAAATCAAATTTAAAGTGCATCATGAATGCAACAAAATAATGTTCTGAAGGCATTGCTATAAGATTTTATTTTTGGAGGGAAAGGTTTTTAAAGGACACTATGCCTTTCATTGAAATTTTTTGCAGTATTTTGAGACTTGATATATGTGTAGGATATGATTATAAGGGCATGTTTGGCCCCTTTGGCTCCCTGGCAGAGAATTTGAGCAGTATCGTATAAAATGAATAGAGTAACCTTTGAAAATTCTCTCCGATATGGCTATTGTTTCCTCCTTGAATTTTTAAAGTCCATTGTGTTAGTTCATTTTATTGATTTGGGGCAAGCAGTATTTTCTTGCTCAGAAAACTCAATTCTGGGAGTGTTCTGGTTATATGTATTGTTCCGTGAAATTCTATGGTTTGGGATAGTTGGTAGGCACTTGAAAATATTGTCCTAAGTTTATGAACCAAGGAAAGCAGGTTATTTAGACTTTGTAGACTAAATAATTGGGTCTGGTTTTATTTTCACTGGTGACTTGCTGGACAAGATACTTAATCCCTTTGTGCTTGTTTCTCCTCCAAGAAACCTGACTCTGTCTACTTCCCATGAGAATCGAGATGGTTTATATAAAAGAAGTATAAGTCTTTCAGGAAGATTAGAACTATGTAAATATGGAGATAGCTCCTTTTTTCTCTGTGTCTCAGTCAAATAATAATTGGTGCTTCAGAATTTGGCATTAGGTGAGTTAATTTATAGTGGGAAACTTGGATAGAGATGAAACTTCTCTGAATGTCAGAGGTGTCTGCAAATTGAAGTTTCTTCATTCTTTGCTCTACTGTCTGCTTATCTTTTCTGACTCATTTCTGTAGTTGAGTGTTGGTGCTGATTTGAATTCTTGAGTATGAGCAGAAGATTGTGAGAAACATTCTGCATTGTGGCTGTAGCCTGAGATTACTTATAAGCATGAATTTCCCGAGATGAGTACTTCTCTCACTCAGTGAATTCACTTCCTAAATCAGGAATAATAACTACAATACATTTTCCTGTGTATTTTTCAGAAAATCAACTAATTCTAAGTGACTTGAACAGAAGAATAGAGCTATCCTTCTTCTAGTGGCATTAAACCTCCTCCCTTAGATTATTGAGTATTTTTTCCTTTTTAAAATTTTAGTTCTCATACCCATCCTGTTGACATTTCCAAACCTGTTGACAGGTTATGCTCTATTTGAGGAAGAATGATGTTGAAATGCTTTTAAAATGTTTATTAGTTGTAGAAAGCCTCTGTATGCTGGTTATGATTGATATTGCAAAAATGTAAATAGTCAGTTGCTTTTTGGGCATTAATTTGCTTGAGCTTGGTAATACCCAGCCCTGATAGTAGTCTTTTGTGCTAGCTGATTTTTTTTTTTTAAGATTTTATTTTATTTTAAAGATTGATTTATTTATTTTGGCAGGGGAGAAAAAGCTAGCAAGTGGAGGGGTGGGGCAGAAAGAAAGGGAGAGAGAATGTCAAACAGAAGACTCCCCACTGAGTGGGAAACCCGACATGTTGATCTCAAGACCCTGAGATCATGACCTGAGCTGAAAGAGTTGGATGTCCAACTGACTGAGCCACTCAGGCGCCCCTTTAGAGATTTTTTTTTAAGATTTTATTTATTTATTTGACAGAGAGAGATATCACAAGCAGAGAGGCAGGCAGAGGGGTGGGGAAGCAGGCTCCCCGCTGAGCAGAGATCCCGATGTGGGGCTTGATCCCGGGATCCTGAGATCACGACCAGAGCCGAAGGCAGAGGCCTTACCCACTGAGCCACCTAGGCACCCCTAAAGATTTGATTTTTAAGTAATCTCCATACCCAGTGTGGGGCTCGAACCCACAGCCCTGAGATCAAGAGCCTGCTCTACCAGTTGAGTTGACCAGGTTCTGATCTATTCTTAATAGTTTATATTCTCTTGTATAACATGTTTGGACCTCCGTTACCCATCTTATTGCTCTTTTTGTTTTCATTTGTTTTATATAGATTTTATTGGAAAATTGGTTGTTTTAAAAAATTTGTTCAGCTGTAGAAAAACTGTTTCTGACAAGTAATTATGAGAGGCTTCATCCAGTCTAATTTTAGAAACCTTTATTGAGAAAGGTAAGTTAAATTTATATGTCAGTTGAAACAGAAAAGAATAAAGTGATGAGGCCAGATTAGTGGTAATATAAATATTTAAATGGTTTAAGCCTGAAAGATCTGCAAGTCTGTAACTTTTAGTTCTTGCACTCAATAATGAGGTAACCACATGACCTGATTTGTCACTTTCATGCCTAATTTAATGTATTTCTTGTTTTAAGGGTCCTTGAAGTACATCCTTTTTGAGAAGTATGGGTATCTGTCTCACAAAAGACATTCCATATATATGTGTTGCTGAGTGAATGAATGCCATCCTAAATTTCAGTTATTTGATATTAAAATTCTCTTCTGAGATAACTAACACTGTGTCGAACATCTGCTTTCTTGAGTTAACTTTAGCACAACTCGAAAGGGTATAGTTGATTATATCAATAAAATCACAGCCTTGCATTGTGTGACTTCATGGTTCATTTCCATTTGAAGAGTGAGTTCTGCAGCAGGTTGTGTAATAAATTCAGAGGCGTTTCTGGGTCATGGATAAGATGTAGTTTCTTACTGCACCTGCAGAATTTCCTGTTCTTTGCAGTTTTCCAGGTACCAGCACTTTTCACAATATCCTATTAGGCAGATCAGCAGTTTGTTTATAAATTGAATTTAACCATGTTAATACTATAGACATAAATCAAGTATGAATTTAACCATATTCATACTTGACATAAAGCAAATAGTAATTGTCCTTAAAGACTCTGTTTAGATTTTTTTTTTTTTTTAAATTACACTTACCTATTCTATTAGTTTAATTCAGCAAACATGCATTGACTTAGGCTCAAAGGCACATTTTGTGCTGGACCTAAGATTTCTTTTTTTTTTCTTTTTTTTTTTTTTTTAAAGATTTTATGTATTTATTTATTTATTTGACAGACAGAGATCACAAGTAGGTAGAGAGGCAAGCAGAGAGAGAGGAAGGGAAGCAGACCTCCGGGTGAGCAGAGAGCCTGATGCGGGGCTTGATCCCAGGACGCTGGGATCATGACCTGAGCCCAAGCCAGAGGCCTTAACCCACTGAGCCACCCAGGTGCCCCAAGACCCAAGATTTCTTAGTAGGGCTCTATAACTCTGTTTTGAGTAAAGAATAGATCCTTCCCTTGATAGATTGGCCCTTAATGTATAAATGGAGTCTATAATTTTGGTTACCTAGGTAGTGACCTGGTAAAGAGGTGGTTTGTTTCTAACAGTTAAGATAGAGGCAGTTTATTCTTATGGTAGTTATAATTCCAAGTAAATCTAAAACTCGTTAAATATTGCATCTAATCATAGGCTTTTGTACAACTTAGACAACCTACGTTTTTACCTAATGAAGTATAGGGTATTGGGTAGCTCTTGTCTTAACTCTGGACAATTCAGTTTTAGTTAGCAAAGTTAGTGAACTAGAGGGGAAAGGTGTTGCAATCTTGATAATGTAGGTTAGCGGCTGGAGGGAATAATGTTTGGAGCCTTTGGTATGCATACTTTCAGTTGTTTTTGAAGTAAGCTGTAAATAAGCTTTTTTTTATTTACAGAGAGAGAGAGACAGAGAAAATGAGGGGGAGAGGGTCAGAGGGAGAAGCAGATTCCCTGCTGAGGAGGGAGCCCAATGCAGGACACAATCCTGGGACTCCTGGATCATGACCTGAGCCAAAGGCAGTCGCTTAACCAACTGAACCACCGAGGTGCCCCTGTACATAAGCTTTTAATGTCAAGGTTAGTATGGAAGGACAGATATCAAACATATTAGTGATGAGATTTTTAAAAAGATGGTATCTTAAAGATAAATATTAACTGATGCTCTTTGAAATGCCAGCTTTGTGGTAAATGTTGTGGAGTTATACAAAATTGGCTTTTGAGGGGCACCTGGCTGGCTTAGTGGCTAGAGCAGGTGACTCTTGACATCAGGGTTGTTAAGTTCCAGCCCCATGTTGGGTGTAGAGATTACTTAAAAATAAAATCTTCAAAACTGGCTTTTGGTCAGTATTATTGTTTAGTAGTAGTTTTTATTTCTAGAGCCCACGGTTTGCATACCTGGACTTTGATCCCTCTGGGAGTATAATGTAGGTGAACAGGAGAGCATTACATTTAGAGAAATGGAGGCACGGAGTTGACTCTAGAGCAGAGATAGGCAGACTTTCAGAACACCCCTAAAGAGGTTCCTTTTGGTTCCCAAATTTGGGCAGGAAGGTTGATGTCTGGGCAAATTTGAAATCTGCTAGTTTCAGTCAAGCTTTGAGTGCAAGGCTTTTCAAAGACTGCCTGCAGTAATGCATGGCCTTCATAGGAGATTTGGGGCCCAGGATTATGCAGTAGTAATGAACCTGAAGAAGAGGGCTAGCCCTTGGGTGTACTCTCCTTTTAGGTTATTCCCTGAGATGATCCTGTGTGCAACCCAGACTGCTGTACTGGGTAGTACAATGTTGTTGGCACCAGAAGACTTGGCTTTGACGTCTGATCCTGTTATTTCCTAGTTGTAGATCTCACTCCTTATGTATAAAATTGGAATAAAACCCCTAAATTACAGTTATGGTGAGGATTAAAGAAGAAAAGAAAGCTGTTTGTAAGCTGTGAAACATGGAACAGTTTTTTTTTTTTTTTTTGAAGGGAGGATTGAAGAGAAATTAAGGGCATACTTTGAAGTAATGAGAAAAATTTGACTCAGAAGGACCTGAATTTTAATTTTTTTATCATGGCATGTTCAAATGTACATGAAAGAGAACAGTACAATGAACTTTCACGTACCCGTCAACTAGCTTCAGCAGTTACCAGCATTTTGCTGCTTTTGTTTCATCTACCCCTCACTCAGAATTACTTTCTGTTATTTTTGTTGAAATATTTACAGTAAATCTTAGGCATCATATACTTTCATCCATTAATACTTCAGTATTTCTAACAGGTGGGAACCTAAAAAAAGATACAACCACAAAACTTTTAACTGTCTAAATTAACTATAATTCCTTATCTAATGCTCAGGAGGAGCTGGATTTGAAATATAGCTCTACCACTCACTAGCTTTGTGTGTTAATCAAATTACTTGCTCTCTCTGAGCTTCTGGTTCCTTATCTGTAGCATAAAGATAATACCTCATGAAGTTATTTTGAGCTTAAATGAAATAACATACAAAAGGCCTAACATGAATGTTCTCAGTAAATAGCCCAGCTTCTCTCCTGAGCTTCCTATCGCATGTGAATTAGGATTATGGGCCGCCCTCCTTCCTTCTTTAGTATCACAAAGAATAACAGTGCCCTGAAATGACTGTCCACTAAGCTAGTGAAATTTCTCTTCATTGGGCTGTTTGACTCTTTTAGTGAAATTCTGTCACAGTTGAAATCATGTCTGTTCTCCCCCTCTTCTGCTAAATCATTATTCTCCTGCCTAGTGGCTCATTCTAGTCAGCACACACATGCTGTTATTTCATGTATTCTTTTTTTTAAACAATGCTTTCTTGACCACGCTATTTCTTCTAGATGCAACCCAGTTTCTCAACTTCTTGGAAAAGTTGTTTCTACTCATTTTCAGTTCTCCTGTTCTCTCCTGAACCTACAATAAGAGACTTTCAACTTAATTACTGAAACTGCTCTTGTTGAAACCACCAATTTTAATTCTTAACCTGTTAGCAGCATTTGGTGCAGTGGATGTCTCCTTCCTTGAAATACTTTATGCTCTGGTTTCTGGGATACCATATTCTGTTGGTTTCCTCCTGTCTCCTTGGCTTCTCCTTTGTTGGTTCTTCTTCATAACTATACCTCTTAATATTGGACCACCTGGGATCTCTGCTCTTCATTCTCATTCCCCCAGTGATCTCATCCAATCTCCTGGCTTTATTACTGTGTATCTCTGAAACTCCAGACTTGTTTGTCCTACTGCCTATATTGATTGACATCTCCACTTACATATTTTATTGGCATCTCAAACTAAACTTGCCCCAAACCAAATTCCTGATTGTTACCCTGCCCCCTCTTTCATCTGCCCCTCTTGTGGTATTCCATGGGTTTTTTTTTGTTTTGTTTTGTTTTTCTCTTTTTTAAAAAGATTTTATTTATTTGACAGATCACAAGTAGGCAGAGAGGCAGGCTGAGAGGGAGGGGGAAGCAGGCTCCCTGCTGAGCTGAGAGCCCGTTACAGGGCTTGATCCCAGGACCCTGAGATCATGACCTGAGGTGAAGGCAGAGGCTTAACCCACTGAGCCACCCAGGTACCCCTCCATGTTTTAGTTAATAGCAACTTCCTCCATCTTTTTAGTTGCTCAGGCCAAAAGAGTTGTCTTTGACTCTCTCTCATACACTACATCTGACCCATCAGGAAATCTTGCCAATTCTGCCTTCAAAATACATCCAGACTCTGACCATTTTTCATCATTTCTACTGATTTAAGTTTACATCAGTTCTTGTGAATTATTGCAGTAGCCCTTTTTTGCTCTTTGCCCCTTCATATTCTGTTCTCAATCCCATAGCAAGAATGATCCTTTTAAAAAGGTAAGTCAGGGGGCACCTGGGTGGCTCAGTGGTTAAAGCCTCTGCCTTCGGCTCAGGTCATGATCCCAGGGTCCTGGGATCGAGCCTCACATCGGGCTCTCTGCTCAGCAAGGAGCCTGCTTCCCTCTCCTTCTCTCTGCCTGCCTCTCTCCCTACCTGTGATCTCTGTCTGTCAAATAAATAAACTAAATCTTAAAAAAAAAAAAAAAAAAAAAAAAAAGGTAAGTCAGATTTTGTCTCTTTCTGGTCAGAACACTGTCTTGCTCAGAATAAAAAGCTACGTCCTGTCAAGGTCTTTTGTGATCAGATACCCTTTTCTTCTCTGATTTAATCTCCTCCTACTTTTTGGACACAGAAAAGTGTCCTCCTTGCTATTTTTTTTAATGTGACAGGCATGTATTTCTGTCTTAGGTCCTTTGCACTTGCTGTTTGCCCTGCGTAGAATGCTGTTACTCAGATATATGATTGCTCCATCCTTTTTAGGTCTTTTCTGGTGAGGCCTTCCCTTTCTACCCTGTTAAAATGGCAGCTCCTCCATTTCTGGCCCTTCCCAGCCTTTTCCACCTTCCTTTTCTCATTACCATTTAAACGATTTAACTTATATTTTGCTTATTTTGTGTATTGCCCTTTTACCTTTACTAGAGTATAAGCTCCATAAAGGTAAGGATTAATACTGGTTTTGTATTGTGCAGATTCTAAGCACCTAGAACAGTACCTGGGACTAAGGTTGTTGACTATTTGTTGAATGAATATTTTTTTATTAGTTATAGTCTGTTTCTTGGTAAAGATGCTATAGTTGGAATTTCAGTTTTTTCTGTGGAATACTCTGTACCTTGAGGTCTTTATGATGTGTCTTTCTTCTTAATGAGTATTCTTTCAAAGACTGCTGTTGGTTTTATTAATTCATCATAATTTTGAATATTATGCAGTGTGCTAGTTGGATGGGGGGGGGGGAATACAAGAATAAAGTATACATAGACCCTGACCTTCAAGAGCTTACATTCTATTGAGATAGATGATGTGTGTGTGTGTGTGCATGCGCGCGTGTGTGTATGTACATGTATGTATGTGTGTGTGTCTTTTTTTTTTTTTTTTTTAGGTAAGACCTTAAGAGTTCAGAAGAGCAAGATATTATTTCTAGCTAAGAGGGATAAGAGAGAGACTTCAGAGAGAATGTGATACGTACATCTGTACTGAGCCATGGAAAATGAGTAGGATTAGGTAATGAGAAAATAGGGAAGAGAATTGCATATGGAGGAAATTGCATTAGCAAAATAAGAATGCTCAAGATTTCTTTGAGAAAGAATAAGTGGTTCAGTAGTTAAAGGTGAGAGAATATCAAAGGAAATGGTAAGAATGTTGGAGCCACTGATGATGGAAGGCCTGGAATGCAAAGGTGAGGAACTCCGTTTTTACTCTGTTGACAGTGAGGCTTCAGTGAAAGGTTTTTAAGCAACAGTGGAGGGATGGTATTATTAGGGCTATATTTATGAATTTGGTAACTTTATGTGAAAAGAGAGGCAGAAATGCATACACTGATTAAGATGCTATTGTACTTTGTATTGTATTGTATTGTTTGAAGAAAAAAAGCGATAAAAGTTGTGGAAACAGGAATGGAAGGGATGCCGTGAAACTGAATGTGAGGGCTGAGTGACATGTCTACAGGTTTCAAGCCAGGTTGATTGGGCAGCCTTGGTGCCTCGGTTAGGGAATCCGACAGTGGCATCAGGAGGCAAGTTTAGTTTAGTTTTGGTACTGAATTTGCAAGTGTGGTGGTGACATTCAGGTGATGATTGTTTTGATAAAAAGAAAATTAGGAATGTTTAGAAAGGATGTGCATCTGTGGCTTTATGCTTTCATTTTGATACTAACTGCCAGAAAGAGATGTGATTGCTGAATCGGTTACTGAGGTCTGAATCTAGATAATTGATTTGGAAACCTTCTGGTAAGGCCCTCCAGACTTTTCTTTGGATTTGTAAATGTCTCCACTGTTTCAATAAAGCTTGTTAAATAAGTTGCTCTAGATTGTAAAACATTTTATGTTCTCAGCAGTTTGTTACAACTTAGATGTCATCCTTTGAGCTTTCCTTTATTGCTTCATGGGCTATGGATATCTAACTCTGTCTGTTCCAGCCTTTTGGAAACAACTGATGAGGGGTACCTGGGTGGCTCAGTTGGTGAGTGTCTGCTTTTGGCCCAGATCATGATCCCAGGGTCCTGGATCCAGCCCCACATCTGGCTCCCTGCTCACAGGGGAGCCTGCTTCTCCCTCTACTGCTTCCCCCACTCATGTGCTCTCTCTCCCTCTGCTCTCTCAAATAAACAAAATATTAAAAAGCAAAACAAAAGATCAGAGTTCCCAACTAGTCCCTTCCGTCACTATGTTGAGATCCGGTTGAGTTATCAGGTTTGAATGCTCATGCCAAACTCCCTCTCCTTCCCCTTAGGATTTAGAAGCACAGTGGAGGAAGACAACCTTCCACCCTAATTAATGGTAGTTAAGGTGTTAGTTGCCAAAACATGTCTTTAACAACCTACACTTAACAAAATACCAGAAGATACCAGAGGATTTAGCTTCTCTTCCAGGCATATTCAAGAACAGAATAAGATTCCTTTAGATTTAAAAACTTTTCAGAGCTGTATAGCAGGAGGAGTTTTTAATCTGAAGGTCATTTATAGGAAAAAAGACATATTTGCAAAATATGTTGATTAATGTATGTAATTTTATTTGTAGGCTGTCTAATGATGCATTATACTTATATTTTTATACTTAAGTTGGATAAAAAGACATCCTTGAGTTTATTAGTTAAAAACTTGTAGTTCACCAACTTGGCTTATAATGGTGACCTTGAGCTTACCTCATTAGTTGTATCTGAATTAAGTCTTTTCCTTTGTCCTTAGATCATAATGTCAGTGAATATGATTTGGGCACTGTCATTATAGAATTGGTTTTTGTTACCAGTAAATAGGAGTCAGTAGGACCCAGTCACCCTGAAATGAGAAAATTTTCTTATGTAGGATAACACATTTTAAGTTCAGTGGACATGTGGTGGCTTTTAATTGGTCAGATTTAGCATATATTGTAGTTAAACTTTTTTTTTTTTTTTAATCTGGATAATTTTATTTCACATAATTGGTTTGCTAAGAATATAAAGTATAGCATCTTTGAGAAACCTTTTATGTTCCTTTAGCCCCACTTTGTTCTTTGGCAGATGAAGAATTCAGGATATATCCTGAGTGGTAAGGGACTTGGCCAGAATCACACACATAACTAGTGGCATAGTTGGGGTGTGAAGTGGATTTCTCCACCTCCAGGCTTGGCCTCCAGGCTGTTTTGGAAATGTGGACCAGAAAACCTCAAATAAACTCAGCTTAACTGGTCACATTGCTGGCATCTAATGATGTTCAGTAGGAATAATTATGCTACTTTTTTCCTCATTCCCTCTGAAAATTAATTTTTTTTAAAATTAACTATTTTAAACTGAACAGTTCCGTGGCATTTAGTACATTCACATTGTCTGGCAACCATGACCCTTTCTAGTTCCAAAACGTTTCCATCACTCCAAAGTGAAACCCCTTGACCCATTAAGCAGTTTGAAGATTATTTAAGCAATTAAAAATCTTTAAACAATTAAAATAAAAATCTTTACTCTGACAAGGTTGACTGTAGCAGGTTTGGTACTAGTGGTCACTCTTAGCGCTTTGCTCCCCGTCTCTGGTTTGCCAGGGAGAATTAAAGTGAATCCTCTTACATTAATTAGTAGTGGATGCATTACACTTATAATGACAACATAAAAAAGAAAGTGTCAGACATGTAATGATTAACAATACTAAGAGTAGTTATACATTATGCATGTTATGACTAATCTTCACACTAGCCTTTTAAAGTGGTTGCTCTAGTTCAGATAAGAAGATTGGGGCTTGGGGCACCTGGGTGGCTCCATCAGCCGAATGTCTGCCTTCAGCTGGGGTCATGATCCCAGGGTTCTGGGATCGAACCTCATGTTGGGCTCCCAGCAGCTTCTCTTTCTACCCCTCTGCCTGCTTGTGTGCGTGCTCTCTCTTTTTCTCTCTCTCAAATAAAACCTTAAAAAAAAAAAAAAAGGAAGAAAATGGAGGCTTGTTGAGTAAGTTCAGAATCACTTAATTGGTAAGATGTGAACCTGATATTCAAATCCATGTCTATTTGATTCCAAGAGTTGGGTGTTCTCTTTACTAAATTTGGGAGTAGACAGGCAAAAGCGACAAATGGAAGGGATCATCTTGTATGGGGGACCTGGTACTGTTTTAGCAGGATAGTGTATAAGGGAAGGAGGTTGAGTTTGACGTATCGCCACTTCTCCTAACCCCTTGTGATCTGTATTCCATATGAGAGAAACAAAATATGAAATAACCTTTGGAACTCTTTAATGAACATTATAAGCAATTAGAAAAAAGTGTGTAGCTTCTGAGATTTTGTTTTTAGAAATTCTTTCTTTCCCTGGTCATTATTTTAAAATCATAAGTTGATTTGCTGAGTAGTTAATGATTAGTCTTAACAGTATTGGAACTCCATTGATTTCCCATTTTAAGATACTTTTAAAAAGCATCTTAGGAGGCACCTGGATGGCTCAGTGGGTTAAGCCTCTGCCTTCGGCTCAGGTCATGATCGCGGGGTCCTGGGATCGAGCTCCGCCATCGGGTTCTGTACTCAGTGTGGAGCCTGCTTCCCCCTCTCTATCTGCCTGCCTCTCTGCCTACTTGTGATCGCTGTCTGTCAAATAAATAAATAAAATATTTTTTTAAAAAAAAGTATCTTAGATAAGATACTTTACTTTCAATGAGGAATAATTCAGATTGTGTGTGTTGAAGGATTTTGTTGTTATACTTTTGCCCCAATGAAGAAAACCCTTTTAGCTTTTTTAAAGTTTGAAAGGACTTTAATAGGCCAGTTTTCAGTCATTCTTTTAAAGTGGCTAGTAAGTCATCTGGTAAACCTTGTCATTTTCCTTTTTTTCTCCTTTTTTAAGATTTTAATTTTTAAGTAATCTCTACACCCAGTCTGGGCCTCGAACCCACAACCCCGAGATTAAGACTCATGCTCCACCGACTAAGCCAGTCAAGCCCCCGCCCCCCTTGCCATTTTCTACTGTGTTTTGAATGACGTGACTTCTGGAGTAATTTGGTTCACTGTGTTAGGTTTAGGCTAAAAGAAATGTAAGTAAAAGATAGCTTCCTGGCTACTTAGACAAAGAGATTTTTTTAGGTAATGTGAGCATAGCAGGAATGTAAGCTATAGCAACAGCAGCCACCTGAGATGTCCTGACTTTAAGTGTATTGATAGTTATCCCAAAAAGTATAGATTTTTGGCAGTGACCTTGTGACTTTTGCTAATATCTAAATAGTAGGTACTTCCATAAATGGATTTCAAGCTTTTAAAAACTTTATTTAAAAATTTTAAAATGCCCTTGTATCTTGGCTCAAACATTACACATTATTTTTCTGGTTTGACCTAGAGATAAGGTTTGATTCACTCTGGAACCAGCCAAAATATGTTGTAGAGAACACAGGCCTTGGATTGGTCAGGTTTATTTTCAAATCCTTTCTCTGCCACTTACTATCTGTAAGACCTTTCACCTTTTAAAATGAATATAATACCTACAATCGTGTAGAATAGGATTAGAGGGCAATATCTCACAGGGGCTCAGCGCAGTGTCTAGCACATACTAAATTGTGTTCAGTTTGTAACTGTTGCAGGAAGAAGTCTTAAATTTTGGTAGCCTAGACAAATATTAATATATGCAAGTAGGGTAAAACCTCATCTCCTAATGTACACTGTCCTGCAATCAATACATTTCTTCTTGGATTTTTTGTTTCTTTGTGTGTGTGTGGAAGTGCCGTGTGTCAGTTTTCACTAGTTCCTGTAGTTTGCCCTTCTTTTCTCAGAAATGCTTGGCAAATATCTCCATTGATTATTGTATAATTTGCCTCAAAGAATAGATGGTGCTTCCTATAGAGGTTAATGATGAGGCATTTGCTTCCCATAGCAATCCTTCAGTTAGGTGTTCCTGTGTTGCATGCTAACAGGTTCTTACCACCTTCAGAGATGTCTGCTGGCAGAATGCCCAAACTTTTGTCAAAGAAGGAAGCTCTGGTTACCTGGAATGAAAGAAGTACAGAGTGCCCACTTAGTGTTTATAGTATATTTTATGATAATTATTAATATTAAAGCATGAAGAGCTATATCCTGGTCTATAAATTTTGCTCATTACTTCCCCATTATTTGTATCGCTTCCCTTAATCTGTTCAGAAAAGGATACAGAGGACCTTTTACTCTAAAACTTTAGGGTTGAGGTTGTGATGAATCATAATCCAAGAATATTAGCTGTGGAGGGGACTTTGGAGATCAGCTAGACTAACCCTCTTGTAGATGAGAAAACTGGCTGAGAGAAAATTGTGACTTGCTCAAGGACACAGAATAAGCGACGGGACTAATTTCCAATCTGGGGTTATGAAGCTAACCTGGTAGAGTGGAGAGAGCACTGGACTTTGGAGTCATACAGTCCTGGTTCTGAGTCCCTGTTCCACCATTTATTAACTGTGTGACCTTTGACAAGTGCATCTGAGTCTGTTTGCTGCTCTGTTGTATGTTGTTTGCAGGATTGTAAGGATTTGAGATAATAGAAGTAAAGTATAGTATATAGTGCCTGACATATGTTATGGCCTCAATAAATGCTGTCTGTTATGTTGTACTGTTTTTCTTGATTACTTAAAACAGGTCATATGGCTAAGTGATTTTTCTTTATGAAATGGGAATCAATGAGAATGGTTGATGTTTTTGCCAAATCCTTTCACTGAAAATCTAAGTAGTTGCTCATTGTAGGAGGACTGCTTATTGCAAAACAAGTGCAAAACATGCATCAAGAGCTTAGAGAATAGTGCTCCAAGTTGTACAGTTGTTGTCATAGTACTTTTCTGGGAAATCTTTGCGTTTCTCAAATGAAATGGAGCTAGTGTGAGGAACACCCAAATCAGTGTACATTTAGTTAGGCAAGCCTAACTCTGTAGTTTTAAACTCAGTAGTACTCTGCACTCTTCAGAGATAATTGAGGATGCCAAAGATCCCTGTTTATGTGTTATAGCTGTTGATATTTGGGTTATTAGAAATTATATCAGATAATATTTACATATGTATTCATTTAAAATAGTAACCATTGGGGGCGCCTGGGTGGCTCAGTGGGTTAAGCAGTATCTACCCATTTCACTCACCTTCTACAAATGATAGGTTTTTAATGTAAAAGAATTTTGACAACAAAAAAATTTAGTGAGATGAGTGACATTGCTTTACATTTTTGCAAATCTCATTAATATGTAGCTTAATAGAAGACACCTGGGTTCTGATAGCTGTTTCTGCCTTTAGCCTATTGTGTTATGTTATTCTGATTGAAGTATATAAAGAAGAAAATTAGGCTTCACAAGATTTGAAATTGGAAAAGGGGAGGAGTATTTTAATAGACTTTTCAGATAATTGTGGATATTCTTTGATACTACACCAGAACTTGACAAATGATAGTTTCTTGAAGGAATCTGAAGCCAGATCGGTGCACTTTCATATTCTGTTAAGTCAAAATGCAGTAGTTTGTTGCATTTTGAAAGTGAATCTTTTATCCCTGCATGATTTCATAATATCATGTGTTGGTCATTTGGAAGGTGTTGGTTCACTGAATTATGTTGAGCTTCCAAATGTGACACATTTCATTATATATCTCCACACATTATGTAGTCTCTGGAAAGCTACATTCATGAGAGGGACTTCAAAAGGCACATAATGCCTTGCTACTACTTTGAAAATACTTCTGGCTTTGTACACCCCTGAAGGAATCCTGAATACCCCTAGAGGCCCTGGATCACGATTAGAGAACCAGGGAGTTAGATTAACTAAAGGTTTACTAACTAAAGGTAGTGACCAGATAACGGATTATCTGGTAATTATAATGGAATGGATTGTTGTACAAGCCCTAGGCTTAGAAACCATCTTACTCTTTGAAATAAAACATAGCCTAATTTTGAAATGCAGTGAGTTGGTCATTGAACATTTGAGTGCTTTTTATAGACAAGATACTGTGTTGAGGTGCTACCAAAGATATGCATTATGAAAAAGGCTTCCTTTTCAGTAGTTTACAGTCTAGCCGGAAGAGGTAAGACATAATTTTATGAAAAAATAATTAATACAGTGTTCTCTGGTAACAAGTGTGACATACAGTGCTGGGTAAAGTGTGTTTTAAATAGGTGGAGAGAGGAGGCCATTGTCTTTATGAAAGAAAACTGCAATGCTTGTTCAGAAAGTCATTATGTCAGTTAGGCTAGACTGGAAAATTTATATAGAATAATTAATCTAGGCTTGCAAAATAAAGTTGCACTTTATCTTTTTATTTTTACATTGTTGTCCTGTTTTGTAGGATTGTATGGTTTCTAGTATTTTTAATAGATTCTTACTTGCTTTCTTTTTTAGGCTAATTCACTGTGTTGTGTGTAGGATAGATCTGTCAAACATCTTACCAAAACACTGTCACTATTTGGTAGATAAGAAAACAAGATTAAGTAAAATCTGCCCAGAACACATACATATGAGTAATATGTTACTTGCACATATCAGAAAATATGTATACATGCTCAAAATAGAATATAAAATACTCAGATCCTTTTTCTTTAGGGAAAAATATATACAAATATAGTTATATACAGAGTGTAAATATCTCCACTCAAGACTTTGTAGAAATATTTTAATGCTTCCTAAAGTACCTGTGTATACCTTGTGCTTGGTTATTTCCTTATTGGATTGTTATAAAGATTTTTTTCTAAAGATCTTATTTATTTGAGAGAGAGCACAAGCAGAGGGATTGGCAGAGGGAGAGGAAGAAGCAGGCTCCCTGGCCCGATGTGGGTCTCAATTCCAGGACCCTGGGATCGTGACCTGAGCCACAAGCAAATGCCCAACCAACTGAGCCACCCAGGCACCCTTGTTTTAAAGATTTTTTTTTTTTTTTAATTTATAAAGTGCCTTGTGCTAGAAGGCACTCGTAGTAGCTATTATTATTGTTGTTGCTGTTGTTACAGTCTATTCAACTCGGATTTATCTCTCATGTACAAGTTTGATAAGACATTTAACTTAGTCCATTTCTGATGTTCATTTGTTGAGTGGTAGTTATTCAGCTGTTTTGGTCTCTGTGTGTGGAATTCTTTTATTGTGTTTCAGGCACTGTGCTAGGTGCTTTACATGCATTGCCTCTTTAGATCTTTGTAAGTCTCACTATGAGTTGAGTAATGGTGTTTCCATTTTATAATGGGAAAAATGAGGCTGGCAATGGTTAGCTGCTCAAGGTTCTTACTAGTTAAGTTGTATAGCTGGGATTTGAATCCTTCTCTGTCTCCAAGGTGTTATCTTCTACTTTTCCATTTGGGCAGTAAGTTGAAGAAAATATTTTTGGGATATAGTGGGGATTTAGCTACTTTTCAAAGAACAGGTTTGTGTGTATTTGTGTGTGTGTGTGTGTGCGCGTGCATGTGTCACTGAGGGGAGTTGGATGGTGGTTATTCTCCCTTTTTACATGTATTTGGTTTGTGTTTGGATTCCATGTTTTTTTTTTTTTTTTTTTAATGAGTTAGTCATTTGATTACTTAATTGCTTGATGAAATCATGGTAAAATAGAAATAAATTAAAATTTTCAAGATCTTTTTTTTTTTTTCCAAGGTGACATTGTATTTTATTGGTGAAGAACAGTTTGTGGGCTTTTACAGCTTGTTTTAGGCCAAGAATTGACCTACCTTTACTGTCTGATACATTACTCTCTGCTTGAATAATATGGTTATAGTCACTTTTGAAAGAGTATTGTGGCTTACAAAGCTTGTGTGAGAAAAATAATTCATTTGTACTGGCAGTTAGCCAGTATTTTATAAGCTACAATTTTCTTTTGAATAGCTGGTGGTTTGTAGCACCATAATTTGTGGTTCTTCTGAACTTGTAAAAAGATTACACATATTTAAAAATGACCTTATCACTTTAATGTTTTAAGCAACTAACAACTGTCGAATTCTCTTCAGTTATAGTGTCCATGTTTTCTTAATTTTTCTGGGCTGAGAATATTGTGAATTAATAATTTATATAGTATAATTACCTTCCCTCCTCTAAATAAACCTCCAAACAAACCTAAAACCAAAAACTACTTTGGTAATGTTAACAGGCATGGTTAAAGACAAAGAAAATATGAATCTTTTCACATCGGTCTGCCAAATCTTTGCAGTATCCTGTTATTCTATTTCTTAGCCATGGCTGTCCAGATACGTTGAATTATGTGGTATGTGGGTTTGTTTGGGTGTGTTTAGTGTTCCTGCATGACATTTAGTTTTAAAACCAGTTTTTATGCTGTTGCCACTGCTGCGGCTTCACATCCAGGTAGGAAAGCACTTCATTTGAAATGCTTCATGTTTTCTACCTTGTTCTCATGGTTTATGTGGAGGTAATTAAATTCTTGAAAGTTGTGAGATTATTTTATATCCTTCCTTTTGATTTTAGGTTAAATCCAAAGGAATATGGTAAACTTCTGGTTTGAAAGATTTTAGAAAGCCAGATTAATTAGTTCCATTTTTATAGTTAGAGAAATTTCACAGATAAAAACGAAGCTAGTATTCAACTTCTGACTTAAATAATGTTTCTACTTGACAATGGAGTTTAACTGTTGTAAACTGTTGTCTTTCTTGAGTTGATTTTTTGACGCTTATTTCTGGAAGGTGGGTGAGATTTGAGTTAAAGTTTCCATTTATCAGAGAAATGATTTTCGTAGCTAATATTTTAGCAAATGGTTAATGGCCAAATCGTTAATGCTTCTTAATAATCTTGGCATGCTCATCAACAGGTTGCCTTTAAAAAGACTCTTGCAGGGTGCCTGGGTGGCTTAGTCACTTAGGCGGCTGCCTTCGGCTCAGGTCATGATCCCAAGCTCCTGGGATCGAGCCCCGCATCTGGCTCCCTGCTCAGTGGAGAGCCTGCTTCTCTCTGTCCCTCTCCCTGCCGCTCTGCCTACTCATACTCTCTGTCTCTCTGTCAAATCAATAAACAAAATCTTTAAAAAATAAAAAGAATCTTGCTCTGGAGGATACTGATTCTCAGTCTTGATTGTACATTGTAACTATCTGAGAGCCTAAAAAATACAGATGCCTGGGTTTCACCTGGAGGGGCTCTAGTTGAGTTGGTTTAGGATGCTTCCTAAACATGAGGGTTTTTAGAGGTGATTCTTAGTGCGTATTTGAAGCTGAGACCCTACTGCTTTGCAAGATTTGTCTGCCCACCCAAGGGGAAATTCTTGACTTTGAAGGGTAATTATATATTTATCTTTGGAGCTTAAAAAACTTATTTTGAAATAATTGTAGGATCACTTGCTATTGTAAGAAATATCCAATAATAATTTATCTGTAATTTTGTCATTTCAAGAATGTCATAAACGGAATCATATAATATGTAAACTTTTAAGATTGGCTTTTTCCTCTTAGCATAATTCCATTGAGATATTCAAGTTGTTGCATGTATCAATAGCTTTTTTTCTTTTTATAGCCAAATAGTATTTCATGGTAGGTAGGTGTGTCACAGTTTGTTTCATCTGTTGAAGGATATTTGGATTGTTTTCAGTTTTTGGCTATTACCAATAAAGCTGATGTGAACATTAGCATACAGGCTTTTGTGTGGTCATAAATTTTCCTGTTTCTGGGATTAATGCCCAACAGTGCAATTGCTTGATTGAATGGTAAATGCCAGTTTAATTTTCTAAGTCACTGCTGTACTTTTTCAGAGAGGCTGCAGCACTTTACATCCCACACAGCGATGTATGAGTGGTTCAGTTTCTCTGTATCTTCACCAGCATTTGATGTTATCACTGTTCTTTAAGAAAAAATAATAAGCTTTTTTATTTAGAGTAGTTTCAGATTTATAGAAAGTTGAACAGATAATACAGAGTTCCCATAAAGACCTTTCTCCTTCACTTTCCCCTTTTATTAACATCTTGTGTTAGTATGGTAAATTTGTTAAAATTGATGGATCAGTATTGGTACATTATAATTTGCTAAAGTCTATAGGTTTCACTCTGTGCTGTACATTCTGTGGGTTTTGACAAGTGTGTTTGTATCCACTGTTGCATGATCGTATATAATAGTTTCACTGTCCTAAAAAAAATCTCCTGTACCCTACCTATTCATCGCACCCCAGCCCCTGGCAACCAGTCATCTTTTTCTGAATGTCATATAATTGGAATTATGTGCATGTAGCCTTTTCAGGTAGGCTTCCTTCACTGCATTTAAAGTTCCTCCATGTCTTTTGGTTGTTTGATGGCTCTTTTTGTTTTTTTTTGATGTCTCATTTTAAAAATTGCTGAATAATATTTCACTGTATGGATGGATATATTGTAGTTTATTCACTTAACGAAAGGCATCTCGGTTGCTTTCAGTTTTGGGAAATTAAGAATAAAACTGCGCTAAACATTTGTGTGCAGGTATCATGTGTAGGTATTTGTGTAGACATAAGTTTTCAACTCATTTGGGTAAATACCTAGTACGATAAGACTATGCTTAGCTTTGTGAGAAACTGCCCGATGGTTTTCTTAAGTACTATTTTTCATTCCCTTCAGCAATGAATTATTTTTTATTTTAGCCATTTAGATTAATATATAGTGATTTTTTTTTTTAAAGATTTTATTTATTTATTTGACAGAGAGAAATCACAGGTAAGCAGAGAGGCAGGCAGAGAGAGGAGGAAGCAGGCTTCTCGCGGAGCAGAGAGCCTGATGCGGGGCTCGATCCCAGGACCCTGGGATCATGACCTGAGCCGAAAGCAGAGGCTTTAACCCACTGAGCCACCCAGGCGCCCCTATAGTGATTTTTCATTGTGGTTTTAATTTGTATTTCTCTAATGGCCAGTGATACTGAATATCTTTTTCATGTGCTTGTCTTCTGTATGTCCTTTACAGTGAAGTGTTTGCATCTTTTGCCCACTTTCTAATTGGATCACTTATTTTACTGTTGATTTTTGAGAGTACTTTATCCTAGATATAAGTCTTACTGGATATTTGACTTACAGATATTTTCTCCCAGTCTTTAGTTTCTCCCTTTTTCTCCTTCTTCTTCTTTTTAAAAAGATTTATTTATTTCAGAAAGAGGGAGAGAGTGTGCGAGCGGGGAAAGTGGTGAGGGAGTGTGCGAGCGGGGAAAGTGGCGAGGGAGTGGGAGAGAGAGAAATCTCAAGCAGACTCCCTGCTGAGCACAAAGCCCAACACGGGGCTTGATCTCACAACCCTGGTGTATGAACTAAGCTGAAATCAAGAGTCAGACCCTTAAGCGAATGAGCCTCCTAGGACCCCTAGCTTATCCCTTTATCTTCTTAATTGGGTGTTTCATAGATTAAAAGTTTTAATTTTGATGAGGTCTAGTTGATCAAATTTTCCTTTTATGGATGTTACTCTTCATGTCAACTCCAAGACATTTTTTTTTTTTAAGATTTTATTTATTTATTTGACAGAGAGAGATCACAAGTAGACAGAGAGGCAGGCAGAGAGAGAGAGAGAGGGAAGCAGGCTGCCTGCTGAGCAGAGAGCCCGATGCGGGACTCGATCCCAGGACCCCGAGATCATGACCTGAGCCGAAGGCAGCGGCTTAACCCACTGAGCCACCCAGGCGCCCAACTCCAAGACATTTTGACCTAGCTCTATGTCCTGAAGATTTTCTCCTGTGATTTTTTTTCTTGAAAGTTTTTATAGTTTTAAGTCCGTGATCCATTTTGACTCAGGTTTTTTTTTTTTTGTTGTTGTTGTTGTTTCGTTTTGTTTTGTTTTGTATAACATGTGAGGTTTAGATCACAGTTCTTTCTTTTCTTTTCTTTTTTTTTTCTTTTGGCCTTTGGATGTCCAATCCCTGCAGCGTCATTTGTTGTAAAGGCTATCCTTCCTCCTTTGAGTTGCTTTCTCTGTTGAATTGTTTTTGCACCTTTGTCAAAACCCAATTGGACATGTTTGTATGGATCTGTTTCTGGATTTTCTACTCTGTTCCATTGATCTATGTGTATTACTATAGCTTATAAGAAGTCTTTAAATTGGTTGGAGTGACTCCTCCCCTCTTACTCTTTTTCAAATTTGTTTTAGCAATTCTAGGTCTTGTGCTTTTCCATATTCTAGAATAGTCCAAATCTTGGAGTAAGTTTGTCTCTAAAAATAACCTTGATAGGAATTTCATTAAATCTGTGGATCAGTTTGGGGAGAATTGATAGCTTTACTATGGTTATCTTTACTGTGGATTTCAGTAGATTGGAATGAGATTAGAGAGAAGTAGTTCTATAGAGAAAGTATACAAACTCCTTAAATCAGGCAGAGATTTGTTTATAACTAAGTGTTAATTTTTAAGTGTTAATTTTTTATGTCCCACTCCCCTTTTGGTGCTATAAAAACACCATTAACAGAGCAAAGGAAGGAAGTAGTTGTTCATTTATGCTGTTATATATTCACTCAGCATTCTTTGAGTTATCTAGTGTAGGCTAGGTAGTTCTAGACATTGGAATACAGTGGTAAATGAGACAGACAAGGTCCCTACTGTCATTGACTTTATGTTCCTGTGGGGAAATGGTAAGCAAGTAATCAAGAAATACATCAGTTAAGTGCTATGTGGAGAATTAAAATGGACTGATGGTGGTAGGATGGCTACTTGACTGGATGATCAGGGAAAGCCTCTGAAGAGATGTCACTTATGGTTAGATGTGAATGTTAAGAAAGAGTTGGCCTTAGGAAGAAAAGGGAGAAGACTACTCTGGTCAGAGCAAACAGCTTAGTGCAGTCCAAGGACATAACTGGTATGTGGGAGGAACTAAAAAGAGCGGTTGGAGTGTAATGAGCAAGAGGGAAAGAGAAGAGGGTGGGTGGAGAGAGAGGGAGAGGTACAGATACAGAGGAATTCGGTGAAGTAGGCAGGGCCAGATCACCTAGTACTTTATAAGTCAGGGTGAGGAGTATGATTTTTTTCTGAGAATGATGACAAAACGTTGGAAGATTTTGAATAGGGGAGTGAAAAGGGTTGATGTTTTAAATGATGACTCAGTTGTATGGAGAAAGGATTGTATATAGGGGCCAGAATAAAAGTAGGAAGATGAATTAGGAGGTTATTTCATTTTAGATGAAAGATGATGTTGGGAAGGGATTCAGGATGTATTTTAGAGGCACAGTGGTAGGATATGTTTACAGTCTGTATGGCAGGACTATACACATATATATGACAAGCATATACTTGCATGTGTTGTGATGAGCACTGGGTGTTAAAAGCAACTAATGAATTGTTGAACACTATGGCAACAACTAATGATGTACTGTGTGTTGGCTGACTGAATATAATAATTTAAAAAAAGGAGATATACATGGTAAGCAGTTGAGTAACTACTTGGGTCTAGCATAATGCTAAAATTGGGGGTGACAACAAAAGAAGTGTGACATGTAGATCATACTTTCATTGTACTGTGATGGAAAGAGGCGAAAAAGAATACTAATGGGTAAGTGACAGTAGCAGAAGAGGATTTCTTGGAGGAGTTGGGGCTTGAAGAATAAGTAGGACTTAAGTAGGCAGGGGAGAAGAACAAATCCAGGTAACAGAATAAGGTGTGATAGAAAGGCAATGAGCTTTTTACTCAGAAGACCTGGTTTGAATGTGGGCTCTGTCACTTAATCGCCTTGTGAACTTGGTTGAGTCCCTTTGAACCTGTATCCACTCTGCTTGCCTCTTAAGGCTGCTATAAAGATGAAGACTTGGGTTGCTTCAACTCTAATGACAATATACTCATTCTTATATGAGATGGCTAATACTCATTTATTGCAGATACTCATTTTAATAACATGGTTCATAAATTCAAATGTCTCATTTAGTAATTTGTATTTATCACATATTTCACAAGTTTCCATTACAAATTATTTATGCATAGTGTCTAGTTTACTAGACATTATTGACATTACTGAATGTGAGGCATTCAGTAAATTGTAGGTGATAATCATTATTATTACCCTGCTCTGGCTAAAGAATAGCATAGACATTACTGAATGTGAGGCATTCTGTAAATTGTAGGTGATAATCATTATTATTACCCTGCTCCGTCTAAAGAATAGCATAGCAAAAGGTGATGACAGTCTTTTCCCTTCTGGAGTTTTGCTCTTGGTGATAAGTCATCCTCATAGGAATGTAAGACAGAGACCAAAAGTCTCTGCCCTGGTACCTTAATTTGTTATGCACATGCAAATAAAGATGACAGGCAAGGCATCTTCACTGGGCCTCATTGTGACAATGAGACTAAATGTGGCCCAGAAGAAAAGGTAAGATTTTGGATAGTCAGGGAGGGCAGTCTATGCATTCCATTCTAAGAGGGCTTTTTATTTTTTTATTTATTTTTTTAAATTTATTTTACTTTATGTACAGCTTATTTTTAGGGGTAGCAAAACATAAATGTTACTGCCACTGCTGAGGAAATCATTAGTAACACCTAAAAGATCCTCATTCTGGAACTTCTGTAATGTTACAATGAAATTTACTTTTTTCCCTGTACAATTTATTGAACTTGTGCCTGCTCTCCAGATGGCATTATAGAGTAAAATTTATTTTTGGAATGTTTTTTTTTTTTAAAATATGGGATTGCTTTTATGATATACCTAGGTCTAATATCTGTTAAGGGGGTTTCTTTTTTATGTGTATAGATAACAAAGCCCTCTCTGTTTTATGCAGTAAGATTTATTGTTACAAAGGCAGGGCAAATTTCTGAAATTTCCTTAGGTAATCTCTCTGCATGTTTTTAGATTATTTGGATCTAAACAGTTTATAAATTCATCTGCATATGTGGGATGCTAGGATGACTCTTTTTGTTTTGGAAAACAGTGCCATCAGAGTCCCCATACAGCCTGTGCTGATATTGGGTTGAGTTAATACAATGCACTGTTCTCTCTTGGTCACTGTAATGGTTTGTAAATAGCCCGACCCTAGGTCATGCTTCTTTTTATGCAGCTGTCTTTCTTGGTTACTGGAAGTTAGATGCTCTTAATTTGTCTTTAAGGGAATCTAGGTTTAATTGCATATCTACTTGAGTGCTTTGTACCACCAACTAGGCTACAGAGAATTTTTGATAGCATTCCAAAAGCTTTTCTTATTGATACATGATCAGCAATAGCTTGATGAATTTTTATAATTTTAATAATAAAGCTGACATTTACTTAGTGCACTTAAGCCATGCACTCTGCCAAACAGATTTAAAATTGCTTATAGAATATTTTTCATTTAAACATCACAGCAACTCAGGTGAATATTGCTTTTATTCCCACTTTAAGTGTGAGACAGAGGTTAATTTTCTGTCCCAAGGTTACACACTTAGTAAGTAATAGAGCAGGGATTTGAACCCAGGCAGACTGATTTCAGGGCCTGTTTTCTTACCCACTGTGCTTTACAGTCTTCTCAGATAATGTCTTCCTGGGAAACTGTCATATTAGGAATTTAATTTTATCTTTTATGTGTTACTTTGTGTGAGGGCATTGTAAGCTTGTTACTAAGTTACTGTTAGGGATTTTATAGTTGTACCCATCACCTTATATGAGAGATTGGTCATTGTCTTAGTTAAGTAACCCTAGCTGCTGATTTAGAGCCCTGAAATACATTGCCTAAAACCTGAAAATACAGTGCATAATAGTCCAGAGCAGGTGTCCACATCAGCATGTGGCTTTCCTTTGTATAACATTTAGGGGCCTTTGGGCATTAGGGCCAGTGGGGATTCTGACATCTTCAATGCATGGCTTCCAAGGTGGCTTTTAGAAGTATAGGGCAAGAGATTTTCTCTTG
Organism: Mustela nivalis; assembly: GCF_964662115.1. Taxonomy (NCBI): domain Eukaryota; kingdom Metazoa; phylum Chordata; class Mammalia; order Carnivora; family Mustelidae; genus Mustela; species Mustela nivalis. The sequence goes on along the minus strand of NC_139032.1, from coordinate 82,110,958 downwards.
AGCAGCTGAGGTGAATTCAAGCAAGTACAGTTTCTGCTCACTTCCATTGCTAACGGCTTAGTCTCATTGTATTGTCTAGTTGCCGGATGGATTTGGAAATGTGATGTCCTTTCCCCTCGCTTATCCTAGGAGATTAGGTGCCATTCTTTAGTGTTTTGAGTATTTCATCATTGTTGAAGTAGTCTTGGTGAAGTACATTTTCATTGGCAGAGTTTGTGGTGATTTGATTTAGGGATTGGAAACTATGGAGTATGGCAGAATGTTAATGTATTTGTACAGATGGGTTATTAATCAGAAAGTAAGACATCTACACATTCCCATTTTAGTATAACAAAGGCAGCAAGCTCATTCTGGTTGACTTATTTTTCTTGGAACTCTGTCTTTATTCCTAAGTTATCTCAGAAGAGGTGACTTTAGAACAGAATGAATTTTAATAGTTGAAAGTAGCATGATCTAAGTTTATTTCCCATGTCACAAACTACCCTTTGGACATTCCTTACAGCTTTAATTTTGCCATGATTGGGACAAAGATCAGACAAAGAAACACCATTCTCTTTGCTTTTGGTTGGTGATCCATACCTCTGTGGGATGACAGTGTATTTTGCTGGAGTTTTACCTTAAATGATTTAGTCTTTTCTTAGATTTTCAGTTGTGTGACAGAATATCAATAAAAATGTAGCGGTTGTCTCATAAATTCACTGAAGCCTAATTGAGTTCCTCATACAATAAGACTAGCATTCTTTGAATGCTTTTGTAATAAAAACACACTTATGCAGATCTTCTATAATCCTTTGTTTTAACATATACACTCTAAATAAAAAGTCTAAAAATAGACTGAATTTTAAAAAAAGTTCATTCTCCAGCTTTTATAGCTTTGAGTTACGCACTTTTTGGAAAAGTACATGTAAACTTTTGACCTTCTACCACAGACAAAGAATGCAGGCATGTGTACTGCTAAAATTCTTTCAGGGCTTCTTTATTTGCCTAAAATGGGACAGGACTTTCAGGACATTTTAATGTTCAGTTACAGTGAATTTTAAGGTATGTCATTTGAATTCTGGTTATAATGTGATTCTTATATTTATAACCTGAATGTCTAGTTCAAAAAAGATTAAACCAGTTGGACAAATGCAAAATATTTAAGCTGAGATAAGGCATTTCATATGACACTACTCTTTTTTTTTTTTTAAAGATTTTATTTATTTATTTGACAGATGGAGATCACAGAGAAGCAGGCAGAGAGAGAGGAGGAAGCAGGCTCCCTGCTGAGCAGAGAGCCCAATGTGGGACTCGATCCCAGGACCCTGGGATCATGACCTGAGTTGAAGGCAGAGGCTTTAACCCACTGAGCCACGGAGGCTCCCCTAATAAAAGGGTCTAAAACTGAAAGGAAGATGGAAAGAGCACTGGACTTTTGGTAATGAGTCCAGGGTTTGATTGAGTCTGAGCCTTGCTAAAAAGTTGTTTGGTGACTTTGGGCAAGGGTCTTAGTTTTCTCTTTGAGAAGTAAGGGTCTTGTATTGTTAGTCTTTTTGACCAGTTTTAGCAGTCTGTGATTCTGATTATCTCCTAATTCTCCAATTCTCCGTGTGTGTGTGTGTGTGTGTGTGTGTGTGTGTTGTCTTTTGATGAGAAAGTTAACAATATAAAGCCACCAATTGTTTTTCTTTTGTCTTGGTGAAAAGTATTGATAATAGAAAACATGATTTGAGTTATCCTACTTTAATATGTTTTCTAAAATTTGTTTTCAAGGAGGCACAAAATTAGAAGTATTTTGTTAAACATTTTAGAAGTCCACTCTGTTGTGCATTGCACCACAGGGCCAGCTTGGTTATACATTTTAATTGTGTCTCACTGCTGTCGGTGTAAAACAAGCATGTGAACTGGAAAGACAGTCAAAACACTTTGAAAACCTTCTAAAAGGTATCTCATATACCTAGTAAAGTCTTTTGAGTTTCCATTTTTTAGTCATAGGGCAATAAAATTGGTTAATATGAGTACTTGTATGGAACTTTGCCATATAAATTAGTACAAATGTATTGCTATTACATTTTTCTTTTTTTTTTTTTTTTTTTTTAAGATTTTATTTATTTATTTGACAGACAGAAATCACAAGTAGATGGAGAGGCAGGCAGAGAGAGAGAGAGAGGGAAGCAGGCTCCCTGCTGAGCAGAGAGCCCGATGCGGGACTCGATCCCAGGACCCTGAGATCATGACCTGAGCCGAAGGCAGCGGCTTAACCCACTGAGCCACCCAGGCACCCATATTTTTCTGTAAGTATTTTATTAGAAAAGTTTAAACGTGCAAAAAAGTTGAAAGAGTTGCAGTGAACACCTGTATATTCTATAATTAGCTCAACTTCAACAATTAACATTTTCTTTTATTTGCTTTATCACTTATTATTTATTCCACTACCCATCTATCAATCCCTCTTATTTTTTTTAAGATTAAAAAAAAATTTTTTTTTAAATTTATTTATTGGGGTGCGTGGGCTGCTCAGCCAGTTAAGTGTTTGACTTAGGCTCAGGTCATGATATCAGGGTCCTGGGATCGAGCCCGGTGTTGGGCTCTGTGCTCAGCAGGGAATCTGCTTTTCCCTCTCCCTATACCCTTTACCCACCCCCCTGCACTTTTGCACTTGTGCTTTCTCTCTCAAGTAAATAAAATGCTAAAAAGTTTATTTATTTTGGGGGGGCATGCTAGTGGGAGAGGGGCAGAGGGAGAGAATCTTAAAGTAGACTCCCTGCTGAGTATGGAGCCCAAGAGGGGGCTTGATCCCATGACCCATGAGATAATGATCTGAGCTGCAGCCAAGAGTCTGATGCAATTGACTGGGCCACCCAGATGCCCCTTAAGTTTTTATTTTTAAGTAATCTCTACACTCAACATAGGGCTTGAGCCTACAGCCCCGAGATCAAGAGTCATATGCTCTACTGACTGAGCTAGCCTGGTGCCCCAAGTCCATCTTATTTTTGTTGTATTTCAAAATGAGTTGCAGACATCCTTAGCATTTGTCACTAAACTCTTGGATATGCATATAATTAGCTAGCATTCAATAGTTGTTTATACTTTTTAAGCTAAAATTTACATATGTAAAAATACACAACTCTTAAATGTGCCATGGATGTCAGTTATTAATTGAGCACCTGACCTATTAATTGAGCATCTAGGGTCTGTGCTAGTCTGGGAAATAGATGAAGAAGACACAGCTTCTGCTTTTATGGTGCTAGTAGGATAAATAGGGGAAAGCTATGTAAAAATAAACTCAGTATTCTACTGAATTGAAAGATACTTTCAGAAGAATTCAGGGGCATTTGGAGGGACTGAAACCAAGACCTGGCTGACCCACACGGCTGTCTTGTCTTAACCTCTATTTCACTTTGCCCATCTGTTCATTCTTTTCTTTTTGAAGATCGGCTTTCTCCTCTTTTTAGTACCTATGGTAGAATATGCCTGCCCCCACAGCCTTTCTTTTAAAATGAACACTTCTCAGCCACACAGAGACACCAATTTTCTATTTTAATTTCAATTTTAAATTCCTGGGAGGTAGAATCTAACTGGCTGAGTTCTGCTTTGACTTTGGCTGATGGCAGGGTTTTGAAGTACTTATCTCCTATTGGAATTCTCCCTTTGTGGATGGAGTGAAGTAGAGGAAAGAGAAGCGACCCTTCTCAGAGCAAGTAGGGAACTATTATAAGTGAGGATGCTGACACTGAAAAATGCTTCTAACTACAAATGTGATAGATAATCCTACAGACGAGAACAGGGTACAGAAATAGCATAGAGGGTGAACGAATCACTGTTTAGGGATGGAGTGGGGTCAAGGACAGCTTCCTGGAGGAATTGGTGGCTGAGTTGGGTTTTGAAAGATAATCAAGTACAGCAGTGGGAAGGAAGGATCTGCTCTACAGAAGAGCAGCAATAGAAAGATAACAGATGGCATAGTGTGTTTTGGTAGTTGTAAGCATGTTACTGGTATAATTTTTGAAGTGGGGCAGGTTTGTTGATGGCTGGAGAGCACGAGACCAGACCCAGTTCATGGAGAAACCTATCTTGCTAAGATAAAGGAACCCACAAAGAGTAGGTGACGGTCAGGTTTGTTTCCTTATGAGATCATTCCACTGGATGAACTGGAGGCTGGTTCATCCTCTTGAGAACCTGGGCTAAGAGAGTGGCAGTAAAAAAGAAGAGGGGAGATACTGGGGCATCTGGGTGACTCAGTCGGTTAAGCTTCCGACTCTTTCTATTCAGGTCATGATTTCAGGGTTGTGGAATTGAGCCCCACATCTGGCTCTGCGTTCTGTAGAGAGTCTGCTTGAGATTCTCCCTCTCCCTCTGCTCCTCCCCCTGTTCACACACGCCCCCCTCTCTCTAAATAAATAAATAGAATCTTTAAAAATAAAGATTTTTAGGCAGTAAAATCTTCAGTACTTGGGGTTTATTAGTTGTAGGGGGAGAAGGATAATTCTTTTTTTTTTTTTTTAAAGATTTTCTTTTGGGGGGGGGCACCTGGGTGCCCTTATTTGTTAAGTGTCTGCTTTGGACTCAGGTCATGATCCCAGCCAGGGTCCTGGGATTGAGCCACTCATCTGGCTCCCTGCTCAGCGGGAAGCCTACTTCTCCCTCTCCCACTCCCCCTACTTGTATTCCTTCTTTTGCTGTGTCTCTGCCAAATAAATAAATAATCTTTAAAAAAAAAGATTTAATTAATTTATTTATTTATTTGAGAGAGAGGGAGTGCACGCATGAGTTGGGGGAGGGGCAGAGGGGGAAGGAGAAGCAGACTCTCCGCTGAGCAGGGAGCCTGATGTGGGGCTCCATCCCAGGACCCTGGAGTGGTAACCTGAGCTGAAAGCAAACATTTAACTGACTAAGCCACTCGGGCACCCCAAGAAGGATAATTCTTAAGATGATGCCCCCTTGGGGCACCTGGGTGGCTCAGTGGGTTAAGCCGCTGCCTTCGCCTCAGATCATGGTCTCGGAGTCCTGGGATCGAGTCCCGCATCGGGCTCTCTGCTCAGCAGGAAGCCTGCTTCTCTCTCTCTCTCTGCCAGCCTCTCTACCTACTTGTGATCTCTCTCTGTCAAATAAATAAATAAAATATTTAAAAAAAAAAAAGATGATGCCCCCTGATCTTCTGATCTGGGTGACTAGATGAATTGGGATACCATCTAAGATAAGAGATAGGAGACTGAGGTGCTGTTGGTGGTATAATCCTTGATCTGACTGATAATTATAAGGGCACTTTAAATAGTGCTTATATATTATATGCATTTTTCTCTAAGTTATATTTCACAATCTAAAATGTTGAACAGCAGCAAAAAAAAAAGTAGAAAATACATTTGGGGAAAAAGATGCTGACTTTAGGGTTGCAATTTGCATTTGGGGTGTCCAGGTGACCCTCCCAGTGGAGGTATATATTTTATTTCATTGTTTTTTTTAGTGGAGCTATTTAGAAAGCAGTTGGATTTGAAATCTGAAGTCCAGAATTACGGACTGCTGCCGATAGAGATGAAAGGATTAGTTTAGATTAGGTCTGTAGTTCTCAAGCCTGGCTGTATATTACAATCTTCTGGAGAGTTTAAAAAAGTACTGATAACCTAGATCCACCCCAGTCTGATTAAGTTGGTTTTTGGGGGTATGAGGGCACAACATCTAGCTGAAATAGCTTCCTGAGCTTCTAATGCACAGAGATGAGAACGGCTGGGTTATAGAAAGATCACTTATTCCCTACATTCTGTGCCAGAGAGAGAGTTGTGCAAAGAGGATTTTGTAATTGTTTTAGAACTCAGTATAGGTTTATTGTTTTTTTGGGACATAATTCATATGCCTTGTGCTTTTCCCTCATTAATGCTGGAGATTTAAAAAGTATGCTTTTTGTTAAAACAGTGATGCACATGTGTTCTTAAAAAATATGTGGAAGATACAGCTATTTTAGATAAAATAGTTTTAAAACAAAAGCTTTCCATTATTGATATGGCAGTGTCTGGGGCGCCTGGGTGGCTCAGTGGGTTAAAGCCTCTGCCTTCAGCTCAGGTCATGATCCCAGGGTCCTGGGATCGAGCCCCACATTGGGCTCTCTGCTCAGCAGGGTGCTTGCTTCCCCCCCCCCCCAACTCCCGCCTGCCTCTCTGCTGACTTGTGATCTCTGTCAAATAAATAAATAAAATCTTAAAAAAAAAAAAAAAAAGAAATGACTGTGTCTTCTCTAATTTCAATTACTAATAGCGTATAGTCTTTGCAGCCAAACTTAGAAAATTGCTTCATCAGCTGCAGTGTCTTTGAATAGTAAATACGAAGGACAATGATTGGTAAATGAATTGTGTGTGTAATGTAGTCTGAAAGGCAGACAGCTGTAAATGGTGAGAGATTTTCTCTGATATCTGATATTTGTGGGGTACAGAAAGGACAGTTGCTCACTCATCATTCTTTCATTCCCTCCCTACATGGCTTTATATCTCAGCAGGGTCCTGTATCCATCAATATGTAATAATAGCACCTGGAGTATGCCCAGGAGTATATTAGGAAATTTATGTATGTTACTAAATAAATAAAATAAAAATGCACGGGACTTGCAGTAGGCATGCCAGTTTGAGTTGAGGAGGGTGTGTAAATGACAGTTGTATACAAAATTATTTGGTAATGATAAGAATCCAGAAACTAGAATGATTTATTGGGCTTGAGCATTTAGGGATGACTTACACGTGGATTATTCTTCTAACACATGGGCCTCTGGTTCCTTGATCTCTTCTTCTCTAGTGATCTTGTTTTCCATGGATATCAGTCAGATGATGGACCTCAGATCCATTGATCTTACCATTGTTTCATTGTCTTTTATCTTCTTGATGTTCACACTTCCTTCCTCAGCCAGCTTAGATTCCATATTAATACAAACTTATATATCCTCCACTCCCATGCTCTTCTTGCTTTATTACTCACTTGGCAAAACATACAACCCTGGCTAACCTGACTCTCCTACTCAGTATGTGCACTCATGCATTAAGTGCACTCACACACTCCCACAGGCATGCCAACTGATAGTATTTTTAAAATTATTACCTTGGACCTTGAGTGGGTCCTTAATGCTGCCAGGCAATCATATGTCCCTAGTCCATTCATTTTGTCACTCTCCTAGACAGCTCTTTTATGCCATTCACTTTCACTTTAAGCCCATAACACCTCCCGTTCCAGCAAGATGACCTTGCCTTCTGCTTCACTAAGAAAACTGAAGCACTCTATATTTATGCATTCTTCCTTCATTCCTATTACCATAGATGAACTGTCTGTGTATCTCTATCAGTCTCTTTACTAGTCTGCTAGATAGCAGCCCCTCTCAACTACTCAAAGATATTGCTCCAAGAATCCCCCCCCTCCAGTTTTCCCACATCACTATTTTCATTTCTGTTGGATCATTCATAGCATATAAACATGTTATTTTTCCCACTTTAAAAATACTCTCTTAATCCCACTTTCATTGCCAGGTACTGTCCCATTTATTTGCCCTCCTTTGTAACAAAACTTCTAGAAAGAGTTCTCTCCTCAGGGGCGCCTGGGTGGCTCAGTGGGTTAAGCCGCTGCCTTCGGTTCAGGTCATGATCTCAGGGTCCTGGGATCGAGCCCCGCATCGGGCTTTCTGCTCAGCAGGTAGCCTGCTTCCCTTCCTCTCTCTCTGCCTGCCTCTCTGCCTACTTGTGATCTCTCACTGTCAAATAAATATTAAAAAAAAAAAAAAAAGAGTTCTCTCCTCAACTCTTTTGAATTTCTTTCTTCCTATTTTCTCTCTCTTTTCTTCTATTATTTTTTATTGAGATATAATTCGTATACCATAAAATTTATCATTTTGAGTGTATAATTAATTGGTTTTTAGTACACTCATAAAGTTGTGTGTCCATCACCATTAATTCCAGAACATTTTCATCGTCCCCACAAGAAACATTATTCTTAGTAGTCTCACTGTTTCTTTTTTGCCGGTAATCTTTGGCAACTTCTAATCTACTTTATGTCTCTATGGATCTGCCTATCCTGGATATTTCATATAAATGGGATCATACAATATGTGACCATTTGTGTCTGGCTTCTTGGTAATGTTTTCAAGGTTCACCCATGTTGTGCATCTATCCGTGCTTCATTCCTTTTCGTGGATGAATAATACTCCATTTTATGGATGTGTACCTACACATTTTGTTTATCCATCTGTTGGTGGACATTTGGGTTATTTCCACCTACTGGCTGTTCCACTTACTGGCTGTTATGAAATAACACTACTATGAACTTTCATATTCAGGTTCTTTTTAAAAAATTTTTATTTATTTATTTTTTAAGATTTTATTTATTTATGTGACAGAGAGAGATCACAGGTAGGAAGAGAGGCAGGCAGAGAGAGAGGGGAGGAAGCAGGCTCCCTGCTGAGCAGAGAGCCTGATGTGGGACTCGATCCCAGGACCCTGAGATCATGACCCGAGCCGAAGGCAGCGGCTTAACCCACTGAACCACCCAGGCGCCCTCATATTCAGGTTCTTATGTGAATGTGTATTTTCAGCCCTCTTGGGTGCCTATCTTAGAGTTGAATTGCTGGGTCACGTTAGCAACCTTATGTTTAACACTTTGAGGAACTATTAAACTTGTATAAAAGAATTGCATTTTACATTACCATCAGCAGTGTGTGTAAATTCCAGTTTCCCCATCTCACTCTTTCACAAGCCAACTTTAATCAGACCTTTTTCCTGCTTCTCAGTTGAAACTGCCCTTGACAGGTCATTAGTAACACCAGAGTACCTAAATTCACAGTCAATTCTCAGTGCTCATTGTGTTTGACCTATAAACAGCATTTGACATAGTTGATTACTCATTCCTCCATTCTTCACTTTTGGCTTTCAGAACACCACACATTTTTGCCTCTTCCCCCCATTTTATTGATCTGTTTTTATCAATCTCTTTTGTTGTTTCTTCCTTTCTCCTCTTTAAAATTGGAGTTCTCATTGGGGATCTTATGTATACTTACACATCTTTTAATACCATTTGTATGCTGGCTCCCAAGCTGATACCTCTGAGATCTCTTTTTTTTTTTGCAGTTCAGAGCCATATATTCAACTGTCTGCCTACTTAACAGCCTCACCAGGATGTCTGATAGACATCTTGAATTGAAAATGTCTAAAACCAAAACCCTTTTCTTCTCTCCATATGTTCAACTCACAGGTCTCCCCATCTCTAATGAAGAGAATTTCATCCTCTAGTTGTTCAGGCGAAAAACAGTGTTAACTTTCACTCCTTTCTCACATCCCATATCCAGTCTTCTAAGAAGTCCTGGTGCCTTTATCTTTAAAGGCACCTCTGCCTTTGTTGTCATCTTGGTCTGGTCATCATCTTTCACCTGGATTTTTGTAAAAAAAAATTCCTAGTTAAATCCCCTGCTAAGGTACCTTTGCCTCTAGCAGTAGCATAATACAATAACTGGAATAGCCCTTGAGGAGTATGTCATATCCTATTCATTTTCTGCTCAAACTCTGGATTGGCTTTCCATTTCACTCAGTAACAGCCAAAGAACATCGTATTTCATTTGACTGTATTACTTTTCTGACCTTATCTACCATTATGCTTCCAGGTTTACTCCTTTGACCTCCTTCCTATTTTTCTTTTCTTTCTTTCCTTTTTTAAAGATCTATTTATTTAATGTAGAGAACGCATGCGTGTGTGCATGCATGAATTGGGGGAGGGGCAGAGGGAGAAATTTTCAAGCAGACTCCTCAGATGAGTGCAGAGCCCCATACAGGGCTGGATCCCCTGACCCATGAGATCACCACCTGAGCCCAAACCAAGAGCCCACCAACTACCTGCTCGAACCACCCAGGTGCCCCACCCCTTGTTATTTTTCAAACAGGTCAGGCATGCTTTAGATTCAGGGCCTTCGCATTTGCTGTTCCTTTTGCTTGAAATTTTCTTCACCTCTTTAAAATCTATTCTAAACTTGTGACTTAAGCTTACTCAAATTTTTAATTCTACAACTTACTTTTTTCCATACTTGGTTCCTCTTACTCTGCTCTTTTTTACATAACACTTGAGTTACTGATTGGTTGTATTGTTGACTTGTTCATGTATTGCTTTCCCTCCAAACCCCTCTGCAAGGCTGAAGCTCCGAGGGCTGGGACATTTGTTTCGTTTACTGGTGTGTCTTAAATGTTTAGGGGCAGTGATGGTACATATTAGCCATTCAACAGATATTTGTGGAATGAACAAATAAATGGGATAGCTATGTGGGAGAGGTGGGGTCTGAGGCAGATCTTGAAATCTTTTGATAAGCAAAATTTTCAGGAGAAAAGAGCAGTTTGAAATCTTGTTTCCTACTCCTCTCTCTGCCTTTCACAAAATCACCTATCCTTCAAGGCATGGGCATATGAATTAGGATGGAGTTTGAATCTGCTTCTTATTGTGTATATGGTCCTGAGCAAGATTTGTGGCCACTCTTTGAGTCATTGTTATCTATCTATCTATCTATCTATCTATCTATTTATTTATTTATTTATTTTAAAACTTAGGAAGCTTGCTTTTTTTTCCTTCCTTCCTTTTTTTTTTTCTTTTAATTTTTGAGAGAGAGGGGTGGGGGTGCAAGCATGCACATGTGAGAGGGAGCAGGGGGAGAGGAAGTGTGAGAGAGAGAAGCCCAGTGCGGAGCCTGACACCGGGCTCAGTCTCACGACCCTGAGATTGTGACCTGAGCCAAAATCAAGACTTAGATGCTTAACTGACTGAGCCACCCAGGCACTCCAAAAAAGTAATTTTTATTAAGGTATATACTTTACATCTAGTAGAGTTCACCCTTTTGGGGCATACAGTTGTTTGAAGTTTGATTTTCTCAATTATGTAACAGCCACAATCAAGATACAAAATATTTCCGTCACTTCAAGAAGGTCTTTTGGGTCCCTTTGTAGTCAGTTACCTCCCTTTATCTCCCATCCCTGGCAACCACTGATCTAATTCCTTTCTCTATAGTTCTGCTTTTTCCAACATGTCATACACATGTAGCCACTAGGTGTGACTCATTTTGAGTCAGGTCTCTTTCATTTAGCCTATTGCTTTTGAGATTCATACATGTTATTGCATGTATTCGGAGTTGATATCTTTTTATTGCTGAGTAGAATTCCAGTGTATGGATATAATAACAGTTTGTTTTTTCATTTACCAGTTGATAGATTTTTGGGTTGTTCCTAGTTTTTAACACTTACGGGTAAAGGTGTTATACATTTTTATGTATCATATATACATTAAAAATATTTTTTGGAGGGTGGACATACGTTTTCATTTCTCATGGGTAAATACCGAGGAGTGGGATTGTATGGTAAGTAATTTTCACTTTATAAAAAACTGTCAAACTGTTCTTCAGAGTGATGAGTCTTTTTTCACATTTATCAAATGGGCTGTTAGTTAGGACTCTTAGTTGCAAGTAACAAAAATGAGCTGTGGCAAGGGAACTTAGGAATGAGATATTTGGTGGCTCACAGAATCCCTTGGAGGGCTGGAGAGAGAGGCTCAATTATGTATCTAGGAACATTATCCTAGGCACAGACACTAGAGTTGGAACTGCCAACACCATCAGGGGGCACAGACACTGTAAGTAGAACTGCTGTCTCTGGAAACCTGATAAAGCTTCAGTGCTGCTAGCATTGGCCAGAATCCCTTCTCTGAAGCCTAGCTCTTTTGAGTCATTACTTTTGAATCGCTTTTTGGAGGTGATTTCGTAAGGCAGGGGGTTCCCCAAAGGTAGAAAAGGGGGTTCAGATGTAGGGCTACTAAAGGAAGTGGGCTATATGTATCACAAATATCTACCTCCAGGCGTGGTTGTAATTAGATAAAGTAATTTCTATGTAATGTTTAGAACTTATTAGGTCCTTTCTCCTTAATAGGATGTAAATGCTTGTTTACTTAGCTGTCTACTTCTTTCTCGTCTTTTTAAAGTAAATTTCATTGAAGTATAATGAAATAGTGCATAAATCTCAAGTATATACAGCTTGGTGGATTTTCATGAAGTTCATACTTTTAACCAGTACCCAAAAGAAGAAATAGAATATTACAAACATCACAGAAGCCTCTCTCATATCCCCTCCTAGAAACTCCCCACTTTCTTTTCCACTAGGTAACAGCTATCTCGACATGAGTAATTTTGCCTCTTACCAACTTATATAATCAAAGCTGTAAGTTTGGTGTGTATGATTTCTTTCCACACTCAAGCTCATCTGTGAGCTTCATCTATGTTCTTGTTCTTGTGTGTGACAAGAGTTGATTTTATATTCTGTTGTATGAATATAGCACCATCCATTCTATTGATTAAAGTATGGATTATTTCTCATTTTGACTAATACAAGTACGTGCTGTTATGAATATGCTTGCATGTCTTTTCATGTGTATGTATGTGTATACACACACACACACACATACATATATATACACATACCTACATATACACATTTCTGTGGGTATATAACATGGAGTGGAATTGCTGGGTCATGGATTCTGTGTATCTGTAGCTTTACGAGAGAATGCCAAAAAGTTTTCTAAATTAGTTTTTCCATTTTATACTCCCATCAGTAATACATGTGGGTTCTGGTTTGTTACATCTTTTTAAACGTCTTTATCCTTTCAGTAAGACTTTGTTCCCAGGATAATACTTGCTTGATTCTACCTGATGAGTTCCATGTGTCTATTATATTAAGACTTTGATGGGAGATTTCATTTTTTTAAAAAAATCTTTGTTCTTTTAGTATTAAGTACAGAATATAAGATGTATATAGTAAATAAGTGCTCAGTGGAAGTCGCATGAAAAAATAAAGACTGTGTATGCTGGGATAATCTTGGCATTTTTTTGGGAGAGAGAACTTTGTGATCTGACTGAATTAGAAGTGAATGGTATGTTGGAAACAATGATAGGGTTGAATTCAGTCAGATGGAATCTGATTGGATTCTGTAGGTAATAGATAGCTCTTTTTTGTTTTAGGAACTGGGAGAGAGTTCATGAAACCTATTTTGTTCTGAAGAATTACATTTTTGTTTAAAAGTGTGCCTAGCTCTTAGGAAGATTTGGGCCGATGATTGGATACAGGTTAGACAAAGCATGGGCTGGTGTCTATTTGGTCAGCTTTATCTTTTCTTAGTTTCACATCGCTCTTGTCAAGATTAGAACTAATATAAAAATGTGAGTAGATTTTTTTCTTTTTCTCGGTAGATTTTATTCTATGGCAATCCAAGATTCAGAACTTTAAAATGTATGTTGCCAAGTATAATTTGTGAAAGAACGGAAGTTCAGCTTCTTCCAGTGCCAATCCTTGTGGAATTTTGTCTAGCTAACTGTAGTATTTCCAGAGTGGCTTGCCTACATTCTCTTGTGCTTTGTTTTTTTGTTTTGTTTTGTTTTGTTTTTCTACTCTAGCAACTTTGTTCTGTTTGTTTCAGTAATCAAAAATAAAACTTTTTTTTTTTAAATAAAACTTTTATAAAGTGGCATGAAGTTTCTTGCCTCTGAGGACTTATATCACAAATAGATGTCAGATTTCATTTCATGATTTTTGTTAATTAAAAAGCACATAAATATAGGGGCGTGGGTGGATCGGTTGGCCAAGCTTTTGCCTTCCGCCCAGGTCATGATCCCAGGATCCTGGATCTAGCCCTGTATTGGGCTCCCTGCTCAGTGGGGAGCCTGGTTACCTATCCCTCTACCTGCTGCTCTCCCTGCTTGTGTGATCTCTTGCTCTCAAATAAACAAAATCTTTAAAACAACAACCACACATAAATGTTTTTTAGAATTAGATTTCTAGTGGGAGAAAGTGGTTAAGAAGAAAAAACTTGTAATATTAAATCTGAGTTGGAAATATCAGTTTAAACAATAAATATATTTACTTGTCCGATCCACTGAAAGGACCTAGTAGCAATGACATCCAGAGGAGAAGAGAATATCTAGTGCCCAGATAATTTAATTTTCAGTACCATTTCCCACTAATAGGAACCTTGGAGAAATGTTCCTTGGATCTGGTTCCACATGTGGGGCAGGAAAAGTGCTAGCTGAGTCTAATACATCTTATGTCAAAAAGCAAGGGAGCTGGGGTGCTTGGGTAGCTTAGCTGGTTAAGTATCTGACTCCTGGTTTTGGTTCAGGTCATGATCTCATGGGTCAGGGGATCTGGCCCAGCATCAGACTTTTGCACTCAGCAGGGAGTCTGCTTGAAGATGCTCTTCTTCCGTCCCTCCCACCAGTCACTCGCTCACAGGCTCTCTCTCTCAAATAAATACATCTTTAAAAAAAGAAAAAAGCCAAGGAGCTATCAAAGATGAACAGTTCATGTCCAAAGGACACAGGAACTCACTTGTAAAGCCTACCATTGGCCAAATTTGAGACAACTTGGGTATGAATGACAAAGAACAATGGCAGCAGACATTGGATTTTAAGAATATTCTATTAGTTCATAATGTGTTGGGGGAGGGGAGAGGGAAGAAACGGGTTTGGAGAGAAAGGTAGAGCTTTTCTTTGCAATAAGATCACCAGAAAATAAGTGCAAAAGGAATGATAAAAGTAGAAAATCACCCTTTTGTATACTCCACTGTATTAGTTCTGGCCGGGATCATTGGTGGATGCTAAAATTTTTAAGTTGCTAGGAAAAAGGATATTCACAGAGTATTAAATATCTTACTGCTTACAAAAGGGAAAATAGTTTCATAATGTGGAGATCTAGCATTTACCACCTTAACCAAGTGATTAAGCTTAGGATCACCAAGCTGACATCAAGTACTCCCTGACTTGATGTAGTAAAGCTGTGTAACACTTCTGGTTGTATTATTGCCAGAAATGAGGAAATAATCAGAGAAATGTGGAGCATTCCATATGTCAGTTGGCCTGTACTCCTAAAAAAGTCACTGTTATGAAAACAGAAAAACAAACAAAGGTAAGGAGACTGAGGTATTTTTTAAATAAACTTTTTCTCCTTGATTACTTTGGAAGCTACATAGTCTTTTTCAGTTCTTTTGATGGTTTTTTTTAAGCAAATTTGTCATGCATCTTTGACTTACTAGAGTCTATTTTTATTTGGTACTGTTACCCTTTATCTTGACTGTGTATGCATCTTCGAACACTTTAACTTCCTTTGCCCTCATCTCAAATTATAAATTGTTACAGTTGTGTACTTTATATATTTGCACCCACAAGTCAAGTCACAATTCAATATTGTCAGTTTTGTCAAGTCAATATTGTTATTTTTGGGTAACATTTTTAATATTAATTTGGATGTATCTGTTCACAGTTGACTCTTGAACAACACAGGTTTGAACTGCATGGGTCCACTTGTATGTGAATTTTTTCCATATAATATAGTACTGTAAATGTATTCTCCTTATGATTTTCTTTCTTTCTTTCTTTCTTTTAAAAGATTTTATTTATTTGAGAGAGAGTGAGAGCAAGAGAGAGAAAGCACACAGACAGGGAGAGAAGAGAAAAGCAGACTCCTTACTGAGCCTGAAGCTTGATTCGGGACTCGATCCTGGGAGTCTGAACTGAAGGCAGGCCCTTAACCAACTGAGCCACCAAGGCACCCCTTATGATTTTCTTAATACATTTTCTCCAGCATGTATTATTATTACTATGTTATTAACATATATTATTTGTTTCAGGGGTACAGGTCTGTGATTCATCTGTCTTACACAATTCATAGCATTCACCATAGCACATACCTTTTCCATTGTCTAGGATACATTATTGTTAGAAGAGTATAGTATATATTACCTATAACATACAAAATATGTGTTGATTGTTTATGTTATCAGTGAGGTTTCAGGGCAACAGTAGGCTATCAATAGTTAAGTTTTGGTGGAGTCAGAAGTTTTGTTTTTTTTTTTTTTAAGATTTTATTTATTTATTGATAGAGAGATCACAAGTAGGCAGAGGGGCAGGCAGAGAGAGAGGAGGAAGCAGGCTCCCTGCTGAGTAGAGAGCCCGATGGCGGGGCTCAATCCCAGGACCCTGAGATCATGACCTGAGCCAAAGGCAGAGACTTAACCCACTGAGCCACCCAGGCACCCCAAAGTCAAAAGTTTTATGCAGATTTTCTGCACGGGGAGGTGTCAGCACCCCTAACTCCTTGTGTTGTTCAAGAGTCAACTGTATTTATCACTTTCTTTGCTCTTCTTCTGTCTGAACTCTGGTCTTTGACCTGTGATAATTTTCTTTCTGTTGGAAGAGCAGCCGTTAGAATTTCTTTTAGTATAGGTCTTCTGGTGCTGAACACTCTCTGTTTTCTTTCTCTCCCCCTGAAATTTCATTCATTCCTGCAGGATATGTTCCCTGGATACAGAATTCTGTAATGCAAGTTACTTTCTTTAAGTGATTGAAGATAACCATTCCTCCCATTTCCTGGCTTCCATTGTAAATATTGAGAGTTGTCAGTCTCCCTCTCCTTTGAAGGTATTTTGTCTTTTTGTTCTCACTTACATTTTAAAACAATCCTTTGGGAGGTAGGTTTTATTTTTGTTTGTGCAGGTGCAAATAGAAACTCAGGACAACTTGCCAAAGAGTTAGCAAATGGTAGATTAAAATCCAGGTCTGTTGGACATCAACACCTATACCTTCCCCCCTTGCCTTACTATCTCTCACTAAAGGAGACTGTATATTCATCTCTTCAACAGTATTTATCCAGCTCCCATTATATGTATAATACTGCTACAGACTACACATTTTGAAATATAATTCTGACCCCCAATTTTATAGTTTAGAGAAAAGTGTGCTAAAAACATTAAAGTTGAAATGAGGAGATATATGGCTAACAGCTAAAATCGTGATAGCTTGTTATAATTACTTGAAGGAATTTATGCAAAGAGAATGTCACATTTGACTGAAAGTGTCGAAGATTGCCCTGGAAAGGAGGAGGAATGTTGTCTGGACTCCAGGCAGATTTGTTGAGGGTGGAGATTGTAGAAGCTGTTTTAGGAGCAAATCACGGGAAGAAAGGGACAGAGGACTTGATGGATTCCAGGCATGGCAGCGCTTGATTTGGCTCTAGCTGAAAGTTGTAAATGTTGTTGGGGATAAGATTGTATGCGAGGGGGTGCCTCATTCTTTTAGGTGGCAGGGAGTCCTTGAAGAGTTGTTTGGGGTGGGGTGATGCGGTGAAAGCAGAAAGTATTACTTGGAGGGTAAGAGCTTGTCCTGATTCCATATTCCAACCTAAATTTCAATTATGGCAGTGTCACTTCCTCATTAATACTCTGAGTTAACTTTTCAAAGCTTCAGTTTCCTCATTTGTGAATTTGAAATAATTATAGTACTTACCTCATAGTTGTTATGAGCATTAAATAAGTTAATATAGGCAGTGTTCTTAGAACAATGACTGGAACGGAGTAAGCACAATTTAAGTATTTGGCATCATTTTATTATTATTACTAAATGAGATGATGCATATTAGTAACCAGTGTCTGGTACATGGTTAATCACAATAATGGTTACCAAGAGCATATGTATAGGGTGAATATTATTAACCAAGTTATCTTTTCATACCACTGCACCTGGGTATAGGGAATGTAAAACCTTTGAAGTTGTATAATGTATGGATACGCTATATGATTTACTTAAGTCATTTCCCCATTGCGTCCTTTTGTGATTACATATTACATACCATTCCTAATCTGCACCTCAGTTAATTCAATTTATCAGTAACAATAATAGTGAAGAAAACATCCCATGTTATGAATCTGTTGTTAGGGGGTGCCTAGATGGCACAGTCAGTGAAGTGTCCTGACTCTTGGTTTCAGCTCAGGTCTGGGCTCCATACTCAGTGCAGACTCTGCTAAAGTTTCTCTCTCCCTCTCCCTTAGCTCTCTGTTCCCCCCCACCATACCTCCTCTCCTTGCCCTTCCCGGCATGCTTATTCATGCTCTGTCTCTCAAATAAGCAAGTAAATAAATAAATAAATAAATAAAATTAACTCTTTAATTAAAAAAAAAAAGTATCTATAGTCAGAAGAGAGGGAAGGAGGTAGTTAAATCTGTGATGAAACAGTGTATCATAGGAGGAAGCTGTAAATATGCCACAGGAAAGATGTAGGAATTGTGCTGGTTGCTGAATTTAGAAACATTATATCTGGGTTCTGTTTAGTATGGTCTCTTCAGGAAGCAGCGTGTAACCTGAGGATGCTAACTAAGCTTCTGCCATAGGTATGAAGAATAAAAAAATGCTTTCTCTGTTAACATTTTTTTCCAAGGGAAATTGTATAAAGCCATTGAAGCATCAGGACTGATGGAGTAGGAATGCATTTAAGTGAGGGCTCATTAATCTTTTAAGAAGTAGAAAAGCAAACATATGTCAGAGAAGCATTGTGGATTTACAGTATTAAAATGGCAGTGTCTTCAAATATTGTCACAAAGGAGAATGGGAAATGATTTAAGAATGGACACCACTTATGTATTTCTTTTAAGGTTGAATAGTTCAGCATAAAACCAGATGCCTTTACTGACAATACACAACAAGCAGCTAATTGTAATTTTAAGTGAGGTATAGCTTATTTAACTTATTGGAATTATTTTGCTAGACAAATTGCCTTTTAGGGAACATACTCTAAGTCTAGAGGAACTAAACACATGGTGCTATTTTTTATATTGTATTTCAGATATTCTGTGGTCTCTAATTACTAATGATTTGGACATTTTTGTTTTAATTGGCAGCTTTTTTTTTTTAAAGAAGAAAATTCCTATAAATACTTTCACAGTTTTAAAATTTTCTATAGTCTTTGTTTTCTAAAATTAGAAAGGGAAGAACTTTGCATATGGTCTGTTTTTATTGGAATAAGATTTTTTTTCCTGGTTTTCCTCTCTTTCTGATCTGCTTTCCTAACCTCTAACCACCCTGTTAACAGATGATCAATTTATCCTTATATTCATCATTTTGATTAACAATTTTTTTTTAAAAGCTCAACTTGTAACAGTGATGTAAGTTTTCTCATGACAGCAACATTTAGGATTGTATAACTTATTTCATTATGACAGTTTTGATTCTTGAAATTCCTTTTATCTTTTGAATTGAGTTTGTATCTGTATAATGCTGAATGCAAAGCCTAACCTTACCTTTTAAGTTACTGCGTTATTGTTTCTTTCTGACCCTTGGCTGAATTTTCAGTTGATTGACCATACTTTATAAAGCAGATAGGGCAGATGTCTTTTGCTTGAAGGTACTTTAGTGTAGAGACCCACAGGTTTTGGCACCGAAAAGATTTGGGTTCAAATTGTACATTTGCCTTTGTGGTGAGTCTCAGTTCCTCAAATGAGGAGCCTTAAAATGGAGACTGATCATGAGCTGATGGAAGCATTAAGTTAGATGATTAATATAAAGTGTTTTGTATACACTGTGGAACATGGGGGATCAAAAATGAAGTAACTGCCAAGGTGATCATTTTACAAGATTGGTCATGTAATTGTGTATGATGTGGTAGTAGTGTTTGCTGTTTATATGAGCAGTTTATTCAAATGAATTATCTGGGAATAAAGCACCTTTAGAATGAATTGCAGTCAGTGTCTTATAAACTTTCATTTGCTCCCCAGCAAACAAAGGGTGCACAGTAACTGTGCTCATAGCTCCTGCTTGTCTACAGCCTAGTAGAGATATGGCCCTTAGGGCAAGATTGTCTAAGTTATGAGTCTAGCTGTGTTATAGCTGTGGAGAATGATGGGGAGGTCTCATATGCCCCGCACAAAAATACCAGAACAGGGGCACCTGGGTGGCACATTTGGTTAAGCATCCAACTTGATTTTGGCTCAGGTTATGATTTCAGGGTCGGGAGATCAAGCCCTGCTTGGGCTCAGGGCTGGGCATGGGACCTGCTTAAGATTTTCTCTCTCCCTCTCCCTGTTCCCTGTTCACACAGATACTTGCTTGCTCTTTTTCTCTCTGATACTCTTTCAAAAAAAGTACCAAGACAGAGCCATAATTGGGTTGTCATTTATTCATTTGTTTATTCATTTGACAAATATTTGAGCTTACTATGGAGGTACTGTGTTACATACAAGGAATATAGCAGAGAATGAAATGTAGTATCTTCCTTTAAGGAGCATGTAGTTATAGAACTGGTAAGTGGTGCAACATAAGGCAAAGCTAGTGCAGTGGCAGCATATGGGAATGCTAATTTATTCAATCCTGGCTGGGAAGGGGCAGAGGGAGAGGTCAGTGCATGGGGGAAGAAGGTGCTGTCTAAGCTGAGGGCAAAATGAAGATAAAGGGTTCAAGAAGTTAATGGTGGTATTTTGAAATTTTTATTTTAAGAGTTGAGCATCTTATTTCTGAGGATAGGTTACTGAGTAAGCAAGCTTGAGTCTAATTTCCAGCGGAAGTGGGGAATCAGATTTTAGAAATCCGTTCTTTTTCTCTTTGTTATTGGGGATAGGGAGGGGTAGGTCTAACTTTGTGCCCTGGACAAACTAGAGTTGGGAATCTCACTTGGAAGCTGGAGTTTTAAACATTACTTGTATTTTTTTAAAATAATGTATCTATTTAGTTTCAGTAATTTTGTTATAATAAATATTTGTTGACTCAATTGCCAAAGGGATTGGCATGGTTCTGGTCCCTGTCCCACCTCCATCCTTCAAAAGTAAGATCTGAGAGGCTAAATGGTTGGGTGAGCAGTGTAGAGAGTACTGAGAACACTGGGCCTTGGAATCAGGCAGCTGATCTAATACATGAATCAAAAATAAACATAAATGACATGAATACATAAATAAACATGAATTCGTACCTTGGCTCTGTCACTCACCCTATGGTACTGGGCAAATAACTTAATGTCCCTGTTAAGAATGTTTGAAGATGATGTTTAGTTTCAAAATGGGTTTTGTTGATGTAGATGGTTCTTCAGGAACGAGGAGCCCAAGACTCAGGTTAGTTACATGCCTACTCTTCTGTACACATATATGCGAGTATATATGTGTTTGTTCTTGTGCATGTATGTGTGTGTGTGTGTGTGTGTGTCAAGATTCATAATGTTAATAGATTTTATGTTTGTTCTTCTGTAACTGTGTAAGATAGGTAGAGATGAAATGGAATGGTGCTTTGAAATGAAAATGGTTTTAGACTTGGGTTGGGATGAAGGAAGGGTTCCTGGAGAGGTAGCCTTTGAGAGATGAGTGGGCTTTTTTTTTGGGCAGATGCTTTATAGCAGAGTGAGTCATGAGGAGATCCGGTTCTGTAGACAGGTTATCTCGTTTGAATCCTGGCTTTGCCGTTGACTAGCTGTTTGATCTCAGTTAAGTTACTCTTCTAGACTATTGTTTCCTCTGTAAAATTGATATAATCACATCTCCCACAGAGGGTTTTTGAGGATTAAATGAAATAATGCATGTAAAGTGCTTGGCATATAGCAAACATTGCTATTACTACGGTGGCATCATCATTATTACTGATAGGGATTGGGGAGGCCTTTTTATAGGCAAGAGAGATTGTATTCTGTTCTGTCTTGATAAACTATCAGTTTTTTTTCTTTTAAGATTTTATTTATTTGACAGCGCGTGTGTGCGCACACACAAGCAGGAGGAGCGGGAGAGGGAGAAGCATGCTCCCCCTCTGAGCAGAGAGCCTGATGCAGGGCTCGATCCCAGGATCCTGGTATCGTGACCTGAGCGGAAGGCAGATGTCCAACGAGTGAGCCACCCAGGGGCTATCAAGTTTTGATAATAATCTAGTAGTTGTATTTTTCCGTTTATGAGTCACACACTGAATAATTGAGATTTAGTCCAGATTCTTCTTGAACTGCAGAATTTGTTGCAGACTGAAAAAAACACCAGTCACAAGCTCATGGTATTGTGTTGCTGTCCCTTGAGTTCAGGACTCGCTGTCATTGGTTAGGTTGGAAGGGTCATCTTCCTTGCTTATAAAACTGTGCTTTCTAAAATACTTGCCCAACTGTTACTCCATGATCCTCACAGTAGCCTCGTGAAGCACATAGGCTGGGAAGTTTTATTCTTCTGGAAGCGGAATCCACAGGGCCAGCTGTTAGTGGCCATTCCAACAGTATAGAGCCCTGGTCTTCTGTCTTACATTCCATTTTTTTTTCTTTAGTTTTTTTTTGTGAATAGAAGTCTGTCAGTCAACCTGAGTTTGCATTTAGTTGCTGCCATTTACTAGTTGAGTGATCTTGTAACAGTTCTTTGATTTCAGAGTCTGTTTTTGCATCTGTCAGATGAGACTTTGAATCACCAGGGTTGTCTGTGATGCTGAATTTACATTGTGTAATGCTATGTAAGAATTGCTTTGTATAATGTTGTAGGGTCGTGTGTATTAAGACACATGCTTATTAATTGGTGTCCTATCAGCCTAATGATAATGCAGGGAGGAAATATTCCTATTTCAGTATTGCCTCTAATGTTTTTATCCTGCTTATTTGAGGGTAAGATCTTGGATAATGATGTGAAGACTCTGTCTTGGGAAAACTTAGGTGATCTGGGAGTGTTTGACAGGTGAATAATAACACTTCCACAAAATAACAATCTACTTTTCACATCATTACTTGCATTGCTTGGTCTTTCCCCTTTGTCTTTCTCTTCCTCTCTCTGTTTTTTTGGTTTAGTATTTCCCAGATGGTTAAACAACTTAAAGCTTTCAAGCTAATAAATACATTATTTTAGAAGCTCAAAGTTTCTTTCCCATGGGATATTCAGACAAGGGGATTTCTTTTAAATATGAAGATCATTTTTTATGTGTGTTTATCAGTTATTTATTGTTTTCCTCATGAACCTCTGTCAGAGGCAGGTGAATATATAGTCCTATAAATACCATATTAATTGGAAATTATAAAATGTTTAAATTGAGTAAAACGAATTGCTTGTATAGACTTATTTTTTCTTGAGTGTTAAATATATACATGGGTACTTATTTATTAAATGGTTGAGTTAGTTGTTGTGAAAATCCTAATTTTAAGTTTTCTAATAACTGAGAAAATCTACGTTAAGGAAGAATTTTTGCATTTTACTTGTTCCTTTTCTGAACAGAGATTGTGATAAAATACTGAGATTGACTTGAAAGTGTCATTTATGAATTATGAGACTCTTGAGTTAGCATCTGTATTTTAAGGGTTGGGAGAGAAACAAGTTGTCTTGTAAAATACAAGGATATTATCTATGGACATGGACGTTTTTGTTCCCTTTCCAGTATGTAGTAAGTATGAAATTGCAGTTTCATAAATACTGTTGTGTTGAGTGTGCCAGGATTCCAATCATAATATGTGACTTAGACAAAATAACTGGCCTAATAACTTAGGGTACCATTTTAGCAATTCATATTTTTAAAGTTACCCACATTCGAAAAAATGCTGTAATAACAGTTCATAGTTGAGTAGATTGACTTTAATTTAAAAAGTTATATTCCAGTCAAGAAGACCAAAACTCAGTTTAGTCAGCATAGGCTTTAGTTAACATAGGCTTGGGAGCCTTTTAAAAAAAAATTTGGTATAGGGACACCTGAGTGGCTCAGTCCTGGAGTCCTCCACTGGGCACCCTACTCAGCAGGGGGTCTGCTTCTCCCTCTCCATCTGCCTATTGTTCCCCCTGCTTGTGCTCTCTCTCTGATAAATCTTTAAAAAAAATTAGATAAAATGTGGATGGAGTTGGATAATAGATTAACTGTAATCCTGGTTTAGGGCACGCTCTCATTGGTTTGCACATAGCCTTGTTTTTGTTTTATTTATTTTTAAAGATTATTTGTTTTAGAGAGATTGAGTGTGCATGTGGCTGGGGGCTGTGCAGAGGGAAAGAATCTCAAGCAGACTCCGCACTGAGTGCAGAGCCTGATGCTGGGCTCCATCCCAGGACCCTGAGATCATAATGAACCAAAATCAAGGGTGGGACACTCAACCGACTGAGCCTCCCAGGATTACTGTCTTTTTAAGAAATTAAGAAGGCCCTGTGAACCCACCACCAGAGCAAAAGGATAGTCCTTAATAATCTGCGTCTGACTTTTTTTTTTTTAGGTTCTCTCACCCTTATGCCTCTCCCCTCCCCCCACAATCTACAATCTGAATTCTGTGTTTTTATTCTCTAGTTTTCTGGTTTCATATAGTTTCATCATATCTTTAGGGATTCTTAGAAAATGTATCTTTTTGTTTTGGCTTTAATTTTACAAAAAAGGCATTCTATATGTAGTCATTTGGGACTTAGTATTTTTGTTTAATATTGTATTGCTAAGATTTATTCATTTTGCTTCATGTCATTGTAGTTCCTTCACTTTGCTGAGTAATAATCCATTATATTAAAGTAACCTAGTTTGTTCATTCATTCTCCTGTGTATGGGCATTTTCCATGTTTGCTAGGTTTTTGCTTCTGTGAACAATTTTGCTATGATCATTTTAATAATGATCTTTCGTACAAGTAAGTTACTCTTCATACATACCTAGGAGTAAAACCCCTGGGTAATAGAGAGTGGGATTATTCAATTTGTGAAAATTATGACAGACATGTTTTCCCACTATCAATCTATAAAAGACCCTGTGGACATACCCTTTCTAATGCTTGGAATTGTCATACTAAATTTGTGTTACTTGAATGGGTATAAATGGTATTACATTTTTACTGGTCTTGTGTTTTTTGTTTTTTTTTTCCCTGTGAGATGTTTGTGACCTTTGTTCTGGTTTTTTGTTTGTTTTTTTTTTTTTTTATCCTTCCACTTGGGTTGTTTGTGCTTTTCTTTTGGATTTTAAGTCATCTTTATATAGTTTTGGTACTTTTGTTGGATGTATATATTCCAAAAGTCTTTTCAGTTTGTGACTTTCCATGTTTTTTAGGGTGTTTTTGATGACCAAAAGTTAGTGATTTTAATACACTTGAATTTATTTTATAGCCAACACTTCTGTATCTTGAAGGAATTGTTTTTCTTTTTCTTATTTTATGTGCCAGTATCTGTTAACAGTGCACATGACATTTATTTCAAGGCCTGAGATTGCAGTGGTAGGACAATAGAGAAGGTGCAATGTAGCTTAAGATGTGAATAACACTCATTGCTCATCCCTAACCCTCAGTAGAAAATAAACCCTTGTTAAAAACTGGTTTCACATTTGTGCTTTAATCCTGAGTGGAGGTCACTGGTCTGCTGTCATGATTTTTTTCCCCTAACTTCTTACCATCCTGTATGTCTCTTGAATGATTTACCCTTTCTCTGGACATATGGTTCAAAAATATTTTTTTAATAATGACTGTTGGTGAGAAAATGAATATGATCTTCCTGATTCATTTAGATGAACATTAAAAGGATGTTACATGGATATATTATTTATATTAGAAGTTATTTTTATTCTTGAATTTTAAAATAGTTGGAATAAAGCTTAAAGAAATTTGTATTAGGGCATTCTGCAATAAAACATTTTTGGAAGTTATTTTTCTCTACTTTGGTCTTAAGTTTCTAAAAAGGACTTCAATTAAAGGCTGTTCTGCTATTCATGCAGCTTGTCACACGCATATTTATATGACAGGAACCCCTATCTCCTGTCACTTCTATATATTACGTACTTTGTTCTCTGGCAGATTTGAATTCGGAAATCTCCTCTCCTCCGAGCATGAGTGCACATACATGTGCACACACGCATACCCTGCTCTTCCAGAGCCATCCTTGTACATGTTTCTGCTGTTGGGAAAGTGTACAGAGAGAACTTCTTATGTTTCATTAATAAGGGTATCATTGTTGCCATCACATAAATAACAAGAATTTGTGTAGGGCTTTATCAAGTGCTTTTATATGCATTTCCTCCCCTTTAATCCTTACTAAAACGTGGGTGATTGACAGGGCAACTTATAGTCCTACTTTAGACTGGTAATACTGAGGTTTGAAGACATAAAGTCAGCTTGTTCCTGGTACATTAAGATACTTCGTATTTGTTGGATGGGTGGATGAGTGAATGAGGAAATGGTTAGTTATGCTCACCCTGATCCCCTTTGGATTATACCATTGCTTCAGATTTAGCTATGCCCCAGCAGAGGTCTTGATATATAGTAGAAACTAGAATGTTTATTGACTACAACTTCTGCTTCTGACTATGATGGAGTAACTGGTTCTGGACTAGCCTTTCTGCTGTTAAAAAACATGAAACTGGACAAAATCTATGAGGCAGATCTTACAGGCTTTGGATGATAGGCCTGTGATCTCGAAATTCATGAAATGAGCCTCGGGATTACCCCTGTTTTCTGCCCGAGAACAATTTCCTGAGCTGGAATCTAAGTAGAGCGTGGTGGCCTAACTGTATTGAGTCAGAATTTAGGGCAGCTAAAATGGCTAGAATCTTCAGGGCAGGACAACTGAGAAGAGGAAGCACTAAGAAAGGGGTTCCCAAATGTTTCTGTGTGGATTCCTCATGAATTATTGGTGAAGGGTAGAGCTGTCCATAGGGGAGAAAGGCTGGAAGGTTTATCAGAGTGGCTGCTCCAGAGTTGGGAATGGAACAGAGATGCTATAGGTTGTATAGCTGTGGGATATTGGAGCTCTGGCCCAGGCATAGAAAGACTATGAGGTAAAGCAAGGATTGGTAAACTCTGTCAATAAAATTTTATTAAAACACAACCACACCCACTTATTTTCATTCTGCAGTGGCAGAGTTCAATACTGCCACCAGGACTGTAGGTTTGCAGGCCTCCAGTGTTAATTCACTGCATGTCTCTGTAAGAAAAGATTTTCTGACTTTTCCTAGAGTAAAGCCTACTCTACTACATAACATACATAACAAAGCCTACAATCAAATCCTGACAAAATCTTCAGAGGAGACAGAACTTGGTAGTTGAGTTCTGCCAGGTTATGGAGACTTGAGAAACATTTTAGGCTTTCCATAGTTTTGCCCTAACGAAAGTACTACTTGATCTTTATTTAGAATTAGAGTGTCTCTAAGCATTTTTACCCCCTGTATTGTTTTGGGATCTTCAAACAGTGACAGTGACTCTAGCCTATATTCTGTAATACTTTGAAAGTCTTTGGTTATTCACCTGGATAAATCTATGTAGGAATACATCTCATTCCATTAAAGAAACACACACACACACACACACACACACACACACACACAAACTTTTAGTCTTCTTTGATGGGGGAACTTTCTTGTATCTTCTTTCCAACATCAGTATTTAGTTTAAATAGAAAAATTTGGTAATCCCCAAGAATTAGCTTAAGAACTAAAATAATTTTCTGACTAAGAGGACCAAGGTTTGGGGCACCTGGGTGGCTGAGCTGTTAAGGGTGGCTGAGCTGTTAAGCGCGTCTGCCTTTGGCTCAGGCCATGATTGCAGTGTCCTGGGATTGAGCCCTGCATCAGGCTCCCTGCTCAGGGGGGAGCCTGCTTCTCCTTCCCCAGCTCCCTGCTGCTTGTGTTTCTCTCTCTTGCCATCTCTCTCTGTCAAATAAATAAGTAAAATCTTTAAAAAAAAAAAAAAGACCAAGTTTCCTTTTTCTTTCTGAATATTTTATAGATGTGGGTATAATTTTAAAAACACTTGGAAATTTTGAATTGTTTTGGGCATATAGGCAAAATAGAATATAATAATATGTACTCCCCACACACAACATTTTCACAAGCTAGCATTTTGCCAAATTTGCTTTTTCTTAGGAAGTAGAACTCACATATGTACCATGTGTGTATCCCTCCTTGATGCTGTTCTATTCCTTTTTTTCCCCGTGATAACCACTCCTGAATTTTGTGTCATTACCTCGAATGATTTTTACACTAAAAATTTATCTATAAATTATATATAACATTATCTTACGCATTTTCAAGCTCTGTATAAAAGGAATCACTTTATATGCATTATTCTACAACTAGCTTTGGCACCCAACATTTTTGTGGGTTTAGAAATGATGAAAGGTATCACTGTAATTCATTAGCTGTACAATTTATAACTTCATTCTCTTGTTGATGGACATTTAGGTTTCCAGTGTTTTGTGATTATAAAAAAGTGCTGCTGTGAACATTGATTTTAACCTATCTTACTGTGTTTTTGTTGGAGTTTCTATACATAATATAACCAGAAATAGTATTGTTGCTGTAGGATATCCACACCTTTGCTTATTAGTTATTACTAAATTGCTCCCTGAGATAGTTTTATAGTTTTGGTTTTGTGCAGTTAGTATAATGGATTCCCTAAAGCCCACATGTTGTGCTGAAGGAAATATGACATGAAAATCTCATTTTTCTACAGGTAAATTGAAAATTGTCTGTTTAGATTCTTGGTAAATTTGTTCCTGATTAAACCTTCTTATGGAAATATTTAAACATATACAAGTAGAGAGAGCGCCTGTGAACCATGGAGAACCCCTATGAGTTTGCAATAATTATCAACATAAATCCATTCTTATTTCACTATCCTATAACCCCCCCCTCCAACTACATTATTTTAAAGGAAATCTCGGATTTTCAAATAGTATCATCTGTAAATACTGTGTATCTCTCAAATTAGATATCAACATCCCCACCAAGAGAAACTCACACAATATCGTTCTCACCCTCTTGAGATAATTCTATAATGTTATTATTCTGTATTCAAATTTCCCAAGGTATCGAGTTTTTAGTTTTATCTATAGTATTTATATTACATTTAAAAACAGATAATTTCAAGGTTTAAGTTTAATATGTCTCCTATAAAATGTACTTGTAGATTTCTGATTTATTACAGAATCATGTTTAAACATAGTACCAAGGGCGCCTTGGTGGCTCAGTTGTTAGGTTTCTGCCTTCTGCTGAATCAGGTCATGATCCTAGAGTCCTGGGATTGAGGCCCCGCATCAGAGGCATCAGGCTTCCTGCCAGGCAGGAAGCCTGCTTCTCCCTCTCCCACTCCGCCTGCTTCTCCCTTTCCCACTCCACCTGCTTGTGTTCCCTCTCTCTCTGTCAAATAAATAAATCTTTAAAAATAAAAAATAAACAAAATAAACATAGTACCTAAAAAGTGATCTGGATATAGTCTAACCCTTTTACTTTATAAACAAAAGAATTGAGCCTCAGAGAGGTTGAGATTTGTTCAAAATTGGCTAGTTCATTTGTAGTAGGGCTGGAATTAGAAGGCAGATCTTCTGACCCTGAACGCTTTGTTCTTAACACTAATTACATTGTATTGGCTGCCTTGTATACTTTAGTCCATTACCTCTATCAATTTTTTTTAAAGTTTTCTTATTTATTTTTTAGTAATCTGTATCCCCAAAGTGGAGCTCAAACGCATGACCTGTATCAGTTTTGTAAATCTAGCATGTGTTCCCCTCCCCCACAGTGGCTTTTCTTAAATATTAGACTACTGTGCTGTCTGTGAAGTACTAATCTTGTGATTTACATCATAGTGTATTTTTAAAGGAATTTGTGAAAGGATTGAATTATAATATCAACACTTGTGCCAAAGATATTGAGCTGTTCTGAAAAGCTACTTGTCTTTTCTGACCTAGATACACAGTTTCCAACTGTGGCAGAGGATGCCAGAAACAGGAGAATGAGTGTTGGCAAGAGCCTGGAAATTAAATTATTTTATTACTGAAGGATCTAATCTGACTCTTAATATTTAGTACTGTTATATATGAAAAATTTTTCTGTATCAACATAATACTTAGTGAATTTATGCATTTTTAGAGTCAAAACCAGTTATTTGTTTTGCCAAGGTGAAGAGTAACTTCTGTTTGTTTTAAAATTCATGATTTTTAACATTATTGCTTGTTTATAACTAGATTGCAGGCTCTGAGGTTGTTTTGCAAACAGCTAATTAAGAAAAATTATCATGTCCATTCTCTCCAGATACAGTTTCTTTGCCCTGCTCTGTTCTGTAGAATGGCAACAAAAAGTCTTTTGAGAACCAGAGACACCCTTTGAAGCTTGTTTACCAAGGTGCTGGTTTACCCTTCAGTGTTAAGTGTGCTGCAGTGGGCACAGGAAGACAGAGAATACTTGAATACTTAACTGTTTCTTGGCACATTCATTCCTGCTTTTTCCTTTTGACTGAAATTGTCACAAGATCTGTAAATTCAAAGATAGTCTGATGCCCTCTATCAGAGCCTTTTAGTAAAAAGAAAATAACTACTGAGGCATGTACAGTTCAGGTGTTACTTCATGTTTGATTGTGATATAAAGGACTAGATTTCACGTTGAGCTTTTAGAGATCACTGTGTAAAATTAAATACACACCTGGTCTTTGATTTACTCATGGGCACAGTGATGTGAATTGGAAAAGATGTTAGAGACCCAACCCTAGTTCTAAGGATGGCTCTGCTGATGTGTGATCATAGACAGATCATTTAACATTTTTGTGTATTTGTACTTTCATATTTTAAAAGATTATAAAATGTATACCATTTATTCCATTTTTTACTACTTTTCAGGGGGCTGTAAACATTGAATGTAATGCTTTATGAGAAAATATTTTGAGAAATTCATTTGAATTTCTCTTTTGTGCCAAACACTGTTCTAGCTGTGCAAAACAAAGACTCCACAAAGATAACATGCCAGTGGTAAATCCTATGGAGATGTAAACCAGTCAGAGATGTGCTGGAGCAGGGCTTGCTAGTTTATATGAGATGATCAAGGATAGGCTCATGACATTTGAGAAGACAGCCTGAAAAAGTAGGGGAAGGAGGTTTTTGGGTATCTGTGACAATAAATAGCAAATGTAAAGGCTTCAAGGAGGGGAAGATGTGAGTTAGGGGCAATCAGGTTGATTTATAGGCCATTATATGAGGTGTTTACTAGGAGACCAGAAGCCATTGGAGGGGTTTGAGCAAAGAATTGACATGACCTCTCAACAATAGCCAAATTATGGAAAGAGTTCATCATCAAATGTCCATCGACTGATGAATGGAAAAGAAGATGTGGTACACAAACACACAGAAGTATTACTCAGCCGTCAAAAAGAATGGAATCTTGCCATT
Source organism: Mustela nivalis (assembly GCF_964662115.1). Taxonomy (NCBI): domain Eukaryota; kingdom Metazoa; phylum Chordata; class Mammalia; order Carnivora; family Mustelidae; genus Mustela; species Mustela nivalis. Next base: position 82,080,087 of record NC_139032.1, on the reverse strand, counting down.
TGCAATGATGTGAATGGAGCGTGACTGTATTATGCTAAGTGAGATAAGTCAGTAAGAGGAAGACAAATACCATAGGATTTCATTCCTATGTGGAATTTAAGAAACAAAAGAGATGAACATAAGAGAAAGGGGAAAAAAAGAGAGAGGGAGGCAAACCGTAAAAGACAAAACTACAGAGAACAAACTGAGGGTTGCTGGAGGGGAGTTTGGTGGGGAATGGGCTAAGTGGGTGATGGGCATTAAGGAGGGCACTTGTCGTGAGCGTTGGTTTTTGTATGTAAGTGATGAATCACTAAATTCTACTCCTGAAACTGATATTACACTATATGTTAACAGAATTAAAAAAAAGAATAACACAACCTAATTTAAATTTTAAAAAGAACACTCTGGATGCTGTTGTGCCAGGTAAAGAGAACAGGGTAAAAGTGAAAGATTTGGTGATGGAGTAGATGTGGGTTATGATTAGAAGAGAGCTGTCAAGGATGACTTTCTGTCATAAGCTATTGGAGGAAAGGAGTAGTTGCCTTTTCTTGAGTGAGAGAACTGGAAGGAGCAAAGTTTTGTGTGGGGGGGTGGGACACATTTTAAGATGTTTATTAAATATCCTTGATTATGTATTTGAGTGTGAATCTGGAATTCAAGGTGATACAAATTTGGTGGTCCTTGGTGTATAGATGGTATTTAAAGCCTCAAGCCTGAGTGAGATTGTCAAGTGAGTACATATACAATGGTGAAGGGATTTGGCGTGAGGGCTGAGTCCGAGGCATTCCTGCATTTAGAGGCTCTGAAGGTAAGAAAGAAAGGAGCCAGCAGAGTAATTTATGAAGTAGGAATAGAACTAAGAGTGGAGTTCTGGATGGATGCCAAGGGAAGTAAAATGTTTCAAGTAGGGAGCAGTCAACTGTGTCACCTGTTAGTGAGAGAGGTCAACTAAGGTGAGGACTGAGAATTGTTCATAGTATTTAAACATCATGGGAGTCATAGGAGACCTTGACAAGAGCTGTTCCAGTAGAGCATTGGGGTGAGAGGCTGATGGGGGTGAATTTAAGAAAATGGGAGGAGAGGAAATGGAAACCAAAAATGTAAACTCAAAGAGTTATGCTCTAAAAGGGGCAGAGAATTAGGGATGGAGAGCTAGAGGTTAAGGAAAGTTATGCAAGAGAGAGAGAGCGTGCAAAGGGAGTGATTACTGGAGTCGTATTCTTGAGTAGGCAAAAGGGGATGGGATTTAGTAGGGTTTGAGTTCAGTGCTGTCCACAAATAGGAATAGGAACAATTCATTCATAGTGAAAAGGAGGAAGAATATGTGGGAAAAGATGCAGAGGGTTGGTATTTTGATGAAATAGAAATCAGGATGAGCAGTCAATTGTGAGGCTATGGGATGGAGGCATAGATGTTTGAAAAAAGACAAGGTGTAAAATAATCGTTAAGAAGGTGAATGCTTTCTCCTACCCACTTAAGCCCCCATGTTGCATCACCACTTCCTCATATCAGGGAGATCATATGATAGTTGTCTTTCTCTGCTTGACTTATTTCACTAAGCATGATACGCTCTAGTTCCATCCATGTTGTCGCAAATGGCAAGATTTCATTTCTTTTGATGGCTGCATAGTATTCCATTGTGTATATATACCACATCTTCTTGATCCATTCATCTGTTGATGGACATCTAGGTTCTTTCCATAGTTTGGCTATTGTGGACATTGCTGCTATGGGATTGGGAGGGAGACAAACCATAAGGGACTCTTAATCTTACAAAACAAACTGAGGGTTGCTGGGGGGAGGGGGGGTGGGGTTATGGACATTGGGGAGGGTATGTGCTTTGGTGAGTGCTGATTCACAGACCTGTACCCCTGGGGATAAAAATACATGTTTATAAAAAATAAAAAATTAAAAAAAAACCAAGGTGAATGCTTTCTTCTTTCTCTCTCTCTCTTTTTAAAAGACTTTGAGAGAGAGGGAGAGCTCATGTGCATGAGCGCAGGAAGGACAGAGGGAAAGGGACAAGCAGACTCCCCACTGAGTGGGGAGCCTGGCAAGAGCTGACATGGGGCTGACACGGGGCTTGATCCAAGGACCCTGAGATCATGACCTGAGCTGAAGTGAGGTGCTTAACCCACAGAGCTACCCGGGTGCCCCTGAATTTCTATCCACCACCACCCCCAACCGCCTCCCCACCAATGGAGCTTCTTGGACATTGAAGGATGTTTAGCATCCTGGGATACCAAATACTAGGATTACTCACTAGTCATTATGACATCCAAGAAACTCTGCCTCACATTTTCAAATCTTCTAGGGTTGCAGTACTGTTTGAGAACTATAGATTTGTTGGACCTTTTGAGGATAGATCATGAATTTAGAAAAAAGACCAATAAGCATAGTTATGTGATTTTTTTTTTTTTTCTCTTCTTAGTCACATCCAGCTGTCCAGGGTTATTGGTGTGGCATAGCGAAGGTTGGATTTAAGCAGGTGTGGAATTTTGCCAGGAGGGGCTAACAGAGGGAGTTGCTGGTGTAAATGAGTGACAGATGATGGATTGTATAATTTCAGTCAGGTAAGGACAGAGTGAGGGTGTAAAAAGGGTGGGGGATTGTGAAAGGTGTGTTGGACCGGGGGATTAGGAGCCTTGGTGGGGAGTGGGTGTCTAAAGTAGGAAAGAAGATGAGAACATCGGAGGAAAGGAATATAAGGAATGGAAAGCCCAGAATTTTAAAAGAATCATCTGATGTTACTGAAATTGCTAAGAATTAGGCTAGGAGTAGAAAGTGAGTGTGTTTGAGTGAGTTAAGTGGTAAAGTCCTGAAAGAATGGGAGAGGGTTTGAGGGATTAATCCAAGATGGGTGAAATAAGTCAAATAAATAATGGAATTTCTGTTTATGGAGGAAGAGTCAGAAATTCCCTGTAAGTCACTGTATTGATGATTGCCATGGAAATATATGGGAAGAGCTGGTGACCTTTCAGATGGAACCTTCTTGAATTCTGCAATTAGGTGCTCTCTAAGGATTGAATTCAGAATTTTATTGAGCCTCCCTGAGTGTAGGTCATTGTAGGCGGTGCTGTGGAGGTAGAGTAAGTTACTTCAGTAAGGAGCTTATGATAAAAATAACTGAAAGGAAGTTGAAAAAATGCTGGATGCCTTAAAGAAGGAAATTATATCAATCTCAAGTACTAGGTAAAGCTTCATGGAGAGGTAGACTTGAGATGGACGGTTAAAGGATAGAATAATGACAGATCACGGTAGAGTAGAGGTTATAGTCCAAGTAAGGGAAGGTTTAATTTTAAAAGCTTAGCAGTAGGGGCACCTGGGTGGCTCAATTGGTTAAGTGTCTGCCTTTGGCTCAGGTCATGATCCTGGGGTCCTGGGATCAAGCCCCACATCAGGCTCCCTGCTCAGTGGGGAGCCTGCTTCTCCTTCTCCCTCTGCCCTTCCCCCTGTTTGGACGTGCGCATGCACGCGCGCGCACACACACACACACACACTCACTCACTCTCTCTATATAAGTAAGTTAAAAAAAATTTTTTTTAAAGATTTTATTTATTTATTTGACAGATCACAAATAGGCAGAGAGGCAGGCAGGGAAAGAGGGGGAAGCAGGCTCCCAGCTTAACAGAGAGCCCGATGCGGGCCTTGGTCCCAGGACCCTGAGATCATGACCTGAGCTAAAGGCAGAGGCTTAACCCACTGAGCCACCCAGTGGCTAAAGTCCAGGCGCCGTAAAGTTTAAAAAATTATAAATAAAACTTAGTAGTAGTGCATTGCAAGATGTTCTGGGGAGGAGTCATTATACTTGTTTTGGCTGGAACTACAGTGATGAGAGGAAGGACAGGGAAAGGATTACATTAGTGTTGTATTATGGAGGACCTTGGTGCCACACAGAGTGGATGAATGGAACGCTGGTTGAATATGTAATGATTAGTCATTGAAGTTTTTGAAGGGGAACTTGACATTCTCAAGGTCAAGTTTCCCCCAAAGAAGGGCTGGAGTGGGGAGAGAATAGTGTAGGCTAGGGTGAAGTTCCTCTAAATGGTAAAACATGGGGTACCTAGGTGGCTCAGTTGGTTAAGTGTCTGCTTTTGGCTCAGGTCAGTGTCCTGGGATGGAGTCCCTCATGGGGCTCCTTGATTAACCGGGAGCCTGGTTCTCCTTCTGCCTCTGTCCCTCCCCAGCTTGCTTCTCCCTCTGCCTCTGCCCCTCTGCATTTGTGCTCTCATTTTCTCTCTGTCAAAATAAATAAAGAAAATCTATTAAAAATATAGTAAAACACGGCAAAGCTAGACATTGTAGTGTATAAGATTTCAAAATATAGGTATCTTTGATTTGGAAACATCTTTGGTAGTAAAGCGAGGATCAAAACTCAGGATTTCCATTCTCATGCTATGTCCCTTTTCTTGTTTTTAATTCAAGGAGCTTGCCTTATTTATAAGTTTTGGCTTTCAGAACAGCACAGTCTTAGGCCATCCCTTCTCTGACTGTAGTTGTGCCTCTTCTGCTTTCTCCCATTCATTGGTGTACTTACCTACTCCTTTGGTGATCTTGTGGCTTTATATGCTAGCTTGATGCCAAAAAATACCAACTGTATATCCTAATCCAGACCTCTCTTCTAAACTATAGGTTCATATCCAGTTGCCTACTTAAGACATCAGTATCTGGAATTCAGCATGTTACAGAGGTGAATTCCTAATCTTAATCCCCCAAACCTGCTCTCCTTTGACCTTTCCTAACTCATCTGCTCAAGCCAAAAACCTTGAAGTTAGTCATGCTTTCAGCTCACTCATACTCACACATCCATTTTGCTGGAAAGTCCTGTCATCTTTCCTTTCAGAAAATATACATAATCTGATCACTAAACCTCCCAGTGGTCTCCTTCCTTCCACTCTTGGCTTCTCTGTTATATATTTCAACATGGCAATCATAGTGACCTTTTAGAAATATGAGTCTGATATTATCACTTCTCTGCTTAAAACCCTTCAAGGGCTCTCCATCTCACTCAGAGTGAAAGCCACAGTGTTTAAAGTGACTGGAAAGTCTCCCAGTATTAAGAATTGACAAACTTTGGTCCATGAACCAAATATGGCCCACTGCCTGTTTTTGTATGACCTGCCAGCTAAGAATGGTTTTTATGTTTTAAAATGGTTAAAAAAATTAAAAAATTGATATTTTGGGATATGAACATTATATGAAATCAAGATTTCTGTGCCTCTAAATAAAGTTTTATTGGGATATATCCACTCCCATTTGTTCACATCTTGTCTATGGCTCCATTTGTACAATAAATGCAGAGTAGAGTAGTTATGACTTCATGGCTTGAAAAGCTATTTAATACCTAGTGCTTTGGGCGCCTGGGTGGCTCAGTGGGTTAAGCCGCTGCTTTTGGTTCAGGTCATGATCTTAGGGTCCTGGGATCGAGTCCCACATCGGGCTCTCTGCTCAGCAGGGGGCCTGCTTCCCTTCCTCTCTCTCTGTGATCTCTTCTGTATTCACAGCTAATATTGAATGGCTGAATCCCTTAGAATGGTGAAGTGGAGTTGGGAATGGGAAATGCTGAAGACTTCTTTGTGTAGTACGATCTTTATACAAAAGGATCTTTGAGATGTGTCTTACCATGGGATCATGTTTTAGATTGTTTGACTTTGTTGTATGAAAAGACCCTGTGAATTGCAGCATGTCTGTGTTCCCACCCTACCTTCGTGTGATATGTATAATAAAGTAAGTCTGATTGATTAATTTAGTTCCATGTTTTTTTTTTTTTTTAAATCAAGTTTTGCCAGCTTATTTCAGGTGGATTTTGTAGAGTCAGGGAAGTTGATGACCAGATAGGAATAGTTTTGCATGTAGGTCACAGCTGAGTATCATTTGTGGGTCTCTTTTTTCATTGCAGTATTGGGGAGCCTTTTCTTGGTTTTCTTGGTTTCAAAAACTCAAAAAGGACTTAAACAACTTTTTTTAGACTTATTTATTTGAGAGAGAGAGAGCGAGCATGTGAGCAGGGAGGGCGAGGGGCACAGGGAGAGAGTCTTAGTGGCTCTCTATTTTCCAACCGTGAGATCATGACCTTGGTGGACACCAAGACCCAGATGCTTAACTGACTGTGCGACCCAGGCACCCCAAGGATTTTTTTCTTTAAGAGAGCAGCTGATAGTATTAGGAAACTTACAGACAGAAGTATAGGGGGTTTCCTTATTTAAAGGAAATTTAAAGGAAAGATATTGAGATGAAGAGGAAGCTACTTTTTTTTTTTTAAGATTTTATTTATTTATTTGATAGTGAGAGAGAGTATGAAAGGGAAGAAGGTCAGAGGGAGAAGCCCACTCCCTGCAGCTCTAGTAGCCTGATGTAAGACTCGATCCCGGGACTCCAGGATCATGACCTCAGCTGACGGCAGTTGCTTAACCACCCAGGCGCCTGAGGAAGCTATTTTTTTTTTTTTTGTGAGTTTATACATACTGTGGTGTGTAAATAACTTCTGATAGCCACACAGCTAAGCATGTATTCTCATTGGATGGTTGCTGTCTACTTTTGTTTGTTTTTTTAACATCTTGGCTTATAATTTTATAAGGATTTCATCAGTGCTCAGAAGAGTTTCCTTTTACCCTACCTGGAATAAAACTTCATAAAGATGGAATAAAGGAGTAATAGAATAGTGATAGACCTCTGAGCTGATATACACAGTGGGGTTTTGGTGTGAGAGTCATCCATGGGTAATGAAGTCAGGATCTAGTGAAGATTCAGGAGTTTGTGATAACAGCACTTACAGGTTGAAGTCAGGAGGCAGGGTTTCTCAGGAGTTAGGGGAACAGAGCCAAAAAAGCATTCTAAATTTTAGGCCTAAAAATGATTAAGGAAGAAACATTGTGCCAGCATATACTGGCAATTTCAAGTGGAAAAGCTTCATGGTCTCAGTCAATGGTGGTGTATTTTCAGGTATATTATCTGCTCTTTGGATAGGTCTGGATAATGCCAGTTTCTAATAGAAAATCTTATGGTTAACTGCAGTGTTGTTGCCATGGATAGTAGTATTACTTTTTCAGGTAATACTTCTTTGCTGAATCTGTGTCTATTTATTTATTTCATTGAATGCAAGTCAGCCAGCTGCCACATTTTGACAACCAGGAGTGTTACTTTTTTGGCCATATCACTTAGGCTCTTGGCCTCAGGCCTTCAAAAGATACTGTAGCTTATTTTGTTTGAAATGAGGTCATTTTTCTCTATAAAGATTATTTCTTTTTTAATTTTTTAACTTTTAAAATTTATTTGACAGATAGCAAGAGAGGGTTGGGGGGAGAGGGAGAGGGTTTGGGAGATGGAGAAGCAGGCTTCCCGCCAAGCTCCATCCCAGGGTCCTGGGATCATAACCTGAGCCAAAGGCAAGTGACTCAGCCACTCAGGTGCTCCAAGATTATTTCTTTTTAGTCAATAACATGTTTATGGGCTCCACACTCAGATATGAAGCTAATTGTAAATAATCATTTTTGAAAAGTTGTTTTTCTTTTTCTCTTGCAGGTGTATTCTAGAGAATAAGTCTTCAAACATCTTTGCCATATTGACTCTGAGTTGCCAGGGGACTCAGGCTTATGAGGAGGTACTGTTACACAAAACAGTGTCTAGTGAAGACGACAAGAAAGTGGGGAAAGGATTGGAAAAAGAAGCTAAAACGCTATAGAAAATCATGGTAGGTATTATTTGTGTTTTCTTCATTTATTTATAAAAGATTCCAGTAGTTTAAAATTGGAAATTTAATAGTGAAGGCAAGTGAAAGACAATGGTGTTAATTTTTGGCTCTAGTGTATCAGATAAAGATGCCACTCTACTATTTAAGCAAAGCCAATGAGTTCAGATTTATTATGAGCCCTTTAAACCACAAGATGAAGCCCCATGAGCCCTCAGGCCATAAATTATTAAATACAAAGGAGGGAAGGCTCATAAATAATATTTTCTAATAAAACTGACATTAGCAAACTGATACAAGGATGGCTTAGGTGACCTTGAACTTGAAATTGTATAATTTTTCTCTAGTCTTCTACCTGAAGTTCAGTTTTTTCCCATGGACATAAAAAATCTGAAATTAATGCTTTAATGAGTGATACGGATGGTGCAGAATTTTATGAAATGTTTGAGTATTGAACTCAAAAGTTACCTTTTCCACATGCTTTTAAAATAACAGGGTTAAGTGTTTAGTATTGGGGGGCATTGAACCTAACCTCAAGTAAATCTTGCTTTTTTGTGGAAAGTTCATACTCAAATTAGATGAGATGTTAGATGAGATCATAATCTCTGGTGCCTAGTGTTTCAGCTGGTAAAATGTGTTGATTTTTTCTCTTCTAGTATTTTGGTTCTGGAGGATGTTGTGTGAATTTTTTCCCTAAGTATAAGTGAGAAAAGACTTAAAAAAGATGTTATAAGTGGGAGAAAAAGCACAAAAATATTAATCATCAGTATGTTTGAAATATGTTGTTTAGCAAGTCTGATGGTATTTCTTTAAGTGTTGATTTTTTAAAAAATTTGTTCTAAGGATTATAATTTAGTTGACTTGCTCTTAGAGAAGAAATTCCCCAAATATTTTAATTCTGGATGGTGGGGAAAAATGTTAGTTAACTTGGGATTTTCTTTGTCATTTCGTTTTAGGTGAGGTTTAAGAAAGGATACTGTGACTTCCATTTCTTCAAATTTATTTATTATAGTCTTGATTTTCTTACAGTTTAATTGCTTTTTACTGTCATTTGTCATAGTTGATAAAAATTCCTTTCCTAGTTTATTCATTTTAAATTTAGTTTAGATTTCCTGGTGTTTACATAATTTTGTGTTTTTAAAATTTAATTGGTTGGTAGGTGTTTTCCAGTTTTTCCTATTGCTTTATACCTTAGATCTTAGGGCTGAATGACAACTTTCTGTTTCTGCATATTATTTCTAATTTAATTTTTTAAATCTTTAAGGGGCACCTGGGTGGCTCAGTGGGTTAAGCCTCTGCCTTTGGCTAAGGTCATGATCTCAGGGTCCTGGAATTGACCCAGAATCTGTTCTCTGCTCAGTGGGGAGCCTGCTCCCCCCCCCCCCCCCCCGCCTACTTGTGATCTCTCTGTCAAATAAATAAATAAAATCTTAAAAAAAAAAAATCTTTAAGTCCATTTGGACCTTGTTGGGGTAAATAAGACCACCCTCCCATTTTTTTGGTCTTTTTTTTTTTTTTTGTAATACTGCTTATTCTTCCTTTGACCATTGTTTCATGGTGCTTATCCTGTCACAAACAGTAGAGTCTTGGATTTAATATTCTTGGATTTAACATTGGCAGCGTGTTATTTGTGAGAGAAACACCAAAGCTTTGTGGTATGTCACAGTATGTCATTTTGTTAAGGGAAGGCCAGTGTGCAGGGCTGAGTAATTTAGCTAACTAAATAAATTAGTAACTCACCATAAAACTAAATGACAGAGACGATCCCAAGTTAACAGTTTTTTTCTCCACCATTCAGAACTAAAATATTAGTAAATTTCTTCTTCTCTAAAGAGAAGTCAAATAATTTAATAATTTTTCTCTAGAACAACCTTGCATCTCCAATTTGTTATATGGCTTTTTTGTTTTCTTGTTACTTATTTTGGGATATGTGAGTAATTTCCAGAAGTGATTAAAAAGTTGGTTTCTTTGCGGCAAAAGATTCCAGTTAGAAAACTGGTTGGACTGTGAGGAAGGCAGAAATCTAGACAGAAATGGGTTGTATCTAGAAAAAAAGGAAAGCTCTGTGATTGATTTGAGTCCTTATAATAATTGAAGGTTTCAAATGTTTACTTACCTTTTTAGCTATAGTGTGCTTCATTTTATAGGGGACGGTAATACTGTAGTATTAATTAACTAGTGTTCAAACTAGTGTGATTTTTAAACATTAATATTCAAATAAAACAAGAGGCAGGACTGATAAGGACTTGAGAATATTTTAGTTTGTGGTAGACTTTAGAACAAAATATTTACCATCTACTGGCATATTAGTTCATTTAAGTAAAGACACTGTAGCCATCCTTTAAGTGGAATACTTTGGGCTTTATGGAAACTCACCAACTTATCCCCGTTCAGTTTGCGGTGTACTGGTACAAGTGTCTTCATGGTATTTGTAAATTTGGAAATATTCAAAAGTTTCTGGAAGTATGACTCATGAGTGTGAAGGATCTGCTCTATTAAATTTTCATGAAATTCATTCTATTTCTAGGTTTTAATCTGCTCCACTGATTTCTGGGCCAGCGTGTCATTTTAATTACTGCTTTTTTTTTTTTTTTTTTAAGATTTATTTATTTATTTGACAGAGAGAAATCACAAGTAGATGGAGAGGCAGGCAGAGAGAGAGAGAGGGAAGCAGGCTCTCTGCTGAGCAGAGAGCCGGATCCAGGACTCTGAGATCATGACCTGAGCCGAAGGCAGCGGCTTAACCCACTGAGCCATCCAGGCGCCCTTAATTACTGCTTTTTAAATTTTTGGTATTTTGTTTTAGTATAATGGTACCACTCATCCATCTTTGTAGAATATTTCTTGATATTTTCATTGATTTTTTTTCTCCAAATTAGCTTTAAAATGATTTTTGTTGAATATTAAGTAAAGCTATCTTGAGAGGATTTGATTGAGAACGTAATACATTCATAAATTACTTTGGGGAGTTGATTCTTTTGTAGTATGTATTTTCCCCATTTTGGAGTTTGGGATGTTTTCTGCTAATCTGTTTTAAAAATTAAGGCCTTGCACCAAGGGTGTGAATGCCAAATAGTAAATAGAGTTCTGATGTTACCCACAGCTTTTCTATAGTGTTGACACATATCTTTGTATTTTATATTATTACTGTATTATGAAATCTCAATTTTTCAAGTTGCATAATTCTTCAGCAGTTTGGAAAGGAGTGACTGGCTATCACAAGTCACCATCATGGTTCCTAGATACTTTGTCAAAGCTAGGAAGTATCTTTTTCTTGCAGACGATGTGTGATACAGATGACCTTTTTCAAAGATCTTCTGTATGTATTGGTATTCAAAATACTAGATTCAGCTAAAAGGTAGCATGTACATGATGCGGAAAGTGACCTGGGTGAATCTTAGCAAAATAAGAATGAAAAATCGCTAATTTTCTAGTGTGGAGTTCAGTAGAATGATGATTTACTTTCTATTCTGTGCAATTTTTTGTTGTCTCAACATTAATTGTTTCTGCAGTGGTTTGACAATGCTATGACTTGACTGAAATACATATATGTATTTTAATATATTTGTATATCATATTTTTCAGGTAACATTACTTTTATTGAAGTAATTGTTTTCTTTCTTTTGACAGAGATCTATTAGATCTTTTGCCAATGATGATCGCCATGTTATGGTGAAACATTCAACAATCTATCCATCTCCAGAGGAACTTGAAGCTGTACAGAATATGGTGTCTACTGTTGAATGTGCTCTTAAACATGTGTCAGATTGGCTCGATGAAACAAATAAAGGCACAAAAACAGAGGGTGAGACAGAAGTGAAGAAGGATGAGGCCGTAGACACCTATTCCAAGTGAGTGTGGCCTAACCTTTGTGGAGCTGTACTGCAGTGCTCAGAAAAGCTGAGTCCTCTCCCACTGGGTTTCGTTTGGTATATGGTGTTCTTTAGGTTTTCTCATTTATACGACTGTAAACAAGGAAGTAAATGTTTGTGGAATTTTTCCAAGTTACATTTGAAAGGAAGTCAAGAAAGAAACAACGATTAGACCAGGAAAAGAAGATGGACTTGTTCAGGATGCCTTTTGAGAGTGCACCAAGCCCTTTGAAGTTGTCATTTTGGAGATTATGAAATGTCACTTTTTTCATGTGTTGGTTCAGCCTTCTGAATTCAGAAATAGGTCTTTGGGGAAATCATAAAATGTCATTTTTTTTTTAGGTATTTAAAAATCTTGGTGGAGAGGAAAATGTGTTCTAAATGTGTTTTTGACCATACCTACCTTGTTGAGTCCCAGGATTCAACACAGTGTCTGGCATGTAGTAAATGCTCACTGGATATTTGTGGAATGAATGAAGGACTAACAGGAGCCAGAACCTTCAGCAGTTAGGGCAGAGTATTCTCAGTGCTATAACAATAGTAAGAGATGAGTGAGATGAAGCTTCATGATAACTGAAGTTAGATCAAGAAACTCTGTATGACGTAGTAAACTTACTGTTTTGAGCAGTGACACTATAATTGGAATAAATATGATTTACTTGGAAAGAAGAAGCTCATTTAATTGTACTGTATTTATAGGATTAAGAGCATTACTTTGGCTATAACAAAGATACAGGTTATAGAATTTTTTTTTTCAGCTTACAATTTAAATTGTGATAAATAAAGAATAGTGGGGAAGTTTTGATAAATCGATTTTCTTCTGTGAAATATAGTGTAACTTTTTCATCTTTACATGCAAGATAACCAGTATCAGTTTTCAGCTGAAGAGCATAATTCCTTGAATTTGTTAACTGTTTACAGGTAATATCTACATTGTGTATAGTACTAGCCTTGTCAGCTTGGAGGTTCTTGGCAGTAATTCAGTTTTTCTTGAATGTGATGGCTTTAAAATAGATACTGTCAAATTTTGAGGTTTATGTTAATTAGTAGTATCCAGTAATTAGCTCTATATATCTCAGTCCCTGTGCAAATTAAATAGTTTTGCACTTCATATTTAAATTTGTACTATGGAATGTGTTTATGCTCTTTCAAAAACTTCTTAAAAATTTTTGATAAAATGTGTATAACATAAAATTTACCATTTTTTAAAAATTTATTTTTTATTTATTTTCAGCACAACAGTATTCATTATTTTTGCACCACACCCAGTGCTCCATGCAATCCGTGCCCTCTATAATACCCACCACCTGGTACCCCGACCTCCCACCCAAAATTTACCTTTTTTTAAAAAAAAAAAAAAAAGATTTTATTTATTTGACGGAGAGAGAGGAATCACAAGTAGGCAGAGAGGCAGGCAGAGAGAGAGGGGAGGAAGCAGGCTTCCCATGGAGCAGAGAGCCCAACGCGGGGCTCGTTCCCAGGACCCTGGGATCATGACTTGAGCCGAAGGCAGAGGCTTTAACCCACTGAGCCACCCAGGTGCCCCCCAAATTTACCATTTTTAAGTGGAGTTTCATTTACTGTTGGAATTTAGACTCTCTCAGTACTATTTCTGTTGTTTGTTTTTTCAAGGCTGCGCAGACTTTTGAAAAGTGCTCCAGCAGACTTTTGCTTAACTGGATCAGGTCATTGTATTTTGAAGATTTTTAAAAAATAATGTGCTCCACACTTTCATTTGGACTTGTAAATATAGCTCTGTGTGTGGGTGCTCTAGACTGTCTTTGTGAACATTTCTAGGTTGAACACTTATCTTGATTCCTCCCATGTGTCAGAACTCAAGGAGGGCACAGTGTTTGGGTCCTTATTTTGTGTAAAACAGAGGCAGGCACATCTGAGAACAGAGCTCTTTTCTAGTAATAGACACGGGTTGAGCTCCTGATGTATACTAAGTACTACAGAAGGCACCAAGATGGGTGAGGGCTATGTTCTATTTATTAAGCACCTTCTGCTGCCAGGCACTGTTAGGCAGCTTTTACCTGTGTTCTCTTTATTTTACCTTTTTACAAGCTGACTCAGAGAAACCTTCCACTATTTATATTATTAGGAATATTAGGGTTCTGTTCTTAATTTTAAGTAATTCCCTATATTTGGGTGTTTGCTTTATGGTATCTCCTGTATTTAAATTAATTATTTAAATTCAGGGCTGAAGTAGGAGTTCCTTTCTCAGTTCTGTCATGCTGTCATCTGCGTAGGATCAAGTACATCTGAATTATGACATAGAATTTAATAAGCAAGTAGTAATGGATAGTTAATAATAGCTAAACACTTACTGAGTGCCAGTTACTCTAGCCAACTGTTTTTCACATTACGTTACAACAAACCTGCTGGTATGGGTTATTATCATTCCCCTCCTTTGCCCCCATCTTACCTATGAAATTTCTGTTGCTTCAAATTTGCATATGAAAAGAGTGACTCGTAATCATTAAAAAACTTTAACTTGCTTGAGGTCAGTGAATGAGTATGTGTGGTGGGCCAGGATTCATTTTCATCTGTTGGGACTCCAAATCCAATTTTCTTAGCACATTCGCCTCAAATTCCTGTGACTAAAATGTGAAAGTGTAGAGCAGGGAGAGTTTATATGCTGGTTCTGGGGATCAGAAAAAACTTTATGAAGGAAGTGGCATTTGCAGTAGGCTCAGAGTCCGGGAAGGCTTTTGGCAGGCAGTTAAAAGTGGAAGAAAACATAAATCTCAGCAAAGTTCTAGGTGTGAGAAAGCTTATGGACCATTTAGGGATTAATAGCATTGTTTATTGCGCTGTTAATGTATGCCAGCATCTGCACTAAAGTTCATTACTTACATGATGTTCTTAAGGACTACTCTGTAAAAAAGGCATTTTTTTCTTTTTCTTTCTTTCTTTCTTTTTTTTTTTTTTCCCCACAAATGAGAAGGTAAGCTCAAAAGAGTCAGGTAATTTGTAATTTATCCAATGTCACAGTACTGAGTGGCAGTGCCAGAATTTGAATGACAAAGTCATGTTGTCTTCTCAGTTGGCTCCCAGTGTGCTAAGTGCCTGAGTGTTCAGTGGGACACTAAGAAAGTACAGGCAGAGTGTCGTCTTTGGACTGCTTTTGGAAGGTTACTCTGGTAATGGTGGTATACAGTGGATCAGAATGGCAGAAGTTACTCATTAAAGCCAGTGAAGCTATGGTTATTGAGCGTAGTCTAGGTGAGACGTAGTAAGAGCCTGAACAGAAACTAGTTTGAAGGCATTTGTTCGAGGGTGATCCTGGAGGGAAAATTTATCAACTGTTACTAGATTTGGGAGAATGAGGAGAGGACAGGGATACAGGAGAAGAATCAAAGGCGATGGAATCTCTTCTTAATATCAAATAATTTCCTGTTTGGATCACTTGCTTTAAAACCCCTTTTCTTTCTATACTTATATATTTCTTTCTATACTTATATCACCCTTTATAGTTTTTCATTGATTTAATATTAATTGAATCTCTAAGGAATGCCAGCCACTTAGCCAGTGTCTGGATTATTTAGAATTTCTTGTCTTATTTCTACTGCCACAATATTTCTCTCCCTTATCCTTTCTCTAGTTCATTCTCCACTCTGCTGATTCTTTGCCCCAACTACAATGACCTTTTTTCTCTCTAACCTTATCAAAGTCTGAAGTCAGACCTCTCTAATTTTGACCTCTCTTTCTCCTGAACTTGGAAAGCAACCCTAATAATGTAAAGAACCTGAGCATTGTGATCACACCAACTCGAGTTTGAATTCAGGCTGTGTTTGACTCTCTATGTGAACTTGAACAATTAATTAGCCTTTCTGAGATTGACATTACTTGTCTTTTAAATGCAAGCTTGTTGTGAGATTTATTTTTTATTTTTATTTTTTTAAAGGTTTATTTTTGAGAGAGAGAGCATGTGTGCATATACAGGAATGGGGTGGGAGTGGGGGAGGGGAGAGAGGCAGAGGGAGAAGCAGACACCCCGTTGAGCAGGGAACCGTATGTTGGACTCCATCCCTGAACCCCAGGATCGTGACCTGAGCTGAAGGCAGATGCTTAACTGACTGAGCCATCCAGGGTGCCCTTGCTGTAAGGTTAATGAGAGTCGGTGGCATGAAGTTTGTTCTCAGATGTTACTTTCTTTTCCCCTTTTAAAAAGCAGGTTACTTTTTATACTTTGCTACAGGGTGAGCCTCGGGAACAGGAGAAATGGGATCTTTAGTATACTTTCTGTACTCAGACATTTGCTTACTGGCTGCATGACTGCTAAGATCAGTTACATTTTCCCTGGTGATGAGGGAAATGAACTTATAAGAAATTTTTAGTATTAAAATTAAGGGTAGATGTTAACATTATTTTTATGTACCATTCCTTACTTGATGTTCTTTGTTCTTTTAGCCACAGCTGGATTTAGAATGCATATACTGGCAGGTTATCTTTGGTCTCTTCCTTCTTTCTTCAGCTCTCTAGTTTTATCACATTGTTCTGCTTTCCCCATAAACTTTTGTAGATTCCTAGAATGATACAGCTATAGAAGGGATGAGCTACGGCTCATGCAGCTAATGGCCGTTTTGCAGTTACGGGTACTGAGCCAGCAGGCACCCATAAGAGTAGAGTTCAGGTCTTTTAGATTTCCACCCTGATGCTCTTTTTCAGTATACTTTTGGTGTTCAGGTTTCTCACAAATTTCTTTAATCACCAATAAAAAGATAAAAGATAAAAGAAGTTTAAAAATATTTTTTAAAATGTGTAAGGGGATATAGTACATAAAGACCCTCGGAACAAACACATAGATGTAATAAAGAATTAAAAGATTTTTAATAAAGAATTAAAAGGAAGACGCTCCCTGTTCATTCCTTGGGGAAAACAGATACTTTATTAGTCTTAAAACTGAGACTTAATTTTTGATGTCTGAATTTATATACTTCTTATATACCCAGGAAGCCAAGTGATGATTAAGTTATAGTTTGGGAAATAGGTTGTAAAAGTAATCATTTAGACTTTTATTTTTAGGGATCAAGGTGGTCGGACATTGTGTGGTGTAATGAGGATTGGCCTGGTTGCAAAAGGCTTGCTGATTAAAGATGATATGGACTTGGAGCTGGTTTTAATGTGCAAAGACAAACCCACAGAGACCCTGTTAAATACAGTCAAAGATAATCTTCCTATTCAGATTCAGGTGAGTACAGTTTAATTGAACCTCTAGGAGAATTTGTAAAAAGGTGAAAGTAGGTAGCGACCTTGATGAAATTAATAATAAGGAATTGGTAATAGTAAAGGGTAGGTGCAGAAAAAGGGAATACTGCTACTCTGCGTCAGTGACACATCCATCACATCTAAAACAAACTTCTGATGATTAGTGCTCAGGATATATTTACTAGATGGCTTTTTTCCCTTTTTTTTTTTTTTAAAGATTTTATTTATGTATTTGGCAGAGAGACAGACATCGAGAGAGGGAACACAGCAGGGGTAGTGGGAGAGGGAGAAACAGGCTTCTCGGTAAACAGGGAGCCCAACATGGGACTCAGTCCCAGGATACTGGGATCATCATGACCTGAGCCCAAGGCAGACACTTAACGACTGAGCCACCCAGGCACCCCAAAGATGGCTCTTAAGGTATAGTCTTCAATTTTCAGGTGTATCTTGTTGAGAGGCTTCATGTTTTTCAGACTAGGTCTCTCAGTTTTATAAACTTCTGGAAGGGTTGGTATAATGCAAGAAAGATCAGAAGGAGCATAGACAACTAGAGACTTTCATAGGTGATAATAAAATTGAAAACTAAGTTAACAGTAACCCTTTCATCCTGTTCATAGAAAGTCACTAAAATTCCTTGTTCCAAACCTTTTTCCAATGGATGGTTTTAGAAAATTTTGATGTTGGCATGCTTTTTGGAGAATCCTGTGAAGGTGGATGGCTCTCCAGGGCTGAAGACAATGGTTTGGTCTGGGGCTGTGGCCGCCCCAGGACCTGGTCTGCCAGTCTGCTCCAAGGGCCAGCTGCATCACTAATTGGAAAGCTGTGATCATCTTTCAGTTTCACATGTGTTGTCTGTGGTATAATCAGATTGTAGCTTTTTGATGATTTTATATTGGTTAGTCCTTATATCCATGTCACATGAATAAATACCAGCCCTCAGGTGCCTACGAAGTCCTTTGAGTTGAATGTTCTCTTTTGTTGAATTTGTTTCTTTTATTTGTATTTCTTCTAAAAAAGTCCCCCCCCCACCAAATTATATGAATTCTAAATTTGTTTTTAGCTTTGTTATTGGATACTTTTCTTTCACATTTACAAGTTGATCTTCAAAACCATCTTCCTTTTTTAATCTATTGACACTCAGATTTGTCTTACTTGTTGGCACATTTCCCTATATTGGTTTTTGGAGCGTTATATTTTCATTTTGCCTTAGATCTCAAGATATGGTTTGGTAAGTGACTGAACATACATTTGGCATTTCCATTTTTAGTTCATGAATGAAGAAATGTTTTTGGTTCTTCATAGGGTTAAATTGATTTCTCCTAAAAAATTATTTCAAGTCCTTTTGTTATCATTTGGGGAGGGAGAGTGGCGAGGAACATGGAATATAATAATAGAGCTTTTTTTTTTAGAGACAGTGTTGGGGGGGGTGAGGAGTGGGGGTGAGGGGAAGAGGAAGAGTGAGGGAGAGAAATCTTAAGCACAGGGGTCAGTGTGGGGCTCGATACCACAACTCTGAGATCATGACCTGAGCCAAAATCAAGAGTTGGATGCTTAACCGACTAAGCTACCCAATCCCTCCAATAGAGCTTTTAAAAAAAGCTCAATAACAGGACTTTCTGGCTAGCTATACTCTCTGTTATTAGAATGTTAATAAAATTCCTTCTTTCTTCTTTTTTTTTTTTTTTAAGATTTTTATTTATTTATTTGACAGAGAAATCACAAGTAGACACATGTAAGCAGAGTGGCAGGCAGAGAGAGAGGGAGAAGCAGGCTCACCACTGAGCAGAGACCCCAATGTGGGATTTGATGCCAGGACCCTGGGATCATGACCCAAGCTGAAGGCAGAGGCTTAACCCACTGAGCCACCCAGGCACCCCCTCATTTCTGTTTTTTATATTGTTTTAAAATGTAATTTGTATTCCTGCTTTTATTACAATGAACACTGTTACTCTTAAATCTAGGGTAAAGTAATCCATGGAGGCTTTTCAACCATCTCACCCCTGTTTCTGCTCCCTGTAGTGAGTCCTGTTTCTTATCAGAGTGGTCCTATTCCTTACCTGTGTCAGGGTAGAAAAGGAGTTGAGAGCCAGGGCTATAAATAACAGAAGTTCTTATTCTGAAAATATATCACATTTCTCAAGTATTGATATGGGAGATTGGGCCAAATTTCAGTCTGCATTAATAGATCTTTCTCTGTGGAGATCAGAACTGTATAAACTCTATCTACATTTTTGTCTCCTTGGTGAGGGTCTTTATTTCAGGCCCCACAATTTTAAAATGTTCTTGTTGAGTTAGCAAGTAAGTGTTCAAGGGAAAGGACCCAAAAGAAAGTGCAATCTTTGTAAACCATTTTAAATTTGAAGAGACTGGGGCTTTTTAGGCAAGAGAAGACAAAAAAAGACACATATTTTTTGGTCTTTGAAGGGCTTCTTATAGAAGTTAAAAGAAGCCTGGGCTCTTAAGACCAGTGGTCGACATTAAAAGTATTTCACTTTATCATAGCCAATAGTTATCCAACCCTGAAACCAGTTGCTTTGTGTGATGGTTAGATCCATTGCTGTAAGTATTTCAGAAGAGGTATCCAAGTAAAATGGGGACATAATTGTATACCCATTTCAGATTAAGTTGTAAACATGTACACATATATGCCCTTATACATACACACATTATTATTACTATTAATATTTCAGAAAAATCTTTTTTTTTTTTTTAAAGATTTTATTCATTTGTCAGAGAGAGAGAGAGAGCACACTAGCAGGCAGAGGTGGAGATAGAACCAGGCTCCCTGCTGAGCAAGGAGCCTGATGTGGGACTTGATCCCAGGAACCTGGGATCATGACCTGAGCCAAAGGCAGCGGCTCAACCGACTGAGCCACCCAGAAAAATCATTTTAAGTGTGATTTCTACCTTTACTCCCTGCCTCTCTATTGTTTTCTTGGTGTTTGTATGGAAAACCGGTTTCTGATATGATACTATCTTATTTTCTTGTGAATTAATCTTTTCCTGAGCACTTACCATACCAAAACTTCCAGTAATCTAAGTATCTTATTTAATTGCAGTTGTACCATACCTTTTCTCTACATACTCTTTTCTAGATCAATTTTAGAACTTCCTTGAGCAAGTGATAAGGGTGACCAAAACCAAGAATCACTTCTAATTAGCCCAGAACTCATACCTGGTGATCTGCATACATAGTTGAAGATTTAGTCTGACTAATTCTCTGCTGGCATCTTTAATGTTACTATAGTGTCAATGTAAACAGGTTTCTTCATTTTCTCTATATTCTAGTTCTGGTTTTTTCAGTGACTGTGTGTGTGGCCTTTTCCCTTCCCTGGTTTTCTTTATTCAAAATTAGGATAATGAATTTTCTATTTTGCTATATTTTTTGATATAAATGTTTAATGGTAAAATGCTATTTTTATGAAAAGGGCATTGAGTTCTTTTAATGCACACTGATATGCAAAGACCTAGTAGTGTTTCCATTCTATGTCAGGTAATAGATATAGATTTCACCACCAAGAAAGATCTGTGTGACTTACTAAACTAAATATTCAATGTATAATAATATTAAATATAGCTTAATATGTGATTCTAATTGGCGATTATTTTGTGGAAGGCCCTTAAATTATATATGTGTAATTATATGCTTAAAGAAGTACTGTATGTTTCCTTGTGGAGGTCAGGTGACTTGTCCCATGATGATAGGTCTCACTGGAGTGATCTCTGAGATCTACCTTTCCTTTGAGAAAGGAAGTTACTTGTTTATACTAATTTTTGAAATCCTTTCTCATTCTTTCTTACTTGATGCTCTTTAAAAATCTACATAATCTTATGTAAAAACCTATTAATCTTATATTTGGAAGTCCTTAACAAGTAGGAGTTCCTTTTGAGATAGTCTGGTCAAAAAGGAATTTGAGAGTATTCTCAGCAATTAATTATTCTACAGTAGCTCTCGGTAAGAATTTTAAGAACAGAATTTCACCCATTATCACATAATGATGCTGTTGGTATTTTACTTTCAAATATTAGAAAGAATGGTTTTAAAGATTGTTTAATAATTGTATAGAGAGTTGACATTATGGTTGCATTTTGAAGTGTGGAGAAAGATTTGTTCTGGTAAGTTGGGAGGAGAGAGAAATGTTATCCTTAAACTAAACTAGTTAAGGACTTTACTCTTTCAGCCTAGTATTATTAATAGTTAATAACATTTGAAAACTAAGCGGCAGTCATTCATTTTTTGAGATTTTAAAATAATTAACTGGTTGTTTTTGAAATCTTGGTGACTTTCAGAAACTCACAGAAGAGAAATACCAAGTGGAACAATGTGTAGATGAGGCTTCTATTATAATTCGGAATACAAAAGAGCCCACGCTAACTTTGAAGGTGATACTTACTTCCCCTCTAATTAGGGACGAATTGGAGAAGAAGGATGGAGGTACACATGTATATATTTTTGTTTTGTTCGCATAAGACCTCTCTTGAATGCTGTGTTAAGTGTACTTAATGGATTTAAGAAATGGTTCTGTCTTCATTCGTTTTTTACCACTCATAGTATTTTAAAAAGCTTTATTTCTACATGATTGCCATATTTTGCAAAAATGTATACATTTAAAATATATGTTAATTCAGAAACCTGTTGATTATCATGTTGGTCTTAACTCTGCTTTAATTTTTATACTATTATGGTGTTCTATTTTAATCTTTGTCTGTTATTACGCTGTTATTGGTATCAGCTGACTTATTCTGCGTAGTTTGGCTTTTAGGTCTGATTTTAGGATTAAATGTGGTCCAGAAGAATACTGTTTTCATATTTGCTCACTCGTTGTTTCAAGTTACTCATTTGTACCTTGCTCTTGACTTCTAATAACTATTACAACTTTGTAAGATTTATGCTTTACCTAATTGCCCATGTATAAATATGTTTTATAATGTAACAGATATAATTAGGGGATTGTTTTCTAAAAATTAATCTTCAGTAAATTTTTTTCTAGGAGGTTTGTGATCCTGTTAACATTTTGTATATTATATATATGGGAATTATGCTTTAAACTAACTTACTTCTGAAGTTAAAAAGAATTCTTGTTTGGCAGTGTCATCCTCATAAAAGTAGAGTGAAAAATCTGTATTCAGCTTTGAGAAAGAATGATGGAGCTGAACTTCTTTATCTGGTGTTTTTATCCTGTTAAGTTAGCTTGTTTCTGCCTCTCAGTCCTATCCCTAGAAACACTTGCCACATGATATTTGTCCTGTGTCAGACCTTTGACCAACTGGCCCTTCTCTGTCATGACAATTTAGAGGCAGTGTGGCTTATCTGGGCCAGTGGGGACTCCCTGTTGCTGTTTTTTCATCACTAGACATTCAGCAAGCCCCATTGCTCACTCCCCTACCTGAAATACCAGTGCAGTAAGAAATATTGGCCAGTTTCTTCATTTATGTCAAATTGATGATAAAGGTGTAGTAAGAGACATATTAGTAATGTTAAGATTGAGAAATTTAGAGTTTGGCAGACGTGTCTCATAGAATCTTTTAAAGTAAAAGTGATACACTCCTTTACAGAAAAGTTTTTTGGAATAACTAAAATTAGCTCTACCATACCCAACAGATACAAAGTAGACACATTATGAGTCAAATTTTAAAGTTAAAGAGCATCCATCTGTAATTGGGCTAATGCCAGTATGGGTTTTTTTTTTTTTTTTTTTTTTTGGCTGTGTATCATATCTCTAATACCTCTGAAGAACCAATCCTAAGCAGCTTAATTTTTTTAACAGCTTTATAGTTCACCATTAACTACAGAACTATAAAATAATTTCTGAAGTGTCAAGATAATTCTGTTAATTCTGATAAGCTGTGTTCTACTTGACTCTCTCTTTAGTGTAAAGTCAGCAACTTCCTAGACTAGTTACAAATATGGGAATTATTAACAATTATTTGAGTATAGAGAGATGAGAAAAAGACTGAAATCACCAAAGACTAGACTAATTCTACATCTGTTTGTAGCTGTAGGCATCTCTTCTGTTATTTCTTTGAAAATAGTGAGAGGACATCAGGCTTCTTTTTTCCTGTGGTTTTGTATGCTTATGTGGGATTAGGTAATAGTTTTCTGTGATATCCTTAAGCTTGGTCTGTTGCCTCTGTAACTTTAATTTCTGCTCATAGAAGTTGGAAACAGAGACTGCACTGCACTCTTACTAGAAGACTAGTTACTGTAAAATACTCTCTGTTCAAGGTGTTTGTATTACTCAAGGATCCCAAGACCCCTTTTTTGAGCTGTAACCTCCCAGCCCTGTTGAGTCACTGTTATCTTTTACAATCTGTGCATTTTGTCTAACCTGGGCTTTTTCAAAATGCTTTTTGATCTGCACTGCCATTTTTGTGTATTCCTGAGCAACTTTTATGATCCAGCGTGACTGAGCATTTGAGACCTAGGCTTGTGATTCTGTAAGACTTGTTTCTTCCTACTGGACAATTCCTCTCACTTTGATCGGTTATTTTCAGCTGCATGGGTGAAAGTACGGGATTCATTTGGGTTCCAGGAATTTCTAAGACTGGGAGATATCCCTCTTTTCAAAATCTCCACTCCCTTTCTTTCTCAGTATTTAAAAAATATGCATTGTAACTCTCTTTGAGGAGACACTTTCCTATTGAACCACAATAGCTCCCCTCCCCGCAAAACAAACCAACTTTTCACAATACATATACACTTACATCTTTCTCTTCCCTCTCTTCACTTGGTGCATATTTGGGTAAAATCTAAAAAAGGGGAAAAAGCGTGGTTGCAAGCAGGGAGAACCAGAGGACTGGGGCAGCAGAGAACATCAAACTTAACCCCTAAGGGTTGTCTCTGCAGAAGTAGGTCTAACTAGTCATTCAGACTGCTACTTAAATTTTCAGTGGCCAGAGTATATAGTGAATCTCTTTAGTATTGCTTACTCTTTCACAGGTAAAATCCCTCCCGTGCTGTCAGTCGTCTTGCCATATTCCAACCCTTTACTTCAAGGCCCTGTAGAATACCCGTTCCCCATCACTATATGCTTCCTGCTAAAGAAGGGATAGGAGATTAATTGGGGCGCCTGGGTGGCTCAGAGGGTTAAGCCGCTGCCTTCAGCTCAGGTCATGATCTCAGGGTCCTGGGATCGAGTCCCGCATCGGGTTCTCTGCTCAGCAGGGAGCCTGCTTCCCTCTCTCTCTCTCTCTCTGCCTGCCTCTCTACCTCCTTGTGATCTTTGCCTGTCAAATAAATAAATAAAATCTTTAAAAAAAAAAAAAAAAAAAAAAAGAAGGGATAGGAGAAGAAGCACTTAGCGCCTGGCAGTTAGGAGTTCGATTCTTAACTCCATTAGGTACTCATGCTGTGTGATCTTGACAGGTTTCTTCATTTTAAACCGTGGATAAGAAATACTTTAGAAAGGTGTTTGAGGTCAAATGACAGAATTTATATAATGTGACCTGTACTATACCTAATTTGCTCAATTAATAGTGGTAGTGATAGTTACATTTACTCAGCTTATACTAAAAAGACTCCCAGTGCAAAGTCATGTATTAAAACTGCCTTCACTTCATAACGAGAATAATGAGTGCTTGATAGATCTGAGGCACTGAACCTAAACACAGATAAATTCTTCAACATCCACTGAAATGTAGTATTAGAATCAGTATACTGTATTTGCTGCAGTGCTAATAATGAGCTAATTTGTTATATACTTTATGATTCATCAAGAGGTGGGTATGTTTTTCCCTACCCACGTCCTTTATCCCTAGGGCCTAGAATGGTACCTAATACACTGTGGGTGTGCTGCACCCCTGCAAAAAAAAAAAAAATCTGTTAAATGAATTTTTGTAGCCAGCACATTACCTGATTAAATAGGACTGTGTGGTGTGTAAGAAGCTTTAACAATGGGCATCTTGATACTCAAGCAATGTATATTGAGGATTTAGCTGTGTTAAAGTATTTTATAACTTATTATGTTAGAAGCATTTTCTTATACATGATTTAACCTTCACAGCAGCCCTATGAGGTGGCTATCTGCCTTGCTTGATAAATGAAGAACATCTCAGGTTTTACCGAGCTCCTCCCACTCTGAAGTCCAATGTGCTGTCTGCCCCCATTTCTCTCTAGGACGAGTGGAGGAGCCTCTTAGCTGATATAATTATTCTCAGCCTCACAGGGTCTCAGCTTCTTTCAGTGCTTGTGATTTTAAGAAGTATGTTTGCTATGAGGGTGGTAAGTTAGCTATTATATTTACAATGCAATTCGAAACCAGGTGGATAGGGAACCTACAACAAGTCTTATGGCTTAGGCTAAGATGAACCTCTGTCCTAAGTACTGAGGTAGATTTTTAGGGGTTCACAGAGAATCTGCTCAAAAGTCCCGTTTCACATACTGGTGCCAGTATGAACTTCTGGTGTGTCTTGGCCATTCACTAGCATGAGTTCTGCTAAATGGAAGTTCTCACAGTCCAGAGATCACAACTGGGATTATAACGATGCTGTAGGCTTTATTTTCCTATCTTCCCCAGCTGCTAGACCCACACTATCCAATGCAAATCTTTAGCCATTATCTTTCCAGTGGCTGGCTGCCTGCTGAAGCATTGAAGAAAAGTCATATCGAGTGGTGTTTCTACCATAAATTAGGAAAACAGTGCTCTCTGTTCTACCTAAGTGCTGCATTTACCTGTCTGCGTTATTGTGGCCTAATGTTTTGCATGGACAGTGGCTTGGTGCCTCAAAGGAATTGAGAGAAAGGGCTGCCAGGATATCTTCAGGCTTACTAGAAAATTCTGTCAGCATGAATTCAGTGGCTCAGCTACGTCCAGATTGTCAAGGAGGCCATTATGATAACCCAGCTCAACTATTTTACCTTTGGAGAATCCCGGTTCCTCACAAATAACTTTCATTTAACACAGTCATGTTCTGGCTTTTCCCTACCCCATCTCTAGACTAGCAGTTTGTTAACAGAGAGCTAGCTTGCAGGTAAAGGGATTGAGAGAAACTGACCAACATTTCCTGCAGTACCGTATATTTCAGGTGGATTTCTGGTCACTGATCTAACCTCTAATCAAATAAGCAAAGTTAGGCATAGTAGACTTGTGTTCCAGTGCTTCCATTGTTCAGAATGTTTCATGTGCCTTCATGCCCTGATACCAGGTTCCTGAGCAATAAATTTTTAGAAGCTGTTTTTCTTTGCTTTTGGCATTTTTGTCACTTCTCAAGCCCCTCCCCTCAGCTGTTTCTCATCTGTTTTACTGGACACTGTAGGAAAATGAAATGGCTCACAGTTTCATTGTTTTTAATTTGAAGACTCCAAATTCAGAAAAGTTTTGCTTCTCCACAAAATTGAAACACCTTTGTTAAAGTTCACACAGAATGTTAAGCTTGAGATTTTACTATGAAAAGCAGCATTGTTTTTCCACCAAATGCCCCATAAAACTATTATTTTTACATAAAGCAAATAGGCAAGCAGGGCTTGCAAGCAAGCACTGCAGTGCCATATGAATTTATATTGTTTTAAAATAAGTAACTTTGAAGATAAAATGAGATGAGTTATTATATTTCTTCTGCTGTTTCTCACCTCATGAATATTGAAACATTCTGGATCTTTGGACTTTTTGACTACGAGAGCATGAAGAAACATGGCCATTCTGGTAGTGATGTAAAGGGAGTCCAGGGCAAGCCTTCTGTTCACTGCCTGTGCCTTTCATCTCTTTTTAGCAGAATCTATTGCCTCCAAATGTTGACTGTCTGTAACAAGATGATACCTATTTTTTTTTTTTAATAAGAGTTTGTGATGAAAATCTGACCTTGGGAATGAAAGAAGTTACCTAAATATTTTTACTGTTGTCCCCCTTTAAAAATATCTGTGTTGCAGTGGGCATTATTTGCAAGCTGTGACCACTGGACAAAAATACCAGAAAGGTCGAAAAGACCTTTGGTTTGCCTTGTCTTTTCCTATGCAAATTTCCTCTGACTCACTCCTGTCTTCCATTGCCCCCTTTTCTAACACTCCTGCTAAGATGACTGAATAAAACTTATCTTGCCTTACTTTTAACTTGAAGTTTAAAGTCTCAAAAAATAAGTACATTCCATGTTTTTTCTTGAGATTACATTACTTAGCAGTCAGTCAACCTTTGTCATATCTAACTTTTAGGAGATTCTAATCATTTATAGGAGTTTGTTTTATCTGGTACATGAGCTTTACACAGATGCTTGTATTGACCATAGTTCTATTAAAATGAGTTAATTGTATGTTTTACGTTATTAGAAACAGAGTTAAGCAAATCCGGGAACTAGATCCTCTGTGAAGTAAATACCCATAGGATATGGCTACATGTTCATAATATATCTATGTTTATAAATTACATTAATAGGTTTTTTGTTTGTTTGTTTGTTTGTTTTGAGGGTTCACGTTTTATGAGTAAAATGGGGCAGTGAAATGAGATCCTGTGTCATGAACTTGTGGGCAGAGGTTAGAATGTGAAGCAATGCAAGTATCTGCTGTAGAGCTCACCTGGTCAGAAAATAAGTGTGTAGCACTTCAGCCTTTAGAACATTGCAGCCAGGGGAGAGAGCCACGGTTTGTTCTTTCATTGATCTGTTTTCTGTTGGGCATTATGCCTTTGGTTTCAGTTAATAGAATTCTGTCAATTAGAATATGAGGAATCCAAAAAGTGTCAGTGGTCTTGTATCCCATTTAAAAATATTTGCAGTGTATCACTTGGCCCACACAAACATACTCCCTTCCTTCTGTGACTGTTAGGATTATACTAGGAAGAAGTGTTGGATGGGCTCTCCTGCATCTAAGAGTTCTTACAAGGAAATGGCGAATCTGACTTAAATGGATTAGACAAAGAATTATCCCTTAGGAAATATTTGTATGTTATACATTATAAATAATTGTACCAATTTTGCTTAAAAGCCTAGGAGTTTAGAGGAGATATAAATTTGATGATCCATACTTGGATTTAGTTTCCTGTGACATCTTCTCAGATGGGGATATTTATCATTAATCACATGTTTGAATTCTTTTACTGCTCTGGGCCATCTAATCCAACTTTAAAATGTTAAGGCAAGTCAGATAACTGTAATTAGATAGTATTCTTTGTTGCCTTTTCTTTTTTTTTTTTTTTTAAAGGTAGATAAAACTTGAAATATTCCAATGTACTTCATTTTTGTAGTTGTAACAATTTTGTTTTAGGAAAGAAATAATGAGAGAATTTAAGGTGACATTTGAAGAGTTCTCATCAGTGGAGCAAAGTATGAGTTTATTTAGTTGTAAAAAAATTATATTCAGTATATTCTTAGTAAGTCTCAAGTTATTTACATGAAAGTGCCCAGTTTCTCTGAAGAACCTGACCAGCAATTCCTCTGTAAAGGAAAGTCGTTATTGCTCCTGGTCCCAGATTTGTGCTCTTTGTGCCCCGCCAAAGGCAAAAGTGCTATGTACCTATTTTGTGCCTCTGTAATGTTATACACATGCTTAATAAGATCCCAGATTCTATGTAGCAGTGGTTATGTATTTGTTTACTGAATGAATGCTTTCGTGCTCCTGCCCTACTTGTGCACAGAACGGCTCTGATGACTGTTTACTTAAGGAATCATTGTGCACGTAATTTAAGAAGAAAGCAACAAAACAAAGTTAAATCATGAAATCTTCTGGGAGTCTTATTAGTTCACTCAGATGCTGCTCTTCTTTTTATTTTTACTGTTTGGTAATTTGACAGGAACCCCTTGGTCAAATTGTATCTGTCTTTCTTTATTCCATTTTCCTATTAGAAAAGGTTGCGATGAAAGATCCTCCGGACTTATTGGACAGGCAGAAATGCCTGAACGCCTTGGCGTCTCTTCGACATGCCAAATGGTTTCAGGTTGGCTTTTTGTTATTATTTTATTGTTATTGTAGCCTTGTGCAGGTTTCATTTAGAACACCTGCCGCTTAATAATGGTTTCTGTGCACGTAATGTATAAAATGGGGTGCTTTCTACCTGGTAGCTTTATTGTAGGAGTAAATGAGTTAATTTAGGTAAGGTGCAGAGTATAGCTTCTACTACAGTTAATGATGTTTAATTATCATATAATCTTTTTTGGCTTAGTACTCTGAATTTCAAATGATGACTTATAAAATACAAATAGGGATAAGAAAAGATAAGATAGATGGTTGCCCAGAATGGGATTGCCATGAGGCTAGAAAAGCTCTTTCGTAATATGCTTCCTTTACTTTAAAATCTGCCTTTCTAGACTACAGTTCTTCTGCTTTTAATAACTTAATTTTTTGGTTTGCTTGACAACTGATGACTGAGTGGCTGATTAGTATTCACTTTAAAGAACGTATCCATGATCCGTGTACTTAAAAACCAGAAGATTGGTTTTTCAACAGGGATATTGGAATCATTTTGTTTGTTTTAGGCAAGGGCAAACGGATTAAAATCATGTGTAATTGTCCTCCGCATTCTGCGTGATTTGTGCAACAGAGTTCCCACATGGGCACCATTAAAAGGATGGGTAAGTACTTATGGTTAAAAGCAAATTCTGTAGCCGTAGTTAGAGGAAATTACATGTAGAAATTACATGTTACTGTAGAACGGCTGCATTCTGAGTTAGGTGTGCATTATCTTTTCTCTAGAAAAATAAGTACATCTTTTTAATATACTTTTTTTACACTTATAACCTGTCTCTTCTACCTCATTATATTCATATTGACCAAAAGGTTCTATACCTGTTAGAAGTGACTCTGTACTGATGGCTGATTACTATTCACCTACTGCCCGTGAAAGCCTCCTTGACTGGCACATTTCTCTTTCAGGGCTACTTCCATTTAAAATAAAAATTACCTGATATGCCAGGATATGGCTCCCATATCTCTTTTTCTTTCTCTTTGAGTATAGACCCTTAAATATAAGTTTGTTTTAGTAAGTAGAGTTGGGCAAATAGTACACTTAATACAATTGTGGATGTAGTTTATATATTGCAAAACTTATTTCATTTGGAAATTATTATGCTTGGCCCAGTCAAG
Source organism: Mustela nivalis (assembly GCF_964662115.1). NCBI lineage: Eukaryota > Metazoa > Chordata > Mammalia > Carnivora > Mustelidae > Mustela > Mustela nivalis. Next base: position 82,050,326 of record NC_139032.1, on the reverse strand, counting down.
ACCACAGTGAAGAATGTTATAAAACAAAGCTATAAAGGGTCATTTTAGATTAATCTAGCCATTATTTGGTATAGAACATGAGTTTTTAGTTTATTAGCTATAGACATTTGGTCTTTTGTTTATTCTAATAGTACTTGGGGCAGGCTGTCTGAAGTGAAGTTGTAGGTGGTTTGAGTGCTTCCTAGGTTAAGTAGGAGATAGGTGGGTTGGGTTTGAACATTGATTAGTTATTAGCTATTACTAACTTAGATGAAAGCTTGTTAAATATTTGTTAAATTAACTAAGTGATCACAGTTTCTTAATTGATCCTTTTAGGTTAACCAGAAACAAAGTTTTGGTAACAAAATGTCCTCTGAATATGTTATCTCAAAAATGATTGATTTAAAAACTGTGGCTGGAATGAAAGTTGATAATCAAGCAGGAGAAGTTTAACTGGGCCTTAGATATTAAATTGACTTTCACCTTTGTTGGCCTCCATTGTAGATAGAAATGTCAGCTCACATTTAACTGGAATCCTTTTAACACTTGGTGCATGTACTAATTTGTAATTTAATATCTTCTAGCCACTAGAGCTTATATGTGAAAAGTCTATAGGTACTTGTAATAGACCTTTGGGCGCTGGGGAGGCCTTGAGACGAGTAATGGAGTGTTTGGCATCTGGAATACTACTTCCTGGTAAGGGTTTCAAACTCTGGAGGCAGAAGAATCAGAAACATTTCATTTTAGTTTATTTTTTTTAAATATGTGCTAAATTTGTCCTCTGCACAGGAAAATGATGTGTAGGTGGTGTTTTGCTTGGAATGTTAGTAACTAGAGTGTTTGAATGTAAGAAAAGTGCTATAAAACTCCTTCAATAACTGTAATTTATGTTTTATATGTACTAACATAAAAGGTACTAATAAGATATTGTGTCTGCTATGAATTTGCTTTACCTAGAGCTCTGAATTTGACAATATAGATGTTTGGTTAAAGTGTTTGAAGTTCATTCTGTTTGCGGTCTGGTGTTTAATTTTGAAAAATTAAATTTGGTCTTATTTTACATACATAATCCCTTTAAAGATCTGGGATGGTTCATCATGCTGTTTCTAAATTCTCAGAGTAAGACCCAATTTTGTCCTTAGATATGCAAGTGATTTCCAGTAAAATAAGGACATTTAAGTGTTAACATATTGAAAATGAGTGTCCTTTTTATTCCATTTAATTGAGCAGACTTTTAACCTAGTTCCTCAGTTTTTTTTTTTCTTTTTCTCACCATTCTTTTTTCTCTTTTGTGTTAGTTATGGAATTCTAAACTCAGTTCTAAGTGGTGCTTGTGTCTTTCTTTTGCCTTTGCCAAAGGGGGTCCTGGTCTACATGATCCTTGTGAGCGAGACCCAACAGATGCTCTCAGCTATATGACCGTCCAGCAAAAGGAAGATATTACCCACAGTGCACAGGTAGAAGATGGGGCATGTCACAGTGATCTGTTAGAGTGAGAGATCATAATTTTATTTTCTGAATCATTTAAACACTTTTTTCTTGGCTGTTATTAGGGCTTTTGTCATCATAAGGATAACATTTAATGAGTGTCTTTTTAGTTATGTGTACTAAAGACTTTATGAATGGCCACTGAAATTTGAATAAATATAATCTTTTGTCTTTAGCATGCACTCAGACTATCAGCCTTTGGCCAGATTTATAAAGTGCTGGAGATGGACCCCCTTCCATCTAGTAAGCCTTTTCAGAAATATTCCTGGTCAGTTACTGATAAAGAAGGTGAGTGTTTTATTGGGAGTGGGTGTGGGCAGTGGTGGAAATGGTCATGGACTGCATCTGTTGTTAGAGTGGAGGGAACTTTATTGTTAATCCAAGTCGTGTATTGCTTTTCTTGCGGACTTTCTTTGCTTTTCTCCCATCTAACATCTAAGAGCTTTTCTCCCATCTAACAGCTTAATACAATTTATTCTTAGTAGTGACAAACTCACTTAGCTATGTTGCCCAGATTCAGGTCTCTCCAGTTTATGTTGGTTGAAGGGGAAAAGATGAGCCATAAGCCGAGAGAAGATGTTATCATGGTCCCTGACCAGTTAGATCTTTGTCATGCTTGAAAGTGTTATGTAACTAAGAAAGAGAAAGATCTAGAAGAGGAGAAAATTATACTGGAAAATTCAGGACTATTCCATTTGACCTAGTCTGTCTGAACTCGCAGTTTCAACAGAGTATCATAGGCCTTGGGGTCTGTATGACCTTGGTTGGTTCCAATCAAAGCTCTACTACTTACTAGGTTTAGGCCTTGAGCAATGGGTTCATCTCTCTCTGGGGATATTACCCCCACTTCATTGGCTGATGTCACATTAAAATGCCCAACTCAGTGCCTGGACTACAGTAGATACTGAGACGTGAATCACTTACTCACCTCATTGTGCACAATACACGTCCCCTTACCCTTCCCTTATTCTTGTTAGAAAGTGGGATGTTTAACACAAGTTACTCTTTACCTGGGACTCAGCCCATCTCCCATAGTAGATATTATTCTAATAATTTTTATATGACAAAAGTAGTGCAGTGGCTTACTCTATCTATTTAGGCAACAGAATTCTGGTGGGTTGTAAGTTAAAATACTTTCCAGGGAGTCCACAAAACCAAAACTGTTTCTTGATAATACTAAGTCTTCTTCCTCTTTTTTTTTTGTCTTTTCCATTCTTTGTCTCATGAGTGTGCACAAGTTTCTAGAGGCTGCATGTGACGTGTGATAGCATCATCACTCTGGCGAATGGAATGCTTTTTTGTGTAATCCTATGTTGAAATTGTTTTAATTTTGAATGTGCTAAATATTGATAGATATTACCCAAAAAACAAAACTCTTCGAGTGTTCAGTAATTTTTTAAGAGGATAAAATGATCCTGAGATTAAGAATTTGAGAATCACTGTCTAATGCTGTAAACTTCTCAGGGGTAATGAATTCTCCAGATGCTACTATGTAGCTTAAAAACCTATGCTCAGTAAGTATTTGTGGAATAAAAGCTACTTTCTTCCAGAGGGTGCTCACACAGCAGCAAAGATTTTTTTTTTTTTGGCGTGGTGGGGGGCGGGGATGGAGGGGGCAAAGATTTTTTTGAAAATGATACACATAGCCATGTGACATTAAGCACTGTCTGTGATTGAGTAAAATTTTCAAATATTTTTAGAGATTCTTGTGATTGGTGTAGAAAATTTTGTTTGAATCATTGAGTTCATAATAGCTCTTTTGGTTTTGTGTTTTTTCATTCATTAGATAGTAAAAATATATCTACTGTTGCGTGGCTTAGGTTTTTTTTTTGTTGTTGTTTTGTTTTAACTTTAAAGGTCTTTTTCAAAAGTTAGGAAACTGCTGATCTGTCAGTTTATAGCTTAAAATAGAACCAGACTGTCAGTGTTTGTATTCAAGCAGTATCAACTACTGAAAGCCATGAGCTGGGCAAGTCACTGACCACTCTTGCCTTAGCTATAGGAGGAGGGGACCATGTCCATTGCCTCCAAACTTTATGGCATTGTTCCTTATATCTTCATGTTTTTAGTATCTCGCTTCCTAACATTGGCATTTAAACTTTATTCTTGTAATTCTTGGTGATTTCACTATGCACTCAAATGATTTTTTTTCCTAAAATTTTGACTTCTTAGTTCCCTGATTTCCTCTTCGACAAATATGTTGTCTTCTATCCTACCTCAGTTACTCATACTGTGGACATACCCTAGACCTGTCCTCAGTAACTCTACCCTCTCCATAATCTTATTTTTAAAAATACCACTTCTAACTGCCTCTTGTCATCATCATTCTCTCTAGAACCCTTACTCCAGTTCTCGAGCCTTCCTGCTGATTCTGTTACCTTTTCATAGTTTCTCAACTTCCTTGTGTTCCCTCTTCTGTCCCTTCTCTGCTTATATTCCATGGTCCATCATTAAGATGACTTCCTAGCACATGCGTTCACTTTCTCGATCTTCTCTTCCTGGCACAGTTCTGACTCTGGGGAAATCTAACTCTTTGCCTGGACCAGGATGTTGAACATTGTTGGAGGAAAAATACAGTCCTGAAAATCAGGAAGATGGGGGAAAGCCAACAAAGCTGAGGAAATGGCATCCACCTGCAATATTGCTTTGAGCTTTTTTATATGTGCCTCTTGGGGTGTATATCCAGGATTTACTATAGGCTAGCATATGGTTTAATAAATAGTATATATATATATATATATATATATATATATATATATATATATATATATATTTATTTATTTTATCCCTTGACCAGCAGTGTGTGAAAATTCCTGGTGCCCTATATCCTCAGCAGCATTTAACATTGTCATACCCTTTTTCTGACATGAAATACTACTACTCATTTGACTTCTAGGTCATTATTTTCTCTTGGTTTTGTTTGTTTGTTTGTTTGTTTTTAGCCACAGAACCATTTCCTCAGCTTTGTTGGCTTTCCCCCATCTTCCTGATTTCTGAATATTTGAGTGTCGCAGAGTGCAGTCCTCAGAGTATTTATCTTTATTTACACCTGATTTTCAGGTGACCTCATCTAGTCCCTTGTCATGAAATATATATGTATCTCTACTACCAGCCGTAGCCACCAGCCTCTGACTGTAGACCCAGATATCCAGAGGCCTCTGCAGTATCTCCACATGGATGTCCAAGAGATATCTCATAGGTGTCTAAAATCAAAATTCCTGTCCTTAACCCTGCCTCTGATCTGCTCTTTCCATAATTATCCCTGTCCCATTCATTAGAAACTGTGTGCTTAGGTCAGACACCTTCCCCCTTGAATCCTCTTTTTCACTCTGTCCAGATCAGTGGCAAATCCTTTCTATTTTCCTATTTTCAAAATATGTCCAGAATTCAGCTGTTTCTTTAGCTCCTTCACTGCTCGTCATCATCTCTTTCCGAATTATTGCAATTATCTTTCCTATCTGGTCTTCCATCTTCTGCCCTTGCCCTTGTTGTCTGTTCTCAGCAAAGCTGTAGGTCTTTTTTTTTTTTTCCCCCTTCTTAACATTTTATCTGGAAATAATTACAGATTCACAGGAGTTTGCAGACGGTACAGAGAGGTCACCATGTTCCCGTCACCCAGTTTTTCCCAGGTTATATCTTATGTGACTAGAGTACACTATCAAAACCAAGAAATTGATACTGATATATTTTATGCATTTTTATCACATGTGTAGATTTGTGTAATAAGCGTCACAGTCAAGATGCAGAACTATTTCACTACCACCCTGATCTTTCTCATTTTGCTTCCTTGTAGCCACACTCAACTCCTCTCCTTCACCTGTCCCCAAGCCCTGGAGACCATGCATTTTTCTCAATCTCTATGATTTTGTTATTTCAAAGATTTTATATAAATGAAGTTATACCACATGTGATCTTTTGAGAGTGCTGCATGCCCACCCCCACCCCAGCCCCAGCCTAATTTCCTTGTAGTCCATCCAGGTTATTGTGTGTATTAGTTAATTCCTTTTTATTCTTCAGTAGTATTCTATGACATGGATGAGCCAGAGTTCGTTTAACCACACACCTGTTTTGGACATCTTGTTTGCATCCAGTTTTGGGCTGTTACAAATAAAGCTGCTACAAACGATCTCTTGTAGATTTTTGTGAACAGTTCACAAAAACATAATTTTTGTTTCTTAGATTGGCCAGCAGTTTTCCTTTGTTGTAATGTTTTGTCAAGTTTTGGCTCTAAGATTATGCTGGCCTATAAAGTGAACTGGAAAGTGTCCATTCTTTTTCTATTCCTTGGAGGAATTTGTTGAAAATCTATGTTATTTATTCCTTAAATGTTTAGAATTTATCATTTGTGAGAAGGTTTTATTTTTATTTTTTTAAAAGATTGTATTTATTTGACAGACAGAGATCACAAATAGGCAGAGAGGCAGGCAGAGAGAGAGAGAGGGAAGCAGGCTCCCCACTGAGCAGAGAGCCCGATGATGGGTTTGATCCCAGGACCCTGGGATCATGACCTGAGCCAAAGGCAGAGGCTTTAACCCACTGAGCCACCCATGCACCCCTGTGGGTAGGTTTTAAATTATGCATCTAGTTTCCTTAATAAGGAAAGGGCTGTTACCTTCTTCACAGAATTTTGGTAAATTTTGTTTTTCTAGGAATTTGTCCATTCTACCCAAATTTAAAGTTTATAATATAGTTTATATGATTTTATTTTTTTTTATTGTCTGCAGTATCTTTAGTGATGTGCTCTTGTGTACATTTTATACCTCCTCTCTTTCCTGATCACACTCACTAGAGGTTTATCAGTTTTATCTTAAAAAAAAAAAAAATCAACTTTGGGGATGCCTGGGTAGCTCATTTGGTTGAGCATCTGACTCCTGGTTTGGGCTCAGGTCGTGATCTCGAGGTTGTGAGATCAAGCCCCAGTCAGTCTCTGTGCTCAGCAGGGTTTCTGCTTGAGATTCTCTCCCTCTCCCTCTGTCCACCCCTCCTTCCGCCCCTCCCTCTGCTTGCACTCGTATACTCTCTCTAAAATAGATAAATAAATCTTTTTAAAAAATCAGCTTTGGCTTTGTTGGTTATCTTCTGGTATATGCTTAAATTCTATTTCATTCATCTGTGCTCTTATCCTTTGATTTTCCTCACTACCTTCTTTGTTTTTTGTTTGTTTGTTTGTTTTGTTTTGTTTTCTCTAGCTTTTTGAGATAGCTGAATACATTATTAATCTCTTGGTCTTTCATTATATGTACTACTAAGGCCATAAATTTTCCATTATAAGTCCAGATTTATGTGCATTACACTCTTTTTTTTTTTTTTTAAGATTTATTTTAGAATGTAGGGGGAGGGGCAAAGGAAGAGGGGGAGAGAATCTGAAGCAGACTGAGCGCAGAGCAGATGGAGGGCTTGATCTCAAGAATGAGATGTTGACCTGAGCTGAAACCAAAAGTTGGATGCTTAACTGATGGAGCCACCCAGGCACCCCGTGTTACACTCATTTAAAAAAAAGATTATTTATTTATTATAATATTATTAAAATAAATTATATTTATAATTCATTATAATTATTATATAATACGATATAATAATTATTATGTTTATTATAATATATAATTTATTATATATTTATAATTTATTATAATATTATTTATTATTTAAAGAGAGTGAGGGCAAGAGGGAGCACAGAGGGAGAAGGAGAAGCGGACTCCCTACTGAGCATGGATCCTGATGTGGGGCTCCATCCCAGGACCCCAAGATTATGACCTGAGCCAAGGGCAGATGCCCCACTGACTGAGCCATCCACATGCCCCTACACTCCTTTGACATGAGTATTTTCTTTTTTCTTTTTTTTTTTTTTTTAAGATTTTATTTATTTATCAGAGAGAGATGGGGGGTAGAGAGCAAGCACAGGCAGACAGAATGGCAGGCAGATTCAGAGGGAGAAGCAGGCTTCCTGCTGAGCAAGGAGCCCGATGTGGGACTCGATCCCAGGACGCTGGGATCATGACCTGAGCTGAAGGCAGCTGCTTAACCAACTGAGCCACTCAAGCGTCCCAACATGAGTATTTTCATTCTTAGTTAAAACTATTTTTTGTTTTCCCTTGTTATCAGCTCTTTGACACATGAGCCATTTAGATGCCATCGTTTCATTTCCAGACAAATGAGGATTTTCAAGTTATCTCTTTTTGTGTACTTGCTTATTCTGCCACCTGAGAACATACTTTTTATGATTTCTGTCCTTTGATATTTCTCTCTCTCTCTTTTTTTTAAAAGATTTTACTTATTTATTAGAGCGTGCAGCAGAGGGAGAGGGAGAAGCAGGCTTCATGCCGAGCAGGGAGCCCAATGAGGGGCTTGATCTCAGGACCCTGGGATCATTTACCTAAGCCAAAGACAGATGCTTAATGACTGAGCCACCCAGGTGCCCCTAATCATTCTTCTTCATAAAGTGCGTTTTTGAGAACTCAATCATTTCGGTCCCTTTTGGGTCTGTTTCTGTTGTCTGCTCTGTCCCTTGATTTTTGATCACATTATCTTGTCTTCTCATTTACTTAGTTATTGTGAGTGCTGAAGACTTTAAATGAGCAGTTGTAGAGAATTTAAAAGCTAGAATAACGATATTTTGGAGGATTTACATTTGTTTCTGGGTGATGGCTAGTGGAATTGGTGATCCTGGATCATTTGAATGAAATTAGGGATTAAGATGGGCTTGAGTCCATGTGTGATGCAGACTATTTTCTATTTTATTTACTTCTAGTGTATGATATTGCAGAGGCCCAGTCCCCAGTGTGGGGGATTCAGCGGGCCTTCTTTGCTTGGTGAACTTCAGTTTTTGACCCCTGTGTCCTGAGTGCCTGCTGAAAGTTACTTGGTCCAGTTCCTATTAGTGGCTTCTTCTGGATTTGGAGAATGCACCTAGGGGAAATACGGCCTCTAGAGCCCAGTTTCCTTTATCTTGCAGATCTTGACTGCACAGTTCTTTAGTGTCCAGGAGTAGAGCTTTTTTTTCTTCTACATTTTGTAGGAATTTCTTTTTTGTTTTTCCCAGGAAGGCTTTTTTTTTTTTTTTTTTAAAGATTTATTCATTTGAAAGATCACAAGTAGGCAGAGAGGCAGGCAGAGAGAGAGGAGGAAGCAGGCTCCCCCCTGTGCAGAGAGCCCTATGTGGGGCTCGATCCCAGGACCCTGAGATCATGACCTGAGCTGAAGGCAGAGGCTTTAACCCACTGAGCCACCCAGGCGCCTCCCAGGAAGGCTTTTTGAATTTACTTACTTCTCATACTGGTAAGTGGAACTTAAGTATTTTGTAAAAGTTCCTTTAGTGAATTGGTGGTAGCTAGGTTGATCGTTACTGCCCCTCCTTGTCTTCTGTAATCGTCCCCTTCTTTTTTAGGCTACTCCAACCACTCAGTCCTTTATGGTATTTTTCAGTATGTTCCTATCTTAACACCTTTGTATTTGCTGTTTTCTTTGCCTGGGGTTCTTCCCCAAATTGCTGAATGGCTTACTGTTATTTTCAATAGGTCTTCATCAGAGGGTCACCGTATCAGTGATGAGCACCACGTACAAAATAGCAACACCTCCACCCCATCAAGTCTCATATTTTTCTCCCATTTGCTGTCCATCGTATGACATGGAGTTAGTTTCCACCTCTGTGCCTAAACTCCAGGAGACATTGTTTTGTTCTGTTACATGTCCAGCACCTAAAATTGTCCTCAGTTAGGGGCATCTAAGTGGCTTAGTCAGTTCAGTATCTGACTCTCAATTTCGACTCAGGTCATGAGGTCCGGGTCATGAGATCAAGCCCCCTTGTCAGGCTCTGCGCTGGGAGTGGAACTTGCTTAAGATTCTCTCTGCGCCCCCCCCCCTTCTTTAAAAAGGAAAAAAGAAAGGAAATGCTCAATTAATATTTATTGTTGAATGAATATAAGAATGAAATTATGATTAAAGCATGGGCTTCATAGGTCCTTGTGAGGATTAAATAAGTTAATCCATTTAAGTGACGACATTTACAGTTAAGGTATTAAGCACAGTGCCAGGCATATGGTAAGTTCATATATTATTTTTCTTTCTTTTTTTTTTTTTTTAATTTACTTTAATTTTTTTTTCCAGTGTTCCAAAATGCATTGTTTATGCACCATATCCAATGCTCCATGCAATATATGCCCTCCTTAATATCCACCACCGGGCTTACCCGTACATACTATTTTTCTAAACTGTTGCCTCTCAAATGATCACTTCTCATTTCTAGACATTATAGAGACTGAACACTTCTTGGCTTTTTGTAAAGCAAGCCTATTTTTTTGCTCACATTACTATTATGATTAACACCAGGTTTTACAACCCTGGGGCTGGGATGGTAGAATGAAGCTTATTAATCTGTGGAACTCTCTTTATGTAGCTGCAGGATTTAGAGAATAGATCTGTGTGTTTAAGCCAGTTTGTGATTTCCAGGCAATCAGGAAGCCGCTTTTAATGTAGCTTAATGAGTAAGAGTGATCGAATAGACATCATTCCTTTTTTAACTTTTATCTCATAAGAACTCCATTCTGGGAGACTGGCATGCTCACAGTTTTATGTAACACAAGTGAAATATGATACTAAGCAGTTACAAGCAAATATTGTTCTTATTGAGGAGAACATCAAGATTGATTGACCCTGAGTGATAAGTATTGACTCAAGCAAATGCTGGGTCAGTGTTTACCACAAGGGACAGTAAATCTTGATGATCAGAGAATATATAGTTAATCTCAGTATAATTACAGAGTTTCACTAGAAGTATCTGGAAATCTTGTGGAATGAATCTCTTGAGTATAACTTACCTTTTGGAAAAATCCAGCAACGACCTTTTAAGTTGAAGACACAGAGTTCTTTAAAGTCCTTACACATACTGATGAGCTTTTCCTTGATTGTTTTGAACTTCGGCAGCCAGTTTCCTCCCTTATGCCTGACAGTGTGATCAGCTAGCTGCTTTGTTCAAGAAATTGGTAATGAGTTCAGTTAGTTTTCTTTTCCACACCCATTATATCATTTATAAGTCCTCATGTTAGTTTATAAAATAAAAGAGAAGGAGCAAGTATCTTTGATGTTCACCAAGTGTAGTGGAAATACAATCTCTGTATTTGACGTAGGCAATGGCACAAGACTGCATGTCACACTGTTCTATACTTTCTTTCTTTTTTTTTTGACACTTTCTGATAACTTAGAAATTGTTTTAAAAGGTTGAGATGAGAGGAAAGTTGAAGATGGACTGTAAATAAAATCTTTTTTTTTGAAGTTTTTATTTTAATTCTAGTTAGTTAATTTACAGTGTTATATTTTAGGTATAAAATATAATGATTCAGCAGTTCTATACATTACCTGGTACTTGTCATGGCAAGTGCACTCCTTAGTCCCCTTCATCCGTTTACTCAACCCTCACCCCACCTCCCTCTGTTAACCATCACTTTGTTCTCTATAATTAATAGTCTGTTTCTTAATCTCTCTCTCTCTCTCTCTCCTTTTCCCCCTTTGCTCATTTGTTTTGTTTCTTAAATTCCATGTGTGAATGAAATCACATGGTGTTTGCTTTTTCTGACTGACTTATCGCGCTTAGCATTATACTTTCTAGCTCTACCCGTGTCATTGCAAATGACAAGATTTCATTCTTTTTTTTAATGACTGAATAATATTCCAGGGTGTGTGTGTATATAAAATAAAGAATGAGATATATACTGTATGTTTATCTTCACACACACACACACACACACACCACATCTTTACCCATTTATCTGTTGGTGGACACTTGGGTTGCTTCCATGTCTTTTAGCTGTTGTGAATCAGGCTGCTGTAAACATCAGGGTGCTTCTATCCCTTTGAATTAGTGTTTTTGTATTCTTTGGGTAACCTGGTAGCATGATTGCTGGATCAGAGAGTAGTTTTATATTTATAACTTTTTGAAGAACCTCCATACTGTTTTCCGTGGTGGCTGCATGAGTTTGCATTCCCACCAGTGGTGCAGAGGGTTCCTTTTTCTCCACATCCTCACCAACACTTGTTGTTTCTTGTGTTTTTTTATTTTAGCCATACTGTATGGTGGTAGCTCATCGTAGCTTTGATTTGCATTTCCCCAGTGACTGGTGCTATTGAGCATCTTTTCATGTGTTTGTTAGCCATCTGTATGTGTTCTTTGGAGAAATGTCTTCTGTCCACTGTTGGTTTTTGTTTTTTTGTTTTTTTAATTTTTATTTATTTATTTATTTATTTTTAAAGATTTTATTTATTTATTTGACAGAGATCACAAGTAGGCAGATAGGCAGGCAGAGAGAGAAGGGAAGAAGCAGGCTCTCTGCGAGAGCCCTATGTAGGGCTCGATCCCAGAACCCTCAGATCATGACCTGAGCCGAAGGCAGAGGCTTTAACCCACCGAGCCACCCAGGTGCCCCTGTTTTTTTATTTTTTAAGAGTAATCTCTACACCCACTGTGGCGCTTGAACTCACAGCTCTGAGATTGAGTCACATTCTCCACGGACTGAACCAATCAGGCAGCCCTGTCCATTTTTAAATTGGATTGTTTGGTTTTGGAGTGTTGAATTGTGTTAATTCTTTATATATTTTCAATACTAACCCTTTATTGGATAGGTCATTTGCAAATATCTTCTCCCATTCCATAGGTTGCCTTTTAGTTTTGTTGTTTCTTTTGCTGTGCAGAAGCTTTTTATTTTAATGTAATCCCAATAGTTCATTTTTGTTTTTGTTTCCCTTGTCTCAGAAGACATATCTAGGAGAAAGTTGCTGTGGCCAGTGTCAAAGAGGTTATTGTCTGTGTTCTCTTCTAGGGTTTTATGGTTTAAGGTCTCACATTTATGTCTTTAATCCATTTTGAATTTTGTTTTTATGTATCGTGTAAAAAAGTGGTCCAGTTTCTTTTTTCTGGTGTCGGTTTTCCCAACACGATTTGTTGAAGAAACTGTCCTTTTCCCATTCTGTATTCTTTCCTGCTTTGTTGAAGATTAATTGAGCATATAGGTGTAGGTTTATTTCTGGGTTTTCTTTCAATTTTGTTCCATTGATCTGTGTGTTTATTTTTGTGCCAGTACCACATTACTTTGATTATGTAAATAAAATCTTGAGTAGGATTTGAGTAGGCAGACAAAAGGATGGTTTGTAGTATGAGAATTAGAGTCCCCAAAGAATAAGATGTTAATATGTGGACTTAAAAATTTATACAAATAATAAATTACAGACATATCTGAAAAGACATAAATAAAAATAAGTCCTTTCCCCGAGATAACTGCCTTTAACATTTTGATATATATCTTTCTAGATTTTTTCCTGTTCATGCATATACAGGTGTAAAAAATCCAAAGATATTTGTGCAAATGTTTATCAGTACATGTGAATAAATAGGAAAATAAATACTGATATAAAGGGATAGTATTAAATTATTTCATAGAGATTTCATTTAAGAATTTTTGCTATTATCTGGGCAGCTCAGTGGGTTAAGCCGCTGCCTTCGGCTCAGGTCATGAACTCCGAGTCCTGGGATCGAGCCCTGCATCAGGCTCTCTGCTCAGCAGGGAGCCTGCTTCCTCCTCTCTCTCTGCCTGCCTCTCTGCCTGCTTGTGATCTCTCTCAATAAATCTCTCTCAAATAAATAAATAAAATCTTTTTAAAAAAAAAGAATTTTTGCTATTATAAAATTATATATGTGGTAATTTATCAGTGAAAATACTGTGGTGTTTGTTTATTCCTAAGATTTTCCTTCCTGAACATATTAGCTACATTTGGCAGAGTAAGTACACACATTGTTTTGACTGATAATCTCTCATAATTTTTTTAGGTGCTGGGTCTTCAGCTCTGAAGAGGCCATTTGAAGATGGATTAGGGGATGATAAAGATCCCAATAAGAAGATGAAACGAAACTTACGGAAAAGTACATAAAACCTTTCTTCTTAGAGAAGTGAAAAGATCTGTAGTCTCAGATAGAAAGATAAAAATTACAAAGTGACAAATTTGATTTGAATTGGAGTTTTAAGAGTATATCTTACCTGAGAGATTGATGATTAGATAACTTTATTTTCTTTTCAGGCTTCATTGCTTCAGATATATTAGTATTGACAAACGAAAATTGATGCTATAGTAGTTCATATCACCTTGTACAATGAAATGTTAGTATAATTAACGTGATTTTACAATTACTTATGAAGTGAAAATAATTTATGTATGTGTTTTCAAATTCTTGTTTTTTAAAGCCTGGTGAATTTGTAGTGGTCACTTAGAATCTACAGATGCAAAGATTAAAATCAAAATGGTTTAATTTCTTACCTTATTTTTGTTTTGTTTTAAACAGTTCTGGATAGTAAAGCAATAGACCTTATGAACGCACTAATGAGACTAAATCAGATCAGGCCTGGGCTTCAGTATAAGCTCTTGTCTCAGTCTGGCCCTGTCCACGCCCCAGTCTTCACAATGTCTGTAGATGTGGACGGTACAACATACGAAGCCTCAGGACCATCCAAGAAAACAGCAAAACTTCATGTAGCAGTGAAGGTACAGTATTGCTTTTATTTAGCAGGGTTTTGTTATCTTCTGTTGTAAATAAGGTGCTTACTTTTCGAAAATAACAGAATTTTTAAAGATTTTAATGATAATGATTTGAAGATTTTTGTCACCTCTAGATTATAAAAATTTTTTTTGGTTATGAAATAATATGTATTGATTATATAGAATTTGGGAAATGCAGAGAAAAGTAAAGACAAAAACCATGGGGCAGATCATTAATATTTACATATAGGATGTTTGTTTAGGTTGAGCTGACAGTGTATATAATTTATCCTCTGATTTTTTTTTTTTCATTTACTGTGACATCAGTGTTTTCTCATATTATTAGAATCTTCACAAATAATTTTTAATGGCTGTATGATTAATGTGATATGGATATACTATTATTTGTTTAGACATTTTACTATTCATTGAATATTTTGCTGTTTGCAGACTTTTCTGGTCGTAAATAAATTTAATTATTATCTTCATGCATTTGGTGCTTTTACTGTATTTCAGAGTATTTCTATAGGAAATGCAGTCCCAGATTAAACCAGCCAATCATGGTTGTTTATAGGTTTGTAGAAAGTCCCTAAATCCTGGAATTTTTAGTATACTTGCTCTCTTACAGACAGATATAGAAATGTCAAAGATCAATTTTAATTTAAGAAAAGTTCTGTTATGTAACAGTATAGCACAAGATAGAATTGGTCTGTTTTCATGATCATTCCATTTTATAAGGATTATTAACATAGATGTAAACATTATCCTAGATTCTAAGGATACAGTAGTGAATAAAACAAACCCCTTGGCCTCCTAGAGCCTGCATTCTAGTGTGGAAAGGATTGGAGACAGACAACAAATATACAAATGAATAAATGATAAGGCAGGTAGTAATAAGTGCACAGTGTAGGAAAATAATAACTAATCTGTAAACATATAAAACAACATACTATTTATGTTGTGTCTTGTTTATAAAAGGGGCGCTTCAAGTATGATGAAATAGTATGAGTTTAAAATGAGGCAGAAAAAATGAATCCAGGAATAAAGCTAAAAATACAGTTCAATAACTTAGCTGTAATGTATGCTGAGACTGAGTCACAAATTCAAATCTCAGTTCTCTAGGATCTGACTCAAAAAGCTTGTGAAATATCCCTTCACAGTGGCATAAGAACAGACATAGGAATAGTTGATTATAAGAATCATAGTTGTTTTGGTGTAGAGGTCAAGTGGGTTTTCTCCTTGAGTGGGTCTTCATAAAAGAGGATTGCAGTGACATCCTTTAACATCATATGTGATGCAGTGACAATTTGTGGGTTATTGCCTTTAATGTAAGCTGGTGGCCTCACATCAACTTGCAACTCAGTAAAATTTGGGAACTAAGAATAGCAGATTTTGTAATATGACAGGACTTAGATGCTATTTGTTCTCATAACTACTATTAACATTTTGGCATGTATTTTTTCCAAGCACCCCCACCTTTTTTAATCTGCAGTTCCAAAACCCAGAATGCGCTGAAAATGAAAAATAATTTCCGAGGTTTGATGAAAACTCACTTGATGGGAAAATCTGACCTGAATTGATGTAGAACTACTTTTAGTCTTCATTATTCCATTTAGTGTGAATATTTTATATGTTCCTTTGCACAAACATGGGATAGCATCTGAACTATATATATTATCTATATATTATATATATGTATATATACACACATACATACACACACACACATATGTCAGGCATATATGTATATTGCCAACTTGCCATTTATATACAAGTTTCAAGTTCTCTTTTACAAATGAATTTGAGAGTGTTTTATATCTAATATGTGTTTATCAAAGTAGATCCTGCTAGATAAAAATCCTTAGATTTCTTACTACTAAGTAAGCTTGGTAGGAGTCTGTACCTGTCATGACAAATCATACCGGAGAATCAAATGAAAACAAAATATGAAAAAGTGGTTCCTGTCATAGGAGCCTGGCCCGCCAGCTGCAGACACCCTGAAGTGATGGAGATCTGTTGCCAATCTTTGATTTCCTCTTCCAGTGTTTCTTTCCAATAGTCCCTCACAAAGAACATAATCAGCCATATTCCATGAAAAGAATCGTAGTCATTGTGGAGAAAAGGTCAGCTAGAAGAGGGCAGGGAGTGGAGGCTCCTTGGGAGAGGTTCCTGCAGCCCTCAGCTCTCCACCATCCAGGAACTCTAGGACTTTCTTTTGAGTGGAGAGCCATAGAGTACAGTTTGTTTTCATTTCACTTTTGTCCTGTAGTCTTTGAGGTTATCAGCTTTCCCAGCCTTAACCACCTTCTAGGGGGGAAAAAGAGGTATTGTTAACTGATTTCCCAGTCACCTTGTTTCCAGGAATAATCTTGTGATTTTTCAGCCCAATTGATTTATTAGATTTGATTTTTTCACCGGACACGTGAAGCTCACTTTATTCATGTATCAATTTTTTGACTTCAGTATTGATTCCAAGCAAACTTCGGTTTTAGAGGTCTGAGAACTCATTACTTTTATTATTTATTTTTTATTTTTTATTTTTTTTTTAAAGATTTTATTTATTTATTTGACGGAGAGAGATCACAAGCAGACAGAGAAGCAGGCAGAGAGAGAGATAGAGGGAAGCAGGCTCCCCGCTGAGCAGAGAGCCCGATGCGGGACTCGATCCCAGGACCCCGAGATCATGACCTGAGCCGAAGGCAGCGGCTTAATCCACTGAGCCACCCAGGCGCCCCATTATTATTTTTTTAAACGTTTGTAGCATATACTAGCTAATAATAGAAAAATGATGTAATTTGACATTTTTTGTTAGTCGGTCAGTATTGCAAATACACTGTATTCCTTGAGATTATCCATCAGTTTTATAAATTATAGTGTAGTCAAGTATGTTGCTACAATAACAAATAAATGAATATGATATGTGAGAAAAGCACAGGGAGAAGTGGTGTTAAGTAAGTCACCTTAAACTAATTGTAACTGTCTATGTTAAATTTGGAAAAGCTGCATGTCTTTCGTTTTTATTGGAATAAACAAATCAAATTTATTTGTGACTCTTGACTTTTAGCCTGTATTAGCTAGTGTTCATTCCAAACTGATAACTGTTCTTTCAGAGATGGGATTTTTCAGGGAGAGCATATTTATAGGACTCATACAGTGGAGGTGTTTTCTTTATTAAAATATTGATGAGGATAAGCCGAATGATATTGATATACTTAGTTTTATAGTACTACTGAGAACTTCTAAAACTTAAGATATTGAAAAGAGGTTCTTGGCTTTCTTCCAAGTGATTACAAAGAATTGACTTATGATTTGAAATGTTCAACAGAATGCCAGAGTTTCCTTATGAATTGGGTGAATTAATTTCAAATTCTCTTGGTTCAAAGTTCTACTTATGTCCATTTTTTTACTAATGTACTATTTTATTTATATTGGCAGAATCCATTCTAGAAGATGCCATTGCATATGAAAGTTTTGGTTGCCTGGTCTCTCATTTGTGGGACTATCATAACTGTTTTTTGAGACACTAAGTATAGTTGGAATAGTAAAGAAATATGATATTGCTTTTATACTCTAGCATGTAAAACATTAGTCAAAAGCTGAAAACAAATACAGAGATGTTTAGGAACCTATCCATATGTTTTGATATAAACCTTTAAATTAGTAACTGACAGTGCAATATTAGCCTATTTGAAAGAGGCTTTTAAAAATGCTAGAATGGGGCACCTGAGTGGCTCAGTGGGTTAAGCCGCTGCCTTCGGCTCAGGTCATGATCTCAGGGTCCTGGGATCGAGTCCCACATCGGGCTCTCTGCTCAGCAGGGAGCCTGCTTCCTCCTCTCTCTGCCTGCCTCTCTGCCTACTTGTGATCTCTCTCTGTCAAATAAATAAATAAAATCTTTAAAAAAATAAAAATAAAAATAAAAAAAAATAAAAAAAAATAAAAAAAAATAAAAATGCTAGAATGTATTTTCTTGTAAACCTCTAAAAAGCTGTATAACCTGGCAGGAGATACTAAAAGCCATGCTTACATGTGTGTTTGCGCATGGGCACGTGCATGCCCCCAGACACACACACACACATACACACACACACACACAAACACTCTTCAGAAAACTTTATTTAAAAAACATAAGAAATGCCAGGCATTAAATGGTAATATAAGAAGAATGGACATTAGGATGCCTGGGTGGCTCAAGTGGGGTAAGCCGCTGCCTTCAGCTCAGGTCATGATTTCAGGGTCCTGGGATTGAGACCCGCATAGGGCTCTGCTCAGCAGGGAGCCTGCTTTCCCCTCTCTCTTTGCCTGCCTCTCTGTGTACTTGTGATCTCTCTCTCTCTTTCTCTCTCTCTGCCAAATAAATAAATAAATAAATCTTTAAAAAAAAAAAAGAAGAAGAAGAAGAAGGATGGACATTGGAGGAAGCCATAATGTACCTAGGCCTTGAGGGGCAGGGTTGGAAATACAAGCCTAATATTGTTCCTGGTTCACCTAGTATAGCAAATAAATATCGAGACTGAATCCTTTCTTTCAAATATTGATTATGGTTTAAACTGAAAGCAAGGAGGTCAGTAGTAGAAAGCTTCAGATATTATATAATTAACAGGCAAACTGGTTCCAATATGAAGACTTCTTGATTCCCTTTCTGTGCTGATTTCCCCTTGTGGATCGAATCATAGAATTTAGAGGTCAGCTAATCAGTCTTCCTGTTTCCCAGATTGGAAAATTAAGGACCAGAGGAGAAATGCAGGATTAGACTGCCAGGTCTTTGTCCATTGTACTTTTTCATTATGTTATTTTACTTTTCCCCTCACGTCCTTGGTTGAAAGTGGCTATTCTGTTTCTCTATCCCCAGCCTTCAAATTAAATGACCCAGTAGTAGCCTCAGGTTTGCATTTCTTTAATCCTTTACTTAAACCTTATTACTCTGAGGATGTTTTCCCATTCTCTGTGGTGAACCTTCAGTAGGTAAACTTAGTTTACAAGGATTTGTAGGTTTAGCACCCCTCACTCTTGCATTCAGATGTTATGGATTTGAAACTTATATTCAGTATTTCATCCCTTCTCAGTGGTTTCTGATGTTTGAGTAAAACTGAGTCTTACTGTAATTTGTACAGGTGTTACAAGCAATGGGATACCCAACGGGCTTTGACGCAGATATTGAATGTATGAGTTCCGATGAAAAATCAGATAATGAAGGCAAAAATGAAACAGTGTCTTCAAACTCAAGCAATAATACTGGAAATTCTACAACTGAAACCTCCAGTACCTTAGAGGTATATTTATATGTATTTTTTTCCTTAGAAAAAAATGGAGTGTATTTAGATTGTAGGAAATTAGAGATGTGGAAAAGTATAAAGAAGAAAATCAAAAGCATATACAGATGTATATATTCCAGAGACAGCCATTATTAATATTTTGATTTATTTTTATCTAGCCTTTTTTGGGGGGGGGCAGTCATGCAGTTTTACATCTTTTTTTTTTTTTTTCCACTTAACTTTAAAAAACCTGTTAACATAACTGTATAGTACACAACACATGAATGTATTTAACTAGCATTTTCCTTTTGCTGGCCATGGAAGTTCCTTCCAGTATTTATTTCACAGTTAAAATGTATCAACAGGGACGCCTGGGTGGCTCAGTTGGTTAAGCAGCTGCCTTCGGCTCAGGTCATGATCCCAGCGTCCTGGGATCAAGTCCCACATCGGGCTTCTTGCTCAGCAGGGAGCCTGCTTCTCCCTCTGCCTCTGCCTGCCATTCTGTCTGCCTGTGCTCACTCTCCCCCCCACCCGATAAATAAATAAAATCTTTAAAAAAAAAATGTATCAACAATAGCTAAACAGTGAAAAACCAGAAGATCTAGCAGAGGGAATTTAGGATTATTATTAAGTTTGTGCCGAGCTCTGGGAGGCAGTGGGTCATCATGGAGCCGATCTAGCCTTGAGGAAGGCATAGCCTGATCTAGGATGTTCCTCAGACTCTGAGTAAGTTCTAACAAATGAGCTTATTGCCACAGATAATAGAATGGGGCAGAAATCTAAGTACTGACTAGACGGCAGTTCTGGGAATTCGTGGAGCCCGTATTTACCGCATTCTGCTCTAAAGTAACAGCAAGAGGTTACATTAAATTAAAAAATTTTCTTTTTCATTTGTGGGAATGAGTATTTATCAAACACTTAGTGGGCCATAATATTTTCAGTCTATAAACCTTTTGTAGTGCCTGCTGCTGCCAGATGCTGCAGAAATTGCGTCCAGAGCCTTAAAACGTTCTCAGGCTGGAAGCACAACGGAGATCTCCGTAACTAATTATAATGTGATGTGATAAGTACTGTGATGGCAAAGTGAACATAATAATGTAAAAATCTCAAAAGAAGAATTGATCAGGAAACCCAGACACTTGTAAATCAAAGGGAGTAAAATGTGAGTCAAGTTTGAGGTGATGTGTAGGATTTTGTTATGTGGAAAAGAGGTGGAAAGAAGGCATTTGGGGCCAAAGGAATAGGAGGTCTGATGACCTGAGACTGTGAAAGTACAGGTTTGAGAGGCGCCAGGTGGGCCAGTGTGTGGGGAAAGATGGAGGCTGAGGCCTATGGAAGCCTGGTCTGACTTTTTTTTTTTTTTTTTTAAGATTTTATTTATTTATTTATTCAGAGAGAGTGATCACAAGTAGGCAGAGAGGCAGGCAGAGAGAGAGGGGGAAGCAGGCTCCCTGCTGAGCAGAGAGCCCAATGTGGGGCTCGATCCCTGGACCCTGAGATCATGTCCTGAGCAGAAGGTAGAGGCTCAACCCACTGAGCCACTCAGATGCCCTCGTCTGACTTTTCATGGGATACTGTGGAGGAGCCCTGGCACCTGGCTTTTCAGGTGAATGACTATCACCAGTCATTCACAGGTGATAGTCACAGGCAGGGCAAGATATTTTTCTGGCAGTGTTACAAATACTTAGAGAAGAAAGAGCTCATTAATTATGAGCTGAGACTGTTAAGTTCAGGGGAATTAGGGAGAGAGAGAGAGCAGTGTAGGCGGCACTGATAGCAGCCACGTGCATGTCTGGTGCCTTTGGTAGGAATACATGTATGCTTCGTTTCTAGGTAATGTAGTAATGGCATGGAGGTTGGGGGAAAGAAACCCCTTATTCTTCATTTAAAATTAAAATATTAAAATGCAAATGTTTGTATGTCTTGACTCATTTTTATAAAAGTGATTTCAGATTTGGAAAGCAGAGAGTGATTACCATAGACCTAGTTTCACAAATTACTCATTACCTTTTAAAGATGAAGACTAGAAATTTGCTTTGAAATTTTAAAAAATGTAGATTACAATAACTCTTCAAGAAGTGAGTTTTTTTTTTTTTAATTGCAGAAGACCTAGGCATGTTTATTAAATTTGTCTTGCAAAGTTGTCCAGTGTTTCATTTCTTTTTCTACAGCATTAACCACTTATCAGATTAGCATTAGAATAGTTTAAGAGAATCTTGCTGTCCATTGGGTTTGTATACATAATAATTGTTTGGGACATTCATTTCTTTCTTTTTTTTTTTTTTTTAAGATTTTATTTATTTATTTGAGGGGGAGAGAGATAGAGCATGGGCATGGGGGGAGGGGCAGAGGGAGAGGGAGACTTCCAGCTGAGCGGGGAGCTCCATCCCAGGACTCTGGGATCAGGACTAGAGCTGAAGGCAGCCACTTAACCACTGACTGAGCCACCCAGGTGCCCCTGGGGCATTCATTTCTTTGTACAACAGTTCTTGAGCAATTGCTATGGTAGAATTAAAAACATGATCTCTGACCTTAAAAAGTGCTCAGTCTTTGGGTCTCTCCTTTCTCCAAATTATAGGTGCAGTATTTTGTGGTTTGTTTTTATTTTTGGTGCTGCACTCTCTCGTCATTTGAGGCTTCACACTCTCAGATGAATTCCTTTTTTTTTTCCCGTTACTGTAGTCTTAATCCTTCTTCTAGTCAGTTCTTTCTGCCCCTCCTGTCATGACTTTTCTATAACACAAATCTAACCCTGAATTTTCTAGATTAAAGTCCCTCTGTGGCTTCCCATAATTCATACAAAGGCAAAGCTCATTTGCATGGCATGCAAAGTCCTTTATGAATTGGCGCCATCAAGGGCATTTCTAGACAGGTCCTATCTTCCTGTGCTCACTCCCTTATACAGCCAAACTGTGCTTCTTGCCATTGTCCGAACAGATGTTCTTTTCTTCTGTTGGGCCTTTCCATGGCTGTTTCTTCTGTCAAGATTGCCCTTCTCCTTAGTTTCCACCTCTTTAAGGTTTAAACTCAGATTTGAATGTCACTTCCAGGAAAACTATCCTGATTGCCCTAGAAAATGAGTGCTGCTTCTCTGTTTCCATAACATACATCTGTTCTATAAAATACACTGTTTTGCAGTGATTATGTCTGTCCCTCCCACTATACTTTAGCTCCTTTGAGCAAGGAGTGACTGTTTTTATTCTTATTTTTAAATTTCAGAATCCAGAGTCTGTAGCCTACTGTTTTTACCTTAGGTGCCCGTAAGTCTCTTTTGAGAGAACTGAGAGCTGTGTAGGAACATTTTCTTCCCATTTCCCAAACTGAGTTATTTCTTCATAACCCTTAAGATGAAAATCAGTGAATACTCAGGTGTCAGGTGAATCTCAACTGTTAGTCATTTAAAGTTTTATTCTTAGATCATGAACACCACAGAGCAGATCCTAGAGTACCATGTAATGGCGAGGCCACATTGCTCTTGAACAGTGTTGAGACCGCTCGGCCTTAGGGGCAGGCTGGCTGGATGACTGACTGCCATGTTTGTTGCTTACGGAGTTTCTATACCTTTAACGATATTTTGTCATTTTGTATGTAGAGGTGATCACATCCTAATCTATAAATGCTTTAAAGTGTAATTTTTGAGCCTCTTTTCAAGCAAAACATAGTATAATTATATCAATAAGAAATTTAATACTTTAAAATCTTACTTGGTTGAACCTCCTTTTAGGTCAGAACTCAGGGCCCTATCCTCACAGCAAGTGGCAAAAATCCTGTCATGGAGCTCAATGAAAAAAGAAGAGGTCTTAAGTATGAACTCATCTCGGAGACTGGTGGAAGCCATGACAAGCGCTTTGTAATGGAGGTGTGGATCTGCATTCAAGCCCGCGTGCTTTCCCTCACAGACATAGGCTGTCCTTGGTTATATGTAAAAAAGTTTGAGTCTGAGTTAAATCTTGTGGCACTATTTGACTTTTGGTGTTTTCTGTGTTGTGATACATTTAAATTAAAACTACACAGAGGAATTGCATGGGATAATTGCAGAGTGTTGTTCTTGATTTTAGGTAGAAGTAGATGGACAGAAATTCAGAGGTGCAGGTCCAAATAAGAAAGTGGCAAAGGCAAGTGCAGCTTTAGCTGCCCTGGAGAAGCTGTTTTCTGGACCCAATGCAGCAAATAATAAGAAAAAGAAGATTATCCCTCAGGTATGAGTTAACAAAATTAAATTTCCTTTTCTGTTCTTGGTGCCACTTTAGCTTTTCCTGAAGTTGTTTCTTTTTCTTGCATTTGGCCTTTTCTTTGGGTTTGGTTCTAGTAGACATGAGCTTGATTTGTGTGGACTCACTCTGCTCCCACCAGATTGTTACTTCCTGACTACTTTGGGTTTCTTTGGGTTAGATTATGAATACTGTAATATTCCCTGTTCTGTGGTCTTCATAGGCAAATTATATATTAAAAAGAAGGTATTAGCATTATTTGGGGCCTTCCAGTCACTCTTGGTCAGGTCGAGCCTTGAGGGATCTGGACTTGTAATGAGGTGTTAGCATCTGTTTAGGGAAATTGCCGAGAGTGTAGGGGCTCGCTTTCATCAGAGTCTGAAGATGCACTTCCATTTCCTTTCCAGTTTTGTCCTTTTGCATTATTTATTTTGTGTTTTTCTTTGGGGATGCCACAGTAAAACTTTGCCTGATACAGCTTCTCTTCATTCCTGACATGGACATGTCAGTCCTGCTGAAGGCCCAGGACTGTAGAAAGTCTTTAGGAAAGATGGGCTCCTAATTACATACTTTTGGACAACAGAGTCTTCATTCATTTATGCATTCAAAAATATTTTCTAGTCGTATACTATGTGCTTGATTATGAGGGCAAAAGAGATACATTGTTAAATATAAGATAGTTCTCTCCCCGGTGGAGAGTGCTGGGGCAGTAATGTCTGAATGGAGGATGTGGGGGAAACGAGTGGGTTAAAAATGTTTAGGCTAATGGAGGAAGATTACTTAAGATTCTGAACGAAACAGTTTGTTTAGTTTCTTTTACATAAGCTGAGTGCAACTCTGGCTAGAGTTGATCTTGTTTTATAGATGAGGAAATGAGGCCTGAAGAGATGCAGACGCCGCCCGTGGGGCCACAGCTAACTGGTTCTTCTCCTTCCAAAGACCGTGGGCATTCTGTTGCGTATTATAGCCATCTTAGACATTTGTCTTGTCTTGTACTTATTGTAATAAACATTGCTTACATTCTAGGATTCAAAATATAACCAAGGATAACTTTTATTGAGATGCAATACAAATAAAGCATTTAAATTGCCCTGATACACATTCGGAGAGAGAAGAATTGGTTTATTTCCCTAAAACCTTCCAGGAAATGTGCTAAATTAGTAGAAAGATAATTGTTGCCTTGTTTGTTTTAGTGTTTTTTACCATGAGTTACATCTTGTATTGGGTCAGTTAATGTTAGAGTTTAGAAAGCAAGTGCAAATACTGACTAGGTACTAGTTAAGTTTGGTTCTAGTAGACATGAGTTTGATTTGTGTGAAGTCACTCTGCTCCCACCAGATTGTTACTTCCTGACTACTTGGACTAAACTGTTTAAAAAAAAAAGTTTTCTACATGAGGTTCACCCATTTTTAGAAATTTTCCATACTAGAAACTCTAAAACTCTTGTGTTCAATATGCTTGACAGCCAGGAGGCAGTCTATTTTGGATGTGTGGGTTGCATTTTCTTCCCCCAGCCAAACAGAAAAATGGCTGTTCCCTGTGCATGATCCATTTGACCTTGAAACTGTCTTCTCCCCAGTTATGCTGGTGGTAGAGGTGTTCTCATGAGAAATAAAAGATGATGGCTTTTCAGCACGAGATAAATGTGTGTATGCTCTGAATGTTTAAGCTGTTCGAGATACTGTTGACTTTATTCCACTGGGAGCTCTGAGGCTCTGCACCTTGGTTATAGGAGGGAATTGTGGTTGTTTTTTGAGTTTTTGTTGTGTCTTTTATTTTTTTTTTTTAAGATTTTGTTTATTTTTTTGACAGAGAGAGACAGACAATGAGAGAGGGAACACAAGCAAAGGGACAGTGGGAGAGGGAGAAGCAGGCTTCCTGCAGAGTGGGGAGTCCACTACGGGGCTCGATCCCAAGACCCTGGGATCATGACCTGAGCCGAAGGCAGACACTTCATGACTGAGCCACCCACATGCCCGTGTTGTGTCTTTATATTAAAAAAATAAATATAACATTTCATTGAAAACTAGGTGTTCTTGGTTTTCTTAAAATTTCAGTTTTGGAAAGGGATGTTTTAGCAGCCCTCTGTTCCGTTTATCCTTATCTAGTCTGCTTTTCAGAGTTTGCTGTTTTCTCAATGGCCTTTTCTCCTCTGAAGTAAAACAAAGAGGATATCATTATCCTCATTGTATAATTAGTGGTAGACTCTGATAGACATAGAGATTTATGATTTTACCAGAGTCCCATGGCATTTTAGAGCAAGAGGGCACTTTAGAGGCAGTGTTTATCTAACGATTGGTACAGGTATATACACATACGCACATACACGTAGAGCAGAAGATGTAGACAAAAATCACATGACTTTTCCTGGAGTTTTCATTTTTGGTCTTCCTTCATAGTTCTGTTTTTTTTTTAAACTCCACTCAGGTTCACAGATAATTCTTGGTGGTTGGTTGTGTAGTTTTTGTCTCTGGGAGGAGAATTCAGTGGATTTTAGACCTGGGTATAAAGTGTCTGTGATTACTTTAGTTAGGCCTGAAATACAACAGATGTAATTTGACTACTGAAATTTGTGTGTAGAAAATGAACTCTTTCTGAGTAACCCTTAAGTGAAAGGAGAAGTTATTTGCATACTTTTATGTGCCCGAATGTTCTTCAGAACAGCTCTGTAAAGTAGGTGTCATTTTTATTTTACAGATGATAAATTAAAGGTTCAAGGTCATAGATGACTCACTGACTCATCTACAGGCTCAGGTTTCTCATATAAGTTGTGCATTAGAGGGATGGTGGGATGTTGGTTCTTATTTCTCTCAGTAATGAAAATCTGTTATTTTTAACAGGCAAAGGGTGTTGTGAATACAGCTGTATCTGCAGCAGTCCAAGCTGTTCGGGGCAGAGGAAGAGGAACTCTAACAAGGGGAGCTTTTGTTGGGGCTACAGCTGCTCCTGGCTACATAGCTCCAGGTAGAGTATAGCCTGTAAGAGGTCTGCCTCCTCGTCGGGGCCAGACTTTGAAGAACAGCATGTGTTTTCTTCTCCAGGGTTAACGCGATCCCTGGAAACATAACATAGGTGTAAGATGGGTGTGCATGGACGTTCAGAAGAAGAGAAGCTACAGAATATCACAGAGTCCAGGTTTTCTCCTGGAATCTGCTCAGTGACTGGAGGCATCCTGGAGGGAGGTGACAGAGGAGGAATATTACATTTGGTTGAGGGGACGTATTTTGACAATGAGGAAGCTAATAAATACTCCGCAGATTGAGGAGTGCACACGTGCGAGCGGGGTGCATTCAGCGGGAGGTGGAGGGTGGGAGGGTGTGACAGGAGAGGAAGAAGGCTGCGGAGAGACTCCCTCACTGGGGTGTCCCTAGCAGTAACAGCGTTTCTTGAACTCGGTGTGTGGGATCCAGCGAGGGTCTACAGAAGGGTAAAAAGAGAAAAAGGGAAACTTATTTATCCAGAGCTTACTATACAACAGATACTTTGGCGTGTATGATTTCACTTACTTGTTTTTTAATCTTCACAGTGTTTCCTCAAGTAGAAGTGCTTTCCATTTCCTAGGTGAGGGAACTAAGGTTTAATGAGAGAAGGCAACTAGCTCAGTCTGAGACATAGCAAACAGCAGAGCAGAGATTTGAATGTAGGTGTTTGCAGTTCTAGAGCTTATATTCTTTCCATTTCACCACATGGCTTGAGGGAGATGGGAAAAGATGCCCTCCTTCTGCCTGCTGTTCTGGTACTGACGTCATGTCAGCAGTAGGTGTAGAGCTGTCTCATTCAAGTCAGGTCGTCTGCCATATTGAACGTATGGAACTTTTCACTTAGCAGGTAGACTGCTTATAATTGTTGATCGGGACGAAATTCTCTGAGGGATTGGATCTTATCCCATCATTATTTTTTTATGTAACATTGCTAAGAAGTTCACTTAGATTGTGTATGTGTTTTCTTCTTCCTCCCTCCCTCCCTCCCTCTCTTGCTTTCTTTAAGAAAGAGAATAGGCTCTTCAGGAAGTTCTGTGGGTTATATGGTTTTGGGATTATACTGGTAGGAGTTGATCCCTCAAAGATGTGTCCTATAATGAATATATTCGCTCACTGAAGTAACATGTGCCTGCTTCGGGATTTTACTGTTGTGCAGCTTATGATCTTAAGGTGAGACAGGCTGATCATATAGTCCCAATTATCAACTGAGAAAGTTGTGATGAAGGACAAGGGTATGTTCTGTGAGAGAATTTAACAAGAGAAACTGGGTCTAGGCTTTGGGGCCTGAAGGCCTCCCCCAAAGAAGTGTCACCTGACCTGAGCTTTAGAGAATGAGGAGGCATTAACCTGGAGAAGACTAGGCTGGACAAGTGTTGTACACAGAGGAAGCACACTGCTGGGCCAGGGAACTTGACGGGTGAGAAGGATTAGAGGAATGTCTTCTAGTGTGTGCTTTGGGTGGGGGCTGGTGAGGAGAGGAACGACAGGGACAGGGAGTGATTCGAGCTGAAGCTAGACACTCAGCCCAGTCCTAGAGGCCAAGGTGTGAGTTTTGGCCTTAGAATGCTAAGTGTAGTGGAAAGTCGTGAAGGGTTCTAAGGGGAGAGATGACAACATCAGACTTTCCTGTAAAGATCCTCGTCAGTAGTGTGAAGAATGGATTGTAGGTACAGAGAAGATGTGAGAAGACAAGTTAGAAGGTTCTGATAAACTCATAGCTCAGGCCAGAGACCGTGCAGGTATCCCCAGGTGTGCGGGGAAGCAGATGGGCGGCAAGAAGCGACCACATTAAGGACAGACTGAGAAGCACAATTAATGTAATGGATTTCATGTGGAGAATGAAGAGGAGGGAGGTTTCAAGGATTTCTCCCAGCTTTTTCAGCAAGAGGAACTGGGTCAGTGACTGTGCCGTGTAAGCAGATGGAGAATGCTGAAGGACGAGGAGGTGGGAGGGGGATGGCAGAGGAGGATGTTCATCGTGGTTGATTCTGTTGATAGGTCCCAAATTAAGACACTCTTCTGGGCATCTCACTGTTTCTACTGATAATGAATATTCTTTTGCCTCGTTCGATCATTATTTCAAGAAAGCAGCTTGTATTAATAATAGGCAAGTTATCGAGATGAACTTGCTTGCCTTTGATTACATGTTCCGCGGGGGCTTCCTCTGTTTGAGAGCACCGGCAGTCACCTGGTCATGGATGCTTACCTCCCAGCCATCATCTAGGGGCAGTCATTGGGAAAGGCTGTGTGTGTGTGTGTGTGTGTGTGTGTGTCTGCATGTCTGCGCGCGTGGATGCTTGTCTATAGTAGCTTTTCTCTTATGTCATCGCATTGACCTCTGTGAAAGGCCTATCTCGTGAAGCTTTTAAAAATGAAGTTCTGTTGTAGCCCAGAGAAGATTCAGGTTAGGTCAATTAGATTATGAATAGGTTATATGCCATTTGCGGAGTGTATTCTGTGCAGCAGGGACTGTAGTAAGTATTTTTACATACATTATTTAATTACATTCCCCTGCCAACTCAGTTACAGAGTGGTGACATAGCAGGCACAAAGTCACCTTGCCTAGTGATAGTGAAGTCGGGGTTCAAACCATATAGCCTGATCAGTGACCAGCTTAGTGGTTGTAGTTTTCTCTCTCTTTAAGGAGGTTTTGGTTAAACCTTTAAAACTGTAACCTTAGTCATCCAGCTGGCTACGTTTTCCTGGAATAGATGTGATATGCAAACTTTTTAAAGTATTAATTTCTCTCTTGGCCTCAGTTCCTACTGCATATTTCCTGCTGCTTCTTTTAGCTGCATCGTATCCTCTTGAAATCTAGGGTTCAGGGAGCACTAAAGACTCCAATTAAGACTAAAGACTAAGGCTACATTGTATTATGCCCAGTTTTATGTGACTTAAGTATAGACTAAAAAGTGAAAATTTCCATCTCTCAGGAAATGTTTCTCTTAGTCCCTGAAAGCAGTTTACTTATTCAGCATACATTTGAGTGTTTTGCTTCAAGCAAGAGATTTGGGCCTGGGCATTTGAAGGTGACTAGCATGTGCCCTGCTGAATGCTTGGAAAGTCATATGGGGTAGGAACGAACGTTTGCATCAACACTGTGCGCTGTGACGCGAGCTGTGACACTGCGGAGAGAGGGGCGCAAAGGAGCAAAGAGCAAACCCAGGAGACTTCACAGAGGAGGTGATACTTGGTCCTGATCTACAGGATGTGTTGCAGTTGGGCAGCTAGAGAAGAAGAAAAAAGTCCTTGCAAGCAGCAGAAAGGATTATAGAAAAAGGGCTTGTAATGTTAAAAAGGCTTGATTTGTTTTAGGTACAGTGTGAAGGGCCCATGTAGATTTCGTTCTGTTTTAGAACCCAATTTTCTCTAAAGATTTACCCAAGCAATTTAGTATTTATATTTTTAAAGTTGTTTTATTGGAAGATTAAACATTATGGCTTCTATTAGCACTGTATTTCTAATCCCTACAACACTAGATAAAGTAGCTTAGAAGAGTTTTCATTTTACAGGCATGCAAAGGCAACTCAGAAATTACATGTTTAAGGACATATAAGAAACCAGTTCCAGAACAGATTGGCTCAAAAGCTTCACTATTCTTCAGATGGATAATATGAGCCTTTCTCATAGGCACCAGAGGTTAATGTCAGTTTGGTCAATTTTACTGAGACACTGAGCTGGGATCAGGAGGTCAGATACCAGGAGACATGGACCTTGTCCCCAAGCCCACAACCCGATCCACATGCCCGTTCAGCAGCACTTGAGGCCTCAGCCTGTCCTGTCACTATTTTCTGAAGAGACCTGGGAAGTTCTGCTTTCCAGCTTTAAAGAAATTGGTTAACTTGAGTGATTGTAAGTTCAGGGAGAGGAGACAACTTTGTTCAACAGATTATATTTAGTGAGTGGTTAGTATGTGCCAGACCTTCTGCTAAGTTGATGTAAAAAAAAATGTCTAAGACTTGGTGTCTGTCACTTGAGTAGGGACACAGACAAGGAGTCGATAATTATAACACAGTGTCATAAGTGCAAAGAGAAAGACAGGGTATTCTGGTACGTCAGGAGAACCTTGTGGGTCATGGGGGAAAGCTTCCATGTTAAGCAGGAATGGAGGGTTTGGCCATTCTGGGAATAGTTCTCATTCAACCAACATCTGGAAGAAGTCCTCAGGGCGCAAGGTGCTGGGCCAGGCAGTACTGGTGAATGGGGCCAGTACCGATTGGTTGTCCTTTGCTCTGAACTGATCTGCTTTCTTCTTCTTTGCACTAGGCTATGGAGCACCGTATGGTTACAGCACAGCTGCCCCTGCCTATGGTATGTACACTATCTTTCTTATTTCTCCTCTTAGCAATGCTGTCACAGCAATCTAAAGCACAGTTTGTGTCCAGGGTTTCTTTAA
This sequence comes from Mustela nivalis, assembly GCF_964662115.1. Classification (NCBI taxonomy): domain Eukaryota; kingdom Metazoa; phylum Chordata; class Mammalia; order Carnivora; family Mustelidae; genus Mustela; species Mustela nivalis. The sequence goes on along the minus strand of NC_139032.1, from coordinate 82,019,500 downwards.
ATGAATCGGAGGATCTCAGACCTGTTCATTCTAGTGACCCAACTTAAATTCCCTTTGAAAACGCCACAACCTTGTGGTTCTTGGTTTGGTTGGAGTTGCTCTTCTCTCTGCTTTGCCTGATTGAAGGACTGCTTGTTCTAATTGCCTGTTTCTGACCATATTGAAATTAAATATTTTAAGTAGTTCTTCTTACAGCCAACTGATACTCCATTCAAAGGCTACTGAAGGGCCATACCCGGTTTCCAGCTTGACTGCTCGCCGGTTACATGGCTGCATTGAAGTTTCTGGCTTGAAACCGTCTGGTGACTTGAGTTAGGGTTAGGAAATACTCACTTCAAATTTGTAGCCATTGTCCTTTTCCATAAATTTTGCTTTAGAGGTGGTATAAATGGGCCCTAGCCTGGTGACGCGTGTCACCGGCAGTGTCACTGAAGTGCTTCCCGCCCAGAGTCGGTGGTACATGTTACAAAATCATAGGAGTGTCTCCTCTCCCTCCAAAAATAAAATTGAAAGCATATGCAGAAATGAATCTCAGTGGCCCTTTGGATAACTTTTGAATGAGGTTTATGTGGCAATGGAGGCAGTAGGTTTGGAGTCAGTGATATGCCCTTTTAGACATTTTCTCTAACTCAGGCGCTACATGTTCCAGGTCAGCCATCTGCAGGATGTTTGCCATTGAGAGAAGAAGAGAGTGTGTGTGCGCACGAGCGTGAGTGTGTGCTTGTGCATGTGTGAGTGCGTATCGGTGCGACCCTGGGCTCGGCGTGCACGTGCACTTTGGGGAAGGACCTTGAATGTCCCACTCCTTGTGGTGTTAGTCCTCCACACAAGCCTCAGGACCCTTCATAATGCTTTCTCTCTTCATGCATCAGCTTTTCCCTTTTTGTTCAGATGAAAAGGTTGGGTCGCTTCATTTGATTTCATAACTGTAAAAATAAAGAGAAAAGGAACAGTTGGACCACTTTCCCCATTAGGATAGTCTGGGAAAATGTGGGGAAGCTGCAAGGGTCAAACAGTTGGGGTGAGTCTTCTCTATGGCAAAATGCCAAGCCTGGGGTTTCATCCTTCACCTGAATGTCTCCTCTGGAACGCTCAGGTTTGGTCCCCAGGTCCCCAGATGTGGGGTGACTAGGAATTGAGAACTCCTTGAGAAAATGTTTTTACCCAGAATTTCCTCTAAATTCAAATTCTCCAGCTCCTTTTGTTTTGGCCATTTGCTTTTACCATGCAGCCGACTTCTGGGTGCCCTGACCACCTCCTCCCTCCCGTGAATTAGGTCTGGGCAGTTGATCCGAATACATTTTGGCTCACTGGTCCCATTGTGGTGTGTCTCGTGTGCGCGCCAGTGCACCTGCCTGCTAGGGCCGGTTGTCAATTCCGTGTCTTTCGTCCAGACATCGTAAATCTCACGTTCTTTAGTACAGTTTACTAGGGCTGAATTTTTTCTCTTTAAAACATGGGTATGTCTGGGCTTTAAGCTGCATTCATGTCTTTCCTCGGTCTTTTTAATTTTTCTCTCTTGTTCCTCCCTTTCCTCTAACATTGTACTTTCACCCTGCGGCCTCTGAGCCCCCACTTCAGAAGGCTCCTCCCTTCCATGTGCCATATAACTGACTTCCAAAGCTGGTGAAATTTGATGCCCCCATTTTTCACATAAAAGATTTGGTTTTTAAATGTTACTGTGATGCCAACCTACTAAAACAATGCTTTATTTTGGCTGTAAGGTAAATATGTCTTTTGGCCTTTGTAAAGCTGTTGCATGTGGGGTAATTTCCCTCTGATCATCTGGTGCTCTTGAATACCTGCTGTTGCTGCTTTGTGATTTCTCCGTAGGTTAAAGACTAGACTAGAGACAGGAGCAGATTTCAAATCATGCTTGAGTATGCAGAAGTTTGTGAGGCCACAAGAACTCGTTTATTACAAAATTAAGAAAGTAGTTAATCTTTCCAGATTTGCCATGCCAATACCCGCGGCAGCCATTAAGAAGATAAAACACCCGGTCGCGACTCCAGTTGGAGCTGTGTTTCCGGGGAGTGGAGGCCTGCACAGAAAGCTGTGCTCTGAGTCTTGACAGTCATCCCTGTTGCTCCTACAGTGCGCGATGCGCCACATTGAGAACGGTTACGGATTTCCGGAGCCCCGTTAGAACATGTATCCAGAGCGAGCACTGCTTTTGGTATTGAGAATTCATGGCCGCTCACCCAAATGAAATTGCTTTCTGAATATCATTCTTCCTGCGACATAGCCATCTTAATTTCGAGTGGAAAATACTAATTATCAAAATATTAGCAATTTCAAAACAGGAGAGGTTTGTGGGTCTCCTCCAAAATGGTTCATGTTGACTGACTAATCTGGAAAAGGTTAATGATCATTACTGTAAGATTTTTTTTTCCTGAAAATTTTTTTGGATTATTAAACTTATTTGGAGTCCTCTCCGTTTCTTCTCTCTGTAGGTTTACCCAAGAGAATGGTTCTGTTGCCCGTTATGAAATTCCCAACATATCCTGTTCCCCACTACTCATTCTTTTAGCAAATGACAGAAGCTAATTCCTATTGAACAACAAACCCAGTACAATACAGAATGTTAGAGAAAAAGCCTTTTTATCCTGCTTTCTTTGAACACATACTTGATCAAAATTATTTGTAAAGAACATCTTTCCTACTTTTTGATTTTAACAAATGCAAATTTAGTTCTCTAAAACTTGAAAACAAACAAAAAAGAAACTAGTTCTGTGAAACGGTACCTCATTTCCGGAAAATAACTTATACCAGCCCTTCTGTTCTAGGGAAATAAGTCTAGCAGTTCAAAGTTTAAGTTTTAAGAGGAGTATCAGATTATGTAAAATTAAATTTGTGAAGGATGTATAGAGTCTCAAACACTGATCACAAATAAACTGCTTTGTTGTAACACAGAGTACTGCCTGGTTCCTGATGCAGTCACTGATTCTTAGCTCTGATCGATATGTATTTGCCCCAGGGCACTTGAATTCGGGCTGTAGTTATTTTTTTTAATACAATAGAGACTTTTCATTTAAACTTTAACTTTGTAAATACTGAAGTGTGTAATTAAAGCCAATAAAATATGGGTTTGAATATTGTTTTAGCTTATTATTTTTGATATGTTTTGGTATCAAATTACAAGGAATTGAAAAATAATAACGTAGCCCTAGAAACCCATTCATTTGTAAGGAAACTGCTAAAACAAAGCAAAGGCAATTTGTTAGTCTGAGCCAATCTACTCACTTTGTAAGCCCTTTGTACTGCTGGACAAGGGCATCCCCGTGATAAAGGTATATTCTGTTATCCAAGCATTGCTTCTTAAAATGATGGCACTACCCAGAGATGGGGAAGGAGGAATGTGATTATTTTAGTTCCCTAATTTCCAAGTTTTAAAAGAGAATAAATTAATCGACCAATCACCCTCTCTTGTTCTTGTGGCCTTCTTCACTCTGTAAGATACTGTGTTCACTTCCCTGGCTTTTTTCATGCAGATAGAAGATTAGCAATTTTTCTGGGATTCATTGAAAGGTCTCTTTTCCTCTTCAATTACATCAGAATCTAAAGCAGCAACAGGGTCCCCATAAAACTTGCTCTTCGATCGTCCCAGTTCTTGTTGAGTGCTGCTGTGAAAAGTGACAGGTTTCAGCCATGGGTCAGCATTTATTTTTAAGTTTTTCTTAAAATTTATCTGATTAAGCTGGTGAAATATGATCAGTCAGTAACATTGTGCTGTCCTATAAAGGGTGCAGACCTGAGCCTTCCCCTGCATTCTCGCCTTGTTTGGAGAGCCGATGATGTTACTAGAAGGTAATGGTTTCATTAAGGTACTCACCCCCATGAAGGCACCAGTGTGGTCCCATGTCGAGATTTCTAAGTTGCTGTGTCTTCAAAATGTCTGCTCTTAGTATGAATTAGCTTCCCTCTTCCCTCTTAAATTCTGTTTCTCAGAGCCCAGTAGTGGCCGTCAGTGAGAAGGGGCTTCGCAAAATACAGCAAATTTATGTACCAGATTTCTTTCGGACCACTAAATGAGAATGAGACGGGCAATTTAAAATAAACGTTAGTGTCACTTCTCAGATGTGGATTTATTACACAGTGGCTTGTTACTTCTGCTCCTTGACCTTTAGTCTTTATTAGTGGTGGGTGATACTTTAATAAAACCTCATCACTTGCTAGAAATAGCTGTGAACTTACCATTCTCATCCTGTGCATTAGTGGCTAGACATAAACCTGAGGCCCATTGCAGCTGGGATTTTCATGTTTCATTGATTCATTTTGCTGACCTATGGATGAAACAGAGCCATCACTGAGAAGAAAAAGCATGGCTGGTAGTGTCCAGTTTTTATTCAATATTTACAATAGTCCTCTCTGTGTTTGGAATATTATTAATTGGCAGCCGCAGCCGGATTGTTACTTGAAATTGATTGTCAAATTTGCATTCCAAGTTGGAATCTCTCTGGAGATTTCTCTTTAGAAAATTCTTTTGAAGTAGCTGACTCAGCTTCATAATTTAACCCCTCTATGATGGTGCAAAGGGAGCTGTGCTGTTTTCCAACATGATGGCAGTCATTTCAAATGGTTTCTACCAAGTCTTTTTTTTTTTTTTTTTAATTTTGTTGTTTGTTGGAAGTTACTAACCATGTTGTAAACCTGCCCAGTTGCTGCAAACTTTTACATTTCTCTGCTTTACTTAAAATAATTGAGCTGTCAGTCCTTTGTTAGAAGTGGTAACCATGCAAGTTCAACTGTTGAAATTTTGTAATGAATTAAGTGTCCCCCTCCCCCCCTTCTGCCCTCCCCACCCCTCCATTTTGTAATGAAAATTCCACTTACAGCTGAAAGAGCAGAGAAATATAAATGAAGCTCTTGGCTTCACCCAATTCTGTGACATTAACACCAAGTGTTGCTTCTCTGCTCTTTTCTCCACTGTAGGCGGTCTTTTCATTGACAGCCCCTATTGCCAGCCTCTGAGCGTCGCGCCACTTATTATTCACTTGGGCCCTCAAGATTTCTTCTCTGACTTCTAGAACCATCAGGTTGTCTGGCTTGAAATGGCAATTTCTGTCTTGGTCTTAAGAGCATTGTGACCCCCTGAGGCTTTCCAGCTTTCAGATACACCACTCTGACACCTTCTTTTGGAAAGCAATGACTGAGCATTTTAAAGAAGAGCAATACTTTATTCAAAGCCACGGTGTCTGTTTTAAAACTTTTCCTTTGGGAACCTAGCAATATGTACTTAACCCCTCCTAGAGTAGTCTCTTGTCAGGGAGTTTACAGACCAATGTAGAACTTCGACTCCGTGTGTGAGCTGTGCTATCTCCCGACAGTTTTTAGACTTTTGTAGCACATAAATTGGGTAGTTGCATTCCTGACTGCGTCAGTTAGCGCTATTATAATTTCTCAGAGATAGGGGTCCTCCTTGAAGCCATATTCTTTGCATGGGGGCTGGCGCCCAGCCAGGGCTGTGGCCTGCAGCCCCGGTCTCTTCCGGCTGCAGGACCACCTCCTCTCTTGTGCAAGGTAATTGGTCTAGTAGATTCCCAACATACCTCATGCTGACTAGATGCAGTGCATGGTGCGTGCAGCAAGGGGTCCCGAGTCGTTTGTAGTCTCTCTGAAACCGTTAACCTGGGAACAAACCACTGATAGATTTTTCTGCTATTAGCCTTTCCTTCTTTTTTTAAAATTCGGGTGAATGTTTGAAAATCATGAATCAGTCAGTCACCGTTATTAATTGAAGAGCTGGGAATACCTCGTTAATGTATTTTTAAAACTGGTGTTGGACCCTCTGTGTATTTCAGGTTAATACTTTTAAGCAGTTTTCAGCACGTTTATCTCACTTTATTCTCGTTCTCCTCGGACCTTCGTAGCCATATCACTTGTATAAAATAGGCTGAGATCTAGTGACTGTAAGCTGTGGTCTCAGTAAACAAAGGTAAGCTCTTTTATTTTCTGATTAAAGAGAAAAATAACTAAAAGTCAATGAACACAACGTGCATATATGACAATCATACAGGATGTATTTGATCTCTTAGGTCTTATGTCATCATATTACCTTTAAAATTTTTATGATCTAAATGTAAAATAGTTATTTTCAGCATTTGTTTTAATACCCTTGTAATTACTTTTTATTCAAGAGAGACATTTCACTTTTACGAGTTAAATGTGTATATGTGTGTAGAAACTTACGATATTACATGTATGTGAATTACACACATGGAGCTGTTTAAATAAAAGAATTTGGTGGTGGGAAGAGTTCACCTAAGAAGACTTGAACGTCAGGGCACTCTTTTGGCCAAAGTGCTGGAATTTTATAAGCCGCGAGGTTGGTAACATTGCTGGTAGGACCCATTTATGCGTAGCTGTTACACAAACGGAGGATCAAAGTGCCAATTTCTCAAGGAGAGAAATTTTTCTGAGAAATGAAAATCTCTGATCTGTGTTGTATGCCCTAATACAACAGCAGCAAGAAGCCATAAAAAGAAAAAGCAATAGAAAACAATCAAAAAAACCAAAATATTAAGGTAACTATGGAAGAATATGTAATTAACTGAGTTAAGCTATTTGCAGAACCAACTTTTGGCAAGACTCAGAATGGTAAATACCCAGTTTGCAGAGACCAAATAGACGGAAGGCAGTTCTTCTATCTGCCTCTTCCAGGTTAGGCAGCTAGACGATTGGTTTCCCACCTGACTCAGCCATCGTGGGGTTCATTTAAAAGATGGGAGGGTTAGGCCAAATATTTTAGTAAGGGTCTGCTTCATTTAGTGTGTCCCACAAATACATTTCACATGTGTTAGATGTTCTTTGCTGAGGCCATATTTGATATATAGAGATTAAAATGAATTTCATGTTTTATATGTCTCTAAGTAGCAGTTTTCTTGTTAATACTAACTTTGAAGGTTGCTGGAACATTGTTTTCCCCGTCCAAAATCTGTCTTACGTCGAATGTGGTTTTGGCATCTATAGACGGTTGTATGAGGTCTAGCTGACTAGTACTACATACATTCCAGTCCTTATCGAGCAGCCGAGGTGCCCATGATGTGCCAGGTCCTTCTCTGGGTACTAGTGAAACAGTGTCTCTGCCCAGTGAAAACATTTCAAGTTTGAGAGTCTTCTTGTTGGTGGAATTGGGCCGATTATAAACTTCCTAGGTTGGGAGACAAATGATGCATTAGCAGTGTCAAAAGATAATTAACTTGGTTAGTAGTTTATAAATTATTTAATAATGTAGGCCCTCTGATATCACTAAACTGGCCATCATTTGGAAATCTCATTTTAAATATTTCCCTGGCAGTTTTGAGAGCCTGAAACCAACTCTGGTTTATGTTCATGGACCTCTCTCCGAGTAAGTGAATGGAATGAAATGAAGAGCAAATATTCCAGTCCTTTAGAGCAGTTTTATTTATTTATTTGATAGACAGAGAGAGATCACAAGTAGGCAGAGAGGCAGGCAAAGAGAGAGGGGGAAGCTGACTCCCCGCTGAGCAGAGAGCCCGATGTGGGGCTCGATCCCAGGACGCTGAGATCATGACCTGAGCCGAAGGCAGAGGCTTAACCCACAAAACCACCCAGGCGCCCTATTCCAGTCCTTTAAAGCAGTGTTTATAGTATAGCAGAGACCAGAGTGGTTGCTTTAAACACTGACACTATTTTTTCGATGACAAGTGAGGGGAATTTTACCCTTATAATCATCATTCATTGTAACTTACCTGTTTGTGAGATTTCTTTAATAACTGCAGTGGAGGCAAATCTTCAGTAGGGAGGGGAATGAACTAAGATTTGCAGATGCGCCCCACCCATGCCCCCCAGCAGTTAGATTTCTAGCAATCCAGAGCCAGAGGAACTAGGGACATTAGGAGCAGTTAAAGCTGAAAACGGGCTGCTCTGTGAATGGTCCTCCTGTACCTCCCATTCAGCACAGGCCTGTGCGTCCTGGGGGCGGTGGGGTTAGGGGGAGCAGGGGGCAGGGTCTCTTTGAAGTCCTCAGAGCAAGAAATGTCCTGCTGTATTTGTACTTGCAAACGATGATAAGGATCTGATGTCCTGCAGTGAGCGGAGCTTGCTCTGTGTTACCAGGAGGCCTGGGAGGGAGACAGGGAGCCAGCGAGTAATGGCCAGAGTTAAGTAACTGCCTCCTGCGGGGACGCGGTGCAGCACGGATGTCTCCAGCGGGAGCTTACGGAGCGCACGCTAGTACTTACGGAAGAAGCTTTCTCTTCCCTTCCTCATCCCATCTTCCAGAAAGACGCTTTCAAGAACTGAAGTTGAGTTAGCTGTAAGAATAGATATCCTTTCCCACATTATCATTTTAGGTAGGAGCTAACAGCTTCCATTGATACTTGATGCAGTGATCCTTGGAGATTTTTAAAAAATAGCTCCATACTGCAAATTAGGTTATGTAAGCTTTACAGCATAGCTAGAAATAGGGGGTAGAAACCATGTGGGAATCTGGGCCAAAGCATTTCTCTCCCTCCAGCAAATTCCCATGAGGCTTGGGGATTAGATGAGTTAATTCACGTAAGTGAATTAGTGGCATAGTACCTGGTGCACAGTAAGTACTCAGGAAATGTTGACAGTTCCTATCACGGTTGGCTGAAGGGACAGAAGGTACATGAGGGAGGCAGCAAGACTGTGCCGGCAGGTAGGGGAGAAGCCAGTGCGTGGCCTGCTCAGGGGGAGCTGCCTTGGTTCCTTGGTATTTATAGGTTTGGGGTGCTCCCACACTCTGAGAGAGGACTCCTGGCATCTGGGGACTAAACAGGAAGCATAAAGCAAACACTTAGCGGGAGAGGTAGTGTGGGGAGGTCGCTGCAGATCTGTGCTGACTGAAAATGCTCGCGTTTCTGTGGTGGTGGTGAAATCACTGGCCGGTCTCCTGCCAGGGAGTTGGAAATACTTGCTTGGGGCTGTAAGTGTGCTTAGTTAGAACTTCAAAAGGGCTGAGCTTAGAATATCAACCTGCTGATTCTAGCTTTCTTCCCAGTGCATTAATAAGAACAAGGGGTGTGTGATTGCAGCGAGCATGGGAAGCCAACATCCAGAGCTCGCCAGTGTTTGGCAGGTAGAAAGCAAGTTGTTATAAACCACAGAAAGAGGAGCCTGGGTGGCATGCCTTGAAGGCCACTGACTTCTCTAGAAGTCAGTCTGGCAGGCCGATGCTTCTCTGCACAGCATTCCTGCAGCGTCTCTCTCCCAGTCTGCTTTAGCGCTTTGGAACAAATTGGCACTCGTCACCACATGAGGCCTCCCGTGTGTGTGAATCTTAGATAAAACACGTCTGCCTGTCCATCCATCTCTTTCTCTTTTTGGAAAAGGAAAGACGGGTAGGGGTCAGACGGGCGCCGTCGGTTATACAGCTCCCGGTCTCTTTCCGTGCAGGCTTTGGTTGCCCCGAGGGAGGGCGGGTGGGAGCGTGCGGCCCTGTCCGTGAGCAGGTGGTACTGAAGGCTGGGTGGGGATTACACACGGAGTTCTCTCTTTTTTTTTAGGTTGAATTCTGTGACGCTCTAAGTTTATAAAAACTGTATAGACAGGGACTGAGCATTACCTTTAAAGGTAAATAAGATAGACTTGCATGATAGTCAAGAGGGGTTTTTTTTCTTCTAATTGTACCAAAGGCATTTATTGTTTGCTATGGTAAGTGAAAGAGGAGGGGCCTCAGCAGCCCCCAGCTCCAGGGGAAACTCCAGAGACCTATTCTCTCACTGTAGCCCCAAAGCGGAAGGCTTTTCTTGAACCCGAGAGATACTCATAACTAATGTCCTGGCAGAAGCCACCGCGTTCCACAGCTGTGGCTGTTTTGGAGGAATCACTGCCTCACTGAGCCAAGGTTGAGGGAGGGCCTTTCTTTTCTATTTTCTTTCCTCCTCTCCCCTGCCACCACCCCTTCTGCCTTGACCAGTCAGTTTTAACTTGGTCCTTCTAAGGACGGTCTTGGTCTTTACTTGGCAGAACTTTGCCTTTTCTGCAAACTGTGCTGCCTTTGCTGGGGCGGGGGATTGGGGGGAGTCATCTGCCCAGGCAGCTTAAGGGAGACTGGTTAGCGCGTCCCAGCGGGAGATGTATGAAGGTAGCTCCTTGGCTGCTTCTGGTCCACAGGAGGTAACATTAGCCTGGCTGCGGAGCGGGCGTTCTCTTAGCACTGCCTCGGGGCCCGGGCTCTCAGTCTTGGTCTGATTTCACCTGCCTGGATCCTGCGGAAGGTTGGGATGAATGGTCTCCACCTAATGTTTTATAATCTCCACGCTAAATGTTTTCAGGGAAGGAAGCCAATAATAGCCTTCCGTTTAAGTTATTTTGGGCTGGGGGCAGCAGTAGATTGAAGGAACAGAAGAAAGAAAAGGAAGAAATGCTCAAATACTCTCTTGTGTGGGCCAGGCACTCGGACATTCTTCTCCAACAAGCTTCTTGGAGGTAGGATTCTTATTTTACAGCAGAAGAGACCGAGGCTCAGAGTTAAGCACTAGAGTTAGGAATGAAGCCCCACTGTGTTCGATGCTAAAGCCACTTTCCATCACACCATGCACGCAGCGGGCGCGGTCTGGACGAAGGCGAGGGCAGCACTGTGTGGCAGGAAGGGGGTGCGCGGCCAGTGGGCCGGGCCGATCGGGGCCTCTGGGTGCTGAAGCCAGGCTCTCTGACTTGAGGTTGTTCTGGACCAGATATCCTGGGCTTTTAGGGCTATTTTCTGTTAGACCAATTGGATAAGGCTGTTTAATAAACTGGAAAGATAGGCTAGAAGACTAAGGTGTGGCTACATTTTAAACAAAGGAAGCTGTTGTACTTCAAGCTTGTTTTTCTGTTTGAATATCAATGAGCACTTGAGGTCTTTGCTTGCATTTAGCTAATGGTTTATTGGTAATGGGATTGCTTAGAAGATTTGAGCCTGGTGAGGTTTTGAGTTATGGGGTAAAAGGAAGAGGAGCCCAGGTGCTGGCAGCCCAGGTTTGAGGGGTCCTGGGGGAGTGGCAGGTGGCAGTGGCCTGTCCTGATCAGCAGGACTTTCCCAGTCAAGGCTTCAGGCCAGGCTGCCAGCCTGAAAGTAGCAGGCGGGCCCCCCACCAACCCCAGCTGGGCCGTGATTGGTGATCCCCACTGGGGTGGCTTGGAGGTCTTGTGAGCCACTCGGCCGCCCTTGTCCCTTCTCCCATTGCTACACACCTGGCTGCTGGCTCCTTTGCTGATGATGGCCACTTGGGTCTCTGCCTGGGGATGGAGACCGAATCCTCTCCGGGGCAGAACAGTTCTCCCTCACCACAGGGTTGGTCCTTGCCAGTAGGCCGTTTCTCTGTGCCGTCTGCCATGATGCTGGAGGGGAGCGGGAAGAAGGAACGGTTGCCTGAGTTCCAGAACAGTGACTTGTGTGTGAGCAGGGTGAGCACCTGTGCCAACGCTCCCTTAGCAGTTCTATCCCAGGGGCCACGCCGCGTCCTGTGCCACTCCTGCGGTTTGGAGAAGCTGCAGCGCGGTTTCCACCATGCGGACCAGGACGCGGAAGCCCACAGACCTCGCCAAGCCACCCAGCTTGTCTGTGGCAAAACCCTGTGGCTCCTAATAAGTGAGTTTTTAACCACACAGAAGAAATAACATGTCTTCCACTGTTTTTGGAGTTAACAGAAGCCCTTTCTTAGAGATGAGATTTAAATGACACCACAATTCTGGGACCCAGAAATGATCTCCTTTTACAGAGGAGGAAATGGAGGCTTAGCCACAATGACCTGCCCCAAATTACACAGCCCTGCCACCAGCCCAGCTGGGCTCCCTGGCCTGAGAGCACTCACCATGCGCAGTACTGGTGCTTTGTGTCCCTGCGGGGCGCTGCTGCCCGCCCCAGTAAACCCGGGGGCTGTCGGTTCCCCTCGGTGCTGTGATGCATTCCACGGACCTCCCTTCCAGCTCTTGGAGTAGATCCCTTGTGGTTGGAAACAAAATAAGCAGAAACCTACGCTCCCCCTCCTTCTTATACCCCCTGCCATGTGGGGAGAAAAGGATCCCGACTTCAGGCTTAAGGGTCTGGTTCCCTTGGAGAACTGTTCCTGAGCTCGCCCCGGGCCAGGGGACGGACAGGTTAGCCTCAGCTCCATCTGTTTCGCACCATCTTTTTTGCTCTGTAACTGGACTCTGCAACCATGTGCAAGTCAGTGATGGCTGTTGGAGACCCCCCCCAGGGGCCGGTGGTAGGGGGGGTCTGGGGTGCGGTTAGGGTTGTACTTTGTGTATTCAGCTTCACCGGCATTTTGGCTGTCATCTGTCCCTGCCTAGGCCTTCAGTGTCTGTTCCGACCACAGGAGTCACCCTCACAGTGACACGTGCCCAAGTGCTCTGATGCTGGGATCTTGTTGGACCCTTCCATTATGGAGATGGTCTTAGAAGTTGCTCAGCTTTCTAACACCCTCATGTCCCTAGAGGCTACATAAGGAAAATATTGTGGACATCTAGGACGTGAGAAACCTCTGGAAAGTGGCACCTGGGGAACACTGGAAAGCTGAAAGCCCCTCAAAATGAGATTCACTGAGGTTGAGGAAGGGGAGGACTTATCCCTTTGCTATTTTAAAGGGTTCTGTTTACTTGTATGTGGCTCTAGAAGGGTAAGGATGGTTATAGAAAGCCAGTTGGGCATTTTGGGCTAACGTGTGCTTCCCATGATGACCGGGCTGCCCTGGGAGATTACGTATGGTGAGAAATGGAGCCCATGGTACCCAGGAACGTTTAAGCAAGCTGTTGGCATAGTGCAGAGGAATTCCTTCCATGGGATATCAGGTTTGGAAGGAACACTGATGCCTATGGGGACACTTTCGAGAGCACATCTCCCCTCTTGGACATATGGATTTGTTGAGAAATCTTCACTGTCTCCTGCTGCTGCGTACCAGGCTCTGTGGTGGGGCAGAAGGAACAGCTGGAGAAAATGGGAGGGTTTTCGGCTCAGACAGCAGAGTAGAAGGTGAGCGTGCTGCCCGAGAGGAGTACACGGGAAGAGAGAGGCGTTGCCCGGGCGTCTGAACAGATCGGAGCCATCTTCTGTGGTTGGCAAAACCTCTGACGGGCCTTCCGCTCAGTGCAGGAGCCAGGCCTGTGAGGGCTGAGGACCTGAGCGGCTCTGACTGGAGTGCCAGAGTCTCCCCCCCGGGATGGCCACCCGAGCTGGGTGGGAGTCCGCCAGGAGGGTCGTGAGGAGAGCTTTGAAGAAAGGGCTGGTGTGGCAGAGGGGGGGCTGGGGGGGTGGCAGCCCATGGTGTGCGCGGAAAGGGCATGGCCTGGAGCAGCATGAAGTTACTTCCTCATGGGAACTAGGATGGTCAGAAGGGTGGTGACAGATGAGATGTGTAATTTGGAGTCAGTTGGGGGAAGGTCCTGCGTACTGTGCCCTTCAGTGATCATCCTCTTCTAAAATGGTGAGAGAATTCTGGAGGGTTGATTCGGACAGTTGGATGAGGAAGGACCGGAGGTGGGAGGCAGAGGCCGCCACAGATGCAAGAATGGGGTCTCTGCACAGGCCGGGCTCCTCGCCCCCACTGAGTGGGAGGATGGACATGGTGGCACCCAGGAGGGGGCCAGGGCACCACAGTGTCCTAAGGGTAGTGGGGGGGCACTGCCCAAGCACTTCTCCTGGGCTTCTCTTCAGTAGGTCACTGAGAGGACAGTGGTACTTGGGGCCAAGATGGCGAAGGTGGGGGAGGGAGGAAGGTGCTGGCAGGGCAGGGAGTTGACAGGAGAGGGGTGGCAGTGTGGCAAAGGCCATCTCCTTTGGGCTGGGGAGTGGGAGTTCGGTCGGCCCCAGTCCTCGCTGGGTGAGGCGTGAGGCCTCCTGTGCCCTCTGGCAGTGGACAGGCAGGGCTGCACGCGGCCGGTCAGCATCTTTCCCTTTCCTCAAGCGTTCCCACACGTCTGCCCTGCCGGGTTCGCCAGTCAGAGGGAGTGACAAATACGGGGTGTTCAACGAGCAGAGGCCTTCTGTTTTGTGTGTGTGTTTTTTAAAGCAATGTTTTGGTTTCTTTACCTGGGCAAGGTCTGGAGCTTGGGTTCTTGGCCGCTGAGTCTGGATTTAGCATCTGTGGAACATGGTCTGTAGCTGGTGGGAAGCTGACTGGCTTTACAGAGGACTTTACAGAGGGGAAGAACAGCACGTGTGACGTCTGCTCAGGCCTGCCGCCTGGGGCTCGTCCCGGACGGGTGACACGCAGGACCGCGGCGTCAGGTGGGTCTCTGCACCTGTGACTTCTGCAGCTCTGCTGGGGATTAAGGTTAAAGAGGCAGCTGCAGTTTTGAACCTTCAGGGCAGAGCTATGAAAGGTTGCAGGTGCTCGGAGACGCAGACCCCTGCAGCCTTTGGGGTGGCCAGGACCCCAGGGCCCAGTGTCTCTTAACGACAAGCGGCCTGGCTTTCTGTCCCAGCAGGCCACCTTAGTATCACCTGTGTGCATCCTAATAAGGCTGTGGGAGCACAAGAGCAGCCAGAGACGGTGCTACACACAGCGCAGTTGTGACCCCACCAACTGTACTTAAACCAGCACAACGCGTAGTGGGCCGTGTTTTGCCAGCCTGTCTTAGACTGTGGAGACCGACTGCTCACCCCTTGGCTTATTCATGATTGGGAACTTCCTTCCTTCTGCTGCCTGGCCTGTCCACGTTCCCGCCAGGGCTTCCTGAGAGCGTCTGTCCTGTGTGAGCGCTGAGGAGGAAGGTGCGGTCCTGGCCCAGAAGGATCACGGGTTTTGAGTGTGTGTGTTGGCGGGAGTGGCAGGGGCGGCGGGTGCATTGACAGGTGACAGCTAAATACAGAGCAGAATGGCGCTCAGGGAAGTCCAAGGTGACAGGGGCCCCGAGGAGAGAAAGGTTAAGGTAAGGGTGAATCAGGAGAGCCATAGGAAGGAAGCTGCTCTGGAGAGGAGAGGGTGTGTGTGTGGAACACCAGGAACCGTGCTGTCACGCGGGCACATGGGGCCCAGCCTGGGAAGGGCCCTGAGTGCTGGGCCAAAGAGCGTGGGACCTCGTTCTCTGGGCGCTCGGGAGCCAGGGAGAGGTTGTGTGCAAGATGGTAAACTCATCACAGATGCCTTTTAGATCCATCACTCTTGTCGCGGAAGACCAGATCTGTGGTCACAAATGGTATCTGTATTTCGTCTGGGCTTTTTGGGCAAGAGTTTGGTTAGAGTTGGTATTCAAGTGGGAATGAGAGGACAAGAGACTTGGGTCTTTCTGGCCATTGGCTTTAGGGGGCAGGGAGTACCCCCACTTTGGGCAGGGCTTGATAAAATCCTCCACATCCAGGCTTTTTCGCTCTTGCTGTCCTAAAGACCATTGGCCAGGGCAAGACAAACTGAACATTCGGTCTCAAGCCCGAATTAGAGTTTGGCCTGGGGCCTTGGTGTGTGAGGGTAAAAATGAGCTCCCTCCCCCTGCAGAATTGAGTTCGGGGCAGGAGGGCTTCTAGGCAGGACTCCCTTCCTGTCTGCGTGCAGCCAGCCCACGTGACGGGACTCTCAAGAAGCCAGCACACTCCTGAGGCAAGATGTATGTGTGTCACAGGCTAAAGCCAGCCCTGCGGGGTGTATCACAAGCTGAGGCCAGGCCTTCCACTGGGTACGGGGGACAGTGCAGAGAGTCACTCATGGTGCCTGCCCCAAGGTGCTCGATGTAGTTGGGGCAATGAAAACGACTATAATGTATGTAGTGCTTTCTGCTTTCCAGATCCCCCTCCCGCCCCGAAGTTTCTGGGCAGGGGAAGGGAGCTGCTGTAGTGGAGCATCGGAGAGGTGCTAAGTCCGGGGGCTGGAAGCCGCCCTCATCCTCCTTTGGGGAGGAGGGGGCTGTGTGCTTCCCGTGCAGTGACAGGAGCTGCCGGGGCAGGCCTGACCCGAGTGCCCGCACACGCGCCCTCACCGAGCCCCCAGCAGGCCTGTGGCGGTAGGCGAGGCTCCCCCGCAGCTCCCAGAAGGGAAGGCACCCGCCGGAGGCCCCGAAGCTGCAGGTGCTTTTTTGCACATGGTCTGCCCGCACCCTGGTCCTCTGGAGCCCCAGACTGGAGGTGAGGAGTTGGGTGCTACCCTGGGCAGGTGGTGCTAGGAAACCCCTGGAAACCTACGAACACTGCATGCTGCCTGTGGAGTGAAGCTTTGTCTCGTCAGTGCTGGGAACCAGGGGAAGGTTATGGAAGGAAGTTATGATCAAAGCTGTGCCTCCAAGGCCTGTTGGAAGCTGGCCTGGGGCTGGTCAGGCTCCCTTTCGTGGAGGGCGTGCCTTTTAGACTTTGGACCTGGTCTTGTCTCTTTTTGGGGCTTGGGGGAGGGGGCGATCGTGTTCTGATAGTAGGTGGGTAACTTTTCTGAGGAGCAGAAAATGCTTTTTCCAGAAGCATTTCTGGGCTCATGGAAAGGAAAGGACAAAAGTGGGCCTGGCTGTGATGCCAGGTGTTGGCCTTTCCTCAGGCAGCTCAGGCCTCAGAGGGAGCGCGTGTCAGTCAGGCACCACAGTCCCCTCTGGAGCTGGAGCCTGGCCCAGGCGCTTGCCCTCTCCTAGCCCCACGAGCTCAGGCTTGATGCCATTTTCCCGCTTAGGGACACAGATGGTCAGAAGGCTTTTCTTCTTTTTTTGGACTCTAACCTAAATATTTCCGCTGTTCTGTAAAGTCAGATTTTTGTTGTTGCTCATGGAAATTTGGGGTAGGGACAGATAGGAGTTTTAGATCACTCAGAAGACCCTTAAAGAGGTCCGTTCTCCACATGTGACTTCTTGTGTCCAGCCTCTTCCCCCGTCTTCTCTGGGCTCAGCACTGCTCCCCACCTCCGGCGTGAGAATTTGTGTCAGGGGCGAGACGCGTTGCTCCAGGTGGGCTCCTTCTGTGATACGTGTCACTGTGCTGGCCTCGCGGAGTACATCGTCCGTGGCACTGAGCCCTGGGGTCCTGAGGACACCCACACGAGCTGTAACTGGAATGCCGCCGGGCAAGCCGATTCCCCAAATACCTCTTCTCTCCCCTGTCGTGTCAGAAGTGCCGCCATTAGATGCGTCCCTTTCCCTGACCAGGACAGTGTCTCACGCTCAGACCAGCCCTGGGCAGTCAGGCGGGGTTCACACTGCACCCCTCCTCCGTCGAGGGAGCACTCCGAGCTCACTGGTTGCCGTGGTTTCTCAGCGGCGGGGCCCGTCATTTCTTGCTCCCTTTCTCGGAGACGAAGCTCTCCAGACAGCCTGTGTCTAGAAACCCCGCTGGGGAGACCACTGACAGGCAACCTCAGGGCCCCCGAGTCTGGGGCAGGTGGCTCTGGCTGGCTCCTGTGCCGTCTCCCACCCTCGGATGCACTTCCTTCCCAGGGGCTATGGGAAGCAAAGTGAATGCTGACTTGAGGTGGGCGTCCTCTGCCTTTGCCCCCCCCCCCCCCCCCCCCCCCCGCTTCGGGTGAGTTTCTAGTAAGGCACGAGCCACCTTTGTCGGGCAGGTCTCATCTGCTTCAGCCCTTGGCGGGGCTTGCCTTGCTTTCGTAGCCCGAAGTGTTTCTGAGCTCAGGCCTTTCCCCCAGGGCGCGGTCTGCTGGCCAGAGTGGCCAGTGGGGCCCCAGCCACACCTTCGAGAGGACGGGACAGGACGGGCTCTGTCTAATGAGGGTGAGGGCACTTCTATAGGAGCAGTGAGGCTGATGGGCCCGGCTCAGCCTGTTCGCTCCACAGCCCCACACGCTGGTCTGCGCGCCGCGTAGCATTCGCGGAGGGGCCTGTACGATTCGTTACCACTCCAAGCAGAGTAGGAAGGGTAGCCTGGTCTGGGGAGGAAGCGGCCAGTTCCAGACTGAGGACCAGGACTGTTCGAGAAGGGGCTTCCCTCATGCAGGAGTAAGGTGGCCCTGCTCAGCCTCAGCCCGGGGTGGGGAAGGCAGGAGGCATGGAGAAGGCCGAGTGTAGTTGTGGGTAGAAAACTTTTCTTTTCCCACTGCACGGTTACACACATGACATTGGACTCCTGGCTGTAGCTTACTGTCACTCTGGTCTGGTGATGGCCAAGGTAGTTTTTAGGTAACAATTTAAAATACCTATCTATTTACTGTTTTTTCTGAATACGCAAGTGTAAATAGTATAATTTGCAGTGCAAAGTTCTTGGCAATAACTTTATGTTGTATATTATGTTGAAAAACATTGGCAAACACGGCCACCACGGATTGTCCTTCCCCTCTGGGGCAATGATGACATGTAGGACTCTGAACTTTAAACCTGCAGCGTGGTTGAAGCAGCAGCCCGCATGTGTGGACTGTCACCAGTGCCTCGCCCAGAGATGCCTGGCCTTCATCCAAAGGGACTCTGTGCCACCCCAGCGCCCACACTGTGGCTCCTCGCACTGACTGTCGGACTCTGCCGTAGACTCACCCTCTCGTCTGGCTGCTGCGGTTCGTCTGTAATGCCCTGACATGTTGCATTCTCTCCACTTGGATGAATACAAATAAAAGCTTCTGTCTTAAAACCGCCGTGGACCTGCTCTGGCTCAGTGAAGCGGCCGCTCCAAGGAGACGGTCAAGCGCAGACTGTCCTCCTGGCCCTTTCTTACGACTCTCTGCTGCTTCTCTGCTAGCGGTGCAGAAAGTTTCCTGAACCTGAAACTTCTAGCCCGGCCCTCTGACCCTGCAGGTGGTGCTCTGGGGGTGCCAAGTGAGGGCCGAATTCTAAACCTTAGAATTTACTGGGCACTTTGCACACATCCCACTCCTCCTGCTCACACCTGCTCCCCAGGGCTGGCAGTGCCCGCACATGGCACATGAGGACACTAAAGCTCACAGATAAAAATACAGACCTTCTAAACGGCAGCTACCATCTGCCTAGCTCTTCCCCCTCGTGAGGGTCCCACCGGGGAGCTGCCCCAGTAACGCAGTCTTGACCAACAAAGACGGCAGCGTGGAGGACAGAGAGGGCAGAGCCAGGCCAGGGCCTGCGGCTGCCCTCCAGGTAAGTGCGGCCACTGGGTGGACAAGCACTGAGCCCCCTGCTTCACTCTGTCCCCCAGGGCCCACCTTTTCTCCCCGCATGCCACCAGGCTGGATTTGCCAGCACGCCGCCCCCAGCCGCTCCCTGTGCAGAGCACACAGGGTGGCAGCTCTCCTGGGAGACTGAGGAAGATGCCTCCTCTCCCCTGGGACTTACTACCAACCAGGGCCCTGGAGATCAGAGGCTCTTGGGTTCAATGGGGCCTGCTCCACAGTCCGCCCAGCCCACCGTGTGTTTTCACGGACGTTTCCAGCAGCCCCGACAGAGTACAGTCCAGGAGGAAGTGTAAAGGTGCTCGGAACCAGGATCTGAGTTTTCCAGCACAAAGCCCCATGTTCTTTGCTCTTTCTCCCATAGTTTCCGGCCAACTACCCACCTTTCCCCCCCGTCCTACTCAGCCAGGCTTCCTAGAAATCTATACTTGCCCGGCTCTGCTTTCTCCTCTCCCCCTTCAACTGGCTGCAGGTGGGCCCTCGGCTGTACCCACCCACCTCCGAGTCTGTTCCCACCCTGGGCACCAGCAACCTCCCCGATACCAAATCCAACAAGCCTTTTCTGGTCCTGCCCAGGACCAGATGATGAGCTCCTTTTTCCTCCCAGTGGCGGCAACCATACTCTGTGGCCCCTCTTCCTCCGCAAATGGCACTTCCTAGGCCTGCAGCTAAGCCCTTGCCTCCTCCGGACATCCCGTACGGTCTTAGCCACTCTCCTGGCTTCCCCTCCTGGCAGACCAGGCCTTCACAGCTAGGGGGGACTTCCGCACAGCTGGGACAATGGGTGGTGGGGGGGAGAGCTGCTAACCAGCCGTAAGTGCGCGACGGCGCCCCACACCAAAGCATGATCAGTACCACTGAGGTTCCGGAACACTAGGGTAGAGCTGCCTGCACAAGTCCGAGCATCTGTGGGCTCTGGCCTCCTCCCAGTGGTGTTTCCAGAACTCTTCCTGGGTCTCCCCCTCCAACCTCCCCACCCCCACCAAGTTTCAGTGACTCTCCAGGAACTGTCTCCAATCTGGCCTATTTTATCACCTCTCTTTAGACTCTAAATCTCTCCTCCAACTTTTCTTCCTAAAGGACTGACAAGACACTTCAATTTTTTTAAAAAGCAAGTTGGGTTAAAACTCTCCAATGGTTTCCTTGACCTTCGTGGCCTCAGCTTCATTAACCAGTCTTCCCCCAGCGCCCCCCATCAGACCACAGGCTAACTACCTGTTCCAGCTAAATGTCTTGTCAGCTCTCTCTCCAGCAAACCCCATGGTCAGCAATGCAGAAAACAGTCCCTGTCATGACACATCCTTCCCTGTCCCCACAAGGCCCTGTACACCTGTTTCTGCACTCAGTGTTCTCAGTCTGGGTCTCAACACCATCAGGGGACCTTCCTGAAGCAGAGCCCATCGGAGTCGCCTGAGGTCTGCCGTGCCCAGGCCGATAGGCACATGGACTCCTTTCTCTCCTCTCCCAGCTGTGACATCAGGATTGCTGCTGTGTCCCTGCACTCCCAAACACTAAGACCCTTGGGATTGGAAAAGCGTGGGGCAAGCTGGCCTTTCTGGATTCCTGCCCCAGCTGGCCAGGAATGCGGATCCCAGAAATAGGTTCTCCAGCCTGTGAATGGCAAAGGGATCCCAGATGTGCTCTGGGGCCGCTGTCGAGCACCTGCCATGGCCCAGGCCCCTCAGGCCACTCACCCGGTTTCGGTGCAGTGGACAGCAGACTGGGCGGGGGCTTCACTCACCACCTTCCCTTCTTTGTGGCCTGCATCTCAGCCCGTCTCCATCCGAGGCCAGGTGTAGAAGGGGTCCCGGAGGGCAGGCCGCATGGGGGCAGAGCCGCAGGGTTGGGGAGATTGCTCTTCTTCCTGCTGCAGAGAAGGGGTGAGGTGGTAAAGAGGGCAGCTGGTGGCCTGTGTGTCCTTACGGGGCAGGGCACAGGAAGAACACCCCACCCACCCCCACCGGTGAGTAGAAAGGAGCCTCTGCGAGATGTGTCGTCCATGCCGCCTCTCTTCCTGAAAGTTCCAGCAGAGCAGAAGTGGCCCCCGGCTGCTACTCCCATTCACACGTTAGGCCTGGAATTCCACGTCCTCTCTCTGCCTGGTGAGATGCGTTCATCCTTCCAGGTCTCACTACACCCTTACCTCCTGCTGTAGGACTTCCCTAACCCTATGAATTCACACACAGCACCTCTCCCTGTAAGCGTGGCACTCGATTTCGCAGAGTCCGTGTTCGCTGTGAGGGCGCAGGCATCAGCCTCACAGAGGAACAGCTGGTCTAGCCGCACCCCTGCAAAGCCGGCCCCCCGGAGCCGCTCGGCGCACGCGAGCGGGAACGCCTGGTGCCGGCGTGCGCCTGTCCGCCAGCGCACGGGCTGCTCTTCTCGGGCCGCGTGCGCGAGCGGGGGAAACGGGGCAGGAGCATGGAATGATGAAACCGCTTTCTACAAAGTGAGGCTCTTTGTACCAAAATATTTAATGAATATGCTGTTAAAATAAAACCAACAAAAGGAATAGTAATACAGTTTTACTGGTTTATATTTCAATTCATAAAGTTGACACACTGGAACTACCCTAGCACAATTTCCACGCACCTAGTTTTAGATGGGCTTACAGCTGTTTCGGTAACTGAACAAGAAAGACACAAAGCAGTGGAGGGTGTAGGTGGGTGGGGGGTTGACACTTGTCACCTCCCGGATGATGACCTCAGCAAGCACTAGGACAGTCACTGGGAAAAGATACAAAACAAGCCAAGTATCTTTATACACAGACCAGTGCCTCTTAGAACAGCTACCTGCGCCCTGCGCGCGGAGACCAGGAGACCCTCGGCGCCAGCTGTCCACACACCGCTTTATCAACTCAGAGACTCGGCGATCTTCTCTTTTTTTTTTAAAGGTGCTAAAACCTCCATTCCATAGGTTTGAAGTGAGAACCTGCAATCCATCTGAACAACGAGGTCTGCACGCAGCCACGCTCTGGGGAGGGACACGGGCCAGCAGGACGGGGCCTCGGCACGCACATCCCACACCTGCGTTTTCACACACACACACACACACACACACACACACACACAGTGCAGTGTCCTTCTCGCTTATATGCCTTGTGCAAAAACACTAGGAACTTTTTTAGTGAGGGAACGTTTCTCAGCTCTTGTGAGGGCCAGGAGGAGGGGGAACCCGACAAACCCGGAGTGAGAGCAAGTGCCCAGAAAGCCAAATAATTAGCTTGTGCAGATCAGTTGTGGTCTGGGATTTAAACACTGTCAGTTGGGCGCACTGGGAGAAGATACTTATATATATATATATACACACACATGACACATGAAGCAAAATAAGATTTGTCCACGTTATGATTAATCCTGTCTCACATCGGTCAAGTCACCCAGCCCAGCCCCGTGAAGTTTTGGCAGCTAACACTAAAGAACAACAGGAACTACGAGAGTTGCATAGAATTGATCAGAAACGTGAATAATGCCAAACCCCAAACCTGTGCATCGTGTAGTTTAACAAAACTAGGTGGCTGCAACTATAACCATGAAACCCTCCGATTTAAAACAAAGTGCTTCTCCGCGTCTGCCTGGAGGACCCTGCGCTGGCACTGAAGTAGGTAAGAACTATCTGAGTTACTGATGCCTGCCCACCCCCCCAACCCCGCAATACATATAATATGTATATTAAAAAAAAAAAAAAGATTAAAGGTTTAGAAAAAAACCAAAAGCCTGAAGGATCCCCAAACTCTGACAATGTCAGCTCAGCCCTCGGGCCGGGGAGGTGGTGACCCACACCCGGAAGAGGCCCGGGCGCTCCCACCGAGGACGCTGTCCCAGCGCGCGTGCAGAGCGCCGCTCAGCCCTCAGGCCTGTCAGCATCAGCAGTTAGGAGAGCCTGACCCCAGAGGCTGCCTGCTTCATGAGCTCTGGTCCAATGACCTACCAACATGCTTCTATGGATCTGACTTAGGTACATTCTGGTCCTGGGACATGTCACAGAATCACACATCTGGCCAAAGAAGGCAACAAAAGGTGTCGTGTTTTCTGAAGGTGTCTGGAGGCAGCCGCTTCGCTCAGCAAGTCTCTTTCCCTTGAACCCCCGTTGCCGTCTTTATGGAGCTCAGTGTTCGGTTAAACCAGGTCTTCTTGGCGGCCTGTACCTCGTTTAGGGCAAGGCCTAAATGGTGCTCCAGGTCCTGCAAGAGGAATGACGTGCATGAGCGCGCTGGCTCTGGGGTCGACGACACTGCCTCCCCAGAGCTGAGCCAAGACAGGACTTTAGCCCGTTGACTCTGAGAGGCCTCAGGAAATTCCCCCAGTCTCCAACTGGCATAGAAGGATCTGGAATCCCTAGAGTTCTGGGATCGTTCCTAGTAAAGACCTCTCCATTTCTTGCCTAGTCTATTTATTAAAACAACCTCCGGACCGAGCGCCTCCCTCCCCTGCCCACCTATCACACACTAGGCAGAACGGGCTAGCGCTCCAGCTGAGACCGTGTCATTCTCTTCCAGCAAAGACCTTTAAACTCTAGACTCCCAGGCCAGACATTTGAGGTGTTTCATGATTCGGACCCAGAGACTCTCGGCCAGCTCAGGACCCAACCCCACCCCTAGCTTCCTGACACTCCTCTCTGGGTGGGCCCTGTCCTCCCTCTGCTGCGCCGCACGCCACTCCCTGCACCTGCACCGGGAACGCTCACTGCTCTCTCTCTCCTGCAGCTGCAACCCTTGTTCATTCTTTGACCACAGCTCACATACTGCTGCCTCGGTGGTGCTTTTCCTGATTGTCCTGGACAGTCATACAAGCCATGTCTTAGCTTTGCAACCCCAGCACCTAGAACGGGGCCTGGCAGAGAGCAGACGCCCAGTGAATGTGTGCCATGTGGGAGACCAGGCCCTAAGCTCAGTCCTGAACTCGGTTCCTTTCACAAACAGCGCTTAGGGCCCACGCTGTGCTCCATGAGGCCGCTCACGGAATTGGCCACACAGGATAAAGGTGACCAAAGTCGGCCCCAATTTCTTCGTCGGGAATGGAGGCTCAGATCCATCAGTAACACGTCCAAAGTCACAGAGCTAGTTAAGTGACGGGAGCTGGCACTAAGAGGTGGCACTGAGGAAGTCCTCAGACACTGCCGAGCCCTTTCTGTGCTGTCGGATTTAGACTTCAAAGCAAACCACCAGATGGGGCCCTTGTCATCTCCATTTGCAGATGAGGAGCCTGAAGTTAAGGAGGCCGAGAACAAACCCACGTCACAGCTGCTGGTGGCGCCGTGGGGATTTCCAAGCAGGTCCCTGCTCCACCGAAAAGATTCCAAGCTTGATGGACAATTCTCATTATGAGAAAGTCCAGTTCATGACAGGCCAAATACTAATTAAACACCCACTGGTAAATAACAAGTAATGGGGCTTTTTCCTAGAAGGATTATGGCCAAAGTTTAAAAGGGAAAAAAACCCCACACGGCAGACGCCGTTTCTGGGGTCTGCAGCCCACGGCGCGGGCCGGCACGTACCTGGATCTTACACTCGGCCTCCACCAGCTGCAGCTTGGTCTGCGCCAGCTCCAGTTCCATCTCCCTCAGCTGGTTCTTCAGCGTCTCCTTCTCTTCGTCCGTGTCCTCATCTACAACTTCCTTAGCTGAGCTCATGCCTTTTATGCGACCTTCTTTGTTGAAAAATTCCCGGCAGCGCTCACAGTCGTCCACTTTTTGCTGAAAGGGAAAGTCCGATGTGAACGGGCGAGGAGAAGCGGCCTGGCCCGAAGGTGTGGGCCCTGCCTTTCTGGGGAGCTGACAGGCGGCTGCCGGGCTGAGCACCCCGGCTCCCGGAAAGCGGTTCCCTTGGGAACCGGCAGATACCCGAGTGGGAAAGCCATGCAGCATCCCACACTAAGATCAATCAGAACCTTCTTAGATCATGGTCTGGTTATCTCACGTCCAAGGAACTTGGTTAAAAAAAGGAAGATGCGGTGGTGACTGAAGATTTATGTACAAAGATTTTTCACTGCAGAATGAGAGACAGAGAAATGATGGGGGGGTTAACTATCCAACCACTGCGAGAAAATTAAATATACGCTGGGCTGCATCTATACAAGGAAGTACGTAGGCAGCCTCTACAAAGTGCGGAATTTTTCATAACATGGTAAAATGGTTAAATGCTGAGTGAACCAGGACACAGAAATGTCTGTAAAGCACAGTTACAAACAGACACCACCTTTCATTTAAATAAGATGTCCCTGACTGGGAGAAACCTCATTTCATGTTCCTCTAAGAAAATATTCTGCCAATTAAACCACTTTATTTTGAGAGAGAGAGGAAGGGCAGAGGGAGAGGAAGAGACAGAATCCCAAGCAGCCTCCACCCCAGCACAGACGACAGGAGGGTCACACGGGGCTCCATCTCACACCCCTGAGACTGAGACCTGAGCCAAAATCAAGAGTTGGATGCCTGTCTGACTGAGCCGTCCGGGCACCCCCAGTTACACCACTTTAGAAGGCCATCAGTTATAAAATATGTCCCAATTTCAGGACGGAAACTTGAAAAAAATGCGTATCTCAGAATGACTAGCATTTTGTATACTGAAATAAACAGAATGAGCACCAAAAGAACATACACCAACATGTAATAACGATATTATCTACAGGCAATATAATCTTAAGGGTTTATTTTCTCTTATTTTCAAAATTTTCTGCAATGAGCACTGCTAGTTTTAGAATCACATAGTAAATTAGTAATAAATTACATTAAAAAAAAATCACCACTGCTAGTTAAACACTGCTTAGGATGGAGGCCGGGTCTTGTTCCAGGTAGAATGGTGACGTGTGTGAATAAGGCCATGAGCCCAGAACTCTCCCACCTTCGTCCTTTAGCAAGTTACTCGTCATGGAATAACTGGACGAGCACAGTACTACGGGGACGGCTTACGGGACAGCAGTGGCTGCCAGGGTGGCTCAGTCGGTGAAGCGTCTAGCTTTGGCTCAGGTCATGATCTCAGGGGTCTGGAATGAGCCCTGCATGTCAGGAATCCTGCTTCTCCCTCTGCTCCTCCTGCACTGCTCATGTGCACTCTTGCTTGCTCTCTCAAACAAATAAAATCTTCCAAAATTTTTTTTAAAAATTAAAAAAAAAAAAAAAAAAAAAAAGGCACCAAGTTATAAAAGCCCCTGAATGGGAAACGGAAACATTGAAAACTGAAAGTCCTCATTGGATTTGGATCCATGACAAGGAATTGAGCCCAGAGACGGAGCTGAGTGCCCTCATTTTACACAACGTGGGGAGTGACAATGACACCACAGGGTCCTGACCTCTGCACCCCCACCCTGTGCCCAACTGCCGCCGGCAGGCCTCCTTCACCCGCACAGCACCGCAGTGATCACCTGCTCTACTGACATCTGCAAATCTCGGGTCACTTTTTGTGACAGTCACGTCATCCAGACGATGTTACGTGAGGAAAAGGGCATTTGTATTTCGAGATCTAAAACCAGAGCTCCCGGTTGCGTCGTACTCCCTTCCAGAGGAAACCAGCAGAGCATTAGTTTTGAGCCCCAGAGGCAGGCCACGACTGGCCCCTCGTCAGGTACATGCAAGCTTCTCTCACTTTTGAAATCCAAGTAAACCACCCCATTCCCCAAATCTCTGGGGCTGAGCAAAGCACACTGAGCTAGCTGGTACAGAACAGAAGCTCTTTGGTAAAGGAAAACTTACCCGAATTTTCTCAATTTCCACTTTATTAGCTGTCTGCTGCTTCTCCAATCGTTCACTTAACTGAGAACAAATCTGAAGAAACAAACAAAGTGACAATCTCATGAGCAATGTCGTGCAGAAGCTGGGCCTGGGAGGAATTCTACGGAGAAGCGGAGTGGCTGAGGGCGCGCGGTGGGAGGGCGAGCCCAGGCTCCCCTGCTCTGCCGCCTCCGGTTTATAGACACTTGACGACCTCACGAGCCAGCCCAAGATCCGAATTTAGTTAAGAACAAGACCAGTTTAGTTACGTTCTTGAAACTCAACCCGCCAGGGAAAGGAGCGGTTCTACAGCATGTGACCGCGCGTGAACACGAGGCCAGAAGGACAGGGTGGCTTTCATTTATTAAATGCCTGTTTATAGGCTGGGCACTATGCCAGGCTCTCTACAGACCTGATCTTATGGAATCCTCTCGACAGTTCTCTGAAATAGTGATAGTTTCTCTGTGTCAGCGCGGAGAAGCAGTGAAGTCACTTGCCCAGTGAAGTCACCGGTCAGTGTAGGTGGCAGGTGGGCGTGGAGGGGACACATTTATCCAGAAAAGCAGGGCTTCCAGAAAACACGCCCACTTAC
The DNA here is from genome assembly GCF_964662115.1 of Mustela nivalis. NCBI lineage: Eukaryota > Metazoa > Chordata > Mammalia > Carnivora > Mustelidae > Mustela > Mustela nivalis. Next base: position 81,992,242 of record NC_139032.1, on the reverse strand, counting down.
AGGCTGCTCAGACTCACCTGCTTGTAGTCACCAATGATAGAACTGTTTTTTCTAATCTCAGATTCTGCTTTGTCAAGTTCCCGACGACACATTTCTTTTAACTGCACACATTTAAAAAAAGAAAGGAAAAGGAAAAGTGAATGTTTTAAGGGAAATATAAAGCCCTGGCACTGGCCGCTTCGTTCTGGGCTTTCGAAAAAGTACCTGACTACTCTGGCAGGGCTGCATTTCAACCACGTGGTCTCGATGCCAGGAGAGGGAGAGAAAAGTCAAAACTCCCAAAAGATCAAACCCCATTTTGGAATGGGGCTTTTGCTAAGGTTCCTCCCTGCCTGTGAACTTGAGCTGAGGAGGCAGCACAGACCCAACGGACTAAAACTCTTCAGAGGACTGTTGTGTCTTCAGAACAGAGACAGGGTCTCATCGTCTCTCACCTCAGGCCATCCTACCAGACACCAGATCATGGAGAACCACGGGGGGAAGAAGGGGCTTCCTGCAGGGTCTGCAGCATACTGTGTCCCCAATGACTGTGGAGAGCTGGCTCAAGACAGGCTTTCCAGAGTCTGCTCTGTGGGGGACTGGCAGGGGACGAGTCCGACATCATGTCTGCTTTCCTTCTGCAGAAATGCTAACTCTCTTTGTCACATCCAGTTGCTGACACACAGGAACTTCTCTTGTCCCAAGGAAGGATGGGCTCTGCCCCAGTGTCTCCTCTTATGCCCTAATTATTAACTATTACACTTTACACAGTAACTAGATAAAGCCTTGGGAGAGAAACTGAAGGCAGCTGTCTCTGGTTCCCCAGTGCCAACAGGAAGCCGCCAGCTGGACTCGAGACTCTCAGGCTCGGACGAGAAACCGAGGCGCGTGGGAGGGCCGGAGCTCCCCTCACCTGGGCAGACTCATCTTCCAGCCGTCTTTTCTCTTCTTCAGCATCGATCAACTTTTGTTTAGTCATAAGCAACTCCTTATTGAGTGCATCTGCCTTCTCTTCAGCCTGAAACATGTAAAAGACGCTGTCACAGAACAAGAACTGAGAACCAGATGGGATTTGAATTGCTCAGGACAATCCCTTTTTAATGTGACAGAGGAAGTGAGCCAGAGAGCAGAAAGATGCCAGAGGTCACACGGAGACGGCCTGGCCCAGGCTCCTGCACAGACATCACACGGGACAGTGGTGAGAAGCTCAGCCTTTGGCATCAGACAGCCTGGGCTCAGCCCCCATTGTTCTCTGACCATGTGCCACTTGGACAAGTCACTGAGAATCTTTCTGAGCTTTTGGCTTGTCATCTGAGGGATAAGGCACAGGAAGGACTCAGCACAGCACCTGGCAGACAGTAAACACTCAATAAAAGGTAGTGGTCATGACCACTAACAGTAATAATAAATCCTGGTTTTCTTCCCCAAGACTCAGTATTTCCTCTGCTTCCTCAAACAAGGTCTACACTTCATTCTCATCATGTGATAAGGGAGGCCGCCTCTTTCCTGGCACTCACTCACCACGATCTGAAATGGCCACACCCCAGTTCTTTTTGAAAACATGCAAAGGTCTGGTGGGCAGATTTGGTGACCTAAGTGAAAATGAGACACTGATGCCTGACGCAGGAGCCCCTGACACTTGGCATTCCACGGATAACCGAAGATGAGCACGTCAGAGCACAGCCACAGAAACGGGGCCGAAGCTCCTAGAGTTCCACAGCATCAGACAGAGAGAGTCTCTGCCGGCTCCTTATACACAGCCCTCTTTTTAACAATGAATGGAAGTGGATTAAACAGTCTCTGAAATTAAACAGTTTCTGATGTCACTAGCTGAAGAGGTGTCACGGAGCGCCTGCACTTTGCACCACACCACACTTGCTCTGAAGGATCTTCTCCGGGAGGAGCAGGAGCGGCAGGGCTGGGGCCTTACACGGAGAGCGGAGGACGGCTTGCTAACGCGACCTCAAGTGGCCATGCGTTATGGCAAGTTGCACACGTGTGCAGTGAAGTGGGGTCTCAAGAGTTAGTTAAGGCCTGTCCTGTCTGGGCTGTGGCCTGTCAGCTCCTTCTCTACCTCTAACCCAAGAAACAATGAAAGGAAATGAGAATCGAAAAACAGAGGAAATATCTAGTAAGGAGAACTAAGTCCTCTTACAGATTGGTTTTTCTTCAATCTTTCTCCTCTCTCTGCAGACTCCCTTGCCATCTCCTGAGCAGTGCTCTGGAGCCTGAGCACACGTACGTTCTCTCGGTCACGCAGCACTACTATCACAGTAGGGATTCGAGGAGTGTGAAAGAGCCAGGTTACGAACTGCATCTCTGAAGTCAAGTCTTCCCTGCACACCCCGGTTGCCCTCAAGCTCGCAGGGCGCACACAGCAGAGCTATAATCTACAACCCGATGGTGTGACATTAAGTTCAGTGTTTGTGCCATCTCTCCAAGAGCTGATGACTCTGAAGGCTACGTGAGTGGGAGGTGCACAGAAGTTACTAGACTGGCCTGACCAGTGTCCCCTCGGGGCACCACACTTCCTGCACTCTATCTGCATGAGCATATGAAAAGGGAGCATCCGGAGATTATATAAACACAAATCCTGACTTCCACTTCTCCTCATGAAGGACTAACAGGAACCAGATTTATCCTCCCACCGCAAGCAAAAAACTGGACAAAGTGTATGAAACTACTGTTTTCAGACAGTGAAAACAATACATGAAGAACTGTGGTTCCTGGGAGAAAGAAAACAAGATGAGTCCCACTATCACCCTGGGTTTCTCCCTAGGGGCACATTCTGAACTAAGGAGGAGGGTGAAGGGTTCCAAACAGAGCATGTCTCAAAAGGTCAAGGAGGCAGAGTTAAGGGACCAAGGATGCTGAGGTGGTTGGAAGCTGGCGGGCAGAGGCCTGGAAATAAGAAAGCTCTGAAGTAGCTAATAGGGTAATAGCAGAGATAAACTGAAAATATGAAAGTACCCAATTAAACCAAAGAAGACAGAGAGGTGCCTGCCTGTCAGCTGGAAGAGCGTGCAACTCCTGATCTCTGGGCTGTGATTTCAAGCCCCATGTTGGGTGTAGAGATTACTTAAAATAAATAAATAAATAAATAAAAATAAAAATCTTTAAACCAAAGGAGGCAGAAAAGGAGAAAGAAAAAGCAAATGCAACAAATAGAGAACAATAAGCAAGGTGGCAGACTTAAATCTACCATATAAATATTTACATTAAATGTAAATGGTCTAAACATTCCAATTAAAAGATTATCAGACTGAATAAAATAATCAAGACCCAACTACATGCTGGCTACAAAAAAACAGTTTTAACTATAAGGACAGAGATAAATTAAAGGTCAAAGGATGGAAAAGGATGTATACTAGGCAAGACCATGAAAGCTGGAGTGACTATTAATATCAAAATAGATTTCAAAGCAGAATACAACTATGGACAAAGAGGGACATTTCATAACAATAAAAGACTTGCTCCACTGAGAAGGTGTAATAATCTGAAATGTATAAATAAGTTCAAATTACAGAGAACAAAAACTAACATAACTGAAAGATGAAATAAATGCACAATTAGAGACTTCTTCACTGTCCTCTCAGTAAGCAACAGAAGAAGTGGAGAAGGAAAACCAGTACATTCATGGAAGATTTCAATAATACTCAACCATCTTGACCAAATTGACATTTATAGAACGCTGCACCCATAACAACAAAACACACACATTTTCCACCTGCAAATGGACATGCACCCAAATAGATCCTAAGTTAGGCCCTAAAATAAGCATGAGTATGTTTCAAAAGGATTAAAAACAGAAAGGATACGTACTCTGATCACAAGTGAATTAAATTATAAAGTAACAACAGAAAAAATTCCGGCAGGGGCACCTGGATTGTTCAGCTGGTTATGCGTCTGCCTTTGGCTCAGGTCCTGGGATTGGGCCCTGTGTCCCACTTCCTCTGTCCCTCCCCTCCACTTGTTCTTGCTCAAAAAAAAAAAAAAAAAAAAAAAAAAAAAAAAAAGAAAGAAGTGATTGAGTTTTGGGAAAAATCCCTAATAGTTGAAAATTAAACAACACACCACTTATCAATTCACAGGTCAAAGAAAAACCAGTAAGAACTGAATGAAAATAAAAACTTAATATATCAGAATATCAGAATATATGGAAGACAGCTGAAATAGTGCTTCAGGGACATTTATCACTTTAAATGCTTATTTTAGAAAAACAGGGTCTAGAATTAATGATCAATTAATGATCTTTCTTTTGAAGATTAGCTAGAAAAAGAGCAGGGGTGCCTGGGTTTCTCAGTCGGTTAAGTGTCGAACTCTTAATTTAGCTCAGGTCATGATCTCAGGTCATGGGATCAAACCCCAAGTCTGGCTCTGTGCTCAGTGGGGAGTCTGCTTGAGATTCTCTCTCTCTCTCTCTCCGTCCCTCTTCACTGCAAGTGAACTTGCTCTTTCTCTCTCTCTAAAATACATAATCTTAAAAAAACAAAAAAAGATCAGCTAGGAAAAGGAAAAAATTAAACAAAAAATAAAGTTACCAAAAAACAACAACAACAACAACAACAAAAACCCCAAAAAAACCCACCCAAAAAACAGAAATCGATGAAACAAAACAAATAGAGAAAAAAAAAAAAAAATCAAACCAAAAGCTGGATTCTGAAGAAACCAACACACCTGATAAACTCCTGGTCAGATTAAGGAAAAAGGAGAAAAGACACAAATTACTCATATCTGGAATGAAAGACAGACTATCTCAACAGATCCTATAAACATTTAAAGAGTAAGGAAATAACAATAATTATACCAATACCTTTCACAATTAAAATGATGAAGTTACCTGAAAGACACAATTATGAACACAGAGACAAGAATTAGAAAATTCCTATATCTGGAAATAAACTGAATTCATAATTAAGTAATTTCCCAAGAAAATTCCAGGCCCTCATGGCATCACTGGGGAATCAAAGATTTCGTCAAGGAATAACCCTACATAAATTCCTTAAGCAAACAGGAGGGAACACATCCCAGTTCATTTTAGAAGGTCATCATTACTCTGCCACCAAAACAAGACAAAATGTTAAGGAAACTCCAGACAAGATATTCCTCATGAACAAAAATTTTAATACAAATAAAAATCATAAGGAAAAAAAGGAAACCCCAAGTTTGCTAAGGAGGCAAAGGTTGATTTACATTGAAAACTCGAATTACATCACCATATTCACAGAATTAGGAGAAATAGCAAGTAACCATGTCAACAGATGGAGGAAGAGCATCTGACAAAACTCAACACCCATCACGACAAAGCTCAGTGCAGAGGAGGAAAGGAGAACTTCCTCAAACTGACCGAGGAACACCCCACAGGGGACGGCTGAAACAAGGCGATGAGGCCCACTCCTTCCATTCAACACTGTTCTGAAGATCCTGGTCGGTGCAGGAAGGCAAGGAAAAGAAAAAGGCTCAAAAGACTTGAAAGGAAGTAAACTGTCTTTATTCAGAGATGAATTGACTGTGTATATGGAAAATGCTAGATAGTAAACCAAAAAGCTACTAGAATTGTAAGTGAATTCAGCAAGGTCATAGGACAGAAGCTCATGTAATCAATTTTATTTCTAAGGACTAGCAATAAACAATTGGAGAACACAATATCCTTTACAATAAGTTTAAAAAAATGTATAAGTCTTGCTAACTGAAAACTAAAGAATGATGCTGAAACTGAAAAAGACCCAAATAAATGAAAATTATAACCTATTCATGGATTGGAAAGTTCAATTATTATTCAGATGATAATTCTCTCCAAGCTGACAGGTTCAATGCACCTCCACTCAAAATCCCAGAGGCTTTTATTTCTAGAAGTTGACAAACTGATTCTAGTACTTATATAGAAATGCAAATGACAGAATAGCCAAACTATTTTTTAAAAAAAGAACAACAAAGTTAGAGGACTCCCATGACCTGATTTTCAGATTGTAAAGCTACAGGGATTGAGACCATGCTGTTAGCATGAGGATACACATACAGATCAATGGAGCAGGCATGGAATTGAGGAGACCATCCATACAATTGATTTTTGATAAAGAAGCCAAAGTAATTCATTCAGGAAAGGTTTGCCAGCTGTCCACGATCTCAGATCTAGGGTGCAGTGTAGCCAGACTGTAAATCTCAGCAGGTGGGCTCCTGAGTATTTCCCTCACCTTGATTACCCTCAGTTTAGAGAGTATGCCAGAGGGGACTCACGTATGGTCCTGCTGGCCCTATGCAATGTTAGGTCTGGGCAGGACTCCTGCTTCATAGAGGCGACAGCATGGCTAGGCTCACCTAGGGTCTCTGTGGCTTACTAGCAATCTACTGTGTAACACAAGTGACATAAAACAACTGAAAATTCAAAGAGTGTTCTGGAAACCTGGTAAGGCACACACCAGAGTTTTACTCTGGGATACAAAAAGGGAAAAGCTGGAAATAATGAATTTCTTTCAAAAACCTGACTGAAAGGGCACCTGGGTGGCTCAGGTCATGATCTCTGGGTCCTGGGATCAAGCCCTGCATTGGGCTCCCCACTCATCAGGGAGTCTGCTTGTCCCTCTCCCCTTGTTCCTTCCCCCACTTGTGCATGCTCTCTCAAAAATAACAAAAAACCCTGAGTCCCTGAAGGCCAAAAACAAAAAATGGGGGTGAGAGGACCCCATTCCCCTCGCTTGAGAACCTAGCTTTCAGTGATAATTCTAAAGGAACAGGAGAAGACAGACTTGGAAAGGGACTCCAAGCCTAGTGTGGGCAAAGTGTACCTTAGCACCATAGTAGCCAGCCGGAGAAAGAGACCCCAGTCTGAAATTCCTGAGCCCTAAGGGGAGGAGGGGCCGTACTCCTCTGAGCCGAGTTAGGAGTGTGAGCTCTGGTGTCAGGCCACCTGGGTTTTAATCTGAAATGTCACGCTATACTGCAGTTTCCTCATCAGTAAAACAGGGATCATACTGTATCCCTGACATGACATGGGTTGTTTTGGGTACAAAAGCTCTTAGAGCAACGCCTAGAACTCAGTAAGTGCCCAGAAAACGTTTGCTTATTGTGTGTCACTATCTGTGTTTCTGATGTAGTTATGACACCAGATCGCAGCTTCCTGTTCCATATTTATTTGGGAGACAGCAGGGCATTGTAGACAAGCCTGGGGCATTCCAATCAGTCGGGCCTGGGTTAGATTCCTGGTTCTGCTTGCTCCATGGCGCATCCATCTCTCTTTGCATCTCAAGTTCATGACTGTTACAAAAATCCTCATTCATCCGTGGGGCTCATGTAACCCTCCTCACAAGGCTGAGGCAAGGGTAGGAGATACTAGATGTTAGCCAAGTGCTTCTGACAGTGCCGATCACAAAGAACATCAGAAAGGGGAATTCACATTATTTTGACTATTTCTCACTCCTGGTTATCAGGAAGGTTGAAGAACCTAGCTCTTTACTGTGTCAAGATAAGGCAACTTGCAAAAAAGGTTCACACCATTTAGGAGCAGACTTCGAGAACATGAGAATCCGTGCCCACCCGCAAGAGGGGACAACAGTGCAACCGCTGGGCCTGGCAGGGGACAGTGCAGCAGCTCACACTGAACATCCACCTGGGGTCTTCGCTCAAGTTGCCTCTTCCTACAATTTTTTGAACACAAAGCTCCTATCCAGGACCCTGTTCTTTTGTCTTTTTCACCTCCTCTCTGCATGATCCCCAGTTGCTACGGAGCCACTTTCAGGGCGCACTGTGGCCTGGCTTCAGTGGTTGCTGCTCACGGTCAGCCGCCTCCCTCCACGCACTGGGCAGAAAGGCCTGAACAGGAGGAGACGACTTCTAGAGCATTCCTACCAAGAACAGAGGGCATGCCAGGGCTCTGCACCAGAAGGCAGGGACTCGAACCTGAGGGCCAGACTGTGGTGAACTAATAAACAGTGAGAGTTCCTGGTTCTGGTTACTGAGGGCTAATGACCTGGAAACTGCCTCCCTTCCAAAGCGGAAAAAGCCTCCTTCTCAGTCACACGCAGCGAGGCACAGCTGACAAGCAGAAGAATCAGCGCGGCCCGAGGCTGGCTATGTTTGGTGGTGCTTCTCACATTCACCAAGTCATGGTGTTCTCCCTGTGCCCGGGGACACAGCTAATATTCCCCCTTCCCACCTTTGCTCTACTTGAAAGGACAGTAGCTGGTATTAGAATACGGGTCTATTCAGGGCGCCTGGGTGGTGAGGTTGGTTAAGCGTCCAACTCTTGGTTTTGGCTCAGGTTGTGATCTCAGGGTTGTACGACTGAGCCCGGTGTCCGGCTCTCCTTCCTTCTTCCTCTGCCTCCCCCACCCTCTCCCTGCTCCCCACTCTCTCTCTCTCAAATAAATATTCTTTTTTCAAATAAATATAAAAAAAAATTCTACTCAAAACTCTTTTTCTTTTCTTTTTTTTTTAAGATTTTATTTTTTTATTTGACAGAGAGATCACAAGTAGGCAGAGAAGAAGGCAGAGAGACAGAGAGGGAAGCAGGCTTCCCGCTGAGCAGAGAGCCCAATGCAGGGCTCGATCCCAAGACCCTGAGATAATGACCCAAGCCGAAGGCAAAAGCCCAAACCAAGGGCCCAAATAGGTGCCCCTTCACAACTCTATTTCTAAAGAAAACAGACACTGGTAGATACTGCCATCTTGCTCTCTTTTCATCTAACGTGTGAACACTTTGAGAACCTAATGAAAGCACAGACTTTCAAAGAAATACAGAACACGGTATTTTCCTAAACATTTGGTGGATGCCAAGGGCCTTGTGAAGTTCACAGATCTTATGGGGTTCAATACATCCCGCAAGTCCCCTATAAGCCCTTAACAGCCTGAGCCTCTATCTAGAACCTTAGGAAACCAATGAGCAGAACAGTAGTCTTAGGAGTCTGACAGGGAAATATATGAGTCAGATGTTGGCAAACTACAGTCCATGTGCCAAGTCCAGCTTCTACCTATTCTTGTAAATAAAGTTTTATTGGAACACAGCCACACTCATTCCTTTACTTATTGTCTACGGCTACTTCTGTGCCAATGGCAGTGTTTGATGTTGCCACAGAGACCATCTGGCCCACAAAGCCTAAAATATTTACTATCCATCCCTTCAAGGCGGAAGTTTGCCAAATTCTGACCTAAACGATGAATGAAAGACCACACGTTTTCAAAGGAAGGCTGCTAGCATAGAAAATGGACAAATACCCTGCCACGAAAGCCATCATCTTGAACTTTTTAAGATTAGGAGGAGCAAAGAAAGAACAGCTGCCAGCTGAGATTACCGGTGACATCGCAAGCTGCTCAGGCCCCGAGCTTCCTGTGCTTATTCCACAGGCACCTACCACGCAGGATAACAAAATCTCTTAGGAAAGATAAGTAAAGGATAATGATTAAATGCTACCGCCAACTGTGGGAGCATAAGAATTAGTCAAAAGGCCTGTCATCAAACAGTGCTGGGAAAGGAGTTCGGGGACGGCCTGTAGGACAAGAGAAGAGTGTGTGGGAAGGAGGGCTGACCAGAAAACCCCTGAAGGAAAAGGAGGAAAGCAACAGTGACATGAACAAATGATTCTGCAAGAGGGACACTTTACAGGTGACACACTAGGACAACAGATATTGTGACTCAAGGACCGTATGTGATAAAGGGAGAAGCTGAGAGTTTCAAAATAATCCATCCCTTTGGCCCTGTCAGACTCACGTTATCCAGGTCCTTCCGCAGAGCAATCTTGCTGGTCACCAGCTCATGGGCTAAGTCATCATTTTCCTGTTCCAACCTCATGTTAGCTTCTTGTAGACGCCGGTTCTCCCGCTGAAGGGTAGAAAGAAACCAGTTACAGACATGTAAAAATCAGATGGAGATGATAATTTCTCATGGCTAACCCTCATGGAAGTGAAAGAAGGAGTGGCTGGTCCTAATGTGCTAGCAAGCAACAATTTCTTCTTTTCTTTCTCTGACCAGAAATACTTAACTGGCCCCAGTGACCTTGCCAAGCAGCTACTTCTGATTAACCGTGACGAACAGCCACTGTACTGTAACAACCCAGGCAGCTGGTTTAAAGCCCAACAGATCTTACTTTCTTACTTGCAAATTCAAACTGAAACTTGAACCTACAAACAATGGATCTGAATTTTTAAAAGAACTCAGCAAACCCAGTTACATGCATGATTATAGGAAATGAAAGGCTAAAAGCTCTTCACACCGACCCAGGACAAAAGCAAACGAACCTCAAATCGCTCGATAGGGTCTTCTTGTTGGGCCTGCTGTTCCCTCATGGTGTGATACTCTTTTTCGTATTTTTTCAACTTCTTCTGACTAATCTGTAGGATAAACCATGACACAAATTAAAAAGCATCAGAAAGTGTCTCAGGGCCTGTGCTGACCTGGGCATCTTCAGTCACTGCGGGAGTGGTGTAACCCCACAACCTCCGCCCTGAGTCCTGTGGTCCCTGATCACCACCCGCCTCCTCTGCCATTTTATTGTGCCCACACCAGCACTGCTGCAAGTGCTTTCCGTCTGTGACCTCAGGATACCTCGACAAGATACAGTTTATCATCCTCACTTTATAGGCAACTTAATAGAGATTTAAGGAGGTTATGTAATTTGACCAAGGTCACTCAGTTAAGACGGGAAGATCTGGGAGTGGAGCCCAGGCAGCTAAACTCCATGCAAAGTCCAAGCTGTACTCACCTCACTACCCTACACCTATCACTTTCCCTCTCCACTACCTCCTTCTGTGCAGCTATCTAATAGACACAATTCTCTCTGCCCTTAAAAACACCATTCTAGGGGCACCTGGGTGGCTCAGTGGGTTAAAGCCTCTGCCTTCGGCTCAGGTCATGATCCCAGGGTCCTGGGAGCCCGAATCAGGCTCTCTGCTCAGCAGGGAGCCTGTTTCCCTTCCTCTCCTGCCTATCTCTCTACTTGTAATCTCTGTCAAATACACAAATAAAATCTTAAAAAAAAAAAAAAAACCCAAAAACAAAAACACAAGAGCATTCTACCAACCACTCCACTTAGCTGCTCTTCTGCCCAGCAGACTACTGTCCTCTTGCTCTCAAGCTGCTTCTTACCAGCCACAGCAAACCACAGGCATATACGTTTCACTTCCAGTGCTTCATGGGCTCTCTTCAGTCTCTCTAAATCAAGCTTTTTCTCTGACTGCCCAATAGGAAGACTCTCTTGAAGGTCACTAGCGTTTTCTTGTTCACTCCATCCAGTGGGTCCCAACTCTCCCCAACTAGACTTCAAAATTCCTGCCTTTCCTTCTTTAACATGACCAAATGACTCTTCTTCCCTCCAAAAAAATCATCTCTCTCTTTATTCTCTCATCTCTCCTTCTACCTTAGCAGTCCCCTGCCCCTGACCTTACAGGCTAGCCTGTTTTTTCCTTCAATTTGAACATAAACAAGGGCATCCCTTTAAGATGCAACTCCTACTCTTTTGATTCCTTCCTTTAAACCACTAACTCACTCCCTTTGGTATCTTTTAAATTATACTTTTAAATAATTGGAAACATACAAAATAGAGAAGTGCTAAAACCAGTATGTGCAGCATAACAACTGATTAGAAAGCGAACACTCACTGCTTCCCGAGGCTTTAGTATAATCAGCACAGTACTTCTGGCTCACAAATCTGACTTACAGTTCCGGGTCATTAGGAATCTCAGAACTGGGCTCGTCTAACTTCCTTATTTTACAGGCAAAGAAACGGAGACCTCAAAATGGGAATGGGCCAGCCCCAGGTGTACAGCATCTCCAGTCTCTTGTTCCATGATTCCCTTTCCACCTCACTGCAGCTGCCTGCTGTCTCCCTCCCGCTGACTCTCTGGACACTGCCCTTGTCCGATGTTTACAGGTATGCCTCAATCAGAGCTTATTCCTGGAGTCTGGTTACTGCCTGTGGGCATGCAGCCAAGAACATAACACTACGCCCTGGCTACCGTCTTTAGAGAGATGCCCATTAAACACTTGGGGTGAGGCAACAAGAAAGTGACATCTTTAAAACCAGATCTTCTGTGGTTTAAGGACAATGCTGGGGTAAATGTTTGTGTACGTAAGTGATTCACAAGGGAAGCACCTAAATAAAACATTGATGTGATCAGTAAATTTATAAACAATCCTAACAGATCAATAGTAGAGGAACAGACAAAAATGAGGTCTGCGGGCAGCAAACACTTCCCTGCGCTCAGTATGGGTAACTGATCAGGGAGCACAGAGGTTAGGAGGCGCCCTGGTACTTGATTTAAAAAAAAAAAAAAAAAAAAAAGAGTTGACACCAAATCCTACAAAACATTCTCATGAATCTTCACCTTCTCATTCTCATGATGGGAAGAGCTATTTTCCCCCCAATGAACATACATTATAAAAGGCTGATTATAAAGTAATTTCTTCTACATTTTCTTATCCCTTAAGATAAATGCCTCATTCTCAGAGCCAAAGGGCTGACTCTACCTCAACACTGTAACAGTATTATTGTACACTGGGTACCTGAGAGACGCAAGACTCTTTACACATGCTACCACATTTGGTTCTGACGTTTTCATGATAGAATACAGGCATTTCTTTATGTACTTCCCACATTTTCCAAATTTTCTGCCTTGAGCATTATTTATTTTTATAATTAAGTGAACAAAATAGGGGCTCCTGGATGGCCCAGTCGGTCAAACCATCTGCCTTCAGACCTGCCTGGATCTTGAAATCAAGCCCTGCATCAGGCTCCCTGCTCAGTGGGGAGCCTGCCTCTCCCTCCGCCCCTTCCCCTGCTCACATTCTCTGTTGCCCATTCACTTTCTCTCTGAATTAAATAAAAATAAAATATAAAATAAATACTGTTTAAAAATAATTATTAATAATTTTAAAATAATCCTGGTAAGGGGCACTTCTTCCCCCTTCCAGGCTAGGTCTTCGCTACATATTCCCTAAGGTACCTTCTTGCTCATTTCTCCAGGCAGTGGCCCCTACCTGTGCTTCTGAGTCAGTCCTCAGGGGCCAGCCCTCAGATACAAACAGAGCTCACCATCTTCCTCACTGGTCCCGAGGTCTGACTCCACCAGCTCTGGCTTGCTCTCCCATTTCTCATCCTCACTTATTGCTGGTCTCCCCCTCTCTTCACCACCTTATCCCCCACCCCCACCACAGACCAAAGATAAATACAACCAACGCTGCTTATAGTGGGTTCACACCTGATCCTGACTTTTGGAGCATGGGTGGCTGTATGCCACAACCAAGTAGTTCAGGCTTCCCCTGAGGAATGGACCTCATGAAAAGGCAGATGCCTGATACCTAAATGGGGAACTGATAGGTACCAGCTACAAAAGCCACAATTCCAGCCTCCTTACTAGGCTGCAGCCCAGAGAGACCAGTCCCTGTCAGCCTGCCTGTCCCATTATCAGTGCCCTCCCCAGGCCAGAACTGTCTCATTGTCGTCCCCTGCCCATGCACAAAGAGAGGTGCCCACAAATGCTTGTTAAATTAATGAGAAAGGACCCCCTCCTCTTCTTTGCATCGACCTTTCTTCTGAACAGAAATGGCAACCACAGTGAACACAGAGCGCAAGCCTGGTCCCCTGCCTGGACAACCCCGTACCTGGTTCCCTCCTAATCATCTCTCAGAGACTAGCTCCAGCACTGCTTTACTGAACCCCTCCCTGGCACTTCTTCCCCCTTCCAGGCTAGGTCTTCGCTACATATTCTCATAACATCAAGTCAATTCCTTTATGGCACCTGTCCAAGTTCACAATTATTTCTTTATGTCCTTACTTGATTTGTCTGTCTTCCCACTGGGAAACACGCCCCATCTGTTTTGCTTACCCCACATCTCCATGATCTAGCTCAATGCCTGGAACATAACTGGGGCTCGATAATCAGATGCCAAACAAATCAAAGCCAATGGCCTTCCTTTTAACCTAATAAGGATGCAGCAGGACATTTGTTTACCTAACAGTTGAGCAGTGTTCCTTGTGAGGCATTAGTGATACAAAGATTTATACAGAACACGATATGCAAGCTCCACAAAGGTAGGAACTTTCATTTACTATAAAATTCCTAATGCCTCGAAGAGACTGCAAGCATGGAAACACTCAATGAACAGACAAAGTCCCCACTCTTAAAAGTCTACGGTTCATTTTATCTGTCTCTTACTTATATCAATAACATGTTAATTGAATTCAGGAAGAAGGGAAGCTACAGGCGCAGTCCTGAAGCTCTGAATCTTACCTACCATTAGGTGAAAGGCTGTGAAAGCCTATCAGAAGGCTGTGAAAGCCACAGCCTCACACACAGAGGTATTTTTGCCCTCAAAGACGCGTTGTTTTGAAATTTGTTCTGTTTAAATGTACTTTCAGTGGGAAAAAACTCTAATATAATTCCCTGGGATAAGGCTATGTTTGTAATTTAGGTAAAACTCATTTTATGTCCCACTGTAATTAGTACATTGTTTCTTAACACTGTTAGAGACAGTACTATTTTAAAAGTCTCCTAAAAGCCATGGTTCCCATAAAAAGCACTGTCCCGGGGCACATGGGTGGCTCAGTGGGTTTAGCCTCTGCCTTTGGCTCAGGTCATGATCTCAGGGTCCTGGGACTGAGCCCTGCGTTGGGCTCTCTGCTCACGGGGAGCCTGTTTCCCCATCTCTCTGCCTGCCTCTCTGCCTACTTGTGGTCTCTCTCTCTCTAATAAATAAATAGATAAAATCTTAAAAAAAAACAAAAAACCACTGTCCCTGTAAAAAAGCATAGAAGCCAGGGCACCTGGGTGGCTCACTTGGTCAAGCGTCTTCCTTCAGATCAGGTCATGATCCTAGGGTCCTGGGATCAAGCCCTGCATCGGGCTTCCTGCTGCAGTGAGGAGTCTGTTTCTCCCTCTGCCTCTGCTCCTCCCCCTGCCTCGTGCCCCTGTATGCTCTCATGCGCTCTGTTTCAAATAAATAAAATCTTTAAAAAACCCTAAAGAGCATAGGAGTCAACTCTGCCACAACCCTACACCAGCAATAAAGCATTCTGCATACCATCTGAGAGGACTCATGAGCTCCCTGAGGCCACCCACAGTCTCAGGTTAAGGAACCCTGAATCAGAGAGAAGGTGGAGGCTTGGACCATGCCAGTTTGGTATCTTGGTAGAAATATGTATTTTATCCCAAACACTTCTCTTTCGCTCACTGGTCATTTATCTGTTATAGGAATTAGATAAGGCTCTCTTAAAACATCACCAGGAGAGCTGGTACTGACCTGGCAGAGAACATGAGGGAGCGGCCACTGACATGGGCGGGAGGGAATGGTACAGTCTGTCGTGGAGAGCTTGGGTATGCAGATGGACGGACCCAGGCCTGAGCCCTGGTTCTGCCACTGACCCACTCTGTCCCTGAGGGTGAGCTGCCTTACCTCAGCTTCAGGTTCCTCATCTGACAGAATTCCAACAGTCCTTCTGAGGACTGCTGTTAGGAGGACTGCATGATAAAAACACATCAAGAGCTCAGAAGAGTGCCTAGCACATGAGGTCTTTTTAATGAAAAGGGTGGTTATTAAGTGTTACTATTAATAATACCTACATTCTTGTCCTGACTCAGAGACAGAGTTACCCTCTGAACATGTGCTACAAGCAATGAGCCATTTAAACAAGTCAATTTGACACAGGAGAGCAGGAAATAGGTTGTGGATAGGAAATGGGAGCTGATTTCCAACTCTGGCTTAAGAAACCATCGCAAAGGTGGGAATCCCCTCTGGGCTGGAGTCACAGGTAGTCCAGGAAAAGCGGAAGGCTGAATGTTATTAGTAGCTCTGCGTGGCAGGGGTGAAGTTTACTGTGCAGGGGGGGCGGGTGGATATGGAGATGTCTGGTATAGTGAGATCTTGAACCCAAAATCCTTGTTGCTAAATAAAGACCTCAGACATAGGTCCATCTTCCTTTTTCAGACTGTTTGTAACAGGGACTTCACTTTTTAGTTACTGATTTAAAAATCCTGAGACTTACATAGGACTTTCAAGATAGTAAGATACCTCTACACCTATTTTACTTAATCCCCAAAACAACTGTCTGCGATCACCTCATTTTACTGATGGGGACTCGAGACCTAGATAGGTAAAGTGACATGTCGAAAGCCAAGGACCCAGTCCATTAGCTGACAAGAGCTGCAGAAGAACACAAGTCTGGGGTGATTCTTGTTTCTCATCTATCTCTGTAATATGTTCAACATTGAGCACAGTTCTTGGCACGTAAGAAAATCTACAAATGTTTGTTGCTGTGAACGGACTTAAGGAAAGTCGGTATCTGGGTAGAGGAGGTCAGAACAAATGAGCATGGATGAGGACAAAGACAAAGGTCATCAACAGGTACTTTTTACAACAGTCATTGTACAGGTACCACCTGGATTCTCTTTCTCTAGCCCTGTGGCCTTAACCTACCTCAGGTCACATGGCAGAGGCAGAGCCAGGGTGAGAGCCAAGGTCCGTGGGACTCCAAGGCCTGCACTCGTAACCACTTGAAACAAATCAACATCCTATTTAATTTCTGAGCCCTTTTATTTAATTTGTTTGAACAGTTCAGGCTCGAACTCCCACAAAGATCACTAAATAGAATTAGGCATTCTGATTCTCCCATCAGAGTATTTTTCTAAAATGCAAGTAGCGAATAAGTAGCAGAGAATCCAAACACAGATAAGAACCAAGAGAGAACAGCTTACTAAAATAAATTAAGGCAGCAGTGGGCACTGCTACCCTATGACAACCAGCAAAATTTAGAGTTCATGCAGAAAAAAAGAGCTTTCACTCAGAAGTTTCCTCATGAAATTCAATCTAAAAGGTAGAAAATAAGTACAGAAGTAAAACTGCAGCCTGGTCTAGTCCTATGGAAAACTGAACTTAGCTACAACTGAGTTAAACTGACAGAGACTGCACTTACCTGCCACTACAAGACAAGCATCACCAAAAATACAAAGGGCCCCTCTCCCATTCATCAATCCCTCCTTTACAGAACGGTACACTGAGGGTAAGCACTGACTTTAGTCTGAAATTCCCGGGATCTAACCCCAGCCCCATCATTTACTAACATTACACTTTTTAAGAGTTTTCTTCAATTCTCTAAGCTTCAGTACACGCATATGATCACTGTAAGGATTAAGTCACTATGTGCAAACATTATGCAAGATTATGTGAACACATTAAGAAAACAACACTGATGAAGCCATGGCAATCACAGGGTTTAAGATACTCACACACACTAATATACAAATGATCAGAGCAGAGGATGAAGTTCAGACTAATACTTCTTTCAGCTCCTGAAGAAAAATATCCCCCAAAAGCAAATATTCCCAAATGCCAGGGTTTTCTGTTTCTCTAAATAGCAAATGGTTAGGCTTACATTAATTTGGAGACACTGCTATTTGGTTTCTGTAATATCTTTTTCTACAAATAGTCTGAAGTCTTGCACATTCACTTTAAGTTTGAAATAACACATCCCAATGAAGCAATCAATGGTTCAGAAGATCCATTTCACCTTAGACAGGATTCCAGAGTGAAAGGATCCAAGTTTTCATTCAGGTTTGCTCTAAGAAACCCATTGGCCATCTCTGTTATGGCTCTTACTTCTTCTGAACTAACCTAAACCTTACATATTGGACTTGCTCTCAAACATCTTAAAAAAACAGTTACTCCCTTATTTCTTGAATCAAAAAAATTTAAGACCTACAAATTAATTTTTTCCGCATTTTCTCCCTCTAAACATGATGCGTGGCCCAGTTATGAGTATAAAAGGGAGCTCTCAGGACCATTCATGATCTCCTGGAACAATCTATTTATAAAGAGAAATTCCTGGGGTGCCTGGCTGATTCATTTGATGGAGCATGGGACTTTTGATCCCATGCTTGGGCTTGAGCCCCACAACGGCTGTAGATTACTTAAAAATAAAATCTTGAAAAAAAAAAGTGAAATTCCTTTTAAATCTTCTATCAGAAGTGGAAACAATCTTCTGATCTCAAGATAACGACCCATAATGGGAGGAACTCTATGGATGGCTCAATGAATTCTGATGTATGCTTTTAAACTTGAGATTAAGAGCGGAGGATCTAAGACTCTTTTATAAAGTAAGTAAAATATCTCAGTTGCATAATAAAAGTGAGGAGCAAGAACGAGAAGGGGAGAAGTAAAAAGGACTGAAGAGAAAGAAATGAAGAAAGAGGCAAGTAAAGATTGACACAGAAAAAGATTTTAGAGAAAAGGAAGACACACAGGCAGAGAGAGGAATACAGACCTTTTTGAGCAACACACCCATCTGGTGGCCATTTCAGATATTGCCACACCAAACCTAATTCCTGCTGCAATTCTGCAGTAAGAGGCCACACAATGGCATGGAAAGCTTTGGGAACGTGGAGTCAGAAGGCCTGGCCTGAGTTCCACTAGGTCTCGCGTCCCCACCCAGCTAGTTCCAGGGTAAGTCACTTGGCTTCTATAAGCCTCAGCTGCCTCACATGACTTGCCCTGCATACCTCACAGAGCACTGAAGGGAAGAAATGAGATACCCATAAAAATTACACAAATACTGGAAATTACAACATCAAAACTGTTAAAACACAACAACAATAAAAGCAGGTAACTGTTTCCTCAACTGGCATGTGAGGCAAAGTATTCCTAATTCCCACCCTAGTCAGGAAGTACAACTGAGAAAAACCAAGCCACAATATTTAAGAAATTAAAAAATAATGGAATGGGATTTCAGTGAGTTACAAAGCCAATGTTTCCTTTCTCAAGAAGGTTTAAAAGCCAGTTTCCAAACTATTCACAACAAAGCAAGCATCCCCTTTTCCATGTCTAGAGGGGGCTCCAAACCCACAGATGATCATATATCGTTTTCCTGCTGACGGAGGCGCGCCCACTGACGCAGTCCACATAATGCAGGGCTCAGGATTAAGCCTGCCGATGAGTTTCCTTATTTCTGAGTCGGCAAATTATCACTGGGACTGAGATTCTTTGCCAATAATTGGCTTAACTACTGCCTATATTTCTCTTAATAATTTTTGGCATTAATAAACCTACCCGAGTACAAGTAACCATCACTAACTAGACTACATCCCACCTTTTAGCAGAACAATTTCACTCTTATGTCCTGGTTCAATGCACAGGCTTTCCATGCCATGAGTCAATTTTAAGAAAAATTTGATCTTTCCCACCCAAAACCATGTGCAAGTAGGGGGAATCATCCAAAGTGTATGCCTGCCAGGCAGTGTTCTCCAGGGCCAGAAGGAATTATGTATCTAAGCACTAAATGTGTGTGCTGTGCAGCTTTGCCTACCTTAACTCCATGAAAGCACAGGCAAAGAAAAAAAAAAAGATATTAGACACCTCCAATCTGCACTATGGAGATAAAGGATCCACATATTGTTAAAGTGTTTCAAGCTACTGAAAACCCAGAAAGTAAAACCTTCAGCTGGAAGCTACTGTAAGCCTTCCCCAAAGCCCTTTTAACTCTCCAACTCTTCTTCATAAGACAATACTTGGTAGAAACTCAGCAGTGTATCATTTAATTCACTCATTCAACAATTTTTATATGCCAAATCCTGTTCTTGTGCTGGGGATCTGGCAGGCAGACAATAATCAAATGAACATATTAAATAATGTTAAGTAAGAATAAGGGATATGAGGAAAATTAGGCAAGGTAAAGAGATCAGGGTGTAAAGTGTTGAGGGAGCTGCTACTTTAGACATGGTAATTAGAGAAGGCCTCTCTGATGGCATGATATCTGAGCATAAGACTCAACGAGGTGACGGTGACACCCTGTCGACATCAAGATGATGATGGGCAGAGAGACCAGCCTGTGCAAGAGGCCTGAGGAGTGAACATGCTCAGCATGTGGGAGAACAGCAAGAAGGCCAGGTTGTCTGAAGTGGAAGTTGTAAGAGGGAAAAGGAGGAGGAGGTGAAATCAGAGAGACGGTCAGAGGTCAGAGGGTATAGCACCTTGTAGGCCAAGGCAAAAACTTTTGAGTTTCATTCTGAGATAAGAAGTCATCAGAGTTTTAAGTAAGGGAGAGATGGGATTAAAAAACACCACTGCGGTGCCTGGGTGGCTCAGTCTGCTGAGCATCCGACTCTTGGTTTCGGCTCAAGTCATGATCTCAGGGTCCTGGGATCAAGCCCAGCATCATCACTGGGCTCTGTGCTCAGTGGGGAGTCTGCTTCTCTCTCTCTGCTTGTTCCTCCCCCCTGCTCTCTCTCTCAAGTGAAAAAACTCTTAAAAGAAAAAGAAAAAACCACTGTGGAGACAGAAAGATATGGAGTCCACTGGAACATTCCAGAAGACAAGTGGCTGTGATGGTTACACTAGGGTGTTAGAAAGAAGGGGCAAAAGTGATCAGATTCAGGGTGTACTGTGAAAACAAGGCTGGGATGGAGGATGAAGATGTGGTGTGAGAGAGAAAAAGGCATTGATAATAAGCAAGGGTTTGGGCCTGAGAAACCAAGTTCCAGGAACTTAAGATAGGACACTGGGAAAGGAGGTTTTGGAAGGGAGGAAATCATCAGCAACTAAGAGGACCTCTCTTGTATGAATCAGGCTGAAGTGGGAAGAGCGACTCAGAGAACCTCAGAGTTCACCTGGTTCTGTGCTCTGTGCACAAACCACCATCTGTGAAAATGCTTCTAAAACGTGTGTATTTGATATCTGCTTGGAAAACCAGTGGGCGCACGGGTTGCTCAATCGGTTAAGCATCTGCTTTGGGCTCATGTCCCATGTCATGATCCCAGGATCCTGGGACTGAGTTCCATGCTGGACTCCTTGCTTGGTAGGGAGCCTGCTTCTCCCGCCTCCCTCTGCTGCTTCCCCTGCTTGTGTTCTCTACCTAAAATAAATAAAATCTTTACAAAAAAAGAAAAAGAGAACCAGAGAGGCAATAACCATAATAAGAGCCATCACTTCTTGAACCCTTACTAATTACTAGACAACATGATAAGCACTGTACACAGCGTAGTTAATCTTCACACATGACGGCACTTAACCACAGTACCTGGCACACGGGAAAATATCATTAAATCTTTCCCAGAGTACTTGTGAACTATGTAACATTTTCAGTTGAACAATAACTTAATTATTTCACTAACTAGAGTCTCTATTTCTTTTTCAAATCCTTGATTCAATTTATATTAGGATTTCTATTGTTTCTCAGGCTTAACAGGTAGGTAGTTTTAGTACTTCCTTTCCCTTTTCACAAAGAGGGCAGGCATTCCAGGGTCTGTTACCCAGAGTTTCCAGGTTCAGCTGCTTCCCAAAGGCCCCAAATCATATTATATGTCTTCATGAGCATTAAAACCCTCCATATTCCCCTGGGATGCTATTTTACCACTTCACACACACTAGCTTTGAGCTACTGTGATTTAGGCACCTGGGATTTCTCTTTTTTCTTTCAAGTTCATCCAGGTATTTGATACCTCCAAGTGTTTAAAGAAGGGCAGCCTAAGTTAGCTTAGACATATAAACAGAACCGGAAGCCCACTATTATTTACATACGAGGAAATTTTGCCTTAAATAGGTAACATCACTTTGAATTCAGATCTCCCTGATTCCAAGTCTGTGCTCTGGTTAGTATATAAGGAAGTTTCTCCCACTCACATTACAACATGAATACAAGGAGATGCTACCTTTTTTTTAACCTTAAAAAATTTTATGCAAATCATAAATGTCACTGAAAGTGATAAAATTGAGTTTCCATCATTATTAGTTTCATTTTAGGGAATTTCTGACCAAAACCATAAATATGTGAAGTTATAAAGAACAACAGAGGGAAAATCATGAAACCGGAGTCCTGCCACTGCTTAGCTGTATGATGCTAGGAGCTCCAGCCTCTTTGTTTCCTGAGTCTTCAAAATGAGAAGAATACCTTCCCTGAAGTCCAAAGGCTGGGATGTGAATGAGATTTAATGCACAGAGTATATATAATATGTGAGAAAATATTTGGAAAAAAATTATACAATACAAACATCATCATATAAATGTTCATAGTTTGATCAGGAATGGTAAGACACAAACTAAAGAATCTAAATCAATGCAAATATTATTTTACCTTCATGCTGCAAGCTAATTCCATTAGTTTTTTTGCATTTTCTTCTGAGCGGTACCTCTTAGGAAGCTGAACCCTGAAGAATTTCAAGGCACCTTCAAAGTCTGTCAACAGCAAGTCATCCTTAGAAGTCTTGAAGAAAGAAAGAAAACACAACCATGTATGGGAAAAGTTCTTCGCTCTGAAGATACACAAGCATTTTAAAACACCAGCACCTTTACAATCCCCAGGAGATACTTCTTAGCCAGTGCCTTGAGTCACTGTCAGGGCCACGGCTACCGCACGGTGGCTGCTTAGAAGGAGATCAAGACCAAGATACTTCGAGTGCTGGACAGGGGATGTCACTCAATTTACAAATAAATGTGTACCTTTAATAATCCAAGGGCGACATTAAAAATAACACTTATTCCCTAAAAGAGAAAACACAAAAAGAAGATTTTCATTGATTATATCTGGACCAGTCAGCTGTCTGTCCCCAGAATGCCCCACAATTCTAAAGAAAGTATAAAAACTTAACTAAGTAAAGAAATGGGATATCTTGGAAAATAATAATTATAGGTCTGCTACTGAAAAACAGCTTAAAATAGAATAAGTCTCCCATTCTTCTGAACTTTTTTAGTCCTATTCTCACAATCAACAAGAAAGAACGCTTTTCCAAAGTATTCTGTGCTTCCCAACCAAAGCATCTGAGACAAAAAATTGTGATCTTTCAGGATATAACTGCAGGTGGCCTCTCCCCTTATCTTGTGCTACCCCATTCCAAATATAGCAGCAGTCCCTCTGCCTGTGAGCCCTTCACCCCAGAACAGAACCTGCTCAGGGCTCCCTCAAATCTGCCTTTCTTCAGCTAACCATTCTAGGAGTGCTAGGGCAAAGGAAAGATAAGTGGAGGCATGAAGACCTGCTAAATTCTTTAAGTTCCTGGACCTCGGTTTCTGTAACTTATACTCTCCTCCAAGGGTTTCTGGAGCTAATTAGTTGAAAAGTTCATTTAAATTACTTAGCATGACCAGGCCCATGGTAACTACTTAAAACAAATGGTTGTTTATAATGCTGAGAAACTGTAAAACTTAAAAATTTTACATAAACTATGGTATACCCAAAGAATGAGATAATTTGCAACTGATAAAAATAATCAGTGTTTCTGACAGTGTTTTTAGCTTGGTAAAAAAAATGCTTTAATGGATTTTTGTAAACCTTGAAAATGGGATAATTAAACATAAAGAAGGATGGTACAGATGTGTGTCTGTAAGTGTTCAAGTGCTCAAGTATATATGTTTAAAATATATACTTAGAGAACCATAATATACATTATTACATAATACTCCATATGAAAAAAGTTATTCTGTATAGAAATAACACATGTACATAAACACAAAAAAATGGCTGAAAGAATATACTCCAAAATGTTGAGTTACTTTCTAGAGAGTAAGTGGGATTAAAGTATTTTGAAATCCTTTTGCTTGTGTTTTCCAGTTTCTCTAATATGCAGTTATTAGTTTTGAAATTATTATTTTTTAAAAAATCTCACTGGTAAAGGTGAGTATTTAATAGAGGTAATGGATACATCACTTACAAATGAAATTATTTTTTTCTTAAACACATATACCCCAAAAAATGCTGTGGCAAAGACTGTTATGTATTCTGTATCTTTTTTTGTTTTAGTTAATAGAACCTCCAGGTTTAGCAAATTCCTACTCAGCTTTTAAAAAGCTCTCTTTTGCAGCTAGATACGGTCAGGTACCTAAGTTCCAGCCAACAAGAGGTAAGTGAAAATTTGGGTGGAACCTCTAGGAAGTCTCTTTTAAAGAGGAAACACATCCTACCCTGTCCCCGGACCCTTTAGGGAAGGAAGCTTACTGCCAACCTTCTGGCTTCTTTCACATGAGAACCTCTACTTTATTTAGTCACTGTTATTTTGGGTTTCTTCAATAAATACAGCCAAACCTAATAGTAATACAAATGTGTCATAGTGGGCTGTTTGTCTGTTGTTTAGCAGAGAATACCTTTAACAAAACGTGATCATTAGCTTTAGCCCAAGGAAGAGTTACTTAAGTCTGGATTTTTGAGCACAAAAATAAAATTAACTAAGAAAAAATTCTATTTTTATGGAGGTGACACAGGACGATACTGAAAACAAAAGCCAAAGTGCTGTGGCCTCTGATACATACCTCACATAAAAGCAGGTCAATGATATGGAAGACCATGTAGAGAGGGAATTTTGCTGTGAAAAGCGTAAGAAACCACTGGGAGGCATACATGTGCGCTTCAAGGCTTATATCCAGGAAGTGGTTGTACAGGTCAGGGATGTATTCCTAAAATAGCAAACTAATTAGTTTTGGGCATAGACACAGCTGTTCAACTCCCACTTGGGAGGCTCATAAATCTGCCAGGAATAGGCCAAAATAGTCACATATTTGTGCTTTCCTACAAACCTCCAGTGTGCTCAGAAGAACACTTATTATTGAATATTAAACTGACATTTGGCTCCCTTTTCCAGCCCACAAACTAGCTCAAAAGAGGAATCCCCAAGACGGTGACAGTTTTGGAATGACAGTTTTTCTTTCCAAGTTATGAAATGTTTGGGAAAGTCTGTTTCACTTTTATTATGATATTCCTAACCAGTCAGCTTCAGAGCCTTGGCAGGTACTTCTTGACTTAGTTTGCCATGTCAAAGGTCCCTACAAAGTCATCTGATTTTTTGAGTGTTTATGAGTACTGAAAACCTCGCTCACACCCATCAGGCTCACACCTTATTAATCTTGGCATCATCATCACAGTGAGAAATGAAAAACATCTAACTGGTCCTTAACCCCCCTTAACCCTGGATGGCCAACGCAATCACCACTGCTCCTTGGCATCCACTCATCAACCTGGTTCTCCATAGAGTCTCGAGTCTCATGTCTCGTGCTCTTAGTGGCAAATGCAAGCTGGTTTCCCTTTTTACCTGCATGAGGCGCTCCAGCTGGTAAAATTTGCAATGTAAATCTTCAAAGTTTTGCTTGAAAAGTTCCCTGAGACCGTAGTCAAACATGATCTTGACCAGCACACTGAATGCCTGTTCTTCAGGCATCTGCAACAGATAGGGAATGGGGTGGGGGTAGAGATGAGGGTCACAAACACACCCAGAAGTTTTGCCAGAGTGATAAGTTCATCCTTCCACTTCTATCTACATACTAGGAAATTTCAGTGATATGTAGTAACTCAGGTAGTTGTGTTTTATGACATTCATTCACTCAACCAAGAGATATTAACGATGACTAGTCTGTTTCACATAGTGTTCCTATCCTAGAGAAGCTTCCCATACAGTAGTATACAGTAAGTATGAATTAGGCAGAATTCACACTCACAATTACCTATGAATTAGGTAGAAAGATCGGTGGATCAAGAACAAGAAAGCCTGAGTCTGCCTCAGGGAGCCAAGAATAGGCTTTGTAAGGGCAGATCTGAACTGAGTAGCAATAGGCTGACACTCAAGTATAGGTTTCATTTTTCTCAAACCATGACAATTCTATTAAATCATTTTACTTCCTTAGCTGCTATTTTTTTTTCTTCCTCGTTGTTACAAACATAGCCACTGAAAGGAGAACCTTAAATATTCTAGAGTTTAACAGTAATGTTCAAAGTACTATGGGTTTATGGTAATACTTAAAATACTACAACACCCCCCACTTCACTTCTATTTACAGATGTTACCGATTTATAAAATAATACCTACATCTTCCATAGCTTTGTGGGAAAAATATTTCCCTGAGATCCTGGCAAATGTCTAGTTTACAAAATAGAAAAAAAAAGTACTGGAAATGTTATTTAAGGCTTGGTATGACTGTAGCAAGCCTTCAAAATGTCAAGAAGGTGGGCGGGCTTCTGTGGAACCAGGGGATGAGGTGGGCTGAACACAGACATCACTGAGAATAAAGCGGAGCCAAAGAACAAATCAGATTAAGTAATAAATGAGAAAAGCACAGCAAATTATTACTGGCCAAGTAAGGGCATTTGGAGCAAAGGACCAGATCTCAGAGGTCTCTATCATGGAAGGCAATTTCTAATTTCTTCTGCATACTAGGGACCCTTGGTCTGTCCCAGAGTGGCATTTCTGATGTCAGGTAGCACATCTGCTTTTCCTCTGAAACAAGCATTTATCCTAACACAATGATAAGCAGCACGGACTGCAAACCAAGACACCATGGATTTGTTTGGGAAACCCATTTTAAAGGGGTTGTGATACTTAAATGGGGACAAATGTTCTTGGACTGAAGTTGAGAACAAAGACAAACCACACGAGCTTGAGAGACTCCGAGATTTCAACTCTTATTAAAAACAACAAAATTTTTAAACTTGAGCTCTTGATGGATGTTAATTAGCTTCACTGTGGCAATCATTTTACCATGTATAGCTTATCAACTCATCAAATTGTACACCAAACACACACACACACACACATTTTTGTCAATTATATATCAATAAGGCTGGGAAAAAACTTGACCCTTTTATAGCTTTATCATATTTTTACATGCTTACTAGTATCAAAAAGCTAGGTTCTCACAGAAGGAAGATCGGTTTTGGTTTTACTTCTATTACAACCTACACAAGATGGCTTAAAACTCTTCAAAAGCTTCCCCTTATTTGGGGAAACAAAATCCAAAGTCCTTGGGCTGGCCTCTCCAGCTCCCACCCCATCCCCCATCACAGATAATGCTCCAGTCACACTGCCCAGCTTCCAGTCCCTTCCACAGGCCAAGTCTTCCCCATTTCAGTGCTTCTATAGGTTGTACTATTCCTCTTGTTGGGAGTGCTCTACTCTCCACTCTTGCTTTTAAAATAGTTTTCTTATTTTCACAACAATGTTAGCTTTAAAAAATTAAATGATATCAACAAGCACAAAGAGTATGGATACCCCTTCTCATTTTTCAGCATTCACCTTAAAGGTTACCTCCCTGGAGAAGCCTGTGATATAAATAAGGCTCCTTTGCTGTAATCTTGCATAAAACTTTTTACTATACCTTCATGTCACCACTGAGGTAATAATGACATGCTTCTGGGACTTTCTGCTCATAGCCAGTCAGCTTCACTAGCTCTGTATCCACAAAGACTGAGACCAAGTCTATTTTATGGACTCCTGATCTTTAGCATCTATTATGCTAAAGATGGAAGTGCCCACACACTCTCCGCTAACATCACTTGTGTGCTGTTTTTGCCAAGCATTTCGATTTTAATCATGACGAAATGATCAGACAAATCAAGAATGTGGAGTATTTCACAAGATAATTCGCTTGAGTTTTTCAAGACTGTCAATGGCATAAATCACAAGAAAAGCAAGGGAAGGAGGTAGTTGAGATTAAAAAAGTAAAGAAAAAGGACACCAAATGCACTGCTTCAC